>NC_139003.1:58331258-59630195 GCF_964374135.1 Grampus griseus | reverse complement strand
GAGTTCCAGAGGACATGAAAGGCGTGCACCTTCATGACGCCAAAATGATCACCTGGTAAGGAAACTGGCATCAGGGGAACAGAACCTCCTCTCTAACAGGAAAGGGCATGTATCCACACATCACCTTCTTTCAACCTGGTATTAACCCTGCAATTCAGAAACTGTTGCTCTGCCCCATTACAGACATATACGAAGGATTTCTGGTGAGAAAGAGGAAACATCTCTTAAAACTGGTTGCTTTTTATCATTTTGGCCACCTAGTAGCTGTGTAATCTTCAGCTAAACGCCTTCCATTTCTAAGCCTTGGTTTCCTCATTTGTAAAAAAGATGATAATGATGGCAACTGCCTTATAAGGTGCATACAGGATGCTTAGCTATTGCAGAGAACCCAGTAAGCTCTTACTAAATGTTAACTATTAACATTTGAATATTTTTAACGGTATTGTTTTAGAGAGTAGAAATACTCTAGCTAACCATTATAATTTTTCAGTTTCTTAGGGAGTTAAACTCTGCTTGGAAACTGAGCTTTCTCTTTCAATAATTTAGATGAAACATCTCCTTGACATTTCAGATGAGAACTTTACCACTGAGCAAGAGGAAAAGTTTGGGGTTTAATTTCATATTCGCAATTTACTAATCAAAATTGCTGTACCCGATTTTCCAATTGACCTGTACAGAGATTCAATACCTGGAACAGATACACTTGACTAAATTAATTTGAATTTATCTTTAGTTTTACAAGCTACCTTCAGCATTTAATATTATTGATTCACTAAAGTTGTGCAGAGTAACTGATGTGGGGGTATGGTGCTGACTGGGCAGAGAAATCTGCGTAAGAAGAGGAAAATAAAAGCACAAACCAGTTCAACTGCCCTTATTGATCTGACTAGTTGTTAGACACAAAAATAAACCCTTCCAGTTAAGGCTTTAAAAATAATTTTTTCTGGCTTGGTTCTTTCAGGGTGTGTGTGTGTGTGCACGCATGTGTGTGTGTGTATGTGTGTGTGTATGTTTACATCCTATATTTTGAGATTATGGGAGAGCCTGTATGAACGATTAGAGAATAAGGCATTGGGATTTATTTCTTTTGGACTCTGGAAGCATGGATGCGTTTACTATTATACTCTTGGGTTCCTGGCTCTATGCATATATTCTTTCTTGTTTTATATCTTATGTTTCCCCTTTCGACCCCAATACCCACTCCATTCACCAACAGACATTCTAATTTAATATGTCCTTTGATATGCACATATCTTTGAAAACTGCATTAATATGTGCATTGCTTTTGTCACTTAACAGTATGTTTTTGATATCTATCCATGTTGCTGTATATACATCTAGAGTATGATTCTAACTGCTGTATGGTATTCCAAATATGCATTTGCTATATTTCATTTATATATTCTAGTAGTTGCACCTGGGTTGCCTCCCACTCTTATCACATACCACCTCATATGTAACTATCTACGGATCTGTGAGAATATTTTGTGAGGTATAAACTCAGGAACAGGACTTACAGGAAACTGAATAGACTATATCTATATACTTTTTAAACATAAGTAGTGACAGACTACTCTCCAGTATGGCTCTTCCTGTTTCCATCCCTACTTCTAGTTTTCCGCTTTCCTGTTTCCACCTAAACCTTACTTGATATTATGTTACTTCTAATTTTTGCCTCTCAGGTCAGTGAAATATGATATTAAATAGCTATTTTAATTTTCTATTTTTCCCTGATTATTAGTGAGGTTGGGCATCTCTTCATACATCTATTAGCTATTTGGATTTTTCATTTTGTGAATCACTTCTATAGCCATGGTTCTTTTTTCCCCCCAGCATTTTTGTGTTTGTAGTTACCATAGAAGCTCCTGGTTTATTCTAGTTTTAGAGCTAGCAAATATTTTCTTCCAGTGACCTGTTAGCCTTGTTTACGGTGCCCTTCACTAAACAGAAAATCTTAAATTTCGTATAGTTACAGCCATCAATTTGGGGCATCCAAGACGCCATTCCTTAAGATGGAGTTAGAAAATATTCTTTTACATTCTATATATTAGCTTTATAGTTTAACCGTGCACTTTTTGGTTTTTCATTCATGTGGAGTTCATCTTTGTGTATGGTATAAAGTAGAGAGCTACTTTATTCTTCTTCATGTGGTAAACCAGCACAGCCAGAATAATACGTTAAAAACTTATTTTTCTCTACTGCTTTATAATGCTTCCTCAATCATAAACCAGGTTTTATATATCTATGGGTCTGTTTATAAGCTCTCTGTTCAATTACACTGGTATCTTTGTCTGTTCTTGTACCAATACCACATTGTTTTTATTGCTAAGGTCGGGAGTGTATCTTAAAGCCTAAGGTGAGTCATCCAGCTTTGCTATTCTATTTAAAAATTGTCCTAGTAATTTGGGGACTTTTATTCTCCCATACAAATCTTATAATCTAAAAACATATTGCTGGAATTTCAGTAACATTTTCAGGTCAATATTAAGAGAAAAAATGTTATGTTGTCATTTTATCTGTTTACTCAGATTTTCTTTTACATTCTTAATAGAGCTTTAAAATTTTCCATGAGGTCTTGTGTATTATATAGTTAAGTTAGTTCTAAGTACAGTTTTGATTGTTACCATAAATGGTATTGCCTTTCTATTAATATTTTTAGCTTATTATTGCTGGTTGAAAATTTTAAGCTGATTTTGTTTGGCAAACTTGCTGAACTCTCTCAATACTTCTAATACTTCAATACTTTGTTAACTCCTTTGAGTTTCTTTAATGTAGACATAAAAAATGGCAGTTGTTTGTTCCATTCTAATCCTATACCTATTATTTTGTCTTCTAGCACTATCGTATGGCCAGAACTTCTGGTGTCATATCAAATAATGGTGACCATTGCAGCTAACCTTCAAATTTCTCTATAAACTATAATGTTGGTTATAAATTCTAGTAGATAGGCTTTATCTAGGGAAAACTTTTCCTTCTAATAACAGTTTTTAAAATAGTCCTTATCAAATTCTTTTCCCACCACTGTTTCAATAACAAACTTTTTTTCTAGTCCCTTAATATATAGATTCTATGTTAAACCACCTTTGTATTCTCAAGAGAAAAACTTCTTGATCATGATACTATTGTTTTCTTAAAATACGCTGCTTGATTCTATTAGCAAATAATTGTATTTAGAATTTTCTCACCTATGTTCATAAGTCATATTGTTTCTTATACCGTTCTCATCTGGGTTTGAAATCAAGGTTTTACTAGCTTTGTAAAATGACTTAGGCTGCTTTCCCTCTTCTCCTATTTTCTGGAATAACTCATATAAAATGTAACAGTTCTTTAAAAATTTAGTAAAACTCTACTGTAGAATTGTAAAAATGCTTATATTACCATAAAATTTTAATTGTGTTAGTCTATTAAACTTTTCTATTTCTTCTTGGGCCAGTTATACATTTCATGTTTTTTCTCTAAATTTATATATTTTACCTAGGTTTTGTTGTTGTTATTCTCTATTTCATTGCTTTTTCAACATTATTTCTAATATCCTCGCTTCTCTTTTTTTCTTTGAGTTTACTTTGTTGCCCCTTTTCTAGCTTCCTTGGTTGAATTTTTAGCTCATTTGTTTCAGACTTCCTTGTTTGCTGATAAATATATTTAAATCTTTTGAGTTTCCTGTATAGTCCACATTAGCTATGTTTTGATTGCCTTCTAGTTACCCCCATTGGTAAGGGAGGGACTCTCCCACCCTAAATAGTATGAGATGGCCAAACACTAAGACACCTGACACTGGATATATGAGATTGACAGCAGTGCTATCAGTCACATAAACTCACAACCCAGGAGAAGAGGATACTGCATACCATGGAAGGCTACAGGGGGTGTACTCGGGAACACAGTGAACAAGCAGGGGCTGGGGGAGTCAGGCTTTGTAGTATCAAGAGGGAGTGGTGACCCTTGGTTCCCATAGGAGGATATGATTGGCTTGCTTAAATAATTTATGGGCTGACAAGGGAGTGAAGCCCATTTGGTTGAGGATCAGGTGAGATGCAGCCAGTCCAGCTGATAGGGAAACTAGCCAGGTGGGGAGCCTTTCCCAGTGCATCATATTTAATGAGAGTAGGGAAACTCATGAGTAGGCCTTTTGAAGTCCTCTCAGTTTCAGATGTCAAGGCAGCACATAATATTGCATCTTAATTTTGGGCCTCACACCACAAGCTATGTCCCAGAAATTTTGATATGTAGTGCTTCCTATGTGTTTATAAATTTTCTTATGATTGACTCTTCAACCTAAGAGTTATTTAGTTATATATATATATATTTAGTTAGCTTGTTAGTTTATTTGGTAAATATGTATATATACATATATACAGACACATAACATCTTTAAAGGTATTATTTTACTTTTTTCTTAACAACCAAATTTATTTCTTTATGGTCAGAAAATGTAGTCTGTGTAATGTTACATTTTTGGAATTTTTTTGAGGAATTTTCTTTCTTTATGACATAGTCACTTTTTGAGATTGTTCCATTTGTGCTTTAAAAGAATATGCAGTTTGTGGTAGGATCAAGATGGCAGAGTAGGAAGACCCTGAGCTCACCTCCTCCCACAAACACATCAAAACTACAACTACATATAGAGCAACTCTTGCTGAGAATGACCTGAGATGAGCAGAACAGCTCTTCTACAGTCAAAGCTATAAAGAAAAAACCAAATAGAGTCTGGTAGGAGGGAAGTGAACTAGTCAGGACCCACAACCCTAGTGGGTGACCCAGAAGAGGAGGCGGATATCACAGGCTAGGGGATTCTCCATAAGGACTGAGGGGTTTAAGCCCCACATTAGGTATCCCAGCCCTGGGGTCTGACACCAGGAAGACAAGCCCCCTTAGTTGGTTTGAAAACCAGTGGGGCTTACTGAAGGGCTGTAAGAAACCAAGACTCTGCTCTCGAAGAGCATGCGCACAGACTTCCTTGTACCCAGTCCCAGTGCAGGAGCATGAGATTTAAAACTGCCTGGTGCTCTGGCTGGCCTGCCAGGACTGTCCCAGCACATGTCAGCCAGCACCAGGCTCCTGCTCCAGCCCCTCCTGCTCCAGTAGTACTCTTCACTAAGGCAGAGACCACCATTGCCAGTGCACATGCTGGGGAAGGAATTAAGCCAGCCTGGGCCCTGGCCCTGCCTCTAGCCAGGGCAGAGACCTGGAGCCAGCTCAGAAGTGTGGCTCCAATCCCTTGGGCCCCAATCCAGCCTCTGAACAAGGCAGAGACCCAGAGCCAGCTCAGAAGTGTGGCTTCAGCCCCTTGGGCCTGGCCATGCCCCCAATTAAGGCAGAGACTGCCATTAGACACAGGAGAAGCCCAATAACCTCAGGGCTCCTACTCTAGCACCTTGGGCCCTGGTCCTGCCCCATAATAAGGCAGTGACTGCCACTGAGCCTAAGAGAAGGCCCAGCTCACACCTGGCTCTGGCTCTAGTCCATCCATCTCTAGCCCTACCTCCCACCAAGGCAGCAACTGCCAGAACATCCCTGGAGAAGAGGTGACTTGTGCTCACTCCAGATCCAGCTCTCCTACCAAAGCTATTGGGCACATGCAGACCAAACAGGCACGTTCCCACACAAAGACAAGCCTTCAAGACCGGGACAGGTAACAATTTTGCCTAATTTCATAGAGAAAAACAAGAAAGTCAAACAAAATAAGAAGACAGAAGAATATGTTTCAAATAAAAGAACAAGATAAAACTCCCGAAAAAAACCCTAATGAAACAGAGGTAAATAATTTACCCAATAAAGAGTTCAAAGCAACAGTAATAAAAATGCTAACTGAATTTGGGAAAAGACTAGAAAAACACAGTGAGAACTTCAAAAAGGAACTAGAAAATATAAGAAAAAACCAATCAGAGTTGAAGAATATAATAACTGAAGTGAAGAATACACTAGATGGAACTAACAGCAGATTAGATGATACAGAAGAACACATAAGTGATCTGGAAGATAGTAATGGAAATCACCCAATCAAAAAAGCAAAACGGGGGCTTCCCTGGTGGCGCAGTGGTTGAGAGTCTGCCTGCCGATGCAGGGGACACGGGTTCGTGCCCCAGTCCAGAAAGATCCCACATGCCGTGGAGCGGCTGGGCCCGTGAGCCATGGCCTCTGAGCCTGCGCGTCCAGAGCCTGTGCTCCGCAACAGAAGAGGCCACAACAGTGAGAGGCCCGTATACGGCAAAAAAAAAAAAGCAAAAGGGAAAAAATTTTAAATGAAGATACTTTTAGGGACCTCTGAGACAACATCAAGTGTACTAACATTTGCATTATAGGGGTCCCAGAAGAAGAAGAGACATAGAAAGGTGACAGAAAATGTATTTGATAAAATTATGGCTGAAAAGTTTCTAAACTTAATGAAAGAAATAGATATCCAGCTCCAGGAAGCACAGAGAGTCCCAAATAAGATGAACCCAAAGAAACACACACCAAGGCATATCATAATTAAAATGGCGAAACTTAATTTTAAAGGCAGCAAAAGAAAAACAAAGAGTCACATACAAGGGGACCCCTATAAGGCTATCAGCTGATTTTTCAGCAGAAACTTCACAGGCCAGAGGGGAGTGGCATGATATATTTAAAGTACAGAAAGAAAAAAATGTACAACAGAGGATACTCTACCCAGCAAGGTGATCATTCAGAATTGAAGGAGAGATAAAAAGTTTCCCAGACAAGCAGAAATTAAGATTTCATCACCACTAAACTGACCTTATAAGAAATGTTAAAAGGTCTTCTTTAAGTGAAAAAGCAAAAGGCTAAAACAAGAAATTTTTTAAAAATAGGAATGGAAAATCTCACTGGTAAAGGAAGATATATAGTAAAGGCAAAGGATCAACCACTTAAATAAGCTAGTACAAAGGTTAAAAGACAAAAATTGTAAAAGCAACTACAGCTACAATAAACAGTTAAGGGGTAGACATGAAGATGTAAAACATGACATCAAAAACACAAAATACGGGGGAAGAGGGAGTGAAAAACATAGATCTTTTAGAATGTGTTTGAACTTAAATGACTATCAGTTTAAAACAAGTAGATATAATTATAAGTCTACATATAAGAACTTCATGAGAACCACAAATCAAAAACCTACAATAGGTACACAAAATTAAAGAGAAAGGAACCCAAACATAACACTAAAGAAAATCACCAAACCACAGAGAAGAGACTAAAAGAAGAAGGAAAGAAGAGAGAAGAAGAAGAACTACAAAGACAATGAGAAAACAAGTACAAAATGGCAATAAGTACTGTACATACCTATCAATAATCACTTTAAATGTCAATGCACTAAATGCTCCATCAAAAGACACAGGGTGAGGGCTTCCCTGGTGGCGCAGTGGTTGAGAGTCCACCTGCCGACGCAGGGGACACGGGTTCATGCCCCGGTCCAGGAAGATCCCACACGCCACGGAGTGGCTAGGCCCATGAGCCATGGCCGCTGAGCCTGCATGTCCGGAGCCTGTGCTCCGCAATGGGAGAGGCCACAACAGTGAGAGGCCCGCGTACAGCAAAAAAAAAAAAAATTAGAAAAAGAAAAATAAACAAAGCCCAAATCAGCAGAGGGAAGGAAATAATAAAGGTCAGAGTGGAAGTAAATTTAAAAAGACCAAAAAAGACTAGAAGAGATCAATGAAACCAAGAGCTGGTTTTTTGCAAAGATAAACAAAATTGATAAACCTGTAGACAGGCTCATTAAGAAAAAGGAGAGAGAACCCCAATAAAATTAGAAATGAAAGAGAAGTTACAATTGATATCACAAAAATAGAAACAATCATAAGAAAATAGTAGGAAGAGTTGCATGTCAACAAATTGGACAACCTAGAAGAAATGCATAAATTCCTAGAAGCATACAATCTTTCAAGATTGAATCAGGAAGAAACAGATAATCTGAACAGATCAATCACTAGTAGTGAAACTGAATCAGTAATAATAATAAAAAAAAAAAACTTCCAACAAACTAAAGTCCAGGACCAATGGCTTCTAAGGGGAATTCTACCAAACATATAAAAGTGAGTCAATACCTATTGTTCTCAAACTATTCCAAAAAACTGAAGAGGAGGGAACACTGTTAAATGCATTCTACAAGGCCATAATTACCCTGATACCAAAACCAGACAAAGGCACAACAAATAAAGAAAATTACAAGCCAGTATCCCTGATGAATGTAGATGCAAAAATCTTCAACAAAATATTAGCAAACTGACTTCAACAATATATAAAAAGGATCATACACCATGACCAAGTGGGATTTATTCCAGGGATTCAAGGATGATTCAATATCTGTAAATAAATCAATGTGATACACCACACTGCAAAAACAAAGGATAAAAATCACATGATCATATCAATAAATGCATAAAAAACTTCTGACACAAAATTCAACATCCATTCATGATAAAAATTCTCAACAGAGTTGGTAAAGAGCAAACATAACTCAACATAATAAAGACTATTTATGACAAACCCACAGCTAACATCATACTGAATGGTGAAAAGATTTGATTTTCCTCTAAGATTAGGAAGAAAACAAGGATGACCACTCTCATTTCTATTTAACATAGTATTGGAAGTCCTAGCCACAGCAATCAGACAAGAAAAAGTAACAAAAGGCATTGAAATTGGAAGAGAAGAAGTAAAACTGTTATAATTTGCAGATAACATGATACTATACATAGAAACCCCTAAACACTCCACTAAAAAAACTATTAGAATAAATGAATTCAGTAAAGTAGCAGGATATAAGATTAATATACAGAAATCTGTTGCACTTCTATACACTAATAATGAACTATCAAAAAGAGAAATCAAGAAAATAATCCTATTTATAATCACCTTGAAAAGAATAAAATGCCTAGGAATAAATTTAACCAAGGAAGTGAAAGACCTATACTCTGAAAACTGTAAGAGATTGATGAAGGAAATTGAAAATGATATAAATAAATGAAAAGACATCCCATGGTCATGGATTGGAAGAATTAATATTGTTAAAATGGCCATACTACCCAAAGCAATCTACAGATTTAATGCAATATCTATCAAAATACTCATGACATTTTTCTCAGCATTAGAACAAATCATCCTAAAATGTATATGGAACCTCAAAAGACCACAAATAGCAAAGAAATCTTGAGGAAAAAAGAACAAAGCTGTAGGTATCACACTCCCTGACTTCAGACTATACTACACAGCTACAGGAATCAAAACAGTATGGTACTGGCACAAAAACAGAAACACGGATCAATGGATCAAAATAGAGAGCCCAGAGATAAACCCATGCACCTATGGTCAATTAATTTATAACAAAGGAGGCAAGAATATACAATGAGGAAAAGACAGATTCTTCAATAAGTAGTGTTGGGAAAACTGTACAGCTACATGTAAAAGGATGAGATTAGAACACTTTTTCACACTATATACAAAAATAAACTCAAAATGGATTAAAGACCTAACTGTAAGAACTGAAACCATAAGACTTCTAGAAGAAAACATAGGTAGTAAACTCTCTGAAATAGGTCTTAGCAACATTTTTGCAGATTGGTCTCCTCAGTTAAGAGAAACAAGATTAAAAATTAATAAATGGGACCTAATCAAACTTAAAAGCTTTTTCACAGTGAAGGAAACCATCAACAAAACAAAAGGGCAACCTACCAAATGGGAGAAGATATTTGCAAATGATATGTCCAATAAGGGGTTAACATGCAAAATATATGAAGAATTTATGCAACTCAATATTCAAAAAACAAACAACCTAATTATAAAATGAGCAGAGGATCTGAATAGACATTCTTCCAAAGACATACTGATGGCCAACAGGCATATAAAAAGATGCTCAACGTCACTAATCATCAGGGAAATTCAAATCAAAAGTACAATGAGATATTACCTCAAATCCATCAGAATGGCTATCATCAAAAATGCAAGAAATAACCAGTGCTGGTGAGGATGTGGAGAAACTGGAATGCTAGTATACTGTTGGTAAATTGGTACAGCCATTCTGGAAAACAGTACAGAGGTTCCTTAAAAATAGAACTACCATGTGACCCAATAATTCCACTCCTGGGTATTTACCCAAAGAAAACAAAAACACTAATTTGAAAAGATATATGCACCCCAATGTTCACAGTGGCATTATTTACAATTGCCGAGATACGGAAGCAACACAAGCACCAACTGATAGACAAATGGATAAAGAAGATGTGATGTGTATATAATGGAATATTAGCCATAAAAAAGAATGAAATTTTTCCATTGGCAACAACATGGATGGACCTGGAGGGTATTATGCTAAGTGAAATCAGACAAAGACAAATACTGTATGTTTCCACTTATATGTAGAATATGAAAAATGAAACAAATAAAGAATACTGTATAACAAAACAGAAACAGACTCACAGATACAAAGAACCAACTAGTGGTTACCAGTGGGGAGAGGGTTGAGGGGAGGGGCAAGATAGGTGAAGGGGATTAAATGATACAAATTACTAGGTATAAAATAACTAAAAGGATATAATGTAAAGCACAGGGAATGTAGCCAATATTTTATAATAACTTTATATGGATAATAATCTATAAAAATACCAAATCACTATGTGTATACCTGAAACTAATATAATATTTTGTCAACTATATTCAACAAAAATAATAATAAATAAAAATAAAGAATATGCATTTTTTGTTTGATGGGCATAAATTTCTGTACATATCCATTAGCTCAAATGTATTGGTTGTTTAAATATTTTGTTGTTGCTTATTTTTGACACTTGGAGGATCAATTACTGAGAGTTGTGTCTTGAAACTCTAGCTTGCTAACTCTACTTTCAACGGTTTGAAATTTGCCTGATAGGTATTATTCTAATCTTTCATTTTCAACTTTTTTTAATCTCTTCATTTTAAATTTCTCTCTTCTTATGAACATCCTGCTCGGTTTTGTTCTCTTTTTGAACCTGAACATTTATGTCTTTTGATTGGTGAGTTTACTCAAATTTATTGTAATTATTATTCCACTAGGACTTATTTCTATAACACAATTTTGTGTTTTCTTTATTATTTTTGTGTTTTATTTCTTTATTCCCCACTGTATCAGGTAGCTCTTGTGTCCTGCTTTACATACTCTCACCCTACCTTTTACTCCAGTCTTTCTTGCAGTGATCAACTTTACAGGGGTATGACCTAATAGTACCCTGACTCACCTGCAAGTTGTATCTCTTGCTTCTTGCTTTCTGCCCCAAGGCTTATCTGATGCAGCAGCATGGCATGAGCTGTTTATTCACGGGCAGACTGAAAGTGTGAGTTTGCAGCTCACAGGCAATACACTCCCTTCTTTCAATCCTTGGGAAGGCAGAAAATTGCAAGGAACATTTTCCATAGCTCCTTAGACGGTCCCACGAGGACCACTCTTTATCTGTCCACAGCTCCATAATGCATCCTTACGTTGGTTTTTCCTCCTTTCCTTCTGTTTTGCTCCTCCAGTCCCCTACTCCTGCTCACTGCAATCACTTTCCCAAATAAACTATCTATATGTAAGCCCTTGTGTTAGATTCCGCTTTCTCAGGAGTATCTAGGCTAAGACTCCTAACTTGCTTTGAAATATGGAATTTTCTTCAACTAGTTTGAAAGTTATATACCGTATAGTTTTATTTTTCATTGATATTTAATTTATTAAAATGGATGCTTTCCTCATCAATTTCATGAGCTAATAACATCTATAACTGCCACTCTCTCCCTTCCAAGAAACAGATGTAATTTAGCTTATGTTCACTTTTCTCTGGTTGCTCTGCTCCTGGCCATTTTGGTATCACACAAAATTTTGTTTGGAATTATTATAGACATATCTTGTTTCTCTTCCTGATTCTTGCATTTTAATATGAAATCAAACTTTACTCCCTATACAGCTATAGAATCCTGCAATATCTATTTCTCTTCCTCTGTAAATATTTGTCCAAGAGTGTATTTAATGAGAGTCTTATGTTATATATTTTCTCAGTCTTACCTCACTGAGAATATAAAACCCAAAGTTCAAAGATCTTTTTCTTTAACACTTTGTGTTAACCAGTAACACAAATATCTAAGATATTATAAGATAATATCTATTATCTTATTCCATCTAGGGTTGCTGTTGAGAAGTTAGATAATAATAATAGCTAACACAGAATGCTTACTATATGCAAGCATAGTGTATATATTATATATATATACATATATATATCTTAGAATATTCTAAGAAATTTACATATATTAACTCATTTAATGTCAATGACAGCAATCTCATTCTTGTTCCTTTGTAGGTATAATTCCCTGTCCCCATCCCCTACCCCCATTTTGAAAGCTTGTAGAATTTTTCTTTTTTGGTTGATGGTCTTAAGTGTTAGTATATTGCTGTTAGGTTTGATTTCTTTTTTCACATACTCTATTTATCAGTCCATGGGTCTTTTTTTATCTAAGGTATCATATATTTCCTGAGTTCTGAAAAATTCTAGTTTATCATTTCCTCAAATATTTCCTTTCCTCCATTTATTTGGTTTTGGTTTTGCTTTTTTTCCAGCTTATTGATCTATAATTGACATATAACATTGTGTGAGCTTAAGGTATACAATGTGATGATTTGATACACTCATATATTGTGAAATGCTTTGTCACAGTAAGTTAGTTAACACAACCATCACCTCACATAATTACCATTTTTTTCTTTTTTTGTGGTGAGAACATTTAAGATCTACTCTCAACAACTTTCAAATATATAATGCAGTATTGGAAACTATAGTCACCATGCTGTACGTTAGATGACCAGAACTTATTCATCTTATAACTGGAAGTTTGTACCCTTTGACCAACATCTCCCCATTTCCCTCACTCCTCCAGCCCTGCAACTACCACTCCACTCTCTGTTTCTGAGGGTTCAGCTTTTTTACATTCCATGTATAAGTGAAGTCATACATATTTGTCTTTCTCTGACTGACTTATTTTACTTAGCATCCATGTTGTCAAATGGCAAGATTTCCTTCCTCCATTTATTTGTTCCTTCTTCCCAAGACCCCTGTTATATAGATCTCAACTTTTTAAACAAATTTCTATATTCTGTATCTCTTGCTTTCCCAGGAAGCCTGATGCTTCCTGGGAGAGTTCTCCATCTGATCTTCCAGTTCACTAATTCATCTTCAGGTATATTGAGTTCTTTACTTTAACTCTCATGTTTTGATGCCCGAAATTTCTTTCACTGATTCATTCTTACAATGATTTGTGCCTGTTTTGTGTTCCTAATAATCTCCCTTATTTCTCTGAGGATTTTATTATGCTTAAAAATTTTTTCTTCCCTCTGGTGCATTAATTGTGCTTCATCTAGTGCAGGTTGTTCAGTTTACCTTCTTTTAAAATGCTTACACCTCAAAAAATTAATACTTTAGCTGGTAATGCTTCCAAGCTGAATGAGCAAAAGCCTAGACTCTGTCTAATACCCATCAGAGTGCACTTGGCCTCAGGGAAGAGATATTCCTCAAGGAAGAAGGTCTATGGTGTTATGTCACCACAGACATAACATGGTGTACGTCACCCTCCTATCACTCACTCTGCTTGCTCTGCCATCAACTAGGCAAGCTGCTTTGAAATCTTCCTATGCCTTGGCCTATGGCACTAATCTTTGTCAAGAGCTGCTTCCCTGAATTGCAATCACCTATCCCATGGGAAATAAGAAGGGGAGAGGGAGGGAAGAATACTTAAGGGCTGGCCTCTTGCACGTGATTTTTATTAGTGTCCACCAAAGATAAAAAGCTCTTCCTCAGCTGGCTCTGATCCAGAGCATAGAATAGTCCTCTGCTTTGGGCTACCACGCCCCTCACACCTGGGCCTAACTCTCTTCTGTCCTCCCAGGAGTTTCTCACAGTTTGAATGTCAGGTTCTAGGATTCCTCAACCTTTTTCTTCTCTCTTGGCATCCCCAGGAGTGGGTCAGGGGACTAGAGCTAGCTCCCTTTCTTAACAGAACCAGCCAAGCACTTTCTGCATCCTCCCAACTGTATCCCACTCCTCACTTATAAAATGTATTTAAGAAAACATTTCTGCTCAGAAATATGTTAAGGCTGAGTCTTTCATCCAGAAAGTTTTACTTCTACAATGATAGAAGAGGGTGTCTCACAGACTTGAGGTGGCAGTTTTGTGTGAAGGTGTTGAGCTTTTAGAAAGAATATAACCAGGGCAAGATGGTTTGATAGGCCTTGACAAGTACATATACCTCAGCCATATGTACTGGCTCCCAATAACTCTGCAGAGAATTTTTCATTCATTCCCCCCTTTCTTTCCTTCTTTTCTTCTTCTTCTTTTCCCTCTCTTTCCCTCCCTTCCTCCTTCTCTCTCCTTCCTTTCCACTCTCCCTCTCTCTCTCTGCATGTAAAATAATCAGAAGCTGCTTGCCCACAGCAATGTGAATCCATACAGTGGAACTCAGGTAAAAGCAGATCTGTAGCAGGAAGTTTGGTGGAAGGGCAAAGAGAAACACTTTGGTCAGAGGATTACGTCTAGACAAGGGTGACTGATTTGACTCCAAAATTAGTGTTGCAATGTAATTTCCCCAACAATAGGTGATTCTTATAAGCAAAGCAAAGCAAAGCATTATATGGTTCTTCTTTGCTCTTCTAATTTTAATGTCCCCTCAGATTTCTACCACTAATGTGCTTCTTGCCAGAAGCAAGCCAGAATGGTTGAGTAAAGACAGCTGGATTAATCACTCCAAATTACTTAATAGTTTACAAAAGAAAAAAAATTACCAGAAACCTATAGTCAATTTTTGTTTTCTCCCAAAGTGAAAAGGTGCAAGGGACTATTCAGAAAATGTTATTTTATTTGTATTATACATTTATGTAAATTCACAAGAATAAATGTTTTCTAATGACATCATCCTCCCTCTTTTTTTTTTTTTTTTGCGGTACGCAGGCCTCTCACTGTTGTGGCCTCTCCCGTTGCGGAGCACAGGCTCCAGACGTGCAGGCTCAGCGGCCACGGCTCACGGGCCTAGCCGCTCCGCGGCATGTGGGATCTTCCCAGACCGGGGCACGAACCCGTGTCTCCTGCATCAGCAGGCGGACTCTCAACCACTGCACCACCAGGGAAGCCCCCTCCCTCCTTTTTAAGTAGATAATTAATTGACGGGTACACTTTCCAAAAGAAGGATTTCACCAAATAAGGGCCTTTGCAAATGCAAATGCACAAAGCACACACTCACTAAATAAAAAAAAAAAAAAATCTGCCCTCAAAGAGAAAGAATATACCTAAGTAATTGCTTCTTAGAAATAATAATGTTATTCGTTTACTTCAGATTTTCTTCTTCAGATATCTCAATTCATTTGATAAAGGAAAATGGCTTTTAAAGCTGTTCTTTTGCATTTTTGACATCTAAACTTATTTCATTATGGCCAGAACCTATTTCAACCTGTTAATTTGTCCTTCTAAGTATGTCATAATCATTCCCTCCCTGCTTTCTATACCACTATCACATCCTTATCCCCTGTATCATTTACTATTGCTGCATAACAAAACACCCCAAAACTTAGTGGCTTAAAACAAGTATTTATCATGTAAAGTTTGCAGGCTGCCTGGGGTTAACGGAGGCTCAGTTGTGCCTTAGCTCTCTCTCTCTAGGCTAGCCAAGACACGTTCTTCTCTTGGTGATGGCAAAAGCAAGTTCAATCACACAAGTGCTTCTTGAGTCCACTAACATTCTATCAGTCAAAGCAAGTCACATGGTCAAGTCCAGAGCCAAGAGGTGGGAGATACAGGGTGGGAGAGAGAGGTAGCAAATGTTTAAAATAGTAATATAACCTACCACATCCCTTTATGTTATGGAACAGCAACCTTTTAGCTGCTTTTGATGAATGTAGAATTATCCTGTCCAATGTTTCCTGTATGTATTTCCCATATTCATCTTCCTTAAACACTACTTTTATCATGTCACTCATCTGTTCTGAAATCATGAATGGGTCACAATTTCCAACTACACTGTGTATAAAGTCTTCTTCCTGTCTTTCAAAACCCCTTATAATTTGGCCATTCTTCATTTCCTCAACATATATCCTCCATTCTAATGAAGCCAGACTCTTCAGTATTTCATGAACAGCCTTTTCCTAGTCTTACTTAGATACCTTTATTCACAACAGTTCCTCTCAGCCCAAAATGCCACCTTCTCTCCCCAGTCCTAATTACACCTCCTTCACAAAGTTCCCTAGGTAATTTTCCCTAACTTGTCTCCCTTTTTTGCTATTGAATCAATGTGTTATTTCTCCCAGGGGAAGATTTGTTGTTCATTTATTGATTCAACAAAGTTTTACTTAGTATTTACTAGATGCCAACATTATAGTAAGTGTTGGAGATAACGTAGGGAAAAAGACCCAGTCCCTGTCCAACAAGACAATCCCTTTAGGGAATATTAGAGTGTGATAGAGCTGTAGAGAGGTGAACATAGGCGGTGTGGGAGTAGGCAGGACAGGCATTTAATCCTGTCTTGGGGGACTATGGAAAGATATTTGGAGAACAAGTTGTCCATGGCTAAATCGGTGTGATGAATGAGAGTTATTAAGGTGAAAAAGGAGTGGGAGAAAGCATTAAGGGTAGAAGGAACTAAGATGAGGAAGAAAGGGCCAGAATATCTGGAGGGCTGCCCACAATTCAGTGTGGCTGAGGCACTGAATGTGAGACAGAGAGAGGGACATAAGGCTGGAGAGGAAAGCTGTGTATAATATGAGCTGAAACTCATCTTGAAGGCAGCAGGGAAGTAGGAAGTGTCTTAAGCAGGGGCATGACATAATCAGATTATTGTTTGGGGATTTGTTTTGTTTTTAAAATTGAGATAGAATTGAAATATAACATTATATTAGTTTCAGGTATACAACATAATGATTCAATATTTGTAATTATTGTGGAATAATCACTACAAGTCTTGTTAACATCCATCATCACACATAGTTACAGTTTTTTTTTTTTTAGGATGAGAATTTTTAAGATCTACTCTCTTATTAACTTTCAAGTATACAATGTGGTATTATTAACTACAGTCACCATGCTGTATATTACATCCCCAGAAATTGTTTATCTCATACCACGCTGTATATTACATCCCCAGAAATTGTTTATGTCATAACTGGAAGTTTGTACTTTTTCACTCCCCTCACACATTTTGTACTACCTCTGGCAACCACCAATCTATTCTCTGTATCTATGAGTCTGGGGTTTTTTTTAAATTCAGATTCTATATATCAGAAAGATCATATGGTATTTGTTTTTCTCTGTCTGACTTATTTCACTTAGCATAATGCCGTCAGGGTTCATTCATGGTGTCGCAAATGGTAGTATTTCCTTTTTTACGGCTGCATAATATTACACTATGTATATATATAATGTTACATAAGTATATACTATATATAATTATATAATATAATATTTTATATATATATATTTTTTTTCTTTATCCATTCATCCATTGATGGATACTTAAATTGCTTCCCTGTGTTGGGTATTGTAAATAATGCTGCAATGAACATGGAGCTGCAGATATATTTTTGAATTAGTGTTTTCATTTTCTTCAGATAAATACCCAGAAGCAGAATGTTGAATCATATGGTAGTTCTATTTTTCATTTTTTAAGGAACCTCCATACTGTTTCCCATAGTGTCTGTATCAATTACATTCCTACCAACGGTACACAAGTGTTCCCTTTTCTCCACATTCTCTCCTGTTTTAAATCTTTTAAAACAGACTAATTTTTTAAAAGATCACCTTGGCTGCTCTGTGGACCATGGATTAAAGGGAGACAAGAAGAGAAGCAAGAAGACCAGTCAGGAGGCTGTTGTAATAATCCAGGAGAGAGATGAGTGTGGATCAAACTAAGGTGGTGGAGAAAAGTAGATGATTTCAGAGATATGTGGAAGTGGATTTCATAGGACTTGGCTATTAAATGAAATAAGGCTGCAAAGCAAATAGTGGTGCCACTAGTTTGGGGAACCTGAGAGGAAGAAGAGGAGAGATGGAGAAGTGGAGAGCAGGGCAGAAGTAGGATGAAGATGTGGATGATGAAGGGCAGTCGGGAGAGGGTGCCACACCTTGATGCTAATTAAAGAATGATGCTTGCAGATATCACCAAGCAGGCATATAAGGAGGACGTTGCCAGTACCCCTGAGATCACTCCACATAGGTGGCCATCTAGCCTGCTCATGTGGTGTGGTGGGGGTGGGGGGTAAATTCAAGCTGGAGTGGGCCTACGAGACATGCTTCACCCATTGTTGCCTAAGACACAGATCAGCCTGGTTGTGGTTACTACTGGCGGGGCACAAAGTTGCTGAAGGTAAGACTATGGGCCTTTGTGCATTTCTCTCCTTATTGGACTTAGAATAGTGATAGTTGTTAACAATTCCTCATTCCTTCAATACATACCCCCTGGTGGGGTTCCTGAGAGATGCAGCGCATCCCTACTCATTTGATATTGCCAAACTAGTAAGACTCCATTAAATAAGAAATGAAAGAATTAAGTCTGAGAAAGTTAAAGTCAGTTTTGCATTAAAAAATTACCTTCCTTGTCAGGAAACTGAAATTAATATTTAACCTGTATATCTTGAGAAATAAAATTTCCTTTACTGGAAGAACAATGAAAATATATGTATTGGATCTTAAAAACAAAGGCAGATTTATAGAGTTTTATGTTAATATAAGTGATACTGGAAGGTTGCCCCAAAAGAAAATAGTGCCCATAGGAATGACAGCTACACAACTCAAGGGAGGCAACTGTGTACTTGACGGCTTGCAGTGTATTCAGTTACTGGGTAGATCAGCAACTCAAAGTCCTCAGCAGTGCAAAGGGGTATTAGATCACCCACCACCTCCCCCCTCCCCCAACCAGGGCAGGATTCTTCCCTCTGGTATGTTCATAAGGAGTCTGTTCAGTCTCGTTTTAAAGGTCTTAAGCTTGGAGGTTTTAATCACCTCCTTTAGAAGAATCTTCCCTCCTATCATAGGAAATACGTCCTTAAGGGAAATTCACTGATACTTAACCCATATTTTACTTGTTATAATTTCCTATTACCCTAATTAAAACCTTCCTCTGAGCCTTTCCTTGTGACTCATTCACCAAGTATCACCTCTTCCTCTGTGGTGTTTTTGCCATTCAGATCCCTTGCATGTGGACAGTTATCCTGAGTCTGTAGTCAGCCTTAATAGTTAGGAAATGTTTAAGCCTGTAGTACTAATAAATCAGCTCAAGGTATAATTAGAGGCTTAACTCTGTGTGGAGAAGATGTAACCCATTTGTTAATAATATCACTTAGGTCTTTTGAAAACATTCTTGCCTAAAATAACTGAGTCAAATTAAGAATGAGCCTTAAACAAAATGTCAAAATAATGGCCTTCTAGGACAGTATGAGCCCAATTCCTTCACTGAAAATGCAGCTAAGAATGCTCTGTAGCTTTCTGCTAGCTATTCTAGAGGCAAGTTGACTCAGCTTCTCCAAAGTTGATTAAAATTCAGATGTAATTAATATTCACTGATGTGCTAGATGCTTTTATTTAATCCTCACATTACACTCATTTTACAGACAACTATAACAAGACTAAGAGATGTTAAGTAACGTGCCCAACGCCACACAGTTGGAAGTGACAGACTCAGGGTATAGACTCGGATCTTTTGATTCTAAATCCTGAGCTCTCGAAGTGTCATTCACCTAATTGTGAGATGATAAGATGATTACTTAGTGGACTTGAGTTTCTCCACCACACCAGAGGCCTTATCAAAATACCTGCTTTGTATTTTCTGTTGTGCCATAAAGCATATGGGCATTAAGAACAAACATGTTTATGGATGTATAAGACATGGAATTTATATTTTCCACCTTGTAGTAATCCAAGCCTCCTTGCCCAACCTACTTCACAATACTCATTTTGTATTCTTGTATATAGCCACTGCCCCTTTTAATAGATCAGGTGCTCCAAAAACTTTTCCCAAAGATCACAAAGTAGAAAGTGTCTAAGTTCAAAATCAAACAAGTCTCTCTGACTCCAAAGCTCTTCCTTTACTTATTTGTTGAAACTGAACTGAATGAAGGAAGCCCTACTTTGCTTTCTTATTAGGGATGTTGTGGGGAAAATAACCAAAGAATGATTGCAGCATGTTTTGCAAAGTAAAATATGCTAGTGAAGAACTGAGAGTATCGACCTCAGGAATTGTGCACATGATGAACTTTAAGATTCACTAAAACAGTTTCTCTGTTGTGTAATTCCTCCTCCTATCACTGTGCTAAATATGCAATATCATCTCTTATGTATTGTAACCTGTGCAGCTAGTTCTAATTCTACCACTACTCAGATAAATTACGTTTAAAATTGAAGTCAATAATTTTTTTTTTTTTTTTGGCTGCATTGGGGCTTTGTTGCTGTGTGCGGGCTTTCTCTAGTTGCGGCGAGTGGGGACTATTCTTCATTGCAGCATCTTCTCTTGTTGCAGAGCACGGGCTCTAGGTGCATGGGCTTCAGTAGTTGCAGCATGCGGGCTTAATACTTGTGGCTCACAGGCTCTAAAGTGCAGGCTCAGTAGTTGTGGCGCATGGGCTTAGATCCATCGCATGTGGGATCTTCCCAGACCAGGGATCGAACCCGTGTTCCCTGAATTGGCTGGCTGATTCTTAACCACTGTGCCACCAGGGAAGTCCCTGAATTCAATAATTTTTAATGAAGAGATCATTCTGTATAATTACATAATATTTCAAAAGAGCATGTAACCTGACAAACACTACCTGAGCCAGGTGATCAAGGTCAACATCAACAGTGGTAAGTTATGTTGATAGCACCTTTGATGTCACGGGATGAAAACTGCACTTTATCTCTGTGGTCTTGCTCCCAAGATGGTAAATCCCAGGCTAATCATAAGAAAAACATCAGAAAAGTCTCAAAGAGGGACATTCTATAAAATACTAACATAGATATAGATACAGTAAGTCCCCTACATACGAACCTTCAAGTTGTGAACTTTCAAAGATGCGAACGTGTGTTCGCATATCCAACCACGTAAGGCGTGAGTGAAATTGCAGCTTGCCCTCCATCTTCTATTGCTGATGATCCTTCAGCTTTACCAACTCCCACCTCCTTTCCCTCCTCCAGTCAGTAACTCTTCTTGCCTGTTCACTTGATGCCAGCCCCATATGCCAGCTGCTGTACTGTACTACTGTACTTTTCAAGGTACTGTAAGATTAAAAATGTTTTCTTTATTTTTGTGTTTGCTTTTTATGTATTATTTGTGTGAAAAGTATTATAAACCTATTACAGTACAGTACTACATAGCCGATTGTGTTAGTTGGGTACCTAGGCTAATTTTGTTGGACTTATGAACAAATTAGACTTACCAACACTCTCATGATGGAACCCATTTGTATGCAGGGGACTTACTGTATAGCTAAAACCAAAATACTTAAGTACTCCTCAAAACTGTCAAAGTCATCAAAAACTTAGAAAGTCTAAGTAATCGTCACTGTCAAAAAGGAGCCTAAGGAGACATGATGACTAAATGTAATGTGATATCCTGGATGGGATGCTGGAACAGAATAAGGATATTAGGTAGGAACTAAGGAAATCTGAATAAAGTATGGACTTTAATTAGCAATAATGTATTGATAATGGTTCATTAATTGTGACAAATATACCATACTAAGGTAAGATGTTAACGGTAGGGGAAACTAGCTGTGGGGTACATGGGACCCTCCATACTATCATAATTTTTCTATAAATTTAAAACCGTTCTAAAAAATAAAGTTTACTTAAAATATAACTAAAACAAAAAAGCATGGAAGTAGGATCTTGCTTTGAACAAATTTGTTAAAATGTGTATTCTCCCTCTCTTGTTCTCATGTTTCTTTAAAAATTCTAAGGACACAGAAAGAACAGCATTTTTTTTTTAATTCACAGGAAATAAGTTTATCATGGAAGTGTAATAAATTAGCCTTTTCCCATCCTGCCATCATAAATAGAGATTAAGAAATTCAGGGCTATTTTTCTTTAGCTTTATTATTGATTAATTATGATCTTAAAAAAGTCATTTTTCCATTTGTAAAATAGATAAAATTCTATCATGTGGGAGGCTTATAAAGTTTAATGAAATGAAATAAACAGATAGTCCATAGAAAGAATTACTTTAGGGCTAACATTCGAATATCAGAGCTTTTAAAAATAATCAATTTTCATCCATTTCAACAGCTGACCAGAAGACTTGACTTTCCTGTCAACGAAGAGGCCTATAATGATTTTACTCCTTTGTTGGAATTTCTTCACAAAAATGAGCACGCACTTAAACTTTGCTTAAATACCAGGACTTGCTGACACAAGCCGGGGGCAGAATTGCATAGACAATCCACACCCTGGCTCCTGCTCAGTTTTTAAAATCCAGGACACAGTGTAACCCAGCAAGTTGCTGTTTCATGAATCAGCCCCTTGATGTGAGGGAAAAGTCCTTGGCAACCTGGCTGTGCTGTTCTAAGGTAAGAGAAGTGATTGCCTAGAGAGAAGACATCAAGGCCACCACACGTACAGACTTGCTCTGCCCAGGACATGGGGAATTTTGTTTTCCTTGGAATCAGCCCCAGAATTCAGAATTAAGCTAATTACAGCCTGCTTTTCTAATATCCTAAAAATGCATACTTTTCATAAGACCCTAGGTACTAGCTTTCATATTTGTGCTTGCTTTGCCTCTGCTCCCCATCCCTGAGCCCTTGGAGTTAACACACCATTGCTTGATCTCATCAGGTAATATTAGGAAGAGTGAGGCAATCAGCTGTTCAATTCAGTCATAGGTGTGAGTGTGGAAACAACCCCATGTGTAATCAGAAGTCACAAGACAGTAAGGGCAACTACAGGTTCTGAAAGGAGACCTGATTAGGTCTATGCCAGAAACTAGGAAGCTGGGGTAGGAATGGTCATCAATTCTGTGGTGTCTGTTTTTCTTAGGGTTTCTGCTATCAGTGCCTGATTCAAGAGAATCTCACCAGGTGTGACCAAGCAACCAATTACCTCCAGTCTCTGGCCCAAGGAAATTTACAAGTGCTCCTTTTTGTCCCTCATGTAGGCCTGTGAACTCATGCTGATAAAGGCTTATGACTTATGGTAGCTACTGACCAGAATTTTACAGAAAATAAATTCACCAAGCTCCGTGGCTTGAGTTTTAATATTACATGACTTGAAAGTTATAAGACTGAACTCTATAGCCTGCATTTCTTTTCTCTTTAATACTGTTCCTACCTCATCTTTCCCTAGAAACTCCCCTCTTCTCATCTGCAAGACTGTTTGTGAGTGAATCATGTGCTCTCTTCTACGTTTTTGTGAACTGTATATATATGGACACCATTTCTGCTTTAAAAGTTTAGACTAAGTACTACAGGAATGATGACAACAGAAAAGAATATAGCAAGCATGGAGAAAGTTGTAAAAGCTAATAAATCATATAAAATTCTTCCAGTCATAGTCCCTTTGGCTACGATGACACCCTTTGGCTTTCAGTCCTTATTTGCAACAGTGAAGTTCAGAAGCAATAATAAGGAAAAGTGTTGACTGAGTTCCTATTTGTGGATAATATTTATTTTTCAGGAACTCTCATATGTGTGTTAAACAAATTCAGTGGGCATTTTCACAACACAGGAATCAACCCCCATGAACGTATTATTGGGATACTTACACCCCTTTCCAGAATTCTCTGAATGCTTAGGAGTTAATCAACATGCTAAAAAGGAGAATTTGACTTCAAATTTTATTTTTATCATGTGACTCACAAGAGTAAATAACCAGAATTTTATTAAATATAAATGTGATCGTGAAACAAATGCACAAGGCTCTGTGGCTTGGTTTCTAATTTCATTGTCACCTCTCTACTCAGCAATGTTGCATGGACTCAAAGTTACTCTAGGATCTTCTTCCTCACTTAGTCCTTAGATCCAGAACTCCATCTAACAGAGGCTTATGTTCCATAAAGTCACCAGAATAGTTTATTAATTTATAATGCAAAATATTTACACTAAGAAAGTTAATATTTTCTCTAGGTATAGAACTCATGAGCTAAGGACAACCACGGGTTTAATGACTGTGGAGCCAGGGAACAAAGCAAAGAGAATGTTTTGAAGCTGAGGATAGCTTGCTGAAACTTCCTCTTACAGTTGAGACATGACAGAGTTCTATCTGCCCAGGAGCCTAAACAATCCTGTCAATAGTCCAGGAGTACTTAGTTTAAGGACATACCAAAAAATTCTTACTTCACAATTTTCATTTTTTCAGATGCCTTATGAACCCACACCTTTTGAATTCTACATTTTCACCCCCATTGCAACCCTCTTAATAACATTTGGATAATGTGTTTTACATTCCATTTACCTGACTTCCTATAGAAAGGAAGTATCTATGTATCATTATATTCATTGCTGTCAGTCTACAGTAGAACTCACCTTTTTTTTTCTTTTTCATTTATTTTCTAGCATTCATCTTATTTTGGCCTGTTTTGTGTATCCAATTACTTTAATAGCATATGAGAGTAATGTACCACATTTCAAATTTGTATTTATATCATCATTTGAATGGGTACCATAAGCACAAATGAGCAAAATGGTGTTATAAAAATCACAAAGAAGCATCATCTAGGACAAACATTGCTCTGTTCCTCATCCTATAAGTGTGAATGGGAGAATTAATATAGGATGACATAATGGAGAGGATCTTAGCACTTTAATATGTAACAATAAGTAAGGGAGTACAGTTGAACAAACCTATCTTGTAGTCAGTCATTACTGACGTGAGGTTTTAATTCAGAAGATGTTTGTTTGTTCTAAATACAATGCTTACAATGCTTTGATAGACTAGTAGGAAAGCACCCAAAGAGGAAAAAACAGTATTTTAATTAATATTAATAAATATATTATAATTAATATAGCCTATGAAGTATTTTTACCTAAATTTTAAGAAGATCCTAGAATCAACAAATGGTGCTGGGATAACTGTATATCCACATTTTTTAAAGAGAATGAGGTTGGACCCTTATTATACACCATATACAAAAATTAACTCAAAATGGATCATAGATGTAAATCTTCACAACCTTGGATTAAGCAATGGTTTTTAGAGGTGACTAAAAAGCACAAGTGAGAAAAGGAAAAATAGCTAAATTGGATTTAATTAATATTAAAAACTTTTTAACAGTAACTATGTAGATGCTATGTTAATTAGTTTAACTGTGGTAATCATGTCACAATGTGTATATATATCAAATCATCACGTTGTGCACCTTAAATATACAAAGCTTTTATGTTAAAATATACAAATAAAAAAGTTTTAAAACTTTTTGCTTCAGTGGACATCATCAAGAAAGCGAAAAGACAATCCACAGTATGGGAGAAATTGCAGATCATATATATCTGATAAGGGATTTTTTCTCAGACTATATAAAGAACACATCACAATAAAAAAGACAACTTGAAAAAGCTTTTAGCAAAATTCAACACCTATTTATGATAAAAACTCACCAGAAACTGGGCACAGAGGAAACATACCTCAACATAATAAAGGCCATATATGACAAATCTACAGGTAACATCATAATCAATAGTGAAAAGCTAAAACACTTCCTCTGAGATCAGGATCAAGACAAGGATGTCCACTCTCGCCACTATTATTCAACACAGTTTTGGAGGTCCTAGGCATGGCAATCAGAGAAGAAAAAGGAACACAAATTGGAAAAAGAAGAAGTAAAACTGTCACTGTTTGCAGGTGACATGACACTACACATAGACAATCCTAAAC
Source organism: Grampus griseus (assembly GCF_964374135.1). NCBI lineage: Eukaryota > Metazoa > Chordata > Mammalia > Artiodactyla > Delphinidae > Grampus > Grampus griseus. The sequence goes on along the minus strand of NC_139003.1, from coordinate 59,604,381 downwards.
AGGCCACCAGAAAACTACTAGAGATAACAATGAATTCAGTAAAGTGGCAGGATACAAAATTAACACACAGAAATCTGTTGCAAGTCTGTACACTAATAGTGAAAGATTAGAAAGAGAAATTAAAGAAACAATCCCACATACCATCACATCAAAAAGAATAAAATACCTAGCAATAAAACTACCTAAGGAAACAAAAGACCTGTACTCCAAAAACTACAAGACACTGATGAAAGAAATCGAAGATGAAAAGATATACCATGAAAAGATATACCATGTTCTTTGATTGGAAGAATCAATATGGTCAAAATGACTATATGACCCAAGGCAATCTACAGATTCAATGCAATTCCTATCAAATTACCAATGGCATTTTTCAGTGCTAGAAAAAAAAAAATCTTAAAATCTGTATGGAGACACAAAAGACCCTGAATAGCCAAAGCAATCTGAAAAAGAAAAATGGAGCTGGAGAATCAGGCTCCCTGACTTCAGACTATAGTGCAAAGCTACAGTCATCAAAACAGTATGGTACTGGTACAAAAAGAGAAATACAGATCAATGGAAAAGCATAGAAAGCCTAGAGATAAACCCACACACCTATGGTCACCTAATCTATGACAAAGGAGGCAAGAATATACAATGGAGAAAAGACAGTCTCTTCAATAAGCGGTTCTGGGAAAACTGCATAGCAACATGTAAAAGAATGAAATTAGAACACTCCCTGACACCATACACAAAAATAAACTCAAAATGCATTAAAGATCCAAATGTAAGACCACACACTATCAAACTCTTAGAGGAAAACATAGCCAGAACACTCTATGACATAAATCACAGCAAGATCCTTTTTGACCCACCTCCTAGAGAAAGGGAAATAAAGACAAAATTAAACAAATGGGACCTAGTTAAACTCAAAAGCTCTTGCAGAGCAAACGAAACCATAGACAAAATGAAAAGACAACCCACAGAATGGAAGAAAATATTCTCAAATGATGTTTGCAAACTTTACAAACAGTTCATGTGGCTAAATATCCAAAAAAAAAAAAAAAAAAAACCCAATCAAAAAAATGGGCAGAAGACCTAAACAGACATTTCTCCAATGAAGACATACAGATAGCCAAGAGGCACATGAAACAATGCTCAATATCACTAATTATTGGAGAAAGGCAAATCAAAACTATGATGAGATGTCATCTCACACCAGTCAGAATGGCCATCATCAAAAAAATCTACAAACAATAAATGCTGGAGAGGGTGTGGAGAAAAGGGAACCCTCCTACACTGTTGGTGGGAAGGTAAATTGGTACAGCCACTATGGAGAATACTATGGAGTTCCTTACAGAACTAAAAATAGAGCTACCATATGACTCAGCAATCCCACTCCTGGGCATATATGCAGAGAAAAACATGGTTTGAAAGAATACATGCACCCGCTTGGCTGCATGAACACAGCCTGAACAGAGGTAGTACACCACAGCTAGCCAGGAGGGAGTCTGGGGAAAAGCCTGGAACTGCCTAAGAGTCAAGAGACCACTGCTTCAGGGTGTGCGAGGAGAGGGGATTCAGAGCATGGCCTAAATGAGCTCCAGGGATGGGCAAAAGCCATGGCTATCAGTGGGACACCAGAGACGGGCATGAAACGTTAAGGCAGCTGCTGCAGCCACTAAGAAGCCTCTGTGCAAGCACAGGACACTATCCACACCACCCCTCCCAGGAGCCTGTGAAGCCCACCACTGCCAGGGTCCCGTGATCCAGGGACAATTTCCCCCGGAGAACACAGAGCACACCTCAGGCTGCTGCAAAGTCATGATGGTCTCTGCTGCCACAGGCTCACCCTGCATTACGTACCCCTCTCTCCCCACAGTATGAGTGAGCCATAGCCCTTTAATCAGCTGCTATTTTAACCCCATCATGTCTGGGCGGGGAACAGATGCCCTAAGGTGACCTACACACAGAGTGGGGGCCAAATCCAAAGCTGAACCACAGAACATGTGAGAACAAAGAAGAGAAAGGGAAATTTCTCCCAGAAGCCTCAGGAGCAGTGGATTAAATCTTCACAATCAACTTGATGTACGCTGCATCTGTGGAATACCTGAATAGACAACAAATCACCCCAAACTTGAGGCAATGGACTTTGGGACCAACTGTAGACGTGGGGTTTGATTTCTGTGTCTAATTTGTTTCTGCTTTTATGTTTATATTAGTTTAGTATTTAGAGTTATTATCATTGGTAGAGTTGTTTATTGATTTGGTTGCTCTCTTCCTTTTTTTAAAATATATATATATATATATATTTTCTCTTTTTGTGAGTGTGTATGTGTATGCTTCTTTGTGTGATTTTATCTATATAGTTTTGCTTTAACCAATTGTCCTAGGGTTCTGTCTGTCCATATATATTTTTTTAGTCTAGTTTTTAGTGCTTATTATCATTGGTGTATTTGTTTTTAGGTTTGGTTGCTCTCTTTCTATTTTTTTATTACATTTTTTAAAATTTTTAATAATGTTTTTATTTTAATAATTTTATTTTTTTCTTTCTTTCTTTTTTTTTTTCTCCCTTTTCTTATGAGCCGTGTGGCTGACAGGGTCTTGGTGCTCCGGCTGGGCATCAGAACTGAGCCTCTGAGGTGGGAGAGCCGAGTTAAGAACATTGGTCCACCAGAGACTACCCAGCTCCATGTAATATCAAACAGCGAAAGCTCTCCCAGAGATCTCCATCTCAATGCTAAGACCCAGCTCCACTCAACGACAAGCAAGCTACAGTGCTCGACACCCTATGCCAGACAACTAGCAAGACAGAAATGCAACCTCACCCATTAGCAGACAAGCTGCCTAAAATCATAATAAGTTCACAGACACCCCGAAACACACCACCGGACATGGTCCTGTCCACCAGAAAGACAAAATCCAGGCTCATCCACCAGAACACAGGAACCAGTCTCTCCACCAGGAATCCGAAACAACCCACTGAACTAACCTTAGCCACTGGGGGCAGAAACCAAAAACAATGGGAACTATGAAACTGCAGGCTGTGAAAAGGAGACCCAAAACACAGTAAGTTAAGCAAAATGAGAAGACAGAGAAATACACAGCAGATGAAGGAGCAAGGTAAAAACCCACCAGACCAAACAAATGAAGAGGAAATAGGCAGTCTACCTGAAAAAGAATTCAGAGTAATGATACTAAAGATGATCCAAATTCTTGGAAATAGAATGGAGAAAATATAAGAAATGTTTAACAACGACTTAGAAGAACTAAAGAGCAAACAAACAATGATGAACAACACAATAAATGAAATTAAAAACTTCTCTAGAAGGAATCAATAGCAGAATAACTGAGGCAGAAGAATGGATAACTGACCAGGAAGATAAACTAGTGGAAATAACTACCATAGAGCAGAATAAAGAAAAAAGAATGAGAAGAATAGAGGACAGTTTCAGAGACCTCTGGGACAACATTAAACGCACCAACATTGGAATTACAGGGGTCCCAGAAGAAGAAGAGAAAAAGAAAGGGACTGAGAAAATATTTGAAGAGATTATAGTTGAAAACTTCCCTAACATGGGAAAGGTAATAGTGAATCAAGTCCAGGAAGCGCAGAGAGTCCCATACAGGATAAATGCAAGGAGAAACACGGCAAGACACATATTAATCAAACTATCGAAAATTGAATACAAAGAAAAAATATGAAAAGTAGCCAGGGAAAAGCAACAAATAACATACAAGGGAATCTACAGAAGGTTAACAGCTGATCTTTCAGAAGAAACTCTGCAAGCCAGAAGGGAATAGCAGGACATATTTAAAGTGATGAAAGGGAAAAACCTACAACCAAGATTACTCTACCCTACAAGGATCTCATTCAGATTCAACAGAGAATTAAAAATTTTACAGACAAGCAAAAGCTAAGAGAATTCAGCACCACCAAACCAGGTTTACAACAACTGCTAAAGGAACTTCTCTAGGCAGGAAACACAACAGAAGGAAAAGACCTTCAATAACAAAGCTAAAACAATTAAGAAAATGGTAATGGGAACATACATATCGATAATTACCTTAAATGTAAATGGATTAAATGCTCCAACCAAAAGACACAAACTAGCTGAATGGATACAAAAACAAGACCTGTATATATGCTGTCTACAAGAGACCCACTTCAGACCTAGGGACACATACAGAATGAAAGTGAGGGGATGGAAAAAGATATTCCATGGAAATCTAAATCAAAGAAAGCTGGAGCAGCAATTCTCATATCAGACAAAATAGACTTTAAAATAAAGACTATTCCAAGAGACAAAGAAGGATACTACATAAAGATCAAGGGATCAATCCAGGAAGAAGATATAACAATTGTAAATATTTATGCACCCAACATAGGAGCACCTCAATACATAAGGCAAAAGCTAACAGCCATAAAAGGGGAAATCAACAGTAACACAATGATAGCAGGGGACTTTAACACCCCACGTTCACCAATGGACAGATCATTCAAAATGAAAATAAATAAGGAAACACAAGCTTTAAATGAAACATTAAACAACATGGACTTAATTGATATTTCTAGGACATTCCATCCCAAAACAACAGAATACACTTCCTTCTCAAGTTCTCATGGAACATTCTCCATGATAGATCATATCTTGGGTCACAAATCAAGCCTTGGTAAATTTAAGAAAATTAAAATCATATCAAGTACCTTTTCCGACCACAATGCTATGAGATTAGATGTCAATTACAGGAAAAAAACTGTAAAAAATAAAAATAGATGGAGGCTAAACAATACACTAATAAATAACGAAGAGATCATTGAAGAAATCAAAGAGGAAATCAAAAAATACCTAGAAACAAATGACGATGAAAACATGACGACCCAAAACCTATGGGATGCAGCAAAACCAGTTCTAAGAGGGAAGTTTATAGCAATACGATCCTACCTCAAGAAACAAGATACATCTCAAATAAACAACGTAACCTCACACCTAAAGGAACTAGAGAAAGAAGAACAAACAAAACCCAAAGTTAGCAGAATGAAAGAAACCATAAAGATCAGATCAGAAATGAATAAAAAAGAAATGAAGTAAACGACAGCAAAGATCAATAAAACTAAAAGCTGGTTCTTTGAGAAGACAGACAAAACTGATAATCCTTTAGCAAGACTCATCAAGAAAAAAAGGGAGAAGACTCAAATCAAAAGAATTAGAAATGAAAAAGGAGAAGTAACAACTGACACTGCAGAAATACAAAAGATCATGAGAGATTACTACAAGCAACTCTATGCCAATAAAATGGACAACCTGGAAAAAATGGACAAATTCTTAGAAAAGCACAACATTCCAAGACTGAACCAGAAAGAAATAGAAAATATAAACAGACAAATAACAACCACTGAAACTGTGATTAAAAATCTTCCAACAAACAAAAGCCCAGGACTAGATGGCTTCACAGGTGAATTCTATCAAACATTTAGAGAATAGCTAACACCTATCCTTCTCAAACTCTTCCAAAATACAGCAGAGGGAGGAACACTCCCAAACTCATTCTACGAGGCCACTATCACCCTGATACCAAAACCAGACAAAGATGTCACGAAGAAAGAAAACTACAGACCAATATCACTGCTGAACAGAGATGCAAAAATCCTCAACAAAATACTAGCAAACAGAATCCAACAGCACATTAAAAGGATCATACACCATGATCAGGTGGGGTTTAACCCAGGAATGCAAGGATTCTTCAATATATGCAAATTAATCAGTGTGATAAACCATATTAACAAACTGAAGGAGAAAAACCATATGATCATACCAACAGATGCAGAGAAAGCTTTCAACAAAATTCAAAAACTTCATTTTTGATAAAGACCCTCCAGAAAGCAGGCATAGAGGGAACTTCCCTCAACATAATAAAGGCCATATATGACAAATTCACAGCCAACATCATTCTCAATGGGGAAAAACTGAAACCATTTCCACTAAGATCAGAAACAAGACAGGGTTGTCCATTCTTACCACTATTATTCAACATAGTTTTGGAAGTTTTAGCCACAGCAATCAGAGATGAAAAAGAAATAAAGGGAATCCAAATTGAAAAGAAGAAGTAAACTGCCACTGTTTGCAGATGACATGATACTATACCTACAGCATCCCAAAGATGCTATCAGAAAACTACCAGAGCTAATCAATGAATTTGGTAAAGTAGCAGGATACAAAATTAATGCACAGAAATCTCTTGCATTCCTATTCACTAATGATGAAAAATCTGTAAGAAATTAATGAAAAATTCCCATTTACCACTGCAACAAAAAGAATAAAATAACTAGGAATAAACCAACCTAAGGATACAAAACACCTGTATGCAGAAAACTATAAGATACTGATGAAAGAAATTAAAGATGATACAAACAGATGGAGAGATATACCATGTTCTTGGATTGGAAGAATCAACACTGTTAAAATGACTATACTACCCAAAGCTGTCTACAGATTCAATGCAATCCCTATCAAACTACCAATGGCATTTTTCACAGGTCTAGAACAAAAAATTTCAATTTGTATGGAAATACAGAAGACCCCGAATAGCCAAAGCAGTCTTGAGAAAGAAAAATGGAGCTGGACGAATCATGCTTCTGGGCTTCAGATTATACTACAAAGCTACAGTAATCAAGATAGTATGGTACTGGCACAAAAACAGAAAGATAGATCAATGGAATAGGACAGAAAGTCCAGAGATAAACCCATGCACATATGGTCACCTTAGTTGTGATAAAGGAGGCAAGAATATACAATGGAGAAAAGACAGCCTCTTCAATAAGTGGTGTTGGGAAAACTGGACAGCTACAGGTAAAGGAATGAAGTTAGAACACTCCCTAACACCACACACAAAAATAAACTCAAAATGGATTAAAGACCTAAATGGAAGGCCAGAAACTATCAAACTCTTAGAGGAAAACATAGGCAGAACAGTCTATGACATAAATCACAGCAAGATCCTTTTTGACCCACCTTCTAGAGAAATGGCAATAAAAACAAATATAAATATATGGGATGTAATGAAACTTAAAAGCTTTTGTACAGCAAAAGAAACCATACACAAGGCGAAAAGAGAACCCTCAGAATGGGAGAAAATATTTGCAAACGAAGCAACTGACAGAGGATTAATCTCCAAAAGTTACAAGCAGCTCATGCACCTCAATATCAAAAAACCAAACAACCCAATCCAAAAATGGGCAGAAGACTTAAATAGACATTTTCCCAAAGATATACAGATTACCAACAAACACATGAAAGGATGCTCAACATCACTAATCATTAGAGAAATGCAAATCAAACTACAATGAGGTATCACCTCACTCCAGTCAGAATGGCCATCATCAAAGAATCTGAAAACAATAAATGCTGGAGAGGGTGTGGAGAAAAGGGAACCCTCTTGCACTGTTGGTGGGAATGTAACCTGATACAGCCACTATGGAGAACAGCATAGAGGTTCCTAAAAAAACTAAAAATAGAACTAGCATAGGACTCAGCAATCCCACTACTGGGCATATAACATGAGAATACCATAATTCAAAAAGAGTCATGTAACACAATGTTCATCGCAGCTCTATTTACAATAGCCAGGATATGGAAGCATCCTAAGTGTCCATCAACAGATGAATGCATAAAGAAGATGTGGCACATACATGCAATGGAATATTACTCAGCCATAAAAAGAAACAAAACTGAGTTATTTGTAGTGAGGTGGATGGACCTAGAGACTGTCATACAGAGTGAAGTAAGTCAGAAAGAGAAAAACAAATACCATATGCTAACACATGTATATGGATTCTAAAAAAAAAAAAAAAAGTTTCTGAAGAACCTAGGTACAGGACAGGAATAAAGATGCAGACATAGAGAATGGACTTGAGGACACGGGAAAGGGGAAGAGTAAGCTGGTACAAAGTGACAGAGTGGCATGGACATATATACACCACAAAATTTAAAATAGATAGCTAGGGGAAAGCAGATGCATAGCGCAAGGAGATCAGCTCAGTGCTTTGTGTCCACCTACAGGGTTGGGAGAGGGAGGGTGGGAGGGTGATGCAAGAGGGAGGAGATATGGGAATATATGTATATGTATAGCTGATTCACTTTGTTATAAAGCAGAAACTAACACAACATTGTAAAGCAATTATACTCCAATGAAGTTTTTAAAAATAAATAAAACTAAAAAATAAAAGTTCTCTTTGTATATCAAAAAAAAAGGAATACATGCACCCCAATATTCATTGCAGCGCTGTTTACCATAGACAAGACATGGAAGCAACCTAAATGTCCACTGACAAATGAATGGATAAAGAAGATGTGGTACATATATACAATGGAATATTACTCAGCCATTAAAAAGAATGAAATAATGCAATTTGTGGCAACATGGATGGACTTGGAGATTATCATGCTAAGTGAAGCAAGTCAGACAGAGAAAGATAAATATCACATGGTATTTCTTATATGCAGAATCTAGTTAAAAATGATACAAATGAACTTATTTACAAAGAGAAACAGACTCACAGACTTAGAGAAGCAATTTATGGTTACCAGGGAGGAAGGGTGGGTGGGGGGGATAGACTGGGAGTTTTGATTGACATGTACACACTGCTATATTTAAAATAGATAACCAACAAGGACCTACTGTATAGCACAGGGAACTCTGCTCAATATTCTGTAATAACCTAAATGGGAAAAGAATTTAAAAAGAATAGATACATGTATATGTATAACTGAATCACTTTGCTGTACACTTGAAACTAACACAGCATTGTTAATCAACTATGCTCCACAATAAAATTTTTAAACAAGACCTTACTAACCAATAAATGTCTAATCTGAATAGCTAAAAAAAGGGGAAAAAAGACAACTCAATTTAAAATTGGGCAAAGGATTTGAATAGACATTTATCCAAGGAAGATATTCAAATGGCTCATAAGCAGTTGAAAAATGAACAATATTATTAGTCATTAGGGAAATGCAAATCAAAAGCACAATGAGATACTACATCAAAACCATTAGAATGGCTATAATCAAAATGACAGAAGATGACAAGTGCTGACAAGATTGTGAAGAAACTGGAACCCTCAAACATTGCTGATGGGAATGTAAAATGGTACCAGGCTTTGGAAACAGTTTGATAGTTCCTCAAAAAGTTAAACATAGAGCTACTATATGAGTCAGCAATTCCACTCCTACCGAATCCACTCCTAGTTACATCCTAAGAGAAATGGAAACAAATCCACATAAATTTATAATACCCAAAAAATGAAAAACCCAAATGGGCATCAACCAATGAATGGATAAACACAATGTATTGTGCTCACACAATTTTATATTTTTTGACCATAAAACAGTAAGAAATACTGATACATGCTATAACATGGATGAACCTTGAAAACATTATACTAAGGGAAAGAAGTCACACCAAAGACCATATATTATATGACTCCACTTGTATGAAATGTCTAAATTAGGCAAATCCATAGAGAAAGTAGATTAGTGGTTGCCAGGGCCTGGTGGAAGGGGAAATGGAGAGTGAATGCTAATGGGTATTGGGTTTCTTTTTGGAGTGATGTAAATGTTCTGGAATTAGATAGTGATGATAGTTGCAAAACTGTGACTATACTAAAAACCTGTGAGTTGTACACTTTGAAATGGTAAATTTTATGGTATGTGAGGTAGGTATATGAAATCTCTACATTTATGGTAAAGAAACTATGGTTCAAAAAGGCTGAGAACTTTAAGACTGATTAAACCCGTAGGTCTCAAAATGTGGTTTGCAAATCACCAGCATCAACATCACCTGGAAATTTGTTAGAGACACACATTCTTAGGTTACACCCCAGATCAAAGGAGCAGACCTCTGGAGGTCAGGCTCAGGATTTTGTTTTAACAAGCCCTGAAGGTGATTCTGATAAACACTCAGGTTTGAAAGCCACTGGGTTAGTTACAACTTTAAAGCCTCATTGCTCTTCCACTCACTAGACTTGTAGTCTTTGGCAAGTTTCTTGACCTTTCTGTGCCTCAAATTATTCATCTGGAGAAATGATTCCTTACAAGGTTATTATGAGGATTAAATATTTAAATACAAGTAATGTGCTTGGAAGACAGCTTGCCACTTAATGAGTTGAATATTCAATAAGAATCAGCTATTATTCTATCAATCAAATGCAGATCCCCTCATCTGGTGGAATTAAGCCACATATATGTTTAAATTTTCTAGCAGCCACATAAAAAAGTAAAAAGAAACAAAATTAACTAATAATAATATAATTTATTTAACACAGTGTATTAAAAATATTAGCATTTCAACATGCAATCAATATAAGAATTTTAAGATAGTTAGCATTCTCTTTTCCAAACTGAGTCATCAAAATCCAGTGTACTTTATACTTAGAGCACATCTCAATTCGGACTAGTCACATTTCAACTGCTCAATAGTCACCTGTGGCTGGCGGCTATGATATTAGAGAACACAGCTCTTACTCAAATGCTGTGCTCTTTTCCCTCTCTAAAGTTCCTGTGCCTTCAGCACGTAGTAATCTCTGCCTAAGGATTTTCAAAGAGTGGAGGGCCAAATGAAGAGAAGTCAAAAAGCATCCTTTCCTGACCATGTCCCATCTTAACAGGTGATGCTGGGTTGCAGATAGGCCTCCAACCCACGTTCTCAACTACATACTGTTATACAAGAATGATCTGGTAAACTGCCTGAGGAGCATTTTAATGGAGTAACAGATCCCAGGCTTTCGTGTATTGTTCGCTCTGGTATCCACAGGGTCTAGAAAACTTGCCTGGCACAGAGCAGGCACTCAACACATTTTTTTCCAGTTAATGAATGAATATTAACAGTGCTTTTCTAACTTAAGCTCTAATTTTATTACCATTTTTTCAAATATCTGAAAACATCTAATAATTCCTTTAATATTGCCTTTATTTCTTATAAGCAGATCCATTTTTGTCTTCCAAACTGATTTTTAAGCTCCTCCCTATCTTTAAATATTTATCAAGCCCCTAGTAAAGATCAAGTTTCATAGAGCATGAGCCCATAATAGAATTGCTATTAGGGGTTTATTTTCTGTGACAGAATACATATTTCATATATGTACAAACATCATATAAAAGTCACAGATAAAATTTTGTCTGGATTTTTCTATTGCTGGTCTAAGAATAAATAGAAGCAAATATCTAGAGTTCCAATATTGATGAGCATTCCTCATTCTTAGTAAAATTCTAGGACATATTTATACATTAAGGGCCCACAATGCTGCATAATGCTGACATGATTAAAACTTATAGACTGAAGGAGCATGCAGAAACAGTGCTGATATGTGGGTGGAGTGGTTTCCCAGGGAGGCTGACACCTGGTATGAATTAGTTTCTTCACTGAGTTCCTAGGATTCTTGAAGCAAGATAGCATGTGTAGTTTACTCAGAGTAAGAGATGAGGTCCTAATAGCAACCTCCAAGGCCTCCAAGACCTCACTGTAGTAGTCTTCCTTAAGCTTACTCCCCTCCAGCCACACTGGCCTCCTTCCTGCTACTCAGACACACAAAGTTTGCTCCAACCTTCCAGCTGTGCTTTAGGTTCTCTTGGACTAGAACGCTCTTCCCCCAATATCCACTTGGCTACCTCCTTTTACTTCCTTCAAGTCTTGCTCCGACGTGTTTCCTCCCTGAGTTCTACCCGGATTGCACATTAAATACAGTAAGCTTCCTGGATTCCACCCTTGCCCCTCATTTTCCTTACCCTGCTTTTTATCCTCCTTAGCACCTACCACCCTTTAATTTATATCATCCTATGTTGTTTATCGTTCCTCACACTAGAATGTAAAAGCCACGAAAGCAGAGATCTTGTCTGTTTTGTTCACTGATGTACCCTATCCTAGAGCACTGGCTGGCCTATAGTAGGCACTCATATCCTTGTACGATGAATAAATGAATTAGTTCACTCATAGACCAGGCACTTTTATAGATTTCTTTCCCTTTTCAATTTTTAAAAAATAAATTTATTTATTTTTGGCTGTGTTGGGTCCTCGCTGCTGCGCATGGGCTTTCTCTAGTTGTGGGGAGCAGGGACTACTCTTCATTGCGTTATGCAGGCTTCATCATTGCAGTGGCTTCTCTTGTTGTGGAGCACGGGCTCTAGGCACGCAGGCTTCAGTAGCTGTGGCTCATGGGCTCTAGAGCGCAGGCTCAGTAGTTGTGGTGCACGGGTTTTGTTACTCCGTGGCATGTGGGATCTTCCCAGCCCAGGGCTCAAACCCAGGTCCCCTGCACTGGCAGGCGGAGTCTTAACCACTGCACCACCAGGGAAGCCCTCCCTTTTCAATTTACTAAATTTTTTCTAGTATTAAGGTCACCTGGGAGGTTTTGCAAGTCTGTCTGAGAAGTTGAACTCTCCCAACCTGTTGGTTGGTCTTGCTCACTGAAGGGTCCTGTCTCTGGAACTTATTCTGCTGGGCAAGTTGCCAAAGCCTAAATTTGTCCACCTTGGGGTACGATGCAAGATTTAGGTTCTTTTATTTTTTTTGTCTCTTTGGAAGGGTGTGTTTCAATTTTGGCTGACTTCACTGTTTTGTCTGGGGCTTTATTCTTGTGTTGAGTTTTATTTTTTCCTGGGTTAATCAAGCAATTTAGCAACTATTCTTCCCAGAGCTATGGAATAGTAGAAATTAGAGCTGGAAAAGACCTCACAGTTGATCCAGTCCATCCCCCTTGCCATTGAAATCTTGCTCTACACAATACAGTGTCCACGGCTTTGTTCAATGAGGTTTTAAATGTCCTCAGAGATTCCTTTGGGAGCCTACTCAACTAACCTAATACTCTTAACAATTAACAAAAATTCTCACTGTTTGTCTAAACTTTCCCTTTCATATTTTCATTTTATTTTCCCTATTGGTAGTCCAAGGTAGCAAGCCCTTTCTCTTTGGGGATTTTATACCTTTCAGAGAAGTGTGGACTTACATTTCTGCTCTGTCTGTTCCTAGCCAAACTATACATGTGTTCCTCCCTTAATCTTTCTATATTCTCTGTTTAATTTTATTTTTCCTTATTGAAGTCCTTCAAACTCTTCATCTTGATTATTAGTATGTGTACTTTCACTAACCATCCATTGAACCACTGTAACATAATGCTTTTCCTTCTGAAACCTGAAGGCAAAGCACTGCCGTCTACCATGTGACATTGCAAATATATCCGATTCACTGTCATAAACAACTAGAGTATTTTTATTCACCAGAATATTAAATAAGTTCTGTGCAATGCTCTTCACTTGAGTTTAAAATTTTGATGATAATTGTGTAATGTTGGATATCTCATTTAAGCCGTTTGCCCTTTTCTTTTTACATCTGCAAAAGGAGAGAATATCCGCTTCAGCCTCCTTTACTGTAATCTTAATGAAAGTAAATATATGGTTATAGGGCTAGAAAGAAATCTTTCAGGGATAAAAACCTTTCATTTCCCAGCTGTTTTTCAAACAGAATCACACAGGTTAAATTGTTTTCAATACTATGAAGTTCAAATGGCATTCTTTTTGTTTGTTTGTTTACAGTAATTTATGCTAGATCAATGCATCTCAAACTAATTGTAGTAAAGCGAAAATTTTTTAAATCACCAAATGCCATGGACTGAGTTTTGTAAAATACAAAATCACAGGGTTGGGTGAAGTAGTAATGTCAACTGCTCTAAGATTTTCAAATTTACACTCATTTTCTGTATTTATCTTGTCTCAGATGGGCACTGGTCCATGGACCTCATTTTGAGTAGCCTTGATGGACAATCATATTCCTTACCTTCAGATTCAGATACTTTTCAAGATAAATATTCTCTTCTGATGATTAACATAATACTTGCTTTTACTTTTCAGCTTGTTTTCTGCTCCCCTTCAAAGTCAACTTTTAAAAAATATTGATAGAAGAGCCAATCTATTAATCATTTCCCCAAAACATCTAGTTATATGTTTCCCATTTATTTGTCTTCACTCTTTCAACATGTAGTAATCCTTAATTTATTTCATAAAATTAAATCTGAATGAAAAATACTTTTAAGAAAGAAAACAACAACTTCTTGGAGTTTATACCAAGTCAGTGAGTTATATGATGGTTTCCTGGTCACACATGCTGGTAGCTTCACTTCTGGAACTCTCACTAGTCTCTAGCAATCCTGACCAAGGCCACACTGATAGCAGGCAGAAATCCACCAATCCAGGAAAGATTAAAAAACACTCTCACTGGGGCTTCCCTGGTGGCACAGTGGTTGAGAGTCTGCCTGCCGATGCAGAGGACGCGGGTTCGTGCCCCGGTCCGGGAAGATCCCACATGCCGCGGAGCGGCTGGGCCCGTGAGCCATGGCCGCTGAGCCTGCGCGTCCAGAGCCTGTGCTCCACAACGGGAGAGGCCACAACAGTGAGAGGCCCGCGTACCGCAAAAAAAAACAGAAAACAAAAAAACACTCTCACTTATTTCACCCTGTCTGGCATTCTGCCATCAACTTGTACTTTTTGGATTCAAGACACAGATTATATGTCAACAATAACCAGAGTAGCTATTACATAAGCTGGTTATGGGATGCCATGTGTTTTCAACCGGTATCTTTTACAGTTTGGGTATAACAAAAATTTAGTTTTAGCACTCTCTTCTGAAATAAGCTTCTCTTATTTTTAGTGGCTTTTAATTACTTTGAGAGGGATTTAAATAAAAATATACTGAACTATCATTTCTCCAGGGAATTAAAAAAATAAAGTTTATGGGAAAACATGAAATGTGGGGAAATATTAAACACAGTAAACTGCACAAATGTAATACATAAGTTAGACATCGAGCTTTTTATGATCTAAGAATCTATTCCAAGAAAAAGAAAAACTGAAATTCGAAGACTTATGAGCTTGTTTCAAAAAATAGTAAAAATAAGTTCCAGCTGGTGTAAGAGCATAGTAAAGGTACAACACAGTACGAGGGTAGATAATAGCAGAGGATGGGTGAGGCATTGGTAATGGGAAACTTTAAACATAGAACATTTTACACTGCTTTTTAAAGGGATTTTTTCAAAGATAAGGAAAAAATATATACACACACATAATACACAGAAATAACAGAGAAAATGTATTACAACAATATATCAGATGAAGTTTTCTTTACACAATTTTCCAAGAGCAAGCATAAGGCTAATATGGATTAATCACTAATGAATTTAATAACGTGAACAGATTATTAGCTCCTAAAGCTAGTTATTTTGTTTTCAAATGTTTCAATGTGCCAGATGTTTCATAAAAACAGTTTTTATTATTTAAAATGATTTATGAAGCTAAATGCCCAACTTTTATTTCTGTGTTAAAATTTAAGAGTTAAAAACCATTTAACAGGTAAACAGAATTTGCAGTTCAGTTAGCAGTCACTGAATGTGAAAAGAGTTCTTAAAATGCTCCTCTTTAGAGCCATTCTCGTTCCCATAGAAACCAATGTGAGATCCAGGAAAACAAGGTAAGTTCTAAAATAATCACCATTATAAATACCCATTATATAAATGTAAATACAGGCAATTGAAATGATTTAGATGATTTTGAAATTGCATATCATTTCCCAAACCATAATAATTCCTTCAGAGTGGTTCTTGTCTGTCACATAAATACAGCATTTACTAAATTTTAAAAATTCTTATGATTTACTTGTGAGACCATAATTGCCTTCTCAAACAAGTCTTGGGCATGCAAATATTGATTTTTGAACATGTATTCTGGTGCAAGATGGGTCTTTTTTTTGGCTGGGCTTTTACTTTATGGTAGATTAAGTACTTATCATTATTAGCATTTGAATTTTACGTAACCATTTCTCTATTCATTATTAATTGCTTTACAATGAGATCTAGAGATTTTAGTTATTTTACAATTACAATTTTTCTCATTTTTATTTGTCCAAGCATTTTGTCATGATAAAAGATCCAAGAAATCTTTTATTGGGATTGTAATTCCTCTCAAAGTCCAGAACCAATCATTGAGTATACAGTACTCATAATATTAATGAAGATGTGAATGTGAGTTGTTATAAATCCCTCTAAGAAGAGCTAAGCCTCCTAATGATTAAGGAGCAAGAACATTTCAGAGGAAAACTTCCAACAATGAGAAGCAAACATTTGAATTTAGTATGGCTGTTGAAGGAGTTCTGGACATGCCACCCCAAAATATGCCGCTTTGTTATATTATTGTGAGCTGAACACATGAAAAATGGCAAGAGCTTTCTCTGAACTTCCCTTTACCTGCCTAAAGACAGATCCTCCAAAAGGAATTCAATTGTCATAAACCCCCTCCCAAGGATTGACTCTTATCACCTGGGAAGACACTAGATGTCAACTCCAAACCCAGATAAACTTTGTCACAAACTATCATCATATCTCCCATCTATTCTTCTAAGAGCCCATTTATCATTCTAAAAACTCATTTACTCTCCCCTAGGTTGCCTATGTCTCCCACCTTCCCCTATTAAGACAGTATATAAGCTCTCAGATCTCACTGCTGTTTGGGGTGTTCACTTTTTTTTTCTGTGATGCCCCAGTGTGTTACAATAAAAATTAATAAATTTGTTTACCTTTAATGCTATTAATCTGCCTGTTATAAATTTATTTTATAGACCTAGCTATTGAACCTAGGAGAGCAGATGGAAAGTTTTTTCTCTCCTACAATGTTAAAAGAACCACAACAAGTTATGGACTAGTCACACAGTTTTGTTGGCTGGATGAATTTTCAGAAACTCAGATATTTTCCCTTACATTTCATTAAAACCCTCAATTCTTAAAATGTGGTCTCCAGACCAGCAATGTTGATATCACCCGGGAGCTTGTTAAAAAAGCAGAATCTCAGGTCCTAGGCAGGCCAAATGAATAAGAATCTGCATTTCAACAAGCTTAACATAGATTTGAACGTACATTAAAGTCTGGAAACACAGTCAGTCCCAAATATTTGCTCCAGAAAAATTTAGAAGTTTTATTCTGGTGGACTGATGGAAGCTAAAGAAGCTACCACCTAGGATGTAAATTCTAAATGGGGAAAGACCATGTCTGCAAGTAATTTTCCAGGACCCCTCAACTGGTAAGTAGCAGAGCCTGAGTTTGAACTCAGGTAGAGCCAAAGCTTTTTACATACCTTGAAAAGACATCATAGAGACTTGAGCTGTAGGTCGGCCTCCTCAGTTCTTCATGGCCGGCCAATTAGCTGTTCCTTCCTAAAGTCAAAAGGAAAGTGCCTTTGAAATCGGTCCTTCAGATATCAGCCATTTAACAATCCCTCACCTGGACATAGATATAGAAAGGTCAGTCTTATTGATCCATTCTGCCTAGTTACTGAATGGTCAACTCCACAGCAAACTTAAGGATTCAGGTATTTGTGATTTAACTTATAGCATGTGGATCCCGAATGGAACTTTTAGGTTTCATTTGCTTGAGACAAATGGAATCACATACTATAAAATCTGCTTCTAACTTGATTTCCTGTGAAGCCAAATGTAATCAACTAATCATAGATATGACCTGATATGTAGGTAAAGGCATAGTTTTAACTACAATGCTTCTCACTAGAGTTGTGGAGCGTTTCCCTCCAGAGAGCTAAGTCAATCCCAAGGTTGTTTTCTTCTTCATTCTATGGCTTTGCCCTCTGCATGTCTATCTACATTTATGTGTTTTTGCCATTTTCCTACATGTGTGTATGTTTAGTAGTGTTAGAAAGAAATGATTCCAGGCGTTCTTGTGTCAACTGTCTGCCTCTTCACACGTTGATATGGTTTGTTTCTTATCCTTTAAGAGAGCCCTTAGGATCTAATAGCTCCACCACTTCTTAGCACTGTGATTCTGGCCACATCACAACTTCTCTGTGCCTCAATACCCATAAGTATAAAACGGATTTTTTGGTTCTCACTTAATAGGGCTGTTGTGAGGAAGATTCAATAAGTAAATACACAGAAAGGGCTTGGCACAGTACCTCATACAAAGTAAACACTAAATACATGTTACCTATTATTACTTTATTATTATTATCATTGTTGTTATTATTATCATTATTATTAACTTGTGGAGGGCCTGACTTCCTTGCAAAGTATCACCAAGATACCATCTAAGAAACAAAACCCACGTTTAGAGACTTTTAGGAGGGTTGGTATGCAGGATCTGAGATATTTAAAATGTACTTCAGAGAAATTAAGTGATTTGCCTAAACCCCTGTTTAGTAGGGATTTGGATTGAGTTTGGATTTATATGCTGGTCCATCAAATACATATTCTTATGTGCTTAATTTAACTAAGTAATAATGCTGCTTACACTTTAATAGCTACCATTTTCCAAAGTTTTTCCATGTGCCATGACCATTAAAATGAGAAGTTGTTCATTGTGCCATGTGTCACGATGATTAAAATGAGAAGTTATTTCAGTGGTTCCAGCTTTCTGGATTTAACGAATCAGTAAAATTTTTTAAATTGGGGATTTAACCTAAGGTTGTTTTTTAACAATTTATTGCCCAAAGACATATTAGTACGTATTTTGTTACCCGAATGTTACTGACCAGAGACGTATCAATACGTTTTCAGAGAGTGATATAATTAACATCACCCTGTGAAGTTGTTAGAGCTTAAAATTGATCATGGGTTCATTATACAACTTATGTTGTTATCATTCATATTTTGCTCAGTTAGGTTTTTGTTCCAACCTTGTGTGTATTATAAACACAAATTTATTACCGTAAAATTTTCAAAAATGACCATCATAAAATTTTGAGTGAAGAAGAATTTTTCAGTGTATTTTATGCAGATACTTTCTCTGATTGTCCGAGCGACATATATACTAGTGTCTCAGAAGATGACAGTTTTTCAGAATATAGTCCTGATTTAGATGATGTGAATATTCGACCCACAAAAAGACAAAATACCTTAGTGATTGATTTTGATATGGCAAGTGAAAATGAAACTCACAGTGCTGGAGAATGCTCCTTTGCTTCTACAGAAGAGTGGATTGAAGACAACATTTCATGAAAATTAGAAGATCTTACAGGTGTGTCAGGTGTAACTACTGAATGTAATAACTCGCAGTGTTAGTGAAATAACAGAATTAATTTTTGGTAATGACTTTTTCGAGTTGGTCGCTTCTCAAACAAACTTGTGTCACCAACAGAATAAGAAAATCATATAAAAAGTACGATAAGACTTTAAAATGGACTGATGTAACCAATAGTGACATGAAGAAGTTTCTTGGATTAATAATTTTGATGGGACAAATAAGAAAGTCACACTGGAAAGAATATTGGTCAACTGATCCCTTACTTTAAACACTTATCTTTCCAAAGATTATGATGAGGCGAAGGTTCAAATAATGACATTGCTTCACTTTACCGATAACTCAGAAACTCCACTTCCTACAGACAGAATTTCAAATTGTTAAACCTCTTCTGGATTATTTTCTACCAAAGTTTCAATTGATCTATATACCCAAACAAGAGCTATCACTTGAGGAGGCAATGATAAAGTGGAGAAGACGACTCAGATTCAAAACCTATAATCCTGGAAAACTTGAAAAATATGGAATTTTGGTCAGGATGGTTAGTGAAACTGCAAATATATATGCAACCTTGAGATTTACATGGGTGAAGGAAAGAAACTGCAAGAAACAGTATTATCAGTCCTACAACCTAATCTTGGTTCATGGCACCATATTAACCAGACAATCTTTACAACAGTGTGTCCACATCTGAAATATTGTTGAAAAATAAAACCAGAGTTTGTGGGACTATAAGAGAGAATTGTGGTCTACCAAACCAATTAAAGGAGAAATCTAAAAATCTACAGAGGGGAGAAATGACATTCTTACGGAAGGGAGAAGTGATTCTTCTCATAAGGAAAGACAAGAGGCTAGTCCGCATGGTGACAACTATTCATGATGCCTCCATAGCATCTACAGGAAAGGAAGACAGGAGGACTGGCCATCAGATAACTAAGCCCACTTGCATATTAGAGTAAAATAAATTTATGAAAGGAGTTAATCGATCCAATCAATATCTGGCAAACTTCAATATCCTCTGGAAAACTCGAAAATGGTATAAGAAAGTGGTTTTCTATTTGAGTAATTGCAGTTTATTCAATGCATTTAAAATTTAGTGTAGCCTTAGTGCACAGAATAAAATGACTTACAAGCAATTTTTGTTAGCAATAAGCTAGAGAATGGGTAACTGACCATTCTGGTGAATGTAGTGGTACTCCCGCACCTGGTCCTTCTTGTGGCATTTCTAAGAGTCCCCTGAAAAGATCCACCTTGTCGACTATCAAATAAAATAAAAGAACATATTCTAGAGGAAATAACACCCACAGGACTAAAAAAAAAAAAAAAAAAAAAAAGCCACCAGAAAGTGTAGAGTCTGCTCTTCCAGGGGAAAGCGCAGTGAAACACAGTATATTTGTAATAGATGTTCTGTTCCCCTGCACAGAGGTGCCTGCTATACTGCCTATGGCACTCTAACAAAATATTAGAATGCTT
Source organism: Grampus griseus (assembly GCF_964374135.1). NCBI lineage: Eukaryota > Metazoa > Chordata > Mammalia > Artiodactyla > Delphinidae > Grampus > Grampus griseus. The sequence goes on along the minus strand of NC_139003.1, from coordinate 59,583,866 downwards.
TAGTAAGACATGTTTAAGTTTCAAATAAATACATTAAGTGCAAAAAAAGTTGTTGATATTTACTCAAACACGGGTGTTTCAATATTCACTTACATAACAAATTGCTGGCCACAGGCATTAGTCTCTACAAAAATCCCCGGGTCAATAATATGTTAAAATTATTCCTTTAATTGAATATATTCAGTTTTAGGGGAAAATCATTATACTGCCACTGATTTTGTTCTTTTGCTAAGAGTTAATACAAACGTCATCACATATCAGATTATATAATAGGCCCAGAAACTAGAATTTGAAATTCTTGACGTCTTGGTCAAAAATTTTATAGTACTTCAAAAATTGAGATATACGTACTTCATGTAACATAAAATTAACCATTCTGAAGTGTACACTTCAGTGGTTTTTAGTATATTCACTATGTTTTGCAACCATCATCACTATCCAGTTCCAGAGGGTTTTTATCACTCCACAAAGAAATCTTCCACCTACTAGCAGTTAGCAAATCACCCCTTATCCATCTCCTAGTAGTCATTAATGTTTCTGTTTCTTCAGATATGTCCTTGGGAAAATCTTTTATCTCTGCACAAAATGGCTGTCTCAGATCTGTGATTTGTTTTTTATTCTTTGCTGCCTAATCAAACTGCCCAAAACTTTACCTTGCTGTGTGGGTTGTCAGCGGCATATGTAATATGTACAATAGAGGGCATAATAGAGAGTATGAAACTCTAAGAGATCTCATTGTCTACATTTACTTCCAGTTTTAGATCTTCCTCATCTTTTCTTTCATTAATTTGGTATTTACTTATATAACATGCCAAATTACACATACTTTGAACTTAATTTGAAGACAGCTAATGTTTTCAGTAATCAGTACAAGTCAAAATAGTATTATAAGAACCATCTTATTTTTTAAAATTTACATCTAATTATATGTTCCCAAATTCTGGCCCAAATTTGTGCTCTTATTTAGTTGCTCCATTCTCTGTATGCCCATACACTCTGTTCATTTCTCAGATAATTTTATTTTAAAATAGAGATTCAAATGTGTTACTATGTTTCATTGTGATTTATCTGTTTACATGTCTCTGAGTGGAATATGAACTCCTTGAAGGAAGGCCTTTGTCTCCATATGTTTGATTTTCAGCACAGTGCCTAGTACATGATATAAGTTAATGTTGTTGAATGAAGGAATGGGATTTAAATATACAAACGTATGTATCAAAATTTACAATAATACCCAATTATGTATCTATATATTACACACTATTCCTCTATTATACTACATATACATATACCGTGTCAAGTTTTATGTAGTTCACAACTATATTCAAAATGAATTATTTTGAACACCATAAAATGTTACATATATCGAGTTTTACACAGTATTATAATAACCTCTAAACTAGTTATTACACACACACACACACACACACACACACACACGCAGCACAGTGTTTAACAGGTTATTTACCACAGCTTAACCGCGGGACAGAAGAACACTGAGCAATGGAAAAGCTTGGAGATTAAAGTCAGGCAAACAAATCTGCTTTTGGGTTGTCTAGCAGTACCTCAGTGACGTAGGCTATTTCTTTCTGAGTGATGTGGAGACATTTAATACCATGTTTAGGGAACTGGTTTAAGGGTGGAGTTAATCTAATTTAAGGGCCTGGCACTTGGCAGGCTTTTAACGAACTTTAGCCGGTACTTCATCCCTCAGCCTAAACCAAGTAAAGGAGGGGTTTTTTTCCACACGTTATGAGTCTTTTCCAGTCACGGAAACCTACCCTGTTCTCAGTTTGTCAAGTCAGAGGGTCCGCGTAAGACGGTAAACGCACAAAATAATCCACCTTGCTAACTCTGAAGGGCTGCTAAACCCGCAGGAAGCGCTTGGGCGGACCTCCAGTATCCCAGCATCCCTCGCGCTATCCGGTTGCTCTTCTCCCGCGTCTCTATGATAGAGCCGGCCTGGGAGGCTGCAACGGCGGTGGGGGCTGTGGTAAGGCGAAGTGAGAGGTCCAACTTTCTTACTGGACTGAGAGGTTTTGGCCGCGGAGGGTCGCGATGTCAGAGAAAAAACAGCCGGTAGACTTGGGTCTGCTGGAGGAGGACGACGAGTTCGAGGAGTTCCCTGCAGAAGGTAACCGGCTCGCCCGCGGCCTCTGGGCCGCGCGGACAGTGACTAAGGCCTCTGAGTGGAGGCGGCGCGGCTGGAAGGGCTCGGCCGGGAGGCACCCGCGGGAAGTCTGGACCCCCGCTACTGGCTCTCAAGGCTCTGCACGCGCGACCCTCCACGACCGACTTCGGGTCGAGGTGTCACGGTGGGACTCACCTCAGCGGTGAGGCTAAATGCCTTCTGCTTCCTCACTGGGAAGAGCCACGGGGACCCTGGTTGCCTAGCCCGGTGTCCGGGATGGTGGGGCCTTTTCCTCTTCAGCCCGGGTACCGCCACCTCGTTCATGTCTACATAATCCCTTTTCCCTTTATTTATTGTTATTGTTGTTATTATTTGTTTTAGCAGTCTTCCTTTGCCTTGAACGCTTCCAGAATTAAATTGTTGTTCCTAGTTAGGCCGATGCTGCCTACATTTAGGACTTAACATATGAAGCCTGTTAAGTAGAACGGGAGGATCAGGTGTTAGTGCTTAATTCCCGTTATTGCCTTCCTCTTGTTCCTCATTAATTTTTGATCACTTAACTTCAAACTAACATAAGTTTAAGGATTTATAAGACCCTAAAACGTCTACATTTTTATTAGCTTCATGGTTACCAAGAGGAACTTTAGTTTTCTCATTGTAGATAACAGCAAATAGCTAACATTGTTTGGGTGGTTGCTTGTCTGAGTATTTTGCTTCTATTAACTTAATTCATTTTCACAAGCCTAGTAAGTAGGAGCTGGTATTTACATTTTTCAGATAAAGAAACTGAAGCTTGAACAGTTAAGAAACTTGCCCAGTGTCACGTAACTGGCTAGAAATGATGGACACCTGGCCCAGTTGACACTAGCACTCTTAAACTCTAGCTGTACTGCTTCTGTTTGTTAGATCATTGTTGCCAATCAGGGTTTCAAAATTGTTGGTTTTATCAACTAATTGCTATGCGTGAGGTAAACATTTATCTTATAAGAAAAGGAGGTTACTATTGGGTGACCTTTCTGAAGGTGTAGGAAGAGAACTGTGGTTAATGGTTACAAATCTGTTACATTAGTTACTGCTTCACCAAAATGGTCCTGAGTTGTACTCCCTCATGATCCTACTGTGCATAAAGCCACAAAGCTGTAACATTTGTTATTTTTATTTATAGTGTACTGGGTTGTTTAGTGGAAGAAGACCTTGGAGCACATACTACACAAACTCGTAAACTAACCCAAAGCACATCTATTTTCAGTTCTGGGATTCATTATGTATTGTGGGGAATGTTTTTTGTTTTGGTAGTGGATTTATCTGTGCAGACATGTTTTCTTGATCTCACTTTCAAGTTGGTTCATAATCCTCCAACAGTGAGCTATGTAGTAAAAAACTGGCTTGAGATCAGGATCTGCTTCTAACGCAAACTTCATATTTGGTATAGTTAGCGTTTATTGTTTATCATATACAAGATACCATGTTAGGCACTTTATCTACATTATATAGTCTAATTATCACATCTCTGAAGAAACTGAGGCTCAGAGATTTTAAAAGCTTGCCATTAAGTGGTCGTCAGGATCTGATAGGTCTTTCTGAGTCCCCAACCCAAGCAAACTTTAACCTGAATCCCTAACGTTTAGCAAAGTGCCTGGCACATGGTAGATGGTCAGTAAATGCTTGTCGAATGAGTGAACCTGTGTTTAAAATAAGTAGTCGAGAATTGACTGCTTAAAAAGGACCTAAAGATAACTGGGCCTGATGATACATATGATGTTTCAGCAACTTTCATTTCATCAGCTTTTGCAGAATATGTAATTCTTGTACTAAGTTTATGTTGGGAGCATCAATTTGTTCAAAATGTTGGTAGTTACATAGTAAAAAAAAAAATCTCATTAAAGTTAAAAGGAAAAGCAAAGAATATTTTTTCTGAAGACAGGCCTCCCACAACAGACTGGTTTATTATCATAAGTAACTCACCATTTATTGGTCACCTTACAGAAAATCTGTCATCTTCAGGTTTGAATATGTAGAACCTCATTCATTCAGGAGATTTTCTATTTAGAATGAGCGGTAACATTTGAAATGCTTTTGCTTGTTTAGGTTTTTGTGTGTTTCTTCTCTGGTTTTTCATTCAGACAGGTAAAGTTGGAGAAGGAGTACTTTGAAACTGGCCTGTTTTGAATCTTTCAGTATTTGAGTTTTCAGATCAGTTATTAGTGCCCTGAATTACCAAGTCCTTTGCCTTCTTTGGAGATTCTTTTTCTTGTGATTGTCTTTATGGAGAATATGCCATTGACAAACTCACAAGTAGATACAACTTAAAATTGCCTGTAATCATCTAATCAATCTAGGGGAGGTCTTACTTTCAGTGGCCCATTGGGTCTCTGTGTTTCAGAAAGTGAATGATGTCCATTGTCTAGGGTAGCTTGCAGTTAAGAGCCTGTTACATGAAAGCATTACTGAAATTATGTATCCCTGGTTTGACTACAGAATTGTATATTTTTTGAGGGTGTTGTTGCTACATCTTATTCCTGATAAGAATTTGTTTGGTAAGATGTCAATTCAGTCATTATAAGGAAGGGGAATTTCTGTTTTGAAAAGGAAACTAAGATAATGCGTTTTCATGGAGGCTTCATTGTTTCTTCTGAATAGCTCTTCAGTGTGAGGTGTGACGTGTGGGGTGATTTTCTGAAGGTGCAAAGAAACAAATGCTCCTTTTTTATCATTTGGACTGTGGATCTGTGTTACATTGGCAGTTCCTCACAATTCTAATTGGTGGGTGTGTGATCTGGTCATTAAGTAGGAACTGTTAAAAATCATGTTTAGGATCTTTGTGAATTCTGCAACTTCTTGACTGTTTAAACTCATTGACTATCAGATTTGTTGGAAGACACTCAACGTTTTGGGAATGATTTAATATAATTTTGGAGGCTTGGCATGGTTAGAATTTTAGAACTGGAAAGCAACTTAAAAGTCTTGAGAAGCTAGAACTTGTCAAGATCATACAGCTAGGTTAATAGTAGTAGGGTGGGGCCTAAAACTGAAATACTCTATAATTTATTTGAAACGTCAAACAATTTTTCAAATCAGACATATATTGAAAAGGTATTAAAATATTTTCATTAATCTCATTTCTCTTAACAGTTAGAAGTGGATGAGAGTGAAAATGGGAAGAACAAGTGGGCCTTTAATTTCTTTTATTCTGTTCTTCCTATGCCAGAATTGAGAGATTTCTTTCCTTTTTTTGAGGGAAAGAATATTTAAAATGTACCTGAGTTTGCCTTCAGAAGCAATGGTGTTTACAAGAGAATACTATTATACCAAGTAGTTTATAATTTTTCTATAATCACTGGAACTGCTGTGTTATCTGAAGCAGGCTGGTGGTTCCCTAATGCTGCTAGCATTCTGGAATAACTGAGGCACTCTCGCCTGTGCCTATCAAAGTAGGACATCTTACAGTGGTTCTTAACCAAGGAAGTATTTTGGGATATCACATTCACTTGTCAAGTAAGAAAGTAAAATAACTGCCAGCATATAGTGGGTAAAGGTCAAGGATTTTAAATACTTGCTATGCATAGACCAGTCCTGCACAAGGAAGAATTGTCCTATGAAAAATGCCACTGAGAAATATTTATGTGCACATTGGATACCAACTGGACTAAATCCTCAACAAAAGAGTTCCTTAGAGTCTTAAATGTAAAAGGTAGATACAGTTAATACTGACTATGTCAGATACTGTACTAGTCAGTTTACCTAGAGCCAAAAGGGCTTTGGTATTTTCAGTTATTAAATGTAATATAGTGGACACATAAATAAATAATAATGTCACATATTTAAATTATGTGGTGGTAGCAAGAAATGAAGAATTCATGTTACTAAAATCTTTTAAGAAAAAAGATAAATATAATGAATGGTAAAGTGCCTATTTGATGTCCATTCATGGTAATCATATGCAAGAAGAAAATTTTTGAGCTCCAGGATGGAATAAGCATGATGAATCTAGGATCAGACCTAGGTTCAAAATCCACCATCCATCAACTTTGTTTTCCCTCAAAATTCACAATTTTATATGTTGTAGAATATGAATACAACAGAGAAGTCATTACCACCAAAAAGGTAACAAACATATCCATCACCCCCAAAAGTTCACTGGTGTCCCTTTATAATAATCTCTCCCTGTCAGTCCTCTCCACATCCCTTCCCATCCCCAGAAAGTCACTGATCTCCTTTTGACATGATAGATCAATTTGCGTTTTCCAGAATTTTATATAAATGGAATCAGACAGTATCTTTTTCCTCAGGCATCTTACACCCAGAATCATTATTTGGAGATTCATCCATGTTGTTGCGTTTATCAATAGCTTGTTCCTTTCTCTTGCTGAGAAATATTCTACTACATGGATATACCACAATTTGTTTATTCTTTCACTTTCTGATGAACATTTAGGTCATTTCCTGTTTTTTTTTCCAATTACCCTTTTTTTTTCCCTTACAAATAAAACTACTATGAATATTCATGTAGAAGTCTTTGTGTGAACATATGCTTTCATTTCTCTTGGTTTAGCACCTTGTAGTGAAATGACTGAGCGGTACAGTAGGTTTATGTTCAACTTTAAGAAACTGCCAAGCTGTTTCCAGTGTAGTTATACATTTTACATTCCCACAAGCAGTGTATGAGGGTTCTAGTTACTCTACGTCTTTGTCAACACATGGTCATTTTAATTTTAGACATTCTGATAGGTGTAGTGATATCTCATTGTGCATCAGTTTTTAACTTGTCGACTTGTACTAGTTACTTAAATCCTTTAAAATATTTTTGCAGCAAAATATGTAGGATAATTGTACAAATAACTGCTTATTTAAAATTTAAACCTATGAAAAGTTATAAATTAAAAAGTGAAAGCACTGTTTCTCGCCAACTTTCCCCAAAAACATTTCTTATGCTCCAGTATAATCACTGTTAAACAGTTCTTTCAGTGTCCTTCCTGAATTTATATATATGTATACATATATATATTTATTTGTGTGTGTTTGTATATATCCTCACAAAGGACCATATTACATATACAGTTTTTCTTCTTTTTACATTATATATCTTAGATGTGTGTTCACATTAATATAAACATCTACCTCATGCTTTTTAATAGTTGTGTTCTACTAGTCTACTGTATGCACAATAAATAATCTATAAATATCTATTGATATCTAGGTGGTTTTAGGTTTTTTGCTTATTTTCATGTTTTGTTTTTTTCTGTTACAGAATATGTTGCAGCAAATATTCTTACGTCTTACATCTTTGTTTTTGTTCTTATTTATAAGATAAATTCTTAGGAAATTGCCAGATCAAATTGGCAGGTTCATTTTCATTTTTTTAATATAATTTTTATTTTGAAATAATTACAGACTTACAGAATAATTGAAAGTACAATACAAACAACCTTTTTTTCCATGAGCCAGCCTGATGTTCATCACCCCTAGATATTTTAATGTGTATTTCCTACAAAGACATAACCTCAGTACAACCATCAAAATTGGAAATTAACACACAGATATATTACTGTCATTTAGTCCATAGGTCCTTTTCAGGTTTCTTCAGTTGTCTTAATAATGTCTTGATTAAGAATCATGGATTACATTCAGTTGTCATATCTCTAGTCTTCTTTAGTCTAGAGCAGGTCTCTGTTTTTGACTTTTGTGATTTTGACACTTTTGAAGATTACAGGCCAGTTATAGAATGTTTCTCAACTTGGATTTGGCTCACGTTTATATATGATTCGATTTAGGTTCTGCACCTTGGAGGGAATATCATAGTAGTGATGCTGTATTCCCATTGCATCCTGTCAGGTGGAACATGATTCTCATTTATTCCATTGCTGCTGATGGTAACTCTATTAAGGTAGTGTCTGTGAGACTTTTCCATTGTTAGATTACTGATTTTCCCTTTGTAATTAATAGGTATTTTACTAGGAGGGACTTTGAAACTGTGTAACCACAGTTTTCCATTCATTATCAAACTTTCAATTTATTCATTTGTGTATTTATATCAATATAGACTCATGAATTCTCATTTGATGGGTTATAATTTGTTGCTATTATTTATTTTGATATTCAGATTGTCCCAATTTGTACATGGGGAATCCCATCAAGCTGTCTTCTGTGACCTTTTGACAAGTCACCATTCTTTGTGCATTTCCTAGCATTCTGACACAAGTAGGTATTCCAAGCTAATCTTATACTTTTCCTGTTCCAGTCCTGGAATCAGCCATTCCTTTGAGGTGCATAGCTTTCAGTGGAGAATGATATTTGGAAAGTAAGATCTTACCTCCAGTTGTGCTGATGGCTTTTGGGATGCTGTCAATGGAAGGAACTAGGAAATAGACAAATGTATGTACATATATACATCTATTTATGTATGTGTTTGTATAAAACCATGAGTTCACATAGGTATCTCTAATTTACAGTTCAACACCACAGGGCTCATTCTAGTTTTTTCCCTTTCCACATTTGTAACTTTCTTCCCCAGCAGTGAGAAACCTGGCTCCCATTATTGTAAATATTGGGTCATTGTCTATTAGGTCATCCTCCTCCCTAACCAATGTTTGTTGTCCCCTACACCCACAGATCCCCTCCTTATCTCACTTTGGCTTCAACATTCTATGCTAGGCCACTGTCACTTCTCCTTACTCCAGCATTGGATGGTTTCTTGACTCTGTCCTGGCTATGACACACCAACCACACAACACTGCCCCTCCACAGGAATGCCTTCCTGGCTCTGCTTGGGCTCTGACACCTCATTCAGGACCAGGTGCATTTTGAATTTTGACATATTCTCAAATTACCTTTTACAAGGGTTACACAAATTTCCATCTACAGGTCACCTTTTACCTGCACTCCATATTAAACATTTTAGTCATTACAAACCTGAGGGATGAAAATGGAATCGCATCATTTTGATTTGGATTGATTTCTTTGAGCAAGATTGACCATTGTGTTTTTCCTTTGTTACCTTCTTAATCCTCAGTTCCTTCATGTAATTTGTGGATAATAATCAGAGTCATGTAACGATTGTATGATTGTATTAGTCTGTTTGAGCTGCCATAACAAAATACCATAGACTGAGTGGCTTAAACAACAGAAATTTATTTTCTCACAACTTGTAGTTTGGGAAGTCCGAGATGAAGATGTTAGCCTGTTCAGTACCTGGTGAGGGTTCTCTTCCTGGCTTGCAGACTATTGCCTCTCATCATGTCCTCACAAGGTAGAGAAAGAGAGCTCTCTGGATTCCCTTCCTATAACAACACTAATCTCATGAGGACTCTACCCTCATGACTTCATGCAACACTAATTGCCTTCCAAAGGCCCCATCTCCAAATACCATAACATTGAGGGTGGTTAGGACTTCCTCATATGAATTTCAGGATTGGGGGACACAAACATTCAGTCCATAAGAATGATATATGTGTAAAATGTGTAGCATAGAGTTTGGCACAAAGTTGGTATTCTGTGAACATTAGGCTCCTTTTTTTCTCCCTCCTAATCTACTTAGGGATTTGGATTTTGCATGATGTTTGGTATTTATTTAATTTGAACCATTTTCAACAAATATTTTGTAATTTTAGATGTATCCAAAATTAAGCTTGTTGAGCTTGAGGGTTATTTGATTATTTTTTTAATATTAAAAACTTATAAATTAAAAAATATTGTCAAAAGTTTTTCCAAAAGTACTTTAAAAAATAGTTTGATTATTCATATAAAATACAAAGATACATAACACAGTAGTATGTATTGTTTAAGGATGCATACAAATGTACAAGAGGTATAAAGAGACACAGTGGAATGAACCCCCCCCCAAATCAAGATATTAGTGCTTGCCAGGGGGTTGTGAGTGGTGTGACTCAGGATATTAAACAGTAAAAACTACTTTGAAAAGCTATTTGATTAGTTATTTAACTGGTTCAATGGAATGAAGAAGCATTAAGCAATTGTGACTGGTGTTCATTGTTACGTAGTAATGTTGTTTTTAAGCATAACTCATTGAAAGACATGAACAGTGAAAACAATGAAGGGAAATAAAAGTTTCAAAAACTATACTTACACTCTTCTGAAGTATTAAAAATTTACCAGATATCTTTTTTTTCCAGTTTTGTGCTCTGTTATTGATGTAATGCTTGGTAGAAATGGTATCTTTATTCTGCAACCTGTTTCTCTTTTTACCTCCATCACCCCTTAAGTTTCCTTGGAGTGATTAGCCCATAATAAATGATTTATTCTTTCGATATATGTTTGTAGAGTGCTTCCTATACACCTGGCACTGAAAGGTGCAGAGCGAGAATGATTCTAGCTGCTGTTTATCGGTACAAAGTGCTTTAGGTACATTGTTTTATGTAATCCTCATAGCAGCCTTATGACAGCTTTATACTTGGGGCTCAGCAAAATAACTTACCAAGGACAAAGTTAACTAGAGGCTGCACAGAGGCAAATTTGACTCTTTAGATAGATATTTGTCTTTGGACTTAGTGATATAAATGTCAATGGAGATTAGTAAGTTTTCATGCCAGACTTGAGCTTTTTAGTATTTTGCAAGTGCTTATGCTAGGAGGGGGCACTCCAAGCCTTTCTCTCCCCACACCCAAGTAAACCAGAACACTTTTGCTTTTGACTGTCTTTTTCTGTTGGGTTTCTGGGTAAGATTTCACTTGGTTTCCTTCCAGTGGAAGCAGGTGGTGGTGGTGGTGGTGGTGGTGGTGTGGGGATTAAACCACTGATAGTAAAGTGCAACAGCAGCTGAAAAGAAGGGGAAATTATTTCCAGTTGTGTACCGCATGAGGCTGCAACATTTGAACAGAGCTTTCAAAAGGTAGAAGTGTAGGAAAGGGGTTTCCAGAAAAAGGGAAGAGGAGTAGATGCTTGGAGGTGGAAGATCAATGTGTATGTGTATTTTATTTGGCTGTGAAATAGTAGTTGTAATTACACAGGTAGTTTGGAGCCTAATCATGGAAAGCTTTAAGCCAAATGACCACTTTGGACTTGATCCTTAGGTAGATGAGACGTGGGGGGGGGGGGCGTTGTTTGTTTGTTTGATATGTGTATGTTTCCTTTAGGCAGTAGGCAGTTTAGGAAAAATTAACCCAGCAGAATTTGAAAGGATAGAAAGTCAGGGAAGCTAATTAGCAAATTGTTGAAATAGCTTAGGTGAGGACTAAGGGCCTGAAATAGGTTGTTATTAGGGAAGAGTGATGCAAGAATTACAAGGGAGCTTTGGCAGCTATTTTGATAGTAAGAAATCAGGGATTGTGATTTTGCACTTGCATAATTAATGGAAGACCGATGGTTGAGTTCATATTGGATACTCTTTCTTTTTTTTTTTTAATTAATTTATTTTTGGCTGCGTTGGGTCTTGGTTGCTGTGCGCGGCCTTTCACTAGTTGCGGCAAGCGTGGGCTACTTTTCATTGCAGTGGCTTCTCTTGTTGCGGAGCACGGGCTCTAGGCACGCTGGCTTCGGTAGTTGTGGCACACGGGCTTAATAGTTGTGGCTCGTGGGCTCTAGAGCGCAGGCTCAGTAGTTGTGGCTCATGGGCTTAGTTGCTCCGCGGCATGTGAGATCTTCCCAGACCAGGGCTTGAACCTATGTCCCCTGCATTGGCAGGCGGATTCTTAACCACTGTGCCACCAGGGAACTGTCCTACATTGGATACTCTTGCCTCAATAATATGGAGGATCAAAATGAGAGAATCAGTATGAGTGTAGGGCATGAGTGCTTGGAAAAGATTAGAATAACTAATGGCTTTGAGAAATTTTATAGAATTAAAGAGAAATAAAAGCACTAATCAACCAAGAGAACCAAAGTCAGCATGTTTGTAGTGGAATCATTCTGATATATAATATATGCGCACACACACACACGTGTGTGTGTGTATAAGTCGTTTTGGACCTCTGTTTCAGACTCAGAACCACAAGCAACTGAAAGTTCACCAATAGTTTGGTAGCAACATCGTTTAACAGTTGCTTTTGGTTGTTTGCTCTGAAGTACCCCACTGACATGTTTGGTCCTTGTTGGAGAAAATATAAGTATAGTACAATGGTGCTATGCTAGTAGTGATTTCTTAGCCACTGAATAGACATTAGATTTCTAGGGTATATAGATGTTTTTGTATCATGATAACTTACAGAAATGAAATTTTATAAAAAAAAATTTAATCTGTTTTATACAGCTTAAGCAGGAACATGTGTAAATTTATCTCAGAATGACTAGATTTAGTGTGGCTTTATTATCATATTTATCAGTGTAATGGTGCTATTTGCAGCTATTGCTGTTTCACCTATAGCGGTGAATGTACAATTTAGAACTTTTTAGAACTTTCCTTTGTTTGTTTTATATTTTTCTTCATGTAATGTTCTGTATATACATGCACATTTTTTATTTGAAGCAACTTTGTTGGAGATTAGTTTATTTATATTCAGAGTAGCTTTACTGTTAAGGAATGAATGAGAGTTTGATTGATGCTTCTGAAAATCGCTTTAAAGTAGAACATTTGCAACCCTATTTGGTATAAATAGAATTTCCTCTTTAGTTTTCTCCAAAGTGGTATACTTTATACTTTTTAGAAATTTCATAAGGTATGTTGGAGGGTGGGGGAGAGTAAGTACTTTGAAAAACATTGAGAGAGAACCATTTTTCACACTTAAATGTTAAGGTGATACTTAGATGAAGTATGTGGGATCTTTGGTAACTCAGATTTGTGAAATTTAAAGCTAGTCCAAGATGTAATTCTCACTGGCAGATGTGAACAAAGTCAAATTTGGGGGCAAAGTCTCAAATAATTTAGAATTGCTAGACACTTATGTATTAGGCATCTGTTATTGGTTATTTCCAATTCTGACTTCTTGAAATATGGTAATTTTTTTTACCAGTACACATCTGGAGGCCTGCACACTGAAGTAAACACAGCTGTGGTTATTTAAATGATTAATCACAATCCTGGCAATGCATTTAGTGTTGAAGATAAAGTGTGTACTTTATAGTCATCTACGTATTGAAGGAAGACATTAGACATAAATCAGGTATCCTTGTTTGATTTTATTATTTTGCCCTTTTAAAAAAAAGCTGTTTCTGGGTTTAATGCTTTAAAAGTAAGTGATTAAATAAAATTGCATGGTTAACAGTGCAGTGTTATAATTGAAAAGTAAAACACAGTTCAGAGATGCTTTGCAAGAGAAGTCTGCCAAATCCAGAGATTACAACAGTCACATGTTTTTTATGTTCCCCTTCATTTAGTTGAGTTTACATATATTGTAGTTTATATATATTGTAACATGTATAATATGGAGGACTTATAAGTGTTGGAAATAAATTTGGGAATGTTATACCCTATCACTTAAACATTTTACGTAATATAGTTCAGTACATTCGTAGTTAATAAAGAAAATCTTTAAAGTTTCCACCTAAAATGGATTATAGATTCTGGTTTGTCTTTGTATGCTCAGTAGTGTCATAATTGTAAAATGCTGTATATTAATACAAATGAAATACAGAGCTACTGTCATGAATCTTTTTGTGTGTGTGTTCTACCTAAAATCGTTTTTTTTTTTAATTTATAAATTTATTTCTTTATTTTTGGCCGTGTTGGGTCTTCGTTGCTGCGCGCGGGCTTTCTCTAGTTGCAGCAAGTGTGGGCTACTTTACGTTGCAGCTCGCGTGTGGGTTTCTCATTGCGGTGGCTTCTCTTGTTGCAGAGCATGGGCTCTAGGCACACTGGCTTCAGTAGTTGTGGCACGTGGGCTCAATAGTTATGGCTCATGGGCCCTAGAGCACAGGTTCAGTAGTTGTGGCGCACAGGCTTAGTTGCTCCGCGGAATGTGGGATCTTCCCAGACTAGGGCTCAAACCCGTGTCCCAGGGAAGTCCTCTACCTAAATTCTTGCTCATAATACTGTTTTCCCTCCATTCATGAGCCAGTTTATTTTTCTTGGGACTTTATTTCTTCCTTCTTCCCTTTCCTTTCCTTGCCATTAAAGTAACATGAGATGGTTGTTACCAGAGGGAGAGATACTTGATGCTTATGCTAAATGATCATCAGAATTCAACTTGATAAACTAAAAATTGTACCAGTTTTAAAATTTTGAAAAAGATACTGTTCAGGGACTTACTTCCCTGGCAGTCCAGTGGTTAAGACTCCACGTTTCCTCTGCAGGGGACACCAGTTCAATCCCTGGTCGGGGAACTAAAATTCCCACATGCTGCTGCGAGGCCAAAAACAAAAAAACAGAAACAAAAAAAGACCGTGTTCAAACTCGTATTTCCCATATTACATAAAGAATTTGATTGTTTTTTTTCCCCTAGCCTTTATGGAGTTAAGGATTGGACCTCCTACAAAATAAGTTATTGAAGCTGTTACGTTTCTTGTTCTAGATTCTCTGAGACAGTAGGGTACAAATTAACAAGTATGTTTTTTTAGTCTCTTAAAGTTAAAAGAATTAAAGTCAACTTGAAGGTATTTGAATGACATCAGTATTAACAATATTGAAATCAACTTTTTTTTTTTTTTTTTTTTTGGCCGTACCATGTGGCTTGTGGGATCCTAGTTCCCCAGCCAGGGTTTGAACCTGGGACCTCAGCAGTAAAAGCACAGGGTCCTAACCACTGGACCACCAGGAAATTCCCTGAAATCAACATTTTGAATCAAGCCATAATTAGATTAAAAGTCCTGTGGGCCCTGTATTTTTATTGTTCTGGAAAGGGTAGGCTTACAAGATTAGCAGAGAAATGTGAAATAAATATTCTTGTTTTTTATATTTCTAACTTCAATCTTTTGACATTTTATTTCCTTAAAAATTTAGGAAACTGGTTAGTTAGAAGTGGTTCAGGCTGATATGAGGCTTGGTGTCTTAGAACTTTAAAGTTCAATTGTGACTTGAGTTATGTCACCTTCTTTACTCAAGAGCATATTATACACTTGTAACGTATGCAAATTATTTTGTGGGACATTAAGCTCTGTTAGATATCTTTATAAAGATTCCTTAAAATATCAGTGAAACAAATATTTCGTTTGACAATTCTTATTTCTAGGCTCAACCCAAGTATATTTAAAGTCTAGGATTTGAGGTTGTGAAATAATGGTAGAAAAAAGTTAATAAATATTTTCTTGTAAGACAGTCTTCACTTTCTGTTTTTTTGGTAGTGGTAATGGTGGTGGTTTCAAAGCAAAGTGGGGTATGCTATACAGTGATCTCTAAGGCTTTCTCTGTTTCCAAAATTCTGTAATTTTAAATAATCTTCAGTCTTAGCCATTTTATAAAAACTTGAAGTATAAAGCCAAACTTTGCTGCATTGTTTTAATGAAATAGTTTTATGTGAATTTTTTATACTGGAATGTTTAGTGTCATTAAAACAAATCAAGAAACAAAAACTCCTAAGCTGTCCATTAATATTATTAGATAGCTCAGAACTGTAGGTTATAGGAAGACTGGAGGGAATGGGGAGGAATAGCATGATTCACTTGCTATAAAAGGAATAATGGATTGCATTTTTCCATTATAATAAGTTCAAGGTACAAGAATCTGAATTTCTATGATTTGAAGTGTTTTATTTAATTTTAATTTAAAGAATTAAAATCATGTAGTTGATTCTTGATGATTTAGTATTAGGGAAATATATCTACTTTTTGAGCCCCTTTTTAATTTAAAATCTGATCTTAGTCTGCAACCTGTACCATCTTTACATAATGTTCCTCTCTTGTATACTTAATGCTTCAGTTTCTGCCCCCTTTATTTTTGCCTTAAAGTAGTTCCCTTCTTTCTGAGATTTCCCTGCTCTTAGAAAAACAAAAAGAAAATTTGTGTACAACAATGTACATATTAAACAGTTTATTATTGATTGCAATGGCAATATGAGAATAACAGTATTGTTTTAGCCCTATACCTAATGATTAACTCTTGACTTAACTAAGTCACTTTGCTCGTTTATAAAAGTTCAGAAATGTTGTTTTTTATCTTTAGCTTTGGAAGTAGATATACTATCTTTATTTCTTTTTTTTAATTTCTTTTTTTTTTTTTGGCCACACCGGCTGGCATGCGGGACCTTAGTTCCCCGACCAGGGTTTGAACCCGTGCCGCCTGCATTGGGAATGTGGAGTCTTACTTACTGGACCACCAGGGAAGTCCCCAGATATACTATTTTTAAAAATTTGGTTGCATTAGCTTTCTCATCACTCTTCCGTAGACTATAGGAAATCCTAAATGTGATTTCCTTTACTTTAACTTCTTAATCTACTCTCATTAAAAACTATAGGTGGATTCATAAGTAGAATAAAAGTTTTCAGTTTGAAAGGTACTTCTATAAGAAAGGAGAACATGTAAGGATATCTGTAGCCCAGTCAGCTTAATTTTGAGATGTAATTAATACTTAGTATTGTTAAGTATTACTACTGTTGAGGACCTCAGAGAATAGTATAGGATTTGAATTTAGATCATTACAATATTTCCGTTTTGAGAATAATAATATTACTGGGAGATATAAGAACATTTAGGCCAATAAAAATCAGTATTTTTGATTATTGAAAGTTATTATTAATGAATATACATTCACTACCCTATACCAATGATTAAAGTTGAGTATACATTTGACTGAGCTTCCTAGCAACCTGAAATAAATTGCCTAAGAGAAACTTTCATCTTTTCAGGCACTAATATCTTAAAGAAATTTCCCACATGATCTCTCTTCAGGGAGCATTCAAACAGATGATCGCAAGTCTCAAAAGTATTCTTAGAGTAAATACAGTTGAGAATTCTACACGACTCATTCATAATACAAGATATTGTTATTCTCTTCCATCTTGAAATGTATACTCTTGACTTCACTGAAACCACACACTGCCCTCTGTTTTCTTGAGATTGACCACTCAGAGGAAGGGAACTTGAGAAACGTAGTTCCATTTACACAACATTTTTTTGAGTGTCTACTATGTGCCCAGTACTCAGCTATAGACATTAGAGTTGCAAATTTAATAAAATGTGCTTCCTACCTGAATGTTTTGCATAGTTACTTACAGGAATGGTGGTCATTTTGGGCATCAGTGGAAGAGGGTACAGACTGTAAGATTGGAGAGGAGGGGACAGAAAAAAGACCACAATAATAGTCCATGAAAGGAATAATCCCTCCTAAATTAACATAGTGGCAGCAAGAATAGGGAGGAGGAGACTATAACTCTGTAGATTCTTGAGCTGAAATCAAAAGGATATAATGAATGGTTATGAGAGTTGAAGGAGAAATGATAGCTAAGCTGCCTCCCAAATTTCTGGTTTGGGGGGACCAGGTAAATGGAGGTACTTTCTTATATTCTTAAATCATGATGTTGACATATGGCATTTAAAATTTTTTGTTAGATACATATGTAACAAATATAATACCCATATGAACCATTGTTGAATACCTTTAAATCTATATGTGCTTTATAAGAAAAGCCTAAATCATACCTTTTCTTATTGACTTCTTTTTTTTAAAAGATCGAAATGTTCTTAGCCATGTTTCTAATAAGTAATTACTAAGATGAAGCTACTAGGACACATTTAAGAGCATGTGTAACTCATGCTTACTGTTTTTGGAGGGGAGGGATCAAGCAAAAGTACACAAGGTCTGATTTAGAGTTCGTTGCATCTTTCACAACCAACTGTCGTGCATATGCACAACAGGTATTGTTGTGGCTTAAGAATACAAAGGTAAATAAAAGAGTTTTATTCTTAAGGAGCTCAGATACTAGTAATGGACATAGGCATATAAACTGATAAATATGATTGTACAGTATGTAGGTGCTGTGATAGATATACACAAAGGAGGGGACCTAATCTCTGAAGGAAAGGAAGAGAGGGAATCAGGAAAGCTTCCAAAGGTGATTTCCATACTGGTTTTTTAAAAACTAGTTTTCTCAGATTTTAATTTTGAAACTTAACCCTATAGAAGTTTTAAATAAAGGACAAATGGGGGGAGTGTAATGGGTGAAGGGATCAAAAGATACAGACTTGCAGTTACAAAAATAAGTCATGGAAATGTAACGTATAGCATGATGACTATAGTTATTAATACTCTATTGCATGTTTGAAAGTGGCTAAGAGAGTAGATCTTAAAAGTCCTGATCCAAAAAAAAAATTTGTAACTGTTGGTGACGGATATTAACTAGACTCATTGTGGAGATCATTTCTCAGTGTATACAAGTATCAAATTATGTTGTATACTTGGAACTAATATAATGTTATATGTCAGTTATACCTCAAAAAACAAGAAGGCAACAAACACCCATGTTTCATCAGTTGTTAACATTTTGTCATATTTACTTTATTTCTATCATATGTATGATAGACATGTATGATATAAAATATATTTCAGAAGCATTTACAAGTAAACTTGTCAACAAAATGACACATGATTCTTAAATATTTCAGCATGTGTGTCTTAAAGAATAAGGACATTCTCTAACACAGTTTTACAACCATGTTTAAGAAAATATTTGGTTTACTTTTTGTTATCTGAATATGACTTGTCTTTTTTTATGTTTAGCAGTTTTGAATTCCAGGCCGGGATCGTCCTGCTACTCAACTTACTTTTCTGTTATTGGTGCTGTGTTTTGAAAGATTGTGTAATAGACTTTATAAAAATTATCAGCAAAGTAAATATCCTCCTGAAGTTACAATAAATTTTCACAGCAAATAGAATTTTTTGTATTAACTACTGTTTTAGATCTGCAAATTCAAGAATTGAGAAAACAAGATAGCATCAATTGAGATTTAAAGAGGAAGATTACCATTTCTCATAGATAATGGTTTTAGATGTTTTGAATTGAGAGAGTTCAGTAGCAAGCTTTCTGAAGTTTTTGTATTTATGGAAATAATGTATGAGAAATATTTAAATGGCATCTGTTTCTGTTTTTAGACTGGGCTGGTTTAGATGAAGATGAAGATGCACATGTCTGGGAGGATAATTGGGATGATGACAATGTAGAGGATGACTTCTCCAATCAGTTACGGTAAGTTTTAAGCCAAATTTTTATATAGCTTAGTATTAATTGTAAGCATGGAATATGTAACTTATATATGACAGTTGCCTTTGAAATAGATTTTCGAATTATGAAAAGTAAGATATATTGCCTCATCTCCTGTGTTTCTAAACATGAATACTTTGTGTAATTGCGTAGAACTTTTGTTCTTTCTAGTCTCTTTATAAAAGTAGTTAACTAGAAGCATATTTGCTATTTTTTTAAATCCTTGTAGGTTTAATTCTGTCACTGTTAATTTTCTATCAATATTGAACAACTCAGCAGAAATTAGAATCATAGGGTGCTCAGACCCAATGTATTGGTGATTCTCAAACTGGAATGGAGAGTGAGGTGTTGGGAGTGTATTTTTCCATATTCATGTACAAATCTACCTAAAATGATTGGTTGATTGATTATCAATTGATTGAAGTAAAATTTATATAATGTAAAAATCGTTTTAAAGTGTACAATTTAGTGGCATTTTGTATATTCATAATGTCATACAACTATCATCTGTATTTAATTCCAAAACATTTTCAGCACCCTAAAGGAAACACCATATCTATTAAGCAGTCACTCTGCATTCCTCTCCTCCTCCAGCCCCTGGCAACCGCTGATCTGCTTTCTGTCTGTGGATTTTCCTGTTCTGGATATTTCATATAAATGGTATCACATGAATGATCTGTATGTCTAGTTTCTTTGACTTAGTATAGTGTTTTTAAATTTCATCCATGTTGTAACATGTATCCGTATTTCATTCCTTTTTATGGCTAAATACTGTTTCCTTGTATACATAGGCCACAGTTTGTTTATCCATTCATCGGATGATGGACATTTGGGTTGTTTCCAGCTTTTGGCTGTTGTGAACAGTGTTACAGTGAACATTCATTTACACGTTTTTGTTTGAATATCTCTTCAGTTTTGTTGGGATTTAGTGGAATTGCTGGATCATATTGCAATTCTGTTTAACTTTTTGAGGAATTGTCAAACTTTTCCACAGCAGCTGAATAATTTTACATTACTACCAGCAATATAGGAAGTTTCTAACCTCTCCACATCCTCGCCAAAACCTTTTTTTTTTTTTCATTTTAACCATCCTAGTGGATGAATTGGTATCTCATTGTGGTTTTGATTTGCATTTCTTTAATGATACTGATGAGCTTCTTTTCATGTGTTTGTTGTCCATTTGTATATCTTTTTTGGAGAACTATCTGTTCAAGTCCTTTGCCCATTTTCAAAGTTTGTCTTTTTGTTGTTGAGTTGTAAGAGTTCTTACTTATTCTGGCCCTTATGGGACATATTATCTACAGATATTTTGTCCCATTCTGTTAGGTTGTCTTTTCACTTTCTTCATAGTGTTCTTTGCACAAAAGTCCAATTTATCTACTCTTTTAAGAACTCATTGCCAAATTCATGGTAATGAAAATTTATCCCTATGTTTTCTTGTAACAGTTCCAGAATTTTAGCTATTACATTTAGGTCTTTGATCTATTTTGCATGAATTTTTGTAATATGGTGTGAAATAGGAGTCCAACTTCATTCTTTTCCATGTGGATATCCAGTTATACCAGCACCATTTGTAGATAATTCTTTCCTCCCTAATTTTGTTTTGATTCAACCCATACATTATCTATCTTGGCCACAAAGATATCTGTGTAAACTATCATTTGCTTTGCTCAAACCATGATATAGAAGTTCTATTGCAATCTTTTAATTTCCTAGTCTCTAGTACATTTTTCTAAAAAGTAGTGAGATAATTTATACTAAATTTTTAAAATTTATTTTTAGTAGTGGTAAGTAGCTTTTGTTCTAAACTGCATTTTTTTATGGGCTCAAAAACCCTACATTCAAGACTTTTTAGTATTTTGCTGGAAACTAATAACAGTTTTACCCATCTCATTTCTCCCCTTTTTGGACATAGTACAGTTTGCCTTTCACGGTTATTCTGGCTCTTTTACAATTCTCCATGATTTCTCAAAATTGCTGACTCTCATTTTTTTCCTTCTTTCAGTACTCTGAGATGTAATTATTCAGGCCTTGAAACTTTAAACTACTTTAATGTAGTTTGGAATTATCTCATCTGTCTTAATTTTCAATTTTGTCTTAATGATGTTGTTTTTCTTTTTGCAATTTTATGGACAAGATAGAGCAGTAGCTGTTGAACAGTAATCTTGCTTTTTCTCTAAAATCTATTCTGAGCATTGAATCTCTCTCTTCTCATTCTTCTTTAGCCATATATGGCTTTCAGAAGCCCTTTTTGTTCTTTTTACAGATCTCATTCCATTCTGGGATTAAATTAATTCTATGTGTACAAGTTTTTGCCACTTTCTTTTTGTATTTATTTTAGGTTTATTTATTTTGCCACATCAGAGAAAACCTTGCTGCTTTTTTTTAATGCATCCCTTCTTTTCTTATTATAAACATATGCTGTTAGAATACTTATTTTCAGGCCTTACAACTCTGTTGATCCCTATTTTGTGTTTTGATTTTAATCATGTATCAGTTTTTTCTTTTTGTTATCTTCTTGAAATTTTTAAAGTGGAAGCCAAATGAGTTTTCTTCCTTTGCTATTCAGAAGAGTCAGATTCCTCCCAAGTGGGTTTTGGGGTGAGGGTGTTTTTCATTAGTCAGAAAATAGCACTTTTCTCTTAACAATTAAATCAAGACATTACTGAATACTTTGGTTTTATTAGGGGACTTTTAGTAGTAAATGTACTGATAATTGGATTTCTTGTCACTACTGCATCTTGCCTTTTTGTTGGTTTTGGAAATAGAACATTATCCTTATATTCTTTGTGGCTTGTTGGTTTTATAATATACCTCCACAGTGCTCTTATGTTCTATGTTATGTTTCTGCCTTTAGGTTTGTGGATTTTTGTAAGTGTATAAATCTTGATACCTCCATTAGTGAATGAGATTTTTCTTTTTATTTCCCTATTTGTGTTGTGAGTTTTTCTTTTTTAAACAAAGTTTTTGATGTATCATTAGTGCTGTCAAGTAGAACTTACTGTAGTTATGGAAATGTTCTATAAGCTGCACTATCCAGTACAGAAGCCACTAGTCACATGTGGCTATTAAGCACATGAAATGTGGCCAGCACAGCTGCTAAACTGAATTTTTAATTTTATTTAATTTTAATAAATAGCCGCATCTGACTACCATATTGGACAAGGCAGCCTCAGATAACATTTATATTCTTGCTTTTAAAAACTGTCTTGATTAACAAGTCTCCTGCAAAGATGTTCTTTTCAGTCTTTGTAAAATGCATCGAGGCCCTTAATGTGGTATTATAAACCATGGTAAAGAACATGTTTTGTTTCGTTTTTTTGGCCGTGCCGCGCTCATCTTTCAGATCTTAGTTCCCCTACCAGGGATTGAACCCGGGCCCGGGCAGTGAAAGTGCTGAGTCCTAATCACTGGACTGCCAGGGAATTCCCCAAAAATGTTTTATTGTTTTCTCATATGATTGAGTCCTAATTCCATCTAAATTTAGAGAGGCAGTTTATACTCTAGAGTCAGTCAGATTCCCTGAGTTCCAGCCCCTATCTGCGTCTTATTTAGCTGCATGGCCTTGGCAAGGACTTAGCCTTAAACTTTCCATGTTTCTCTTTCAGTGTAATTTACCTTCAACAAGTAGAAGTACAAAGAAGGCCAGCAATGTTTCCATGTAACTAAAGATCATTCTGTTTTTACTGCTTTTGAAACATTTGTTTATATACGTATCAGTAGAAATAGGTAGGATTATGAGATTTTTTGGACCTTTATCACATTTTACATAAAAATTCCAAAAAGCCAATAATTCCTGATTTACCATGTCAGATATAGCCAATGTCACATAGCAGAGTAGTTTCTTGGGTAATAAGAGTTCTGAAACCTACTAGTGGCTGTTAGTCTTATTCTTGTTTTGTTGTAAAAGGAATGCTGCTGTTTTTGTTTCAAATAGTGTGTATTCACTATGTGTGCCCTATGATATCTTTCCAATTGTGCTGGATTTCTTTACTTTTTCATCTCTGTTGTATTTTTCCATTCAACAGGCTCATGATATTAGTGTTTTTGTGTTGTTTTGTACTTAGTGGTGTTCATTTATTTTCCTTTTGGTTTCTTACAAGTCCTGAATTCTACCAAAGAACTTTCATCTTTTCTAAGAATTTAGCTAATTGAGAAATATCTCATACTCTCCTTTGTGTTTGTAAACAATTTATAAATGTAATTGGTCACCACCTCCTGTCATGAAGACAAACAGAGTCACAAACTCGGATGGATTTGGTGACTTATTACCTAAATCTTAGGTTGAATTTTAGGGGTTTTTTGTTGTAAAATAAGAGAAAATGAATAATCTACAATGATTTTGTTAAACGCAGCAGAAGTATTGTTTAAGAAAGTTTAAAATTATCTCCATTTTAAATAGGAAACATGAAAGACAGGTATTATAATCTTTAATTTCCTGGGGAGGAGAGGACAAAGGAAGCATTTTAGTTAAACTTAGCAAAGGAGGCGGTAGAGTCAGAAACTTGTGCTGATCTCTTGACTCCTAATCCAGTGTTTTACCACCAGCCCATACTGTCCTCTACACCTGAGCAGAAGACAAAGATGATTCATATGAATAAGCTCTGGCCTTAATATTATTCATGGACTTTAGGTCAGTATTTGTATTATAAATATCTAAAGATTTTAAGGAAGTGAAGGAGTTTGGGGAAATGAATAATAAATATTATACATCGTTCCTACCATGTATTTTTTGCATCACATTTACATTGGATAGTGTGATAGTGTCTAAGCGAAATTATGCTTGAGAACAAATGTCTTGTTATCTTACATGTAATGGTGTAATCATGCTTAACATTTGTACAATTTTATCATAGGTTGGTCCTCACATAACTTTATTGTGAACTTTTGATAAAATTCTGATTTTATAAAATCAGAATTGTGGCAGAAAAGTTGCTGGTGATATTTGGAATGGTAGTTTAAATAAGTGATATTGATTACAGGGCTAAACCTTTTTGTGCAAATGTTTATACAAGGCAGATCAACAATTGCAGTTGACATTTTCAAAGTATGACTGCAATTTCAGGTTGAAAAAATAAATTATAAAAAGTATCTTTTTAAAGTGTTTATGTTTATACCAATATATATTTTTGAGATTTTTATCCACATTTAAAGTTAGGAAAGTAAAGTCTTGTTTAATATTTTATAACTTATTTATTATATTTAGCCTATATATATTTAATACAGAATAATTTTCACACACGCTTACATTTGATTAATAATTTTTGATTTGTTTAGGGCAGTATATATGTCAGTATGAAAAGCGATCTGTTTATTGTTTATGTGTAAATAACAGTATTGTAATTATAAAATCTCTAAAAGTTTGATAGTGTCTAGTGTTCTTAGCCATATGGTTAATGATTCTTAAAATTTACGTTTAAATATTATGAACAGAATAATTGTACAGTATTTGGAAAATATCAATAATTCCCTCACATTTCTTCCATAAATAGATCAGAAAAATAAGGAATATAAAACATAAGTTTACTAATGGGAAAACAAAATTTTATTAGCATTATGTGGATTCACATCCAGTTTCCTTCTTATATAGATTTCTTTTTGGGGACTAAAGTAAAGCTATTTGGTAGTATTTTAAATTGATGTTTAGGCTTATTAGCTCAATTATTTATTGTGTTATTTCTAAAAATCATCTGTTTCTTTAATTTATCATGAAGAATGTCTAGTGATGTTGTTCTTTTGTGTTTCTTTATAGAGCTGAACTAGAGAAACATGGTTATAAGATGGAGACATCATAGCATCCAGAAGTGCTGAAGCAACCTAAACTTGAACTGTTTACTAAATTCTAGAGCAGAGAACCCAGGATGGGACACTTAATAAAAAAAAAATGTTTATTTCATTACCTCCTTGGATTTATTTTTGTTTTTGTAACACACAAAATAAATGTTTTGATCTAATATTGGTTTGGTTCAGAAGTCTTGATCTTTTGACTCTCGTCATTAATTTTCTCATACTATTTGTGATTTTTCCAGAGCTTTATTATAGACAGATAGCAAAATTTCCTATTAATGAATTTGTTTTTTTTTTAAATGTTAACTGAGGCTCCGAGAGGTTAAATGATTTGAGGCCAGAATTCATCTGATTCCAAATTCAATACTTTTCTTAAACCACATAGACTAAATGTTGGTCTTATTTATAAGGTACTCCTTTTTAAGTTACATTTAACCGTAATTTCATCTGTATTTTGAAAGCTTAGGCATTTACTGACATTTCTAAGGTGACCCTTCAAAACCTGTGTTTTTAAAATATTAATCATTTTAAATTGCTGTAATTAGTTCCTGAGCCATTAATAATATTAATAGTTGATAAAGTATTATTAGTTCTTAAAATCCAGAGTGGTTTGATCACACTTATAAGAATGATGTCTGTGTCAAAACTGGGTAAGTGGGCTCAAGATGCTTTGTTAACATGTGCATATTCTCAGATACTACAGAACAGATTCATTTAGTACAATTAAGTTTCTGCACAGTGATTACTGTTTCTACATCTACTTTTGTGAAGGGGGAGATTTAATTTGATTGGTAAAGGATTCTTATAAGACTTAGAATGGGGCTAATATATACAGTTTTAATTTGGAATATTTTCAAACTTGAATGTGTTACTTATTTAGAAGTAGAATCATTGGTACTGTGGAGTAATTTAAAATCTAAAAGTTATGTAACGTGATGTAGTATTGACACCAAAATAGGAGTTGGGCACCTGAAATATAATTTAAGGTATGCCTCGAAATGATTTTGAACATAAATAAGTTTTCTCCTACTAAGACAAACATGAATCTGCCTTGCCTACCAGGCAGGACTACTGTATGATCAGATGGAATAAAAAATAAGAAAGAACTTTGAAAATTATAAAAAAAAACTTATTGTTTTAATCATATAATGAAGCACAGGCAGCCATACTAATGTAGCATTTGAAGAAATATTCTGATGTATATTTTCTCAGTATTCTGGTAAGTGGTTTACAAGGACATTGTTAGACCCCATACCACCTTGACAATGTCAGATTAGTACCCAGAGGTATGGCCACTTCATATACCTTGAATTTAAATTGGTGAGGTACCATTCTGAAACCTCACAGGAATTGGGCAGAGGTTTTAATGGGTTACCTCTAGTTTTTCAGTGTTTTGTCCTTAATAAGTTTTCAAAATTTAGTTTAGGTGGCTTTCTCTGTTAAGGATTGAATACCTGAAAATTGATAGTTGGCATCAGGATGATGAAGCACATCATTGGTAGGAAGTTAGACTAGCCAGGCAGCTGAAGAAAATTATTTTTATGGGATTTTGCAGTTAGTAGATATTCTTCAACTTTTGATCTTCACAGTGAACCTGTGAAGCAGACAGGAAGGGCCTGTCTATTGTAGACATCTCATGAAATAGAAAACTGGGTCTCACAGAAAATAAGTTAAGAAATGAAAGGGTCCAAGGTTGCATAGCCAACAGTTGTCAGATGTGGATTAGAACCCAGGTTTTTTCCTTTGTAATTTTCCATAATCACTTAATTCCATTTGAATCATTTTGAATTCAAATTGTAGATGTAATAATGGTCAGTATTTTTCATCAGGCCTTAGATTAAAATTGTTGCCGTTGGATGCCATGTCCCTTCATACTGTTCCCACTAAATATTTAATTTAGATAACTATGATAATGAGCCAACTCCCTTTTGAAAGATTGTATAGTGTATTAATAATGCTTTTTTTGTGGCATGTCAAGATCTGCCCTGTATTTTTTAAAGATATCCATATCTTTTTTCTCCCACACTTAACCTTAAGTTGAAAGAAGGAATATCTGCCACCCTTTGGCAGTGAGCTAATAATTTGCACTACTCTCAATCCACCCACATATATGACATTGAAGAGTTGGACTAGAGTTTTCTAGCTACCTTAATGGCTCCTGTTTTACTCCACTTTTAAATCTTGGTATGGGTCCAGACTCTGCCCTAGGTCCACTTCTTGCTCTATCCATATACTTTCTTAGTAATCTCGCCTGGTCTCAGTTGCTTAAAACAAACAAACTCTGATTTGATTCTCTATTCTCAGTCTTGGCCTCTCCCTGAAACCCCAAACTCATAATCAGCTAACAACTCCATCACCTCTCCAGTGTCTAATGAGTATCTTAAAGACCACTTGGTGAAAACAGAAACCTTGATAACCTTTCTCAAACCTGACCTTTTCTCTAGTCTGTTGCATCGCAGTGGGTGCCCCCTTTTCCCTAATGCTAAAACCAGCACTGTTAGAACTGTTCTTGAATCCTCTATTCTCCCAGTATTCAATCCCTTGACAAGCCCTGTCAACTCCATCCCCAAAGAATATTCCATGTATTTGATATCGTTGCCTGCCTACTCAACGTCTATTTCCTCCTTCCTCTTTTCTAACAAATACTCATATTTCCCCCTCAGGTATCCATCCTTCATTCACATAGGCCATGTGACTCAAGGCAAGCCAACCCCATTCCCAGTTCATCTCCTATACAAATGAATGAATGAGGGATGGACAGGCTTAATAAGTGTGGGCCAATGAAACAATGGGTTAGAGTCAAATGGCAGAGGGGAATTCTGGCTCTTGAAATAGCACATAAAGTGAGGCTCTCCCTCTGGATATGAATAAGGGAGCACCTAGTCTCAATTGCTAGTGGCAGTCTAACAACCATTCCAGTTTGAGGGTCAAAATGATTAGAAAATCTGGAAGAACATGGTTCTTTGATGTCATTGAACCTACTCTAGCACTAGGCTTCCTGAAAATAAGCTTTTGAATTTCGTTATTTAAGACATCTTAGGTTGGGTATTTGGTTTCTTAGCATATCCAGAATCTGTCTACTTCCACTTACTAGTGTCTTAGTCTAAACCACCACCATCGTTGACCAGGATTTTCTGCAATGTTCACCTAACTGGTCTCTGCTGCTATTTTCTATGCCCTATAGTCTTTTGGGAAAAACAGAGGAATCTTGTTAAAATTTAGATCCTGTCACCCCTTAAATGCCATCAAGGGCTTCTTAAAGCAGCATAAAATCTGAAGAATAAGTAAAAAATCACCTAAGCAGAAAATGATTAAACTGCACGTAGTTGCTTGAACATGCCAGGGGCCTTTGTACCAGTTGTTGCCTGCAATGCTTGCCTTCTTCATCCTCACAAGTCAGGCCTTCCCTATTCACTCAGTCTAAGGTATCCACCTAGTTGATCCGTAAGAGGTTACCAGGAAAAAAATGCTCTTCAATAATACTTGATTTTTCCATTAATGTTGCAATGCTAATGATAAGAAAAGTATGTTTTCAGAAAGTAATGGTGAATGATGACCAGAATATTGACTTGGTTTTACTCTGAAGTTGTCTTGGGAGGTTGATGGACTGCCAAAAAGGTTAATGCAGGATAAATTTCATTTTATGGTAGATATGGTTTGAATCCACTTGTCAGGTTGAATCACTATATTGTTATTCCTTTTGTTCCACAGATGTCATGGAATTAAATGAAGTTTATACTTCTGCCCTTTTTGTTACCCTTTGGCTACCGTTTATTATTCAGCAACTATTAGAACAATATCAGTAATGGCAATAAGGTAGGATGACATTTTAGAGTAAGGTGACTATTAGATAGTCTTACAGTTTTTTCCCAATGAAGATAATATTTAGAGTTATAGGAAGGACCATTACTAACATTGTAGTCGTACACAGAAAATTTAAAACTATCTAGATTGTTATCTTCACCGGAGCCAGCATACATTTATTTACAATGTAATATTGTATATTTTTCCTCTTGGTATCGTTTTTGTTCTTTGGTTAGTTTGTTTTGTTTATTATTGGTCTCCTGCTTTAGGTTGTGAATTCTTTAAAGGTAGAACCCCTTTTGTATTCATCTTAATACCTCCTTGTCTTAGTTTGGGTTCTCTTGGAGGCAGACCTAGAGATAAGGATTTGAATGTTTATTACAGAGTTCACAGGGGAATTGGGAGAGTGAGGCAAGAAATGGAGGAAAGCTAATAAAGAGTGTATATCAAGTAAGTTACAACCTTAATTCTACCTGGGAATTCTGGGAGGCCATTTATAACATACCTCAGTTACTTGAACCATGGGACTAGTGGGCCAGGGTATTTACCAACTCCAGTCAGTCATTGGTTGAGGGTGAGTCTGAGAGTGGAAAATTGTTAATTCTCCAGTAACTTATGGTTTGGCCCATGTGCATGGAGAGTTCATTTCTCGCTGCCAGGGAAAGACTTCAGGCAGAATCATAGCTGCTGACAGTTGGAAGTGAGGCTGTCCTCCTTGGAAATGGTAAATGATGAATGAATAAGGGCAGGACACTGACAACATCTGCGCATCCCTAGGCTATACTTGATGTGTCATATTTACTATAAAGTAAATCTTGAAACCATTGATTAGGAGATCAGAAGAAGCATTGGCAGAATCAGCATAGACCAGGAAGTAGAGATATCTTTTAATAATGAGAGATGACTTTTGCCTTCCTTCTTGGTTATCAGACACAAATCCATATAAGTCATGTCATCTAATTGGTTGTACCAATTCAAAACTTGTATCCTGCTATAAGAGGTCATTAGGATCACCAATGACGATGAAATATACTTTTAATTGTTACCTGCAGGGAAAATGTCCTGCAGAAAAATTTTCATAACTTTTTGCTTTGACCAAAATAATGGCATCATTGAAGTTCAGTAACTATTCAATAAATTGATCACATGAATCTTGTTTATATTTTCAAGATTAATCTCAAGGTAAAATAATATGCTTTTATCTACATTAGTGTTAATAAGTAAATAAAGATGACCTTAATAAGGATGTTTGAATTTTGCAAACCTCATACTCAAAGACTCATGCTTGGCATTTTATGTGTAGAAACCTGTGGTCCAAGTTAATAGGAAGTATCTTAATGATGTTGATTATGATATTTCTAAGTAGAGGAATGGACAAAACACTGATTTTATGAGAAGAGAAATTGCTTTTCTTTGTTAAGGCTAAGAAGGTCACCATCATTAACCACAAAGTTGACAATTTATGTTTGTATCATTTAATATTTGTCAGTAGTTTCCCCTTTGGTGATTAAAAAAAGGGCAGATGCTAAATTACGTTGGCTTGGGAGACATATGTATCTTTCCTCTGAAGCAGGACTGTAGGAAAAAATTATACAGGAGAAAGATGTCTTGCTGAAATTTATCAAAATTATAAGCAAAATTTTAAATGCTATTGATTTATATATTGGAGAGTTTTCATATTTTACAATTTAGCTTGTTAAATAAGTGGTAAAATGTTTTGGAAGCTGAATTTTCACTCTGACACAATAGTCTTCATCTGTATATTACTAGTTGTCAATGGTGTAGGGGATTAATTGCTGTTTGATTTTATTTTTCAAATTAAAATTACTTGTTGATAGACTAACAAATTGTCTAAGTCTTTTTAAAGCCACTGGAAGAGAGCGTGTATACTTTTCCTTTTCCGTGGGAAATTTTTTTTCTTAATCTTTCCTGTCTGAAATTGGTTATCTTGTTTTTAGAACTATCATAAGGTACAGAAAAATATAGGGATATTCAGTCAGGAATTAGATGAGTGATGTCAAATGGTGTTCCCAGGAGCCTGTGCAAGAAGGTGTGAGGATGGTGATCCACACATCCGTCTTTGTTTCAGTTGTAGTTTTTTGACCTTTATTTGTTTTAGACATTGGGATTCAGTGTAAGATTTTACTTGAAAAGTTGATTCCACTGCCTTTCTTTTAACGTTTGATAACAGAGATCTAGATTTTCTACAATATTGGCAATTTCTCCTAAATACTACCAAGTAAGTTAGGTTTTACTTTCTGTCCAGATTCAGGGTAGAGCCACTTCATACTGTGAAAATTATAAGTATTTTTTTCTAAGTTTGCTGAGTTTCTGTCATCTATATATTTGTGACCATGATGTTAGGCTTATGGAATTGGACAGATTCTTAAAGCGCATGTACCTCTATCACTTCATTTTACAGATGAAGATATAAACCCAAAGCAGTTGTGACATGTCCCCAAGATCACATTGGGCAGAAGCAAGAAAAGATTATATTCCATTATTCTTTCTACTGCATTAAACTTTCTCTTTTAGAAGTTCCGTTTCATCAAATCTTGAATAAGAAGTATTTGTTAAAAGTGGGAAATATTAATGACATACAGGAAAGGATGAGAACAAATAACATTGCAGAAGTTAATCCATTCAAAATACATTTATTGAGGAGCTACCATGCCTCAGGTATTGTTACTTACTGAAACGAGGCTGTTAACTTACATGAAAAATCTACATGTATTCTATGCAGTATGTGGTGTTAATGTAAGTTAAGCAGATGACTCCTGGCCTTGAGGGTTAAAATAATTTCCATTTTTAATACCATATTGGACATTGGTTTCATCTTGGCCACCTATGATACCTTGCCCTTTGTGTTAATAACAACACCCAGATTTCCTTATGGGTAATTAACACCACCACCTCCCTACTCCAACCATCCCCCACCCCCGACTCCACCTTTGGAGGGCCAAAAATCAAGTTCATCCATCCAGCCCTAACCAAAGGGGTGGAAAGCATATGGCCAGTTCTAGGCCAATTAAACTGTTTTTCCTGGGACCTTCTATCTCTGAGAAATACAAACATGGGGAAACTGTCAGAATTCATTCAGTCTTGACCACTGAATAGTTCCCATTTCAGAGATCCTCTCCTTGCCAGAGCATCTTAGATTTCTTCTCAAGGCTAGCATTTCAGCCTCATCTTTGATTCTCGTAACTCTCATGTTCTTTCACTAAATTCCCTTAAGCTTACGTTAATTAAAGTTGGTTTCTCTCACTTACACTGATACCTTTCTGCAATTCTTTATTGGACATGAAACACAAACTGCTAGAGAAGAACAGGAACTATGAAGTTAGGTTCTTTGTCTCAAAGTCCAAAACCTGAGTCATTGTACCAAGAAATGACAACCCTAATATTCCCCACCCCCCCACACACACATACACCCCACCCCCCACAATAAACCTTTTAGCTCTTTGTTATATTAACAAGCTTGGTATCAGGAGACCTGTTGCACAATAAAGATAATTCCCTTCTCTAACTTATCTTCTCCCATTTAAAGGCTGATCCCTAAGGAGTGGTACTGGGCCTCTTAGGGCTGTGAAGCACTGTCATCCTTTTCCCAGTCTTCATTTTCATCTGTTAAAGTACCATCACACCAGCCCTCTGCTGAGTGCTGTTGACCTTGTTCGCTGATTGCTTTTAGTGATTCCCTTCAATGATTGATGAGATGACTGGACAGTAATGAAAACAGAGCTGATTCACTTTGTTTTAGCACGATTGAAGCCTGAAAACAAATTTAATTTTCTTTTATGGGGAGGGGAAATAGGAACAAAAGATTTTCATCAATGTCTTAAAGTAACATGAAAGGAAGACAGGAGGACTTAATATGGTAAAAGGAAACTTTGTAAAGGAAAGGAAGCATAACTGTTAGATTCCTAACGGAAGGAGTGGTGGTTCTCTAATTTCCTTTTTAACAGTAAATGCCATTCACATGCTAAGCATGTATATATACTAGTTCACAGACCCTCCAGATAAATTTGTGATCTAAACTGGGAGAAAAAGACATGTGGGAGACATAAAACAGTCATGGAAAAATTGAAGAGATTATAATGGAGCTTTGGTCAGCATAATTTGAGATCTTTCCCTTTCCATGATCTCTATAAAATCGGAAAAATCTAGCTTGTAGAAAATTAAGATATGTAAAAAGTTCTTGAGTTTTTTGAGTTGTTTTTCTGCCAGTGGTGATGAATATAAAGGGTTAACTATTAAAAACTATATTGTAGCACAGAATGTTAGATATTTGTACATATTTTTAAAGTTAAAATTCTAATCCTTTTAATACTTGTATGCAAGTTACAGGTAGCTGTGAGTATGGTAGGCTCTATCACAGAAGGATGGACTACTGCAAGAACACTCCTTCTCATTTCAAATTTTCCTTGCAGGAATAAATAGGTGGTTCAATCTGTAGGTAGAGAAAAAAGCAGCAGAATAGCCCAATGCAGTATCATTGCATTACTGTAATCACAGTTTACTTGTATGACTTAATCTCTAGGCCTCTGTTTTATAACTGAAAAAGGTAGGTGTATCAGTCAGGGGCAGGGCCACTGCCTGTCTATACAGTGCCTCTGTGGAAATTGGAAAATGCCTCTCTTTCCTCCAGTAGAATGTAGCCCCTTGGCAAGTGGAGCACAGGCTGGATTTCAGCTCTCCTGGTTTCTTTTGCTGGGTTCTCTTATACAAAGTACTACCTACATAGCTATACATAGTAGCCCTGGTTTGACTTTTTGGTTGTGTGCAGCAGAGACTAACCCCAAATATTTTAAGCCAAAGGAGAATTTACTGACAGGATATTGGGGGCTGCAGAAATCTGAGAAAGTGACAAGAGCTAGGGCATCTCTGGTACCAGGAGTTAACTAAGATTTTCAACTCAGGAGCTTCCTGGTCCTTGGGTCCTGAGGGCTGCAATGGATTTGACATCTGCCTCTACCCTCTTCCTTTGTTTCACTCACTCAGGATTTACCATCCCAGGAGTGGTGTTTGATTGCCTGGCCCCTAGGTATTGCAGGGAGCTCGTGAAGGAGCAGGCTCCCCATTTCTAAAGTGGGAAATGGCAGTGAGAGGTGGCACTTAGTGACCTCCCACTGAGACTACACACCATTTGAATTATCCCCAAGGGGAGGCTGGTGTGCTATTAGGAAGGTGGGTATATGTGGAGAGAGTTGGGTGCTGGATAACTACAAAATGATAAATGTATGGTATAGGGCTTAGGTAATAATATCTGCTATTTTTACCTGGATAAGGTATTATTTAGTCCAAGCTCTGGTACAAAACCGCTGTAAAGACAGTGACATAAAAAGTGTAATAACTAAAGGCACTTATGTAACTAATTTTCCTGACCCAGTGTTGTAGTGCATGTCCTTTTCTCTGTGTATGGAAGTGATGGCAGAAATGGATAACCCAGGAAAGAAGAATCTCAGGTGAAAATGTGTAGTGAAATACTCAGAAAGTAATGTTGTGAATTCATGATTCCTCTTGGTTCTTTGTAGTCTGCCCCATAGGGCAGAAGACAGTTTTCTTTGAGAAAGAAGGAAGGTCCCAAATTTCTATTATCTCCTTTCTTACAGATAGAAATGCATTTATTTTTTACCTTTTCTTTTCTTTCTCTTTCTTTTTCTTTTTTTCCTTCCTTTCTCCATCCCTTCCTCCCTCCCTCCTTTCTTCTTTCTTTCTTTCTCCCTTCATGTTCTTTCTTTTTTTTTTTTTTGCGGTACGCGGGCCTCTCACTGTTGTGGCTTCTCCCGTTGTGGAGCACAGGCTTCGAACGCGCAGGCTTAGCGGCCATGGCTCACAGGCCCAGCCGCTCCGCGGCATGTGGGATCTTCCCGGACCGGGCACGAACCTGTGTCCCCTGCATCAGCAGGCGGACTCTCAATCACTGCGCCACTAGGGAAGCCCCATGTTCTTTCTTTTTTTTCTACTCTTTCTACCCTTTCTTCCCTTTCTTTCCACCCTTTCTTCCCTTTCTTTCCTTTCTTTCTGCCATACTCAGAGATAGCAAAGAAGTGCTTGTTATAATCAACAACGTGATCTGCTGGGGGTGGGGTGAGGTGCTGTGTCCCTAGGCTCTTATAAGATCCAGAGCCTTCCACATGACCCTTCCTGGCTCCTCCCTCCTGGTGCTTTTGGACAGGGTTACTAGAATGGGAGAGAGTATAACAACGATTCTGGTTTTCAGTTCTTGCCCCTGACGCTCTGCTGATTTTCCTCTTAGCTGTGAATTTTTTCATGCCCTTGAGTTTCTTCTGTGTACAAAACTTTTTTGTAGTCAAGTCTCTGTACAAATTTCTGGCCCAGCATGTAGTCCAGTGGAATTTGTCTTTCTTCCAATGCCATTGTCCATATTATGAAACAACAAACTTCCTGCTACTTTATATATACTTCTTTTGATGGATAGATGTTAATTTATTTTTTTTTAAAAATACAATAAATAAATAAATAAAAATTTTAAAAATACAAACACTGTTCTAAGACCTAATGATGTTCTAAGCCCTAGTTTATTTTTCTGTTTTATTGGAAAGTACAACCTAGATGTTCTTATAGATTTCTTGTGTATCTTATAGTCTAGTGGTGGAGACAAGGAAAAAACAAGTGGACAAATGTGTAATTATTAATTACAAATTATGAGGGAAATAATATTAAAGAAAAACAGCTCAATATTAAGAATAGTAAGGGTGGTACCTACTTAAGAAAGGATGACTATTAGGCTTCTCTGAGGAACAGATAAGTCATGATCTGAAGATTGACAAGGAACCTATTAGACAGGTGGATGGGGAGGTGGGAGACGTAAGGTTGATGTGGGGGCGGGATGTAAGTGGTGTGTATTATTCAGGATGGGCCAGGCTTAAGCTAGGGTAGCAAATCATTGTAGCTTAACACTTAAAAGTTTATTTCTTGCCTACGTGGAGTATGTTCTGTGAGACAGCTATACACTTGGTGAGTCAGGTCCATCACATGGACTTTGATCTTGACACATGGGTGACACGACTTCACCAAAAGCGGGGAGGTTATACGGTGCTTTTCTCCACTGTTAAAAGACCATTGACCCGATCTGAGTTCACAGCCCTACATAAGTGCAAAGAGCTGGTATGCTCAGGAAGGAGTAGAGAGCTGTGCATTGTTGAGCACGAGTCACATCCACCTCAGAGTCTGTGGGAGTGAGTCAGGAGCTAGAACATTATAGGCAGAGAGAGCAACCTGGAGGAAAGTTTTGAGGTAAGATTATGGTTAGTATACTGCAGTACTATTGAGTCATAAGAGATCATGCCACCTCCTGTAGTTATGTAGAAGATGCAGAGTTGAAGAGTGACACCATTGTTTCAGTTACCAGAGTTCAGTGCAACATCATGTCTTTAATAATATGGCTTCTAAATTTTAGAGTCCTAGATGAGAAAGAGATAACTACTAATAATATTAATCTTATGCTGTGTGTGACAAATGTAGCATATGCATTTTCTCATTTAATTCTAAGTACTGTTATTCCATTCTACAGATGAGGAAACAGACGCAAAGAGGCTAAGTAATTTACTTAAGGTCATAGAGCTAGTAAGTGATGGAGCTGGTGTTCAAACCCAGGCAGTCTGACTCAGGACCTATTTAACTACTAACTCTAATGCAGACTGAAAATGTTTTCTTGGTCTTGGCCAGAAAGGGCCTTGGTGACCAGGTGTTTGACCCTGTAGAAGAGAAAGTGTTACTGCGTCTCTCAGACACAGGACGGAGGACAGGAGAAAGGAATGAGTGTAAGGTGCTAATGATGTTGTATTACCTTTTGGAGTTAGTGTTTATCCTAAGAAATGAATTTTGGATAGTGAGAAGCCATTACATTTTTAGCTTAACTAGATACTGTCCTTCTACTGTTGTTGTTGTTGTTCTTTCATACTGAGTGTTTTCGGAAAATTCATCCTGTTGTAGTTGGAGAGCCAAATGTACCCTGTACTGCTCTAGTGCCCAAGTCATAGAGGCACCACCCAGGGGGTGGTAGTACCCATCATCAAAGCATAGAAATGAGGGGGACAAAAATTCAATGGGAGGAAGCTGGAAGTTCTTGAACAACTGCCTTTTCCCACCTAGAGTGTCTCCCCTCAAGGCTAAAACCTAGGTGGGTCTGAGGTTCTCTTAATAATGGAGGTTTTCCCCTCCAAACCTTTGAGTAATTGCCTGACAAATTCCATAACTTGGCACCCAATTGTGACCTTGAGGCAGAGAGGGTACCATTCTTGGTTTCCTGCCCACCATTTTTCTTTCCTTATAGCAAGTGACTCTGGGATAGAAGTGCAAAGTACTGCCTAGAAGCCCTGGGAAGAAACGCCGGTGTGCAGGATATTCAGTAAATAATTTTCAGGGAATTATACTTGAGAAGCCATTGGGTTTCTATGTGTCTTACCTGGAGTCACAGCAAGCTTTCACTCAGTGAGGGCACTGACCTGAGAACTGGTGTGAGCTGTGTAACCAACCAGGAGACAAACGGAGTATTTTGGTTTTCTAAACATAAATCCATTTTTATAGAAGATAGCTCTAGGACCAAATTCTCCCTCCTGATATGGGCATCATATAGTAACAATAAGTTTCCCAGTTACAGTGCACACTGAATTTAAAGCTTTTAACATTATTCTCCAGATAGTTAATTTTTTCTATTTAGGAAGGCATGAATTACAATTTTCAGGTTAATTCTGCTCTGTATCCCCATAGCATGTTTTGCCAGCATATTCTATGATATTTCCTGCCTCTTGGCTTTACTCATGCAGTTTCCCAAGCTGGGATGCCCTTCCTCCTTTCTCCAGTTGGATAAATCCTCATTACCATTTTAGGATTCATTTTAGGGCACTATCCCCTCTTGGAAGCCTTCTTTGGACCCCCACGTTGGGCTCATTGCCCCTCCTCCAGCTTCCCATTGCACTCAATACCTTTATCTTATTTTTTAGCTTCATTTAATTGAAATTATCTGCTTTGAGGGTTTTTTCCCCTCCCTTCATTAGAATCTCAAGTCCTCATGGGTGGGGTCTGTCTGTATTCAGCCTTTTCACCTTTAAATCTAGTAAAGTCCTTAATAATGTCAGTTGAGCCAAACTAAATGGGCAGAAGCTGGTCATAAGATGTAGTGAGAGTTCCATAATTCATTCATTTCAGCTTTGGAAGTGAGAACTGATTCTATATAGCCACCATTGAAACAAGGGAACCAAAATTAAGCTCCAGCCATCCCAGAGAAGGTAAATAGAAGACACTGAAGCTAGACTTGAATCGTATTGCTGACTTCTAATTCTAACTTGTTTTGAAGCAAGTTGTTTATTCCATGTGTCTTAATTTGCACAACTGCAAAATGACTATATTATATTCACTGAAATCTGTGAGGCCTGCTATTCTTATTGAACCATTGGATGTCAACCATTATGAATGCAGCTCATTATGCCAAAAACATAGCACGTGCAGTTTAATCAATGCAGAAGTGAAGACCAAGAGTCTTGGAACAGTTGTACTGATTTGACATTTTCCTGGAATCGACAAGGAGATATACTTCCATGTGGCAAGCTACTGGATCCCCCCCAACCTCTTCCTTTTTCAAGTTATAAACACTTTCCTCATTGACATTTATTAGAAAGTAACACAAAGCAGATTGCTGGGTTTGCATTCTGTGGACGTTTCATATTGGGCATATTGTAAGCTCTCTGTGTGCCAGGCATGATGGCATTCTTGGAGATTAAGCTTTTAAATCCTGTTCTACCACTTAATAATTTCATTGACTTAACCTTTATATAGATGAAGTGTATAATTTCCTCAAAGAATACTTTGGTGCCCCATGCTTGCCGAAAGAATACTTCAGGTTGGAAATTCGGTCTGTGATCTGTCAGGTGATGAAACAAAAGGTTTAACTTAAACACAAACGCTAGGTCACAAAGGGACCTAGGTCACAAAGGATCCAGATGATTTTGTATTTGGTTACAACATCCTCCATCTCCCTGGCATCTCTATCCTTTCGTCTCTTTTCTGCCATCTGTCAATATACTTGAATGAGGAACTTAATCACATATGCTATCAACAGGTTGGTTTGGGTTTTTTTCCACCTTCTTTTTGATGAGGTGGTAATAAAAGAGTATATCATAAAACAGTATCCAGTTTTACATTGTTTTCAATTTTTTTTCCAGAGCTAAATAGTTTAAGACTAAGGCTGGACCCATTAGTAATTCCAGTATTTGAGTCAAAGAAATCAAATGTTATATTTGATCTAACTTAAAGAGGAAAATAAAATATAATTTTCTTCCATTTTTTTGTTCTTTCTGTTCTATCCATTCTTTCCATTCTATGGTGAATTGTATATTTGATTATTAATTGGTTCTTATTTATTATTAATAAAATTGTAGGTTTTGTTATTAATTATAATAATACAATTAATTATAGTAAATTACCACATTTGGAAATTGAACATTTGAAATTAACCAGTATAAGAAATTAACAACAGTATATAAAGTGGCTTTATTTATGAACCTTGGAGTCAGAATCACCTAATTTATTCTGGGCTCAGTTAAGTACTAGCTGTGTGGCCTCAGGTGCATTGCTTAATCTTTCTAAGCCTCATCTGTAAAGGGGATATAGGCCTATGTAACTTGTGGGGTTATTGTATGATTAATGAGATAATTGTATACAGCATTTAGCAGAGAGCTTGACACTGTAA
Organism: Grampus griseus; assembly: GCF_964374135.1. Lineage (NCBI taxonomy): Eukaryota > Metazoa > Chordata > Mammalia > Artiodactyla > Delphinidae > Grampus > Grampus griseus. The sequence continues at coordinate 59,544,411 of NC_139003.1, read as the reverse complement.
GTGCTCAATAAATGATAATAGTTTTCATTTTTAATATTTATTCTATTTAACTTTGACCACTAAAGTAAAGAGATAAAGTAATGAAATGCAGTTTTTAAAAAACCTACTACTCCTTTTTTAAATGTGATTCTCAGATGGTTTTATAAAAACTATTTTTATTATACATAGAGAGATATAGCTCCATGAATACAATTATTATTATCTGCAGAAAGTCATCCACTGCTTAGCTTATGTGTCTTGGGTAAAGGCTGCATATTGCTCTTCTATCATGCTTTCTACCAAGTCCATTGTACTAATGTCAACAACTTGGAACAGGATTCAGCAAACTGCAGCCTGCAGACCAAATCCAGTCCCCTGTCTGTTTTTGTGTGGTCTGAGAGCTAAGAATGGTTTGTACAGTTTTAAATGGTAGGGGAAAAAATTTTTTAAAGAATAATATTTTGTGACTTAGGAAAATTATATGAAATTCAAATTTCAGTGACTATAAATAAAGTTTTATTGGAACACAGCCACTCGCATTTATTTACATATTGTCTACGACAGCTTTCCATCAGCAGAGTTGAGTGCTTGTTATAGAGACTGCATGACCTGCAAGGCCTAAAATATTTATTATCTGGCCCTTCACAGAAAAAAGTATGTTGACCTCTGACTTCAAATAATAAAAATATATTTATGGATAAGTCTTTCAGAATCCAGTCTTCTCAATTTAAAGATTGTATTTTCGTTTGCTAAGGTTGCCATAACAAAGTACCACAAACTGGGTGGCTCAAACAATAGAAATTTATTGTCTCACAGTTCTGGAGACTAGAAGTCTCAAATCAAGATGTGGGCAGGCCATGCTCTCTCTGAAACCTGTAGGGGAATATTTCCTTGCCTCTTTCTAGCTTCTAATGGTTTGCTCACAGTTTGGTGTTCCTTGGTTTGCAACTACATAAATCCAGTCTCTGCCTTCGTTGTTGCATGACGTTCTCCCTGTGTGTCTGTCTTCAGTGACTGTCTTCTAATAAGGGCACCAGTCATATTGGATCATACCCTACTCCAGTATGACTTCTGGAGTCATACTTCTTAACTAATCTCATTTGCAAGGGCCCTATTTCCAAATAAGTTCACATTCTGAGGTACTGCGGGTTAGGATTTCAAAATATCTTTTTATTGGTTGGTTGGGGAGACACAATTCAACCCATAACTGTCAGGAAACTAGATTCCAAAAATACAAAGGGATTCCCTCAAAGTCACAAGGAGAGTTAGTGGCAGAACAAAGAAAAGACTTTGAAGTCATACAGACTTGAACCAGAACCTGGAAAGCTGAAATTCTAATTAATGAATAATCTTTCCACTACACTATATGGGTTCAAAGTGAATTAATCTCCCATACCTAATGTATATGCAATATAGAACTTCTTTGAGTCCTTTTTAAGACATATACATGTCTTATATATATATAAGCATTAATAATGAAACATACTATTTAAATTTCTGGACTATTATTGGCTCAAATTCCCAGTACTATAATTAATTTGTATTTATTAACACTAAGAGAGAGTGAATGTGATGAGTTTTTTCTTTCTATTTCATATGTCAACTAACCATTCCAGAAAACAGAGTAAACTGTATTCATAATCTACATTATGTAGTGATGCTTCAATATTCTGCTAAACTGTCAAAGTTTACATTTTTATTCAGAAGTGACATGCATACAAGACAATATTAAAGAGAAAAATCAGTAATTAAATAATAATTTAAGTTCTTTTAAAAATAACATATATAATTTTTTTCCTTTCCCAATGGCCATCACTTTTATCAACCACAAAAACTCAAGCTTAAAGTTATTTCTCTCTCAAAGACACTCTAAAAGTAGTATCTGTAGGTAGGTTCTCACCTCCAGAGGTCTGTTAGTGGTTGTATGCAAGGGGCTAATAGAATTTCTCAGTGTTAAAATATCGTTAAAATATGGATTATGGGAAAAAGGATCCCTTTAGAACTAAAAGTAATAGAAACATGGCAAATAAAAGAAATATGTTGGTGTCACACAAGGGCAGAAGCAGAGTTGGGAAACTTTTCACCAGACCTTGTTTGCCTGTGAATACCAACTATTCTGCAGAGTATTTTTCAAACAGTATCAGATGCTTATGTTATGGGGAAGCCAGGGCACTTGAGGTTAAAGAAAGCCACCTGTGTGATTTAGCAATGCTGTCCCCTTGAGCTAAATCCAGGCTTTTTGGTTTAATGTTTTAGAACATGATTCTGCCTCCATCAGCCAGTATTAGGGCAATGGGGTACATGGCTCAGTAACCCTAGATATTAATGCCTCCAAATGAGCCTCCAGGTGTAACACTTGGACACTCAAAACATACAGTATTTTAGGATTAAATTACTAGACTTTGAAGGAAAAAGCTGACAGTAGCTTCATTACTGCACGGAAAGTTCCAGGTTTAGTGGGCCATGGGGTAATTAATTGTCATAACCTTTGCCTTTGAAGTAGTTGGAAGAAAGAAAAAGTTACCCCATTTAACTGACAGAAAAACTGAGACAAGGGCAGCTAACTTGCTTGTGGTTACCCAGGGAATAGTTGGCTGAGACTCCAGGATTCCTGACTCCACATTCATTGCTGTAACCACCAGACTAAAACCATCTGCCAAAAGCTGTAATTTGGTCTTGAGGCCATGGCCATAGTTTAGAACCACAGTAGTGAGGGAAACACACTTAAAGGAGAACCTTGAAAATCTTTCAAGGGAATTATGCCTCTTTATCTATGTTGCTTATGCAGTGATTGGAATAAATGCGGGTTTGGGCCCCACCACATTTGTGGTTTGGGGTTAGGCTAGGGTCCCTTTCAGGAAACTGGGAAGGTTTGCCTCACCCTCGGGCCCAAGTTTTTAAACCAATTGTGTTGAGTATATGATGCACAAATCAATGTGTTAACATTATGCTTTTTATTTGGCAGAAGTCATAACATGGGTTGCCATGGATGTAACAAGATGGGCCAGAGAGGAGAGGATTGGAGACGTGGAAACTGAGAGAGCACACTTCTTGGGACCACACGGCGGTCTGGAACGGCCCTGAGGTGGGTGATTTGCAGGGAACTGAATGGGCATAGACTTTGCATTGAGAAAACCTTCAGTGTTTCCAGGAGAAGCAGCAGAAGTAGGTTCTGACCGTGGGTACCAGGCTGAAGTTCTGGAAGGCAAGCCTCAAGCATCATGGAGGTTGGGCTGTTCATCTTTGGGGTTGAGGCTCAAAGAGTGGGTTTCAATGTCAACATTCAAGTTATTTTTGAAAGAATAAAGCAACACACTCCACTGGAATGGTATACCAGGTAATAATAATCATCACAGTAATATTAATAATAACTATATGACATCTACTCTTTATTGAGCTTCTATAGGATGGGTATTATGCTACTAGCTTTTTATATTTTTTATCTTGTTCATTCCTAACTATGGCCCTGCAATATAGGTTTTATTTTTTATATTCTGTAAATGTGGAATTGAGACTCGGCAGGGTTACCTGACTTGTCCAAAGTCACAAGAATACAGTAAGACAGAGAAGGGATTTGAACCCAAGACTCCAATACCACTGTGCATGCTTTATGCTCCTCCTTACTGGAGTAGGGGACATGTCAGTACTTCAGTCCATGGGCATAAGGTGAGAGCCTAGTTATCAGATCTAGGAGGCAAGCCTGATGGATACAGTTGGCAAACTCTTAATGTGTCTTTTAAGAACAAGATTGATTCTAGAGATTAGGCCTTGGCGTGTTCATTCAAGTAGGAATGAAATGGCTCTAGAGTAGGAAATTGAAGTTGCTAAGCAGGTCCTTATCCATATGTAAGTGCCTTTCCCCATAATGACAGCTTTTCCTCACTTATTAATGGTTATGTGCATGGACTTTGAAGTCATACAGATTTAATTTCAAATCTTGTTTCAGACCCTTACTGGCTGTGTGGTCACAGGTAATTTACTTAACTTCTCTGAGCCCTAGTTTCCTCACCTGCAGGGCTGGCAGTTCACAGGATTGTGAAGAGTCAATAAAGTCTTGTATACACGTTTAGCCTTTGACAGGTTGTCAGCAGTCCTCAACATTACATTACATTTATTATATTAATTACTTTAGAATCACCCATAGGGCTGTGAAACCCCTGATGGCTGGGCACATTCCAGATCACTTTTTTTTTTTATGCTTTCATTTTATTTATTTTTTTTATACAGCAGCTTCTTATTAGCCATCAATTTTATACACATCAAATTGTGTGTATGTGTGTACATACACATGTGTATACATGTCAATCCCAATCTCCCAATTCATCACAACGCCACCCCCACCCACCCTGCCGCTTTTCCCCCTTGGTGTCCATACATTTGTTCTCTACATCTGTGTCTCATCTTCTGCCCTGCAAACCAGTGTACCATTTTCCTAGGTTCCACATACATGCGTCAATATACAATATGTGTTTTTCTCTTTCTGACTTACTTCACTCTGTATGACAGTCTCTAGATCCATCCATGTCTCAACAAATGACCCAATTTCGTTCCTTTTTATGGCTGAGTAATATTCCATTGTATATATGTACCACATCTTCTTTATCCATTCATCTGTCGATGGGCCTTTAGGTGGCTTCCATGACCTGGCTATTATCAATAGTGCTACAATGAACATTGGGGTGCATGGGTCTTTTTGAATTATGGTTTTCTCTGGGTATATGCCCAGTTGTGGGATTGCTGGATCTTATGGTAATTCTATTCTTAGTTTTTTAAGGAACCTCCATACTGTTCTCCATAGTGGCTGTATCAATTTACATTCCCACCAACAGTGCAAGAGAGTTCCCTTTTCTCCACACCCTCTCCAGCATTTGTTGTTTGTAGATTTTCTGATGATGCCCATTCTAATGGGGGTGAGGTGATACCTCACTGTAGTTTTGATTTGCATTTCTCTAATAATTAGTGATGTTGAGCAGCATTTCATGTGCTTCTTGGCCATCTGTATGTCTTCTTTGGAGAAATGTCTGTTTAGGTCTTCTGCCCATTTTTGGATTGGGTTGTTTGTTTTTTTTTAATATTGAGCTGCATGAGCTGTTTATATATTTTGAAGATTAATCCTTTGTCTGTTGATTCATTTGCAAATATTTTCTCCCATTCTGCAGGTTGTCTTTTTGTTTTGTTTATGGTTTCCTTTGCTGTGCAAAAGCTTTGAAGTTTCATTAGGTCCCATTTGTTTATTTTTGTTTTTATTTCCATTACTCTAGGAGGTGGGTCAAAAAAGATCTTGCTGTGATTTATGTCAAAGAGTGTTCTTCCTTTGTTTTCCTCTAAGAATTTTATAGTGTCTGGTCTTACATTTAGGTCTTTAATCCATTTTGAGTTTATTTTTGTGCATGGTGTTAGGGAGTGTTCTAATTTTATTCTTTTACATGTAGCTGTCCAGTTTTCCCAGCAACACTTATTGAAGAGGCTGTCTTTTCTCCATTGTATATTCTTGCCTCCTTTATCAAAGATAAGGTGACCATATGTGTGTGGGTTTATCTCTGGGCTTTCTGTCCTGTTCCAGTGATCTCTATTTCTGTTTTTGTGGCAGTACCATATTGTCTTGATTATTTTAGCTTTGTAGTATAGTCTGAAGTCAGGGAGCCTGATTCCTCCAGCTCCGTTTTTTTCCCTCAAGATTGCTCTGGTTACTTGGGGGTCTTTTGTGTCTCCATACAAATTTTAAGATTTTTTGTTCTAGTTCTATAAAAATTGCCATTGGTAATTTGATAGGGATTGCATTGAATCTCTAGATTGCTTTGGGTAGTATAGTCATTTTCACAGTGTTGATTCTTCCAATCCAAGTCAATGGTATATCTCTCCATCTGTTGGTATCTTCTTTAATTTCTTTCATCAGTGTCTTGTAGTTTTCTGCATACAGGTCTTTTGTCTCCTTAGGTAGGTTTATTCCTAGATTTTTTGTTGCAATGGTAAATGGGAGTGTTTCCTTAATTTCTCTTTCAGATTTTTCATCATTAGTGTATAGGAATGCAAGAGATTTCTGTGCATTAATTTTGTATACTGCTACTTTATCAAATTCACTGATTATCTCTAGTAGTTTACTGGTAGCAGCTTTAGGATTCTCTATGTATAGTATCATGTCATCTGCAAACAGTGACAGCTTTACTTCTTTTCCAATTTGTATTCCTTTTGTGTCTTTTCCTTCTCTGATTGCTGTGGCTAGAGCTTCCAAAACTATGTTGAATAATGGTGGTGAGAGTGGACATCCATATCTCGTTCCTGATCTTAGAGGAAATGCTTTCAGTTTTTCACCATTGAGAATGAGGTTTGCTGTGGGTTTGTCATATATGGCCTTTATTATGTTGAGGTAGGTTCCCTCTATGCCCACTTTCTGGAAAGTTTTTATCATAAACGGTGTTGAATTTTGTCAAAAGCCTTTTCTGCATCTACTGAGATGATCATATGGTTTTTATTCTTCAGTTTGTTAATATGGTGTAACACATTGATTGATTTGCATATACTGAAGAATCCTTGCATCCCTGGGATAAATCCTACTTGATCATGGTGTATGATCCTTTTAATGTGTTGTTGGATTCTCTTTACGAGTATTTTGTTGAGCATTTTTGCATCTATATTCATCAATGATATTGGTCTGTAACTTTTTTTTTTTTTGGTAGTATCTTTGTCTGGTTTTGGTATCAGGGTGATGGTGGCCTCATAGAATGAGTTTGGGAGTGTTCCTTCCTCTGCAATTTTTTAGAAGAGTTTGAGAAGGATGGGTGTTAGCTCTTCTCTAAATGTTTGATAGAATTCACCTGTGAAGCCATCTGGTTCTGGACTTTTGTTTGTTGGAAGATTTTTAATCAGTTTCAATTTCATTACTTGTGATTGGTCTGTTCATATTTTCTATTTCTTCCTGGTTCAGTCTTGGAGAGTTATACCTTTTTAAGAATTTGTCCATTTCTTCCAGGTTGTCCATTTTATTGGCATAGAGTTGCTTGTAGTAGTCTCTTAGGATGCTTTGTATTTCTGTAGTGTCTGTTGTAACTTCTCCTTTTTCATTTCTAATTTTATTGATTTGAGTCCTCTCCCTCTTTTTCTTGATGAGTCTGGCTAATGGTTTATCAATTTTGTTTATCTTCTCAAAGAACCATCCTTTAGTTTTATTGATCTTTGCTATTTTTTTCTTTGTTTCTATTTCATTTATTTCTGCTCTGATCTTTATGATTTCTTTCCTTCTACTAACTTTGGGTTTTGTTTGTTCTTCTTTCTCTAGTTCCTTTAGGTGTAAGTTTAGATTGTTTATTTGAGATTTTTCTTGTTTCCTGAGGTAGACTTTTATAGCTGTAAACTTCCCTCTTAGAACTGCTTTTGCTACATCCCATAGGTTTTGGATCATCCTGTTTTCATTGTCATTTGTCTCTAGGTATTTTTTGATTTCCTCTTTGATTTCTTCAGTGATCTCTTGGTTACTTAGTAACGTATTGTTTAGCCTCCATGTATTTGTGCTTTTTACGTTTTTCTCCCTGTAATTGATTTCTAGTCTCATAGCGTTGTGGTCAGAACAGATGCTTGATATGATTTCAGTTTTCTTAAATATACTGAGGCTTGATCTGTGACCCAAGATGTGGTCTATCCTGGAGAGTGCTCCCTGTGCGGTTGAGAAGAAAGTGTAATCTGCTGTTTTTGGATGGAATGTCCTATAAATGTCAATTAAATCTATCCAGTCTACTGTGTCATTTAAAGCTTCTGTTTCCTTATTTATTTTCGTTTTGGATGATCTGTCCATTGGTGTAAGTTACTGTCCACTATTGTTGTGTTACTGTCAGTTTCCTCTTTTATAGCTGTTAGCACTAGCCTTATGTATTGAAGTGTTTCTATGTTGGGTGCATATATATTTATAATTGTTATATCTTCTTCTTGGATTGATCCCTTGATCATTATGTAGTGTCCTTCTTTGTCTCTTGTAACATTCTTTATTTTAAAGTCTATTTTATCTGATATGAGTATTGCTACTCCAGCTTTCTTTTGATTTCCATTTGCATGGAATATCTTTTTCCATCCCCTCAATTTCAATCTATATGTGTCCCTAGGTCTGAAGTAGGTCTCTTGTAGACAGCATATATATGGGTCTTGATTTTGTATCCATTCAGCAAGCCTGTGTCTTTTGGTTATAGCATTTAATCCATTCACATTTAAGGTAATTATCGATATGTATGTTCCTATGACCATTTTCTTAATTGTTTTGGGTTTGTTTTTGTAGGTCCTTTTCTTCTGTTGTGTTTCGCACTTAGAGAAGCTCCTTTAGCATTTGTTGTAGAGTTGGTTTGGTGGTGCTGAATTCTCTTAGCTTTTGCTTGTCTTTAAAGCTTTTGATATTTCTGTCGAATCTGAATGAGATCCTTGCTGGGTAGAGTAATCTTGGTTGTAGGTTCTTCCCTTTCATCACTTTAAGCATATCATGCCACTCCCTTCTGGCTTGTAGAGTTTCTGCAAAATCAGCTGTTATCCTTATAGGAGTTCCCTTGTATGTTATTTGTCATTTTTCCCTTGCTGCTTTCAATAATTTTTCTTTGTCTTTAATTTTTGCCAGTTTGATTACTATGTGTCTCAGCGTGTTTCTCCTTGTGTTTATCCTGTATGGGACTCTCTGCGCTTCTGGAACCTCGGTGGCTATTTCCTTTCCTGTGTTAGGGAAGTTTTCGACTATAATCTCTTCAAATATTTTCTCTGGTCCTTTCTCTCTCTCTTCTCCTTCTAGGACCCCTATAATGCGAATGTTTTTGCGTTTAATGTTGTCCCAGAGGTCTCTTAGGCTGTCTTCATTTCTTTTCATTCTTTTTTCTTTATTCTCTTCTGTGGCAGTGAATTCCACCATTCTGTCTTCCAGGTCACTTATCCAGTCTTCTGCCTCAGTTATTCTGCTATTGATTCCTTCTAGTGTATTTTTCATTCCAGTTATTGTATTGTTCATCTCTGTTTGTTTGTTCTTTAATTGTTTTAGGTCTTTGTTGAACATTTCTTGCATCTTCTTGATCTTTGCCTCCATTGTTTTTCTGAGGCCCTGGATCATCTTCACTATCATTATTCTGAATTCTTTTTCTGGAAGGTTGCCTATCTCCACTTCATTCAGTTGTTTTCCTGGGTTTTATCTTGTTCCTTCATCTGGTACGTAGCCCTCTGCCTTTTCATCTTGTCTATCTTTCTGTGAATGTGGTTTTTGTTCCACAGGCTGCAGGATTGTAGTTCTTCTTGCTTCTGCTCTCTGCCCTCTGACATTCCAGATCACTTAAATCAGAATCTCTAGGCATGGGATCCAGACATCAGTTTGTTTGTTGTTTTTTTTTCAAAACTCCCTATGTGATTGCATTGTACAGCCAAGATCGGGCACCAACGTGTAAATGCTGAATAATATTTTTCTCTTGTTTAGGTGAAAAGTAGTTTTCTTCCTTAGTCTAGCAAAAAGCATTGGAGGAATTCCTTAGTAAAAATAACTATGGCTAAGCTAAATATTAAACATAAAAAGAGTGCTTTCCCTCTCATTCTCAAAGGTGTCCTGATGTGGCGAAAAGAAATTGTATGGCCCCCTATTTATAATTAGAGGAGTAACTTTTCATATTTACCTCTCAGGAGTTCAAAGTTTCTACGTTTCCTTTATTTTATTACGTTTCCTGTTTAGCTATTAATTTGAACAGTGAACAAGAATGAGAAACCAGGGGCATGTTTTTAAGGATGCGTATCTTTCTCTAAAACAGATCATCAAGCATTGCTCCCCTGCCCAGAAACCCCACCAACATATGTTTTTCCCACTTTGGGAGCTCCTCGTGTTAAGGATTGGCAGTGTCTGTGACCAAGTTGTATCTGAAACCCACCCCTGGGTTCTGGTAGGCCAGGGGGTAGTCCAACCAGAGGCCTGGGTCTGGGACTGGCTCCCAGTGATGGGTGGGTGGAGAATAGTGTAGAGCTGCCTTTCTGGGGTAGAGAATTGTGGAGACAGCCAGTGGGAAGTTTGGAGGCCATCGCCTACAGGGGCACTGAGAGTATCAGAATTGAGAGCCCACATGCAAATGCTGAGTCCACTGAGCAGGTGTGGGATTGTAAATGAGGGAAAAGTGAATGGAAACTGGGTTGAATCAGGAGCAGACTGGAAACCAGTAAAGAGGTTGCCTAATGATTGTCTCAAACATCACTGTGTATCCTATCCACTGCTCAAACTGTGAGCGTCAAGCTGGTTTATTGGTCAAGGTGGGCTTGTAAAAAGATATATGTCATGATCCTTAAGTCACTCTATGACCAATAATTTTTTTAAAAGTATTGGTTGGCTTAGAAATAGTTGGCGTAACTGATAGAACAAACTAGTTGTTAAAAGAGCAAAGAATAGAGTGAAAGTAGGGTGTCTATCCTGCTTTGACAGGTATAACTTAATTATAAATAGGGCTCCCTCTCATTCTCAAAGGTGTCCTGATTTGGCCAAAAAAAATTGTATGCCCCCCTCTGTAAAAGAGTCTTGGTGTTCCATATTCTTCTAAATTGGAACTGACCACACTAATTATATCAATAGACTTAAATAGAATTGGAAAATTAGTGTCTGTGACCACCTGTGAGGATAAAAGTAAAAATGATTTACCAAATTCATTCCTTAATATGAGGGAGCAGTTGTTCCACAGGTTGAAAGCTCTTTATAGCCAGGTGGTAGAAGCAAGGTTTAGCAGAAATTAAGTTCACTTTGGTCAAATTTATCTATTTCTATGCCAGCCCCATACCACTCTAATTAATAAACTATACAGAAAGTCTTTATATCCGGTGGGGCAAGTCATCTCATCTTACTCTTCTTCTCTAGGAATATCTTAGCATTATTGACTGTTTGTTCTTTTCATATGAATTTTAGCATCACTTTGTTGAATTCCTAGAAAAAACTTGTTGAGATTTTGATTGAAATTACATTGAATTTAGGGAACAATTTTGAGGGTAAATTGATATCTTAATGATTTGGGGTTCTTTCTAATCAGAAATGTGGTATATACTTTGACTTATTAGGTCTGAATATCTTTCAATAAAACTTTATGGATTTACCCAGAAAGATCGTGCATGTCTTTTGAGAAGCAGTAAAGAATAGAGCCGTAGAGTTTAGAATCTGGCACCAGACTGCCTGGATTTGAATTCTGTCATTTGCCAGCTGTGTAATGCAAACTTATGTAACCTCACTGTGCCTTAGTTTCTTCATCTTTAAAATGGGGATATAATTACGCTCACTTCAAAGGGCTATTATAAATAGTAAATGAATTAATATGCAAAACATATAGGAAGAGGTCTGGGAAATAATAAAAACATATAAGTATTTGTTTCTAGTATTCCTAGGTTCCTTTTTTTTGTAATTACATTTTCCTACATAAACATGTAATTGACTTTTATATAATATTATTTTAAACTTAATTATGTTGTGGTCAGATACCATTTATTAGATATTTCTTGAGAATTACTCTATGGCCTACTCTTGGTCAATTTTCATAAATATTCCATGCGTTCTTCAGAAGAATGTGTAATCTTAAATTGTTGGGTACAGATTTGTCTATATGTTAATTAAATTGAATTTATGAATTATTTTGTTCAAATCTTCTATGTTAATACATTGAAAGTGTGTGGGTTTCACTAAATTAGTGGATGAAATTGAGTTAGTAATGTAGAAGATCTCTAAACAATTTAAAATTTTCACAATGCCTACTGGAAATTATACATACAACAATCATGAGGCTTCTCAGCTTAAATAAAGCATAAGGTTCCTTTGCTTTTTACTGGGATTAGATTGAGGCCTTATCTTCAGAGTAGCAGTTATTTATGTTTCTGATTTTTAAAAATAAAATTATTGTACAACAAAATGCCACTATATTTCTACTAGTGTTTTGTTTTCTTAGTCTCTTTGACCTATTCATAATTGAAGGAGGTATGTTGAAATCTCCCACTATGAGAAAGGACTTGTCCATTTCTCTCTATGCTTCTGTCAACTTTTGATTTATATCATTTGAAACTATTTTATTTGTTATATGCAATTTTAGAATTGTTATATCTTCCTGGGGAGTTGAAACTTTTGTTGTTATGTTGGGACATTCTCTATCCATAGGAGTGGTTTTTTGTCTCAAAGTCTATCTCATCTGTATTATTATAGCTAACCCAACTCTATTTTGATTAGTATTTGCATGGCTAGTTTTTCCTGTCCTTATTTTCCACTATTTCATGTCCTTAGGTATGTTTTTGGTATACTACTTGTAAACAATATATAGTTGAATTTTACCTTTCATCCAGTCTGATACTTCTATTTTTAACTGGCAAGTGTAAGACAATTATGCTTACTGTGATTACTGATATATTGGGGCTTTTTTTTTTTTTTAACCATCATACTTTGTTTCTTCTATTTGATTCACATTTTCTTTGCTTCCTCCAATTATCTTCCTGCCTTTTGGGGGTTGATGGAATATTTTGTTTTTTCTTTCCTCTATTTATTTGAAAGTTTTTCATTGTAATTCTGTTGTTTTAGTGATCACCCTTGAAATTTGGAAATAAGCTTAAAGAAGTCAGTAATCAGTGCCTTAGTCGCTCTCTTGAAGAATACGTATATCCTTAATATATTTTAATTCTAATCACTCTCTCACCATCTTTAGTGTTTCTGTCTTCTTTTAAGCCACCAAATTTGAATTATTACTATTTTATACAAATAATTTTACTTTTATTCTTGTGGCTCCCATATTTTCTTTCTTGGGATCATTTTCCCTCTTCCTGATAATCGCCTTTGGAAATTCCTTTAGTAAAGATGTTTTACTGATGACTTCAATTTTTTTTTTGGCAAGTTTCAGGATATAAGTAGGTTTATTTTTATTATTTTTTAAAATATTTTAGTTTTATAGGGATATAGTTGATTTAAAATGTTGTGTTAGTTTCAGGGAATATAGTTGATTTAAAATGTTGATTTCAACTTTTGTTTGCCAAAAATGTCTTTGTTTTGCCTTTATGCTTGAAAGACAATTGTTCTGAGGATATAAGTTGGCAGTTATTTTCTGTCAGCACTTTGAAAATATTATTTCACTGTTTGCTGGCTTTCCTCATTGTGCTGGAGAATCTACCTGTAATTTGTGGATCGTTTTTTCCTGTTGCTTTTAAGGTTTTCCCTTTGTTTTTGGTGTTCTGTAGTTTCACTAAAATGTATTCAGATAGGGATTTCTTTTTATTTATTTATTTTTTGGCACATGTCGTGCTTCCTGTGTCTGTGAACGCATATTTCCTCAATTCTGGAAAATTCTGGGACTTTATTTTAGATATTGACTTTCTATAAGTCTCTTTTATCTCTTTCTGGGGTTTGGTGCAATACAACTCTGCAGGTACGGACATCTACCAAGACTTTCACAAGACTTTCAATGAAGTTGCTGTATTGTTAGAAGTAGTTTAGAGACAACCACAATAATGCAACTAAGCACGTCTACAGGACCTCAGCTGGGTGGGTTAGTGCCTTAGTGCAAATTAGAAAAAAGTGCCCCCTTTAGGCAGGGGTAGGGCATTTGATTTAGTGAGCAGAGAGCATGGCCTGGGGAGTAAGGCTCAGGGTAGGTTTTGGTCACTTGTTGCGTCCTTAGTTGGGTGTCTTTAAACCAGGGGTCCCCAACCCCTGGGCCATGGACTGATAGTGATCCGTGGCCTGTTAGAAACCGAGCCGCACAGCAGGAGGTGAGCAGCGGGCGAGCGAGAGAAGCTTCATTTGTATTTACAGCCGCTCCCCATCACTCGCATTACCACCTGCGCTCTGCCTCCTGTCAGCATTATGGTGAGTTGTGTAATTATTTCATTATATATTACAATGTAATAATAATAGAAATAAAGTGCACAATAAATGTAATGTGCTTGAACCATCCCAAAACCATCCCCCCACCAAGATCTGTGGAAAAATTGTCTTCCACGAAACCTGTCCCTGGTGCCAAAAAGTTTGGGGACCACTGCTTTAACCAATCACAGCACCCCTGAAATGGTAAGACCTGTGGTGGCTAGGTGCAGGGTTAGGGTCAGAGGCACAGGGAAGGAGCCCAAAAGGGCTACAGAACAACAGGGAAATCTTCATGTTGTGCATAGAGGAAGATGGCTTGATGACAGGCCAGTCTCTTCAACAACACTTACACACAGAGTCTCTGCCACGTTTTGTGGCTCACCTTCTAACATGGGGATAAGTTATGGGCCCTGTCTCCTAGGAATTGCATAGTTCCTGTGTATGGATTTAACCTTTGTTTCTTTTTACCTACACACTTTATTAAGGGGGGCATGTGTTCATATAAAAACAAATTATTTGGACATTTTTACTAATGAAAAACATCCATGTGATTTAAGCATTTAATCAGTAAAGAAATGAAAACACTGTACATTAGAGATGTTCAGCATACTTTCATTATATAAAATATATACACCAAGCATTCCTGATCACCAGAGTGGGTGCTTAGATACTGACCAAATTCAGAGAAAAGAGAGGCATGAAGATTTACACTCAGCCATTTTTTGTTGGGCACTAATACTGTGCCCAGGACTGGGCTGGCACCAAGCTTTGCACTACAAGGGTACAAAGGGAATATTTTAGCAAAATACTAACATGGTAACCCTTGAGCCCTGAAGCTAGGAGAGATGCAGGCCATTGAATCACATGTCCCATCCTCTGATTTCACTTGGGATTCATCAGCCTAAATAACCTAATTGAGTGTCATAATTGATTTGGGAGACTAATTTCCTTCCCTGGAAATCATTAAAGGTGGCCACGGCTTGCTTGAAGCAACACTTTCTCTAATGGAATCCCCTGGACTCCTTCATGAGGAAGAAAGGCCCTGTCAGCAGGTGGCTGCTCAGCCCTGCTGGCCCAAGGCCTGCCCAGACCTGCCCTCTCCACAAAGGCTACCAGTAGCTCCTCAGGCCTCCCCACTGGGCGCCTTTCAGAGTGGACAAAAAGGGCATATTGCCAATGGAGGCAGCCACCCTGGGCAAAGGGCTGGCTACTAGCATCCTCTTGGCCATCACCCCAATTAGCGAGACACACTCCTTACTACTAAAGAATTTTCAGCAGGAAACTCTTTTGTGAGTGGTTCGACTTCTCCCCTGTGTGAAATACTTAGAGATTGTGACTTCTTTTTCGAAGCCAATGTTAAATTCCTAATTAAATCCTTACCTTTGAGGTTTTCCAGCCAACTGAGAAAACCCACTAGAGGTGGCCCTAAAGAATTTGCAATTCCTTCTGTTTGATTTCATCAGTGAGAGGTGAAGCTGGGAGCAGCCACCCTGCTCAGAATACCTTTGGAGTCACAAGAGGTGGTTCTCCTTTTCCTAGATTTTAATCCTCTTCTATTTAGGGTGGAAATAGCCTAAACCAAAAATCTGAAAGAGTGGCATCAAGTCCTGATAAAGATGCTGAATTTTAGAGTCACAAATTGAAAGATGTCCGGGATTTAGTTTTATGACGTTCATTCATCTCTGTAGGTACTCTCTTCTTAATCATGCATCTCTGTCTGCAGTGGAAATTTCCATTTGAAATACTCCCCCTACAGGTGTAAGCCATCCCCAATTTAGAATCACCTCCATAGTGCTAAGATAGCCTCAAGTCTATAAATGGCATTTCTAAAATCATCTAAGAAAAAATGTCCATGTCATTGGTAAGATAGAAAGGCTGCCCTAACTTGCTCCTTGGTTTAACCATTCTCACTGTTTTTGCATGTTCTCCCACGCATCCAACTTAAATTTTCTTGCTGCTGTTTAAATTTCTTGTCTCTGTGGAGATGAATAACAGATGTTTCATAGTTTTCAGGGCTTAAAGACAACATTTCTGTTGTAATCACAATTTAATATTGTAGATTGCATATTTTTATAGTAACAGCTACTGCCCAATTTATAAATTGGCTCAAATTATAAATAAGCCCAACTTATATATATTTTTAAAATTTCTTTTTATATTTTATATATTTTTAACATGTGCGCTCTTCAGTTGGGCTACATCAGCCCCAGTAGTTGAAGAGCACACATGTTAAAAGTGCTAGAGCATCGCATTCTTATTCAACCCTTTCTCACTTACAGATTTTATGGGACTCAGATGTTATTTTTCCCACTTGATCTTGCATTACTAAATAAATAAATATAGATGATTTTTGATGTGCAAGGTAGATTTCTTAACACTGATCCTGCATTTAGATGAAAGAATCTTACTTTTATTTTACTAGGTCTACACTGACTCTTAGGACTAAAGAAAAAAAAAGTATAATTTATCATGGAAGCTGCTTAAATGCAAAATTAATTAGGCCAGGGGAGGATGGACATGGGGATTAAACTGTCATGCTGGGATTTGATGGTTGGTGACAGATCAGGTGGGCCAGGGAGGCCACAGTGTGGTGGGGGTTGATGTGTTTGGTATATCAGAGGCTGCAGGACAGAATTCAGCGAAGCAGTGATGATCAGACAAGAGAGTCAAACTTGGGGAGATGAGCCAAGCTGCAAGGGAAGAATGCTAAGGAATAGGGGACTAAGAATGCTAAGGCTGTAGGAATGGGGGACTCTGGCTAAGAGATTGGGGACGAGTGGGTTTGGGCAACCTAAGACCAGAACTGAGACCAGAGAAATTAGGCTGCATCTTGTATATGTAGCAGATGCTAACACCACCAGCAAGAATGGAATTTGATTTTGAACTCTGAATTTGGGTGGAGGGAGACTTTATATGCTTCTATCCAAGGCCAGACCTTGTCTCTGAGAGAGGTCTAATCTGAGCCTAAGGAAGAAAGGAGACTTGAGATAGGGAGCAAAAGGACAGGGAGCTGGAAGTACCCTGCATAACAAGTTTCCTTACTGAATGAGTCCATTAAAGCCTGTGTAGAATCAGTGTGGGAATCTGGCCCAAAGTTTCTGTCATCAAGATTAATGGCTAATTAATATATAGCCAGTTCCATTTTTACTTTCCACTAGTATTATAATAACAGTTGTATCTCTAGTCCTTTGTTTTATAATCACTATCCCTCAAAATATTCTGGTTTTGAAGGTAGCTTTATATTTATTAAGGAGATGATAAAATGGAAGCTGAATAACTTAATCAAAGCCACGTGCACCTAAGTAATAAAACAAAAAGGGGGGAAGGACCAAATCTGTTGAGATGAAGGATGGACTGGATTACCAAGCGTCCTGGGAACACTTCTGAGGGGGATGGACTTGTTCATTATCCAGTATTAGTTTCATAGATGTGGACATATGTCAAACCCTTTTAGATTATACAGTTTAAATATTGGCAGTTGATTATGTGTCAAATATTGTTCTGTAAAGCTGTTCGAAACATGAAATAAAATAACAAATGGTACCAACAGTTGATGAATGTAAGTGAATATAAGCTGCAGTTTTTGTACAACCACATGACAATGAAAATGGGAGTCTATTGGTATTAGATACCTCTCTATTTTTTCTGTCAACAAGACTGAGGGAGAAATTTGAATAAAAGGTAAGGGCTAACTTGTCCAGGATTGACCCCCTGCTGGCTGGCCTCCGTGAAAAGGAGTTGGCCTTGTGAAAAGCTCCATGGAGAGACACTAGGCCTCTAGTGCTTAGAGCAATGAATCATCTCTGGTCAACTACGAGGCATGGAGCCTAGCCTCTCCCTGTCCTGCCGGGGGAAGGCATGGTGCTTCATAACCATAACACTGACACGGTGAATGCTCCACATAACTTGCCATTTGTATCACTGTAACTCAAAGTGTATACCTCAACCTCTGATCATACCAGGGAAGAAGCCAGTGACCCTCAGTCATGAACCCTGACCTGACAGTACAGGCTTATGCCAGGATTCCATTATACTGTGTAGGTTTTGTATCCTTGCCCTTCATTATGCCAAGGGAGGGATGATGCTTTCTAATGAAGTAGCTTAAAAGCCTCACAGCCCGAAGTTCAGATACCTCTCCTCGAATCTGAAACCTGGTCTGGCTAGGTCTCTCTATGATGCTGTAGAATTAAATGTGAGATGGGGACCTATGTCTCCTGTCTCCATGAATTTTCCTCAGTGAACACTGGTATGAGTGCTTCTTGGCCAGTTGCCATTGTTTGCACAATATTGAGTGATGATACTGATGCGTTCAATTACAAATGCAGGGCTTTCTTCATCAACTTCACTCTCATGGT
Organism: Grampus griseus; assembly: GCF_964374135.1. Classification (NCBI taxonomy): domain Eukaryota; kingdom Metazoa; phylum Chordata; class Mammalia; order Artiodactyla; family Delphinidae; genus Grampus; species Grampus griseus. Next base: position 59,526,270 of record NC_139003.1, on the reverse strand, counting down.
TCTCTGTAAACCACTTACTCTTCTCTAGTCAGCTCCTATCTAGATGTGAAGGTTTACAATTCTCTTCAAGTCTCCCACCCAATCATACTCCCTCATTTGGGGAAACTTTGTAGAGAAACAGACATTATGTGTAATTTCTCCCCACAAACATATCCTTTGTCTTTTCCCACTACTCCTTCATTCTTTCCTGTTTCAGAAGAGAAAGAGGAGACTATATTGTATAACGGGTAGGAGGAAGGAGGAAGGTGGCCTGGGTTCCTGTCTTGTCTGGTATGTTGACCTCGGAAAGGTTATGTAACCTGTCTCAGTGTCCTCATCTGTAATGCAGAGGTAATAATGCTATTGATTTTATAAGTTATGGGGAGGAATAAATGAGAAAGTGAATGCTTAGCACAGTACCTGGCCCATAACACGTACTCAGTCCATACGGGCTGGTATCAACACTATGATGACTCCTTTCTAAGGTGAACTCTGCATTCCCTCCTGATGCCATTCTTGTTCCCATTTCTAGTTCCTGGTTACAATAGTCACTGCCCTTCTACATCTCCTCCCATGTTTAACTGAAATGTCACCTCCTCTGTGAAGCTATCCTCCCTGGCAAAATAAATTACATTTATTTGTTTGTGTGTCTGTCTCCTCTGTTACAATCTGAACTCAGGGGCCAGATAATCATTTCTGTAGACCCTGATACTTAGGTGCTTACTTTGTTAAGTAAGTCAGATTTAGAAAGCAGTCAAAATTCCTCCTTTTTTTCTATTAGGAATCTGCCTCCTGTGTTAAAAAGCCAAACATGATCATAATTCCCTTCATTGTTTTGTTCTGTGTTTTGAGAGGCAGTGTGTTTAAATGGTCAGCACATGGGTCTGGAACCATTGAGCCCTGCATGGGAATCATGGTCCTGCCATTTACAAGCCACGTGACTTTGGTCAAATGGCTCTTTAAGCCTCTGGTGCCTTCGTTTGTTCATGTGTAAAGTGGAGCTAATCACAGTACCCACCACCACAGAGTTGTATTAAGTCAGATAGGGCACAGAAAGCATGTAGCCCAATGCTTGGCACACTAGCCATTTCTATCATTATTGTTATTAGAATTGAGGTATCTCCAAAACCATGGTACTCTAGCTGCTAGAAAATCCACCTGGATCATGCTTGTAGGTCAACACTAATGGTACTGTCAAAACTACGGAAAGAGTAGAAATAAAAAGAGAAAAGGAGAAACGTATTTGTTCTGTTCTCTTTTCAATGAATGCTTAAATGATCATCTGTATGAGTATGTGTGTATTCATACAGTTAGCTTTTTATTTCACCTCTCAAACAATTGGAGTACAAAGAGGAAAAAAACGACACTTTCCTCTTTTGGGAAATACAACTGAAGATGAAAAAGAAAGTTTTCTAAGGTAGTTTAAATTTCACTGGGAAAATCTTTATGCTTACAACGTGTTAAAAAAATGGTATTTGATTGCCGTGAAAATTGAAATAGCCCAAATAATGGATTGGATTGTTTATGCAGCATATACCTTGAAATGGTCAATTAAATATAAAATCTTCCCTCTTCTTTTTGTGTTGGTGATTATTTTTTTGTGATTTTTCTCCATTTTTAGCAAAAAAAAAGGTATTTCATCATGTCTGCAACATGCCCAAACTAGTTTACTAAAATATATGCAACATATATAAATGCAAAGGATTTTTAACCTTAAAATAGAATTAGCTCATAAAAATTAACAAGAAGTATACAAATGCTCTCATATAACAAATGGGCAACAGACATGAGCAGGAAATTCACACCATAAGAAATACAAATAGCCAGTAAATAATACAGTAAGAAATGTTATTATTTTAACATTAAAAGCTTATTTGACTTGAGTATGCATTTTACCACAAAGTTATTCATTATTCAATTGCATTGAAACCAAACCTGCAGATTAAGAGAGAGATTCCGTCTTTTCAGACAAGTTTATTATGTCAATTTTACATGCTGTTCAAAACCGATGAAAAAAAAGAGATAGGAAGAGATATGAAATAAAGTAAAAAGTAGAAATATGTTAAATATTCAAACATGAGGCCCCTCTGCTCTGCTCTGAAGTTTCCTAGATAAAGTAATTTTCAGCCTCTTCCCAGGCTTTGAGTTTGGTAAAACTTTTGACCTTAACTTTTTGCATCCTAAAACCCTTTTGTCATCTTGTTCTTGGTCATCCCTGTAGGTTGAAGCTTCTTTTTCAGTCTTGATGATCACAAGTGCCCTTGTCCATGAGCAGAGACCTTGGCATCCACCATGACCTGGTTCTTGACACTGTCTGTGGTTCTTTCTCTCACGTCCACCTAACATGAATTACATTTGAGAGTACGTAATTAGTATGTAATTATGATATTTAATTAGTATGTAAATATCAAATTACATTTGATATTATACTTATTTTAAGTAATAATAGTTTATCTTTGAAAAATATCATCTGCTACTTTAATAAGATATGGGAATTCATTCACATATATAAATAATGTTTTAAATAGGAATCTTAAAGGAAGAGCCTAACACCTTCTTCAGTATGGAATTTTAAGTTCTCTTAATCCCTAATTTATTAACACTCTGGCTACAGAGGTGACATTTCCTATGAGGTTTGGGAAATTTATGGCAATACTAATAAAAACCAATCCTTGACGTGCCACCCACGTGCTGTTTGAAGCTGTTCTTTTGGAAGACCTGGAGACTGTGGCATCTTAGATTCCTGACTTTGTTGTTATTCATCCCACCCACCCTTCATATTCCTCCATGAGTAACTGGTTTCCTCTCAGTCCTAGTAACCCAGAGGCAAAGAAGTCCAAAGGCAACAGTCAAATGGAAACATAAATCCCAGACCCTCACACCTGAACACACCACAGGCAAACTGACTGCCAGACTAACTCTGGGAAGCGGCTGCTATCAAATTTCATGGATGAGACTAACCTTATACCAAAAAAGTCTCTGCCTAAAAAACAGAGAAATTTATGTATTTTGAAATGGTTGTAGCTGTCATGCAAGTTTTTTACATGGTGAGAATATTGGATCTTATCTGTAGCTCTGAGTGTGTGAGTGGTGTAAGTTCTTCCATTTGTTTTTTTCATTTAGAAGTTACTGGTTCTCATTGGAATTCTAAGTAATGCCTTTCAGAGACAGAACAACCCTACAATATTGTTGTTATTATTAATCTTTCCTCAGATTTTTAAATCTTTCTATTCTTTCATGTTAAAGCTACCAGAACTCAGTGTTCCCAAATGGCTTTGCCTCCTAGCATTGGCTTAGTAAGAATGAGTCAGAGGAAGGACCTGCTGGCAAGGTGTCTCCCCCACTGCCAGGAGAGCATTCCTGGGAGGCTGGGAACCATTGCCTGTCAGTGATGAAAACCTGTCTTCTCATCAACTTGGCAATAGTGTAACATGCCAGGCCAAAGAGGACTTTCTGACATCTGATTAAAGGAGGATTGTGCATCAGTTTCCCATCATTTGTGCCAGGGACCCTTAGTTTTTTGCAAGATGCCCATAGGAAAAAAGATTTTTGTGGTCAAGTCAGTTATGGAAACCTCTGCCTTTGAGCTGTTTATAGATTCACAATGCACATTAGCACAAACATGTTCTGAGACTTCCTGTGTTTAAAACAAAATACTCTGTTTAACTTTGTTTAGCTTAGTGATTTCCAAATTTGTTTGACCACAGAATCTTTTGGGGGGGAAACATTATTAATATTTCATAGAACTGGTGAGCTATAGAAAGCACACAGGATGTACTGATGGACAGTTAGAAGGATGAATCTGATTAACAATGGGAAGGATAGATTTGGAGTCACAGATCTATGTTCACATTGAACGGCTGTTTACCAAAATATATATAATAATTTTAACTTTAGATCTCCAGACCTCTCTCATTCTCAGTTTGGAAAAAAAGTGGAAATAGTAATACTATTTACTACACAGAGTGCTGGTGGAATGAAAGGAGGCAGTGTGTGAGAGGCTATGGGACTAGTGTTTGGTACAATTTTGATCGAATCTTGACTCTTCTTGAGGAATGAACACTGGGGCCAAATGGCACACTGGAATACATGGCACAGAGTGATTGACTGAAGCCCTGCTGCTGTCTGACATGCACATACATGCTCTGCATATGATGGCTTCATGCAGGGTTGGGAGTAGCAGCTTATTGATGAGCCGGTGCAGCTGAAAGAGATACAGGCATTTCTGTGCCACCAACTTGGCCTTCTTCACAGTTGGTCAAGACTGGCCATCTGAAAGTGACAAAGGATCAGGTTAGCTGCTCTTGTGACACTGGACCAACTGTATTTTCCACTAAAGGCCAGCAAGATCATTGATTGTGGAGATTTGGTGGACTCTTTCCTCAGAAGGAAAACACAGACCTTTCAATCCCAGCTTTGGCTTGTGATATTTTTCTTATATAACCAAGCAGCTAACATTGAGTAGAGATCTTTTGTTGATGATTTTGAGACTTTTTCATAGTTTGGAGGAATACTTTCATCTGAATATCTTGTCATAACTCAAAAAAATTATCTTAGTTTTCTAACCTCTACCTTGAATAAAAACACATTAGTTTATGAGCTATCTCTATACTAACCTATCTGAAGACATGTAGTACTCAAGCTGTATATAGTTAACTCCTCAGGAGTCCATTGCCAGCTCTTTCTGCTGAATTTCCATTTACCTCCATTAATAGAGGCTTTAATTAGAAGTTCTCAAAGAGCCTTACAAATGAATTGTGGTAGACATGGAGCTGCTCCATCCAGAGCTTCTTTCCAGCATGTGCTGCTTACTAACATCTAGAAGGACCATCAGCAGAGACTTCAGTTCTCAGCTCCTGAAGGGTCCATCTCAGTTTTCCACCTCAGGTCACACCCTCCTCAGAATTGTCCACATCCAATGACTTATCCAGGCAGGGGTAAAAAGACTGCCTATTTTGGCCCAATGTGAGACAGCTTTGATGGCCAATATGTGTTTCAGCATCCCCCACTGGGTGGGCCACGGCTTTGTCAGGCCTGAATTGCAGTTCGACCTGCAGTGGTCTGCAAAAAAATTGACCTGCCAAAAAACTGCAATTTGACCTCTGCTCAGTCCTACTCACTTAACTTCTTTTTACAAGTATAGATTCCAAAATCTCAGCATCTGCTTCTGAAGAAGCCAATCTGTGCCAGAGGTTGGCACTTTTTATGCCTCCTAAACATCTATGCAGTGTTTCATGAACACGTTCTCTCTCTAACTTGATTGTAAGTTCTTTGTGAGCAAGAAATATATAGAGACTTGTACATATATGCCACAGTTTCTACTGTTGTGCTATGGACAAAGAATATAGCTGTTAAGTATATTATGAATGGAATGATATGTTTTTTATGCAGATGAACAGCATGCTTCTCTTTTTGAGAGACTTCTATACTAAGCAAGTGGTCATAAATTAAGAGAGCCATGTTAGAACTCTGGAAATTCTGTCAGTCTTGTTCAGCTTTTTTAGTGGGTCTCTCAGTGTCCACTTACTCTGTGGAAGTTTTCAGGATGTGGTTCTCGCTTCCTTCCCTTTTTCCTTTTTTCTGGGTCCAGAGCTAAAACTGATGTCCAATATTCTGCCACCTATATCCTTCCACATTCTTCTATGATAGCAAAAATGATATTTTTCTTTATGAATTGTTATGCGCAGCAGCATTCTTGACTAATACATTCAAAACTGTGAATGCCATTTTCACCTTAAATAGGCCCCTTTAAACAAATAACTGCTAAGCATTCTTTCCTGTGAATATATAAATAGGTTAAAAATAAAGATGCAGCCAGTGCTGTGTGAATATTATTCCAGCATTACACTTAAGATCCTTTCAGCCCCATTTGCTAACATTTTGTACTCCCAGCCAAAGTGCCAAAAATTGCTCTCTCCTCATGCAATTTTCTAAAATTTTGCTGGCACAAAATGAAGTAAAATCTCTGTCTGCAGGAGAGAGCAAACTTCATTTAGTGTGTTTTACAAAGTGCTAAATAGGTTTTCTATTTCGGGAGTGGAGTGGCAGAATGTGTGCTTCCTGCTATCCTGATCAAACATTTGCAATTCCGTTCCCTCACGGATCACACATGCCAGGTTGTCTTTGGATATATTAACATAATACTTGTGATTTTATTCAAAAGAAAAGGAAAACAATTACAGTGTGTTCAAGGGATGTGATGTCAGTACTGGAAGGTTATTTTTCCTTGTTTTTAATTTTTTTCTATTATTTAAAATAAAATAGTGGTTACAGTCCTTACAAGAGGCTTTTGTATTCAACTGATTTCAAAGTTAGAGCTCTTATTTCCTATTTTCTAGTGCAGCCTCCAAAAGAAAAAAGTGTCATGGTCTCACTGCTGAGAAATTTAGGGTCCTGGATCACTAGCATTATTTCAAGTAGTCCATCAAATCTGTGTCTGGCAGAAATCATACATGACTAAATAGTCACTGAATATATTTTCTAGGAAAAAAAGTACTTGCCTCATAACATAATAACAACAAAAAGAATTGTAAGTAATATTGATGGATTGTTTAGAGTGTTCCAGGCCTTAGTCTAAGAACCTGACGTGTATTATCTCATGGAAACTGACTTCCACCTTCTGAGATAGTAGTGTTACTATCCCCATTTTTCAGATGAGAAACTAAGAGAAGTTAAGGAACCTGGGCAAGTTAGTGAGCAGATGATCTGGGATTTAGAACTTGGCTTGGCTCCAGACCCTGCATTCTTTACTAATATGCAAAACTTATCTCACAAATAAGGGGAGGGTGGAGTGATAGTACCTCACACCCCTAGCAGAGTTTGCCATTTAGTCCATAAGGAAACTTGACTGAGAGAGCATGGAAACAAGTAATTAGCGGTGGAAGCTGGAGAGCACACAAGAGGTTGAAATATGTGACTTCTTTGTAAACGTCTCCATATGTACAGCCTAAAACACATATGCTGAGAGTATCTGTACACTTTTCCAGCTTTTCCCAATGCTTAATATGTGGCTTTTGTCAACACCCAGCTCCTGCTTGAAAGGAAAGGAAGTTCCTTCAATGCCAGTGAAGGTTGGAGAATTGACCCAGGCAATTAATTTGTGGAGAGTAATAATGCAGTGAACACTAGCCTTTTCAGATATCTGCTAATTCACCTTTTCAGAAGCAGTTAACAAAAAGAAGAGGTAAATTGTGAGGTTCTTAGATGGCTCCAATTGCATCATTAATCCAGAGAGCCATCTCCTAAATGTATCTCCCTTTGTTTGGAAGTATCCTAAAGTAGTGTTGCCTATATCATTTGGGGTAAGGCTGGCAGTAGGGGTGGGGGTAGGAGTGGGCACACAATGGCAGTGTGGAATCTAGAGGCATTCCCCACAGTACCTAGAATTGTGCCTTGAATATTGTAAACAGCCAGCAAGTACTTTGCATATATAGTCCCTCTTTTCAAAAAAGTTTACATTTGTAATTGGTGTAAAAAAAAAAATCTATGCTTATAGGAAGAGAAGAAACACAAAGACAATATATTGTAAGAGAACTAAAATAACGTGTGCTCCAGGTAGAAACAATTACTAATTCAGAGGAAAGAGAAAGATTATTATGGTCTGAGGACTCAAGAGGAACTTTGAACTGAGCTTTTAGGGATGAGCAGGATTTGGATAAGTCTAGAGTAGATGAAAGGTAAGCAAGCTTTTTTTCTGTAAAGGGCCAGATAGTAAATATTTTGTGCTTTGTGGGCCACTTATGCTCTCTGTTGCAGCTATTCAACTCTGCCATGTAGTACAAAAGCAGCCAGAGACAAATAGGCAAATGAATGGGCCGGGCTGTGTTCTATCAAAACTACAGAAAGAGACAGCAGGCCAGATTTTGCATGCAGGCTGTAGTTTACTGACCCCTGGTCTAGACCATGGAGAAGGACATACATTGTAAGGAAGGACATACATATACATCAAATGTATAGGGAGGGATATATTCCTGGGACAGTGAAGAATGGACGAAAGATTATGAATCCGTAAAACATTCTAATGTGTGAAAGAAACCATACATGATTAAATATTCTCAGAATATATTTTCTTTTTGTGGAAGATAGGTGTATCATCATTTCTAGCCATGAAAGATGGCATTCTACTAGCCTGAAAAGATGCTACCTCTACTCCCTGAGTCCAGACCTTCATCGTGTTACACTTGAACTACTGAAGCAGCTCCCTAGTCCCCCTACTAGCCTCTCATTCCTACCTGCCTCTAATCCATCCAGCCATCCAGAGTAGGCCATATGAAATGCACATCTGAGGTTACTCCTCTTAAGCTCACTCAGTGTCTCCACGTGGCCTAAATATTGAAAACTAAACTTCTGTGTATGGCATATAAACTTAACCTCTCAAGTCACGTCAAATTATTTGCAATTCCTTGTGCACACTCTGGTCTCTCTTTCATGATTTGTACAAACTGTTGTCTTCTCTTCAAATATACTACCTTCCCACCCTGGCTCCAGCACCCAACTTGTCCACCTAAAGGGCACTTAATCATTCTTAAAAACACAGTACAATTTTCCCCTCCTTGGGAATACTTCCCAGACCTGCTCTGTCTGGGGGTGCTCTTTACTGTTCTCAGTGTTCTCTGTGCCTGCCCTAGAGTAGCACAGATATTCCACTGTACAGTATTTACTCATTGACCTGTCCGTCTTCCCTGCCAGATCTTCAATGCACTTAGGGCAAAACCGCTCACATTTTCTTTTTTTTTTTTTTTTCACATTTTCAATCTCTGCATCCTCTCCATCTAACATGGTTCTGACAAAGTTTAAGAAATAATCAGAGAATAGAGATCAATCAATTTATTGATCATTGAATGAATGTCAAAATCCTGTTTCCTATTTTTGAACACAGGAGCAATTCTCTTATATTCTAACACTTATATGATAAAAGGATAAAGATAGCACTAAGAAAAACAGAAAGAATATGTAGCAGGAAGCCTTAATAGTAGTTATCTTTTGGTGGTAGGATCATATATGATTACATTTTTGTTTCAATCTAACTATATTTTCTATGGTAGAAACGTATTTCTTTTATAATTGAAAAAGAGCAATAAAAGATAAAAATGTGTATAAAAATTGTTGGTATCCAGTTAAAAATGGAATTGAACAGGTTGCCTAGTGGTAGCCTCTTCCCACTTCCCCCTTGAACACCTATGAAGACACAAAAAATATAAAAATAGCAAGACTGAAAACCAAGCCTTGCAGAAAGTCTACTGAGAATCTGGGTGCAGTCTCTGGAAACTACTAGGCTGATAGAGTTTGGTCAAGACAATCTAACCCTCTCCTTGATTGGTAACATTGCCAAGCTTTCCCTCATGAGACAGGGACCATAACCCAGAGAAACAGAACTGGCTCCAGCCAGAAATCTCCATCACAGAGTTGCTGCTTCTGGAGGCTTCCTGAGCACTGTCCAAGCTGCCTTCCAACCTTCGGTGTGATGTAGAGGAGCAAGCCCCAGGAAACCATAGGCCAGTAGGGGTTGTGGCCAGTGGTTTATTACATCCTAGGAGGTGGAGTCACCACAAAGATGTTGGGGGTAGGGACAGAGACTGTTAAAACTTGGGATTGAGCATGGGGCAGTGAACATCGTCACCCAGGCTTCCAGCTGGAGATTTAGATATATGCAGTTAACAAGGAAAAAGAGGTGAGCAAAAGGCAGTCCTTTATTGTCAAATACAAGCTCTTTGTTGTTCTTACCTTACTTAAGAATAACTAAAGGAAAAACCAAACAAACAAATGAGAGACCATGGAAAAACAGTACAAAATAAGGGAAAGAAAATGTCATGCTGAGGACTTGGAAGAACAGAAACAGCTTATCACTGAAAAAGACTAACTGTATGATCCTGGAAAAAAGTTCAGAAAATTGTTTGGAATTTCCAGTTAAAATCAAGAAAACATAGCCTCTATGAAACTGGAAGTAAAAGTAATAAAGGAAAAAAACAGATTAAGAAAAAAAGACAGCAGGATAAGATGAAGAAATAGATCTGATGAGAAGGAATTATAAGAACTAAAAATATAATAGTGGGACTAAAATCCATATTACAGAAAAAAACATAATTTGGCACATAGGAAATAAATTCAGTGATATGAAGGACTAACTTGAGAACCTTTCCTGGAAAGATAAAATAAGAGGCAAAGGTGAAAATTTTATGAGAAAAAAAGAGGACAGAAAACAGAAACCCAAACCAAGGAAGAAGCTAGAATAGCTGGAGGAAAAATAGCAATTTTAAAAAATGTAATTGAAGAAAGTTTTCCTGAGATGAGACTACTTGGAATATGTAGATTGATATCCTAAACTGAAATCTACATAATTACAAACTTTTAAAATTCTATAATTTTAAAATTAATAAAATTTAAAATTCTATAAACTTCAGGTAGAAAAATTTTATCCTATAAAGGGATAAAAGACAGTGTCTTCAACCTCCTTCTCTGAACTCTAGAAGTTAGTAGATCAATATTTAGCTTAGTGCTGTCCTATAGAACTTTCTGTGATGACGGAAATGTTCTACATATGTGCTATACAGTATGGTAGCCACTAGCCACATGTAGGTATTTGAGCCTTTGAAATGTGACTGGTGATCTGAATTTTTAATTTTATTTAATTTTAATTAATTTAAATTGAAGTAGCTGTGTATGATTCGCACTTATATATTGGACAGTGCAAATTTAGAGTTTTGAAGTTAAGAGATTTTGACTTATATTCTTACTCCTATCAAGGCTGTCTTTCCCATATGAAGGAAACAGAAGGACTTTTTTTCATATTGAGGAACTTAGAAAGTATACCATCCATGAACATTGTAAAAACAACCTTCAAAGATCTATTTAAACCATAATAAAAATAAAAACTAAGAGCTCAAGAATGGGGAAGTTTTGAGAGGGGCCTTCAAGATGGTGGAGGAGTAAGACATGGAGATCACCTTCCTCCCCACAAATACATCAAAAATACATCTACATGTGGAACAGCTGCTACAGAACACCTACTGAATGCTGGCAGAAGACCTGAGACTTCCAAAAGGCAAGAAAATCCCCACGTACCTGGGTAGGGCAAAAGAAAAAAGAAAACACAGAGACAAAAGAATAGGGATGGGACCTGCACTTCTGGGAGGGAGCTGTGAAGGAGGAAAAGTTTCCACACACTAGGAAGCCCCTTCACTGGTGGAGATGGGGGTGGGCGGAGGAGAAGCCTTAGAGCCATGGAGGAGAGTGCAGCAACAGGGGTGCAGAGGGCAAAGTGGAGAGATTCCCCTACAGAGGATTGGTGCTGACCAGCACTAACCAGCCTAAGACATTTGTCTGCTCACCCACCGGAGTGGGTGGGGCTGGGAGCTGAAGCTCAGGCTTCAGAGGTCAGATCACAGGGAGAGGACTGGGGTTGGCTGCGTGAAGACAGCCTGAGGGGGCTAGTGCACCACAGCTAGCTGGGAGGGAGTCTGGGAAAATGTCTCGGCTTGCATAAGAGGCAAGAGACCATTGTTTCGGGGTGTGCGAGGAGAGGGGATTCCTTCTGCATGTGCCCACAGAAGGCAGAGCACCACCTAAGCGACCTCCAGAGGCAGGCATGAGCCATAGCTATCAGACCCCAGAGATGGGCATGAAACGCTAACGCTGCTGCTGCTGCTGCCACCAAGAATCCTGTGTGCAAACACAGGTCCCTATCCACGCGCACACACACACACACACCCCAACCAGAGCCTTTGCAGCTTGCCACTGCCAGGATACCGTGACCCAGGGACAACTTCCCTGGGAGAACACATGGTGCACCTGAGGATGTTGCAACATCACGCTAGCTTCTTCCACCACAGGCTGGCCCTGCATTCCAATTATGATGACTGTACCCCTCCCTCCCCCTGGCCTGAGTGAGCAAGAGCACCCTAATCAGCTGCTGCTTTAACCCCCGTCTGTCTGGGCGGGGAGCAGATGCCTGAGGGTGAACTACATGCAGAGGTGGGGCCAAAACCAAAGCTGAACCCAGGAGCTGTGCAAACAAAGAATAGAAAGGGAAATCTCTCCACACAGCCTCAGGAGCAGCAGATTAAATCCCCACAATCAACTTGATGTACCTTGCATCTGTGGAATACCTGAATAGAAAACGAATCATCCCAAAATTGAGGCAGTGGACTTTGGGAGCAACTGTAGACTTGGGGTTTGCTGTCTGCGACTGATTTGTTTCTGATTTTTATGTTAATCTTAGTTTAGTTTTTAGCGCTTGTTATCATTGGTAGATTTGTTTATTGGTTTGATTGCTCTCTTTTTAATTTTTTTATATTTTAATAATTTTATATTTTTATTTATTTTTCCTTTCTTTTTTCTCTGCCTTTTCTTCTGAGCCCTGTGGCTGACAGGGTCTTGGTGCTCTGGCCTGTTGTCAGGCATAGGCCTCCAAGATGGGAGACCCAAATTCAGGACATTGGACCCCCAGAGACCTCTCGGCCACATGTAACATCAATCAGCGAGAGCTCTCCCAGAGATCTCCATCTCAATGCTAAGACCCAGCTCCACCCAACGGCCAGCAAGCTCCAGTGCTGGACGCCCCATGCCACACAACTAGCAAGACAGGAACACTAACCACACCCATTAGCAGAGAGGCTGCCTAAAATCATACTAAGTTCACAGATACCCCAAAACACACCACCAGACATGGCCTGGCCCACCAGAAAGACAAGATCCAGCCCCACCCACCAGAACACAGGCACCAGTCCCCTCCATCAAGAAGCCTACACAAGTCACTAAACCAACCTCACCCACTGGGGGCAGACACCAAAAACAACAGGAACTATGAACTGGCAGCCTAGGAGAAGGACACCCCAAACACAGTAAGTTAAACAAAATGAAAAGACAAAGAAATGTGCAGCAGATGAAGGAGCAAGGTAAAAGCCCACCAGACCAAAAAAATGAAGAGGAAATAGGCAGTCTAGCTGAAAAAGAATTCAGAGTAATGATAGTAAAGATGATCCAGAATCATGGAAATAGAATGGAGAAAATACAAGAAACGTTTTACAAGGAAATGGAAGAACTAAAGAGCAAACAAACAATGATGAGCAACAAATAAATGAAATTAAAAATTCTCTAGAAGGAATCAATAGCAGAATAACTGAGGTAGAAGAACGGATAAGTGACCAGGAAGATAAAATAGTGGAAATAACGACCACACAGCAGAATAAAGAAAAAAGAATGAAAAGAATAGAGGACAGTCTCAGAGACATCTGGGACAACATTAAACGCACCAACAGTCGAATTATAGGGGTTCCAGAAGAAGAAGAGAAAAAGAAAGGGTCTGAGAAAATATTTGAAGAGATTATAGTTGAAAACTTCCCTAACATGGGAAAGGAAATAGTCAATCAAATCCAGGAAGCGCAGAGAGTCCCATACAGGATAAATCCAAGGAGAAACATGCCAAAACACACATTAATAAAACTATCAAAAATTAAATACAGAGATAAAGTATGAAAAGCAGCAAGGGAAAGCAACAAATAACATACAAGGGAATCCCCATAAGGTTAACGGCTGATCTTTCAGCAGAAACTCTGCAAGCCAGAAGGGAGTGGCAGGACATATTTAAAGTGATGAAAGGGAAAACCTACAACCATGATTACTCTGCCCAGCAAGGATCTCATTCAGATTCGATGGAGAAATTAAAACCTTTACAGACCAGCTAAAGTTAAGAGAATTCAGCACCACCAAGCGAGCATTACAACAAATGCTAAAGGAACTTCTCTAGGTGAGAAACACAAGAGAAGGAAAAGACCTACAATAACAAACCCAGAACAATTAAGAAAATGGTAATAGGAACATACATATCGATAATTATCTTAAATGTAAGTGAATTAAATGCTCCAACCAAAAGACATAGACTGTATGAATGGATACAAAAACAAGACCCATATATATGCTGTCTATAAGACACCCACTTCAGACCTAAAGACACATACAGACTGAAAGTGAGGGGATGGAAAAAGATATTCCATGCAAATGGAAACCAAAATAAAGCTGGAGTAGCAATTCTCATATCAGACAAAATAGACTTTAAAATAAAGACTATCACAAGAGACAAAGAAGGACACTAAATAATGATCAAGGGATCAATCCAAGAAGAAGATATAACAATTGTAAATATTTATGCACCCAACATAGGAGCACCTCAATACATAAGGCAAATGCTACCAGCCATAAAATGGGAAATTGATGGTAACACAGTAATAGTAGGGGATTTAACAGGCTACTTTCACCAATGGACAGAGAATCCAAAATGAAAATAAACAAGGAAACACAAGCTTTAAATGACATGTTAGACAACATGGACTTAGTTGATATTTATAGGACATTCTATCCAAAAACAACAGAATACACTTTCTTCTCAAGTGCTCATGGAACATTCTCCAGGATAGATCACATCTTGGGTCACAAATCAAGCCTTGGTAAATTTAAGAAAATTGAAATCATATCAAGTATCTTTTCTGACCACAACACTATGAGACTAGATATAAATTACAGGAAAAAAACTAAAAAATACAAACACTGGAGGCTAAACAACATGGTACTAAATAACGAAGAAGTCACTGAAGAAATCAAAGAGGAAATAAAAAAATACCTAGAAACAAATGACAATGAAAACATGGCCCAAAACCTATGGGATGCAGCAATAGCAGTTCTAAGAGGGAAGTTTATAGCAATACAATCCTACCTCAGGAAACAAAAAACATCTCAAATAAACAACCTAAAGCAATTCAAGAAAGAAGAACAAAAAACCCCAAAGTTAGCAGAAGGAAAGAAATCATAAAGATCAGATCAGAAAGAAATGAAAAAGAAATGAAGGAAATGATAGCAAATATCAATAAAACTAAAAGCTGGTTATTTGAGAAGATAAAGAAAATTGATAAACCATTAGCCAGACTCCTCAAGAAAAAAAGGGAGAAGACTCAAATCAACAGAATTAGAAATAAAAAAGGAGAAGTAACAACTGACACTGCAGAAATGCAAAGGATCATGAGAGATTACTACAAGCAACTATATGCCAATAAAATGGACAACCTGGAAGAAACGGATAAATTCTTTGAAAAGCACGACTTTGTCAGACTGAACCAGGAAGAAATAGAAAATATAAACAGACCAATCACAAGCACTGAAATTGAAACTGTGATTTAAAATCTTCCAACAAACAAAAGCCCAGGACCACAGGTGAATTATATCAAACATTTACAGAAGAGCTAACACCTATCCTTCTCAAACTCTTCCAAACTATAACAGAGGGAGGAACACTCCCAAACTCATTCTACGAGGCCACCATTACCCTGATACCAAAACGAGACAAAGATGTCACAAAAAAAGAAAACTACAGGCCAATATCACTGATGAGCATAAATGCAAAAATCCGTAACAAAATACTAGCAAACGGAATCCAACAGGAAATTAAAAGGATCATACACCATAATCAAGTGGGGTTTATCCCAGGAACACAAGGATTCTTCAGTATATGTAAATCAATCAATGTGGTACACCATATTAACAAACTGAAAGATAAAAACAGAATGATAATCTCAATAGATGCAGAAAAACCTTTTGACAAAATTCAACACCCATTTATGATAAAAACTCTCCAGAATGTAGGCATAGAGGGAACCTACCTCAACATAATAAAGGCCATATATGATGAACCCACAGCCAACATTATTCTCAGTGGTGAAAAACTGAAACCATTTTTTCTAAGATCAGGAACAAGACAAGGTTGCGCATTTTCACCACTATTATTCAACATAGTTTTGGAAGTTTTAGCCACAGCAATCAGAGAAGAAAAAGAAGTAAAAAGAATTCAAATTGGAAAAGAAGTGGTAAAACTGTCACTGTTTGCAGATGACATGATACTATACATAGAGAATCCTAAAGATGCTACCAGAAAACTACTAGAGCTAATCAATGAATTTGGTAAAGTATCAGGATACAAAATTAAGGCACAGACATCTCTTTCATTCCTATACACTAACAATGAAAAATCTGAAAGAGAAATTAAGGGAACCTCCCATTTACCATTGCAACAAAAAGAATAAAATACCTAGGAATAAACCTACCTAAGGACACAAAAGACCTGTATGCAGAAAACTGTTAGACACTAATGAAAGAAATTAAAGATGATACAGACAGATGGAGAGGTATACCATGTTCTTGGATTGGAAGAATCAACATTGTGAAAATGACTATACTACCCAAAGCAATCTACATATTCAGTGCAATCCTTATCAAGCTACCAATGGTATTTTTCAGAGAACTAGAACAAAAAATTTCACAATTTATATGGAAACACAAAAGACCCCGAATAGCCAACAATCTTGAGAAAGAAAAACAGAGCTGGAGGAATCAGGCTCCCCGACTTCAGACTATACTACAAAGCTACGGTAATCAAGACAGTGTGGTACTTGCACAAAAACAGAAATATAGATCAATGGAACAGAATAGAAATCCCAGAGAAAAACCCACGCACATATATACAATATACAATGGAGAATATACAATTCTCCAGAATATACAATGGAGAAAAGACAGCCTCTTCAATAAGTGGTGCTGGGAAAACTGGACAGCTACATGTAAAAGAATGAAATTAGAACACTCCCTAACACCATACACAAAAATACACTCAAAGTGGTTTAAAGACCTAAATGTAAGGTCAGAGAGTATAAAACTCTTAGAGGAAAACATAGGTAGAACACTCTATGACATAAATCACAGCAAGATCCTTTTTGACCCACCTCCTAGAGAAATGGAAATAAAAACAAAACTAAACAAGTGGGACCTAATGAAACGTAAAAGCTTTTGCACAGCAAAGGAAACCATACACAAGATGAAAAGAGTACCCTCAGAATGGGAGAAAATATTTGCAAACTGACAAAGGATTAATCTCCAAAATGTAAAAGCAGCTCATGCAGCTCAATATCAAAAAAACAAACAACCCAATCCAAAAGTGGGCAGAAGACCTAAACAGACATTTCTCCAAAGAAGATATACAGTTTGCCAATAAACACATGAAAGGATCCTCAACATCACTACTCATTGGAGAATGGCAAATCAAAAGTACAATGTGGTATCATCTCAAACCAGTCAGAATGGGCATCATCAAAAAAATCTACAAACAATAAATACTGGAGAGGGTGTGGAGAAAAGAGAACCGTCTTGCACTACTGGTGGGAATGTAAATTGATACAGCCACTATGGATAACAGTATGGAGCTTCCTTAAAAAACTAACAATAGAACTACTGTATGACCCAGCAATCCCACTACTGGGCATATACCCTGAGAAAACCATAATTCAAAAAGAGTCATGTAACACGGTGTTCATTGCAGCACTATTTATAATAGCCAGGACATGGAAGCAACCTAAGTGTCCATCAACAGATCAATGGATAAAGATGTGCCTCATATATCCAATGGAATATTACTCAGCCATAGAAAGAAATGAAATTGAGTTATTTGTAGTGAGGTGGATGGACCTAGAGTCTGTCATACAGCGTGAAGTAAGTCAGAAAGAGAAAAACAAATACCATATGCTAACATATATATATGGAATGTAAAAAAAAAAAGGTTCTGATGAACCTAGGGGCAGGACAGCAATAAAGATGCAGACGTAGAGAATGGACTTGAGAACATGGGGAGGGAGGAAGGGTAAGCTGGGACGAAGTGAGAGAGTGGCATGGACATATATACACTACCAAATGTAAAATAGATAGCTATTGGGAAGCAGCCACATAGCACAGGGAGATCTGCTTCGTGCTTTGTGACCACCTAGAGGGGTGGGATAGGGAGGGTGGGAGGAAGATGCAGGAGGGAGGGGATATGGGGATATATGTATATGTATAGCTGATTCACTTTGTTATACAACAGAAACTAACAGAACATTGTAAAGCAGTTATACTCCAATAAAGATGTTTCAAAAAAAAAAAAGGATGGGGAAGTTTTATTATAAAAGGCTTTATAGTGATCACTGAAAATAGAAAATATGTAATGTAAAACTGGAACATTTAAGAGAATGATCTGTGCCTACAACTCCAAATTACGTTAGCAAAAACAGAAAGTGAATAAGAGGTAGGTGTAGGAGGCATTCTAAATTCTTTGCTTGTGTGTGTGTTTTTAAAGATGCACTTTACTTTTTTTTTTTTTTCCCCGCGGTACGCGTGCCTCTCACTGTTGTGGCTTCTCCCGTTGCAGAGCACAGGCTCCGGACGCGCAGGCTCACGGGCCCAGCCGCTCCGCGGCATGTGGGATCCTCCCGGACCGGGGTACGAACCCGTGTCCCCTGCATCGGCAGGCAGACTCTCAACCACTGTGCCACCAGGGATGCCTGATGCACTTTACTTTTTAATCAGACAAGAAGAGAAATATAGAATGGCTTTATATAGGTACATGTTGAATTTAAAACATGATACATCTATAAAAAACTGGAGAAGATAAAAGTAAAGAAACATTCTTCTACACTCAGAAAAATCCATAGCATTCGATTCTTTCATTATTAAAGAACAAACAATTAATAACTTAGGCGTTCAACTCAAGAAGTTAGAAAAAGTGCAACAAAGCAACTCTAAGAAAAGCAGAATACAGGAATACTAAAAGGTTAAAGCAAAATTGATATACTAGAAAATAGAAAGATGGTAGGATAAAAATGAGTCTGAGAACTGGTTGTTTGAGGGAAAAAAACAAATAATCTCTAGCTAACTTAATGAAGAAAAAATAGAATAAAATAGCCAAAGTTATGAATAAGAAAGGAAATATGATGGTGGATATAAAGTAGATTTATTTTTAAAGAAATAGAACACTACATTAAAATCTTGAAAATTTTTTTCGGGAAATCATAGCATAAAAATTAATTTAAGAAGAAGTAGAAAGCTTGATAACTATAGAAACAAATTTTAAGTTTTTAAAATGTTACCTCAGAAAGGCTGGTCTTGGAGGTTTTGAGTAAGCTCTTTCAAAACTTTAAGGAACACAGTTCTTTTTAATTGTTCCAGAGCATAGGGGAAAGATGGGAAACTTAAAATTCATTTTGTAAAGACCATAGAGTTTTGATACTAAACCTGACAAAATTTGAGTAATGGAAAAAAACCTGGACATCATTCCCACTTCTAAATACAGATGAGAAAACTCAGCAGTACATGAAGAGGGCATGACAAAGTAGGGTTACTTTCAGGATTAAAAAGCAATTGAAAACACTTCCTTAGGACTGGTTATATTCTAAGATCTGCTCATGTATTAACTCAATTCTCACAAAAATAAATGATGTGTGTTCCATTACTGTATCCCTTTTACAGATGAGGAAATTAAAGTACAGGAAGAGTAAGTGACTTAACTGAAGTCACACAATGAGTAAGGGCAGAGCCAGGGTCAAAACCAGGTGGTCTGGCTGCAGAGTCACACCCTTACTACTGTATATGGCCTTTTATTGTCAGTAGATTATTGGAAAAAACCAAAGCACACATCTCAATAGTTGTAAAAAAGGTGTGTGATAACATTTAGAATCCATTCCTGACTTAAAAAGAAAGTGCTTTAACCCAGGAGACAGTTATGTTTTTCTTTATGTGATAAAATCTATCTGAAATCAGTGTCTAAGAATATAATTAATAGGGAGACTAGAGCCATTCACTCTAAAGTCATGTACAGGCAAAGGTTCCCATCATTATTTAATATTGTTATGGTAGTTCTACTGAATGCAACCAGACAAGGGGTGGGAGAGGGAATAAAGAGTTTAACTTTTGGAAAGGGGAAAAACAAATTATTGTTATTTGCAGATGATATGATATTCTACCCAGAAGACTAAAGGGAATTAGTTAAAGATGTAGTAAAGCCAATGAAAGAGTCCAGTACAAGTAATATATAGAAAATAAATACAGAAAAATATCAACTTTGTTGTATATCAGGAGGTACAAACTCAAATGCCTTTAAAGGCTAGGTGGTAACCTAAATGCATGACCTCTCCTGGTGTAGGGAATATGCTGTTCACAATAGCAAGAAAAGTATAGACTAGCTAAGACTTAATAAGAAATACAGAATCTTTATTCTGAAAACCATGAAAACTGAATACAGAAATATATACTATGTTTCCAGATCAGTTGGAGAGTAAACAGGTGACGCTAGCCCAGGAAAGTTTATAATAATGAGAGTAATGAGGGAGAACTTTCACTATCCTTATCAGATATTAAAATGCATATGATAGCTGTAGCAATTAATAGTGTATTTTCTTTCTGTTTGGCTTTGTTTGCTTGTTTGGTAGAGGAATAGATTAGAAAAGAAAACCCAGAAACATACTTAAGTATAGGTAAAATGCTAATTTATGGTACATTCATTCATTCAAAAATAATGTCCTAAGCTCTAGTCATTGAGGATACAATGGTGAATATGGTACACAAGATTCTGTTTCTCTTTGCATTCTGGTGGGAGAGATAAGCAACATATAAATATACCACAATAAATAAGAAAAATAAAGATAATTCAAGTACGGTGGTAATAGTGACTTGAGGGAACATTTAAGCTGATAAATGAATTACTAGAAGGAATGAGCTATGTGTAATTCAGGGGAAAGAACCTTTTAAAGTAAGGAAATATCATGTGCCACTCAAAGGTATCAGGTTTAGTATGTTCAGGAAACAGAACGAAGGCCAGTTTGGGTGAAGAAGAGTAGACAAGGAGGCAATAATACAAGGTGACCTCTGCAGGAGCTAGGTCTCATAGGACTTTGCACCCAAGATAAGGAGTTTGAATTTTATTTTTTAAGTATAATATGAAAACACTGGGAGATTTTTAAGCAGAGGAGTGACATAGTTTGATATAGTCATTTATAAAGATCACTCTGGTTTCTATTTGTAGACGCAAAGAGACCATCAGGGAAGCAGGTGACCAGTTAGGAGCCTGTCTGAGTAGTCAGGAGAGAGGAAGATGACTGGATTAATGTGGTAGTAGTGGAAGTAGAAAGAAGTGGATAGGTTTGGAATATGCTTTGGTGGAAGAGTCAAAAGCACTGGATTGGGACACTGAAGAAAAGAAAAGAATCAAAGGTTGTTCCTAGTTATGGGCTAAAAGAACTGGATAAATGATATTAGGAAGACTGAAGGAAGACCAGGATTGGGGTCAGTATAGGGAATTGAGGGTTTCAGATATATCAAGTTTTAGATGTTGTCAGACATTGTGAGGAGATAACAAGTAGGCAGTGGAATATACAAATCTGGTTTTCTGATGAGAAGTTGGGCTCAAGGTAACCACTTGGGCAGTAATTAGTCTACCGATGATATTTAAAGGCAGGTCACACGTGAGAGTGTTAGAGAAGCAAGGAGGCCCAGAAAGGAGCCCTGTACACTCTGATATTTGGAGGTAGGCAGAAGAGGAGCAAGGCAGCAATGCAGACAGGGAGGACGTAGCCAATGAGGCCGGAGAAAAACCAGGCAGGCATTGAAGCTGAGAGAAGAAAGCACATCAGGGAGGGTAGTCAACTGTGATAAGTATGGCTGGGAGTTCAAGTAAGACAAGAACAAAATGGAGGTCACTGATTAGCTTGGAAAGATAATCTTGGTGAGGTTGGTGCAAATGGGATTCCTACTAGAATGAGAGGTGAGGAAGTGGAGACTGCTACTTTCGACAACTTTTTCAATATAAGTAAAGTGGCATTTCAACCATTTCAATATGATGGCAGTTCAAATCGGTTGGAAGAACAAGGATTATTTCATAAGTGATCTTGATATTATTTCTTACTTATTTGGGAAAAAAATAAATGGTTTTATTACATTGTTTTAGAAAAAAAGAAAGTAAACTTCAAAAAGATAATGTCATCTCTCTAAGTGGTAGTTTAATGGGTGTTTTCCTTTTGTAGTTATACATTTTTAATTTTAATGTTTTCATAGTATATTCTCTTTTTTAGTCAAAGAATTAATGTCTTTTCATGAAAACCAACCACTTCTAGCAGGCTACTAGGTTCCAAACCAAACTAAATCAAGTCAGTTCAGCAGACTATTAGCATTGCATTACGAGCCTACCATCTAGAAAGGTGTGAATTATAAGAACCTTAAGAGTTATGACACAAAAGTGAAAGCGAGGTGAGTGTCCTAAGTGAAACACAAACACCTAAGAGAAGTCAAAAGAAGGGCATATAACTTGGAATTATGGAAAGTGATTAAGTGCAACCATCAAGCTGTCTTTCCTTTTGAGCATATACGTATGCTTCTCTTTGTGGCAATGGTAGGTGAAGACTGGCTTTTCATTCTCAATATGATAAAAGTCTGCTATGATTTCTTTATCTAGGCAGTTATAACTCATGGTCACTGATCATCCAGTAAAACTCTGAAAATGGAAGGACTTGATAAAGGGAAGATCATGGTGACTGGATCATTATGAGCAACATCACTGCAGTGGGAAGGCAGAATTTGTACCTCACTGAGTAACTCTGTGGGAGAAATTCACAGGACATGGTAACCAACCAGCAGTTACCCAAAGAGCTTGTCAGAGCAGTTAGTAACAGGGGAGAAACCCAAAAAGCTCCCCTTCTTTCCCCTCAGGAATGTTTGTTCATCAATTCAATAGAGAATAAGCAAGTAGCATGTATAACCCAGGATCTCTAAAGGGTGTGCACACACGTGTGTCTCCAGTCACCACAGATCATAATCAGCTGTTCACAAATGGCCCTGGATTTTTTCTGGATCTTGTTTCCAGTGCTCAAGTAGCTTGTCCAAGTCTAATTAGAGAAGGGTTAGTTCTGATTAAGTTTAAAGAAATGTGGTTAGTGAATTCAGAGACCACACAAGGGAGATTTCAGAACTGGAGTTGGGTGGAGACACCACTCCTCTCTGTTTTATATGGTAGCTGTGATTGCTGTGGGTTGTGATTTGCTGGGCTCGTCCATTATTCACCTTAAAGTCCACCTAGTACTGCTTGTTACAAAGATGAGATTTGGAGATCTGGATTTTTGCATCTGGCTCAGCAGAGGATGGAGGTGCCTCCTTGCAATCGAGACAAGTACTCTCTGGGTGGGAAGGAGCAGTAAAGTGGAAAAAAGTATGTAAGCAAGAGGTGATTCAAAATTCTACTCATTTGTGACTCAGAAGCAATAAGTCTAAGGCTATTGTTAGCTACCGTCCCTGGCTCTCCACAGTCCCTAGGCAAGTGCCACAGAGAAAACGATCTGATGTGGAGAGGGAATGACTGGACTGCTTCTATCAGGAAACCATGAGTTCGCCAGGGTGTACTTAGACATAGAAAAAGATTTTTAAATGTAAGTGGCATTACTCACATGTCTTTTCTGGCTGTCTCAGTATGTTCTTCACCCTCACACAGAGATTGGCACACGTTTCCCTTGTCCCTGATCAAAAATAGAACACAGTACTCATTTCAGCTCTCAAACCATTGAACAGTGTGTCGCAAGCATTTGTGATCTTCTTCAATTCACAACCTAAAGCCAACACAAGCAAGGTGTCATCTGGGTGCTTATAGTATGTTTATGTCCTTAGAACTTTCATTAAATAAATTATTTTCTTTTGAGGTCCTTCTCATTGCTGGCAAGTCCCATTGTTCAGCTTATATTTCCCTTTATTTAACTTTATTTTGATGCCAGTGGGTTATGTGCTTGATTGTGTTTTCTGTTTAATTTCAGGATGTTGGGTTCTTAGCAAAGCATAATTAGCAGCCCAGTTCATTCTCAGTTCAAGTGCAGGATAATGTGCTTCTGCATAAGATGAAATGAAAGCCTCTCTTATGGCTGCCCTCAGTCTATTTCTGCCTGTGAACCAGCTGGGCATGGGCTTATGGCCCCTGTTTGAACTGAGTGCTCCCTTCCTTTCTCTGGCTATCATCTCCTTCTCTCTTATCACACTGACTAATTCTTACTCTGACTCCTGATGTGTACCTCTGGCTGTCTCTGTTTGCTGGTTTTATTCAGACTTTCTTCAAGTCGAGAGCCGCCTTTTTCCTCTACCCTCGTCCTCCCTGAACTTCCAAGGAGAATGGCAAGCTCATCAACTTACTTCTCTAGCAAACCGGTCACAGAGACCACAGCTAACAGCTAAGAATGAAAAGTAAATTAGCAGACACTGTTGTGATCCGTGTGTGGGTTGGAAGAAGAATTTCCAGACACAAAGTATTTTAGATGAGAGTGAGTTTATTGAGAACAAGGAGCAGAGTTACTGAGGGGTGCTGCAGATACAGCGGGCCGACTTCCTGATAGACCAGGGAGAGCCGACCCCCTTTGTGGGCTAGTAGCCAACGTTTATAGCCTCAAGACAAAGAAGATTCCTCAGGGTGGCATTAGGTGATTGGTCAGGATGCTACATGGTTGATACGTGGTGAATATTTTACCTAATACGGAGTCGGGGGCTGTCCGGTTTAGGTCAGGAGAGCCCATGGCAACAGTTGCTGTGGGGCTCGGTTAATTCCAGAGATTTTCGTCCTGTGCACTCGATATAGGGCTCCAAAGACACTGCCTGCAGTTGGTGTCTGGCCTGGTCATCTCATCATTTGCTAATTTTAAATTTTCTCATATGGCATTGTTTCTACACTCAGTGTTAATGAGTCCTACTTAGCCACATTTCTCTGATCTACCTGTTTCAAGATGATTTGTGATCAAGACTATGTTAGCACCTTTCAGAGAAGGCCAAAGCCCAAGAATTCGTACTTAATTGGCACCTAACCTTTATTCTTTGAGCATTCCCCCAACTCTGATCATTCTCAGATGGTGCCACAAATACCTCTCCCTTAAAGGGCAAAAAAGAACTTCTTCTAGTTGGAGAAACACGTAAGATGCTCCATGAATTCTTATTTAGAGTTTCTCATTCTTTAGATTTGACCTGCTCCACTTTTCTCTTCATTTGCATTTTAAACAATATATTTTTTCTAATTACAAAATAAATGCACATGTGATAAACTCAGAACATACAGAAAAGCTCCAGTGAAGAGACATAGAATCATCTATAATCTCCCTATTTATTATTAACTGTTTGATTTATATCTTCCTAACTACTTTTCTATATATTAGCACAACTAGGATCATATTGTACGTATGTTTATATCTCCTTTTTATTCAACAATTCATCATTGATATTTTCTCATAGTAATAAATATTCTACTACGTTATGATTATTAATGATTGCATAAGGTACACTACTCCCTAATTTAATAAACCAAATCTCTGATGAATATGTTAATTAACTTGATTATGGTAATCTTTTTCAATGTATATGTATATCAAATCATGTTGTACACTTTAAATATATAAAATTTTGTCAATTATACCTCAATGAAGTTGAGGGGAAAAAGAAAGCAAAACAACAGCAAAATTAACCAAATAGCCTATTGTTGGACATCTAGGTTTCTAATTTATTGACATTATAGATAATGCTTAAGTGAGCATCTCTGCTCATACCTTTTTGTATTCATCTTTAATTCCATCAAGCCACTATTTTCTCATGGAGTCAAGCTCCGCGTTGTCCTCTTTATTGTCCTCTCTATTGTCCTCATTTGCCTTGCCAGTTAAATGAACAGTATTTCTGTACTAGTGTTTATCTTCTTCAACTAAGGCATGCTTATTTGGGGGACATACACTAAGGCTGTTTAGAAATAGTCTCCAGGATTTCTTACAAATTCCCCTGACATCTACCTTCTGTTGTAGTTCACCTGTCCCAAGTCGGGTAACTACATGGTGAATGTTTTAAGCTTTCTCCTCATTAGAGGTTGGTACTTATGGTCTTAATTATGTAATGATCATGATTACAAACTGGTTTACATAGGAATTCTGCCTACACTAATTCCTGTCCATGTTTTAGAGCCAAGTCCAGGATATGTCTTTTCCACATGTATTCAAAGTGCACTTATGCCAGAGACTGTAATGTCTCCTATCCAAACCTCATATCCACAGTTCATCCCTATGATGAGCTCTGCCAGTTTGGATGTGGATACTGATCAAAACCCAGTTTTGCAGCCTCCAGTGTCATTTAATATTTCCTGGCCTGTCTTGAGATTTTCCCTCATAGCTTTGTAGTGTAATGTATCCTTATTACTGCTAACTTTTATTGTTTTGGTATGGAATCCACCCAAGAAAATGTTATAATATTGCCTATATCTTAATAGGCCATTAAATATTGACTTTGTACCCACTATGTGTAAAACATTGTGCTGTTTTTAACTCTGCAAATAAGCAGATTAAAGGAGGGTTTGAATATTGATGTACTAATCTAAACCCATGCTTAATGCTTCTCTAACTTCACTATTATCTACCAAAAAGTTAGATATATTATTACAAAATAACAAAGCAAGTAGTTGCTGTACTATATGTGTATGTATATTCATAACTGACATATGTTCTCCCTCTAAACTATGTCTACTCCTTCTATAACAATTAAAGATGTTTTCTATTTCCTTCTTCCTATATCTATGATAGGGATTCTTAACCTGGGTGTGTATAAGAATCATCTGAGATTTGAAATATTCTGATGTCTGGGCCCTTCTTTATACCAATTAGATCTGGACTTCCAGGTGTGGGTCCCAAGCAGTGTTATTTAAAAGCTCTCCAGAAAATGCTAACATTCAGCCAGTAGAGTCACTTGGTATTGAGCAAAGCACTTTGAGTCTGGCCCTCCATGACCTCAAGAAAATCAACAACCTCTATACCACTGGTTCTCAAACTTTGCTGAAGGCTAGAAACACTGGGGAACTTTTAAAAATTCAAATGTCCGGATCACACTCAAGAAACAATAAGAATCTCTGGGCCATCAGTCTTATTTTATACTCCACAGGTAAGTCCAAAGTGTAGCCAAATTTGAGAACCAGTGCTCTGTACCGTTGCAACTCAAAGTGTTACTTGTGGTCCAAAAACATTGGCATCACCTGGGAGCTTGTTACTAATGTTGGGTCTCAGGCCTACCATATCTGTGGATGATTTTTGTCACATGGAAGTTTTAGTGGCACTCTTTATACAAGGGTTTCAGCCTTGCATCTTAGAACCTAAACTTTGAGACTTATTTTGTTAATCATTTTAATTTATTTAGTGGGGAGTAGAAAGTGAAAACACAATGGAGTGGTTCCAAAGATTTGTTTCAAAAAAGCATCTGGACCTTTTAGGGAGCTGCATGTCTCCTTGGGATTTCATCCCTGTTGCTCTTGCTTATTTCATCTTTTTTGCGGTAGCGGGCCTCTCACTGTTGTGGCCTCTCCCGTTGCGGAGCACAGGCTCCGGACGCGCAGGCTCAGCGGCCATGGCTCACAGGCTTAGCCGCTCTGCGGCATGTGGGATCCTCCCGGACCGGGGCACGAACCTGTGTCCCCTGCATCGGCAGGCAGACTCTCAACCCCTGCACCACCAGGGAAGCTCTGCTTGTTTCATCTTTAAGTTTTTGGTGTAGTTCCTTCATTTCTCTTGTTCCTAATACAAGGTCTTGCACGTATTTGGTGACTGCAAGAGGTTGAGGAAAAGTATGATGCTAAGTGAGAAGTGAGGGAGGCAAAAGTCTTCATGCTCTTGAGCTAAAAATGAAATGACACCCTGAATGTGAAGTGTGAATTGCCTGGTGATGCGCCAACACCCTGAGATGTGGGAGGAGAAAGTGGCAGCCTCAGCACTCCACCTGAGTGGGGCAAGCTCCACTCGCATTTGAAACAATGGGTTTTCCTAATTACATGATCACACCTGAGCCTCCTCCAACTCTCCACAAGTAGCAACCTCCTCATGAGGCAGAGGGAGTTTGTCTTAAATAAGTGTGTTAGCGTAGATTGAGTCCTGAGAAATAACAGTTCCACTTTGGTTGAGTCATAGTCACTTAGCATTGAAGCAGCTTCTTAGATATATTAAGTATTTTGGGAATTTGCAGTAACTCCTTCAGCATCAAGGCTAAGAATCAGGCCCTGGGCAATGGCTGTTGGGGAATTGCCTAAAAGTGTACGAGAGCTGTCCTTGTTTTCAGAATTTCCCTACCTCCACAGTCACTGCCTCACTCTTCCCCCAGGCCTGTCCTCTGCCCCTGTGCAAGTACCTTACTCCCTGTATCCCTTCCTGCTCCCCACTGCCACACACACACACACACACACACACACACACACACACACACACACACACACACACACACACACACACACACACACACACACTGTAGCCCCCTGTGTCTCCTTGCTAAGAGTGTTCTCTTAGCTAACAGTGACCCTTCTAACCTGCTAAGAATCTTTCTGTAGATACTAGGTTGAGGTATAAATTCCCCTCCCTGCATCCCAGACAGGGATAATCATATTTTAACAGAGGAATTTTAAAGGTCGAAATCCCACAATAGTCAACATAATAATGAAATAGCTAGTATTTGTCAGACCTGTGTTTTTGCCAGGTACCTCATGAACACTATTTCTTTTAATTCTCACAACAATTGTCTGAAATTAGTATTATTATTATCTCCATTTTATAGATGGAAAAACTAAGTAACTGACACATGATCCCACAGCTTGTCACTGTCAAGCCTGGCAGGATTCAAGGCCAGGCATTGTGACCCCAGAGCCCACACTCCTATCTCCTATACTGAAATAACTCCCTAACTGAGGCTCTCTTGACGAAATAAGGAATTTTAATTTGGTTTATTATGAAAATTTTAAGCATACAAAAATTAGAAGAAATAGTACAATGAACTCATATATATCTACCACCTAGATTTATCAATCATTAGCCTTTTGTCTTATTTATTTCATTCACATTTATTTTTATTGAATCATTTTAAAATAAATTTCTGAAAATACTTCATCCCTGTGAAGGGGATGAAGTGGGTTGAATGGTGGTGCCAAAAAGGTGTGTCCACATCCTAATCCCCAGAACCTGTGAATATTACCTTATATCGTAAAAGATTGAATGTTACCTTATTTGGGAAAAGGGTCTTTACAGATGTAATTAATTTAAGGATCTTGAGATGAGGAGATCATCCTGAATTATCCTAGGGCCCCTACATCCAATGACAAGTGTCTTTATAAGAGAAAATCAGAGGGAGATTTGACAGAGACAGTAGAGATAAGGCACAGATGAGAAGATGGGAGGCAGAAATGGGAGTCATGTATGCTTCCAGCTACCTGAAGTTGGAAGAAGCAAGGAAGGATTCTCCCCTAGAGCCATCAAAGAGAGCATGGCCCTACCAACATCTTAATTTCAGACTTCTGGCCTCTATAACTGATAGAATAAATTTCTGTTGTTTTAAGCCACCGAGTTTGTGATGATTTATTATGCCAGCCCTAGGAACCTAGTGTAACCCCTTAATAATTTGTATGCATCACCAAAAAATTAAGGATATTCTCCTACATAGCCACAATACAATTATCACACCTAACAAAATTCACACTAATTCCTTAATATCATTTAATATACAGCTTATATTCAAATTTTCCTAACTGTTCTCCAGAGATATTTTAGGGCTGGTTTGTTCAAACAGGGTCCAGTGAAGGACCATACATTATATTTGGTTATTGTTCCTTATAAATCTGTTTTAATCTAGAAAATTGCTCTCTTCACTTCCCCCCTTTTCCACAGCACTGACTTATCCAAGAGCCTTTATAATGACTCACATTCTGGATTTGTCCAATTGCTAAAATGAGGGACTTTTACAGGTTAACAATTCTGGTGGGCAAAGGTTTTCTCAGGGTCCCCTCGGATTCCACTCAGTTTGTAGCACCTGCCTGTGGGCAGAGCTGACTGGAAGTAATGACTGAGTAGGGAGGTGTGTTCCACCAGCTGCACCTTCCTGGGGCTTCCTCAGTGGGCTCACACCTCTCCTTTCTTATGTAGAAAGATCTTAGAGTTTGATGCTCCTCCTGGAGAAAAGGTGGAACAGGGGTTCTTTCCCACTAAACTGGAATTGATTTGTGGCAGCCTAGAGAAGTAGGAAGTTTCATTTTCAGAATTTCAAGACTGCACTGACCCCAAAGCACTTGTATACTTGTATTCCACATAGGGCACACTGAGGCTGGGATTCTACCATCTGAGATACTTACAATTATGTAAATGTTGTTTATTCCCTTTGAAAATGCCACATTCCTAGACAGGAAACTGAATTATGTTGCTAACACAGTGGTATGAATTGGTTTTATAAACATGGCTTTCCCACTAACCAGGTGGTCAAGGGGTATTTGAGGCTGATGGATGTTTGACAGAGAAAATATTCACCTATTTTCTAGTTTGGCCTCTGGCTAGATACCTAGAACTGGAGGACTGGAGAGAATTGCTAGTACCAAGGAAGCAAGTTTCACATTGCTCATGCAGCTAGTGGGAAGGAAGCCAAAACTACCCTCTTGGCATATGAGAGCTTCCATTAACTCTGGAAGAAGACAGAAAGGAAATGATACCTTCTGTTTAGAAATTGCCACCAGTGTCTCTTGGTGACAATGACAACACAATGACTATTGTGTTGTCCCAAAAGTTCGTTCGGGTTTTTCAGTAAGAATCTTATGGAAAAGCCCGAACAAAATTTTGGGCCAACCCAATATTTTCCCTGCAGCAATTCAAAGTGGAGGAAGTGTTTTCTCATCACTGTGTGTCTCAGGGCTCTAAAATAAGGCATCCTTTCCTGTCTATTATTTGATTTAAGGTCTGCTTTGCGCATTTATTGAACTGATTAGCACATTAGTTTTATTATTCTCTTCCATGTCCTTTTATATTCTGGTGAGTTTATTAGGTGAGGCCAGTTTCTTTCTGAGAGTTTAATCCAAAGGCCTTTACCAGAAGCCTAGCATATTTCCTTTTCTCATAAAGATAAGAAAACTTCAACAGGGAGACTGTCTGAGCCTGAGTTATGGAAAAGATTCCATATCAAACTTCCCAGTGAGATTGACTTCAACATTTGCTGGCTTACTTCTCCTGGTACCTGGTTCACAACTGAGACAAGTAATCCCCTGAGGAGGGAACTGGTCATATTCCATTACTTACTTATGGATTCTCAGTGCATTTTTTTTTTTTTTTAGGTTTTTGGTAGAAAAGACATGGAATGTGAGAGAAGGAGAGAAGTTAAAGATATTTCTAAAATTTTTGACTTGAGCAAAGGGAAGGATTAAATTTTCATTTGCTGGCATGGAGTAGACTACTTGAAGAAAGTCTTTCATGTAGGAGAGGGAGGGTACAGAGGAAATGTCAGGGATTTGATTTTGAACATGTTAAGTTTAAGATGCCTATTATATGTTTCCAAACTGAGATATTCAGCTAAGCAAACAAGACCTAAGTTCAGGGAGTTGTCATCATATACCTGGTATTTAAAGCCATATGAGAAAGATTAGATCAAGAAGGGGAGAGGCTCTCTGTTGTTACAGCAGGGTCAGCAATCTTTTTCTATAAAAATTCTAGGCTTTTCAGGCTGTATGGTCTCTGTCACAATTACTCAACTGTGCCTTTGTAGTGAAAGCAGCCATATGCAATATGAAAAGGAATGGCTGTAGCTGTGTTCCAATAAAGCTTTATTTATGGAAACACCAGCAGGCCAAATTTGGTCCATGGGCAATAGTTTGGTGACCTTTGTGTTAGAGGTCAGAGTCATATAGGCTTATAAGAAAGAACAGTTAAATTTTGAGCTTATACTTTAAACACTCTTCCTTTCCAAACAAAGCAGTTGTGTGTGTTTGTGTGTGTGTATACCATATATTTGTGTAAAAGGCAAGTTGAATATCTCTGTGGACCAGAAATAGAACAGATGCCTACAGCTGTTCCATTTCTGAGCTGAAGCCATATACTAGGTCCTCTGTGCAGAAGGAGACAGACAAAGTTCTGCAACCATGAGACTGTAGAGAACCCAAAGCTCCCCGTGTATGGTGAGAGACCTGAGCTGGACTCATTGCCTGAAACCAGGAGCTAGGTATTGAAGGTGGGAAGAAGGAAAGGGTGAGAAAACTGACACTGCTGTCTATGGCTATAGCTTGCATAAGGTATAAGCTATGGCAAGAAGAAACAGAAAATGTCATTCAGAAAGTTCAGGGTCTCGACAGAACTCCCTGCTGTCTGAGTGAATGCATCTTGATAGTCACAGTTCATCTTGAAACTGGAGCTCCAAACTGTTTATTTAAGACCTAGTTCTGCTTCTGGACTAGAGAACTTTAGTAGGAAAACTACACATTACAAAGTCAGACCACAGACCACAGACCAGGAACATAAAACAATGAAAATACTTTCCATTCAAAGTGAACATACAGATTAAATTTTCAGAGCACATTAGTAAATTTAACATCAAGAATGAAACCAAAACAAACCACAGAGGAGGTAAATAGATAAATTCACACATGACAAAATATAAACAATAAAATAATCTCAATGTGACTTTAAAATAAGTATATTTAAGATCCTCAAATAGATACAGAAAAGAATTTTATCCAGAGAGAGAATTATGAAAATAAAATAGATTGATATGAGCCAAAAACCAATTAGAAATTCTGGAAATGCAGAATATAGTTATTGGAATAAAAATCTTACTAAGCAGAGTGATTTCTGAACTGGACTTAGTTAAAAAAAGAATTATGGAATTGAAAAATAGTATAGAGAAAATCACCTAGAGTTGAACACAGAGAAATAAAAAACATGAAAAACATGAAAAAGACATTAAGAGACAAAGAAGCACTGAAAGATTTCAACATATATAATAGGTGTCTCAGGGAGAGAGAAAAGAGAAAGGTGGAGAAATAATATTTGAAATATCACAGGTAAAATTGTTCTAAAAGTGACAATAGAATGAGTCTTCAGATTAGAAGTGCACACCAAATGCTGAAAGAGGTAAAAGAAAAAAAACCAACTTGTTTTTACTATACTGAAATATCAAAACCTCAAGGATTTTAAGAAAAGAACTGAAAAGCTAACAATGTAAAAAGAAGATTTAAAAACTTCAAAGAAAGGCAATTAGACAAAAATCAGATTTCTCATGAGAACAATAAATACTTGAATTCAGTGGAGTAATATCTTCAAAGTGCTAAGGGAAAATAACTACTAACCTAAAATTATATATCCAGCTAAATTTGCTTTCAGGAATGAAAACAAACTAAAGACATTTTCAGAAATGCAAAAACTAACAGAATTTACCATCCAGAAGACTTTTGATAAGAGAATGTACTTTTTTTTTTTTTGGCAGAAAGAGAAGTAGACTTAGAAGGAATAAGATATAATGTGATACAAGAAACAGTGGGAAACACAGACATTGATAAAATATATTTTAAGTATTATTAACTCTAATCTGTAAAAGAGAGCAACCACCATAATTTTTGCTTTATATTTGTTAAGGTAAAAGCTTAAAAGTAAAACGACACTCTAAGGTCTAGACTAGGGGGTCTGAAAACTTTCTATAAAAAACCATATAATGAATATTTTAGACTTTGTGGGACATATGGTCTTTGTTGTAACTACTCAACTCTGCCATTGTATCAGGATAGCAGCCATAGGTAATATGTAAACAAATGAGAGTGGCTGTGTTCCAATACATCTTTATTATGGACACTGAAGTTTGAATTTTATATAATGTTGATGTCATGAACCATTATTCTTCTTTTGATTTTTTAAGAAAACATTTTAAAATGTGAGAACCATTTTTAGCTCATGAGCTATTCAAAATCAGTTGGCAGGCAGGATTTGGCCTGTCATCTGTAGTTTGCTGACCCCTGGTCTAGCAAGAGTAACAAGGAAGATGGACAGTCTGAGGGATAGGGAAAAGGGATATTTAATGGATAGTTTGATAGAGGAGAATAGAGATGCTATGTATTTATAGTCATTAGAAAAATTTAAGAGTAATCACTAAAATACTAGAAATACAATCTACAACTTCAAAACCAGCAGAGGGAAAAAAGTAAAATAAAGAATATTTACAAATACCACAGAAGGTAAGAGATGAGATGCAAAGACAAAAACATAATAGAAGAAACCACAAGATGAATTGGTGTAAGTCTAAATATATTAGTTACAGTGAATGTAAATGGATTAAATGCATCTAAAAAGAAGGACCATATGATTGGATTTTTCAAAAAGCCAGTTATATTCTGTTTGCAAAAGTCACACTTAAGGGCTTCCCTGGTGGCGCAATGGTTAAGAATCCGCCTGCCAGTGCAGGGGACACGGGTTCGTGCCCCGGTCCAGGAGGATCCCACATGCCGTGGAGTGGCTAGGCCCGTGAGCCACAACTACTGAGCCTGCACGTCTGGAGCCTGTGCTCCACAACGGGAGAGGCCGTGACAGTAAGAGGCCCACGCACTGCAACGAACAGTGGCCCCCACTCGCCGCAACGGGAGAAAGCCCACGCACAGAAACGAAGACCCAACACAGCCAAAAATAAATAAATAAATAAATTTATTTTAAAAAAAAAAGTCACACTTAAAATAAAATGACATAGACAGATTGAAAATAAAAACATAGAAAGAAGTATTCAAATACTAAACAAAAGAAAGCTAGCTAGTAGAGAAACAATAATATTAGGCACAATGGAATTTAAGGAAAAAGCACTAAACCCTATAATAATATTAATTAAAATAAAGAGGAACATTATATAATGAGAAAAAACAACAGTACATCAATAGATAAAATAATCATGAAAGCATATACACTTATCAACATAGCCCAGAAAAACTGACAAAATTACAAAAGTAAATGTATAACCATAGTGGGAGATTTTACTACTTCTGTCTCAAATGTACCAAGCAAACAAAAAATTTCTGCCTACTCTTTTGTCCATATAGAATATATATTCTTTTTACCAAATGGAACATTTATAAAAAGTGCTTAAAACTCATAAGTCTTAAGCATTCCAAAGATCAATATCTTATGTAGGTCATATTTCCTAACAGCAATGCAATTAAACTAGAACTCTAATACAAAATAGTACAAAACCCAACTCATATTTGAAAACTAAAAAAATAAACTCTTAAAGAATGCAAGGGGTTAAGAAATCAAAACAAAAAAATTGCAAAACATTAGAATTGAACAACAATGAAGTAGTACATTTCAGAACATGAGAGTGTAATTAATATACAGTGTATAAACAGGAAAGAGAAGGAAGGAAATAATCAAGATAATAACAGAAGTTAATAACTTTAAAAAGCAAGTCAACAGCAACAAAAATTATAGAAACAATTAGCGTAATCAAGTATGTATTTCTAGGCAAACAAAGAAAAAAGTGAAGAAAACAAAGAAAAGACAAAAATAAACACTTTAAGGAATGAAAAATGTGGGCATAATAAATATAAAGAAAAAATGAGTATAGAAAACTGAAAAACTTGAGGCCAGAAAATTGGGAAGAAAATTAATATTTTTCTAGAAAAACAAATATCAAGTTAATCTCAAAAGAAGTAAAAAAACCAAGTACACCACTAACCATTAAAGGCATTGATTACACATATCAGCATGAAGAGATCTCAAGTAATTATTGTTAAGTTAAAAAGTTGCAGATAAAAATATTGCAGATATATGGAGTATGTTTTTAAAATTAATTATCACCATACATTATTTTTGAACATGTATATATTTAAGAATTGTATAAAGGCATGACTTGGATCCACACGAAATTCATGACAGTAGTTGCCTCTGAGGAGAGAAGGAGGAGAGAAACAAAATGAGACCAAAAGGGAAAATCTAGTATATATTAAATTCCTGTAAGGATTAATTAACTTTAAAAAAAAGATTAGAAGAAACTGTTAAAAGATAATTTTCAAAAACTTATAAAATCCTGACTCTCATACTGATATAAAATGAATACATGTTACAGATTTTCTTTAACTTAACGAGGGTACTAGGCAGGTGTTGTAATGTGTTCAAAAGAGAATCCATGAACCGACAGATTTATAGATCAGGAATATCGAAATGTATAAGGAATTGTTTTTGCAGGGTAAGAGAAGAGACATAATTTGTATGTCTATAGACAAGAATTGTTTTGCACTGCTATCAGTTATCTACCGTATACATCAGCTTGTACATCAGCTGAAGCTGAAGTTGTATATCAGCTCCTGTAGAATCAGAATGTGGTAACCCTGAGAGTTCTCCTCTAGAGTCTAGACAATGCACAGTTTTCTATTAAATTACAACTTTTTCTCTATACAACCATGATCAAAGGTTAACATTTGCTCATTTTAGTTTTCAGTACATGTGTTTTTTTTATATTATTTTCTGTACTTTATTTAAAAACAATTCAATTTTTTAAGTTAAAAAGACTATATCCTCGTCGCTGCTCCCCACAACTCCATAGTCCCCAGCCCCAAACTCCAAAGATTCTGTTTCTGTAGGTCTGGAGATGGATCTGGGAATTTGTAATTTTTTTTACCTAACCCAGGTTATTGTGATGTGCAGCTAGGTTTGGGCACCTCTCACTTGATGGTAACTAATATTCCTCCCAACTTGGAGATTTATAACTTGTGCCCTTGTTCTCTTGTTTGGGGGCAATTCATAAGTTTTAACTTTTGTGCTGTTCGGAGTAGCATGATGAAAATTTTGCACTGTCCTGCTCTGTCCCACCTGGGTTGTGAATCATCCCTTTGTCCCTTGCATCCTTTCTTTTAGTCACTTAGTAGCTGC
Organism: Grampus griseus; assembly: GCF_964374135.1. NCBI lineage: Eukaryota > Metazoa > Chordata > Mammalia > Artiodactyla > Delphinidae > Grampus > Grampus griseus. The sequence goes on along the minus strand of NC_139003.1, from coordinate 59,489,779 downwards.
CTTGGTTATCAGATCGACTGTCGCAGTGCTTGTGTTCAGGTAACATATTTTACTTTATAATGGACCCCAAACACAAGAGTAGTGATGCTGGCAATTCAGCTATGCCAGAGAAAAGCCATAAACTGCTTCCTTTAAATGAAAAGGTGAAAGTTCTCGACTTAATAAGGAAAGAAAAAAAATTGTATGCTGAGGTTGCTGAGATCTATGGTAATATAGGGAGTTTGGGACTGACATGTACACACTGCTATATTTAAAATGGATAACCAACAAGGGACCTACTGTGTAGCACAGGGAACTCTGCTCAATATTATGTAACAACCTAAATGGGAAAAGAATTTGAAAAAGAATAGATACATGTAAAACAGAATCACTTTGCTGTACACCTGACACTAACACAACATTGTTAATCAACTATACTCCGATATAAAGTAAAAAGTTTTTTTTTAAAAAAAGAATCTTCTATCCTTGAAATTGTGGAGAAGGAAAAAGAAATTCATGCTAGTTTTACCATCTCACCTCAAACTGCAAAAATTATGGCCACAGTGCACAATAAATGCTTAGTTAAGATGGAAAAGGCGTTAAATTTATGCAATAAGATATTCTGAGAGAGACTAAATTCACATAACTTTTATTACATTATATTGTTATAATTGTTCTATTTTACTATTAGTTATTTTGTCAATATCTTACTCTGCGTAATTCATAAGTTAAACTTTATCAAATTATGTATTTATAGGAAAAAACATGTGTATAGAGTTGGGTACTATCTGTGGTTTCAGGCATCACCTGGCAGTCTTGGAACTTATACACAGCAGATAGGGATGGACAGTTGTATTTGAAAAAATCTAATAAAGACTCTGAGTCATAAATTGACCTGTAGGTAGTACGTCTAATCAACTTAGGAACCCAGTGGTGTAAACAAGATAGTAATTTATGTTGAAATAGAGTTGGGGTTAGCTAGCACTGGATGGAAAAGCTCCACACTTGATAAGAGTTGTTCAAGAGTAGAATGGGAGGAAATTGATGAAACAGGGGAATCTGTGATTGCTTTGTAGGTTAGGCTGACCCAAAAGCTCTTATGAGAATAAACAAGTAAAATCCTCAAAAAACAGTACTCACTGAACTCATCTCTCTGGCCTCTCATTTTCTTTCTCTGTGGTTATCTGAATCCTACTCAATTTCCAGACCCACTTTCTTCCTCTGTGAATCTTCCTTTAACTGCCCACTACAGCTCCCAATTCTTTCTCCCTCTTCTGAACTCCAAGCAGCACTTCTGGTCTCTATGACTCGTTTGGTTTTGGCTCATATTCCATGATGATTGTTGTAGATGACTTGCTAGTCCTTGTTACCTATTTTGTCTCTTCCTCCTCAGATGATAAGCAACCTAAGGCAACAGCAGTGCTGTATACATCTTAGGATTTCCCAGCCTAGTTTAAAGGATTGCAGACTCTGGCAACCTCTCTAAATTATGTGAGACATTGACCAAGACTCTTGAAATATCTAATCCTATGTTGGAAGAAGATGAGACACACAGTTTTTTCAAGGTTTATGGCATAGATAAATTTTAGGAATTCACTAGATCTTTCTTTCTTTTTTTTTTTTTTTTGACTGCGCCGCACGGCCTGCAGGATCTTAGTTCCCTGACCAGGGATCGAACCCGCACCCCCTGCAGTGGAAGTGAGGAATCTTAACCACTGGACCACCAGGTCCCCACTTGATCTTTCATGTTAAAAGCAAAAACCTTGTCACTGAAAGTAGCTGAATCTCGAGAATATTTCAGAGATTTGAACACAACCAGAACTTTGCCTCCTCTCTTTCTTATCTAGCTTATCTTTGGTATCCGTATTTTTCACCTTCACAGCAGACAGTTCTCCTCCACATAGTAAAATACCTGATTATCAAAAGCTGCTGCAATTTATAACTTATGGTTACCATAATGGGAAGGGATTGACATGGTTTTTTTCTTTCTCATGTTCACAATTACTGGGAAAATGTCTTTAACTGGTCCAGCTTGGGGCAGGTGATCATGTCTAGACCAATCTGCTTTAGTCAGGAATGAGGGTGAAGTCACATTAAAACATGGATTCTCCCATCTGAACCACGTGGTTGGAATTGGAGGGTGGGAGGAGAACAATTCCCAAGAGAAGGATGGAGGATTTTGTTTCTCAAAAGACAAAATAACAGATTTCAACCATACTTTCAAATCTCATTTCTCACTATTAAAGCCCCCTTATTGTTTCCTTACACATCTTACTGCTTTCTGCCTCTATTGTTTCTCCCTACACCACCCTCCTGCTTTATTTATAAGACTTTGAGTCTCCTTTTCCAAGAAGATCCCCCTGCCTCCGTCCTCTGCTATCAGTTACATTTGTACAAGTATTTGAATTAAATGCTATATCATTAACGCCATGATGTTGTAATTTTGTAATTCATTAGCCATTAAGGAAATGTGAATAGAAACAACAATTGTATGCCACTTTACACTCACTAGGATGGCTATAGTTAAAAAAATAACAAAAAACAATAACAAGTGCTGACAAGGATGTACAGAAAAGGAACCCTCATATATTGCTAATAGAAATGTAAAATGTTGTGGCCACTTTGGCAGATACTTGGGCAGTTTCCCAAAAAGTTAAACAGAGTTGTCCTATGAACCAGCAATTCTACTCCTATGTATATACCCAAGGGAAGTGAAAATGCACAAAAACTTGTACACCAATGTTCATAGTAGCACTATTCACAATAGGTGAAAAGTGGAAACAACCCATCAATAGAAACTGATGAAAGGATGAACGAATGTGTTATATTCATACAATAGAATATTATTCTGCAGTAAAAAGGAATGAGGTATTGATACATGCTATAACATGGAAAAACTTTGAAAACATTTTATTAAGTGAAAGGAGCCAGTCTACATATGGTATGATTCCCTTTATATAAAAAGTCCAAGTCTTTAGAGACAGAAAGTCAATTAGTGGTTGTCTAGGGCTGTGTATGTGGGAAGGAGATGGGGAGTTACTCTTAGGGAGTATAAGGCTTCTTTTTGGAATGATGAAGATGTTCTAAAATTAAATTATGGTAATGGTTGCATAACTCTAAATATTCTAAGAACCATTGCATTGCACACTTTAAATGGGATGACCATTATGATATGAAAATTATCTCAATAAAACTATTTTTAAAATGTAAAAGGATTGAAAGTCTTCAAAAGAATTAAAAACATAGTAGAAGTAGTGCCTTGTGCCAACAAATGGGAATAGTAGCAATGTTCAGAAGCGAAGTCCCAGCCAACACGCTCAAATTCTGGAGTTTAAGAACTGGAGTTAGAACCTCCAGTCTCTCCGTTGGGCTGTTGGCAAGAGCTCTTTCACAAATCTTCATTTCTTTGCTAACGTACTTTGCTCAGTTTGACACGTCCTTCCCTCCTCACCCACCTAGTGAATTCTGATTCATCCTTTGAGAATCATCTAGGTATATACTCTGAATTCTTTCCTATGACCTCTTCCCTTCCAGACAATGGTAGTGGCTTCATCGTCTTTCTTTCCCATAGTGCCCCACACATACCATTGTTAGCGTGTTGACCTTGCTCATTCATGATTTTTATGGGTACGTCTCCTTACTAGACTATGAGCCCCTCAAGGGCAGAGGCAATTTCTTTATTATTTTAATATCCCCAGCACCTGACATGATGACTGATCCAAGTAGATGCTCAATAACTGCTTGCTAAATAGATAAAAAGGGCACATGCCCATGAAATAGACTGAAACACAAGATAGAGATTTAGATCAGGGACTCAGCAACAAAATCCAAGGCCAAAATCCCACTGTAAAAATATGAGGTGGGGGCTGCTGACATCTCTTATTACCTGGTTGCTTGTTACTCTTTTCAATTAAATTATAAAATCTTTAAGGGCAGGGCTATAAATTCTTCTTTTATATGTTTCATAGATAATCCACAAATGTTTGTTAAATGAACTCCTTTTACCCTAAACATCTTCTTCTGAAAAAGAGTGAATGTTCTATTTCCTTCTTGGTGATTCATTATTCTAACTCTTTTAAAAATGAAATGTAAAAGATAGAAAAGTGATTCTCTTCCAATTTGAGATAGATACTGTGGGTTTGGGGAAAATACTTTATCATTGAAGAAATAATTCAAATTGTGAAACTAAGTGAAGGGAAAAATAGTGCCTATCATTGTAGCAACATGACATAGCATTCATTTATTCATTATTTGTTATAGGTTATCTTTCCACACCAGTAAGTAAGCTCTATGAGAGCCAAGATTTTTTATCTGTTTGGTTCACTGAGGTATCCTGAGCATTTGAACAATTTCTGGCACATAATGGGTACTTAATAAATATTTGCTGATAAGAGGAGACAGGGAAAGAAAAGGGAGGGGCTGAGGGAAAGAAGACTTTTATGTATGGAAATATGTAAACACCAGGAATTAGTGCTGGATCAATCTTACTTAATATTGTTATAAGTGATTTGAAAAAATGTCTGCTAGAATAAAATTTTCTGCAGAGCTGTCTATGTAGTGACATACTGAGGCAATAAGAATAAACTGTAAAAGGAAATAACTTGGCCATATGAGTGTGTAGAAAAATGGCAAATAAGCTCCATGTAGACTGATGTAAGATGATAACACATTATGGGAAAATGGTACAAATGTACCTATAAGATAATGATTTCTAACTATCAGATCTGAACCAGCAGAGAATCCAAAGAGTTGTTGAATGCAACCTACTTTATGCCCAGGGGTCACTCTGTAACATCAATGCAGTGAAAGAAATAATTCCCACATTATTTTAATTATACATCTCAGGCAGGACTTGGGTGAAAAATGTCTGTGGAAAATAAAGAAATCCTTTTGTAATGGTTGTGTCACAATTTCCTCTCTGCTTCCTGTGTCCTCCATTCTAGTCTGTTGTCTATGGATGTGGGCTTGTTTTTTCTTACCAGAAAAGCAGTACAGGTGACACAGTTAGGGTCCCTGCTCTGCAGGAAAGGTTTCCACAGCTCCTGCTATGGTAGGCTCAGCTGCTCTGAGTAAGTTGGACCCGTAATCCTTCTGGCTACAGCTAACTAGATTCTGAGCAGCATTTACTGTCCACATTTTTTTTTTTTTGCCCTTATGCCATGTATAAATCTTCCTTACTTAAAGTTGGCTTGAGTAGGTTTCTATTTATTGCAGTCAAAGAAATCCCAGATATCAGTAGGTAATGTATTTCAAGAGGAAAAAAATCCCCTATCCCATCTTGCATAAAACTCAGTGCAAATCAATTTGACGGGTAAAGAGGCTTGGAAGTAGATTCTGGAAAGGACTGAATAGTTTACCCTATTGGAAACAGTCCTAACTCAAATGTACCTTGGCCTGTATCTGGAGAGCCTTTGTTTACCATTCAACTCTGACATGGTGAGGTCTGAGGGGAACTCCTGGCCAACTTCCCAAGCATTGCTATCTAATTTCCAGTATAGAAAATAGAGTTACTTTTGTGTCAACAGACTAAGATTTGCAAATCCATGACTCTGTGTGATCTTACTGTTGTTTTCCACTGTTGGTTTTTATATTAGTCACGTTCTCCATAGAAACAGAGCAAATAGGATATATCTATATGTCTGTCTATCTATCTATGTATTTATCTATCTACCTACCTATCTACCTGAAGAGATTTATTATAAGGTATTGGCTCACATGATTATGGAGGTTGTGAAGTCCTATAATCTGCCATCTGCAAGCTAGATACATAGCAAAGCCAGTGGTGTAGTTCAGAGGCCTGAGGGGCAGAGAGCTGATGGTACAGATCCCAGTCCATGTCTGAAGGCCTGAGAAACAGGAGCACAGAGGGTTCATGGAAGATGTATGTCCCAGTAGATCATAGAAGATTTATGTCTGATTTCAGCAGTCAGGCACAGAATGAATTCCACCTTCCTCCACCTTTTTATTCTGTTGAGTCCCTCAATGTTTTGGATGATGCCCATCCACATTGGGGAGGGCCATTTGCTTTACTCAGTTCACCAGCTCAAATGCTGATCACTTCTGGAAACATCTTCAGAGACATACCCAGAAAGAATGTTTAACCAGCTAACTGGGCATCCCTTGGTGCTGTCAAGTTGACACATAAAACCAGCCATTACAGTTTTCCTGGTACATACTTACTTCGGAAAAAAAAGCCAAAACACCATAGTTCATTTGAATTTAATTCTAGTCTCTGCACCTCGTGAATGACTATGTAGAACTGAAGATAAAAGAGCAATCAGGATAACTGGAAGAACTGATGGTCACCTACGTCGGTTAATTTTATTTTAAAGTAGGATTGTAACATAAAGGGCAAATGTTGAACAGGGTTATTATTAAAACAATAAATTAATAAATGATATGTAATTTACATATATTAACTTATTTAATCCTCATAACAATGCTATAAGAAAAATATGATGATTATTCTAATTCACATATCGGAGGTAAAGTAATTTGCCTAAGGTCTCATAGTGGCAAAGCTGGGATTTTATTCCAGCCAGTCTGGCACCAGAGTTTATGATCTTAACTATTGAATACCTACTAGATGACCTCTGATGTATATTGAATTAAACTCAACTGTTGGAATACTTACAAAACTTGTAAACTTATAAAACTTATAGAACTCTTTATACCAAGATATAGCAATGGCTCCAAATACCAATAGGCATGACTACTAACTTTAAGAATGTTAAATCCATAATGTAACATGAATGGACATTGGGGAAATTGGAGGGTATCAACCTGTAGATGCTGATGAACTGGGGACAGCCATAATGTCCCCAAACTCTGCCTAAGAAACACTGTTCCAGACAAACCAGAGAAATGTGTGGAAGTCAAGTATAATCTAGTATAAAAAGTCTCATGTTACTCTTGCACGTCATAATAGCTACAGAAAGAATATTTTAAAGATCTTTGAGGGGCTTCCTGCAGCTGGCCACTCCCATCGCTGGTGATAAAAAGTGTTGAACAGTCAGTAGACCTGATCCTGGTGGCTTTCTCATGCATGTATTCATGCTGGACATCCTCCTGCTGCTTTATTTCTTTGCTAAGTGAAATGGGTATTTGTTCATATCTTGGTTTTTAAACCCTATTTGTCATCTATTGAATATTTCATAATCAAAATTAAATCTATTTAAAAGAACTTTTCTTTAACAAATTTTTAATTTCATTATCAAGTTCTACAATTTCATGTGTAGCCACAAATACAAAATTGATGGTACCTGAGTGGGCCTGAGGCTTTGCTGTATTAAAAAATTGTTCTGTAAATTTCAGTGCCCATTAAATGTGAGAAATATAAGTTTGGTGAATAGATTTTTAAATCTCTCTACTTGCTTAAACATGTTGGTATAAAAAACTGAAAAGATTAAAAAAACAAAAACTCCTGAGGTAGGATTGGAGGGAGGGAGGAGAGCTGTTGGGAGAGATTTTACTTGGTGACTGTTGCTATAGGAACCATTTACCAATTGCTCAAGATAACAGTTCCCAAGGAAGATAGGAGTAGCAAACAAAATTAAACCCCCAAAATGAGGAAAACAAAGGGATCTGGCACCCCTTAGAAAATATTAAACACCTTTTTATGTACATGCATTTGAGATGGTATTTTCTCAGGGAGAGAGGGCATAGTGGGGAGATGCCCAAAATATTATGACCACTTCTCTTTCAAAGATCAGATAGTAATGTGTTAGGAGGCTGCCACATTCTCCTCCAAAGCTCACTACCATTCCATGGGTCAATCTTGAGGATGATCATAAGCCTCAACTGCAATTCTTTTTCTTTTCAACTAGCCTGCAGAACCAGATGGTAGACATTCAGTGTGTTTGTTGACTGGCCAACTAATCTCCCATTTGGATCTTAAGATTGCCTTAGAGACTAGTGAACACAGAATCTCAGTGCAGGGGTGTGTATTCGAAATCTCAAAGGAGAAAAGGATTTCTTGCTCAAAGCCTTAGGGCCAAGCATATTTCTTTGTAGTTATGGCTCATTCACAATTTCCTATTTCCTCCACACATGAAGCCACTTTCCAAGTGAATTGTCAGGTTAAAAACTAAATGTATTATTTTTTTATTTTCCAATTAATACATACTTTTATGCTGCTGTGAAAGCAAAGTAATCATGCTTGATTCCTAGGGCCTCAACTTTTCAGATTTAACTGGATATCCATCCTAATTATTTCTCAATCCATCGTTCTCCTCTTGATTTCTTTTCCTCTTCTTTACCTATACATGACCCTGCATTTTATCATTTCTAAGATCTTTGCTTCTGTTTCAAAGCTGACCAAGACTCAGGTAGTACTTTAAGTTCTTGAATGGAAAAAAGGTTGAAAAACTCACTAATACATTCATATTTGCATATCATTCTCAGACCATCTTTCTCCTTATTTCTCTAGGTAAGTATTCAGACTCAGATTTACCAATGGACCAGACATCTTCTCCATGAAGATTCTGGCTGGATCTCCCAAATACAATTAGGGAAAAAGCTAGACTGGTTCAAGGTAGGGGTTATTACCCTTAGGCAAGAGGTAAAAATATTAGTACTATCAGTATGTATAAATCTGTACCAGGATTGGCAGACTCATGTGCCCCAGAGTCCAGGCAGGTGATATGAATTAATGAAACCAGCCTGGTAGAGATATTGGCCCACTGGAGAGCATATGGACGGGTCTAGGGGAGGGTAGAGGAGAATGTTCAACAATTATTCTGCTTCAGCTGATTGATGACATGCAGAAATGTGGGTTCAGAGTTGCCACGTTATCCCATTTTCACAAGAAGACAGAAATCTGTACATTTTTGAAACATTTCTCCATTTTCCAAATTTCCTAACATTAGAGGTTTTGGTTCTCTTATTTTCTCCACCCACTCTTGCAACATCATTCAGGCTCATGTCTTTAAAACCACCTTTTGCCAATGGCTTCCAAATTTTTGTCTTCAGCTCAGATTACTTCCTTGAACTCTGACTTGCATATCCACCTGTCTCTTTGACATCTCCTTTGGAATACCTAATAGATACCACCAACATAATGGAGAAAACTGAACTCCTGATCTTTCCTGTGAAGCCAGCTCTGCTTTCTCCATATAGCTAAGGGCAATGTCATTCTCAGGCCAGAAACCTCACAGTTATTTATTTATTTTTTTTGTATCTAAACATCTATCTATATATTTTTTAATTGGAGTGTAATTACTTTGTGATATTGTGCTAGTTTCTGCTGTACAATGAAGTGAAGCAGCTTTATGTATACATATACCCCCTCCCTCCTGGGCCTTCTGCCCCCCCCCCACCATCCCACCCATCTAGGTCATCACAGAGCACCAAGCTGAGCTCCCTGAGCTATACAGCAGGTTCCCATCAGCTATCTATTTTACACATGGTAGTGTATTTATGTCACACCTAATCTCCCAATTCATCCCATCCTCCCCTTCTCCCTCTGCATCCACATGTCCGTTCTCTATGTCTGCGTCTCTATTCCTGCCCTGCAAATAGGTTCATCTGTACCATTTTTCTAGATTCCACATATATGTGTTAATATACAATATTTGTCTTTCTCTTTCTGACTTGCTTCACTCTGTATGACAGACTCTAGGTCCACCCACATATCTACAAATGACCAAACTTCGTTCCTTTTTATGGCTGAGTAATATTCCATTGTATATATGTACCACATCTTCTTTATCCATTCATCTGTTGTTGGACATTTAGATTGTTTCCATGTCCTGGCTATTGTAAATAGTGCTGCAATGAACATTGGGGTGCATGTGTCTTTTTGAATTATGGTTTTCTCAGGGTATATGTCTAGTAGTGGGATTGCTGGGTCATATGGTAGTTCTATTTTTTTTTTTTTTTTTTTTGCGGTACGCAGGCCTCTCACTGCCGTGGCCTCTCCCATTGCGAAGCACAGGCTCCGAATGCAGGCTCAGCGGCCATGCCTCATGGGCCCAGCCGCTCCGCGGCATGTGGGATCTTCCCGGACTGGGGCATGAACCTGTGTCCCCTGCATCGGCAGGCGGACTCTCAACCACTGCGCCACCAGGGAAGACCCGGTAGTTCTATTTTTAGTTTTTTAAGGAACCTCCGTACTGTTCTCCACAGTGGCTGTATCAATTTACATTCCCACCAACAGTGCAAGAGGGTTCCCTTTCCTCCACACCCTCTCCAGCACACTTTTTATTTCAATATCTTCTGCTTTTCTGGAATTATGAACCTTACTTTTTTCAGACTCAGTTGCTTTTTAAAATTTTTTAAATTGTAGTAAAATACAGATAAGTTTATCATCTGAACTATTTTTAAGTGTAGAGTTCAGTAGTGCTAAGTACATTCACATTGTTGTACAATCCATCTCCAGAACTTTTTCATCTTTCAAGTAAACTATATACCCATTAAATAACAACTCCCTATTCTCCCTTCCCCTAAGTCCCTGAAAACCATCATTCTACTTTGTCTCTATGAATTTGACTACTCTAGGTACCTCATATAAGCAGAATCATACAGTCTTTCTGTGATTGGCTTATTTCACTCAGCATAATATCTTCAAAGTTCATCCATGTTGTAGCATGTGTCAGAATTTCCTTCCTTTTTAAGGCTCTGTCACTTCCTGAAAGTGTTTGTTCAAATGCCACTTTCTCAGTTAGGCCTCCACCCACCCACCCCCACCTTTCTTCTAAACCCCCATTATCTTAATTTACATTTTTTCCTTAGCTCTCACTTCCTAATATACTATATGTTAATCATTTATTATGTTCATTATTTATTGTTTGTCTCTCCCTGCTAGAAGTTCCACGAGGGCAACTTTGTCTGTTTGAGTCTTTGATGAATTTTAAGCTTCTAAAACAGTGCCAGGCACATGCCCAATAGATATATGTGGAATGAATTTTTATATGTTGGCAACTACTTAAACAAACATTGTGTGGGCTAGATAAAACAACCCACAGGCCAAGCCCATAATCAACCTTTTGGTAGCCTCTGGTTATGAGAAGCGATGTAACCCCTACATCTCTCTTTCCCTTATGCCCCTGGTCTAGCCAGTCTACATAAGCATGTTTTCTATTCCAAATTATCAAAGGCAGATAGTAAACAAAACGGTGTATGGAGGGTGTTGGTTCTAGGCATATCTTTGGCTTCTTCTCTACTTCCTCTTTCTTCCCTGCTCTCCCCAAGTTGCTCTAATCCAGGGGACAGCACTGCAGGCTCCAACCTGCAGACAAAGGGCCTGTGGAGAAATCCAGGAAGAATGCTACATACCCACTGTGATACCTGCCTACCTACCTCCTGGAGTAGTTGAGGCCAGAACAAATCACCAGGAGCCATAACGCTCACATGACAAAAGGACATCACTGTTGCTTTAAGTCTTGTCTTACAATAGCTGTGGGAAAACAGATATGACATGGCACAGTGAGCTCCCGAGCAGATGGAGTTAAATCCTGGCTATGCCATTTACCTTGGGCACCTTACTCTCACGGAGTTGTTGATTCCTTGCCTGTCAAATGGAAGTCATCTTATTTGTCTAAGGATTAAACAGGATAATAAATGCCAAACGCTTGGCATATAGTAGGTAGTTGATTGATGATTGCTTCCTTGCCTTCTCCCAAGCCAAATGTTTGCTATAACCATTTTAGGGAATTTGGTTCCTCCCCTTCACTTAAATCACATTACCCTTACCCTTTTTGAACATACTATTTTCAAACTATTATGATTTTTTTCAACCTACTGTGCATACTGTATTTCCTAGATTTTGAAGTCTCTCCTTAAACACTTCTCTGCAAAACATATTTTTTTATTCTGTGTTTCTCTCTCGCACTTAAAAAAAATTGTTGATACTGCTACATGAGAGTTAATCTTCTGGTCTTTACTTTCAAAGACTTTCATGGTGTCTGTATATTTGCTACCTAAGACTTAAGCAGAAAAGCCAATTACATAGATTGATTAAAATAAAACAAAAGCAGAAATGGCATTTAAAAGTATATAAATTCACATTTTTTGAGTTCCTTAAACATGGACTAATTTTTAAAATATTCTCTGCCTCACCTCAAAATGTTTGGTTACTGGTTTTTGTCTAAATGCATCCAGTAGCAACAGACTTGCATGTTCCTTTGTGACCTGGAAATTCCCAAGTAATCACTTTTGAGTAGCAGATGTTTAGATAAGCTAACAAGTTCTTAGGGAAATAAATCCTTTTATGATTATTTCAGTAGGGATCTGTATGTTTGGTTCAGTACTTTAGTGGAACTACATTCTCAACAGGTGAAAATAAATACATGCAGAGCCAGGGTTTAAACAGAGAAGGAGATCTGGCACCTATTTTCCAGTGACTATATAAAGACAGGCCAGGGGGCTGACCTCAGGATGGGTGTGGGTCAGAAGGGCAGGAAGGGAATCTGCTGGTCCTCTTGTTCTTTTTGAAAGTCTTGTAAGAGCAAAATACATGTCAATTTTTTAAAGGAGGCCTGGGAAAGGGAGCATTGTAAGAAATTTAACTTAATACTTATAATACATACAAAGATAACATTATCATGTCATGTGTACAGCCAAGTGGGGAAATAATATCACCTGCTATCAATAACATCCGCAAATATTTATTACACATCCTCAGGGATGACACAAGCAGCAGACAGGCGTATGGACACCTAAGGGAGTGTTGGAGTGACCTCCATGTGTTTAGGTAATATGTGAGTAGGAAACTGTTATTACTCTGGGTTTTATTTTTTGATTTTTTTGCTAGTCCTCTTTCCTTTCAATTTCTGCATTAGAAAGGCTTTGAGCCACCAATACCTTTGTGAAAAAGAGAACATTACTCATTAGCTTTTTCCTTCAGGCAAAACCAAGTGCTATGTTTTAGCTCTCTACCCCTGATAAAGCTCTAAATCTTTCATCTTGATGGGAGGCAAAGACAAAGGCAGCAACCTCAGTTCTAAGAGATTCATTCCTTCCTCCTTTCCTTCCTCCCTCCCTTCCCTTTTTTCCTTCCTTCCTTTTCTGTTTTTCTTGCTCTCTGATGGCATAGCTTCACTCTTGGTTGTAGTCCTCTTTGTTTGAACTTTTCTAATACTCCAGGGTTATCCACAAACCTCATACGATTTCTTTAAAGAGAGACAAATTATATTAATCTCAATTAGAGACCACACATGCCTACACAATTTTGCCCACATCAGGATGGAGGTTTAAAAAAAAAACACCCTAATTTTTTTTAACAGGCAAACACAACTGTAGGATCATAGACCCTACATTTTCTACATAGTGAACATATAAACTCAGTGGTCTGGGGCCCATGGTCAGAAAGACATGGTAGTTCTACACTCTTCAGATCTTTCCAATTAGAACTTGAAAGCCCATTTCCCTCCCAGAGAAATGCCAGATGCATTCTTCTTTAATGAGCTTAGGACCAAAACTGCAATATGATCTCCTGCTTCAGGTGGAACATGGATAACAACTTAGAAAGAAAGGAGAATGGGGTCTGGAAGAGGATGTAGATTGAAGGATTACCTTAATTAAATGTAAAAGTAGGATCAGAGAGGTAGAAAGACCTTAAAGAAACACGAGTTCTGTGGTCTAAGAGACAAAGCCCTGTAGGGCAGCTGTTCCCATGTTTGGAAAAAAATCAAAGTAAGTCTGGATGTTTATACAATATTTAAAGAAAATAAGGTGGGCATGACAAACACTCCATAGAATATAGGCAACCCAAGACAAAAGCCTCCTGAGAACTAGTAACATCTTAAATGTTTTTAGTTGACTCTATGTTCTAATTCCATGCATTTTATTTAACTCAAACTCATAAATCAGGTTATTCTTTCAAATTATCCCTGATTCCACAGGCTCACTATGTTTTCTAGAGTCTTAAAAATTCAGTCTACAGGCAAATAAAAATTTAATTCAAAGTTTAATACAAATGAAAGTACATGGAGCTTGCCAGATCATATTTTTTAGGGTGTTTCTAAGAGCGACCAGAACTTTAAAATGCTGCAGTTTGGATTAAATAAATTATAATCCGTTAAAACAATGAGATATTATGCAGCTGTAAAAATCAATGAGGAAACCATGTACTGAGATATAAAAAAAAAGTCTCCAAGATATAGTATTAGGTAAAAAAATAAGATACAGAACAGTATGCAGAGTGTATTACTTTTACATAAAAATAGGTGAGAACAATATGTATGTATGTATTTACTCAGATATAAAAAACAAGCACAGGAAGAATACACAATGAATTAATAACAGTGGTTATTTAGGGCAGGAAGACTGGGCAGAAGGTAACTGGGCTGATTGGGACTAGGGGTGAGGAGATATTTTACTATAGACAGCTTTTATACTGTTAGATCCTTGAACTAATGTGACTATATTAGCTATATACATATAATTCTAAAGTCCTTTATTATACAAAAAAAAAAACAAGAAACAAAATGCAGTAGTTCAAAGGTGATGAATCTATAGGGGAAGTCTGTATTACTGACCTATATTTTATTTTTAGGCTCTGTCATCTTGTGTCTTGCTAATATCTCAAGGATAAACTACCAAATGCCTACAGTTTGACCCCTAGGTAAAGGAGAGATCAGGAAACTTCAGAAAACACAACCACCCGATAATCTTCTTAGAAGCATTTGGTACTGCTCAGTGATCCATGAATGTCAAGGCAAAACTCTGATATGCCTCTTCCAGGTTCTATATAAATCTCTTTATCTAAGGTAAACCTTGGGTCAATAAGAAATACTTGTGACCTTTGTTTTATGTTCGTGAGTGTTTTAGAGGCATTATTTCACATATCTTTCCAATAGCTCATGAAATATACAGCCTTTCTAATATCTTTTCATAAATAGAGATGTTAAGGCACTGAACAATCCAGCTCTGTGACAGTGTGTTCAGTGGTAAAGAAGAGCACACGTCTGTTTCGATTCATGGCCATACAATTACAGAGATTCACAGACTCCCCCAAAACATTCTCCATTCTCCAGTTGAGGCACTAGCTCCAGTGTCATTTTAAGCTCGTTTCTCATGTACTTAGATTCCTTTCTTTTCTTCAGATGGCAAACTTGCCTCTATCTAGTATCTGGGGAATGCATATCATTGGAATTATTAAATGTACAAGCTAACACAGCAAACCACCAATTTGTTATTTTGATGAAAATATTCTTGCATTTTCAGCAGATGGCTAAAAATGTTGCCTTTGTTATACATACTTTGTTTTGACAAAAACAGAAAAATAGAGAAAGAAAGCTCTGATCATTTTTCCTGTGAAGCTTAATCTAAAACCAAACAATTTGGCATGTGACTTCTGAGCGTGTTCCATGTTTCATCTCTAGAGCCCATTTCCCTGGCAACCTCCGCCCTCTCCCAGCTGCAGAGGTCAACACAATAGACTTGTCACAGGTTTTAAGTTGGGTAACTACTTTTAATTTGGAGAAATTATTACCCAGGGAGAAAATAGGCTGGTCCTGTACTTCAAAGAAAAAAAATAGAAATCAAGATGCACACAGCCTCCTGAGTTGGACTAACTCTTCATGTTGCTGTGTACCTCCTAAGCAGCTGTTCAAATAAGTAGTTGCCGGAGGAAATGTATATTCAAATGCTCCTTGTCATTTGCCTCTCCGAGCTTCACACCTAAAAGCCAGATGCAAGCTCTTCCAGGGCTAACAAATAGATGCCTTCTGGTGGCTCATTATGGTAATTACTGGCCGTATATTACTGCCATGTGAAAAGGGTTGTGAGGCAGGCCAGCCCAGGGGCATTTACAAGTGGTTTATTTGTGTTGAGCTATTAAGAATCCTCAAGTTATCAGATCAACCACTGCTCTTTGGGTTTTACAAGCAAGTTGTTCCTTAACAATCTGATCCTTCATCTGCTACCTTTGTGATATGTTTAAGCACCACTTAGGGACCTAACATGCTGCTTAGGAAAGTTACTTTACCTGTTTACAAAGAGATTCTCAAGTCCATTGTGTCCTGTGCACATTTTCTGCATGGCTCCTTCCCAACACCACCCACCCCACCCACCCCCATCCCTCCAAAGGCTGCAGTGCTTTCCTCATTCTTTGATCTTCAACTGGGCTACACACCTCTTTGTTGGCCACAGACACCTTCTTGGTGTAAACGAATGTTGATGCAACTGAGCTTTATGGGTTTGGACAACATCAGGGTTGAATCCAGGTACATAGGGTCTGAAGCTCATACAAATATGGAGGAGGCCCTCTTTAGCAAAAAGAATGAAAAAGTTTCTGAATATACAATTAGTTACAAAAATGAATATTTGGAATGAGAAATTACAAAGTTTAGAAAGCTGACAAATCTACAGTCATCACAAAATCTAAAACAACAGCAAAGACCTTAAAAATCAGCTGCCTGACTCTCCTCTGAACTTTTTTCTTACTTTTGGCAGGGGTAGGGGTGGGGGTAGAGGCAGACTCTTTGCCTCTTCATATGCCAATGGTTTTATAATTGTTTTATAGAGAGAAAAGAAATTCAGTCTTTCCTCTAGCGACATTGACTGAAAAAGCTTTTATTACTAATAGCTTAAGTTTCTTTCAGCTTCTCATCCTGATATTGGTAATGTTGTAAATTTTTAGAATCCTTATTAAATTTGGGAAAACATTAAACTTTTTTATACACGAGCTATAAGATTTCAGGGTATTTCAAGTTTTATTTTGCAATGACTAATCTTAAATACACTTCAAACTGAAATATACTCATTAACTAGCTTGTTTTACATGACACCATTGAAATATATCCCTTTCTTAATCAATTACTGCTTTTGTTTTAATCTCAAAGTTTTTTTTACATTGCTCTTTGTATCAGAATTTCTATTGATTTCATCACTCATCTTTATTGCTTTTTTTTTTTTTTTGCGGTACGCGGGCCTCTCACTGTTGTGGCCTCTCCCATTGTGGAGCACAGGCTCCGGACACGCAGGCTCAGCAGCCATGGCTCACGGGCCCAGCGGCTCCGCGGCATGTGGGATCTTCCCGGACCGGGGCACGAACCCGTGTCCCCTGCATCGGCAGGCGGACTCTCAACCACTGCGCCACCAGGGAAGCCCATCTTTATTGCTTTTAACTTCATATTCCATTAGTTTTTCCCCTAAATTTCCTTTTAGTTTTTAAATACATTTACAAAGGACAAAAATGGCACCCTTCGTAAACATACAAATCAGGAGGATGCTGTAGGTAAATTTTCATTTGTTTTATTGAAGCATCCCAAAACATCTTTCCAAATTTGTTCCTCCATGTTAGAATAATTTTGCAGATTTTAAAAAGCAAACTCTTTGGAAGGTGCTGTGCAAATAAGAGGCCACTGAAACGTAAGCTTCATTAAAGTAATGAAACATCTGCCTTTGGACCTCTGGGCGATGACCCAATAGGTGTGACTTAATGTGCCATTTGGGGATAGGTTGTGCCTTGTTCCTCAGTGCTTCTCTGCTCAATGCAGTATATAGCTAAATACATAGCTAAAGCTTCAAGCTAATATTGGGGAAGGAAGTGGGGGGTGGTGTCTCTCATATCCCCAGAATTCTCAGAGGACAAGGGATGGGGAATGGAGTGGGAAGGAGCTCTTGGTTTGAAGGCAGGGAAATGAGAAGGAATAACTCTTGGGGACTCTCCCCATTTCAGCCTGATGTCAGGATCCATAAGCGCATTTATTATTAAAAACCTACTTCTAATAGCATTTGGTTGTTACAGTTTTGTGAATCCTTTTCACATAAGAGATAGACCATTCAGCAAATTCTTTGTGATTGACAACGTTATCTCACTGATTATAATAGCAAAATTGGAAATAACCCAAATATTTAAAAGTCAGGTGTTGGTTAAATACATTATTACATATCCACACAACAGATGCATGCAACATCTAAAAATGTTCCATAACAGTATATTTATTGATTTGTAAGTTGGTTGCAATATATTTTTGCATGAAACAAACAAGATATAATATGAATAGTAAAATCCCAGCTTTGCTTTAAAAAAAGGAGTCATTTACATATGTAGATATGGATGTATATGTACTAAGGTGTTGACAGTAGTTGTCCTTGGGCAGGTATGATTGTAAGATTTTTGTTTTTATTAAAAAATACTTATTTGTATCATTAAACTTTTTTGCTGATAAGGATCTTTTATTTTGATAATAAGAAAAACATTTTTAGTGGAAAAAAGAAAAAATAGCATTTTGACATTGGATTTTAATCCTTTCAAATAAAATAATGGCCTGAACTTAAATTTATACATGCAGTTCAATATTAAAACTCCATTTCCAAGAGACATTAACCTATTTCTAAGAAGGATTATTCCGTAGGACTTACTGTAGCAATATGAGATAGGTCAGTCTCCCATACGGCACACTATGGGATCTGCAAATTCCATTCCTTTGACTGGGGAAAGGCCAATGTACAAAAAAACTGGTCCAAGGGGGGCTGTAAGAGAAATGTTTTATGCTTAATTGAATCTTTCTAAAATGTGTATGTATTATACTTAAAGTATTATCTGGAAAATGTTATGCTTATTTCTTCACACTTATAATATAGGAAAGTACAGTGACCTTTTAGAAATTTGGGCTATGTGTAGACAAAATGGATGAATCTGAGTTGCCATCAAGCAATATTTATTGTTGTGAATGCAGTGTGAGCCACCACTTAGAATCTATGAAGCTCAGAACACATTTGTTTCCATAACCTTACTCTATTCTTCCAAGATTCTTACAAGTTCTCAATCTTTAGTATGTAAAAGAAACACCTGAGGAAACTTGGTAAAAATGCAGATTCCAAGACCCCACTCTCAGACATTCTGATTAAGTAGATCCGGGATGGGACCCAGGAATGAGTAATTTGAACTGGGGCCTATGCTTGGAGAAACACCATTTTAAGAAAGTGTGCTTCTTTTAATACTGGGAAAATTATAGCAAAGAGCAGAAAAGAGCCTGACCTACTATGATAGGTTCAAAAAAGAACCTACCCAAGGACTGTGATGTGTGAAATACACACCATGATGAGATGAGATGAAAAACATTGCCTCCACTCCTGAATCTTTCTCCATCTCTCTTTTGCCAGCTGACCAACATGCTCCCTGAGCTGTATAAAGTGAACCCTTTGACCAAATTATTCAATGCCTCAAAACTGTCCCTTTGGCAATTAATGAAACCATACTGTGTGGAAAAAACAATCCTTTTTTCTTCAGAGTAGCTTGAAACCCTGTTAAGATAATGACTTGGACCTCACTTAAAAACCTGCCGCATTCAACCTTCTAAATCTACACTCCTACAGATTGCTGCCCCAAGTACATGTGCTTTGTCTCCGCTGGTGCTAATGGTTTTCTACGTTCTGCTCTAGACACGTGACAGCCCAGTGTCATGGTGCTGCTGAAAATGCATTTTCTGTGCCCAGGAAGAACCTGTATAAATATTCTCGATAAGTAACAGTTGTCATTTTCAGAATATGACAATTTTAGCTGCGTGTGCTTAAAGTGAGAGACGTGTCATTTATCCTAATAGATGTGAACACATGTATTGTACATACCAGTGAGTCACCTAATTCTTATTCACTCCAGCCTTGGTCGCAGTTGGGGGCAAGTGCCTCTAACAGGGTATGGCTGGATCAAATCACAAGCTAAAAAATCTTGGTCAATTATAGAAGCCTGAGGCTAAGGAGGGTTTTCAGGCCTCACAGACCCCTCCTCTTCCCAGGCTTACTGAAGATGCCAGTCAACCTCCCATCTGTGGAATTTCTGGGACTCTTTCTCCCCCCTGTAATTTAATGTGACTCAGTTGTTCTCTGTCCTGATAATACAAGTGGTGAGAAAGTCACCTAATCCTACTGGCATCCTCTCTTGTCAGCACCTCTTTATTTCCCTCTTTAAAGGCTCAACATGTTTTGATTTACAATCCGCACCAAGATAACTGCAGATGCCCTCTCTAAAAAGCAAGGTTAACTCACCTGAGATGAATTCTTTTATTGCAAACAAAAGCAGCACATGAGCAGGAAATACAATTAGTACAGGTGCTTCCTTGAAACTTAGCAAATGCCTGTTGTCTTGAAAGGAAAAAAGTCTTCACCATGGCCCGAGGTTCCTTTCACGCTATTTCAGTGAAGGAAGGATTTGAATTAAAATACATTTAAAGGACATTTTGTGAAATGCTTTTTCTGTGTAAATTGATATGATTATACAACTTTTCTTCTTCAGACTGTTAATACCGTGGATTACATTAATTAAATTTCAAATGTTGAAAAAAATGTAAAAATAAATGTAATGGTATAATTTTTAAAAAGTGCATTTAAAGGGGAAAGGAGAAACCCCAAGAAAGACCCCATGTAAGGAGCTGTAAATTGTTTAAGGACTCAGGTTATTTGGGGTGAGGACAGTGTTGAGCAAAACTGACCCCAACATCAGCATTTTGAGGTGAAATCATCCATCCAATGAAATCCCATCCAGTGAAATCATCAGTTTTGTATGGGTGCATGTTTTGAGTTATATTCTTGCTAAATAACTTTTTTCAGTACTCTGGTTAAGGCAACCTTTGTAGAACCTGTCATTTTATTCTCCTTGAAAATATGTAATGCATATATTAACTCCAGGAAAGCATTTTGAATTCTGTTAGATGGAGGCTGATGTGCTAACTTGATCTTCAGTTTGCTCGAGGTTCAGAGTTCGCTATTCTGATAGTTGACAGTTCATTACTTTAAACTTCAGGAGTTAATTGAAAGTCTTTTATCATGAAATATAGGTAACTCTTTTTAGGTGGTGTTAAAGGTATTTTCTGTTTGTGTTAAGAAATGATCAAAAAGGAAATCATGCAAAATAAATGCTTGTATAGTTAAAAAGAAAATTAAGATAAAAAACCCATGAAAAACAACGGAGGATATGGTAGACTTAACAAGAACACCTGATAAGTAGTTATAGTTAAATTGCCAAGTATTGCCATCTATTTTTGAAAATCTTGATCACTTCTCTAAACAAGTAATGTGTCTTCTATCTTTTTACTCCTGAGTTTCATCAAGTGAAGTATTACTTTTCAGCCCTGGCCAGGGTACTTTCTAATATTAATTGACCTTGGAGGCCACATTCCTATGTTTGCAATCTGGACCCTCCCCCTGACAATATCCTCCTTCCCCAGAGCATCCACAAATAGGGTTTCAACAAATGCTTTTGGCAAAGTCACACTTCCTCAATGGCAGAAACTACTTGCTCTTGGAATGACAAGATGACAAGATTGCATGCTCAATTACACCTGCTCCTCTCTTTAAGTAATTGCCTTAGATCTTGACAAATTATGTGCTAGTTTTCTCAGGCACTCTAATTTAAATTAGAATGAAGGTACTAAACTTTTATTAATTGTTGCAGCCTGATTGTTTGAAGCAATGTCTTTTTGTTTTCTAGAATTCTACTATCTTTCATGACCCAATTAGAAATAGCTAAAAATTCCTGCGATTTTGGACCCCTGTATATGTTTCCTTTTACATATTCTGAATATGAAACTGGTTTCCTATATCTGGATTTTTATGTAACAAAAAAGAGTGCTACTTTGTGGAGTTTTCTATGATTTGTAGAAATAAAAGCAGTAAAGGAGTTAACTAGAGCCAAATTTAGTAAATAAAAATACAACATGCCTAGTTCAATCTGAATTTCAGGTAAATAATTAATTAGTTTTTAGTGTAAGTATGTCCCATGCAATATTTGGGATCTAATTATACTTTAAAAATTACTTGTCTATCTGAAACTCAAATTTAACCGGGTGACCTTTATTTTATCTGGCAATCCTACAGTTGAATAAAGGCAAAATTGATTTATGTATGTGTGTTTTCTATGAATCACATTTTATTAGGAAGCAAAGGAATGAATTATATTTCAATGTTGGTATTGGGGAAATATGAGAAGATCAATTTAAATAATAGGTAAAAATAAGATACTATTGACAAGAAATATTAACCTGAATGGGGCTTTCATGCCTTTTTTCACATTCTAGTAAAATATAAAATTTCTCTCTATGTTTATAAATATGAAACTCCATTGTTTTCTGCCTTAATTAGCATTTGTAATTTTTGTTCACAACCCTCTAAAACACTTTCCATTACCCAAGTCATCAGCAGTCACTTAAAACTGGTGAAGCCTTACAAGAATAGCAAATGGAGGAATAGTAGTCTGATTAAAATTAGTTCATTTCAAGGAAGAAGGAACTCTCTGCTTTAAATTGAACTGTCATAAGCAAAATATTAGGGAACAAATACTTCAGATAACTTTCAGATTCCAAGCAAAGTGTACTAAAGACAATTTCATTTCAAAATCATAATTACAGTAGCAGAATGTTCTAATTTTTATTTTTAATGGCTCATGATTTTAGCAAAATAGTCACAAAATCAATTGAATGTGTTTCATGATTTTCTTATGATTTCTTTCATCACAAATTCTATACTAAAGGCCAATTAAAAATATTCATTAATAAAGTTAAGAAGTGTGCTACAAATAATTTTGATTAATATTAGAATTTTATATATTTCAAGGTTTCTAATGTATGCTATTATCCACTCTGTATGAATTGAAATATATTCTGAATCTTAAAATTAAATTTATTTTTTTTGCTTATATTATTAGCTTCAGTCTGCTATTAATAATTCCCACTTTTCTTTTCTTCCTTACTCTTAAAATAAATAGAGTTCAAAATGGAAAGAAGAGAAAGTTTGGTACTTTTATTATTACAAGGAAATGGACTTTTATTATCACATAATACACCTATCTTGTTAAACCTAATGCTGCTATTATAATCTGAAGTTCCCAAAATGAAATGCCTTTCTTTTTAATCAGCTTGATGAAACGTAAGGCAGTTACAAGTGCTTCTTTTTTGTAATTTAAGGGGTGAACTTCTTAGTTCACATGACAAAATACAGGCACTGGATCTTCTGGTATAAAAGTTTTCTCTAGCTTTTTAATCTAGCTTTCCACAGTGTTCAGTGTTACATGTTTACTGTCTCTTCAATGTCTGTAGGAAAATGTCAAACTTATCATGCAAGTTTCTAATATAGGTAAATATGTATTATATATAGTCTAATATAAGTAAAGGATCTGTTAATTTACTATACACTATCCAGTTCTCTTGTTTTATCAGTACCAGTAAAATAACATCAGTTGCTTTGGAACAGTTCAGAATGTCATTTTTCTGGGGAAAAAAAAAAAAAAAGAAGGTCTTGGTTCTAAAACAATAGAAAAGATAGCCAGAAAGAGTCCCAGTTGCAGTGTGAGAACAGATCTGCTGTCTGGACCAGCCAGAAGCGAGGTGCACACTTCAGTGCTCACTGGGGCTGAGGAGTCAAACCCACTCTTGCCAAAGCTGAGAATCAGGGAGATTCCCAAAAAGGGAGAAAAAAGGAATAAGAAGTAAAAAGAGGGCTTCCCTGGTGGCGCAGTGGTTGAGAGTCCGCCTGCCGATGCAGGGGACACGTGTTCGTGCCCTGGTCCAGGAAGATCCCACATGCCGCGGAGCGGCTGGGCCCGTGAGCCATGGCTGCTGAGCCTGTGCGTCCGGAGCCTGTGCTCCGCAACGGGAGAGGCCCCAACAGTGAGAGGCCCGCGTACCGCAAAAGAAAAAGAAGTAAAAAGAAAGAAAAACTTAAAGAAGACAGTAGAATGTAAGGGTAGTAATGAATCAGAAGCAGTGATGGCACAAAATCAAGACTTCTCTGGGGAAAGAGAACAAAAGCGTAATCCAGGATAGAGGAAGGATATTATTTCTCCAGCTGAGTTCTATGGAAATTAGCGTCCAAAAATGTAAAAGATGTGCCATGGAAGGGGGTGGGGAATTTTCCGTGGTTAAATATGCTCGAGAAATATATATAGTCCCATCTTGAAGATTTACAACACATAATTGAATATTACAATTTCTAAGCAGTCCTATTGTTTAAAAACTTTTTAATTTTGTAAGGAAATGTATGCATGTTTAATATAGATAAATATTAATAAACAATATTAGCATTAATATGTGATATTAATAAAACATATAACTATGGAATTATTTTTTCAGACCATTTGCTAACATTCTCTATTGTAGGAGTGGTTGAAGTAATGAACTCGTATTCTGTGGTTATTAGTTATTTGGAAACTTAGGTCTGGGTAATATCTATACCGATGATACCGAAAATGTTGCTTCATCACATCCACGATGTTCTTAGTGTTGACCAAAATTACAAGGTCATTAAGAGCAGAGCTATGAATTGAGAATCCCTGGATTCAAATCCTAAGTCTTCTACTTGCCTCAACAGGGTCCTTGACTTCTTTAAGCCTCAGTTTCCTTTTCTGTTAAAGAGGAAAGAACTAACAATGATAAAAGGGCTTATGTCATAGGTTATTGGGGGAATCAGATGAGATATTCCTTGTAAAATACATAACTTAATGCCCAGCAATGGGAAACAAAAAAATTTCTTTTGAAGTTTAGTTGATTTGCAATGTTGTGTTAGTTTCAGGTGTGCAGCAAAGTGATTCAGATTCTTTTCCAGCGAAGTGATTCAGATTCTTTTCCATTATAGATTATTACATGATATTGAATATGCTTCCCTGTTCTATACAATAGGACTTTTTTGTTTATTTATTTTATATATAGTAGTATGTATCTGTTAATCCCAAACTCCTAATTTATCACTCCCCCCCACCCCTTTCCCCTTTGGTAACCATAAGTTTGTTCTCTTTTTTTTCATTAAAAAAATTTTTTTTATTGCAGTATAGTTGATTTATAATGTTGTGTTAGTTTCAGGTGTACAGCAAAGTGAATCAGGTGTACAAATACTCTATTTCACATTTTAAACTATGTACATTTAATAATTATGATATTTTTCATTAAAAACATGTCACATCATAAGTTTGTTTTCTATGTGAGTTTGTTTCTGTTTTGTAAATAAGTTCATTTATATAATTTTTTTAGATTCTACATATAAATGATATCATATGTTATTTGTCTTTCTCTTTCTGACTCACTTAGTGTGATAATCTCTAGGTCCATCCATGGACCTGCAAATGGCATTATTTCCTTCAGGAAATGAAAAATCTTAGTATTATAGATCCTGTGCTCACATCTCCTCCTTTGTGAGTTCTCTAAGCACAATTTTTATCTGGCTACTCAAATGTTTTTTGGAGATTAGAGCTTAAATGAATTCTGAATCTCTGGCCAAGCAACATGGTGTCTGGGCCTATGGCCAAATGTAAATAAGTATGATCTTATCAGTCCCATGGTGAGTAGAGAGGATTTAGTGAGATTACATGCATAAAGGGGTTAATGATTTGATGGGCAGTAGCAGGTTATTTAATTGTGGCAAGGATGAACTGACAGGCAATATAAATGAGATAAGTTGGTTTTCTTAGCCCTTTACGTTACTCGTTCACAAGCTTTCAGTATCTGCTTTGCTGAGACATATATGGGCTCTGGGATTTGTGTCTGTGAGCTCAGGTGGGAAGAGTCCTTCTTACACTGGCAGTTGGCATTTTGAAGGAAAGATGAGACACCTGGGAGAGGTGGTGAACCCTCAGAATGGAGATCAGAAAGCCAAGCCTGCACTTGCACTTTCCCCAGAATTGAAGAAAAATCCCTGTCTTCATCCTTTTTAAAATTGAGACGTGAGGAAATAGATTTTTAAAAAAGCTTTTTTATTTAGAAATAATTACAGATACACAGGAAGTTTCAGGGATGATACAGAGAAATCCTGTATACCCTTCATCAATTTCCCCCACTGGTTACATTTTAGGTAACAGTACTACAATATCAAAAGCAGGGAACTGAAATTGGTATAAAGAGTGTGTATAGTTCTCTGTCATTTTATCACATTCACCTCCACAATCAAGATACAGAACTTGAGATTTTATTTTACCTGATTTTTCCTTTTCAAGAGGCAAAATAAAAAGTTTACATTAGCATAAGTGTTGATTGACTTTAGTTATTATATTTCAACTTTCACAACTGGAAGTAGGCAAGAGCAAAAAGTAGTTACTTGAGGGTTTTGATATCATAATTCAGGATTTTTATAGGATTGTGAACATTTCTTCTATGGTTACAATGTGCTTCCCCTTCCCTCTTTGTAAATCTGGTCATCATATGTAAATACTTTGGGAAGTTACTTTACATTCTAGTTCAGTTCTTCTTCTTTGTCATCTTTTGTGATTGCATTGTGGAAATGTATGTGTGTTACAAAAAGCAAAATGTGCTGAAGAAAGAACCAAATGGTGAAACAGATCCCATTTTAAAAAGCCATAAACAAGCTTACAGCATTAAGTGGTGACATGAATAAATTGCTTTTGCAAGAAAATGCAGACTTAATATCATTACTAAGCAACAGCTGAAAGGCATAACTATATTTCAACTGGTAGTAATGACTGACACCACTGGGTTAGAAATGATCTCATGATGGTATTATAATGATTTTTCTTATGTTTTAAAAAACAGAGGAACCTTAGAATTTCATCATGGTAGTTAAGGATGTAAAAGTTCAATGTTGACATAACTGGTTTTATACTATAGTCATTGCCATGTTCTTCTCTGGCCCTTAATACAAATATGTCAAGATTTAAGAGACTAATTCTCATAGTTTTGCATGGCTGTGACTCCTAGCTTTTTATAAGGCATACCCATGGCATTCATAGTTCAACAAATTGATCTCCAGACTGATGAGCACTATTCTAACCAATAATTTTATCCATAAAATGAGTACTTCAGGATAAGTGGGTGGGCACCTGTACTCACTAACCACATCAGCAAAGAGGCTGGTTCTGGCACCCCACCTGGTGTTAATCAGTAGCATTTCCCAGAGTGTGTCTCATAAAATATGATAGTCTTCTAAAATGCTCTAGGAAAAAAATTTCTATTTTTAACACCACAACCAGGACATGATTGTCCTCAGTACAGATTTGCCAACATGTTTACCAATGTCTCTTAGCATTCTTTCTTGCATCTTAGCCCATCCTTTTGGAATTGTGTGTGTGTGTGTGTGTGTGTCAAAGTTTTTAGAAATTTCTTTAGAAGAGAGATCTTTTAGTTTGTGAGAAATGTGCTAATTTCACATTGGAAGATATTTCACTGACTGTGTGACTCTAGGTTGACAGTTGTTTTCTCTTAGCATTTTGAAGATATTATCCCCATCTTCTGATGGTGTCAATCAAATTGTCATTCCACTTAAGTTATCTGTTTTTGTTGTTGTTGTTGTTTTTAATCTCTAGTTCCTTTTAAGAACTTTGTCTTGGCAATCTACACTTCACTGTGTATTTAGGTGTCTTGTTTTCTTTAATTTATTTGAATTTCATTGGGATTGTGAATCTGAGGGTTTGTGTTTTCATCATTCTGCAAAATTCTCAGCCAATGTCATTAAAAAAAATTTATTGGAGTATAGTTGATTTACAATGTTGTGTTAGTTTCAGGTGTACAGCAAAGTGATTCAGTTATACATATACACACTCTTTTTTTTTATATTCTTTTCCCATATAGGCCATTTTATAGAGTATTGAGTAGAGTTCCCTGTGCTATACAACAGGTTCTTATTAGTTATCTATTTTATATATAGTAGTGTGTATATGTCAAACCCAATCTCCCAATTGCCAATGTCATTTTGAATATTGTCTTTCCCTAATTGTTATCTCCCTCAGGAAGTCTGATTAGACTTTTATTAGACCTCTTTACTCTGCCCTCCATGTTCACTGATTTTATCTTCACTATTTTCAATCAGCTGTTAGAGTCCAATCTATTATTTTGTCCGCTTAGTTTCTAATTTGAATTCTAAAAGCTCTTTCGTACATTTTTTATCTTCCCTGGTCATTTTTCATAGCCTTTTGTTTCTTAGTTACACTTGAGTCTTGTATTTCTTTAAGGATTTCAAGCGTACCTATTTTATATCCTGTATGTAATAATTTCTAGTCCAGTGGTCTTAGTGGGCTTAATGTATAGTGGGGTGTTTTTTTTTTACATTCTATTGACTCTTGCTCATGGTGGTTTAGTTCCTCACTTAATATATTTTTCATTAACCCATGTTCTTTGGAATTTTGGCTGTAGGAATTTTTTGAGGCTCAAGTTTAAAGTGTTCTCCATTATGTATGATTTATTTTTGTTTCTGACAGTCACCTAGGGGCATTGCCTAGCCAGGACTAGTTCAAATTAAATTCTTAGCTCTGGGTTTTTCAGATCACTGAATACTTTGAAATCCATGCCCAAACCCTTGTAAAGACTTGCTTATGATTTTGAATTCTCAGGGAAAAATTTTCCCAAACCCCTCTACCTAGAACCAAGTCTAAGATAGCTAAACATTTCTTCTCCACTGCTGGTTGTTTTGTGTGTCAATTAATTAATACATTATTAATTAATAAATTATAATCAATAATATTATAATATAATAATAATATCTTTACCCTTTCATTGAAAGAGTCACTTCGGGAGGTTCTGGACTCATGCAGGAGTCTCTCAGCCAAAATCTTCCTTAGCCTTCAATCCCCTAACTAGAAGTGACCCATTAAACTCCAGGCCATCAGCAAATATTGGATGCTCCTGAAGTTGCTGCCAATGACAGTACTATGTTTACTCTCTAGGGATATATTTTCTCATGCTTAGGGGCTCAATTTCTTGCCAGTTTAGTTATTCACTTAAGGGCTAAAGATTGTATCCAACATTTTTAATTGTTCTGTACTAGAAACACATTCATGATGGCTTGTTTGCCACATTACCTAAAACGGAATTCAGAATATCATTTAAAGGTGTTAAGAAAACTATTAGAAGAACTAAGGATAATAATCAAATGGTGGAAAGAGAAGTGTAAAGAAGTGGAAGTATATTTAGTTTATCATTCATAGTGGAAAGTCATCTTAATATGTCTTAAAAATAGAATCAAACATATTCTATATGATTATAAAGGTAAACACTAGAGACTGTAAAAAAGATAAGCCTTTCAAATTTCAAAGGAAAATATTCATACAAAAATACAGCAAAGCAAACTCAGACCAGTGATTAGAATGTAAAAGACAAAAGGAAAAACAGATTTTAAAGAATACATGCATTAAAGCAAACATAGTAGTAAAATAAAGAAGAAAATATAGTAAAATAGAAAAGACAAAAACAGAACTAAAAGTCAGAATTAAAATACAATGGCAGAGCTTCCCTGGTGGCACAGTGGTTGAGAGTCCGCCTGCCGATGCAGGGGACACGGGTTCGTGCCCTGGTCCGGGAAGATCCCACATGCCGTGGAGCGGCTGGGCCCGTGAGCCATGACCGCTGAGCCTGCGGGTCCGGAGCCTGTGCTCTGCAATGGGAGAGGCCACAGCAGTGAGAAGCCCGCGTACTGGGAAAAAAAAAAAAATACAATGGCAGAATTGAAACCAACACACAGTAAAGGCAAATGTTATAGACTCACCTATGAAAAGACTTTCAGATTGACTTACAAATAAAAATTCAACTATATGCTAAACAAAGCGTCTCAGAATGGTTGAAAGTAAAAGGATAAACACACTGTGTCAGGCATATGAAAACACAAAATTATGCAGGGGCTAAGATATTAGACCAGGTTGAATTCACAGAAAAGAAACATTAAAATAAGACTAAAAAGTCATTGTTTAAAGACGTGCCATAATCCACAGGAGTGTACAATAGTCATGAATACCTAACATACCATAAAGATTCCTAAAGTGAAGCTATAACAAACATAGATGATAAATATCTATTGTGTATATCTATACAATACACAATAATAATCAACGTTCATCTTTAATCCATAAATAATCAAGTAGACCAAAACAAAAGTATGAAATATAAAAATAAATCTAATAAAGTAGGTCTAATTGATATATATATTAAACTCCACACAGGAAATATGCCTTTTTTTTCCCAAATACACATGGGTTTTTTCCTTAAGAATGACCATTTATTAGGCCATTAAAAATTTGAATACATTTCAAAATTGTTAGTTTCGTTTCATTTGCTTTATCCACCATGAACTAAAACTAGTAATTAATACCTATATTAGTAAAATAAAGAAACTTAGGGCTCTCCAAAATTTTATTTAAAACACTCTCAGATGAGAGATCAAAACCAAAAATACTGAAAACACTACATATTGAAATCTGTGGGACGCAAAAAGTTGATCAGAGGTAAAACTAAACTTCAAAGAAAAATTGTGAAATAAGAATGAGTAAAAATAACTGGATGAAGCATTCAGAATAAGAAATTGTGGTCATCAACAGAATAAATCTAAGGAAATCAGAATTTAGGAACTGGTAAATAAAATGTGAAATTTCGGAATAGCTACAACAACCCCCCGAAAAGGGTAAAACTAATAAATTCAAGAAATTGTCATTTAAAAAATTTAATCAGATAGATAAACCACGATATTTTTAAATGGTGAGAGATGAAGAAACCACAAATATCTAAAATGAGAAATTAAGTTGAGAACCTAAACAGTTATCGAAGGAATTAAGATGTATCTTTGTTCAACGTTATACCCATGGATTTGAAAAATCTAAACAATATGGGTATTTCTAGGAAGTTAAATTACCAATAATAACTTCAAAGTGTATAGAAAATCTACATAGACCATTTCAGAGAAATGATGAAAGTTGTCAAAAAGTTGCAGGCATCAGGCTCAGAGTAATACTATATATGAAGCCTACCAAAAATTTTAAGGAACAGAAAATTCCAATGCTTTCAAAATGATTCCAGAGCAGAGATTGAAGAAAAACTTCCATTTTTCATATTACCCATCATAATAATCATACTAAAATCTGACTGCATAGTAAAAGAAAACTACATATCAACCATGCTTGTGAATATTGATTGAAAAATCCAAAAGAATATATTAGCAATCAAAATCTAACATTACTTTAAAAGAATACATCATGACTAAGACAGGAAATTAGGAATATTAGAAAAATTATTAATATAATTTGTTACTATTATATCAGAAGGGAAAAATAATATGATCGTACATAGAAAGGGTGTAAAGGTATTTAAGTTTAAAATCCATTGCTATTAAAAACTCTTTATAAAAAAATAACAGACATTTTTAATATCTGTCTGATTTACAGCCAAAAGCCCGCATGTGCTTAATAGTGAAACTGCTAGAAATATTTTCAACAGGAGAAACATAATAATGTCTACTATTACAATTATTACTTGTCATTGCTGTAGAGATCCTAGATGTACAATTAGAAAGGAGAAACAAATACAAAAGTTTGAAGTGATGACATGGAATTATCATTATTTACATATATGATTAAATTGTATAGCTAGAAAATATCATTACCAACAATAAGTAAAAGAGCTGGCTATAGCATTAATACACACAAACCAGATATTTTCTTATGTACAAGTGGAAGTTACTTTAAAATATAAAGTAATAAAAGTAGCATTTGTTATGGGAACAAAATGATAAAATGTGATAACAATAAACTTAAGAAATGGTTAAGATATATATAAAGGTTACAGATATGTTTAAAAGAATACAGAGAGACAAAATAGGAATTGAACAAATATAATTATATACTTTTTTGATAAAAAGTCTTAATATTTTAAAGGTGGCAAATCTCCATTTACTAATTTTTACGTTAATATTATCACAATGAAACTAACACACAAATAATTTTACGAATAGACAACAGTTTAGAAATAGAAGATTTCTGAGGTGAAGTTAGTTCTACAAGGTATTAAAATATAATGCATTAATTGAAACAAATTTTTACTGGTGCATAAAAACAGAACATCAATGGAACAAATGAAGAGTTGAGATATATTACCAAAAGCCTCATGGTAATGTGGCTTGTTATAAAAGAAGCATTTCAAATTCATCCCCCCCCCCCCCGCAAAAAATGATTTATTCAATAACTAATGATGAACAGTTGCCTGGCCTTCTGGAAAATAATAAATTAATTCCTACCTCAGGCTTTATACCAAAATGAAATCCAATAGGATCACAGATCTAACTTTACGAAAGGAAACTCTAAACGTACTAAAAGAAATTATATGAGAATTTAAAAATTAATCTTGGAATGAGAAGAGCCTTTTTAAATGTGACACAAAAGCTGAAGCCATAAAAGATGATAAATATGTCTACGTAAAAATTAAGCATTCCTGCCTTAGACTTTTGTAAATAAAATCAACGACAAGCTGGGAAGAATATTTGTAACATATTAAAACATATGGTATATAATAAAGGTCTATGTTTTTAGATATATTAAGTGTTCTTAGGAATCAATTAGAAAATATATGTAAAAACTAGTAGGAAAATGAGGAGAGGACATTAGTAGCCAGTTTTTAGAAAAGTAAATTCAAACAGCTTTTAATTAAATGAAGATATGTTCAGTCTTGTCAGTCATTAAAGAAATGTTTATTAAAATAATATATCATTTAAACCTAACAGATTGAGATATACTAAAATATGTGTGTATGTATGCTTGTATCCATATATGATCTCTCTGGAGTGAATCATCTCAAGATATTAAGAGTATTTGCCTCTATGGAGGGTAACCAGGGGCCAAGGTGAGATGAACACATACTTTTTTATAGCACACTATATTGTAAGTTTAAATTTTTAACCATGTGTGTATTACTTTTAAAGAGTAATATAATTACCTCAAAATATAAGTTGAAGCCAGAGAAATTAAGTAGATTAATTAATGTCACACAGTTTAAAAATAGCAGATGTTTCATTCAAGCCCAGGGCAACTTGATTTCGACTAAAGTACACAGGTATATTGCTGACATTAATTTGTATTATTATTTCTAAACTTTTGTCAACTTATCCAATGTGACAAGGATACTATGTACATGGGCTATCTCTTAAGGGAGAACCATGTGAACATTTGTTGGGAAGTTGATGTTTTTACTCTCTTTTCACTATTTTCTTTTATAATTTTACTTAATAGAGATATGAAACAACTTGTGACATCTTCATTTTTAACAAGCATCTCTAATAGATCTGGGATTTTTGAAGTCTTCTTTTTAAAGCCTTTTCTTCATTGACAAAATTAGTGCCCTGTGTGTGTGTGTGTGTGTGTGTGTGTGTGTGTAATCATTACTCAAACTTTAGACTATTAAATTGCAAAACCTGGATTGAGAGTGAAAACACATCAAGGTGTCCTATTTAGCTAAATGAGCTAAGGGACTCTGAAGGAATTTATCTTTGGAACATTATAGAGCACCCCTGTATGGATTGAACTGGGAGAATTTACTTCTTTTCTTTCCTTCTTCTTCTCTTTTTAATCACGGACTCCATTTACTAAAATGTGTTTCACAGAGCATTGACCTTTAGAGTATAATGGCTTCCTTGGGGCTATTACAATTTATAGGGCAAATGCCTTCCAATCTTTCAACCCACAAGTAAAGGTTAAAAAGTTTTAGGCACAAAGTACCTAACTCTTTACTTGTAAATCACTTTCCCAACCAAAAGCCAAAACCATTAGCCCACTCTGGGCACTTTTCATGTTTGAAATGACATTCTTAAAAATCAAGTTTATCTTTGAGTAGAAAGGTTTTTTTTTTTAAGTATAATATCCTAGGATAATAGGTTTGACTGAAACCCTAAAGGCCACCAAGTAAAACCTCCTACTGTGATCAGGATTCCTGGATTGTTTTCTAACTGAATTTGTAAGGGAGAGAGGACTAGTTTTTGTTTCGTTTAATTTGTATTTCTTTGTAAAAATATATATCAAAATTCAAAATAATTATCTAAGTAGTGAAATTATCAGTAATCTTTTTTTGTTTATATTTTTAATTTTTAAATCAATAAATATGTTATGTTTACAGTTTAAGTGCAACCTCTAATGTAAAATTTGAAAAATACAATCAAGAATAAGGATGAAATAAAGAATCACCATGTATATTATCCTATCAGTATTTTCTGATATAACCTCCTTAAACTTAACTTCTTAGCTTTGGTTGTTGTTTGTGGGTTTGGGGACTAATTTGTTTGTTGTTATTTCATGTAATTTGTATGTTTTTCATTTGGACCATACACCTTCTTGTAACATGAATTCATAATAAAACTCAAAGTAAAGGCTGACTTATGGCTAGGAATTCTCAAGAGGGGTTCTTTTTGTTTCTTTACACCTAATGCCAGACTCAAGACAGGCATGTTTTCTTGCCCTGTATGTGTGGATTTTGTTTGTCAGGTACCCTTGTATTGAGAGTATGGCCTTAAGAGAGCATCTTTTTTGCAGAGATTCCCAAGTGGATCTCCCACTTAGGGATGACCTCAGGTCTTTGCTTTCATCTCCTGCATCCCTTATACCCAACAAAGTGGAGGCACAAGGTATCCAGGGCATGTCAGGATTCCTCAAGGAAGAGGCAACTTTGAAATTCATTCATCTCCAAGAGTTCCTGCTTTCATTTGCTTTGGGAATATATATATTACCTATTTTCATGTTACCTCAATAACTGATTTAGAAGCATTTTGTAAAAACTTTCTCCAGCCTTGTAGTTGCCCCTCTTGAGGTCTAGCCATATTTCTGGAAATGAAAGTTCAATTCCATTATATTTTTACTTAATTCTTCTGTTTTAATTATGCTTGTTCTCTATCAAAAACATCAACTATACATATATATGCTCAATCTCCATTCTCTGCCTCCTTATCAGTCTTTTTATTTTCATTTTCATTGTTTTTCTTTACTATGTTTTATTAGAGCTATTTATGCTGTCCCATTACTCCTGTCATAATTCTTGGCACCATTAATATCCAGTTAGAAGATCCTTCTAGTACCTGGTCTCTCAGTCCCTTACTCTCCTCTCCTTTTTTCCTCTACTTCAGTCAGTCACTCCCATAGTTATATCTTAGTCCTTGTCACTACCAATAACTGAAATTACTCCATAATCTCAATTTCAGCAATTCTGTTCTGTCCATCACCTATCTTTCTAGCTTACTCCCTCTAGTATTCTAATGCTAGTAATTCTTCTATTCCTCTGGGATCTACAAGCTATCTATCATACAACATTTTCACTGTCTCTTATGCCCACGCTTCCACTGTTTACTCACTCCTACCCTTACCCAATTTATATTCCATAGGCTAATATTAAAACACCCTCTTACATAAATTATCAACACCCTTGTTATTCACTGCCTTTGACAAATATCAATCTTGGTAAATTCCAATTTTTCTGTATTCTCCATGTACCACTGTATAGCTGAATTTGACTGGAGAAAAGCACATCCATATTGACTGGTCTCATTTTAAATTTATGACTATTAACATGAAGAGGATTTTTGTGGTGCTGTCTGGCAATCATATTGCACTCCCCATGACCATTTATGCTCCCATTCTTCTATATTACTCTTTTACATTTTCTCTCCTTTTTCATACGTCCAGCACATCCTTCCCCATCCTTACTCTTAATCCTGACCTTTCTTCCTATTTCACTGAAAAAATAGAAGCAATCAGAACAATTCTTCCAAGCAATTTTCCAAACTCTTCCAATGTCACTCTATTCACCTATTTGAATCTAGACTAGTCTGTTTTTCTTCCTGTCATGAATGAACAGTATGTTCTAATGCCATCATTTTTCATTTCACCTCTTGTCTACTCAGGAGCATCCTTCCAACAAATTTTCCCTCTCCCCAGCATCATCATTTTCTCCCTTTACTACTCCATCATTTCAGTCTTGCCTCGCTTAATCAATTCTCTGTTTAGCAGCCAGAGAACTATAAATGTAAATCAGAACATTTCACTCATCTGCTTATAGTCTTTCAATGGCTTCCCTTCATATGTTGGATAAAATTCAAACACTTTAACCCAGTTTTCAAAGCCCTGTGTAATCTGGCCCCTACCTATTGAAACTCATCTTGTACTATGGTCACTCTTGTTCACTATATTCCAGTCACAGTGGCCTTACAAAACTCACCAAAATTCTCCTGACCCTGTGGCTTTGTTCCTGTTTTTCTATCTACCTGTAAGATTCTTTCCTTGATATTCATATGGGTGTCTTCCTTAAAGTCATGTTCAAAGAGAAGTTCCCATGACCAACCAATTCAAAGGAGGCAATGTCTATTATACTAGTCTATTTTAATTTTAGTTATAGCACTTATCATTCAGTATGTGATATTTTTCTTATTTATTGCTTATTTATAAATTAAAAAAAATTTCTCTGACTAAACTGTTAGCTCCATTATAGTATGAACATTCCCCCTACTATATATCCTGGACACTATATCCTTAGCATATAGAACGGTACTCTCTGTTAAACATTCAATAAAAATGAATGAATAAATTAATGAATGATGAATGAATGAATGAACTGGAGGCCTTCTAAATTACTTCTAACAAATTCCAATAAATTTGTTCCACTAAGCTATGTTCCATATGTTCAATTGCCTTGCTTTAACAAATTAATGTGATCTTTAATTTGTACTGTATGTATTTCAAATTCATCACAACAAGGGAAAGATGGCTTTCCATTCAACTTTCTTGAAACTTTAATTTGACTAAAGGAATTACATGTGGTGCATAGGAGTCATAATTAATGACTTGGATTTACATTTGATCATTACCAGGACTAGAACGTGTTCACTAAATAGTGATTCCATGCTATAGAAGTAAAAAGAAACCAATGGTAAGTGTCCTACCTTTTTTAGTGAAAAATAATACAAATGTACCAGACATAGTTAGAAGGATAGATTCCTTACTTTTCAAACTCAGGTGCTGAGGACATAAATGTAACTTGAGAAAATCAGAACACCACAGAGCTTTCTCCTTTTATTCAG
The DNA here is from genome assembly GCF_964374135.1 of Grampus griseus. Taxonomy (NCBI): domain Eukaryota; kingdom Metazoa; phylum Chordata; class Mammalia; order Artiodactyla; family Delphinidae; genus Grampus; species Grampus griseus. Next base: position 59,453,110 of record NC_139003.1, on the reverse strand, counting down.
GGAGAGTGAGTCTCCACATACTTGTCACTTCTCCATCTACAGCACATTTTTAATGCTTCACATTTTATATTCCCTACAGCTGAGTATGGAAATGGTTAGTTACTTAAATGATTCCAAAGCTACTGTTAAGTGAAAATCTTAAATGTGGAACAGATGTTCAAATATTGGGGCAATAAAGATATTATTTAGGGCAGCTGAAAAGCAGATAAAAGGGTAGAGGAGATCAACTCATGATGGATGAGCACCTGCAGCCAAAGCAACTGCAGTTAAGAAGCAGCAGAAGGCTATAGGCATCCAAAGGTGTGGGAGCCTCGGCTATTTTGTGAGGGTACCAAGGCCATCAGTATTGAAGACAAGACCATGAGTCTCCTCTGTTTTTGGTTGCCCCATAACATTTTCTGATGGGACAGGATGTCCTTTAGTGCAGGAGAAATCCCCAGAGCAGTGATTTCTCAAATTGCTCCTTGCAAGTTGCAGCAGGAATCCAGTGGTGGACAAGCAGATGGGACTTTAGCACCCCCCACCCCCATCTCCATTGCTTCAACCCAAGCAGTTCTGCAAAATATTTCATTTGCATAATAAATAATTTGTTGTACAGAACTTTACAAATTTATTCTAATTTATCTTGATGAATTAATGTAGAAATATAGCTATGAAAGTTCTAATTTTTTAAAAAAGAGTAATTGGGAGGAAGATTTGCACTAAGTTTAATAAATTTTAAACCTATAATAATTAAAATAGCATATACTGGCTTAGGAATAGACCGGTAGATCAATTAAATAAGAAGTACATAAACATATTAAAATATGTAGGAATTTTTATATGATAAGGTGTTATTTCAAATCAAATGGAAAATGATAGATTATTTAATATGTGATATAGGAGCCCTATCATACAATTGCCAGATGGGTTAATAATTTGACTATGAAAAATAAAATCCTATAAGTGTTTGAATAAAATATAGGTGAGTATTTTTTAAACCTGAGATAGAAAGGATTAGAAAGCTAATCAAGACACACAAATCAGTAACCATAAAGGAAACTCTTAATTTTACCTGTGTAAAAAGTAAAGATGCCCATATGGCAAAACATTAAAAGTAAGATTAAAAGACAAACAAAGAACATATTTGGAACATATAGCAGACAGAGAGTTGATATTCTTGACATGTCAAGAGCGATTAATACTATAAAACAAACAGCCAAATGAAAAAATATATTATAAGACATTAATTGTACTTTATTAAAGAAATTTAAATGGCCAATAAATATATGAAAAAAAATTGAACCTCATTAGCAGTCAAAGATATTAATTTTTAAAATTTGGTTGATAATACATAGTTTTGTCAGATATGTATAAGGCTTTACAATTTGGGTAAAACCTCTGTGAGGGAGCAGTTGGTCAATACCTATCAAAAGTTAAAGCATACATACCTTTTGACCCAGAAATCCTATTTCTAGGAGTTTGTTCTAAAGATACAATTAGGTAAATTTATAAAAAATTATATATATATATAAATATTCATTGTGGAATGCTTATAATAATGAGGAATTTGAAGCAGCCTATGTGTCCACACATAGAAATGGGTAATGGAATATTACCCATTAGTCTAGGATAAGCTAGACTATGTTGCTATACCAAGTAAATTCTGAAATCATGGAGGCTTTACATCTAATTTTTTTCCTTGCTCACACAAAATCCATTGAGAGTAAGGGCAGCTTTCTTTCTTAGGCTATCTCCATTCTATAGCTCCATCATTTCTTTGAATTGCCACTGTGGGAGGGCTGGAGAGCAATGCAAAGGTTCTTCACTGCCTCAGCCTATATAAGTGACATACATCATTTCCACTAGAGCTCATTGGCCAGAACTATCATTTAATCCTCTCAATAACTCTGACTTAAAGATTTTATTATCTCTGTTTAACACATGAAAATCTACCTCAGAATTTAAGTGGCTTACCCAATATTATTCAATAAATAGGGTTGCAAAGGTCTACCAGCTCTAAATACCATGCTCCTTATTTATTTTTTAATACATGTAATAATTTCTTTTGGATCCTGATTAAATCTTTGTCATTCCAGCAGACTAGGGCTTCCAGGATTCTTGCTGTGTGGATTCTGGTCTAGGTCTGAAGTTACCTGGGAAATGGTTTTTGTTTTAATAAAATAGATAAATGTAGGGTTCAAGAAGTCCTTCTTGTCTCTTTATGTTTCTGCCCACATTTCCCTTCAGATCTACTCCCTACCTTGTGAAATCTCTTCCTCCTCAATCTCTTTCTTTGTAGGCAGTTTTTCAAGAAGCAACTAGGCCAAGCCCTTCGCTTTCATCTGTATCCTTACTGCTGGCCCTCTTCGGTATGCCTGCACTCATTCCATTTGTCCTACTTCCCATTCGTTGATCTGAGTGCACCACTTTCTTCATTTAGGGAGCCTTCCCAGATTCAACTCATTCTGGACTGACCCTTCCATGGTTTTGGATTCCCTCAGAATGTATGCATAAAGTAATCCTTCTTTGTTATATTCATGCTTGTATTTCCATGTGTGCAACATCCATTGGTTGACCAACGAAATTTCTGGAAGGCAAAGACTGTATTCTCTATTCTTTGTTTGTTTGATATTTCATAACATGGTAGTCATGGAGCTGCATCACCCAGATCTTCTTCAAGAAGCATAGTTAAATGATAGCCCCAGCTACCACTCCTTTGGATTTATTGTTGCATTCATGGTGAGGCCATGCTTCTCCTGGGCCTGCTCCCAGCTAATGACATGACAGAGTGCTGTGCTGGCCCATTCCTGTGGGATGCAGGCCCTCTCTAATGAGCGACTTTGACTTAGTATTCTAGTTTCCTGTGGCTGCCATAACAAGTTACTACAAATTGGATGGCTTAAAACAACAGAAATATATTATCTCACAGCTTGGGGGCCCAATGTCTGAAATCAAGGTGTTGGCAGGGTTGGTTCCTTCCAGAGGTTCTGGGGGAGAATCCATTTCATTCTTCTTTCCTAGCTTTCTGTAGCTGCTGGCAATCTTTGTGTTCCTTGGCTTGTAGCTATATATTTCCAGTATCTGCCTCTATTTTCACATGACCTTCTTCTCTGTGTATCTGTGTCTTCTGTTCTTATTAGGACACTTGTCATTTGATCTAGGGACTACATGGGTAGTCCAGAATTATCTCATCTTGGTATCCTTAATTATATTTGCAAAGACCCCTTTTCTAAATAAGGTCACATTTACAGGTTCCAGGCAGACATATCTTCTGGGGTGGGGAGGGGGCACCATTCAACCCACTACACTCAGGGACTCCCAATTGACTTGGCTAAAACTTTCTCATGGTTGCAGTGTGGTCAGAGACCTTTACACCTAATCATGTTTCCTTCTCTCCTTTCATGTGTGTCAGACCTGCGTTGTACTGAAGGCTCTCCCTAGCTATTCCTACTCCCTTACCTTTTATACTTTATAACCATTTCCCCCAATAAATCTCTTGCATGTCTATTCCATCTTGGTGAATGCTCCTTCTTTTTTTTTTTTTTTTTTTCTTAACATCTTTATTGGGGTATAATTGCTTTACAATGGTGTGTTAGTTTCTGCTTTATAACAAAGTGAATCAGTCATACATAAACATATATTCCCATATGTCTTCCCTCTTGCGTCTCCCTCCCTCCCACCCTCCCTATCCCACCCCTCCAGGCTGTCACAAAGCACCGAGAATGCTCCTTCTTTAATTTTTTTTTCAATTTATTTAAACTAAAAACAACAGTAACAATGGTGCTCTGAATGTCAAAGTGAAGAAATTCAAGGAAGCACAGGTAAACAGCAGGAGTAACTATGCCTCTCTTAAGGTGAATGCTTCTTATAGGACCTGAATTGTCTCACACAGTGTCTGATAAATCCATAACTATTTCTGAATGAACATTGGAGCAAGAGTTTCTTTTTTCCATTGAACTTCAGTGCAGGAATAAATTGGATTTTACATACAACACCCTAATTTTTCTGCTTCATAATTCTTTCTTTTTGACAGCTTAGGCCAGTCATTCTTTTTTTTTTTTTTTTTTTGGCGGTACGAGGGCCTCTTACTGCTGTGGCCTCTCCCATTGTGGAGCACACGTTCCGGACACGCAGGCTCAGCGGCCATGGCTCACGGGCCCAGCCGCTCCACGGCATGTGGGATCTTCCTGGACCGGGGCACGAACCCGTGTCCCTCGCATCGGCAGGCGGACTCTCAACCCCTGCGCCACCAGGGAAGCCCAGGCCAGTCATTTTTAACAGTTTTTCCTACTCAGTTTCTTTCAACTACCTTCCCATGTGTCACACTCCCCAGACTGCTGTACAAAAATGTAGAGAGTAAGCTATGGCCAGTCCTGCCCTACTAGCTCAAAACCCATTCCTTTTCTCTCTCTTAAGAAAGCACAGCATGATAAAATGACTTGGATAGTCTAGAGCTACTCTAATTTATTTTAAAAAGTAAATAATTTGTAAACTTTGGACCCCTTTCCTATAATTAGTATCAACTTCTTTCAACACACTTCATAATCAAGCCTGACATACCAGTATGTTGCAACATCACAGTTAAGAATAGTGCTATAATCACAAGCAAACAGTCTACGAGTGTCCAACAGATGAGTGACTGAACAAGAATAAAATCATGCTTTGTGAATGGAATCATAAACTGTTTTGCAATCAAAGTAATAAATGCAGTTCAGAAAATACTAATGCACTTCAGTTGGTAATTGCATTTGTCATGATCAAGTGCTCTGTAATATAGTACTTAGCTATTCTAAAGTCACTCAGGTATATTAAACAATTAAACATGAGTCTGGGGAATAGCTTTATTTAGCCTTTTTCAATTATAGAACCATGTATCATGTTCAGTGTTTTCTATATAAAGTCTATGAGACAATAGTATTTTAAAGCAGAGTGTTGGGAATATATAAAATAACCACTATCTCACAACAGTTGTGACAGAACAGTTGTTGTTTTAAGTGATTTTTTCCCTATATGTTTCACAAACCTTATATAATATCTTGCTGGACTTGTTTTAAGGAATAAGTTAAAATATTTAAACCTTAGATGTTGATAAAAACCTGTTTTTGAATTCAAGAAAGTCCGGCTTTGAACAGTCTTATGTTTTTTGAATGGTGACCACTGGCCACCATGGCAACAGCTTCATGACAAAAATGTGAAGCTCAGACCATTTATAGATTAAATCATTAGGTAATATTATTTAGTTACATAGCTGAATAATACTGTGTGTATGTAAAAGCATTCCAATTGAATTATAGCACTTTACATTGAAATCATCCGGTCCTGGATTTATAACACCACAGTCCAACCCCATCACATCCCATCTATCTTTTTCTTTTTTTCTTTATTTTTTTACGTAGAAAGAACTAAATGAGCATATTTGGAAATGGGAGTCATAAAAATTATATCTGGAAATGAATTTAATTTAGGAAAATAACCCCTGTGTCTTTAATGTGTGAAAGTATTTCTGGAAAGGTTTTGCTCTTGTCCTGGGGCCATGTACCTCCAAGATAATTCAAATATTAGCAACTTTGGGGCAGCATCTGATGAAAAAAACTAAGATTTCTAAGATGGTGCTTTTAAGTGAGCCATCTTGTTTTGAGAAAAAAGGTCTGTCCCTCTCCATATTTATAAAAAAGACAAAAATTAAGGATTCCTTTGTGAAATTAGTGGGATTTAAGCCACCATCCCATGGCTGGACTTAAGCGATCTGCCTCTAGGTAAGTTTTTGCTGTTGGACATTCTTGGTTGTATCACAAATGTGCCCTAAAAATCTGAATATCTTTCAGAGGCTCCAAGTCCTTCACCTTTTGACAGACACTCTCAGTAGATATGGCACTCCAGCAAAGTCAAGTAGGGTGACCAGTGGTCCCAGTTTGCCTGGGACTGAGGGGTTTTCTGAGACATGGGATTTTCAGTTCTGAAACCAGAACACTTCAAGGCAAACCAGAACAAGTTGGTCAGCCTACCAAGCCTCAGTCTCCTGGACCTCACTGGTTGCTTTTCCAGCAGTCCATGTGGAGTAGTATTTTCAAGGACTGTTTTGGTTCAACTGGAATGCGTGACATCTTGCAGCAAGACTGATGACTGCCATTCTCAAAGAATCAAAGGAAGAAAGTTGGAGCCACCAATCCTTTTCTAGACAGCCAAGGTTTCCTCTGGGGGCTATCAAAGCAGTATGATCTCTGAACTCCTAAACTATGTCTCAATTTCCCTCTCACCTGCCTGCCCCAGCATGACCTGCTGAGGTTCTGAGGCAATACCATGGGATTACGGAACTTGATCTGCCAGGCCTCTATTACTGCATGCATTTTATCTACAATGGGTCATTTGTTCATTTGTTTAATTCAACAAATATTTGTTGAATGTTAATATGTGGGAGCACTATTCCACTTGCTGCAGATACTATAGTAAAACAGAGAAAGTACTTGTGCTCCAAGAGTTTATGTTTTAGAGAGGGAGGTGTGGTCAATTAAAAATATAGACAAATAAAAGAAGAGATATTTCAGTTGATCATAAGTGTTCTGAATTCAATAAAATTCAGTCGTACTCATTAGCAGTCACTAACAAGTAGCAGTCAAATAATAAAATTCTAAAGTAGAGCTTCTCAAACCTTAATGTGCATGCAGATTGCCTGAGGATCTTGTTAAAGCACAGATTCTGACTTAGTAGGTCTGGATTGAGGCTGGAGGCCCTGTGTTTCTAGTAGACAGACTTCCAGTTGATGCTAATACTCCCAGTTTGCGAACCATACTTTGAGTAACAAGGTTCTAAAGGTATACTAGGGAATTATGCTTGGAATTATAATTGGAAGGGAATGCTCAAACTATGGACCCAACTTAGTGCAGATAGACTCATAATGAGCATTGCTGTAGGTTTCCTGGAGAATTTTAGGTGTCAGAAGGGACCTAGGACTGCAAACTAAAAACGCAGAAACTCTTGAGATGATAGGATGCTTTTCCAAAGAGCAGTAGAAGCCATAGAATATTATCCCATCCCATCTAGCTATAAACATTAAGTCTAATTCTTATATTGTTCATATAATGGCATTTGCTCCATTCAGGCTTCATCTTGGTTCTTTAAAACCACAGCTCAGTGTTAGAAAGTGAACCAAATACAACTTTCTTGTTCTCAACTTTGACCTAATATATCACTTACAAATAGAATTTTTATAAACAACAGGATTGGAGGGCATACAATTGGGGACTTGCTCACCAATCTCCACAGGACGTGTCTTGCAAGGAACAACTTCCTTTGCAACCCCCTTTTTAACTGAGCTGTGAGAAACAGCATTAGAGTAGCAGTGAGTAAGCAAGAATCCTATGTGTGTGGAAGATCCGGGCCCACTGTGGCTCATCTAGGTACCACTTTACAACTCCCATCATCGCATCAGCAGAACCACAACATGCTCTGTGCAAGCCAAAGGGGAAAGCGTCATTGTAAAACTGAAGACAGCTGCTTCCATAATAGAACTAATTGCACACTGCATCACAGAACTAAATTAGTAGTGAAAACAGTTATAAAAACCGACAGACAGTGAAGCATGACTCACTTAGGAACTGCTGCCAGTCAGGCACATTGTCATTGGCCAGTGTTCAAAAACTCACACCTGCAGTTTTGAATAGTAAACATATAAGATGTAATTACTGGGAAAACATATGCCACTTTTCAAATGTGAAAACGCTATGTTTTTTCCTTGGAACCATGAGTGGCATGGGACTAAATTGACCACAATACTATTCATCCCTAGGAGTCTTAGCGGATGAACGAAAGCATAACCACGTCCTCCAAGCCCCTATTCATACATAAAAGACTGTCTTTAGCTTAAGCAGTTCTAAGGAATCAGTTTTGCTGACAGGATTCCTTGATCTCTTCTGGACTGTCAATCAAGGAATTAACATGGAGACGTAAGAAACCTCAATTCTAAAATGCATGTGACTGTGTGGCTCAGTTTAAACATTCAAGCATTAGTGAGTTGTGGTGTCTTCCCTGGCTTCCCTCACAGCTATATACAGTAATTGCTGTCTCATTAAAAACCAGATGATCAGAGAAGACTTCATCAGTTCCTGCAGACTAAACTCACATTTCTGCCTCCTCCACTGCAATTGGCTTTAGAGAATTTGCAGCTTCCCCACACAGTACATATATACTTCATGCCAGGGACAATGAAAAGGATGTTCCCTCATGATGGAGCTGCTTACTGGTGATAGCAAATAAACTCCTTGGCTTCTGACCAACAAGGTAGAGGGTTGTGAGCCCTGGGGAAATGTGCTTTGGGCTAGGGTATGGCAGTTTATCCTTAAACAACAGCTCACACCCTCATCTGATGTTTTAAAATATTGAAATTGTGTTGAACCACATTTATCAGCAAAGAAGGGCAGGTAGAATTTCATTCTGAAACAACTCACAGAACAAAATCTGTTCAATGTCCTCGTGAGGGTCGTGCCTGTGGAATGGTCCAGCTTTCACTAATGGAGACCTGGAGTTGCTGATGAGTTGTAAAACTATATAGTGACTAATCCTTCTTTCTCCTGCTCAGTTAATTAGTCAAACCTAAACATAAATCGAGAAACACTTCAGAGAATTCTGCTGGCTTTTGTCAGCACATAAGAGGTGGGTACTAAAAATGATCAGCATTTTCTTCATGTGAAAGTTGGTAGAGAACTACATAAATATTTTTCAAAGGTCATATTACTTCACAAATTCTAGAGATGCTTGTGTAAGCAAAAGGCGGAATGTGATAATTGGTTTGAGAGTGTGAGCGGTGTGTATTCAGTTCTAGATGAGGAACCTGTGTGTAGCATTTATAATTTGTATTGCAATTGTTTTCTTATTTGCTTCCCCTCAAATAGCGAGTTCCTTGAAGACAGGAAATATTTTACTCATCTTTTTTTTATCTTTTTAATTTGCAAAGCACTGAAATAGGCGCTATAGGGGAGATAAAGATGAGTGAAATATAGTACTGTGCCCTTAAGAAGCTTACAATTGGATAACCCCTCCCACTGATATTCTCTGACCTGTAAAACATTTCCCTTCATCTCCCATTGCCACGTCCAAACTTCTCATCTTTATTTTTTTAATTGACATAATGATTTGATATATGTATATATTGTAAAATGACCACCACTATAAGTTTAGTTAGCATCCATCACCACATATAGTTACCAGTTTTTTTTTCTTGTGATGAGAACTTTTAAGTTCTACTCTCTTAGCAACTTTCAAATGTATAATACAGAATTGTTAACTATAATCACCATACTGTACATTATATCCCCAGAACTTATTTATATTATAACTGAAAATTTGTACCCTTTGACCACCTTCACCCATTTTGCCATCTTATTCATTTTATTTCCCATCTTATTCATTGCTGAATCCCTACATTTAGCAGTAGGTACAATGAATCTTGACGTTTGTAGGGTCTTCCTTATCTGAATTTGCCTCATTGGTCACTCTCAGGTTCAGCGTGATTGACAGGCTTGGCTAAGGAGCAACCCCCTGCTAGAGAAGCCAGAGCAAGCTGCTTCTCAGAGAGACAGAGAAGTCTGCCAAGCAGCTGCTTATCCTACTGGCTGACTCAAAGGATAAAGCACAAATGTGCAAACTAATTAGATTCTCAGGTCTCATTCTTCAGGGGCCATTTCTGAAGGAGGCAGGAAGAAGATCTGTTAGGCTGAAGTGCCTCATTAATCCGTAACATTGCTAGACCAATCATTGAAACGCAAGCATGACAATTTGGATCCCAGATCTCTTTTCAGCTTTATCAGTTGTTGCAGAGTCAAAGTATTAAGCTGTAGGATTTAGAGCAGAGAATAGAAACATTCATCCTATTGTTTGCATTTATCTCATGGGCCAAGTGTGGCTAGCCTTTGGAACGTGTAAGTATTGAATAGTGAAAGTTCAGGGCTGTATGCATGGTTCTAAAATAACCAAGATAAATAGTTAAGAAACCTAGATTTTCTGGAAATATTTAGCATTGAAGTATCAGTATAAAACACTAAGGAGTGAATGTATTTGCCAAGCACTGAAAATCTTTCAGAAATCATGTTATCAGCTTCTTGTTAGCAATAACGAAACTTGGTTCCAGCCAAGTGCTAACAAATAGTCTTTTATTGCTGGCAGCACACTAACTCCTCAGTCTTAAATTTTTTTTGCCTCATATGGCAATATTTTAGCAAGCTGTTGAGTTTTACTACTTCAGCTTTAGGAACTGCTACTTCCAAAGCATCAGGGACTCTGAGCAGCTTGTGATTTCCTTCATTCAGTCTTTCTCAAAATATATGAGTTGTTACTATTCTTTAAATAAAATTAGTAAGAAAATTAGAAACCATTGCACTAAACTTTTGAAATATCAATTCAATAAAAGAATAGCACCTCTGCCACCCCAGGATCTGAGAGTCAGATTTCCTTTTGGATCATTAATAAAATGCCAGTTGAAGAGTCTAGAAAGGGGCATATCCACTTCCTAACTCTCCTCCATCCCAGAGATGCTAGTGGGACCAACGAAGGTCCTACAAGAGAATGACCCCATGGTAATTTATGAAACAGACACAAGCAATACTAAGGCTAACACGGGGCTTGGGGTGGAGCTGGGGGTGAGCCTAACCACACAGCCTGCTCAGCAGAGTTTCTGAAATCTGTCCTCTCTGTTCTGTTCCTGCCATCACTGCCCTAGGTGAGTTATGAGATCCTTCTATCCCATTTCCCTGCCTCTATCCTCCACTATGCCACCAAAACAGTCTTCCTAAAAGCAAGTCTGGCCATGTGTCTTCCTGGCTTAAAAAAAAAGTCTTCCTTGGCTCCCCATCACCAAAAGGAAACTTGCAAGTTCCTGAGCATGGTGCAGGATTGGTCCAGGCCTCCCCTTTCCCCCATTGCCCAGGTCCTTTATGCTTTGGCAGTGGAGGCCTGCAGACTGCCCCACAAATTATCTTGTATTTCAGTCCTTATGGCTTCTCAATGCTGTTTCCTCTGCCTAGAAAGTTTTTCCTCAGGAATCACCTCATCTGGGGCGTTCTTGCTGAGACATACCCGCTTTCCTATCCCCCCACTCCTCTTCCCTCCCCCACCTAATTAAATTAAACTCCACCTTTGTATATTTATCTATCGTAAAAGCTTCAACTGTTGCACTATCTTACTACTACTACTATTGTTATTAATACGTGCCGTTCCTTTTCTAGAATAAGTTTCTGGAGGACCTTGGAGGCAGGTTTTTTCTGCTTCAATACATTCCCAACCTACCACAGTGCCTGGGATGAAGCAGCAACTCAGTGCATGTTTAAATCAATTTATAAAGTCCTAGAGTAACTCCATGGCGATCAGCCATCTAAAGGAATAATTTTATGCCATGCTATAGGCCATAGCGACATCTAGGTCAGCCTCACATTAGAAAATAAAACTTATGTGTTTCCTTTGTTAGCCAATGCAAAGTATCTAACGCAGTGTCTTTTCTAATTTGGCTGCCTTGAAACTCAATCACATTAATTTCATTTCTCCAAGGTTTTCTTGTTTAATTGAACCATCTTTAGCACTTCATCTTCATTATTTGGCCCTTGTTTTACTCTGTGTTATTGGTGTTTATGTATTTATTTTTATTATGATGCCTTAAATATTTTTAAAGTAAATCATTAAAAATCTGAGAAAGGGGAATTCCCTGGTGGCCAGTGGTTAAGAATCTGCCTGCCAATGCAGGGGACACAGGTTTGATCCTTGGTCCGGGAAGATCCCATGTGCCACAGGGCAACTAAGCCTGTGCACCGCAACTACTGAGCCTGCGCTCTAGGGCCCATGATCCACAACTACCGAGCCTGTGCACCACAATTACTGAAGCCCGCGTGCCCTAGAGCCCACGCTCCACAACTACTGAGCCCATGCGCCACAACTACTGAAGCCCACACGCTCTAGGGCCTGCATGCCACAGTTACTGAGTTCGAGTGCTGCAACTGCGGAAGCCTGTGTGCCTAGAGCCCATGCTCTGCAACAAGAGAAGCCACTGCAATGAGAAGCCTGCTCACCACAATGGAGTAGTCCCTGCTCGCCGCAACTAGAGAAAGCTTGCGTGCAGCAACCAAGACCCAATGCAGCGGAAAAAAAAAAAAAAAAAGAATAAAAAGATCTGAGAAAAGAATAAAGAAACCAAATAAAATTTCCACAAAGTGAGTTTACTTTCAAATACATATGAAGTATGAGCAATAGTTAAGAAAGACAGATAAAATGAAGCTGAACAGGGCAAGAAAAGGAAGAGAGTGGTACATTGGGAAAGAGAAAAAAACAAAAACAGAATGTTTACTATCCCAAGTGGAATGTTTGCCTTCCATGGCGATAGTCCATATAGATTATAAAATAAATGTGACATAGAAAATTTATTAAGCATCTGTTACGTGGGAAATACTGAGACCTGGACATACCAAGATCTTGATTGCGCAGATTCCAGAATGAGAAATAGAAGGAAATTTATGTTCCCTCTTTGTCAAGCAAGTAGCCCATGTCACTAACAGGACTAATAGGCAGTTTTGTCCCATCTGTGAAATTCAGGTCTTGAAAACCCCTTTGGTGAGGTTGAGTAATTAGGACTTTACACAGAAGTAGTCAAGAGTAAAGGATCATGAGCAAGCCTTCAAAATTTCATTAATTTCATTAATACTATTTTATATATAGTAGTGTGTGTATATGTTAATTACAACCTCCTAATTTATCTCCCCTCCCCACCTTTCCCCTTTGGTAACCATAAGTTGGTTTTCTAAATCTGTGAGTCTGTTTCTCTTTTGTAAATAAGTTCACTTGTATCATTTTTTAGACTCCACATATAAGTGATATCATATGATGTTTGTCTTTGTCTGGCTTACTTTGCTTTATATGATAATCTCTAGGTCCATCCATGTTTCTACAAATTGCATTGTTTCATTCTTTTTATGGCTGAGTAATATTCCATTGTATATATGTACCACATCTTCTTTATCCATTCTTCTGTCGTTGGACACTTAAGTTGCTTCTATGTCTTGGCTATTGTAAATAGTGCTGCAATGAACATTGGGGTGCATGTATCTTTTTGAAGTATGGCTTCTCCAGATGTATACCCAGGAGTGGGATTGCTGGATCATACAGTAGCTCTATTTTCAGTTTTCTAAGGAATCTCTATAGTGTTCTCCATAGTGGCTGTACCAATTTACATTCCCACCAACAGTGTAAGAGGGTTTCCTTTTCTCCACACCCTCTCCAGCATTTATTGTTTGTAGACTTTTTGATGATGGCCGTTCTGACTGGTGTGAGGTGATACCTCACTGTAGTTTTAAGATTTTTTATTTATTTATTTATTTATTTATTTTTGTCTGTGTTGGGTCTTTGTTTCTGTGCGTGGGCTTTCTCTAGTTGCAGTGAGCGGGGGCCACTCTTCATCACGGTGCGCGGGGCTCTCACTGTCGCGGCCTCTCTTGTTGCGGAGCACAAGCTTCAGACGTGCAGGCTCAGTAGTTGTGGCACACGGGCCTACTTGCTCCACGGCATGTGGGATCTTCCCAGACTAGGGCTCGAACCCATGTCCCCTGCATTGGCAGGCAGATTCTCAACCACTGCGCCACCAGGGAAGCCCCCTCAGTGTAGTTTTGATTTGCATTTCTCTAATAATTAGTGATGTTGAGCATTTCTCATGTGCTTTATGGCCATCTTCTTTTTGAGAAATGTCTATTTAGATCTTCTGCCCATTTTTTGATTGGGTTGTTTTGGTTTTTTGATATTGAGCTGCATGCACTGTTTATTTTCAAGATTAATCCCTTTTTGGTTGGGTCATTTGCAAATATTTTCTCCCATTCTGTGTGTTGTCTTTTAATATTGTTTATAGTTTCCTTTGCTATGCAAAAGCTTTTGAGTTTGATTAGGTCCCATTTGTTTATTTTTATTTTTATTTTCATTACTCTAGGAGGTGGATCCAAAAAGATATTGCTGTGATTTATGCCAAAGAGTGTTCTGCCTATGTTTTCCTCTAAGAGTTTTATAGTATCTAGTCTTACATTTAGGTCTTTAATCCATTTTGAGTTTATTTTTTTGTATGGTGTTAGAGAATGTTCTAATTTTATTCTTTTATGTGTACGGGTCCAGTTTTCCCAGCACCACTTATTGAAGAGACTGTCTTTTCTCCATTGTATATGCTTGCCTCTTTTGTCATAGATTAATTGACCATAGGTGTAAGGGTTTATTTCTGGATTTTCTATCCTGTTCCACTGATTTATAAGTCTGTCTTTGTGCCAGTACAATACTGTTTTAATGACTATAGCTTTGTAGTATAGTCTGAAGTCAGGGAGCCTGATTCCTCCAGCTCTGTTTTTCTTTTTCAATATTGCTTTGGCTGTTCAGGGTCTTTTGTGTTTCCATACAAATTTAAAAATTTGATAGGGATTACATTGAATCTGTAGATTACCTTGGGTAGTATAGTTATTTTGACAATATTGATTCTTCCAATCCAAGAACATGGTATATCCTTCTATCTTTTTATGTCATCTTCAATTTCTTTCATTGCCGTCTTCGCTGTACTCAGTTTTCGAAGTACAGGTCTTTTGCCTCCTTAGGTAGGTTTATTCGTAGGTATTTTATTCTTTTTGATGTGATGGTAAATGGGATTGTTTCCTTAATTTCTCTTTCTGAGCTTTTGTTGTTAGTGTATAAAAATGCAACAGATTTCCCTGTGTTAATTTTGTATCCTATAATTTTACCAGATTCATTGATGAGCTCTAGTAGTTTTCTGGTAGCATCTTTAGGATTTTCTATGTATGCAAACTGTGACAGTTTTACTTCTTCTTTTCTAATTTGGATTCCTTTCATTTCTTTTTCTTTTCTGATTGCTTCAGCTAGGACTTTCAAAACTCTGTTGAATATAAATGGTGAGAGTGGACATCCTTGTCTTGTTCCTGATCTTAGAGGAAATGCTTTTAGCTTTTCAACCATTGCATATGATGTTAGCTGGGGGTTTGTCATATATGGCCTTTATTATGTTGAGGTATATTCCCTCTATGCCCACTTTCTGGAGTGTTTTTATCATAAATCGGTGTTGAATTTTATCAAAAGCTTTTTCTGTATCTATTGAGATGATCATATGGTTTTTATTCTTCAATTTGTTAATGTGGTGTATCACAATGATTGATTCACAGATATTGAAGGATCCTTGTATCCCTGGGATAAATCCCACTTGATCATGATGTATGATTCTTTTAATGTATTTTTGGATTCAGTTTGCTAGTATTTTGTTGAGGATTTTTGTGTCATATTTATCAGTGATATTGGCCTGTAATTTTCTTTTTCTTTCCTTTCTTTCTTCCTTCCTCTCTTTCTTTCTTTCTCTTTCTTTTTTGGTGGTATCTTTGTCTGGTTTTGGTATCAGGGTGATGGTGGTCTCATAGAATGAGTTTGGGAGTGTTACTTCCTCTGCAATTTTTTGAAATAGTTTCAGAAGGATAGGTGTTAACTCCTCTCTAAATGTTTCATAGAATTCACCTGTGAGGCCATCTGGTCTCAGACTTTTGTTAGTTGGGAGTTTTTAAATCACAGTTTCAATTTCAGTGCTTGTGACTGGTCTGTTCATATTTTCTATTTCTTCCTGGTTCAGTCTTGGGAGATTGTTCCTTTCTAAGAATTTGTCCGTTTCTTCTAGGTTGTCCATTTTATTGGCATATAGTTGCTCATAGTAGTCATTTATGATCCTTTCTATTTCTGTGGTGTCCATTGTAACTTCTCCTTTTTCATTTCTAATTATATTGATTTGAGCCCTCTCCCTTTTTTTTCTTAATGATTCTGGCTAAAGGTTTATCAATTTTGTTTATCTTTTCAAAGAACCAGCTTTTAGTTTCATTGATCTTTGCTATTGTTTTCCTTGTCTCTATTTCATTTATTTCTGCTTTGATCTTTATGATTTCTCTCCTTCTACTAACTTTGGGTTTTGTCTGTTCTTTCTCTAGTTGCTTTAGGTGTAAGTTTAGGTTGTTTATTTGTGATTTTTCTTGTTTCCTGAGGTAAGATTGTATTGCTATAAACTTCTCTCTTAGAACTGCTTTTGCTGCATCCCACAGGTTTTGGATCATCGTGTTTTCATTGTCATTTGTCTCTGGGCATTTTTTTATTTCCTCTTTGATTTCTTCAGTGATCCATTGGTTGTTTAGTAGCATATTATTTAGCCTCCACGTGCTTGTGTTTTTTACAGTTTTTTTTCTTGTAGTTGATTTCTAATCTCATAGCATTGTGGTTGGAAAAAATGCTGGAAATGATTTTAGTTTTCTTAAGTTTACCAAGGCTTGCAGTCGAGTCGTCTTTCCTTGAGCCATACTCCTAACCAAGGCTGGCTTTATGGCCCAGCATGTGATCTACCCTGGAGAATATTCCATATGGACCTGAGAAGAATGTGTATTCTGCTGCTTTTGGATGGAATGCTCTATAAATATCAATTAAGTCCATCTGGCCTAATGTGTCATTTAAGCCCTGTGTTTCCTTATTGATTTTCTTTCTGGATGATCTGTCCATTGATGTAAGTGGGGTGTTAAAATCCCCCTCTATTATTGTATTATATATTGAGGTGCTCCTATGTTGGGTGCATATATATTTACAATTGTTATATCTTCTTGTTGGATTGATCCCTTGATCATTACGTAGTGTCCTTCTTTGTCTCTTGTAATAGTCTTTATTTTAATGTATATTTTGTCTGATATGAGTATTGATTCTCCAGCTTTCTTTTAATTTCCATTTGCATGGAATACCTTTTTCCATCCCCTCAGTTTCAGTCTGTATGTGTCCCTAGATCTGAAGTGGGTCTCTTGTAGACAGCATATATATGTGTCTTGTTTTTATATCCATTCAGCCAGTCTATTTCTTTTGGTTGGAGCATTTAATCCATTTACATTTAAGGTAATTACTGATATGTATGTTTTTATTGCCATTTTGTTAATTGTTTTGGATTTGTTTCTGTAGGTCTTTTTTCTTCTCTTCCTCTTTTGTTCTTTTTTCTTGTGATTTGATGACTATCTTTAGTGTTGTGTTTGGATTCCTTTTTGTATGTGTGTGTGTGTATCTATTGTAGATTTTTGATTTGCAGTTACCATGAGGTTTTTATATAACAGTCTATATATACACAAGATTGTTTTAAGTTGCTGGTCTCTTAATTTCAAGTGCATTTGCAATTCTGCTCTACCATCTTGTCCTACTTTGAACACTGGGGATGCAATAAGGATACTTTGTTAAATAAAAAATACTATTTTTAAAGAATTTATTGAGTATCTATAGTGAGAAAATGAAGATATTTTATTTAAACAATGCCTTGTTTCTCTGTAGTGCTTTATATTTCCGTTATACTCATCTGATCCTTATAAAAATCCTATGAAAAAAGGGCAGACGTTAATAAATTTTACAGAGGCAGAAGCATAGTAGGTGCTCAATACTGTAACTGAATGTGTCATGATTCTCTGTTATTAGTGGAGGTGATGAAAACCAAAAGAAGAAAAAAATTAGGTTTATTTGGAGCTGAGATGTTTATGTTAAACATATGGAAAATTTGTACAAATTATGAAATAAAGGGACAGGTTAGTAAAGGTGATTTTAGGATTGTGTTTCCTAAAGGTCTTTGAAAACGTAAGAGCTTCTCACTTCACTATAATGGTTTAAAACTAATGCATCCATAATATGGGAGCCAGGAATAAATGATTTTGCTGGGCTCATGCTGTGATGCATAAAACATTGTATTCAGGCAAGAGTGGCAAAAGAAAATTAAGAAAGATTTCAAATTCACATTGATAGAAAATAAACGTAAAATGCAATTGTCACTTAGAAACTTAAAAATTGATTATAAAAGTGACACATGTTTTGTGAATTTTAGAAATTGGCCTAAACAAGTAAACAAAACAAATATATAAATTGCCCATAATCTCACCATTCAGAAGCCTACTGGCCACATTTTGGCTTTTGGATCATTTCTTTCCTGTCTGTAACCTTTGGGTGTATATATATGGCATAATGTAGGAGAAAAAAAAAGCTTGTTGAATGAATATATTCATTTTAAAATTAAACGTGTAAATGGATTTTTGTCCAACTTGTTATTTCTGGTAATAATGTATTAGTTACCTATTTTATATAGCAAATTACCCAAAAAGTCACTTAAAACAGCAAACAAATATTAGTTTATTGTTTCTGTTTATCAGAAATGAACCATGGCTTAGCTGGGTCCTCTGCTTCATGTTCTTTCTAAAGCCAGCAATTAGGTTGTTGACCCAGAGTATGTGATCTCGTCTGAAATTTCAACTGGGGAAGGATCAACCTCTGAGCTCACTCACTTGATTGTTGATAGGATTCAGTTCCTTGAGGGCTAGAGATCACCTTCAGTGCCTTGCCAGATGGGAATCTCCAACATTATAGCTTGCTTCATGAAAGGAAGTAAAAGAGAGAGTCTGCTAGCAAGAAGGAAGTCTCAATCATATGTAATAGTTTTAAGGGAATTCCCACACTACCATGGGTTTTACTTCCAGGAATTCCACCAGGTTCTCACACTGAAAATCTGAGAAAGATCCTTCACAGTTCTGGTAAGAGAAAGGGAAGACTAATCATTGTGAAAAATGACCAGAGTGTTCTCCATAGTAAAGTCCTACTCTCCAGGGGTAAGGACTTTATCAGGGCTTTATCCCAGCTAAGGGAAAGACATTTCTCCCACTCCAGTCCCTCTTTAGAATGTCCACCCTCTTCCATACTTTGGCACCAAAAGAACAGGACTGCAGGATAATAGTAGATTACAGCTGAAAGAGCTGCAAGATACAGATGCTTTCCAAGGAGGAATAGTTAGGGAAGCCCAAAGTCAAGAGGAGAGACAAAGCCAAGGACCCTAGAGGAAGTTGAAGACCTCTTTCACCTATAACTATAGAAAACATTAAACACAGTCTAACTTTTAGCCAGATTAACATAAAGCTTCACACTAAAGGCTAAATTACCTCAGTTTCTATTATTCAATATAATATGTCTGACTTTCAACAAAAATGTACAAAGCATCCTAAAAGGTGAGGAGAAAAACACAATCTGAAGAGACAAAAATCAGCATCAAAATCAGAGTCAGAGATGACACAGCTTTTGGAATTATCAGACAAGGAATTCAAAATGAATGTGATTAATATGCTAAGAGTTCTAATGGAAAAAGCAGGTAACATGTAAGAATATTTGGGTAATATGAACAGGGAGATGGAAAGTCTAAGAAAGAATCAAAAGGAAATGCTAGAAATCAAGAACACTGTACAGGCATACTATGTTTTATTGCTCTTTGCTTTATTGAACTTCACAGATATTGCATTTTTTACAAACTGAAGGTTTGTGGCAACCCTGCATCAAGCAAGTCTATCAGAACCATTTTTCCAATAGCATCGCTCAGTTTGTGTCTTTGTGTCACATTTTGCTAATTCTTGCAATATTTCAAACCCTCCACCAGCAAAAAGGTTACCACTCACTGAAGGCTCAGATGACAATTAACATTTTTAGCAACAAAGTATTTTTTAACTAAGGTATGTACATTATTTTAGCCATAATGCTATATGCAGACAGTAGACTACAGTATAGTGGAAACATAACTTTTATATGTACTGGGAAACCAAAAAAATCATGTAACTTACTTTTTTGTGATATTTGCTTTATTGTGGTGGTCTTGAACTGAACCCACAGTTATCTCTGAATTATGCCTTAACAGAGAAACTTTTGAAACAAGTCAAAGGGTGGGGGAGGGGCACCTTACCTATAAAGGAATAAGAATAAGAATTATAGCATACTTCTCATCAAAAACCATGCAAGCAAGAAGAAAGTGGAGTTAAATATTTAAAGTGCTAGAAGGAAAACCACACCAACCTAGAATTCTGTATCCAGTAAAATTATCCTTCAAAAAATGCAGGAGAAATAAAAAGACTTTCTCATACAAAAATTGAAAGAATTAATCACCAGTAGATCCACCCTGCAAGAAATGTTAAAAGAAGTTCTTCAGGTCGGGAGAAAAGAAACTGATACAGATCAGAAACTTGGATGTATACAAAGAGAGGAAGAATGTCCAAGAAGGAATAAATGAAGGCAGAATAAAATCTTTTATTTCTCTTATTCAATATTGATCTAAAAGATAACCAATTTTTAAAAGCAACTATGGTAACAATGTATTCGGTGATTGTAGCACATGGATAGGAGAAATGAATGGCAGCAATGCCACAAGGGACAGTAAAGATAAATTGGTAATAGTCTGTGATAAGACACCAGTATTAAATGTTAGTAGTAGTGTTATTTGAAGGTGGACTTATGTTGTTAAAAATGTCTGTTATAAATTCTAGGGCAACCACCAAAAGAAGTAAAATTGATATTCTAATAGATGAAATAAAATGGAATGATATAAAATTCTCAATTAAAATCAGGGAAGGCAGAAAAAGGGGACAATAAACAAAAAATGCAATTAATCTAAAAGTTACAAATGTAGTAGATATTAATCCAACTATATCAATAGTCACTTTAAATGTGACTTGTCTAAATACACCAATTATAAGACAGAGATTGTCAGGGTGGCTAAAAAAAAAAAAAAAGGACCCAACTATAGTGTCTACAAGAAATCCACTTTAAATAGAAAGACCCAAATGGGTTTAAAGTAAAGGGATGGAAAAACATATGCCATACTTAAACTAATCCAAAGAAAGCTAGAGTAGTTATTTTAGTTTCACACAAAGCTGACTTCAGGACAAGGAAAGTTATCAGAGGTAAAGAAAGGTATTACATAATGATAAAGGGGCAATTCTCCAAGAAGATTTAATCCTTAATGTGTATGTACCTAAAAAAAGAGCATCAAAATACATGAGGCAAAAACTCAGAAGTTCAAGGAGAAGTAGACAAATCCACTATTACACGTGGAGACTTTAATGCCCCTCTGTCAGTAATTGATGAATCAAGCAGAAAGAAAACAAACAAGGATTAAATGACTTGAACAGCATGATCAGTCAACTTGATCTCATTAACATATATAGAATATTCCATCCAACAGCAGCAGAATACATATTCTCAAAATCACATGGCTCAAGATTTTGGAGCCTAAAAGAACTAAAAGTACAGAAATCATAAAAAGTATGTTCTCAGATCACAGTAGAATTAAACTAGAAATCAATAGCAGAAAGATAGCTAGTAAATATTCCTAAATGTTTGGAGAATTAATAATACACCTCTAAATAATATGTGGGTAAAAGAAGTCACAAGAGAAAAATTTCTTAATATTTTGAATTAAATAAAAGTGAAAATATGGCATCAAAATTTGTGATATACAACAAATGCAGGGCTTAGAGGACAATTTATAGCATTAAATTCATATATAAGAAGAGAGACCTGAAGTTAACTATATCTGCCTTCCTTAAATAAAGGATTTTTGTTTATAAGAATGATTTTTTTTTTTTTTTTTTGCGGTATGCGGGCCTCTCACTATTGTGGCCTCTCCCGTTGTGGAGCACAGGCTCTGGACGCACAGGCTCAGCGGCCGTGGCTCACGGGCCCAGCCGCTCCGCGGCATGTGGGATCTTCCCGGACCGGGGCACGAACCCGTGTCCCCTCGGCAGGTGGACTCTCAACCACTGCGCCACCAGGGAAGCCCTAATTTATTCTTAAATAACAATAATAACCCCATGACTTGCTTTTTTTTTTCTTGAAACATGATATGCATTTAATGAATGTTTGTTAAATGAATGGATAAGTTAATGACGTTCCCACTGGAATATTCTCTCCATGAGGGCAAGATTTAACCTTACTGGTGGTGTTGTTTTATATAGCTCTCAAAAGAGTGTTTTGCATATAGTAGACATTCAATAAATGTTCATTGTATTAAGTATCTTTTAATATACATAAAACTAAGATTTTGAGTACTATTATATGTCCATTTTAAAAATTAAGTAATAGGCTTAGAAACTTGAGTAATGTAATCAAGGTCAAAGAACTATTAGTTG
This sequence comes from Grampus griseus, assembly GCF_964374135.1. Taxonomy (NCBI): domain Eukaryota; kingdom Metazoa; phylum Chordata; class Mammalia; order Artiodactyla; family Delphinidae; genus Grampus; species Grampus griseus. The sequence continues at coordinate 59,431,133 of NC_139003.1, read as the reverse complement.
GTGAAGTCATACTGTGAACATAGTTTTATTTCCAAAACATGTACTACACATGTGGAAAGGTCTTCTTTAGTAAATCCCTGAAAACTCTATGAGATTTTTAACACATCATTATTTACAAATTATTTGCAAGTCTTCATAGCGACTTCCATTTCTGTGTAAAATATCAATTGTAGATCATTTCTTCTCTTCCTCATTTACTTGCTGGTAATTCTGTCTTTAATTATATTTCCATAATTCAGGGCATACATTTTATATACCTAATAATACCATAGACACCTTGAGGATATGATGAGTCCCATGACTTGTTAATGTAACATATTTTAATACCAAGTAATGATATTTTCAAAAACAGTAAAACTTAATGAAAAGATTGACATTGTTTTTGTTTTTGTAATCTTCAATATCTGGCTAAGACAACTTGTATTAAGTTTCTCATATCTGTTTCTGCATTCAATCTGTTGTTGTATATTGTGATTAAAGTGTATGAAGAAAATCCAGCTTCAATAGGTATGTATATAGTTGGAAAAGGGAGGAATATTTTAATAGCCTTTTACAGTCATTGTGATTATTCTTTGTTACTACTCCAAAACTCAACAAGCAACAGTTTCTTAAAGGATAATTGCAATGTGGAATCTGAAATTATATCAATGAACTTTCCCTGCTCTTCATACCATACTAATAAGTTAAAACCAGTTAGTCTATTTTGTACTTAAAAAAACCCAAAAGCAAACAAACCCAGTTTCTTCTATTAATAACATCATTTGTTAGTATGGTACATTTATTGCAAATAATGAACCAGTATTGATACACTATTACTACCTAAATACCATATTTTATTAAAATTTCCTTAGTTTTTACCTAATGTCCGTTTTTCTGTTCCAGGATCCCACTGTGAATGCTACATTACATTTAGCTGTAATGTTTTTCATAGGCTCCTCTTGGCTAAGAAGTTTCTCAGACATTTCATATTTTTATGATCTTGATAGTTTTGAGGAATTTTGTAGAATGATTCTCATTTGGGATATATTCATGTTTCTCTCATAATTTGCCAGGTTTCTCTACTGTAAACTCATTCCCCCTACCCTTCCCCATACTGTACTCTTTGGAAGGGACTCACTTTGCACAGCCCACACTTAAGGAGTGAGGCACTTAACCTCCAGAGGGTGGAGTGTTTTAATTTTTATAAGCCAAATTCCACTGTAATCCAGGACAACTCTATTTGAGAAAAGCGAGTGAATCAACTGGAAACACAAAGACTCTCCTTATTCTGTGAATAGTCATAGCTGTCAGAAAAGTGTTGAATAAGTAGTGTAAATTTAGATTTTCACTTTGGAGTGAGGGTGCTCACAGTTTTCCCTCAGAACAACAGTTCTGCTCAGTTCTTGTGCATGTAGTTCTTTTTGGTTTTTTTGCGAGGAGGGGGGGGATGAAATCCTTCTAGGTTATTTTTTATTTTAAAAAATGATCATAGAAATAAAACAAAGTTTTCATTTGAGTTGATCTGCAACTCAGATTTTTGACTTATTGTATCATGGACATGTTTCAAGTCAGAGAATGAAATGGAAGAGTATGGCTCTGAGACAATAGGTAAAGGACATGTTTTTTTTGTTTGTTTTGTTTTGTTTTTTGCGGTACGCGGGCCACTCACTGTTGTGGCCTCTCCCGTTGTGGAGCACAGGCTCCGGACGTGCAGGCTCAGCAGCCATGGCTCACGGGCCTAGCTGCTCTGCGGCATGTGGGATCCTCCCGGACCGGGGCACGAACCCGTGTTCCCTGCATCGGCAGGCGGACTCTCAACCACTGCGCCACCAGGGAAGCCCAGGACATGGTTTTTGACAGAAGGAAGGCTAACTTCTCCATACCCTGAAATTTAGTATAGTCTCTGGTCCAATTCTGAACTTTGTTTCCCTGTGTATATTTGTATCGATATTTTGCAACCCATACTATCTTCTATTAATTCTTATAGACTTATGTGTCTTTTCCTTTTTTGGTTTAATGATTGGCACTATAAATTTTTTTCACTATTTATGGAAGATTTTTATGCTTATTCTTACCTATTTATGCTTCAAGATTAAATTTAAAATTTGATTTATTTTTTAAAAAAAAATTGATTTATTTTAAGAAAATCAGACTCCTAATTGGCATTAAATTAATTTCAGAAATTTATGTGGGGGTAGTTTTCATTTTCCCTCTCTTTTCCGGCCATCAGGTAGAAAGAATTAAATTTATGTTACTACTCAGTTTCCAGCATATTATCAATCCATGCCTTGCCTTTTCTTTTTTGATTTCATGGTAGTTTTTTTCTTCTTTTCTTCCTTATTGCTACTTCCATTCCTTTCTTCTTATAGGTACCCATCCTAATGTGTTTGAACTATGACCTCAAATACATGTGTATACTTGTACATTTCTGGTGACATTGTAGGTGTATGTGGTTTTTTAATTCAGTTTATCTAAACTGAAAAAAAATTCACACATTTCTCCCACCCCCCACTCCCCACCTTTGGCAACTACCAATCTAATCTGTTCTCTGTATCTGTCAGGTTGGTTATACCCACACACACACACACACACACACACACACACACACACACACACACACACACACATTTAGATTTCGCATATATGAGATCGGACTTTCTCTGTCTGACTTATTTCACTTAGCATAATGCCCTCGAGGTCCATCCATGTTGTTGCAAATGGCAAGATTTCATTCTTTTTTATGGCTGAATAATATTACATTGTATATATGTGTGTGTGTGTATATGTATATATATGTGTATATATATATGTGTATCTATATCTATATTTATATATATATATATATATATATATATATATCACAATTTCTGTATCCATAAACAGCGCTTAGGTTGTTTCCATATCTTGGCTATTGTAAAGAATGCTGCACATTGTTGTATATATCATTTTTTTAAATTGAGGTATAGTTGATGTATAATATTATATGTTTCAGGTGTATAACATAGCGATTCACAATTTTTAAAGATTATACTCCATTTATAGTTATAAAATATTGGCTATATTCTCTGTGCTGTACAATATATCTTTGTAGCTTATTTATTTTATACATAGTACTTTGTACTTCTTAATCTCCTACCCTTATCTTGCCCCTCCCTCCTTCCCTCTCCCCAGTGGTAAGAACTAGTTTGCTCTCTCTATATGTTAGTTTGTTTCCTTTCTGTTATATTCACTAGTTAGTTGTAATTTTTAGATTCCACGTATAAGTGATATCATACAGTATTTGTCTTTCTCTGTCTGACTTATTTCATTAAGCATAATACCTTCCAAGTCCATCCATATTGTTGCAAATGGCAACATTTCATTCTTTTTTTATGACTGAGTAGTATTCCATTGTGTGTGTGTGTGTGTGTATATGTATATATATATACACACACACGTATATGTATATATAAATACATGGTATATATGTGTATAAATATAAATATACCTCATTTTCTTTAACCATTCATCTGGTGATGGACATTTAGCTTGTTTCCATACCTTGGCTATTGTAAATATAGTTTTTGAATTAGTTGTCTTTGGATAAATACCAGGAAGTGGAATTGCTGGATTATAAGGTAGTTCTATTTTTAATTCTTTTTGCTATTGTATAAATTATTTATATATTTGAATATTAGCCCCTTATCAGATATATGATTTGCAAATATTTTCTCCCATTCAGTAGGTTGCCTTTTCATTCTGGTGATGATTTCCTTCACTGTGCAGAAACTTTTTAGTTTGATGCAGTCCCACTTGTTTATTTTTGCTTTTGGTGTCAGATTCAAAAAGTCATTGTCAAGACCTATGTCAGGGAGCTTACTGCCTATATTTTCTACTAGGAGTTTTATGGATTCATGTCTTACATTCAAGCCTTTAATCCATATTGAGTTAATTTCTGTGTATAATTTCAGTTTCATTCTTTAGCATGTGGGTGTCCAATTTTCCTGACATCATTTATTGAAGAGACTGTCCTTTCCCCCATTGTATATTTTTGACTCCTTTGTCATAAATTAACTGACCATATATGTGTGGGTTTATTTCTGGGATCTCCATTCAGTTTCATTGATTTATGTGTCTTTTTTAATGCTAATATCACTGTTTTAATTACTATAGCTTTGTAATATAGTTTGAAATCAGGGAATGTGATACCTCCATCTTTGTTCTTCTTTCTCAAGATTGCTTTGGTTATATGGGGTCTTTTATGGTTTCATACAGATTTTAGGATTTTTGTTTTATTTCTGTGAAAAATGCCATTGGAATTTTGATAGAGATTGCATTGAATCTGTATATTGCTTTGGGTAGTATGGACATTTTTAACAGCATTAATTCTCTGAATTCATAAACATGGAATATATTTCCATTTATCTGTCTTCTTTAATTTCTTTTGTTAATGTCTTGCAGTTTTCAATGTATAGGTCTTTCACCTCTTGTTTAAAAACATTCCTAGGTATTTTGTTCTTTTTGATGCAACTGTAAATGGAGTTGTTTTCTTACATTGATCTTTTCTATTTTCTCCTTAGTCTCAATTTTGTTTATTTCTGCTCTAATATTTGTTATTTCCTTCCTTCTACTAAATTTGGGTTTTGTTTGTTCTTTTTTTAGTTCTTTGAGGTATAAAGTTAGGTTGTTTGAGACTTTTCTTGTTTCTTGAGATAGGCATTTAGCACTATGAACTTCCCTCTTAGAGCTGCTATTGCTGTATCCCATAAATTTTGTTATGTTGTATTTCCATTTTCATCTGTCTCAAGGTACTTTTTTATTTCTCTTTAGATTTCTTCTTTGATCTATTGGTTGTTCAGTAGTATGTTGTTTAATCTCCACATAATTTGTGAATTTTCCAGTTTTCTTTGTGTAATTAATTTCTAGTGTCATACCACTGTGGTTATAAAAGTTGATTGTATATAATTTCACTCCTCTTAAATTTATTAAGACTTGTTTTGTGACCTAACATATGATGTATTTTGGAAAATGTTCCATGTGCACTTGAGGAGACTGTGTATTGTGTTGCTTTTGGATGGAATGTTTTGTAAATATCTGATGAGCACCATCTTTGCACTCTCCCTTTGCCATGTTCCAGTATCTACTGTTACACATCTGATTTTTGTGGCTGCCACCTAAGGGATGCCTCTTGATATCCCGGCTCTGGAGGCCAGGGGATCTTGCATTCCTGGTCCCATGGAACTGTAATAATTGGTATCACCCAGAAAAGAGCTCTTACCCCTGGCTGGTGCTCCAAATTTTGTGACTGCTGCCAGGAGACACCTCTACCTTGCCTGGCTCTGCTGGCCAGTGGGGCTTATGTTCATGGATCCCACAGGACTATAACCAAAGGAGAAAGAGTTAGTAAATAGCTACCACCCCCACTGCATCACAAGAGACAACAGACCCAGGAGCTTGGTTTTTCTATGAAGGAGGCGTATTAGCTAATTATCATGACTGTGGCCTGAGGGACAGGCTTCTAATTAAATACACATCTTGGGGTTTACTAATCATTTCCAGAGATCTTGGAAGGTGTGCATTATATTTGCACTCACCCTCTGCCACACGCCAGAGCACCAGTGTCTCCTGCAGAGGAGATTTACATGTGTCTGCGGCCTTGGTTTTTATATCCAGTATCCCGGTTTTTGTGGCTGCTGCTCAGGGAATGTCCCTTGATCACCTGGCTCTGGTGGCTGGGGATTGGGGAGGGCTTGCATTCTTGGGTTCCACAGGACTGTGGCAATATGAAAGATGGTTATTTGCAGGCTACCACCCTAGGGCACTACACAAATAGTAGACTGGGGCACATTCGCCAGTCTTTCTGTGAAGGAGGCCTCTTTGCTTGTCCTGGAGCCTTGGCCTGAGGGGTAGCTCTTCCAGAGCTGCTCTCAAGGAATATAGACTATATATATCATCTGGGCACTCTCCCTCTGTCTCGCTCCAGCTCACTGGTATCACCCAGAAAAGAGCTTATATACTTGTCTGGAGCCATGATCTCTGACTACAACCCAGGAGATACTTGCATATTATCTGGTGCTGGTGGCCAGTGGGGCTTATGCTTGTGGTGCCACAGAACTGTATATATTTACATACTTTTAAAAGTTGATGTGTAAAGGTTTAGCTTCTAGTCAGCCTGAATCTAGGTGCTGAGATCCTCCTCTTTGGGACAGTAACAGGTCTTGGCACATCCTCAACTATTGGGAGCTATTTAAATATAATAGCCTGCTTGGAAAAGTACAAAGGTTTGAGAGAAACCAAGAGCTAAGGCAGGGTTGGAAGACAAGTTTTATCTCCTACATGAAGCCATTCCTTCAAGACTAGGAGAGGTTGTTGTTTCATCTACTGTATAGAAACCAACTCAGAGAGTCAAGCAAGAAACAGAGGAATATGTTCCTAATGAAAGAACAACACACAGTCTCAGAAAGAAATCCTTAATGAAATAGAGTTAAGTAATTGATAAAAGTTAAAAGTAATGGTCATTAAGACGTTCACCAAACTGGGGAGAAGAATGGTTAAACACAATGAGAACTTTAACAGAGCGATGGAAAATATAAGAAAGTACAACACAGAAGTCACAGAACTGAAGAATACAATAACTGAACTGAAAAGTACACTGCTGTAGAAGGGTTCAACAGCAGACTAGATGAAACAGAAGAAAGGACCAGTCAACTCGAATACAAGCCAGTGGAACGCACCTAATCAGAAGAGCACAAAGATAAAGTAATGAAGAAAAGTGAAGATAGGTTAAGATAGTTATGGGACAACATCAAATGAACTAACATTCACATCAGAGGGCTCTAGAGGAGAGAGAGAGAGAGAGAGAGAGAGCGAGAGAGAGAGAGAGAGAGGGAGGCAGAGATCTTATTTGAAGAAATAATGGCTAAAAACTTCCCTAACCTGAGGAAGGAAACAGACACCAAGATCCAGGAATCCCAGAGAGTTCCAAATAAGATGAACCCAAACAGACCCACACTAAGACATGTTATAATTAAAATGTCAAAAGTTAAAGGCCAGGAGAGAATATTAAAAGCAGCAAAACAAATTCTTATATACAAAGGAACCCACGTAGAGCTATCAGCAGATTTTCAGCAGAAACTTTGCAGGCCAGAAGAAAGTAGCACAATATATTCAAAATGCTGAAAGAAAAAAAAAATGCCAACCAAGAATATACTCCTTGGCAAAGCTATCATTCAGAAATAAAGGGGAGATAAAAATGTTTACAGACAGGCAAAAGCTAGAGTTCATCACCACTAAATTCGCTTTACAAGAAATGTTAAAGGGACTTCTTTAAGCTGAAAAGAAGGGGCACTAGTTAGTTAAAGGAACATATAAGAAGAATAAATCTTACTGGAAAGGTAAATATATAGTAAAAAAAAAAAAAAAAAAAAAAAAAATATATATATAGTAAAGGTAGTGGATTAATCATTTATAAAGGTAGTATGACAGTTAAACGACAAAATTAGTAAAAAATAATTATGATTACAATAATTAGTTAAGGGATACACAAGATTTAAAAATGTAAAATGTGACATCAGAAACATAAAAGAAGAGAGAGAATAATAATATTGAGCTTAACAATGGGATCAAACTTAAGTTGTTATTGACTTAGACTGTTATATATAATAATCATTATATGTAAGCCTCATGATAACCACAAAGCAAAAACCTATATTAAAGTCACAAAAGATAAAGAGAAAAGAATATAAGCATACCACTAAAGAAAGCCATCAAATCACAAAGAAAGAGAGCAAGAGAAGAAAAAAGAAATGGAGAGGAACTACAAAAATAGCCAGAAAACAACAAAATGGCAATAAGCACATACCTATCAACAATTACTTTAAATGTAAATGGACTAAATTATACAATCAATCGACATGAATGGAAAAAAAAAAATCTATGTGCTGCCTACAAGGGACTCACTTTAGATGTAAGGACACTCACAGACTGAAATAAAGAGATGAAAAAGATATTCCATGCAGATAGAAACTGAAAGAAAGCTGGAGTGGCTATACTTTTTTCAGACAAAATAGACTTTAAAACAAAGACTGTAATAAGAGACAAAGAAGGGCATTACATACTGATAAAGGCATTAACCCAACAAGAAGATTTAACATTTGTAAATATTCATGCACTCAACATAGGAGCACCTAAATATATAAGGCAAATATTAACAGACTAAAGGGAGAAATAAACAGCAATACAATAACAGTAGGGGACTCTAATACCACACTTCCATCAATGGATAGATCATCAGACAGAAAATCAATAAGGAAACTTTAGCCTTAAATAACATATTAATTCAGATGGACTTAGATATTTGTACTTCGAATGGATCTTTTACTCATGTCTTATATTGTAACATCATGCATTGGTCATTTGGAAAATGTTGCTTTACTGAGTTATACAGAGTTTCTAAATGTTGATACATTTTATAATACAGTATCAACATATCACATTCATTAATATCATGCCAGTCTTATCCAAAAAACCTTTAAGTATTGGGAAGCTGTCGAGCTCACAGTGGCAGATACGAATTTCCAAAATTCTAATTTTTGCTCAATAGCTCAAATTTTATTGTCAGCAACAAACACTGTCAGTAGTTTTCCTTGAAGTGACAAGCTCACTTTGTTCATTTTTGACAAAATGTCTGCAAGATACCCAAGTCTGAATAAGCATGGTTTGTCAGTCATTCTTTCAAGCAAAAGTGGCATTCTATGAAAAAAAAAAACAGCTAGTTTAGCTCTCAACTCAAATATCTTCACAGATGCATGTTGTACTTCACTATGCAGCAAAAAGAGCTTTATATATACTTACCATTTTGTCACACTGAAAAGAAGCATATTCAGGACTTCCCTGGTGGCACAGTGGTTAAGAATCTGCCTGCCAATGCAGGGGACACGGGTTCAAGCCCTGGTCGGGGAAGATCCCACACACCGAAGAACAACTAAGCCCATGCACCACAACTACTGAGCCTGTGCTCTAGACGCAGCAAGCTACAACTACTGAGCCCGCGTGCCACAACTACTGAAGCCCGTGTGCCTAGAGCCCGCGCTCCACAACAAGAGAAGCCACCGCAATGAGAAGCCTGCGCATCACAACAAAGAGTATCCCCTGCTCGCCGCAACTAGAGAAAGCCCGAGCGCAGCAACGAAGACCCAATGCAGCCATAAATGAAGAAAGAAAAGAAGCATATTCAAAGGTTGAGATCTAATAAAATGATTTTTACTACTTCATCAAAGACTTTCTTAAGTGACACTGACTTTTTTTTCCTGCAAGTGCATGGTAAAGAAAAATACGACTACTAGCAATTTGGTGCCATTGCTTCTATTTGGACTAAGGCACTGGTGCTTATGCCCACCATTGCTTTTGTACCATCAGTTCAAAGGTCAGCAATGTAAAAAAGGCAGAAGATGCCTTAGTATTTTTATGAAAATAGCTTTGACCCCATGAGCCTCTTGAAGTGAACCCCAGAGACTTTTAAAATTGCTGTCTAGGGAGATATATGAAGGAAATAAGAAGGCCTTTGTCACTCATGTCCCCAAAATTCAGTGCCTGATATGTCTGTCACCATTGTATGGATATGATAATCTTCTGAGGTAGCTGCTATAGGCATCATAGAATGGAGAAGCTAAGAAGGAAGTAACCATAATACACAAATATGGGGGATTCTAATTTTATCAGAGAGAAAACTGTAAATGACTGTACAGGTATACCTCTGAGACAATTGCAGATTTGGTTTCAGACCACTGCAATAAAGTGAATACAATAAAGCAAGTCACATGCATTTTTTGGTTTCCCAGTACTTATGAAAGTTATATTTATATCATACTATAGTCCATTAAGTGTGCAATCGCATCATGTCTATACCTTAATTTAAAAATACTTTACTGCAAAAAATGTTAACCATTCTGAGCCTTTAGCAAGTCATAATCTTTTTGCAATGGCAACATCAAAGATCATTGATCACAGATCACCATAACAAATATAAAAATAACGAAAACGTTTGAAATATTGTGAGAATTACCAAAATGTGACATAGAGACACAGAGTGAGCAAATGCTGTTGGAAAGAGTGGTGCCAACAGACACTCGATGCAGGGTTGCCACAAACCTTTAATTTATAAAAACAAACAAACTAACAGAACAAAAAAACCCCACAATTATCTGTGAAGCGCAATCAAGTGAAGTGCAGTTAAAGGAGTTATGCGTGTAGTAATCTAAATAGCTTAGAGATTCAGGGTCACAAGTACGGTGATTTTGTAGGTGACTTTTCTAGAAGGTAGTGGGAAATGATAATCTTTCACTTTTGTAGATTGATGGAGATGGTGGAGGGAGAAACTGCTTTTTCGGGGAAATATGGGAAGGATCAACTAGCAATGGAGCTGAGGCCAGCACAGGTCCTGCCATTCCTGAATACTCAACAAGCTATCAGTTAATGAAATGTTGGGCATAACTTCATTTTGATGAAAAAGGAGGAGAGCACATCTCAGCTGACATGACAGTGTTAAGAATGTGGCTTGTTCAGATATCTGTGATTTGGGGGTATCAGTGTGTTTTGCTCTTACGGTCATGTTGCTGCGTCTATAAGAAACATAACCTTTGCTCAGGAAATGGTGAGTTAAAGGAAAGTGAAAGACATCCATACATTCTGGATGTCTGAGGAGTCCATTAATACAAATAGTAATACCAATCTCTACCAGTCGTAAAGGCCTTTTCTTATTAACAAACATGGTTGAGAAGATATTAATCAATAACCACAGCCTGCTTCAGTTAACTGCTTTAGTTCTCCTCAGTTTTATGGGGAAAAACCCCCCACCAAAACCCATCTTCCAGGGTCTGAAGTAAAAGTAGAAGTGGATGTAAACAAAATTAAAGAGTCAGGTTTTCAGGCTGTCTCTGTAATAAGCTTTTCGCAGAAATGAAATGTGATTAGCAACCACGATAATGTAGTTTGCTTCATTTAGCTCTTCAGTGGGTTTATGAACAAATTCTGCCGGTTAACTTGTAAAGCAGATGCATCCACTACACTCTGGCAAAGCACGTTAGAGAGGACCGTCTCAAGCAGGTGCAAGGACAACAGGATGATCCATTTATCTATTCACCAGTCGGGAATGCTGGCAGCAACAAACATGCACCATTTTTAAATGCTCCTCTATAAAGAAGGTTAAGAAATATTTCATCTGAGGGATTAAGAAAGAAAAGCTGGGGAGCAGCACTCAAATTCTCAAAGTAAACATTAATGCTTACTTTGTAATGCGCCCATGGAGACAGACGTAAGTGTTATTTGGGGTCCAAGCATACATTGAATAACTGAATGCTGGTTACTCTTACCAAAATATTAGCAGTGAGTATGAAGTGGGATCAAAGACTTTTAAAGCATTTCTGTATTTTTATATTTTACTCATACCACCTTTACTATGCAAAAAAAAAAAAAGAGTTTATTTGAAAAAGCGAGTAAAAACAAAATTTGGGGCTCATCCTAGAAAAGATTTCTTAAATACTAATGACTTATCCTTTAAAATATGCTTTAGTCTGGGAGAATAAAATCCTTTCACGTTTGGATGGTCACATGGAAGCCACTGAAAACAAATTAGTTTTGCCTTAAAATTCTATTTTTGATTAAAATATGATCAGCATACTTAGTTAACATGAGAAGAAATTCCAACTTTCCTAAATTAGAAATTTGTATCATGTAAAACAATTCAGGGAGTCAGCACATTGGAGGCGGAGTGTACTCACAGCTATTTTGTAGGGAAAAAAATCAAGAAGCATTGAGACTGAAGATTTTACCCCCCCGTAAACCAGAAGACCAGTTAGAAGATGCAGCTGGCTTAGAAGAAAAACTCTTTCATCTTCATTTTGTAAAATTCTTTCAAAATTTATATCAAATTTTAACTCCTCCAACATAACCTCCACAAACTCTCATTCTCACTTCTTCTCCTGGCCCTTTTATCTGCACTACTCCTATGACCCTCAACCTGACTCCCCAGTGCTGTTTATGGGTAGTCCAACAGGGTGGAGCAGAGACCACGATTGATCTCTTTCGACATTCTTAGTGGCTAGCACCATGCTCTGTGGTAGGGAACTCATATATATAGTGATGATGAGAGACATGGAAATTATTATTATTATTTTTTTTTGCGGTACGGGGGCCTCTCACTGTTGTGGCCTCTCCCGTTGCGGAGCACAGGCTCTGGACGTGCAGGCTCAGCGGCCATGGCTCACGGGCCCAGTCGCTCCGCGGCATGTGGAATCTTCCCGGACCAGGGCACGAACCCGTGTCCCCTGCATCGACAGGCGGACTCTCAACCATTGCGCCACCAGGGAAGCCCGGAAATTATTTTTGGCAAAGTGGACTTCTTTACCAAAATTTCACAAAAGTTTAAGCGGTATAAATGCACATTCTTTCTCTTCGTCTTGATGGATTTAGCCTCAATGATGGCTGTAAAACAGCAAATACTAAATAATGATTTATATTGTACTTATGTAAAGGCCTTTGACTAAAATGGTTGGTGCAAAAACACCCTTACAAGAGAAAATATGGCACCCGAGGGTGTCAGCCTAAAAATTGTTCATCAGAAGTAACTATTATTGTTTGTTTAAAGCTGTATTAGAACTGGCTCTGTCCTATGAAACATCTTTGTCAAAATACAGTGCACTAGACTTGTAATGCCTCATGAGGGATGCATCATATATTCTGACACTTGATGCCCACCTTGAAGGTCATAAGATAATCCTATCCATCTCTTTGTAACCCATAATGTGCAAGACTGTAAACTTATCTAAATCTTTGAGTCTACTTTCCCAGTCAACAAAACAAAAACCAAATGCTTTTGACCAGGTTTTTATTCATTAATACATTTATTCAACAAATATGCATTGAGCATCTACTTATGCTTCTGCTCCAGTTATAGGCATTCAGGATGTAGAAGTGAACAAAACAGAAAAAAAGAACCCTCTTGCTCTCAGCTTTATATTCCACTGAGGAAGAAAAACAATGAGCAAACCTAATAAATACTGTTGGAAAAATAGAACAGGGTAAGAGAGGAATGGGAGTGCAGGGCTGGGGTGTGGAGTTCAATTTTAGTGGGGGTGGTCAAGAGAGCAAGATGATGACACTTAACAAACACTTTCATGAGGAGGGAGTTACCCATGAAAATATCTTTCCCAATCTTCATAATATTCGAAACTTTCCAATTGATTCAGGCCTTGAGTCTATGCAGTTGGTTTCAATTAGCATACACATCTCATACTCTCAACTTGCTTCTTTATTCACTTATTTAACAAATATTTATCGACTACATAGTGTGTGCCACATACTGCCAGGCTATAAGGATATATTAACATAGTCCCTGTATCAAGCTGCTCAAAACCTAATGGGTGATGCACGTAGTGGGTAAATAACTTACAGTGCTCCAAGAGAGGGCTGAGCAGAGGCCATGGGACCCTGAGAAAGGGGAGGCTAACTTCCCAGAAGTAACCAAGTCTTTACAGAGGAGAGGATGGCATTTCAATTAGATCTGTAAAAACACTTAATAGAGATAAAAATCCAAAGTAATAAAAATATTGGGAATTAAATAGTACCTTGATTCTTACAGACATAAAAAGTATAGGATTGCCATTCATAATATTTTCTGGAAATGCACATAGAAATGCTGAAATGTCTAGATTCTTGCCATATTAACTAACAGTAATAATAGGGTAAATGTTAAAATTCCTTTAACACTGAGTGTCTATGAGTTCTGATCCTTGTCATGTATTCTTATTTCAACTCTCAGGAAGTTTTCTTTCAAGGATTGATCGACATATGAACAATTATTATGCATTTTGAATGCAAAGCCATTAGACTGGATCTCACACAAAAAAATTTTCACTTCTATTTTTCCTATCACAGGATAAATTTTCATATATGTATCCCATATTTATAATTTTCAAGATGCTTTCATGTTGTATTACTTGGTCATCTTTTTATCCCTTATGACCATTTTATCCACAATAATATCTCCAGCATGTCTTTTAGCCCTAAGATACTAAAATCCCTAGAAGATAGTCTTTCTCTCTACCCTCACAGCTAAGTTCTATGGTACAGATCAGGAATATTGCAACAGTTTTGCTTATTGTGGGCGTCTATCATGGTGCCTAAGAACAATCTGTGTGCTAAATAAATGTTCCTTTTTCCTTCTTCCCATGATTATCACATTCCTTAAGACCCAGCTCAGCTTAGCAGGACTAGGAATCTTTTTACCCTACTCTACCCCACATGGATTGTTCTTTTAAGTTTACATAGCCTCACCTCTTTGCATCTGCTCCTGCCCACCCCCAGTCCATTTTAGCTTTTTCAAATCTACTCTTAGGTGTTCTGCAGGGTCTATAATGGGCCAATATTTCTCAAGGTCCATTAAGAGTTCTGGTGGAATTCAAGAGGGTGGTGCCTGCTTAAGAGGACTACACTGAATTGTTTTCTGGCTTTTGGCCACTGGAGAAAAGGGGTCACTGAGAATGGGATTGTTTGTCCTTCAGTTAAGACCCTGATGTCTTATAACTCCTGAGCAACCTTCTGGGGCTTGTCATCCTTTTTATTCCAACCCATCCCCAACTAGGGAAATCTCTTATCTCCCTACCATGTTTCCTTGGACAGACTTCTCAGAACCCGCCCCTGGGATGGTGACTCTCATTCTGATTCCATTCAGCAGTCCTTGACCTAGATTTAGTTCCCAAGTTCCCTAGTTGAGACCTCCATGATGCCTTCACCTGTGGTAGATGTGGACGAGCTCTGATACTTCCTGGGCACTGTTTTATAGCCTACCCTAACCCCAACCAGAGCAGCAACTCTTTCCCCATATTCCCTTAAGTTGTTGCTAATTTCCTCCCTTCTGCCTCCCGACAAACTTGGTCTTGCAGAGCCTTTCCTCACAGTTTTGTTCTTCCTCAGCTGTGAGCCCAGAGAATAACCCCACCCTGAACTTCATCTTTCCCATTGCCATGCTGCATCTGTAACATCAACTGGAGCCATGAAGAGCAACCATCTTAGAAACAATTCTAAAACAAACCAAAACATACTGTCCACAGATATCCATGAGTCTCAGTAGAGAATTTTTGCTTTAGTAAAGTACTGTCTTCTGCAAAGTGTTTCAGGGAGGAGCAGAACAACTATTTTTATGCTAGGAGCTAGGGATTCCCAGAGCTCTTCCGCAATAATTCAGAATGCATTAGGACCACGGTGAAAGCTCTTCCTGTTCATATCACCAAGGGATTTTTTAAACTCAAAGTGTGTATTTGTTTTTAGAAGAGGATCACAGTTACTATACATGAAAAACATTTTATTTGTATCTCCCTGAAGATGGTTGAAGTTAGTATAAAACACCCAGAAAACTATTTCTGTAAAGTGATGGTCCTTTTTAGAAATGCTACTTTTCTGTGCTAAAAATAATTCTAAGTGAGAACCTTCCTCCAAGAACTAGAATTTTTTTTTTTTTGCCAAGAACTACAGTGAGTTCTTTCCAATGCAATGCATTTTATCATACTTATGATTATTGAAATACCTAATTATTTGCCAAGAATATTTTTATGAGTGAGGGAGAGAAAATCGATTTTTCTTAATTTGAGATGAAAATTAAAAGAGAAATGTTACTGTTATATGCAAAAGTTCTTTGTAACTGTGATCCACCAAATAAATATACAATGGTGTTATCAGTAGAAGTGGATCCTGGAATAAGCTACTTTTGTCATGGTATGAAATTCAAGGAAGCCTTAATTGTAGGGAAGAAAGTAGGTTTGAAATTAACCTTTTCACTTTGCAAATTAATATGTTAAATATTCGAATAAACTTTTTAATGTTTATTTAATGCAATCTTTTATACTTTTTTTTTAAAAAAAGTTTTTTTGGGGGAAGTGGTGTCTTGCAGGCATCTGTATCCTGATGACTTTTTCATCATGTAACATTAGCACTCTCTAGGGCATGGAGTTAATGGTGATTGAATCCTAGGGTATGAGGTCAGTTATCTAATGATCATACAACACACTTCATTTTTTCCTCCAAACCAGCATGAGTTGCAGGTTAGACCATCTTGACAATAGATGTTTCATTTATGTTGTTTATTTTTTGAGATAGATACTGGGTAGATTGCATTAATTTCTTCATTATGGGAATATATATTAGAGTATAATTTCTAAGTTTGTCAATGTAGTATATTTCAAGAGTTGCTGTAGGAAATCATAGTGGCAGGATGCTGCTGGTGGGGAGGGGTGGGATGAGAAGACTTATTTCTCTACTCCTCCATACTCTAGGAGCACTCCTCAAACTTCAATGTGCATGTGAATCAGCTGGGGGTGTTGATAACTGCAGTAGGTCTGGGACTGGTTTGAGATTCTGCATTTCTAACAAGCTCCAGGTGATGCCTGTGCTGTTGGTCCAGAGACCACACTTTGAGGAGCATGGCCTAGGAGTCAAAATTGTTTTATCCCAGAGTTAGGAATCATCTTTCACAAGGGGAGACGCTTCTTGAATCAAAAAGACTTGGCATGCTTGCCTAATATATTTTATAGTTAAATTTTGCTCATTTCAGTTGTCTTCTCAAATTTGCCCCAAATTTGGGGGCAAATGAGCATATATACAATTGGCAATTAATCTTTAAAGACATGGACTGCAAAAACTCCTATATGTGTACCATAAATTGCCCCTAAGGAATAAAGAGCAGTTCTGATTCCACTGGATTTAAACCTGGAGTCTGAGTTTTGCAAATCAGCTGATTGTAGGGAAACTACCCTGCAAGGAGCTGGCGTCATGAACCATACTTATTTCTATCGTGAGAATTACTGGAAAAAGCTGAGGGAAAGTGAAAAGTACTGGTAGATTTTAATTATTTCCAAAAAGTAGTACACAAAAATAACTCAGAACATGCCATCTGGGGACATGGGACTTATGACAAATGAAGTTTGCTTTCTAAGAATGGTACTCAGGAGAGAAACCAACAGCTAATCAGGGTATGTCTGAGAGCTAAGAGCCTGCACGTTTCACTTGCACATTTCACTATCTCATGAAAAGCATAATTTACAGAGTTGCAGTAATAATAACAATGATAATGATGTGAATTAATAAACTCACCAGTGAAACCACCATTCAAATACATGTTGGGTAATTTAATTAGCCTCGGCTGCACTTTCTCTGTCAATCCCAAACTTACAGGGATTGAATTGTTAAGTACATTTTTCACTCTGTGATTCTGAGAAGTTTATTTTTACCTGGCAAATTATTTTAAATGTGAGACAAAGCAGGGCTGCGGTGGTGAAATCACATAGGAAGTCTGTGTTGCTGCTCCCCAGGCCTGGGCCCTGGCTGCCCCGGACCCTGGTGCACAAAGAGCTGGTGTGAATTTCAGATCCTGGGTCTGCTCTAAATCACGGGAACTGGAGAAATTAGAAATGACACCATTTACCCAGGGGCCTTTGCTGAGGAGTATTTTTTTTGGAACTTTTACATCAGTCTCAGAACTCACTGGCTTCATTAAGTCATGTGTGTCATTGTGTTAGGAAGGAAGGAAAGAACATGTTATTAGCTAGGGATTTTTTTCCTTTTCCCTCTACCACCCTCCTTTCTCATTTCATTTCATTGCATGTGGTATTTCCCTTCCCTCCCAAGATATCTATTATATCTTCCCTCTCAAGATTCTTTATGCCACAGCCTGCGTTAACCTTCCTGATGCATGCTCTGAGGAAATATATTTCTTTATGTACATATAGTTTTGGAAGCAAACTCCCTGGCATGGGTTAAGAGATGGTTCTAGGGTCATCATTGAACTTCCCAGACGATATAGTTTTTTTCTTCTCTCACCCTTATCTTTTTTCCTTTTTCTTTAAAACTTACATTTCGGAGCTAGGGAGGAAATCAAGAGAAATAACGTGTGTGTATGTGTGTGGGGGGGTGGGGGGGGTGTGCGCGCACACGCGCACACATGCATTTTAGGAGGATGATTGTCATTGAAATTGATATGTCTAGTCCTAGCCTCCAGCAGAACACAAGCCCCGAGGGCTGGGAAGAACAAAGCCGTCCTCAGAGACGAGTGGGGAGGGTGGGAGTGCATGTGCAACCTCTCATCCCTGTGGCACCAGCCAGAGCCCACAAACCATCTTATCATCCTCTGGCCCTAGGACATCAAGGAAGGCGCTGTTTGGAAAGTTCCCGTCAAGGCTGAGTTAAATATTCCAGTCTTTTGTTTGTCCTAGTGGCTTTCCTCTGCCCTTTTCTAGGATACTCAGCATAGTCTGAGTCAAAGGAAGTTTCTGGACTCCATTTTTTCCCCTTTTTTTTTTTTTGGTTTGGGCGGAGGCCTTTCATTCAGCATTCCCTCACTTACTTCTGTGTAAATTTGGACCTATTACTAGTAGTTGGGAATAAGGAGATCCTTTTCTCTCTACAGTGAGGATCCAGTCATCTCCAAGTTAAAAGCAGCTTTGACTATTGTTTGCAAAAATTTCGCATACTCTACATATTCTGAAAAGTTAAAAAAAAGTTTTTGGCCTAGGGAAGTAACTATGACCCAGAGACTTATTTTATTATTGCCAAAATTAATGTGAATGTCTGAAAAATATATTTTATGTAAATATATCATGGTTAATGGCATTATTTCTTAAACTACTTGTTACAAAATAATAAATAGTCTAAGTCCGAGAAATCTAAAAAATAATAAAAGTCTGGAGGGAGTTTGGTGGGCAGTTGGAGTGACTGCTAGTAGGTGTGGGTTTTATTTTTTGTGGTGATGATAGTGTTATAAAATTGATTGAGGTGATGTTTGCTCAACTCTGTAAGAATACTAAAAAGTATTGAATTGTGTATTTTATAGAATCACCTGGAGAGCTTTTAAAATTTACTAAAGTCCAAGCCCCACCCAAAACCAAATGGAACAAAATGGGGGTGGGGAAGAGCCCATCAGTGTATTGTAAATATTCTCCTCTTTTTAAGAAAATTTTAGTTGAACATTTAAATGATTCCACAATCATAACAATATTAAAAAGAAAACTCACTTCTATCCTTCTTTCCATCCACTTTGTCTCCTGCCACCACTCTATACACTTTTATTAGTTTTAGTGTGTCTTTCAAGTACACTTTTCTATAAACCAGTGGTTCTCAAACTGTAGCATGGATCAGGATTACCTAAAGCAGCGATCCCCAACCTTTTGGGAACCAGGGACCTGTTTCGTGGAAGATAACTTTTCCATGGATCGGGGGCGGGGGGAGGGATGGTTCAGGCGGTAATGCCAGCAATAGGGAGTGATGGGGAGCGGCAGATGAAGCTTTGCTCACTCGCCTGCCACTCACCTCCTGCTGTGCGGCCCAGGGATTGGGGACCCCTGACCTAGAGGGCCTGTGAAAACACAGATAGCCAGACCCCACCCATAGAGTTTCTCATTCAGTAAGTGTAGGGTGAAGCTGAGAATTACACTTCTAACAAGTTTTCAGGTGATGCTGATGCTGTTGGCCTGTAGAGCCACTGGTACAAAAAGGAGAAGGAATCATGACAAGGAGGAAACATTGATGGGAATAAGAAGGGGGCCATGTGGATTAGTAAATTTAAATAAAATCCTGAGGTTGGTAGGGAAGGTTTAGAGAAGCAGTGGGGATGAGGGTGGTTAAGCAAGATGCTACCTCCTTAGACAACCTAGTGAAGGAAGAGCAAGACCCAAGATATTGAGAGACTTAAGGCTGGAGAGAGCATCAAACCATCCTTTCTGCACTATCCTATATGGCAGCCACTAGCCACATTTGGCAATTGAGCACTTGAAATGTAGCCAATGTGACTGAGGAAATAAATTTTTAATTTTATCTAATTTTAATTAATTGAAATTGAAAACAAAAAGTTGATACTTGATTAAGTTAATGGAAAACTTTTAAGTATGTTTGGAACAACCTGGTATGTGAATCTATGTTTTCAACTGTAAATTTTATGAAATCTAACACAGATAAAATATTTTCCATGAAAATTTAGTATATGAATTGAGATGTGCTAGAAGCATAAAATATATATCAGATATAGAAAGCTTGGTTTCAACATTAAAATATCTCATTAATAATTTTATATTGATTACATATTAAAATGATAAGATTTTCAAGTATTTGGTTGAATAAAATACATTAATTATATGAAAACAATATTATTAGTTATATAAAATTAATTTCTACTTTTTTTACTTTTTTAATGTAGTTACTAGACAATTTGAAGTTATTTATGAAACTATTATATTTCTGTTGGACAATGCTGGTCTATATGGTGTCCAGTAGTGTAGCTACTAGCTACGTGTTGCTATTTAAATTTTAATTAAAACTAAATAAAATTTAAAATTCAGTACCTCAGTCTCACTAGCCGCATTTTCAGTGTTCAATAGCTGTACGTGCTCAATGGCTACCATATTGGATAGTGCAAATATAGAATGTTTATATCAGCATAGGAGATTCTATAGAACAGCTTTGGTCTCCATCTCTCCAATGAGTTGAGAGGAAAGATTCTTTCTTAAAGGTGATATTGGGAATTTTGAGGAGAGGAGTAAAGATCTGAAACATAGATATTGGAAATGTTTCACCAAGTCTTCAAGAGATGAATAAAAGGATTGGAAGTGTAGATATGGAGCCCTCACTGAAGCAAGGCAGTTGAAGATTGACAGAGATATAATGGCACCAGGTCAAGGGAGTCTACCTGGCAAGAACATGCATTGTTTAATAGGCTAACCAGAAACTCCAGGCTAAGGAAGAAAATAACTAAGGACAAAATTGGGGTGGAGGTTGTAGAAGATGGTGAAGGATAAAGGGACAGAATGAAGATGACAGTGTGGACAAGAAAAAATTTGTTAAATGTAAAATGATAAGAGAAATGAAAGAGGGGTGAGGGGCATCATACAACAGAAATGTCAAAGTCTGCATTATTGGAGTGGAACAATTTCAAGTGGTGATGAAGGCAAAGGTATGAATCTTTAAGTGGGTAAATGAGTTTGGAGTGGATAGTAGCATACTACAACGTTAGCAACATGATTGTTAGAGGTTTTGAGGAGGATAGCTGGTAAAAGAGAGAGAAGATCTGCTAAGTGCTGAAGGTGGAAGAATGGCCAGGTGGGTGCTGTGGTCAGGAAAGGGAAAGGCTGAAATAAGCTGTTGGTCAGAACCTCCAAAAAAAAAACATTGTGGAGGAAAGTCATGGGAGTGATGATCAGAAGTGATGTGGGAAGCAGGCATATGTTGCTTCAGAAAGCTGCTCTGAACTTCCTCAATCAAACGTAACCTTTCCCTCTCTTGAACCCTGAGGCACTTTGCACTTCTTTGGTAAACTGTGGCTATTCATATACTCACCTAAACACTTCCCCTGCCCCTCACCTCCCCAACTCCCCCTATCCCTTACCCCCGCCTGAATCTGATACACACACACATACCCTCATCTGATTGGAAGTTCTTTGAAGGTTGGAACAATGTTTTCCTCTTTTATTCAAGTTTCTGAATATTCATAAATTCACATTGAATTAATTTTGATTGAGATTCTTATAAACAAACAAAACCCACAGAGGCTGGATCTACATGTTTAGGTGGAAATTAGAACATCTGTAGTGAAACATCACAGAGCTCTGTCATGTCTTCTTATTCATTATTTTGGTCAAAGATTTGAATGAAGCTATCCTTAGGCAAATAACACAAAGCTAAGCCACTGTACATCATTACAGACTTTTAAGCAAAAGAAATCTAGTGGGAACGTGCAGGATGGATTCTTGATAAAGATGGGACCCAAGAAGAAGAGTGTAAGCATCTCAGTGTCATTCACTCAGCATCTTTTTTTTTTTTTTTTGCAGTACGCGGGCCTCTCACTGTTGTGGCCTCTCCCGTTGCAGAGCACAGGCTCCAGACGCGCAGGCTCAGCGGCCATGGCTCATGGGCCCAGCCGCTCCGCGGCATGTGGGATCTTCCCGGACCGGGGCACGAACCCGCATCCCCTGCATCGGCAGGCGGACTCTCAACCACTGCACCACCAGGGAAGTCCCACTCAGCATCTTTTTGTAAGTGACACTGTGCTCAGCTCTGCATGTATACATGGCTATAGTAGTTGTCCCAGTGTGGAGTGCTAATGGTGTAATGTACGAATATGAGATACAAATCAGGAGGCAGGAAGGAGAGCAGTGAACCCCAATGAGTCCTCAGACCACTATTTGACTCGAGTGTTACATTGCTTAAGCAAACTAAAAGTCCAGGGACACAGCCAAATAGAAGTTAACATCCACCTACATAAGGACAACAGTTTAAACCCTGTGACTGATATTTTAATCCCTCAGCACCCGGAGGTCAGGGCTTTACATGCCAGGAATGGATCAGTTACACAAATATAATTGTAATGTAGAGCAGTGCTTGGAGCAACGTGTCAGTCCATGTCATCTTGGATGTCCCAGAGACCGCACGTGACATATGCCAGGATATCTGAAATGCTAACATTGACTTCCTCCTTACTGCACTTCACATCCTTTCAAGGATAATTAACAATTTGGCAAAATTGATTTTGAAAAGAGGGGAAACAAAGACAAAATTTTATTTACTCTTTTCCTTCTCTCTTCCTAAGATCTGTTTCCCTCTGTGCTCCTTGCAGTTCAAGTTCATTCTGTAAACAAATGAGTCTCATTTTTCTCTTGAATTGGGGGGTAACTTTATAGTTTAAGGGCCATCTGTGATTCCCCTATCTATATATGCATAACCTGGACCATCAACAGGAAAATGCAGCCTAGTGAATTCTGTGTAGGGCTCTGGAAAGAGCATGGCAGCCCTCTGGAAGTGAAATGGAAAAGATTAGTTGGCCCAGGGAGGCCTCCATTTGGGCTGCAAATTTGGAGATTTAGAGCCAAATCCTCATTCCATGTGACTCCAGGGGAGCGTTGGTCAGTGTGTAATTCAGTGTGGGTTGGGCAAGAAGAAGACAGAAGAACATGAAATTGCCAAGTTTGAGGCCTATTACGCAGTTGTGACCTGACCTAGAATATGGTGCCGACTTGTGTGTGGGTAACTCAACCATAAAAAGGCAGCTGTGGTCTTACTAGTCGTGAACTTGAGATCATTTTAGTAGAAGATGAATTGCCCCTAAATGATTGATCTGGTATTTGGAGGAAATGCTGTTCTCTTTGCTTCTCCCAAATGGAGACACTAACCAGATGCTTGTCCCACACCCAGAACATTATTTGTGGTGTGGCTCTTTCTGTGGCCTGCTGGGGAATGATGACCTTGGACTGACAGTTCCCCTTAAAGTAGCAAACTTATGTTTTTCATCTTAACATGATATGCCAGAGGCACTGAATAACAACCTACATCCTTTCACACACCACATGTCTGTGCCAGGTTAAAGCTGATAAAAGTTGGAGGGAGGGTTTTTTGAGTGGTCTGACTGAGGCCAGAAATGGGGATATTCAATAAGAGCCAGCCCTTCTTTTTTGCCCTTAGGCCCCCTCAAAGAAAATCATAGAGACGCTCTGTGAGTTTGGACTCAAAGTAGCTTAAAATTTCAAGCCAAGAGAAATGTCCCTCCCCTTTCTTTGTGAGGTTTTGTAGCAAAATAACCTGTTTGCTTGAGAGATTAGAGTTGTCAGCTTCAGCATTGCATGGGAAGGTCTGACCTTGAGAATTATGGGCAAACAGGAAATCAGCAGTGCAGGAGAAAGGCAAGCCTGCAGCCGAGATCACCTGGCCAAGCTCACGTCTGATAAGAACCCAGAAGATGAGAGCTAGGGCAAAGGTGAACCCAGCCTAGCAGCCTGTCTTCTCCTGAGCCACAGAAAAATTAAAATCTGGGAGCAGATGCTGGAAGATTTCCCCCACACAAAGACATGGCACCCTTTTATTTCTGTTCCAGAAGAAAAAGAGGTAGAGCATGGGTTTTCTTCCTATGCTGCTTCTTAACCTATACGGTGGTACTAGATTTTCTTCTGAACCTTCTGCCTACCCTTTGGCCATAAACAGCTTTTGTGGATTGGACAGTAAACCAGCAGGACTGAGGTTACTTTCATTCTGAAAATGCAGATTATTTCCAGGTGTGAACTAAAGGGAATCAAATGTTATATCAGGAATTTGATGAGAATAAAAGCCTTGAGAATAATAATATCTTCTGTTTGGAGAGCATTTGATTACTTACAGGACAGTTTTCTCTGTTACCTCATTTGATTCTCACAAAAGCCCTGTGGAGTAAGTGGGCCAGGTGTTATTTCCCAATTCTACAGATGCAGAAACTGAGCCCCGCTGATTCTGTAACTAGCCAGAAATCACAGAAGGATGGGGCAGAGCAGGTGTGGTCTGGGGACCTTGTCATTCCACCCAGTCTCCTGCCAAAGTCTTATCTCAGGCTGCAAAATAACAGGTGATATGAGTGACCCATGGCATCCTCTGGCATCATGTATTCATCCATGACCTCCACTTCCACTGTGGTCCTCTCAACTAAGGTGATTGTAACATCTTCCCTTTGGCTACCTAAAACTTCACCCCCAGCAATCCATCAAAATGCTTTCTAGCAGGATCTTCTTGGCAGACCATATTGGACTGGAGTGAGTTTCACTTTCCATAAGATAAAAGCTAAATTGCTCATTAAAAGTCCATCAAGAGGCCCCTCCATGGCCACCTGTCTTCTTTCCCTGCAAGTACACAGCTGTCAGGTGATCCTTTTCACTATCAGTCACCGAATACCCTTGCTCTTTTTAGTCTCTGCATGTGATCTAAAACTCTAGGAATAACCATCCATTACTTGGGTGGGTAAGTGTATACCTTTACCTCTTCAGCCAGCACAGGGAGACTGGGGATTTTTGCAGAACAGTTTGTTTGTTTTTAACATTTTCATATTCACAGCTATGCAGCAGTCTTGTATTTGTGGCTCTCGGGCCTGGAATGTTCTGCCTCCACATACCCAAAAGTCTCCCTTTCTCACCTCCATCAAGTGTTCATTCCAGTGTGTCTTCTTAGTGGGCCCCTCTTCCCCACCACCAGCCTACTTAAAAATCTCAATCACCCACCCCCACTCGACACTCCTGATCCCACTTACCTTGCTCTACAATGTTTTTTGCGTAGCATGTATCACCTCATGTAATCTACTTATTTAATATGTCAGTTGTTTATTGTCTGTCTCTTTTGCCAGAATTAAGTTCTAAGAGGAGAAGAAGTTAGATTTTTATTGCTCGTTGTTGTATCCCAAATGCCTAAAGCAGTACCTGGCATATAGTAAGTGCTCAAAAAATTTTTGTTGAAACAATGAAATGTCCTTCCTCTGTGCATCTTACCTCCCTTTCTCAGCCTTCAAGATTGTTCACATTACAGTCTTCACCAATCACTTGTTTCCATACATCAAATAACCTCAAATCACTGATTTGCCTCCACTTGTGAATATTCACATGTATTATTTACCAGGCCAATTACTCACAGTACCTTTGGGGTGAAGTAGGGCATTTATGAGGGTTCTCAAAGGACCAGAAAGTATCTCAGTTCTGCAGATGTAGGAATTTTTTATTGGGCCACATTTTCTTAGGCCTTGGTAAAGCTGCTTATGGGGCCCCCAATCACGAGACCAAGAATTATTATTTATGTATTTCCAATACATAAAAAACTAGGTGCAAGTTTTCATATCTTGATAAACTATGAAGTGCTTCATTTCCTCTGTCCTGCATGACCCTTCTCTCTCTTCTCTACTTTCTTTCACAGTAATCTCCAGCACATATGTGTTACACAGAATGCTGTGTAAAAGTAAGAAAAAGAAAAGCTATTCAACGTTTGTTAGCATAAGGACAGAATAATAGGTGATAGAGGCATATGAATGATAGAGGCACATAATGGACCATACGGGACATGGCATGACTTAACTTGTAAACTTCTCCCTACCAAATGAACCAGTCACTATGGGAAAAATTTGCAGAGTAAAAAAAAAAAAAAAGATGATGCAACACATCACCTCCTTTACTAAAGGACTGAATAATTCACAAAGAGACACATATGTGCCAAGCTAATCAGAATACTGATACTGGTTAATTTGAGCACTGCCTTCCCAGTAGGGCAATCTACTTAGAAAACAAAATTAGGAGCTGAAGGTTGCATGATGAATATAAATTGAGAGCAAAGGAGCTTGGTTGTGTCTGACTGGCAGCAGTGATATCTCAATTCCAATAACTAGAGGTATGGACAGTGAGCCAGATGTTCACACTAACAGTCATTTTGTTGTGTCTGCAGCTGCCACAGACATTGTGGCACTGGCTGCTAACTTTAACTCTTTCGTTCTTAATAACATTGCACTTTTGTTGTACTCATCATTCTATCACTCTCATTTTAATATGTACATGGATTTTACTTACATATTTTAGTTTATAAGATCCCAGTTTACTATACGGGCTGATATAAACGTTATGCCTGTTGCTAACTGGTGACAGTAGGTAGTAGTAGATCCTTTCCTCCCAGCCCCTCATTTGAGAAAGGGGAATATGGGGTAACTTTCTCAGTACATATCTTCAATACGTGTATCCAATGACATTAAAGAATGGATTATTAATATACACTATACAGATTAGGTAAACTGTGATTTGTCTCAACCAGAGAAATCACCATTCTGGCACTACCCTATACTACATTTTCTCTAATTTCTAACACCATTCTACATGATAATTGTCCCTGTACCACCTGGTCTAATGCCTTCAGTTCCTTAAATATAGAACAAGTAGTTACACATTTAAGAAGTATGCAAGTATGCCTTTGCCTCTGTATGTATCTGTTTAAACCCTATGACATAAAATGTAAATATCACAAATTAAAAGATTAGCAGATGCGACTACTCTCAAATTAAATGTACTAGAGGCAGAAGACACTATTACAAAAGTTCACAAAACATTATGATGGGAGAAAATACCTTGCCATATATTTAATAGACTAAAATTAATAGATATGGGAGAAAATCTTCATCTTGGCTATTTGTTACTATCCCAAACATAAAAATACTTAATCAATAGCAAAAAAGAAAGCTAGTAAGGCATGAGTAGGCAGTTCTCAAAATAAGAACTTCAAATGGCCAAAAATATAAAAAGTTTCTCAATCTTACTAGTGACCATGGACATATAGTGTTAAAAATAATGAGATTCTCTTTCTTTATGTTGGCAAAAATTTAAAGAAATGGATAATATATATGTGGAAAAGAGTGTGGAGAAAGGGCAATCTCATACCACAACTGGAGGGTATTTGCAAAATTTTTAAAGGGCATTTGACAATTCTTATCAAGCTCTTAAGCACAAGAACATTTGACTTGGCAATTCTACTTCTATAATCCATCCTGGAACAACACTCTCAGAAGAGTATAGGGATATTTGAATAAATACATTAATTGCAGAATTGTTTCCACTTCCCCTAAATGTGTATGGTAAATCACATGATAATACAATGAAATTCATGTAGCCATTAAAATGAAGGAGCAGATCTATATGGACTGCTGTGGGAGAATGTCCACAATATATTTACTGAATGAAAAAAAAAAGTTAAAGAATAATATTTATGGTGTAATCTCATTTTTACAACAAACATATTTTTAGGTACATAGAAAAAGTCCTGAAATACCAACCCCTTCAGACTATCTGATAAGGACAAGAGTTTCCCCTTTTATTTCTGTACTTCATACTTCACTAGTGTTGGATTTTTTTTTTGTATAGTTACATATAATGCTCGTATGAGTTTCCTGGGGCTGCCATAACAAACTGCACGTAGTAAACAACAGAAAATCGTTGTTGGGAGACCTTCAAGATGGCAGAGGAGTAAGACGTGGAGATCACCTTCCTCCCCACAAATACATCAGAAATACAACTACATGTGGAACAAATCCTACCGAACACCTACTGAACACTGGCAGAAAACCTCAGACTTCCCCAAAGGCAAGAAACTCCCCATGTACCTGGGTAGGGCAAAAGAAAAAACAGAGACAAAAGAATAGGGACGGGACCTGCACCAGTGGGAGGGAGCTGTGAAGAAGGAAAGGTTTCCACACACTAGGCAGCCCCTTCACTGGTGGAGGCTGCGGGTGGCAGGGGTGAAGCTTCAGAGCCACGGAGGAGAGCACAGCAACAGGGGTGCGGAGAGCAAAGCAGAGAGATTCCTGCACGGAGGATCAGTGCCGACCAGCACTCACCAGCCCGAGAGGCTTGTCTGCTCACCCGCCGGGGTGGGCGGGGCTGGGAGCTGAGGCTCGGGCTTCGGTCGGATCCCAGGGAGAGGACTGGGGTTGGCTGCATGAACACAGCCTGAAGAGGGCTAGTGCGCCACGGCTAGCCGGGAGGGAGTACGGGAAAAGGTCTGGAGCTGCCAAAGAGGCAAGAGACCATTGGTTGTGGGTACGTGAGGAGAGGGGATTAAGAGCACTGCCTAAACGAGCTCCAGAGATGGACGCGAGCCACAGCTATCAGCACGGACCCCAGAGATGGGCATGAAACGCTAAGGCTGCTGCTGCAGCCACTAAGAAGCCTCTGTGCAAGCACAGGTCACTATCCACAACTCCCCTCCCGGGAGCCTGTGCAGCTCGCCACTGCCAGGGTCCCGTGCTTCCCCGGGAGAACACACAGTGCGCCTCACGCTGTTGGAACATCACTCCGGCCTCTGCAGCCGCATGCTCCTCCCGCATTACATACCCCTCCCTCCCCTCCGGCATGAGTGAGCCAGAGCCCCCTAATCAGCTGCTACTTTCACCTCTACCTGTCTGGGCAGGGAACAGATGCCCTCAGGCGACCTACATGCCGAACCACAGGACCTGTGTGAACAAAGAAGAGAAAGGGAAATTTCTCCCAGCAGCCTCAGGAGCAGCGGATTAAATCTCCACGGTCAACTTGATGTATCTTGCATTTTTGGAACACCTTAACAGACAACGAATCATCCCAAAATTGAGATGGTGGACTTTGGGAGCAACTGTAGACTTGGGGTTTGCTGTATGGCACTGACCAGTTTCTGGTTTTATGTTTATCTTAGTTTAGTATTTAGAGTTTATTATCATTGGTAGATTTGTTTATTGATTTAGTCGCTCCCTCTTTTTTTTAATACACAGATATATATATATTTTTTTCCTTTTTCTCTTTTTGTAAGTGTGTATGTGTATGCTTCTTTGTGTGATTTTGTCTGTATAGCTTTGCTCTTACCATTTGTTCTAGGGTTCAGTCTGTCCATTTTCTTATTGTTTGTTTGTTTTAGTATAAATTTAGAGCGTGTTATCATTGTTGGATTTGTTTTTTGGTTTGGTTGCTCTCTTCTTTCTTTTTCTTATTACTTTTTAATTTTTAATAATTTTTTAATTTTAATAACTTTATTTCTTTTTATTTTACTTCTTTCTTTCTTTCCTCCGCCCTTTTCTTCTGAGCCATGTGGCTGACAGGGTCTTGGTTCTCGAGCTGGGTGTCAGGCCTGTGCCTCTAAGGTAGGAGAGCTGAGTTCAAAACATTGGTTCACCAGAGACCTCCCAACTCCACATAATATCAAATTACGAAAGCTCTCCC
Source organism: Grampus griseus (assembly GCF_964374135.1). Lineage (NCBI taxonomy): Eukaryota > Metazoa > Chordata > Mammalia > Artiodactyla > Delphinidae > Grampus > Grampus griseus. Next base: position 59,401,641 of record NC_139003.1, on the reverse strand, counting down.
AGAGATCCCCATCTCAACGCTAAGACCCAACTCCACACAACAACCAGCAAGCTACAGTGCTGGACACCCTGTGCCAAGCAACTAGCAAGACAGGAACACAACCACACCCATTAGCAGAGAGGCTGCCTAAAATCATAATAAGGTTACAGACACCCCAAAACACACCACCAGACGTACTGTGCACACAAGAAAGAAAAGATCCAGCCTCATCCACTAGAACACAGGCACTAATCCCCTCCACCAGGAAGCCTACACAACTCACTGAACCAAACTTAGCCACTGGAGGCAGACACCAAAAACAACGTGAACTATGAACCAACAGCCTGTGAAAAGGAAACCCCAAACACAGTAAGTTAAGCAAAATGAGAAGACAGAAAAACACACAGCAGATGAAGGAGCAAGATAAAAACCCACCAGACCGAAAAAATAAAGAGGCAATAGGCAGTCTACCTGAAAAAGAATTCATAGTAATGATGGTAAAGATGATCCAAAATCGTGGAAATAGAATGGAGAAAATACAAGAAACGTTTAACAAGGACCAAAAACAGCCAAAGACCAAACAAACAATGATGAACAACACAATAAGTGAAATTACAAATTCTCTAGAAGGAATCAATAGCAGAATAACTGAGGCAGAAGAACGGATAAGTGACCTGGAAGATAAAATAGTGGAAATAACTACTGCAGAGCACAATAAAGGAAAAAGAATGAAAAGAATAGAGGGTAGTCTTAGAGACCTCTGGGACAACATTAAACACACCAACATTCGAATTATAGGGGTCCCAGAAGAAGAGAAAAAGAAAGGGAATGAGAAAATATTTGAAGAGATTATAGTTGAAAACTTCCCTAAAATGGGAAAGGAAATAGTCAATCAAGTCCAGGAAATGCAGAGAGTCCCATACAGGTTAACTCCAAGGAGAAACACTCCAAGACACATATTAATCAAACTATCAAAAATTAGATACACAGAAAAAAATATTACAAGAAGCAAGGGAAAAACAGCAAATAACATACAAGGGTATTACCATAAGGTTAACAGCTGATCGTTCAGCAGAAACTCTGCAAGCCAGAAGAGAGTGGCAGGACATATTTAAAGTGATGAAAGGGAAAAACCTACAACCAAGATTACTCTGCCTACCAAGGATCTCATTCAGATTTGATGGAGAAATTAAAACCTTTACAGACAAGCAAAAGCTAAGAGAATTCAGCACCACCAAACCAGTATTACAACAAATGCTAAAGGAACTTCTCTGGGCGGGAAACACAAGAGAAGGGAAAGACCTACAATAACAAACGCAAACAATTAAGAAAATGGTAATAGGAACATACATATCGATAATTACCTTAAATGTAAATGGATTAAAACTCCCACCAAAAGACATAGACTGTATGAATGGATACAAAAACAAGACCCATATATATGCTGTCTACAAGAGACCCACTTCAGACCTAGGGACACATAGAGACTGAAAGTGAGGGGATGGAAAAAGATATTCCATGCCAATGGAAATCAAAAAAAAGCTGGAGTAGCAATTCTCACATCAGACAAAGTAGACTTTAAAATAAATACTATTACAAGAGACAAGGAAGGACACTACATAATGATCAAGGGATCAATCCAAGAGGAAGATATAACAATTGTAAATATTTATGCACCCAACATAGGAGCACCTCAATACATAAGGCAAATGCTAACAGCCATAAAAGGGGAAATCGACAGTAACACGATAGTAGGGGACATTAACACCCCACTTTCACCAATGGACAGATCATCCAAAATGAAAATAAATAACGAAACACAAGCTTGAAATGACACATTAAATAAACGCACTTAATTGATACTTATAGGACATTCCATCTCAAAACAACAGAATACACTTTCTTCTCAAGTGCTCTTGGAACATTCTCCAGGAGAGATCATATCTTGGGTCACAAATCAAGCCTTCATAAATTTAAGAAAATTGAAATTGTATCAAGTATCTTTTCTGACCACAACACTATGGGACTAGATATCAATTCCAGGAAAAGATCTGTAAAAAATACAAACACATGGAGGCTAAGCAATACACTACTTAATAACCAAGAGATCACTGAAGAAATCAAAGAGGAAATCAAAAAAATACCTAGAGACAATTGATAATGAAAGCATGACAATCCAAAACATATGGGATGCAGCAAAAGCAGTTCTAAGAGGGAAGTTTATAGCAATACAATCCTACCTCAAGAAACAAGAAACATCTCAAACAGACCTAACTTTCAATCCTAAACCATCTCAAACCTAACTTTTCACCTAAAGCAATCAGAGAAAGAAGAACAAAATAACCCCAAAGTTAGCAGAAGGAAAGAAATCATAAAAATCAGATCAGAAATAAATGAAAAAGAAATGAAGGAAACGATAACAAAGATCAATAGAACTAAAAGCTGGTTCTTTGAGAAGATAAACAAAACTGATAAACCATTAGCCAGACTCATCAAGAAAAAAAGGGAGAACTCAAATCAATAGAATTAGAAATGAAACAGAAGTTACAACTGACACTGCAGAAATACAAAGCATCATGAGAGATTACTACAAGCAACTATCTGCCAATAAAATGGACAACCTGGAAGAAATGGACAAACTCTTAGAAAAGCACAACCTTCTGAGACTGAACCAGGAAGAAATAGAAAATATAAACAGACCAATCACAAGCACTGAAATTCAGACTGTGATTAAAAATGTTCCAACAAACAAAAGCCCAGGACCAGATGGCTTCACAGGCAAATAATATCAAACATTTAGAGAAGAGCTAACACCTTTCCTTCTCAAAATCTTCCAAAATGTAGCAGAGGGAGGAACACTCCAAGCTCGTTCTACAAAGCCACCATCGCCCTGATACCAAAACCAGACAAAAATGTCACAAAGAAAGAAAACTACAGGCCAATATCACTGATGAACATAGATGCAAAAATCCGCAACAAAATACAGGCAAACAGAATCTAATAGCACATTAAAAGGGTCATACACCATGATCAGGTGAGGTTTATCCCAGGAATGCAAGGCTTCTTCAATATACACAAACCAATCAATGTGATAAATGATATTAACAAATTGAAAAAGAAATACCATATGATCATCTCAATAAATGCAGAAAAAGCTTTCAACAAAATTCAGCACCCATTTATGATATAAAAACCCTCCAGAAATTAGGCATAGAGGGAACTTACCTCAACATAACAAAGGTCATATATGACAAACCCACAGCCAACATTGTTCTCAATGGTGAAAAACTGAAGCCATTTCCTCTAAGATCAAGAACAAGACAAGGTTGTCCACTCTTACCACTATTATTCAATATAGTTTTGGAAGTTTAAGCCACAGCAATCAGAAAAGAAAAAGAAATAAAAGGAATCCAAATCAGAAAAGAAGTAAAGCTGTCACTGTTTGTAGATGATGTGGTACTATACATAGAGAATTCTAAAGATGGTACCAGAAATCTACTAGAGCTAATCAATGAATTTGGTAAAGTAGCAGGATGTAAAATTAATGCACAGAAATCTCTTGCATTCCTATACACTAATGATGAAAAATCTGAAAGAGAAATTAAGGAAACACTCCCATTTACCATTGCAACAAAAAGAATAAAATACCTAGGAATAAACCTACCTATAAAAAAAAGACCTGTATGCAGAAAACTACAAGACACTGATGAAAGAAGTTAAAGATGATACCAACAGATGGAGAGATATACCATGTTCTTGGATTCAAAGAATCAATATTGTGGAAATGACTATACTACCCAAAGCAATCTACAGATTCAATGCAATCCCTATCAAATTACCAATGGCATTTTTTACAGAACTAGAACAAAAAATCTTAAAATTTGTATGGAGACACAAAAGACCCCGAATAGCCAAAGCAGTCTTGAGGGAAAAAAACCAAGCTGGAGGAATCAGACTCCCTGACTTCAGACTATACTATAAAGCTACAGTAATCAAGACAATATGGTACTGGCACAAAAACAGAAACATAGATCATTGGAACAAGATAGAAAGCCCAGAGATACCCCCACACACCTATGGTGAACTAATCTATGACAAAGAAGGCAAGGATATACAATGGAGAAAAGACAGCCTCTTCAATAAGTGGTGCTGGGAAAACTGGACAGGTACATGTAAAAGAACGGGATGAGAACACTCCCTAACAGCATACACAAAAATAAACTCAAAATGGATTGAGGCCTAAATGTAAGACCGGACACCGTAAACCTCTTAGAGGAAAACACAGGAGGAACACTCTTTGACATAAATCACAGCAAGATCTTTTTTGATCCACCCCCTAGAGTAACGGGAATAAAAACAAAATAAACAAATGTGACCTAATGAAACTTAAAAGCTTTTGCACAGCAAAGGAAACATAAACAAGACGAAAAGACAACCCTCAGAATGGGAGAAAATATTTTCAAATGAATCAACGGACAAAGGATTAATCTCCAAAATATATAAATAGCTCATGCAGCTCAATATTAAAAAACAAACAACCCCATCCAAAAATGGGCGAAGATGTAAATAGACATTTCTCCAAAGAAGACATACAGATGGCCAAGAAGCACATGAAAAACTGCTCAACATCACTAATCATTAGAGAAATGCAAATCAAAACTACAATGAGGTATCACCTCACACCAGTTAGAATGGGCATCATCAGAAAAGCTACAAACAGTAAATGCTGGAGAGGGTGTGGAGCAAAGGGAACCCTCTTGCACTGTTGGTGGGAATGTAAATTGGTACAGCCACTATGGAGAACAGTATGGAGGTTCCTTAAAAAACTAAAAATAGAATTACCATATGACCCAGCAATCCCACTACTGGGCATATACCCTGAGAAAACCATAGTTCAAAAAGAGTCATGTTCCACAATGTTCATTGCAGCTCTATTTACAATAGCCAGGACATGGAAGTAACCTACATGTTCATCAACAGATGAATGGATAAAGGAGATGTGGCACATATATACAATGGAATATTACTCAGCCATAAAAAGAAACGAAATTGAGTTATTTGTAATGAGGTGAATGGACCTAGAGACTGTTATACAGAGTGAAGTAAGTCAGAAAGAGAAAAATAAATACCATATGCTTACACGTATATATGGAATCTTAAAAAAAGAAAAAAATTGGTACTGAAGAACCTAGAGGCAGGACAGGAATAAAGACGTAGACATGGAGAGTGGACCTGAGGACACGGGAAGAAGGAAGGGTAAGCTGGCACGAAGTGAGAGAGTGGCGTGGACATATATACCCTACCAAATGTAAAATAGATAGCTAGTGGGAAGCAGCCTCATAGCACAGGGAGATCAACTCCGTGGTTTGTGACCACCTAGAGGGGTGGGATAGGTAGGTTGGGAGTGAGACACAAGAGGGAGGGGATATGGGGATATATGTATATGTGTTGCTGATTCACTATGTTATAAAGCAGAAACTAACACACCATTGTAAAGCAATTATACTCCAATGAAGTTGTTAAAAAAAATAAAGAGTAAACAGTGACGACAACAACAACAACAAATCATTGTCTCACAGTTCTGGAGGCTATAAATTCAAAATCAAGGTGTTGACAGCTTGGGTTTCTTCTAACAGCTGTGAGGGAGCATCTGTTCCTTGCCTCTCTCCTGGCTTTTGGTAACCTTAGGCATTTCTTGGCTCGTCGATGGCACTCTCCCTGTGTCTTCACATCACCTTTTCTCTATGTGTGTCTGTCTCTGTACACAAATTTCCCCTTTTTATAGGGAGAAAGCCATATTGGATTAGGGCCCACTCTAATGAGCTTATCTTAATTTGATCATCTGCAAAGACCCTGTTTCCAAGTAAGGTCACATTCACTGTTACTGGGAGTTAGGACTTCAGCGTCTTTTTTGTGAAGGCAGGCGGAGACACAATTCGATCCATAGTGCTGCTTATGTAACGAAAGCAATTAAGAAAATCCAGTATATGCTTATCACTCCCATTCTGACTTCTTCGCCTTCTTTCTATATTTCTGTTAATGGCTTCTTGTGAGTCACCATCAAAATCTGGACACCCTCTCTGACTCTCCCGCCCTTTCTACCCACCAGCTGCCCATTCCATCAGGTGTAACAGCCCATTTATGCTTTTTCACTAGCAACTGCTTGACCACAAACACCTAAGTGCAGGACACAGGGATTTTTATAAATAATAATGGCGGAATTTAGAGCATCTGCACTTCTTTTAAGGGTACCAGGTCAAGAAATAATACAAGTATTATAGCTCCTAGGAAAGCTTTAGTCAAGCCTGTTTCCCTTTTCTCAGTAATCCTTCATAATGCCCCAGTTTCGTAATGTGATTTAGTGAAATTAAACTCAAACAGCCCAAATTTATAATTATATTTGGCTTCAATTACATTGACTAATTGATCCAAGCCTGCTCACAGGCTACCTGCAGGCTGAGGTGGAACGAGGCAGGTGGTGAGGGCTTATTAGCATAGTAGTTCATGTGTGCTAGCTAATTTGATATTTAAATTGTTATAAATCTCAGATGGATCATACCATAAGTCAGGTGAATCTCACCTCTTCCAAGTATCCCATGTTATAAGTGTTTCTGCAATCCCTCATCGAGGGTATCCAGGTGTCTCCTCTTACCTGGACAGTAGTAGCCCCTATGGTCAGGCCCTTCCTACTCTAATCCCTTCTACCAAAGCCCAATTCATTTTCCTGCAAGAGAACACACTAATCAGTAGTGATCCTGAGTTGGGAATGAGGAGAGGGAGCAGTTGTGCATGTAGGAGCAATGAATGTGTGCCCCATGAGCACAATCTCCAAAATTTGTGTCTTTTCAACAATTTATAAGGGAGTGAGGCTGAGATGGTTGCTGAGAACTTGATTCTGATGATATGATTTTCAAGCCTGGATACTCAGTGTGTTCACCAATGAGCCACAGCAGCAGCACCTGGTAGCTTTCCAGAAATGCAGAGTCTTGGGCCTTGCCCCAGACTATTGAATCAGAATCTGAACTTTAACAAGATCCCTGGGTGATGCATTAAAAAAAAATTGGGGGAAGCCCTGTTTTAGAGGAAAGCCTTGTTTTGTGAAAGCAAGGGTCAATCTGTTCAACATGTGATTCTCACATCAGTGGTCAGACTGAGACACAGAAAGGAGGGAATCAAAAGACTAATGTCCCCCAGCAATCCCACTACTGGGCATATACCCAGAGAAAACCATAATTCAAAAATACACATGCACCCCAGTGTTCATTGCAGCACTATTTACAATAGCCAGGTCATGGAAGCAACCTAAATATCCATCAACAGAGGAATGAATAAAGAAGATGTGGTACATGTATATAATGGAATATTACTCAGTCATGAAAAGGAATGAAATTGGGTCATTTGTAGAGATGTGGATGCTGTCATACAGAGTGAAATAAGGCAGAAAGAGATATACAAATATCTTGTATATTAATGCATATATGTGGAATCTAGAAAAATGGTAAAGATGCTCTTATTTGCAAAGCAGAAATGGAGACACAGATGTAGAGAACAAACATACGGATACCAAGGGGGAAGGGGGGTAGGATGAATTGGGATATTGGAATTGACATATATACACAATTAATACTATGTATAAAATAGATAACTAATGAGAACAGACTGTATAGCAAGCACAGGGAACTCTACTCAATGCTCTGTGGTGACCTAAATGGGAAGGAAATCCAAAAAAATGGGGGTATATGTATATGTATAACTGATTCAGTTTGCTGTATAGCAGAAACTAGTTTAACATTGTAAAGCAACAATACTCCAATAAAAATTAATTTAAGAAAAAATGGGTAATGTCCATTTTATGAAATAACTCTCTATGCCACCATCCATTTACAACGCCTTTTTGAGGTTTGTTCCCTGATACAAGAACCTGGCTACACCTTCGGCTCTAATCACTCCTCTTTTCACAAACTTTGTACATTCCCGAAAAATTTTCAATTCTATGTCCCCAACTTAACTTTCTAGCCATACTGCCTCTTCCAGATTTACTGTCTACTTCAGTCCGTAGGTACATTCCTCGGACAACTTGGATGAACATCATGTATTCTTCCTTATTGGATTTCCTGGAGGTAGTCTTCTCACACTCTCTCCTAATTGCAATGGCCCTTTCCATGAAGCCCTTTCATAATTCCCCAATCAAAAATGATCTCTCTTTGAATTCTTATAAAATGTTACACCTCTCTTAAACTGGTTATATCATCTTTATTATAACCATTGTCTCCCCACTAGGCTGGACCAGCACAGTGCCCAGTACATAGAAGGTGATTAATAATAATCAAACGACTGACTGACAATGAATCTGTAAAGTCAGGGCCTCACTTCACCAGATTATTCCTTGAGATCAGTTAAGTTCTAAGAACTAAGATTCTACTTGTTTTCTAATTCCTGAGGTGTTGATCTTCAGCTCCTTCTCACATAACACTCTCAGGCAGCAAACTCTACCAAGGACACTTGCTTGAATCAAAAACACAGGATAATGTCAGTCTTCCTCAGTCTATATGTAGCCCAGACTGATGGTGGCTCCAATGGCTACAGGCGCTCCTAAGCTGAGGTAATCTTCCATGATTTGTGAACTGAGAGCCCTTTTAGCTCATCCAGCTACTTCTGGCTAATCAGCTTTTAGGACATAAATTCATCCAAACAATACTCTCCTTAATTCAGAAAACATCTCAAAGGAGCATTGAGGGGAAGAGGTCAAGATGTTTCTAGCCAGAGCCAGAAGATGAAATACCCTATCTATTTGCAATGACCACTTCCAAAACTTCCCACTGGGACTTTAAAAATATCATTTCCAGGCAAGAACCTCAGAAACAGACCTTATGTTATAAAATTACATCTTAGCAATTTCACCTTCCTTGATATTGGCATGCTATGTGGTGGTCCAGATTATATCATTTGAATTCTGACCCAACTCCCAGCTTCTCTTCTAAGATTTATTAAGTACTGGTTTCCTTTGCATAAGCAAAAAACTTCAAAGGCTATGTGCCATTGAGAAACTATTTGTAATATGAATATCAATATGATAAACAGCTAAATCAAATTTCCTGTGGCCAACTGAAGAGCTTATATATTTAAATTAAAAACGATTGATAAAATGTACTTTAGGGTTTTTTAAATTGCAGTAACTTATCCATAACACAAAATTTACCATTTTAACCATTTTTAAGTGTACAGTTTAGTGGCATTAAGTACATTCACGTTGTTGTGCAACCATTACCGTCATCCATCTCCAGTTTTTCATCTTTCCCCACTGAAACTCTGAACCCATTAAACACTAACTCCCCAGTCTCCTCTTCCCAACCCCCTGGAAAACACCATTCTATCTTCTCTCTATGAATCTGATTACTCCAGGTACCTCATGTAAGTGGAATCATATAATATTCATCCTTTTGTGACTGGCTTACTTCACTTAACATAATATCTTCAAGGTTCATTCGTGGAGTATGCATCAGAATTTCCTTGCTTCTTAAGACTCAATAATGTTTCATTTTATGTATATACCACATTTTGTTTACACATTCATCCGACATGGACACTGGGTTGCTATTGTAAATAATGCTGCTATACACATGGGTATACAAATTTTAATTTAGGTTTTTAAGACAATCTAGCATTTTAAACACAGAGCCAAAGTGTTTGGAGGGGAAACACAAGCCATAGAGTTTATTATTTCATGTCAAAACTTGCATTGATGCTGATCACTCATGATACATCAAATAACAAATTCTGATCATCAGTTCTCCAGTGTATGTGGCATATAGTACCCATTAATGTGAAATGGAACTCTAAGCAATATAACTGGGGGTTGTGTGGACTTCACTTGCACACTGAAGGTAGTAAAAGATTACCTCTTATAGTAAGAATAGGCATTTAATTAAAAAAATAGACTTCTAGTCAAATCATTACACTTAAAAAACTCCCGCCTGATTGAGAGTTACCAAAGCTGAACAAATCTTAAATTTTCCATTTTTCCCTTTGACTTCCCGAAGTTTCTCCACAGTAGCACTACCTGGGAGCTTCTTCTCATGTCTTGTGGTATTTGGAATGAGGATGATTTCCTTTGACCACATTCTATGTTGTATTTATGCACTTTATGCCACTAGATTTATTGCCAGAAAAGTGAACTGGTATTAATGGGATGCAGTCCTATTGACAATAATAACAGCATGGATTGCTAACCACATGATAAGATCAAGATGCATATTTGAATTGGCTGTATTTATGTTCCAGATGCAAGATGATTATCTGACAGCAGAGGCAACATGATTTAATACATAAGGCCCAGGGCCAGGAATCAGGAAATCTGGGCTTTATTCCTCGCTTCATCCCTTCAGCCATGTATGCGTGAGTGGAGTATTTTGTAATTGCACTGTTCTTATTGACCCCAAACTGTTTCCCACCCTGACCCTGCCACCAAAAGTGTTTTACAATGTTCAGTTTTAATACAACTGCCTCTCTTCCTTTTCCTTCTACTTCTTTTCTCTTTCCTCACCTTCCCTATTTCTTACTAAATTTTATTAACTTTGTATTATATAAATAATACATAACACATTTTATTATTTTTTTAAAGTTACAGATAATGTTGATTCTCCCTTAATATACATGTTTCCAATCTGAAGCACCTCTCCATCTCTTATTTCTAATCTAGTTCCTTTTCCCTTCTGCTTTTCTTTCATTCATTTTCTGATTGTAGAGACCCCACTCATTCATACACGGCCTAAATGATGAAGCCACCTTCTTTTTCATATCTACACTATCTTGAGTTCCACATACCATAAAATACTCTTCTAGAATACACCATGACAGACTTCCAGTTTCTAGTCTGGCATGCAAGAAAGCTTGTAAGTTGCCACCCCTTCCTAACAACAAATAAGTCAAAAGCTAAGCAAACTGAAAAATCAATAACTCTTCTTAGATTCATCAGAGAAGTGAAGTCACAGGGCAAACCAAAACTGGAGAAACCAACAGGCGAATACAGAGAATCCCAACTTATGGAAGAATCCCAGAAGTAGCATCCTCTTCAGAAACCAGGGCCAGAGTAGGGAAACCTGTACTGTAATTGATGAATCGCTGGAGGCTCAGTGTGAACAACTCTGAGAGTTAAACTCCAGGGGGGCCCAGTCATAGGGGAGCCCCCAGGAACTTTATCAGGTCCACACAGGGAATTTTGGAGAAAAATCCCCTCAAGTTTCCAGCAGGGGGAGAGGAAAAGGAAGCGTTTTGTAGTATGCCAGAGCATTCTCCTCGTCTTAACAAGGTCTGCCCACAGTAGAAACTATTTAACCAGAGCCTAATATGCTAGGATTTTATCAGTGACTAGCCTACATGGGGAAATGGAAATAGCCAACACCAGCTGGATCTAGATTTCAACATGGGGGAAGGGAAATACTAGTCTTCCATGTAGGAGAAGGGAAGTACTCGACACCAGCCCATGCTGGCCATCCTCTCCCACCTAAAGGGAGGGAGAGAACTAAGAAACATGTAGAGTTCACAATCCAGAGGTACAGGCTCACAAAAATACTGAGACCTAATAATCATACGGCTGTAGAAACCTCTCCTCCCACATCTCACATTACTGAAGTCTTATTTACAACAATTCCTTTTACCCAGTCTGGCTATCAAGGGAAAATTACAAGACATACAAAACCAAAAAACAAAAAGACACAGTTTGAAGAGACATAGGAAGCATCAAAACCAGACTCAGATATGGCAGAAAGTTTGGAATTATTGGACCGGGAATTTAAAACATCTATGATGAATATGCTAAGGGCTCTAATGGATAAAATAGATTTCGTGCAAGAACAGATGAATGTTGTAAGGAAGAGATGGAATGTATAAGAACTGCAAAAGATCAAAAACACTATAACAGTAATGAAGAATATCTTTGATGGGCTTATTAGTGGACTGGACATAGCTGAAAAGAGAATCTCTGAGCTTGAGTACAGGTCAATAGAATCCTCCAAACCTGAAAAGCAAAGAGAAAAAAAAGACTGAAAACCCAGAACAGAATAGCCAAGAATTGTGGGACAACCACAAAAAGGTGTAACATACGCATAATGGGAATAGCAGAACAAGGTAAAAGAGAAAATAGAAAAGAAGAAATATTTGAAACAATAATGACTGAGAATTTCCCCCAAATTAATGTTAAACACCAAACTGCATATCCAGGAAGCTCAGAGAATACCGAACAGGATAAATGACAAAATACTACATCTCTGCATATAATTTTCAAGTTACAGAAAATCAAAGATAAAAAATATTGAAAGAGGCCAGAGGAAAAAACACCTTACTTATAAGGAGCAAAGATAAGAATTATATCTCACTTCTCTTCAGAAACCATGAAAGCAAGAAGAGAATGGAGTGAAATATTTACAATGTTTAAAGAAAAATACCTAGAATTTTGTACTCTGAGAAATTATCCTTCAAAACTGAAGGAGAAATTAAGACTTTCTCAGACAAACAAAAGTTGAGGGAATTTGTTGCCAGTAGACCTGCCTAGCTATCACAAAATGTTAAAAGAAGTTCTTTAGAGAGAGGGAAATAGGTATAGGTAAAAAATAGATTTAAAAAAATGGGTAAAAAAAAAAGGGTAAAAAAAACCCCTCAGATCTGCATAAAGAAAAGACTGCATAAAAAAAGACATAAGTGAAGCTTAAAATAAAAATTTTATTTTTCTTATTCCTAATTAATCTAATAATTTGTTCAAAATAATAACAACTATATTTGATTGTCATGTTTATATGTATGCTTATGTATGCTGATGTATGTGAAATGAGAGACAAATGATATAAGGGATAGGAGAAAGGAGTTAGTTAGGATTATTTTGTTATTTTAAGGTATTCACACTACCTGTGAAGTGGTATCATGTTATTTGAAAGTGGACTTGGATTAGTTGTGAAAGTATATTGAAACTGTAGGGCGACCAATTTAAAAAGTTAAAAAGAAATACAACTGTTATGCTAAGAAAGGGGAGTAAATAGCATCACATAAAGTCTCAATTTAAAAAAACAAGAGGCATAAAATAGATAACTAATAAGGACCTACTGTATAGCACGGGGAACTCTACTCAATACTCTATAATGGCCTATATGGGAATAGAACCTAAAAAAGAGTGGATATATGTATAACAGATTCACTTTGCTGTACACCTGAAACTAACACAACATTGTAAATCAACTATACTCCAATAAAAATAAAATAAAATAAAAATGTTACTGTCACACACACACACAAAACCACAAGAGGCAGGAAAAAGTAAAAGACAAAATAAGAACGAAGAAAAAGGGCAACTAATAGAACACAGTAACAAATATGGTAGATACTAACTGAAGACAGACAAAGAAGACCTCATAGCAGAAAAAGTTATCAGGGTAGAAGAGCGTCATTACTTAATGATAAAGATGTCAATTCTCCAAGAAGACATAACAATCCTTAATGTGGACTCCCTAAGAGGGGAAATGAAAAACACTGCAAGCGTATACCAGTGGGCTCCACGGCAAACTCAGCAGGAAGTGGGCAGTTGTGGGCACTGCAGAAACCTTGTGAATTAGATACTTGGGCAGTACCCACAGGCAGTATTAATGGTCAATTCCCACCTTAGTCGTCTTGCAAAAGAAAAGATCATGGTGAACCCTGACCCAGTGCAAGCTTATCAACAACCATTTTCGGTGTTCATGCCGCTGTCACAGTAGCAGTTCTCATTTAAGGGAATTTTTTTTTTTTTTTTTTTTTGCGGTATGCGGGCCTCTCCGGTTGCGGAGCACAGGCTCCGGATGTGCATGGCTCACAGGCCCAGCCACTCCGCGGCATGTCGGATCTTCGCAGACTGGGGCACGAACCCATGTCCCCTGCATAGGCAGGCGAACTCTCAACCACTGCGCCACCAGGGAAGCCCCATTTAAGGGAATTTTGAGGTAAGCACTTTCAGAATAGCTATTGGCCCTGGAATTTTCTAATGTTCTTGAAGACCCTAGTCATTAAGGGTCCTTCTGACACTAAAAAATGATGCTAAAAGTTTAGGAAACACTGCATTATTTCAGCACACCAGAAACCTAAGAGAAAATGAAGTAGATACCTCCAGGGAGATTTACATTGGCTAGGCTATCTCAATGATTTATTTGTCTCAATGATTCATGCAACCAGTGATATACTTTTTCCCAGATGAAAACAAAAGTGGTGAGTTTCCCGAGACTAGTCCTTTTTCTCCTGCAAAAGGTAACTAGGGCTTTTTGTCTATTGGGAAAAGAGTGGCAGTAGTGATATGGGCAACCAGCATGAATATGCTTTCCAAACAGCAAGCAGGTTTTCACTTTCAAGTCTGTGCTGTAACATTCAGTGGGCACAGAGATCCAGAGCTCACTTAGGCACCAAATGCTCGTTATTCAGGACCAATAATAAGGCAGAACAGCACATAGATCGAAAAGTCCTTGGAAGTTATAATTGGGATCAAAAAGTTTACTTATTAGGCATTTTTTAACATCTTTATTGGGGTATATTTGCTTTACAATGGTGTGTTAGTTTCTGCTTTATAACAAAGTGAATCAGTTATACATATACATACGTTCCCATATCTCTTCCCTCTTGCGTCTCCCTCCCTCCCACCCTCCCTATCCCACCCCTCCAGGTGGTCACAAAGCACCGAGCTGATCTCCCTGTGCTATGCGACTGCTTCCCACTAGCTATCTACCTTACGTTTGTTAGTGTATATATGTCCATGCCTCTCTCTCGCTTTGTCACAGCTCACCCTTCCCCCTCCGCATATCCTCAAGTCCATTCTCCAGTAGGTCTGTGTCTTTATTCCTGTCTTGCCCCTAGGTTCTTCATGACATTTTTTTTCCTTAAATTCCATATATATGTGTTAGCATACGGTATTTGTCTTTCTCTTTCTGACTTACTTCACTCTGTATGACAGACTCTAGGTCTATCCACCTCATTACAAATAGCTCAATTTCGTTTCTTTTTATGGCTGAGTAATATTCCATTGTATATATGTGCCACATCTTCTTTATCCATTCATCCGATGATGGGCACTTAGGTTGTTTCCATCTCCGGGCTATTGTAAATAGAGCTGCAATGAACATTTTGGTACATGACTCTTTTTGAATTTTGGTTTTCTCAGGGTATATGCCCAGTAGTGGGATTGCTGGGTCATATGGTAGTTCTATTTGTATTAGGCATTTTTTAAAAATTTTATTGAAGTATAATTGATTTACAATGTTGTGTTAATTTCTACTGTACAACAAAGTGATTCAATTATATCATATTCTTTTCCATTATGGTTTATCACAGGATATTGATTATAGTTCCCTGTGCTATACAGTAGGACCTTGTTGTTTATCCATCCTATATATATATAATAGTTTGTACATAATAGTTTGTATCTGCTAATCCCAAACTCACAATCCTTCCCTCCCCCCCGCTCCTTGGCAGCCACAAGTTTGTTCTCTATGTCTGTGAGTCTGTTTCTGTTTCGTAGACAGGTTCGTTTACATGGTATTTTAGATTCCACATATAAGTGATATCATATGGTATTTGTCTTTCTCTTTCTGACTTACTTTGCTTAGTATGATAATCTCTAGGTCCATCCATGTTGTTGCAAATGGCATTATTTCATTCTTCTTTATGGCTGTGTAATATTCCATTATATGTTTGTGCCACATCTTCTTTATCCATTCATCTGTCGATGGACATTTAGGTTGCTTCCATGTCTTGGCTACTGTAAATAGTGCTGCTATGAGCATTGGGGTGCATGTCTCTTTTTGAATTAGAGTTTACTCCAGATATATGCCCAGGAGTGGGATTGCTGGATTATATGGCAACTCTATTTTTAGTGGGTTTTTTTTGAGGAACCTCCATACTGGTTTCCATAGTGGCTGCACCAATTTTTATTCCCACCAACAATGTAAGAGGGTTCCCTTTTCTCCACACCCTCTCCAGCATTTATTATTTGTAGACTTTTTAATGATGGCCATTCTGACTGGTGTGAGGTGGTACCTCACTGTAGTTTTGATTTGCATTTCTCTAAAAATTAGCAATGATAAGCATCTTTTCATGTACCTATTGCCCATCTATATGTCTTCTTTGGAGAAATGTCTATAAGATCTTCTGCCCATTTTTCTATTGGGTTATTTTTTTGCTGTTGTTATTGAATTGTATGAGCTGTTTGTATGTTTTGGAAATTAAGCCCTTGTCAGTCACATCATTTGCAAATATTTTCTCTGAGTCCATAAGTTGTCTTTTCATACTATTTATGGTTACCTTTGCTGTGCAAAAGCTTTTAAGTGTAATTAGGTCATCTTTGTTTATTTTTGCTTTTATTTCTCTTGTTATTAGGCATGTTTTTAATAAATGAATTGATCATAGCCATTTGGGGGACCCTGCTTTTCTAATGATAATCTTATGCTTCTAGCAGGGAAATAATGATCAACATATTTTGGGTTATTTAATTCAGCCTATGCTTCTAGTAGGGAAATAATGATCAACATATTCTGGGTTATTTAATTCAGCATTTGATCAGTGCTTGGGTATTGGAAGAATTTGCCAATCTGTTATTTAATGGAATTACCTCTGCTGGGTCTTAGATTGGCCTAATAAAGATGGGAGACCATAGAGAAACCGAGAAATCCGAGCCATTTCTAGGGCTGAATCAGAATGAAAACACCTACTATAGAATATCTCTTATGGTGAAGTAATATAGCTAGTCCACATTCATTTGGCCCCTAACTTGGAACATGGTGGCAGTGCTAGGCACAATGTCTTACACATAGAAGGCACTGAAACATGTGTTACATGAATGACTACAGCATGCCAATGAACTTGAGCATGAATCATGGCTTAGAGAACTTTTCTGTTGACCTGGAATTCATTATATCATTGGAAAATACAGGAGTGGAAAACATATCAGGATATTTGATATAACTCAAATAGTAATTGCTGGTGTTTTTTTGCATATTTGCTGTAAGCCAGGTATTATTCTAAACATTTTACAAGTGTTATATATGTTTACATGTTTTGAGTTTACGTGCATTTACATGTGTTAATTAATTTTACATATTAAATGGATCTCACAAATCTATGATCCATTTTTACACATAGAAAACTGAGACACAGGGAATTTAAGACATTTGCTCAGAGTCACATAAGTAGTAAGTGACAGAGCCTGGATTCAAACCCAGGCTGTCTCACTTTAGGATCTGCAGACTTAACCAGTATTCTAAACTGCCTCTACTTATTCACAGCAAGAGAATAAAAGCTTGTTAAAAAAAATCTACATTTACTTTTTAAAGCCATTTCAAGGAAAATTTTCTTTGTGATACAGATGCAATATCGTACATGGCTTAGAGCATAGGCATTGGAATCAGGGGTTTGAATTATGGTTCTACCAGTGACACTGAGAGGTTCTTAGTCTCTCTAAGTTGACTTTAAACTGGAAGTAACAGTACTTGTTGGAGGGAGCATTTCTTAGGATTAAATGAAATAATCCATGTAAAGCCCTTAGTACAATGTTTGACACACACACAAAATTATAATAGTAATAATATAATTTATACTAATTGAGCATTTACTATGTACTTATAAATTTTAGTTAAAATAGTTCAGTGACAGCTCAATGTCTACCATGTTTGGATGGTTTTCAGTCTTTTTTTTTTTTTTTTTTTTTTTTTTTTTTGCGGTACGCGGCCCTCTCACTTCTGTGACCTCTCCCGTTGCGGAGCACAGGCTCCGGACACACAGGCTCAGTGGCCATGGCTCACGGGCCCAGCCGCTCCGCAGCATGTGGGATCCTCCCAGACCGGGGCACAAACCGTCATCCCCTGCATCAGCAGGCAGACTCCCAACCACTGCGCCACCAGGGAAGCCCGGTTTTTAGTTTTTTCGAACAATGGGTGTGCGCTTGTCATCATTGAATTCAAGGACTTTATGGAATGATCCTCATTAACCTCAAACTAAAGGTTAATCTAAAACAATGATTCTTTCCGTGAAAGGTCTATATACTACTAAGGTGCCCTAATCAGAGAGTTGAAGAAAGCTAGCCCATCAAACTTTGCTCAGACCTGCTCCCTATTGACTAGGAGTTACTATTGCTAAATGACTGGTGAGGCGACATCTCAAGACTGTGCTGACTATTTCTTTCCATATAAACAAGTGGCCATATGTCAACGCAGATGTCATAACTGTCAGGCATGCCGGACTTCTATGGCAAGAAAGGAGAGAGAAAGGTCTAAATCAGGACTAGAGGGGACAAATTTGCTTTACCAAGTACCTGAGGATCCCTGCCAGTTCTTAAACTTAGGATGTGCATAGGAGTAATAGTGACCTCAGGTCTGATTCCAACTTGCAATGACATTCAGGAAGTCTGATCTCAGAGTAGGAACTCCATGGCAATCGTTTTGAGGCAGCAGTAATATGTAAAGGTCAGTTGATAGTATCTTGGTTCTCTGAGTTCCATAGTAAGAGGCAGACTATTCTTTCACACCATCCAGTTGCAGTTGGCTATAAACCCGCGATAAGGGGAACAGGAGCAAGATGCAGACATTGAGGAGAAGATAGTAAGAGTTAGTTGTCAGGGCCCCAGCCAAATGCAATCCAGGCCTGGCAGGGAGCTGGAAGGAGTGCAAACTGGGAGCCAAGATAAAAATCTAATCTCCAGTCCAGGAAAATGTTTGGGGGGATATGAGGGAAGTCAGCAGCAAAAAGCCATTTATAACCACTGGTGTGAGTGAAGTCCATATGGACTTTATAATTTGGTAGTTATACTAATGAGGTAGAAATATACCCATATTTACCTACCTTTTAACCTCACGAATAACACAGGTAGTGAATAATGAAATCATAGCACTTCTATATGTTGCTGATCTTCGTTTCCAAAGAGGACCCATCTGGTCGTGACAGCCACCTGCCTTTAGTAACACCACCAAAGGGGCAACACTGTGTGTCCTTCAAGACTGCCCCCTGGTGTGTGGCTGCACATCTCTTTTCTTATTAAAATGTTGTTCATAACACTGATATTAAAAGGCACCCACAGAAATGCTTCTTAAACTCCTATTTTCAAAGAGGTGCCCGTCTGACAAGGTTTTCACTGGCCCACGTTAAAATGAGAACAGGGAAAATGTAGTGAATTTTCTTTCACAGAGCTAAATTTATTCAATTTAAATAACTACCCTTTATTCTGATATGGACAAAAGATTATGTCCTTACTACTTGTTTGATGTTACTAACATCCTTTCTTGTGTGTGTTTGTTGATGGTGATAGTTGATGGTGGTTTGCTCTTTGGTTTTTATTCTGCTTGATCTATGTTAAGATTCTCAATTAAAAAACAAATTTCTAGCCCATGAAATCAAATTTGTGGGAATTGGTTCCTGATCGACTCAACAGGAATGCATCTAGTGTACAAGTCAATGCTAAAATCAGATCAAATCGTTGTTTTTTCTACTCCACACCTCATGACTATTCATTTGACTGGTTTTCCAGAGTAGAGTTGGAACTAAAGTAGGCATTATAGCCTGGTTTGTTTATTTGTTGAGTAGATATCTGATTAGAAAACTAGAATAGCATCTGGAACTTTGTAGGTGCTCAGTAAATACTTGTTAAAGTGGAATTAAATTGAATTGTGCAAGGTATAGAAGAAGCCCTCACTCAGTTCCCTTCTGAACACTGTGAGTCATGCCAACCCAGCAAAGGGCTACTCACCTCCTGTGAGTGGAAAGTGGCTTATACGAAGGGTTGATGTATTAGAGTGAGACCCATTTATGAGAATCTCAGTTCTGATTTTATTACAGACTTACTTATTCTATGACATGACATTCAAGTGGACTTTCTGTCCTACTTGCAAGGAGTGAAAGTGTCAAATTGTCTCTGTTGCCTAATAGTCTTGGTATAAGGACATTAGGGTTAATTAAGTGTGTGGGCATTATTCAGGGAAAAAATAATTCCTTGACATAACTATGGACTCCAGGAATTGTGGAGCCAAACCATTTTTATCTTCTGATAGATTGACCTGTATATTTAAGTTAATATACTTTTGAGAATAAATATGATTACTTAATTGATGGCATTCATACCAGTATATTAAGACATGTTTTTAAATCTATGTGCTTTCATTCTTTATCAGTTGGATAGTGTACTGATTATAGTTAGGACTAGCTTATTAAATAGTCTTTATATAAAATCATATTATAGGGAAAACATTAAAGTAAATGTCTTATACAAAAACTTGTAATGGAACAGAAACTTATTAAACTCCCTTACATAGATGATTCTATACAAGAAATACTTTGCATGACCTTTGTCGTGTAACCTTGGGCAAGTCAGGTAACCTCTCTCTGCTCCTCAACTCTATAAATAAGAGTAGAATCTACCTCAAAGAGTTGTTGTAAGGATTAAATGTGGTAATACATGTACTGTAGTACAGAGCAAGATACATGACAGTCATTTAATAAATTTCACCTAATATCACTATATTCATCTTTTTATTACTGTCACACTTTAATTGAAGTACCAATTGTAGAATACTTTAACAGCAAGAAAAAGAGCTGTGAATAATCTTAACATCATTTTGTTCTACTATTAAGTTGCAAGTTCCATTCAACTCATCTCTATCTTATCTTTTTGAGAAAATGGCAGGATATAAATAAATTCTGTCATTCTCCATCTCAAATCTCATAGCACTGTCAGAAAAATCTATCTGATCTCCAACAAATCTACACCTAGATCATGTAGGCATGTGTGCACCTATGCACACACACACACACACACACACACACACACACACACCCCAAATGTCATGTTTAATAAGATCTTTTAATTTCAGTAAACTTCCACAGATGAGGTTCATTCTTTAAACTGAATTATGTTTTATTACAAACAGTGCTATAAACAATATGAAATGTTGCTTAAAAGCATGAGCCTTGGAAGTAGACTGCATGGTTTCAAATTTCAGCTGTATGGTTATCTACAATTATTTATCTTTTCTAATCCTTAGTTTCCTCATCTTTAACATCTGCTTTATAGAGGTGAGGCTAAAGTTAAATGTGAGAATGCATGTGAAATACTCAGCCCAGTGTCTGGCATCTAGTAAATGCTCACTAAGTTTTAGCTATTATTACTTTTCATTATAGATGTTGTATTTTCATATCTAGAAGCTCTATTTGGTCTTTTTTTGGCGATACGCGGGCCTCTCACTGCTGTGGCCTCTCCTGTTGCGGAGCACAGCCTCCGGATGGTCAGGCTCAGCGGCCATGGCTCACGGGCCCAGACGCTCTGTGGCATGTGGGATCTTCCCGGACCGGGGCACGAACCCGTGTTCCCTGCATCAGCAGGCGGACTCTCAACCACTGCGCCACCAGGGAAGCCCTATTTGGTCTTTTTTTATACCTTCTATTTTTGTCCTCATCATGCTTATGTTTTCCTCCAAATTCTTGAGCATATGGAGAATATAATAGTTGTTAAAATCCTTGTCTGCTAGTTCCATCATCTTTGTCATTTCCAAGTTTGTTTCTACTAATTGATTTTTTCCTAGTCATGGTTCATATTTTCCTGCTTTATTGCACACCTGGTAAGTTTTTATTACATGCTGGGCATTGCAAACTTTGTCCCTGATTGCTGGATGTTGTATTCCTTAATTAGTTTTAGATTTCAAACTAGCATGCAGCTAAGTTACTTGGAATAGGTTGGGTCTTTTCAAAGTTTGCTTTTAAACTTTGTTAGGGTGGTTCAATGAGACTTTGGTCTACAGCTAATTTAGCCTCTACTGAGGCAATATCTTTCTAAGGATTCTGTCTCCTATGTTATGAGTTCCTTCTACTTGGTTGGTGGGAACACAACTACTCCCATCACTATTGGGCTCCCTAGTCCTTTTCAGCGTTTCTTTCCTTGGTGCCAGGCAGTTTACTCTTACACATGCACAAATCAATTCTCAACCAAAGACTCATGGGGACCCCTTTGCAGATCTCCAGAGCTCCCTCCCTTCCCCTCCCCTTCCCTCCCCTCTCTCCTCTCCTCTCCTCTCTCTGGGGTAACTGTCCTGTGCTGCCTGTCATCCAATGTCAGAAAATTGTTTCACATATTTTGTCCAGTTTTCAATTTGCTTGAGGTGTGAGGTAAATCCACTCCTTGTTACTCTACCTTGGCCAGAAATCCTTGGCTATTACCATCTCTGTAAATGCCAGTTTAGGAATAAAACAGTCCTCAGGTACAAGTCGGTTTACAAGGAGTAGCAAATGGACAAGTTTATGTATGTGGTTACAGGGTGTTATTAAATACACAGGACAAATATAGGTCTGCAACATCTTGTTTTTCTTTTTCACTTTTTATAACATTCGGCTTTTGGATTTTTGGCGATGGCCCTATCTTTACGTAAAAGCCACAAAATAGGAAGCTTTTATATAATCTAAAATCTGGTTTAAGGTATGATTAAGCCTTTGGTGAGTGACTTGATAAATTAAATTTTTCCCTAAAAGCAGAAAATTTGATTTCTTAAAAAATTTGGTTTTACTCTGAATATTGATACCACATGAAGATTAGATTGCTCTTACATAAATAGATTATGATAATAATTAAACATACATATAAAACTAAAGTATGGGAATCCTCCCCATGCAAGGTTTAATTTTTATTACACAACCACACACTAATATTAAGAAGTATCACATTTTCCAACATTAGATGAATGAACTTGCGGTGTGTGTGGGTATGGGTGTGCACACATGCACTGGAGACATAGAGAAAGAACATTCACACATTATGGGGAGTGAATTAAACTAAATTTATTGTTTAAATAAATATTTTATACTTGTATGTATTTAATCTGCAGACCGAGGATTATAAATCCATAATGGAAAATGAGGAATTTAGACTTAACAAAAAGTACCCTAGGAATTTAATCACTACAGTTTAAGGCATATAAAATATGCTACAATGAGTGAGACAGCTCTACAAAATGTTCATTACATAGAAGTTGTTCAAATGAGAAACACCTCCCATATCCTCAAACTGTAGTAGATGTGTCTTATAAAAATTACTCTTAAATCTTACATTTCCCCTTTGAGACATTTATTGTTCCTGGGGAAAACAGTATTTTTTTTTCCCTATTCCTAAATCTGTCTTCGATTAAACTAGAGAACTCTATAAATCAATAATAACCTTTTAGATATCAACCCCTTCATAATTATGCCCTCCAAATCCAGGTAATTGTTTGCATACTTTATACAGAAAAAAATGGGGGAAAACATATGTTCCATTTGATTTGGCGGGGGTATAAAGATTTATATTGTTTTTTGCATTTGTGAAATTTGACTTTATCCTCTTTTATATTACATTTGAAAAATTAATTTATTTCACATGGAGAAACAAATAGATCAGGTGATGTTATACAGCTCTGGAGGAAAAAAAACCTGCCTGTTAGAAAGTGATACAGATTTTATCATAATATGGCTTTCATTAAATATAATACTATACAACCAGTGAGTTTAAAGGAATGTTTTATCTTAGTCAAATCAATCTCTGGGTATCTTTCTGATGCTTCTCGTACATTTCCCAACTGGAAGTGGATAAACAGCCAAACGGGAGTGATCTCAGATTAAGAAACAACACAGGCATCTTGAAGGCTCTTTACTTGTAGAATGAAATGACAGCAACCAGAGAGGCCTGGGGCTGTTTTCCTAGATGCCTACTCTGGGTGCCAGCCATCTGTGTTCATTTAGATGGTGTGTGTGTGTGTGTGTGTGTGTGTGTGTGTCTTTAGGAAGGAGGCGGGGTGAGGGACAGATCTCAAGTTGCAGGTCTGAGTGTGGGCTCTGATACAGAATGCAACCTTCTGCCTGGTGCTTCTCAAACAAGACCCCTCATCTGCTGGCCCCTCCAGAGAAGTAATTTCACCAGTACCAGCTGCAAGGGGAATGTTTTGTGTTTTCTTTATTCAAAGTGAAAGATGTTAAACAGAAATTTTCAGAAGCACTTTTGTTTGGAAAAGGGGAAAGGAAGATCACGGAAACTGGAAAACATCCATGAAATTAGCCCCAAATCATTGCCAATACGGATCATTTCCTGACAAGCTGTCTATCAGCAAACCCACAACAATAGTTTATTCAGGGCTTTCTGGTGCCAACAGTGACTTGACATTGCTAATTAAATATTTGTGCAATTTGAATATTTTTAAGTTTTAGCTTTTGTTATTACAACGTTGAGTAGAATAGCGCTTTACTGTCAGGAGTCCTCTAAACACTTTTTAAATATGCCTCTCTTCCAGATTGCTTTAGCAGGAATTAGAGGAATATCAGGGTTTTTATTAAACTTTTTATTTTATATTGTAGTATATTTGATTAACAATGTTGTGACAGTTTCAGGTGTACAGCAAAGTGATTCAGTTATACATATACATGTATCTATTCTTTTCAAATTCTTTTCCCATATTCATTCCCATACATAATACTGAGCAGAGTTTCCTGTGCTATACAGTGGTCCTTGTTGGTTATCCATTTTAAATACAGCAGTGTGTACATGTCAATCACCAACTCCCTAACTATCCCTTCCCCCCATCCTAACCTCCTAGTAACCATAGGTTTGTTCTCTAAGTCTGTGAGTCTGTTTCTGTTTTGTAAATAAGTTCATTAGTATCATTTGTTTTAGATTCCGCATATAAGCAATTTCTCTTTCTCTGTCTTACTTACTTCACTCAGTATGATAATCTCTAGGTCTGTCCATGTTGCTGCAAATAAAGCCCCTACATGCCTGTTTAACTCACCTAAAGTTAGTGAAAACAAAGAGAACAGAAAGTAGGGATGCACTTGGCCATATTAGCTCTGAATTTTGTATTTATTTGTGAAAAACCTATTTAAATAAATGTCTATAAATAGGAGAGGGAAATGAGCTAATTTGACTGTATGATTTTATTTATTCATTATTCATAACCAAAAAATCCTGGCTGCCTTTAATTTATGTACTTATCTATAAAATTTCTCAACATTGCTATGGCCTGAGATATCACTGCAATTTTCTTCCAATGTTGTATTCTCTCTTTTCTCTCACTCTCTCTCTGTGTCCATCTCCCTACCTCTCTATGTCTATCTCCCTCTTATTTACTCTAGTTCTTGTTTATCTGACCTTCTTTGACATATTCTGTTCTGAAACATGCATTAGTTAATGTTGCAATTCTAACACTCATGTCCTAATGCAAGAGGAGGGCATACCAGATGCTGGGTTAACCTTCTGGATGTCACATTTGCTTACAGCAATATGATTTACATTCCCAACATAGTGTAAAATTATCCATTTATGTAACTATTATAAGGTGTGAAACTGTCCCTGTTAAGCCCTCCTAAAGGGGAAAATTTGTTTATTAACTGGACTTAAAAGCCCGTTTTGAAAATAACTCCTAAACTTAGTAATGGTATGAATATTTCACATATCCTAGACCAGTGTGTATCTAGGGTTTGGACATCATCTGGACCCTTAGGAGAAGAGGGAACACTTATTGAGTATATCACATATTTTGAGAATTATTTAAAATGAGAAACAGACTCACCTGGGTCGCATTTTGCCCTGAAAATTCACTGGCCTGAGTTTGCACACCACAATGTAAAAGATGCATGAGGAACTATTTAAATAGCCCCACTCTTGCTATTCTGGTAAGATTCTTACAGAATCTCTTCTGTAAGAGATTTCTTCCTGGGTGCTAAGCATTTTATTCCTAAGGACTCTGATAAAAATCTATCTCCACATTTTGAAATTTGTGTGTTCCTGTTACATTGTCTTATTTCATAAACCAGCAAGCACTTATCTGCCCTAAATCATAGGATTCTCACAAAATTACAAGTCAAAGATCCTGTATTCAAGAAACTTAGCATGTGGTTTGGGCAGGGGGAGGGGGGAAGGCAAAAACTCATAAACATAGGAAATAAATGGAGACCATATATGCTTTGAAGTGCAATAGGAAATGGCTTTGTAAGGGATTAGATGGATGAAAATCAGTGGCATAGATTGGAGAAAGAGCATGCCTTGTAAGGCTAACATTTTTTTTAATCATTGCCAAATTAATTTATTCATATTTCTTCTTGGCCTTGTAAAAGCGGAATCGTAAATGAACGAATGAATTGGAAACAAATAGATGCATAGGTAATTACACAGATCTAGTTCCAGATTCTAGCAGAGCCGTCGACACATATTTAGAAGCACTCACAGGGTCCTGGTAGACACTTTACTATTTCCTGTGAGGTAGCGCCACCTTTTTTTTAACTGATCCCACCCTACCCCACATTAAAACAGAAGCTCTACTTCCTGACAACACTAAAAACATCTTAACTGAAAAGCGACTCAAATGGCTTAGTGTCTCTTTTAAATAGCATATCAGTCACATAATATAGAAAACAAATATATGATCATTAAGCATGTACAATTATACCAGCTGACATAAAATATAAAACAAAAAGAAAGTTTGATTTGAAAAGAGTGGTAAAAGTGGACTTGCTGTGAGGCTAGCACTGATGAGAGCCCTTGGAGCAGAGAAGAATGCAGGGAAGAAGCACAAAATAAGGTTACATAGATAAGAGGAAATCAGGTAATTTACTGCTTTTAAACAGACAAAGCAGCCCGAATTTAATGCCACTGTAGGATCTTCAGCAGTGACATAATGAAATTGGTTTTTTAGGAATACCACTCTGACAATGACGTTGGAGGGTTGGTGGGGGAATGGTCTGGAAGCATGAAGCTCTATCAGGCAGCTGTTGGAGTAATCCACAGTGATCAGACCCGAGTGAAGGTAATGGCAGATTAATGAAAGGAGCCCAATCTGCGGACACGTTGAAGAAATGAACAATGGCAATAACAGACTAAATATAGGAGGAGGTCAATGGCAAAGAGATCAAGATGACATGCACACAATGGAATATTATTCAGCCTTAAAAAGGAAGGAAATTCTGATGTGTGCTACAATATGAATGAATCTTGAAGACATTATACTACATGAAATAAGCCAGATACAAAAGGACATATATTGCATGATTTCACTTAGATTAGGTACCTAGAATAGTTAAATTCATAGATTAAAAAAGTGAAATAGTGGTTATCAGGGGCTGGTTGGAGAGGGGAATGGAGAGTTATTATTTAATGGGTATAGAGTTTCAGTTTGGGAGGATGAAAAATCTTCATGATGGACAGTGTGATGGTTGCACAATGGTTTGAATGTACTTAGTGCCATTGAACTGTACATTGAAAATTGTTAAAAAGGTAAAATTTATGTTATGTATAGGTTACCACAATTTTTAAAAATCAGTATCTTAAAGAAAGAATATGCAAACCCTGAGAGCTAATGAAAGAAGTGTTCCAGGAAATAAGAAGACTCTATATGCCTGGATTCAAATTTAGACTCTGCCACTGAACTAGCTGTGTGCCTCGTTTCCTCATCTGTAAAATGGGAACAATAATGAAGATTAAAAGAAATAATGTATGTAAATCTCTTCAGCATTTAGGAGGTGTTCCATAAATATTATTTTCCTTTTCAGTTAAAAAACCACTCTACAGTTTGAAATTTTTCCCTCAGAAGAATTAGACTTCGGGTGTATTAATGGACATCTTTCTCGACAAACAGAGAATAATTTCAAAGATGACATAGGGTGGCTGTCAGTGAGCAAGGAAGTGCCAGGCTTGTGCAGGAAGGGTACCCCCTCCCTGAAGCAAAGACTGAAAATACACAAAATGCACCAGTAAACATGAGGCCGCCTCTGACTGGCAACTACCCCTGCAGCATAGGTCTACTGCCCAAATCCCAGAAACATCAAACATCATGATTGTTTGATTTTTACCTTAAAGAACCTTTATAACTAAACAAAGTATTAAGGCGCAAGAACTAAGGTAGAACTTCCAAGTTCTCAGAAAACTGAGAGAGTCTGCTTAGAAATGGACAGATGATTCCGTCTCTCTCAGTGGAGTTCACTAGCAGAGAAAATGGTTCAAGGGGGATGTAAGGCAATGTACTGTTGGAGAGCTGTCACTACCACTGGTTAAAAAAGAAAATGGAAAATTATTATAAGTATTGAGTGTGTGACTATAAAGATTTTTTAAAACATCATAAACATTAAAAAAGCACTTGGATATTCTCAAAATTTCTAAGCATTGTCACGTTCCTGGTTTATGCAAGAAGTAATTTTCTATCATAAAGGGTGTCAAAACCCTAATGGAAAAATACTTCCAAAAATAAACGAGTGACCAAATCTCCTCATCACCTTCTTTTAAGATACCTGCATCATGCAGACACAGCAATGCAAAGCAGGATATACAAGCTCAGGTATGTTATTAATTATACTGCATCCCACACATCAATATACTTAAAAACTGCAAAGAGCTTTAGAGATTATTTATGGTAGAGCTGAGACAGGAATCTAGGGCTCCAATTCTCAGTCAGTACATGTCCCAGTATATGCACTGCTGCTCCAGGGGGGTCACAATGTAGAGTTCATAGAACCCCATTAAGCCCCCATAACTGATATCAACATAACAGAGCCAATGTAAACTCAGAGCTATTAGGACAACTCTGACTGTGAGCCTCAGTTGCCACTTCATCCAATACAAAACTTAGTCACCCCCTGATTTCCACCTGCTCTTAGAATACACAACTCTTTTCCCAACATGTGACCATATTTTGCTTAGCTTTGTTGCCTGGTTGTTCGTCAGTCCCCATGCCAGCCCTGTGAATAACAGCCTCCAATGATGAATTCAGACGACAGGTAACTTGTCTCCTGCTTTGCATCACAGGCATTCTAAAGAGACACCCCATGGTCTTAATTCCTGGAAAACAATCATTTCCACTGTACAAAATTCAAAACCCAAGGGAGGCAGTTTGGTAATTTAGCATTTTTGTTTCATGTGAAAATATTATTTCTAGTTTATAATGGGAAGTTCACAAACATTGTGTCTTACCATTAAAAGCTTTCAGAAGTGTGTAATCTAGGCTCTTTATAGGTGTGTTCCCTATAAAATGCACAGAAGAATAACATACCATTCTGTCTACAAAGAAATACCCTCAATATCTTCTGTTGCTTAAGGAAAAGTGTCTTTAATTTAGAGCTGAATTAGTCATACAGATAAACACTTTAAAGTCCTTGGAATCTGCAGTTAGTTTTAACAAGCTTTTAAGATAAATTAAGAGTGTGTTGTATCTGTTGTGCTGTGATGACTGAGGATTAGAAGAAGAAAACACACAGGCTCATCCATTCAGGAATATTTTTTTTGGCATCATATTCTGTGCTAGACTCTTTATGGAAGTTCTATATTATATGAATCTTGCCTTCAGGGATCTGAAATGAAGGCCCAGTATTGAACAGTGTTCCACCTCCCCCAAATTCACATCCACCTGGAACTTCAGAAAGTGGCCTTGCTTGAAATAAGGTCTTTGCAGATATAATTAAGATGCAATTAAAGATGAGGTTATACTGGATTAGGGTGGGCCCTAAATGCAATCACTGGTTTCTTTATAGGAAGAGGAGAGGACACACAGACATATATACACTCAGACACACAAGGGAGAAGCCCTCGTGAAAGTGAAGGCAGAGATTAGAGCGATGCATCTAAGAGTCAAGAAGTGCCAAGGATTGCTGGCAATGAGCAGAAGCTAGGAGAAGCTCCCTCCCTAGATCCTTTGAGGGATCATGGCCCTGCCAACCCCTCATTTGGGACATCTGGCCTCTAGAACTGTAAAATAATTCATTTCTGTGGTTTTAAACCACCCAGTTTGTGGTAATTTGTTACAGTAACCCTAGGAATCTAATGCAAGCCCTCATCTCCAAAGAGTCTAGCTTAATTGGTGAACTTGGGCATCAGTACTTTTATAAAAGGTCCTCAGGTGATTCCATGTTTGAGAACCATCATTCTAGTTTGGTGATTTTTAAAGAAGCAGCAGCAGCAGCAACTGGGAACTTAACAGAAATGCAAATTCTCTGATCCCACACAGCCCTAGCAGATTCTAGGGGTGAGGTCCAGCAATTTGTAGCTTATCAAGCTTTCCAGGTGATTGTGAGGCCACTAATGTTTGAGAACCGCTGCTCTTACTGGTAAGGGAGGCTACAGAGCAATGGAAGATTATCAACAAATGGGAATGGAGAAAAGCAGTAGGCAGGAATATTTTAGAAAGTATGGAAGAGTATTTGTATGTTGTCATGGGTGGCACTAAGACAGTGCATCTGAGAACCTCAACACCAGGCATTGCTTCGAAGTAAATGTGTGTCCAAACAATCATCTTCCAAGTTCAACTTTTGAAGGCAAACTGTTTTCAAGTTTGGGGAGCCATCCTTATAATGTTGTTGATATTAGGCCACCCAAACTCTTCCTTAAGATTGCATGTGGGCCAAAAATGGCAGGGTAGGAGACCCCAGCCTCCATCACTCAAAAGATCAACAATTAGACAGCTATCCACAGACAAAACAGCTCTAGGAGAGTTCAGGAGACCACTTAAGAAATTTAGCAAAACAGTGGAACAAAAAAACCTGAGAATAACCTCACAAAAAAGGAAGACAGCTTCATTTTGCTTTCATTATCCCATTCCCCAAGCCAGCACTGCTCAGCACCAAGAAGGAATTCCCCAGCTAGAAAGAGTTCCCCTCCCTGGGAAAGTGAGAGCACAGTGAGCAACCAGCTTGCCCAGTCTTTTGATACATGGCATGAAGGATCTGCTTTGGTTTCACACCACCCAGAGATTGGCAAACTTGAGACATAATAGAAACAGCTGGAACAAGGAAGGGCATGGGCTACCAATATCAGCCACAGAGCTGGAGTGACCATGGTTCCCAGTGATCATGTCATCTGCATATAATGACAATTTTACCTCTTTCCTACCAATTTGAATACATTTTATTTCTTTTTCTTGTCTGATTGCTGTGGCTAGGAATTCCAATACTATGTTGAATAGAACCAGTGAGAGTGGGCATCCTTGTCTTGTTCCAGATTTTAGTTGAAGGCTTTTAGCTGAAGGTTTTCAGCTTTTCACCATTAAGTATTATATTGGCTGTGAGTTTGTCATAAATAGCTCTTATTATGTTGAGATATGTTCCCTCTATACCCACTTTCATAAGGGTTTTTTTCATGAATGGATGTTGAATTTTATTGAATGCTTTTTCTGCATCTATTGAGATGATCATGTGGCTTTTGTCTTTTCTTTTATTGATGTGGTATCTCACATTGATTGATCTGCCTATGTTGAACCATTCTTGTGACCCTGCAATGAATCCAACTTGGTTGCATGTATCTTTTTACAAGCAGAAACGTTAACGATCAGAACTTCAAGTTCTTGGAACTCCCCTGGTGGTACAGTGGTTAAGAATCCGCCTGCCAATGCAGGGGACAAGTGTTCGTTCCCTGGTCCGGGAAGATCCCACATGCTACAGAGCAACTAAGCCCATGCACCACAACTACTGAGCCTGCACTCTAGAGCCCACAAGCCATAATTACTGAGCCTGCACACCACAACTACTGAAGCCGGCATGCCTAGAGCCCATGCTCCACAACAAGAGAAGCCACCACAATGAGAAGCCCATGCACTGTGATGAAGAGTAGCCCCCACTTGCCGCAACTAGAGAAGGCCCACGTGCAGCAACAAAGACCCAATGCAGCCAAAGTAAAAAAAAAAATTTTTTTAATTAAAAAAAAAAGGGAGCTTCCCTGGTGGCGCAGTGGTTGAGAGTCCGCCTGCCGTTGCAGGGGACATGGTTTTGTGCCCCGGTTCGGGAAGATCCCACATGCTGCGGAGCGGCTGGGCCCGTGAGCCATGGCCGCTGAGCCTGTGCGTCCGGAGCCTGTGCTCCGCAATGGGAGAGGCCACAACAGTGAGAGGCCCGCGTACCGCAAAAAAAAAAAAAAAAAAAGAACTTCAAGTTCTTGTAGTGTGACTGTGCAGTCATAGTCTGGGGCATCTGCAGCATCTGCCTAGAGTCCTGATGGAGCTGCCCAAACAGTGGTTCATGTCTCACTGACATCAAAATCAATATGTGTGGGTATCAAAAAATGCAGATTGTTGTGTTCTACTCCAGAGCTTCAGAATCAGAGTCTCTGTGGTTGGGAACTCAGGAACCTGGATTTTAACAATTTTCATAGCTGATATTTTGGTACATTGCATATTGAGATATCTGTCATAGAGGAAGCCCTGGATTCAAAGTCAACAGGCCTGAATTTTAATCTCTTGTCTAACATGTACCATGTAGTCCTGAGCAAGAGTCCTTGTCACTTGTTTTGCAGCTTGGTTTCTTCACTGTCAAATGCAGATAATAATACTTGCCTTGCCCACCTTACAGGGTAATCATAAGGCTCAAAAGAGTTAAAACCTCCAAACTGCTGTAAATATTACAGGGCTAGGACCAGGGTGAGGACAGTGAGGGTGCAAAATTTAAAGGGGCACAAAACAACTCTGTAATCAAGATAAATAATATTTTAATGAAATATTTTTTAAAACTAAGAATTAATGCAAAAAAATCCATGATAAACAAAACATCAAAATTTTCAATAAATACAGGATCAATGTTACCAAATTTTCCTTTGACCTCAATCTCTAATATAGTATAGCAACAGCATCATTGCTAATCCCATCTTTATTTAAAATTTTGATGCTTTGATCATCTTGGGGGTTTTAGTATTAATTTTGATTTTTAAAAATACATCATCAAAATGTTATTTTTTTATTACTTGAGGAGTGATTGGCACCCGCTTAAATTTTGTGCCCAAGGCAAGTACCCCACAGACCTCACCCGCCTCATCCTAGTCCAGGCCCTGTGGTTGTGCACCTGCAGGTTATCTGGCTCTGACTCTTCCAGCTCCAAAGTTCTCTCAAATAGTATATACACATGTCAAAGGCCCTGCTGGCATCTTGGCTAAATTCCAACTATTTTTTTTTTTTATAAGGATGATCTTGGTTTTTGTTTTGTTTGTTCTCATTGTTGTTGTTGTT
Source organism: Grampus griseus (assembly GCF_964374135.1). Lineage (NCBI taxonomy): Eukaryota > Metazoa > Chordata > Mammalia > Artiodactyla > Delphinidae > Grampus > Grampus griseus. Next base: position 59,368,690 of record NC_139003.1, on the reverse strand, counting down.
TTGGCTGCATCACGCGGTTTGCGGGATCTCAGTTCCCCGACCAGGGGTAGAACCCGGCCCAGCAGTGAAAGCGCTGAGCCCTAACCACTGGGTCCCAAGAGCAGAGGGCAGGCATGCATTCAGTACTCTTCAGGGGGCTTCCCTTCCCAGGGGCCACTGGAGGAGAACTCTTCATGGGGATATTTTGTGTGTGAACCAGTCTAACTCGAGTAGCCAGAAAATCTCCTCTACCAGCTACACACCCATCCCAAGGAAGTCTGGATTTATGGGTTGCCTCATCCATAGCTTTCTATTTCAGAGGCTATTATGTACCAAGGGCTAAGTTCTGTTCCCTTGTGCTGAAGACAAGAATAAATGACACCTGGCCTGGATAGCTAGTGACCAGGGCATGGAATAATATATAAGGGGCCTAAAAGTGAGGGAGAGGGGTCTATGATCTGAGAAGAAAGCAGCCCCATCCTCTTCATGCTGCTGCAGCTGGTTCTCCCCATCACTCAAGGTGGTAACTTAAAATTCAATGATAGGACACAGGTCAGGTGGAAGTCAGGTGTCTACCTTCTTCCCTTCTGCCAGTCTGAGAGATCTGGGATAATGCCTTTAACTTTTTTTTTTAATGACTTTGTTGTTGTTTAAGATTTTATTTATTTTGTTGCACCAGGTCTTAGTTGCGGCTCACAGGCTCCTTAGTTGTGGCATGCGAACTCTTAGTTGTGGCATGCATGTGGGATCTAGTTTCCTGACCAGGGATCGAGCCTGGGCCCCCTGCATTAGGAACATGGAGTCTTATCCAGTATGCTACCAGGGAAGTCCCCAATGCCTTTAACTTCTTTCATGGGACTCTGATATTTGTGTGATGTCTGCTATACAGGGAGGAAAAGGAAGGGCAAGGATGATATAAAAAGGGAGAGGGCCAGGCATAAGACACCCAGCTGGGCAGCCCAGAGGACTCAGGGACCATAAAAATAAGCATCTGGCCTTTATAAAGCAGCAAATATACTTGGATCTGCCCAACTCCAGAGCCACCACTGAGTGAACATGGATCTGAGAGCAAGTGAGTGACAGCCCCAGAAGGAATGGCAAGTAAGAAAAAAATTAACTCCTCAAGTCCTTGACACCACACACTGAAACTAGAGACAAACAATATTATGACATTCTCATCTGTGGCTTTTCCACCTGATATTTTCCTTTCTTGCAATGCTTCCTTGGCCCATGTGTAATGATTTTTTAGGGTAAAATGTTCTGCAGCTTATCACATATCTGGAAAACTTTGGTGAGTGTGGTAGGCTGAAAAATGCTCTCCCCCCAGAATGTTCATGTCCTAATCCCCAGGAACTGTGACTACATTACCTTATATGGTAAAAGAGCTTTTGCCGATGTGATTAAGTTAAGGATATGGAGATGGATAATTCCTCTTTAGTTTCTTGGTTAGCCACTTCCTGCTGTTTTCCCTTTGCTCTTCTCTTCCCTTTTGCTTACACTTTTTTGTCTAAAGATTTGTCTTTCCTGTTGCCTTTTTGGGGCTACGTTTCTGCTTTTGCAGGAACAGGTTTAGCTGACAACTTTGCTGATTTCCACTTGCGCTCTTCCTTCGCTGCCCCTTCAGTGGAGCTGACCTTCCTCTTGGGCATCTTGGTGGCAGGTAGGGCACGGGCTGGGTGCCTGTGGGCTGAGACACATGAAAGCCTGTGAGAAGCTGGGCTGCCTGGCTGCTCCTCTCACCACACAAGGATCTTTATAAGTGGGAGGCAGGAGGATGAGAGGAGGAGGAGATGTGAAGACAGAAGCAAGAGGTCAGAGAGGTATGTTGAAGGGGCCTCTAGAAGCTGAAAAAGGCACGGAAACAATTTCTCCCCGGAAGTCTTGAGAAGAAACACAGCCGGGCTGACACCTTTATTTTAGACTACTGATGTCCAGAACTGTGAGAGAGCAAATTTGTGTTGCATTAAGCCACTAGCTTATGGTAATTTGTTACAGTAGCAATTGTTAACTAATACAGTGGGTAATAGGGTAACACCAGTCATTCTGATTTTTTTAAATTGTGCCTAGAGGTAAGCAAGCAATGATCCTGCCTTGGGAATAATTTGGTGACAGATGTTCAAAGCTAGCAAGACATTTCTTTTCCTTTGTACGTGGAGGGCCTCAAAGCTTATTTGTGCTGAACATGGCATAGTGCATAAGCCTGACACTTTGACAGCACTCGCGACAATGCTATATACAATTAGGCACTTAATACATGTTTTGTCAGTCTTAATAGGAGTAACAACTGATTGTGGGTCAACTGGTCTTTGACAAATGAACACAGGGAATACATGGAGCAAAGATAGTCTTTTAACAAGTGGTGCCCGAACAACTGGACAACCACTTGCAAAATAATAAATACACATACAGACTTTACACACTTTACAAAAATTAATTCAAAATGGATCTCAGACCTAAGTGTAAAACAGAAAAATATAAAACTCCTGGAAGATAACACAGGAGAAAATCTAATGACCTAGGGTTTGGTGATGACTTTTCAGATATAACACTGAAGGTTCAATCCATGAATGAAAGGATTGATAAGCTGGACTTCACTAAAATTAAAAACGTCTGCTCCGGGAACAACAATGTTAAGAGAACGAGTAGATAAGACACAGACTGGGAGAAAATATTTGTAGAAAACATATCTAATAAATGATTGTTACCCAAAATATACAAAGAACTCTTAAAATCCAATAAGAAAACAAAGAACCCAATTTAAAAAATGGACCAAAGACCTTAACAGACACCTTAACAAAGAATATAGATAGCAGATAAGCATAAGAAAAGGTTCTCCACATCATATGTCATCAGAGAAATACAAATTGAAACAATGAGATACCACTACACACCAATTAGAATGGCCAAAATCCAGAACACTGGCAACACCAAAGCTGGTGAGGCTGTGGAGCAACAGGAACTTTCATTCATTGCTGGGAATGCAAAATGGTACAGCTATTTTGGAAGATACATCGACAGTTTCTTACAAAACTAAACATACCCTTATCATATGATCCAGCAACTGTCTCCCTGGTATTTATCCAAAGGAGTTGAAAACATATGTCAACAACAACAACAAAAAAACCTGCATAAGAATGTTTATAGCAGCTTTATTCATAATTGCCAAAACTTGGAAGTGACCAAGATGTCCTTCAGTAGATTATTGGATAAACAAACTACAGTACATTCAGACAATGGATTATTATTGAGTGCTAAAAAGAAATGAGCTGTCAAGCCATGAAAAGACATGGAGGAAAATTAAATTCATATTACTAATTGAAAGAAGCCAGTCTGAAAAGGCAACATACTATATGATTCCAACTGTATGACGTTATAGAAAAGGCCGAACTATGGAGTGAATAAGTTAAATGGTTGCCAGAGCTTGGCCAGTAGGAAGGATAAATAGGCAGAGCACAGAGAATTTTTAGGTTAGTGAAACTACTCTGCATGATACCATAATGATGGATACATGTCATCATATACTTGCCTAAACCCATTGAATATACACCACCATGAGATAACCCTAAAGTAAATAATGGACTTTGGGTAATTATAATGTGCCAATGTAGGTTCATCAGTTGTAATAACTATACCGCTCTGGTGGGGGATGTTGATAATGGGGGAGATTGTTCACGTCTGGGAGAAGTGGTATATGGAATATCTCTGTACCTTCTGCTCAATTTTGCTCTGAATCTAAAATCGTCCTAAAAATATAAAATCTTTATTTTAAAAATTGGGGAGTAAGTAGTATAAGAAATATTCAAATATCAATTCAAATGAAATTCAAATGAAATTTGAAATTCACATTTCAAGGTTAAATTTTAAATGAAATAATAGGTATAAAGTATGTAGTCTATGATATCCCCAGTAAATAGTAGCTCCTCGTACTAGTACAAGGGAAACTGACAGAGCCATGGCATCTTCCTAAGCAGTGTCTGGGACTATATTACCTCTGAAAGGCCCAGCTTTCCATTGTAAATTTGTGCTAAAGATTAGCCAGTTGTTTGGCAGAACAGGCTAGTCCATTTCAATGATCTGTTAATCCCTCTTGCTGAGAATTTAGTCTTCAGTCATCTTTGTGCTGAGAACAAAGCCAGGCAACTGGTTTGTAAGCTAGCCCTCATGAAGATGGAAACTCTGTCTTATACTTCTTTGAATGCCCTCTGCTGCATCTAACACTGTGCTTTGGACATATTTCTGAATTTTTATTTATTTAATTTCTTCAAATGGGGTCTTATTTCTGCTGTACTCACCATAATGAGAACAGGATGATCCTTCCTCCAACTCCGAGGGTGTGAACTTCCATGACTGGGCAATATGTGCCTTTGTAGTATTTAAAGAATGCAGAAGTTAGACTGGTAACTTTTGTTTTATCAACAAAGCAGAATATAAGACTGTATATAAGGCATATTCTGTTATGTGAAAACAGGGAATAGAAAATAGCTGGAAGGAAGTACTCCAAAATGTTAGCAGTAGGTTCTCCTGGGCGAGTCTGATTATGGCTGATACATACAGAACCTCCTTTAGACCTAAGTAAGGAGTATTTTAGAGTCGTCCACATACCACAATCACACACAGATAAATTTATTTAAAACACATGGGTAAAATAGATGACTAATAAGAACCAACTGTATAGCACAGGGGACTCTACTCAAGACTCTATAATGGCCTACATGGGAAAAGATTCTGAAAAAAGAGTGTATATATGTATATGTATAACTGATTCACTTTGCTGTACACCTGAAACTAACACAACATTGTAAATCAGCTATACTCCAATAAAAATTAAAAAAAACAAAAACATGGGTGCCTCTATCACTCAGGATCTGCTGCTCAGAGCTGGCACAGCACAGCTCATGAGCTCTTAACACCCACCTTCATGATCACACTGTTCAGGCCCTAGGGAAATGCATTTCCACATCTCTTGCCCTATATCCTCAAAAGAAAAGTTGACAGGATTTGAAAGCTGTGAAAGATCGTGGGTTATGATGATGACATGGCTTTGGAATGCTTGGACGATGTGAGGGAAAAAAGCATTGGGTTAAGAGAAAAGTCAAACATGTCAAATTCCTCCTTTAAGATAACATGAATGCAAGAGATTCTTTCATAACAAAGTATCATTTCTCAATAATGTCAAGAATCTTTTTTCTTTCTTCTCTTATTCTAATCCCTGGTTCCCATGGTATTCAATTCAATTAGCACAATATTTCACAAAAGTTACAAATGGTGGCTTATGAGCATTTTATGATTTTAACATTTCATATTACTTTTAAATTTGCATTCATGTATCATGGCAGCAATTCTTTATATTGGCAACCTGATGAACATAGAATGTTTAAATTTTGATTGGTTTTATCTTTATAAAACTAAATAAGATTTAATTAAAATATTAATATACCTAATGAAATTTTGGCATTTATTAATTATAATTTTAATCTTTTAAAGTTATTAGGTAATTTTGCATATTTTAAAAGAAAACTTTTGGAAACATATAAAATAACTTTTATACTTAATTTATATGTTCTCATAAATCTGTTTGATTTTTGTATACTTTGAAATAATTATAACTTTTGAAACCTTCAGACGATTACTATGAGTTGAAAATAAATTATGTAAACATCTTGAATATAATGACAAAATCAGTGATTTTGCAGAAGGCAAGAAAAATTAATTTTATGAAACAAATACATGTTATATAAAATCTTTATCATTCACTCGACTATCACCAGCCCATTAACAGATGAGTCAGATATGTGCAATAATAATGAAATTTAGTAGTCTGACATTTTGCCAGACCTCAGACACATTAAAACCATAGTTTTACACATATATATGGTTTTTGTTATTATGAGAGTATATTTGTCAAGATAGGAGGATAAAATATATTTTATTTACCAGTTTGTAATAAAGAACTAAATCCCATCAGAAGTGCTAGATTCAATAATCCCCTTGGGCCTATGGTTGATGGAGTGTCTGTCAGCTCTCCCGTGCCAGATAAAATATAGATTAAAGCCATGGTGGATTGTCCCCAAGTGGCAGTATCCCTGACCTGTGCAGAACAGAAGGAAGGTGGCCTGGAGGGAGTGACTGATTCACCGTGAAATGGTGGTTTCACAAAAGAGACTGCCCAGCAGCTCCAGACCAGAATTATAAAGTGCCTTAGGACCCAAAACCACAGGGAGAGGGTTGATCATGTCCCCAGACTGACATGGTAAGAAGGAACAGCATAGAGATAGGGAAATGGGGGAAATTGAACCCCACACATAATGTCTCTTGTGATGAGCTTCTTTAGTTGTTTCTCTAGCACCAACACTCAGATATGTTTAAGATAAAAAGTACTTGAACTTGACAGACAGCTGAGAGCACCCATTGTCTCAAGAGCAGAGATTCTTTGCAAATGATAAGGTGCAAACACTGTCAAATGGGTCCCTTTGCATTGCACTGCAATCTCCAGCCATAAAGGCTGCCAGGACCAGCAGGGGCAAAGCTCCCAGCCATCCCTCAAAACATCAGGCTCCAGCTGTCTGAGGGCTCCCTGGATTACATAATGACAGAGGCCTGAGCAGCTCGGGCTTGGGATGTGTCTATTCAGGGGAATCTCCAGCCCTGGGACTCAGAAGGAGAAGTGGCCTGTGGAGAATGCTGTATGGTCCTGGTGAGGAAAGCTACTAAGCAGGGAAACCCCAAGATGAAGCTAGCTGGGCTTCTCCAGCCTTTTACCCCTCCTTTCTTGGAGCTTATCCAGGTAGCAAGCTCACTGCTGAAGCCAGATCTAGGCCCATGGATTTGTATCTTCTTCTGGTAGAGTCTTTTTCTTGCGGGGGCTGCATGGCATGCAGGATCTTCCTTGACCAGGGATTGAACCCATGCCCCCTGCAGTAGAAGTATGGAGTCTTAACCACTGGACTTCCAGGGAAGTCCCTGTATGTTCTTCTGGGATCATGCTGCCAGGAAATGTCTCCCTTGAGAGGAAAGTTGGATTCCCTGGACTCCACAGGGTTCCAGATTTTATAGCACAGTCTGTTCTCATTAGTTATCTATTTTATACATAGTAGTGTATATATGTCCATCCTAATCTCTCAATCCATCCCACCTCCCCCTTCCCCCCTTGGTATACATACATTTGTTCTCTATATCTGTGTCTCTATTTCTGCTTTGCAAATAAGTTCATCTATACCATTTTTCTAGATTCCACATATATGCATTAGTATATGATATTTGTTCTTCTCTTTCTGACTTACTTCACTCTGTATGACAGTCTCTAGGTCCATCCACATCTCTTCAAATGACCCAGTTTTGTTCCTTTTTATGGCTGAGTAATGTTCCATTGTATATATGTACCACATCTTCTTTATCCATTCGTCTGTCGATAGGCATTTAGGTGGCTTCCATGGCCTGGCTATTGTAAATAGTGCTGCAATGAACATTGGGATGCATGTGTCTTTTTGAATTATGGTTTTCTCTGGGTATATGCCCAGTAGTGTGATTGCTGGGTCGTATGGTAGTTCTAATTTTACTTTTTTAAGGAACCTCCATATTGTTCTCCATAATGGTTGTACCAATTTATATTCCCACCAAAAGTGTAGGAGGGTTCCCTTTTCTCCACACCCTTTCCAGCGTTTATTGTTTGTGGACTTTTTGATGGTGGCCATTCTGACTGGTATGAGGTGATATCTCATTGTAGTTTTGATTTGCCTTTCTCTAATAATTAGCAATGTTGAGCATCTTTTCATGTGCCTCTTGGTCCTCTGTATGTCTTTGGAGAAATGTCTATTTAGGTCTCCTTCCCACTTTTTGATTGGGTTGTTTGTTTTTTTGAATAGTGAGCCACATGAGTTTGTAAATTTTGGAGACTAATCTTTTTTTTTAAATTTTAATTTAATTTATTTTTTATACAGCAGGTTCTTATTATCTTCTTTTTTTTTTTCTTTTTTTTGCGGTATGCGGGCCTCTCACTGTTGTGGCCTCTCCCGTTGCGGAGAACAGGCTCCGGACGCGCAGGCTCAGAGGCCATGGCTCATGGGCCCAGCCGTTCCGCGGCATGTGGGATCTTCCCAGACTGGGGCACGAACCCATGTCCCCTGCATCGGCAGGCGGACTCTCAACCCCTGCGCCACCAGGGAAGCCCTAGTTATCTATTTTATACATATTAGTGGAGACTAATCTTTTATCGGTCACATTGTTTGCAAATATTTTCTCCCACTCTGTAGGTTGTCTTTTGCTTTTGTTTATGGTTTCCTTTGATGGAACCACATTTCTTTAGAAGTGTGGTTCTCATCAGATGGACTATTTAAGGGGCAATTCCGTTTGAATGGGGAGAGGGGGCTTTAACAATCTCTCTATGCTCCAACCCACTGAGTCTATTAATTTAGTATTATAATTTTTTTTTTGCCCACCCATGTGGCTTGCGGGATCTTAGTTCCCAGACCAGGGATCGAACCCGCACCCTTGGCAGTGAACGTGCAGAGTCCTAACCACTGGACCAACAGGGAATTCCCAGGATTCTCTTCCTTGTGTTACTGTTTAAATCTAATCCTCCTGGAGCTGTTGTCCCCAGATCAAGAAGCTTGCACTAGTGAGTGTGCTTGGAGAGTGTACAGGGAAAACAGTGAGGGGTTATGGAGGTAAGAAGTAGGCAAACCCATTTTTGATGATATGTTTTCTCAGGCAGTGTTACCAAGAAATACAAATAGTTTTCTGTGAGCGTCCTAAGTTTCCAATGTTATAAAACGCATTTGACACTGATTTTTCCACATGTAAGGCTTGCTCTGGCCCTGTGCCTCCCTTTCTCTGCCTTTGCTCACATATTCATCCTGTTCCCACTTTGAAATGTCCTTCCTTCCCTGTGCAGCCCTTCTTCTTTCTGTTGACACCCTATTTATACACCCAAACCAGTAAAGTTTCCCAGTGGTACTGCTCCAGGATTCCAATGGTTAAAAAAAAAACAACAATAAAATGTATAGCTAATTTTCACTGTGCTTTTATGTGCCAAGTTTTAATACTTTTCTATTTTATTTATCTTCATAATCTATCATTATGAGTCACTGAGATCAGGAGATTGGCCCAAGATCACATTGCCAGATCTCTTCGATCCCTCAGCCTATGCTCTGAGTCAAAATGCTGTGTAGCCTCCTCTAAGTGCCTCTAACACTGTCTGCAGTTATGTCCCTTTTTTCATTCCTTATATTATTGATCTGTCTCTTACTTTGTTTCTTGATAAACCCAGCCACACTGTTGTTCAATTTCAAAGTTTCCTCATGGAACCAAACTTGACATTGTTGACTTTTTTCTATTTTCTTAATATTCACCCTATCTTTATTATTTCTTTCCATCTATTTTCTTTTTTATTTCACTATTCTACTTTTTAATCTCTCTAGTTTGATGATTAGTTCATTAATCTTTAGCTTTTTTCAATATGAGCACTTAGGAAATTCTTGTACTTAGGGAATCCCCTCTAAGTACAGCTTTTCTGCAAGTTTTGATATTTAGTATTTTTAAGTATTCAGTTCCAAGTGTCTTTTAGTTTCCATTAGGTTAATTTTATGATACATAAATTATTTGAGGTGGTTTTTCACTTTCAAGTACGCACTTTATCTTTCTGATATCGATTTCTAACTTAACGGTATTGTGATCAAAGAATGTGGAATGTGTGATACCAGTCCTCCCTGTCCTAGCATGTGGTCATTTCTTATTAATTTCTGTCAGCTTGGAAAGAACATGTATTTGCCAATTGTTGAGCAAAATGTTCTATATAAGTTCATTCTATCGCGTGTGTTGTGTTGTTCAATTCTTCTATATACTTTGTCATTTTTTTGTCTTTTGATTTATCAGTTGCTGAAATGGGTACATGTATTAAACTCTCACTATGGAAGTGAATTTAAGTTTCCACTTTTAGTTTTATAAAAATTTCCTTTCAATGAAACGAATGTATGTTTCTAGGTGTATATATATATATATAGAGAGAGAGAGAGAGAGAGAGAGAGAGAGAGAGCTTTTGTAGTGAATTAATCACTAATTATGTAATTATCATTAATAATCACTAATCAGTATCTATCTGGAAGGGGTAGAACGTCCTAGTAGATCAAATCACTCATCATTATGTAGGTTATCTCTAGTAATACTTTTTATCTTCTCTTTAAAGTCTGTTGTGTCTGATATTAATATCATGACACCAGCTTTCTCTTAAATAGTATTTGTTGGTATATATTTTTCTATCCTTTAACTTTCAACATTTCTGATGAAATGTTTCTGTGTTTTAGCTGTGCCTTTTGGGAAAGCATCACTGAACTGGATTTCATTTTTAAATTCAGTATTATGATCATTACCTCTTAACTGGACAGCCTAACCAATTTACACTTATTTTGAACTGTGATATTTTTAGACTATCTTCTCATTTTGTCCATCTTATCATTTGGGTTTATTTCTCCTTTTTCTGTTATTGTTTTCTCCTTGCCTGCCTGAATTCAATCTTTTTTTCATTTTATTTTTTCCATTAGTATGAAAATTATACATTCTATTCCTGTTCTTTTAATGATTTTCCTGTAAATATTAACATGAATGTCTAAGTCAAAGTTACCTAATATCTTTATGTTCTTTTAGAATAGAAGATCCTTATAATGTTTCCCTTCCTGATTATCACCACCCCACAGACAAAAGCTATGCTATTGCTGTGTATTACCTTACTTCTTTACCTCTACATGTTAAACATTTATAATTATTTTGTGCAGTTGATTTTTTTTTGATTTATTGGCATGTTTGCATTTTCTTTATTTACAATTTCTTCTCACATTTCAGGCTTTCCTATGGGACCATATTCTTTCTTCCTGATGTAACTTTTCTAGAAGTTTCTTTAGTAAGATGTTTGGTGATGAACTCATTTTTTGGTTTTGAAATCACTTTAATTCAAGATGATTTTACTGCAGATGCAGTTATTTTCTTCTTGAAAGATAATTTTGACTTCTTGAAAGGTAATTTTACTGGGTATAATTATTTTCTTTCAGAAGTTTTTAGATAATATTTCATTCTCTTCTGGTCTCGTTCTTGAGATGTCTCTTCTGTATAAGTAATTTTTTTTCTTTATAAATATTTAAAGATTTTAATTAATGGGATATTTGCTCTTACAAATGCCTAAAGGGGGGAAGAGAATCCGTATACTAAATTCTTATTTTTTCATCTTTATTGGAGTACAATTGCTTTACAATGGTGTGTTAGTTTCTGCTTTATAACAAAGTGAATCAGTTATACATATAAATATGTTCCCATATCTTTTCCCTCTTGCGTCTCCCTCCCTCCCACCCTCCCCTCCCCTCTAAGTGGTCACAAAGCACCGAGCTGATCTCCCTGTGCTATACGACTACTTCCCACTAGCTATCTATTTTAAGTTTGGTAGTGTATATATGTCCATGCCACTCTCTCACTTTGTCACAGCTTACCCTTCCCCCTCCCCATATCCTCAAATCCATGCTCTAGTAGGTCTGTGTATTTATTCCCATCTTACCCCTAGGTTCTTCATGACATTTTTTTTTCTTAGATTCCATATATATGTGTTAGCATACGGTATTTGTCTTTCTCTTTCTGACTTACTTCACTCTGTATGACAGACTCTAGATCCATCCACCTCACTACAAATAACTCAATTTCGTTTTTTTTATGGCTGAGTAATATTGCATTGTGTATATGCGCCATATCTTCTTTATCCATTCATCCGATGGTGGATACTTAGGTTGCTTCCATCTCCTGCCTATTGTAAATAGAGCTGCAATGAACATTTTGGTACATGACTCTTTTTGAATTATGGTTTTTTTCACGGTATATGCCCAGTAGTGGGATTGCTGGGTCATATGGTAGTTCTATTTGTAGTTTTTTAAGGAACCTCCGTACTGTTCTCCATAGTGGCTGTACCAATTCACATTCCCACCAGCAGTGCAAGAGTGTTCCCTTTTCTCCACACCCTCTCCAGCATTTATTGTTTCTACATTTTTTGATGATGGCCATTCTGATCGGTGTGAGATGATATCTCATTGTAGTTTTGATTTGCATTTCTCTAATGATTAATGATGTTGAGCATTCTTTCATGTGTTTGTTGGCAATCTGTATATCTTCTTTGAAGAAATGTCTATTTAGGTCTTCTGCCCATTTTTGGATTGGGTTGTTTGTTTTTCTGTTATTGAGCTGCATGAGCTGCTTATAAATTTTGGAGATTAATCCTTTGTCAGTTGCTTCATTTGCAAATATTTTCACCCATTCTGAGGGTTGCCTCTTGGTCTTGTTTATGGTTTCCTTTGCTGTGCAAAAGCTTTGAAGTTTCATTAGGTCCCATTTGTTTATTTTTGTTTTTATTTCCATTTCTCTAGGAGGTGGGTCAAAAAGGATCTTGCTATGATTTATGTCATAGAGTGTTCTGCCTATGTTTTCCTCTAAGAGTTTGATAGTTTCTGGCCTTACATTTAGGTCTTTAATCCATTTTGAACTTATTTTTGTGTGTGGTGTTAGGGAGTGTTCTAATCTCATACTTTTACATGTACATGTCCAGTTTTCCCAGCACCACTTACTGAAGAGGCTGTCCTTACTCCACTGTACATGCCTGCCTCCTTTATCAAAGATAAGGTGACCATATGTGCGTGGGTTTATCTCTGGGCTTTCTATCCTGTTCCATTGATCTATCTTTCTGTTTTTGTGCCAGTACCATACTGTCTTGATTACTGTAACTTTGTAGTATAGTTTGAAGTTCAGGGAGCCTGATTGCTCCAGCTCAATTTTTCGTTCTCAAGATTGCTTTGGCTATTCGGGGTCTTTTGTGTTTCCATACAAATTGTGAAATTTTTGGTTCTAGTTCTGTGGAAAATGCCAGTGGTAGTTTGATAGGAATTGCATTGAATCTGTAGATTACTTTGGGTAGTAGAGTCATTTTTGACAATGTTGATTCTTCCAATCCAAGAACATGGTATATCTCTCCATCTCTTTGTATCATCTTTAACTTCTTTCATCAGTGTCATATAATTTTCTGCATACAGGTCTTTTGTCTCCTTAGGTAGGTTTATTCCTAGATATTTTATTCTTTTTGTTGCAATGGTAAATGAGAGTGTTTTCTTATTTTCACTTTCAGATTTTTCATCATTAGTGTACAGGAATGCCAGAGATTTCTGTACATTAATTTTGTATCCTGCTACTTTGCCAAATTCATTGATTAGCTCTAGTAGTTTTCTGGTAGCATCTTTAGGATTCTCTATGTATAGTATCATGTCATCTGCAAACAGTGACAGCTTCACTTCTTTTCTGATTTGGATTCCTTTTATTTCCTTTTCTTCTCTAATTGCTGTGGCTAAAACTTCCAAAACTATGTTGAATAAGAGTGGTGAGAGTGGGCAACCTTGTCTTGTTCCTGATCTTAGTGGAAATGTTTCAATTTTTCACCATTGAGGATGATGTTTCTGTGGGTTTGTCATATATGGCATTTATTTTTTTGAGGAAAGTTCCCTCTATGCCTACTTTCTGCAGGGTTTTTATCATAAATGGGTGCTGAATTTTGTCGAAAGCTTTCTCTGCATCTATTGAGATGATCATATGGCTTTTCTCCTTCAATTTGTTAATATGCTGTATCACATTGATTGACTTGCGTATATTGAAGAATCCTTGCATTCCTGGAATAAACCCCACTTGATCATGGTGTAGGATTCCTTTAACGTGCTGTTGGATTCTGTTTGCTAGTATTTTGTTGAGGATTTTTGCATTTATGTTCATCAGTGACATAGGCCTGTAGTTTTCTTTCTTTGTGACATCTTTGTCTGGTTTTGGTATCAGAGTGATGGTGGCCTCGTAGAATAAGTATGGGAGTGTTCCTCCTTCTGCTATATTTTGGAAGAGTTTGAGAAGGACAGGTGCTACCTCTTCTCTAAATGCTTCATAGAACTCTCCTGTGAAGCCATCTGGTCCTGGGCTTTTGTTTGTTGGAAGATTTTTAATCACAGTTTCAACTTCAGTGCTTGTGATTGGTCTGTTCATATTTTCTATTTCTTTCTGTTTCAGTCTTGGCAGCTTGTGCATTTCTAAGAATTTGTCCATTTCTTCCAGGTTGTCCATTTTATTGGCATATAGTTGCTTGTAGTATTCTCTCATGAACTTTTGTATTTCTACAGTGTCAGTTGTTACTTCGCCTTTTTCATTTCTAATTCTATTGATTTGAGACTTCTCTCTTTTTTTCTTGATGAGTCTGGCTAATGGTTTATCAATTTTGTTTATCTTCTCAAAGAGCCAACTTTTAGTTTTATTTATCTTTGCTGTCGTTTCCTTCATTTCTTTTTCATTTATTTCTGATCTGATCTTTATGATTTATTTCCTTCTGATAACTCTGGGGTTTTTTGTTCTTCTTTCTCTAACTGCTTTAGGTGCATGGTTAGGTTGTTTATTCGAGATGTTTCCTGTTTCTTAAGGTCGGATTGTATTGCTATAAACTTCCCTCTTAGAACTGCTTTTGCTGCATCGCATAGGTTTTGGGTCGTCGTGTCTCCATTGTCATTTGTTTCTAGGTATTTTTTGATTTCCTCTTTGATTTCTTCAGTGATTAATTCGTTATTAAGTAGTGTATTGTTTAGCCTCCATGTGTTTGTATTTTTTACAGATCTTTTCCTGTAACTGATATCTAGTCTCATAGTGTTGCGGTCGGAAAAGATACTTGACACAATTTCAATTTTCTTCAATTTACCAAGGCTTGATTTGTGACCCAATATATGATCTATCCTGGAGAATGTTCCATGAGCACTTGAGAAAAATGTGTATTCTGTTGTTTTTGGATGGAATGTCCTATAAATATCAATTAAGTCCATCTTTTTTAATGTATCATTTAAAGCTTGTGTTTCCTTATTTATTTTCATTCTGGATTAACTGTCCATTGGTGAAAGTGGGGTGTTAAAGTCCCCTACTATGAATGTGTTACTGTCGATTTCCCCTTTTATGGCTATTAGTATTTGCCTTATGTATTGAGGTGCTCCTGTGTTGGGTGCATGAATATTTACAATTGTTATAAATTCTTGGATCGATCCCTTGATCATTATGTAATGTCCTTCTTTGTCTCTTGTAATAGTCTTTATTTTAAAGTCTATTTTGTCTGATATGAGAACTGCTACTCCAGCTTTCTTTTGGTTTCCATTTGCATAGAATATCTTATTCCATCCCCTCACTTTCAGTCTGTATGTGTCCCTAGGTCTGAAGTGGGTCTCTTGTAGACAGCATATATATGGGTCTTGTTTTTGTATCCATTCAGCCAGTCTGTGTCTTTTGGTGGGAGCATTTAATCCATTTACATTTAAGGTAATTATCGATATGTATGTTCCTGTTTCCATTTTCTTAATTGCTTGGGGTTTGTTATTTTAGGTCTTTTCCTTCTCTTGTGTTTCTTGCCTAGAGAAGTTCCTTTAGCATTTGTTGTAAAGCTGGTTTGGTGGTGCTGAACTCTCTCAGCTTTTGCTTGTCTGTAAAGTTTTTAATTTCTCCATCAAATCTGAAGGAGATCCTTGCTGGGTAGAGTAATCTTGGTTGTAGGTTCTTCTCCTTCATCACTTTAAATACGTCTTGCCAGTCCCTCCTGGCTTGCAGAGTTTCTGCTGAAATATCAGCTGTTAACCTTATGGGGATTCCCTTGTGTGTTATTTTTTGTTTTTCCCTTGCTGCTTTTAATATGTTTTCTTTGTATTTAATTTTTGACAGTTTGATTAATATGTGTCTTGGTGTGTTTCTTCTTGATTTTATCCTGTATGGGACTCTCTGTGCTTCCTGGACTTGATTAAATATTTCCTTTCCTATATTAGGGAAGTTTTCAACTATTATCTTTTCAAATATTTTCTCAGTCCCTTTCTTTTACTCTTCTTCTTCTGGAACCCCTATAATTCGAACATTGAAATGTTTAATGTTGTCCCAGAGGTCTCTGAGACTGTCCTCAGTTCTTTTCATTCTTTTTTCTTTATTCTGTTCGGCAGTAGTTATTTCCACTATTTTGTCTTCCAGGTCACTTATCCGTTCTTCTGCCTCAGTTATTCTGCTATTGATCCCTTCTAGAGTATTTTTAATTTCATTTATTGTGTTGTTCATCATTGCTTTTTTCCTCTTTAGTTCTTCTAGGTCCTTGTTAAATGTTTCTTGCATTTTCTCTATTCTATTTCCAAGATTTTGGATCATCTTTACTATCACTATTCTGAATTCTTTTTCAGGTAGACTGCCAATTTCCTCTTCATTTATTAGGTCTGGTGGGTTTTTATCTTGCTCCTTCATCTGCTGTGTGTTTTTCTGTCTTCTCATTTTGCTTATCTTACTGTGTTTGGGGTCTCCTTTTTGCAGCCTGCAGGTTCGTAGTTCCCGTTGTTTTTGGTGTCTGTCCCCTGTGGCTAAGGTTGGTTCAGTGGGTTGTGTAGGCTCTCTGGTGGAGGGGACTAATGCCTGTGTTCTGGTGGATGAGGCTGGATCTTGTCTTTCTGGTGGGCAGGTCCACGTCTGGTGGTGTGTTTTGGGGTGTCTGTGGTCTTATTATGATTTTAGGCAGCCTCTCTGCTAATGGGTGGGGTTGTGTTCCTGTCTTGCTAGTTGTTTGGCATAGGGTGTCCAGCACTGTAGCTTGCTGGTCATTGAATGAAGCTGGGTGTTGGTGTTGAGATGGAGATCTCTGGGAGATTTTCGCCATTTGATATTACGTGGAGCTGTGAGGTCTCTTGTGGACCAGTGTCCTGAAGTTGGCTCTCCCACCTCAGAGGCACAGCACTGACTCCTGGCTGCAGCACCAAGAGCCTTTCATCCACACGGCTCAGAATAAAAGGGAGAAAAAGTAGAAAGAAAAGAAAAGAAAGAAAGAAAGAAAGAAAGAAAGAAAGAAAGAAAGAAAGAAAAGAAGGAAGGAAGAGGATAAAATAAAATAATGTAAGATAAAATAAAGTTATTAAAATAAAAAGTAATTATTAAGAAAAAAAATTTTAAGTAAAAAAAAAAAAACAAAACGGATGGACAGAACCCTAGGGCAAATGGTGAAAGCAAAGCTATACAGACAAAATCTCACACTGAAGCATACATATACACACTCACAAAAAGAGGAAAAGTGGAAAAAATAATATGTCTTGCTCTCAAAGTCCACCTCCTCAATTTGGGATGATTCACTGTCTATTCAGGTATTCCACCGATGCTGGGTACATCAAGTTTATTGTGGAGTTTTAATCCGCTGCTCCTGAGGCTGCATGGAAAAATTTCCCTTTCTCTTCTTTCTTCTCACAGCTGCGGGGGCTCAGCTTTGGGTTTGGCCCCGCTTCTGCGTGTAGGTCGCCGTAGAGCGTCTGTTCTTCGCTCAGAAAGGACTGGGTTAAAGGAGCCACTGATTCGGGGGCCCTGGCTCACTCAGGCCGGGGGGAGGGAGGGGCACGGAGTGCGGGGTGAGCCTGCTGCGGCAGAGGCCAGAGTGACGTTGCACCAGCCTGAGGCACGTCGTGCATTCTGCCGGGGAAGTTGTCCCTGGATCCTGGGACCCTGGCAGTGGCGGGCTGCACAGACTCAGGCTCCCAGGAGGGGAGGTGTGGAGAGTGACCTGTGCTCGCACACAGGCTTCTTGGTGGCGGCAGCAGCAGCCTTAGCGTCTCATGCCTGTCTCTGGGGTCCGCGCTTTTACCCGCGGCTTGCGCCCGTCTCTGGAGATCCTTTAAGCAGCGCTCTTAATCCCCTCTCCTCACGCACCAGGAAACAAAGAGGGAAGAAAAAGTCTCTTGCCTCTTCTGCAGGTCCAGACTTTTCCCCGGACTCCCTCCAGGCCAGCAGTGGCGCACTAGTCCCTTCAGGCTGTGTTCATGCCGGCTGTCCTCTCCCTGCTCTCTGACCGAAGCCCGCGCCTCAGCTCCCAACCCCCGCCCACCCCGGCGGGTGAGCAGACAAACCTCTCGGGCTGGTGAGTGCTGGTCGGCACCGATCCTCTGTGCGGGAATCTCTCCGCTTTGCCCTCTGCACTCGTGTTGCTGTGCTCTCCTCCGCGACTCCGAAGCTTCTACGCTCCACCACCTGCAGTCTCCGCCCGCAAAGGGGCTTCCTAGTGTGTGGAAACCTTTCCTCCTTCACAGCTCCCTCCCACTGGTGCAGGTCCCGTCCCTATTCTTTTGTCTCTGTTTATTCTCTTTTCTTTTGCCCTACCCAGTACGTGGGGAGTTTCTTGCCTTTTGGGAGGTCTGA
Source organism: Grampus griseus (assembly GCF_964374135.1). NCBI lineage: Eukaryota > Metazoa > Chordata > Mammalia > Artiodactyla > Delphinidae > Grampus > Grampus griseus. Next base: position 59,350,483 of record NC_139003.1, on the reverse strand, counting down.
GGTCTTCTGCCAGCGTTCAGTGGGTGTTCTGTAGGAGTTGCTCCACGTGTAGGTGTATTTCTGATGTATCTGTGGGGAGGAAGGTGGTCTCCGCGTCTTACTCTTCCGCCATCTTCCCCCTCGTTCTGTATAGGTAATAAGAATTTAAAAAATAATAGCTAAAGCGTATAGTGTTACAGTGTGCCAAGGACTATTTTCAGCTATATTTATGTACATTTAAATTCATCTACCACTTCCTCTACTGTGAGGAAGGTCCTTACACTTTACAGATGAGGAAAGGAGGCAAACAGCTCATCATCTATAGAACCTAGCTTTGAACCCAGGCAGTCTGGCTGCAGAGTCTACATTCTTGATGACCATTACACTGTGTAGCCTTTCTGATTTATCTCCTCTTTCTGCTTTTAAGATCTTCTCTTGCCTTTGGTTTTTCTAAAATGTGTCTAAATGTAGAACTTTTTATTTATACTGCTTGGGATTTACTTTAACTCATATTTTATGTGACCTGTTATTCCACAATTCCAGAAGATTCTCAGATGTTGTCACTTCAGATGCTGCTTCTCCACCCTCTGCCTGAAGCATCCAGTAGATGTGTGTCCGCACTCCTTACTCAATGCATCAAAGTTTTCATATTTTTAATCTATGTCCAATATGTGTTCTGATAGTCTGTTCAGTTAGTGTTTCTGTTTAATAATTTTCCCTTAATTTTTTCCCAATCTAATGGTTATTCCATAGTGTATCTATTTTAATTATTATATTTTTAGTTTCTATAAATTGTATTTGTTCTTTTTAAAATCAGCTTGGTACTTTTAATAGTCTCTTGTGTTTTGGACCATAGTTTTAATAGGCTCTTTCATTTATTTACATGTATTTCACACAAATATTTTATACATTTATCCAGTAGTTTTAATATCTGTAGTCTTTGTTGTTTCTGCTAACTTTCTAATGGTGACTTATTTCCTCATATATTTTTGAATCTTACATGTGAGCTCATGTTCCTTGCGATGGTAATTCTTTGAGGCCTAGGTTTAAGATGAGCTTCTTCAGAATATACATTGACTTCTGCTGTGTCCCTAGAGGCACCTTCACAAGTGAACCATTTTAAACTAATTTCTCAACTTGAACAGTGCAAGTAACGTTTCCAAATTCACTTGAAGGCAACCTTCTGGTTATGAATTTTTAGAAAACATATTTTATCACCTCTACCTAGAACAGAGAGAAAGACAAGCGAGTTTACTCACTCTCTTTCTCTAAGGGGTGTTTTTTCCTCCTTTTCACCCAGTATTAGGAGGTCCAGACTTTATACAGTTGATATCTGATCATACCTCCCACCTTGGGTGTGCCCTTGACTTTGGCACTTGTCCCTCGTTCCAGCCTTTGGAAACCTAAGTTCTGACTCCACCCCCCAGGCAACTACCTACACCAATGTTCCCTCACTTCTCTGGACTTATGTTTTTCTCTAAGGATTTTCTTTATGATTTCGCGAGTTGGGCTATGCATTTTAAATTATTTTCTTTTTAATATTGTATCCAGCATTTTTAGTCATTCTTATCATAACTTTTAAAGATACCTACGTCTGCCATTTTATCAGAAACAGAAACCAAGAGTTATTATCTGTACTGTTCCTCTACTGTTTGTTTGCTGCTATGATCTGAATGTTTGTGTCTCCCCCAAATTCATATTTTGAAATCCTAATGCCCAGTGTAATGATACTAGGAGACGGGGCCTTTAGATGGTGCTTAGGTCATGAGGATGGGACCCCTTGTGAGTAGGATTAGTGCTCTTGTAAAAGAGACCCCCACAGAGCTCCCTCACCCCTTTCACTATGTGAGGACACAGCAAGAAGTCAATGGTCTTAATCCCTGGAGAGGACCTTCACTGTAATCCAACCATACTGGCACCCTCATCTTGGTCTTCCAACCTCTAGAACTGTAAGAAGTAAATTTCTGTTGTTTATAAGCCACCCCAGTCTGTGGTATTTTGTTATAGCAGCCTGAACGGACAAAGACATTTGCTATCTTACATTGAGTTATCTAGTTGTCTTTTGTCCCCATATCTTTTGAAGATCTTTATTTCATGCAAATAAAAATATTAAACTTCTGTTCATACAGATATTTTTAAATGATCTGTTTTCCCCTTAATTTTGGTTGCTCAAAAATACATGGACATTTTATCGACGGTGAATGGATAAAGATGTGGTACGTATATACAATGGAATATTACTCAGCCATAAAAAAGAACAAAATAACGCCATTTGCAGCAACATAGATGGACCTAGAGATTGTCATACTGAGTGAAGTAAGTGAGAAAGAGAAAGACAAATATCATATGATATCGCTTATATGTGTAATCTAAAAAAATAGTATGAATGAACTTATTTACAAAACAGAAATAGAGGCACAGATGTAGGGAACAAACTTATGGTTACCAAGGGGGGAAGGATAAATTGGGAGATTGGGATTGACATATATACAATATATAAAAAATAGATAACTAATAAGAACCTACTGTATAGCACAGGGAACTCTACTCAAAACTCTGTAATGACCTATATGGGAAAAGAATCTAAAAAAGAGTGGATATATGTATATGTATAACTGATTCAGTTTGCTATACAGCAGAAACTAACACAACATCATAAATCAACTATAATCCAATAAAAATTAACTTAAAAAAAGAGAAAAAAATACGTGGACATTTTAGGCTTATTGTAGTGATCATTTCACAATATAGACAAATATTGAATCAGTATGTTGTACACTTGAAACTAATATAATGTTGAATGTCATTTATATCTCAATTTTTAAAAATACATGAACATCTTGGAATTCTAACCCAACAGCCAGAATCTGAATGGTAATCTAATCTTCACAGCTTTCTCTGATCCAAATAATATTACACAAAATGTTGAGTCCAGTTTCTACCTCCCTAACTGCATTCTACTTCAAGCTAAGTTTAATTTTTTTTATTATTATTAGTCTTTTTAAATTGAAGTTTAATTGATTTACAATATTGTAATAAGCTACAGGTGTACAATATAGTGATTCAAACTTTTGAAAGGTTATACTCCAAATATCAAAAAAACAAACAACCCAATCCAAAAATGGGCATAAGACCTAAATAGACATTTCTCCAAAGAAGATATACAGATTGCCACAAACACATGAAAGGATGCTCAACATCACTAATCATTAGAGAAATGCAAATCAAAACTACAATGACGTATCACCTCACACAAGTCAGAATGGACATCATGAAATAATCTACAAACAATAAATGCTGGAGAGGGTGTGGAGAAAAGGGAGCCCTCTTGTACTGTTGGTGGGAATGTAAACGGATACAACCACTATGGAGAACAGTATTTAGGTTCCTTAAAAAACTAAAATTAGAACTACCATACAACCCAGCAATTGCACTACTGGGCATATACCCTGAGTAAACCATAATTCAAAAAGAGTCATGTACCACAATGTTCATTGCAGCTCTATTTACAATAGCCAGGGCATGGAAGCAACCTAAGTGTCCATTGACAAATGAATGGATAAAGAAGATGTGGCACATATATGCAATGGAATATTACTCAGCCATAAAAAGAAACAAAATTGAGTTATTTGTAGTGAGGTGAATGGACCTAGAGTCTGTCATACAGAGTGAAGTAAGTCAGAAAGAGAAAAACAAATACTATATGCTAACACATATATATGGAATCTAAAAAAACTGGTTCTGAAGAACCTAGGGGCAGGATAGGAATAAAGATGCAGACGTAGATAATGGACTTGAGGACACAGGGCGGGGGAAGGCTAAGCTGGGGAGAAGTGAGAGAGTGGTATGTACATATATACACTACCAAATGTAAAATAGATAGCCAGTGGGAAGCAGCTGCATAGCACAGGGAGATCAGCTCAGTGCTTTGTGACCATCTAGAGGGGTGGGATAGGGAGGGTGGGAGGGAGACGCAAGAGGGAGGAGATATGGGCATATATGTATATGTATAGCTGATTCACTTTGTTATAAAGCAGAAACTAACACACCATTGTAAAGCAATTATATTCCAATAAAGATGTTAAAAAAAGTTATACTCCATTTATAGTTATTATAAAATATTGGCTATGTTCCCTGTGCTGTACAGTATATCCTTATAATTTATTTTACACATAATAGTATGTACCTTTTAATCTCCTACCTCTGTGTTGCCCCTCCCCCCTTTCTGTCCCCAAGGTAACCTCTAGTTTGTTCTCTATACCTGTGAGTCTGTTTCTGTTTTGTTATATTCACTAGTTTGTTATATTTTTAGATTCCACATGTAAGTGATATCATACAGTATTTGTCTTTCTCTGTCTGACTTATTTCACTTAGCATTAATACCCTCCAAGTCCATCTGTATTGTTGTAAATGGCAAAATTTCATTCTTTCTTATGGCTGAGTAATATTCCATTGTATATATACACTACCTCTTCTTTGTCCATTCGTCTGTTGATGGACACTTAGGTTGCTTCCATATTTTGGTAATTGTAAATAAGTTTGGTATGAACATTGAGGTGCATGAATCTTTTTGAATTAGTGTTTTTGGTTTTTTTGGATATATACCCAGTGTGGGGTCATATGGTAGCTCTATTTTTAGTTTTTTGAGAAACCTTCATACTGTTTTCCACAGTGGATGCACCAATTTACATTCCCACCAATAGTGCACAAGTGTTCTCTTTTGTCCACATCCTCACCAACATTTGTTATTTGTGTTCTTTTTGGTGATAGCCATTCTGACAGGTGTGAGGTGATATCTCTTTGTGGTTTTGATTTGCATTTCCCTGATGACTAGTGATGTTGGCCATCTGCATGTCCCTTTGGAGAAATATCTGTATGAGCTGTTTATATATTTTGGATATTAGCCCCTTATTGGTCATAACATTTGCAAATATTTTCTCCCACTAAGTAGGATGTCTTTTCGTTTTGTCAGTAGCTTCCTTTGCTGTGCAAAAGCTTTTAAGTTTAATTAGTTCCTATTTGTTTATTTTTGCTTTTATTTCCTTTGCTTTAGGAGACAGATCCAAAAAAATATTGCTATGATTTATGTCAAAGAGTGTTCTCCCTATGTTTTTTTTCTAGGAGCTTTATGGTTTCCAGTCTTACATTTAGGTCTTTTTTTTTTTTTTTTTTTTTAAGGAAGATGTTGCAGGTAGGAGTTTTTATTAATTAATTAATTTATTTTTGCTGTGTTGCGTCTTTGTTTCTGTGCGAGGGCTTTCTCAAGTTGTGGCAAGCGGGGGCTACTCTTCATCGCGGTGCGCGGGCCTCTCACTCTGGTGGCCTCTCTTGTTGCGGAGCACAGGCTCCAGATGCGCAGGCTCAGTAGTTGTGGCTCACGGGCCTAGTTGCTCCGTGCCATGTGGGATCCTCCCAGACCAGGGCTTGAACCCATGTCCCCTGCATTAGCAGGTAGATTCTCAACCACTGCACCACCAGGGAAGCCCTACATTTAGGTCTTTAATCCATTTTGAGTTTATTTTTTGTATATAGTGTTAGAGAATGTTCTAATTTCATTCTTTTACATGTAGCTATCCAGTTTTCCTGGTATCACTTATGGAAAAGACAGTCTTTTCTTTATTGTATATTCTTGCCTCCTTTGTCATAGATGAATTGACCATAAGTGTGTAGGTTTATTTCTGGGCTGCCTATTCTCTTCCATTGATCTATGTGTCTGTTTTTGTGCCAGTACCATACAGTTTTGATTACTATAAGCTAAGTCTATTTTTAAATCTTCCATATCTTCCTAAAGCAACAATATCCTATAAAAATCGACCAGTGCTCGCATCAATTGAGGAAAAAAAAAATCTAACCAGAAATTCCTAGTAAGACTTGGCAAAAATTACCTTGCCCTTCAGTCTAGGTGTCCCAAAGTTGAAAAATATTCCAGAAAACTCTGCAATAGCGACTTGAAAATATTTCTAGGGTGTTATCAGAGGTTAATACCCATACTGTCCTTTTTCCCATAGATGGGTAACAAGCAGTTTACAGATGGAGAAATTACAATACAAAAAGAGATCCAACTTGATTTAAGGTCACAAACTATAATAGTGTCATGGACTCCCATGATAAAGACTATAGGAAGTCATCTTACAATTTACCCATGTTATGCTACTCCTTATGCATTTTAGCATTATCTGACTTGTACCTGTCAAATGTGAGATCATCTGACATTAGTCAGGTACTTTTCCTGTAGAAGCTGTATCGCTTATTATATATCAATAAATTAGGGTCAAATAGTGTGTGTGTGTGTGCACATGTGTGTTGTGTATAAGCATTGTTGATAACATTTTAGAGATCCTAGACTTGGCTCCTTTTCTTCTTAATACTTATAGTTAGTTCACTGACCAGTGTTTGACAGAATAGGCAAGCATAATTTTTAATTTGCAAATAAAGCACTCATTCAGCAAACATTTTTAAGCACCCAGGCTACAAAAGCAGCTAAAACATTTCTTCCCTTGAGACACTTACAGTGTACTGAAAGAGAACATGTTAACAATACATTGCAATGTGATTAGTGTTATCACATAGAAATATTATCAAGTACTAGGAGAATAAAGTGAAAAAAGATTTTAGAATACAGTAAGAAGGGTACTTAAAAGTCTTCACAGAGTCCTGAAGGCCAAGTGGGTCAAAATAAGGATAGGGAGGGAAATCTGGGCAGAAACTGTGAAAGAGCCCAGCATATTCTGGAAATGCAAATAGTCTAGATGGCTTAAGTGTAAAGGAAAACAGAAAGCATTCAGGTAAAGAGCAGTTCTTGTGAAAAGCAGTAGAGACAGAAAATCTTAAATTTTGGTTAGGAGACGGTGATAAAAATCAGTTTATTGGGAGGAGATGGTTTGTAGATGGGAATAGAGAAAAAAGAGAAGATATGATGACACATGATTATTGTAAAAAGAGCAAAGATGCAACATCTTCTGTGCCACAGATTTTTTATTTAGACCAATGCTTCTAAACATTAATGTGCATACAGATTCACTTGGGGTCTTGTTAAAATGCAGATTCTGATTCAGTAGGTCTGGGGTTGGCCTGAGATTCTGCATTTCTCACAAGCTTTTAAGTGCTGCTGATGCTGCTTATCCACAGACCACACTTTGAATAGCATGGGTTTAAAATATACCATGATTTATTCCAAGTCATTTATATGATTTTAAATGTAGACTTAGTGCCATCCTTCAAAACCCACCCCATATTACTAATGCTTTCAAAGAACCTAGTTTTTTAAACTTCATATAGGATGTTCCATATACATTTTATTGCATTTAAACCCTAGAATTAAAGGAGGAAAAAAATAAATCCCATGTCTTTCTCTTCTTTCAGGATGTATATGCTTCTAGGATCTCATTTCCTCTTTTACCAAAGGCAGCATTTCTTCCAAAAGAACACTTAATAACTTAGTTCTCTCATTTTATGAATATTTATGCCTACACCATGTATTCCCTTTAACAGAGAAGTCTTAAAACTAAGTAGGTTTTAAATTACTTGAAATCTGTAACTTGTGTAAAATCTGTAGATTTCAGAGAATTTTCTTTCTCCCATAGTAGCTAGCATAGGACTTCGTACACAGCAAATGCTCATATATGTCTGTTGAAGGACCCACGTGTAACCTAGGTTGGTTTGAAAGAATTTCATGACTACGTGGAAATAGATTGTACACATAATCTTTTTTCTTCAAGTGAATGTAAATTTTACATTTCAAAATACTGGACTTCCTTCACTTCCAATGGGAGTTTTGCACACAGTCTATAAATCTTGCTGTTAAGACATTTTCCTTCATTATCCTAAATTTATCTTAATTTCAATCCAATTAAAAACTGTTTACTAGAGTCTTTCCCCCATATAATTGAGCACAGTGTAGTTGATTTTTTAACTGTAAACATACATCTGTGAATAATTCCTAAGTGCCACAGTATATAGGAGATCCTGCAGCATAATGGAAGTAATTTATTTCCAAATTGCTCCCATTTCTCTTACGACTAGCTTGCAAAGCTTTATTAAAATCAAGACCAGCAGGTATGACAAGAGGCTGACCTTGTTTCCTAAGCATTATGTATGCTGCCCACACAAAAGACTCCTAAGGCTTTTGCACGGCCCATAAATTCATATATCCCCAAATCTAAGTCCCTAGTTAGTTATTGAAGAAAAAAGTAGCGGCAATACAGCATAATATTTTAAAGCATGGAATCCAAAATAAGACTTCTGAGGTTCAGATTCTGTCTTTACCACTCTCCAGCTGTGTGACTTTAAGAAAGTTATTGAACTTTTTTCAGCCTCAGTTATTTCATCTGTAAAGTAGAATAATAACAGTTTCTACTTTTCAGAATTATTGTGAGGATTAATTGAGTTGATGCGTGTAAAGGACATGGTAAATGCCTATTAGTAGGTATTATAATCAGGATTACGGTCATTTTTAATTCCTACCAATCCCTATAGTGACCAATTTCTAGGCAATAGATGGAGTTGCAAAACAGACAGTAAAAATCAAACACCAATATCTTCCAGATGATTTCAGCAACCATATCATGGTCTGCTTATTCTGGTCATCTTAGTAGTCAAAGGTCATTGATCACCAGAGTCAAATCCATTTTTCAGAAAATAACCTTTTAATAGTTCCTAAACCAGCTAATTGTGTTACTGTGTCTCAACAACCTGCATTTTCTGTCAGATAATTTGAGCAATGTGTCAATTTGATCTGATTCATCAATTGCTATTGAGCATCCATTATGTACAAGGCACTGAGTCAAATTGTGTGGAAGGATAAAGGTTAATATTTCATTGAGTGGCTATTAAATGCCTTTCTGTGTGCCAGGCACTGAGCTAGGTGATGAAGATATAAGAGCAAAGTACATAGACTTTCTGTGCTTGGGGAGCTTCTAGTCTAAAGGGGAAAAAGAATAATAAAGTCTAAGTGCTGTGCTAGGGGAAGACAAAATGCTGTGTTAGAAAAGAACAAGATGAAATAGAGGTCAAGGATGCTGTCCAGGTAGAAGTTGTATCTAACGTGAGAACAAAGGCATGAGTAGGAATTAGCCAGGTGAAGCCATAGGGAGAGTACTGGGGAACAGCATAGGCAAAGGCTCAGAGGCAAGAAAGGGCCCAACAGTCTTCAAAGGAGGAACTAATAGGAGTTAAGTATCTCTGGAGTGTATAGTACAAGAGTTAGAAGGGAGAGATAGAACCTTGTAAGCCATGGTAAGGAGTTTAGATCTCATCCCTAGGACAATGGGATGATACTAAAATTTTAAGCAAGGGAATGAGATGATCAGATAAATAGGCATTTTAGAAAAAAATCACTCTGGCTACAGAGCAAGAAATAAATGGGCAAGAGGAGGCAGACCGGAGATAAGACTTGAGTCAGGAAAACGTTTTAGAGTATTATGATGATAAAACAAGACCTGGAGGTAGCTCAGACTCAGATAGGACAGTGGGACTGTAAAGAAGTGAATGTTTTCAGGAGATACTGAGAAAAGAGAATCAGGAAGTGTTAATGATTGATGAGATGGAGTCATTGTGGGAGAAGAAAGAATCAAAGGTGACTCTGAGATGAGATAGAGGATATAAAGTAGAGGGCAAAGGCTCCTGTTCCCTGTTGTATGGAATAGGGGGTAGGACAGAATATGATCACTGACACAATAGAAATGCAAAGATGCAAGAGAGGCATGAGAGCATAGTTCCCCAGGGATAAGAGACTTGGAAACATCTTCAAGGTTAGGTGGCATTGGAGTTGGATTAAGATTAGCAGGGACTGTTTGTTTGGAAAAAGCAAAAGGGTATTTTTATTCTTCGGTGATTTCAGTTCCATAGCTTGAATCTTTTTCAGTGGCCAGAGTCCCTGGAGCCGGCAGTGCTTTCAGGAAGCGGCACTGACAGTTGAAAGTCCAGAGGTACCTGTTCATCGGGACCTGGAATTCCTGACTGAAGTCATCTGTGGCTCCGTGTAACATTTCTCAAGCTGTAGATATTTGAGGTCACGTCCAGGCCTTTGTCAGCTAGGGAATTGCTGCTCTGAAAGCGTGCTTAGGTTTTTTTCGTTGTTTGTTTGTTTGTTTTTGTGGTACGCGGGCCTCTCACTGTTGTGGCCTCTCCCGTTGCGGAGCGCAGGCTCCAGATGCACAGACTCAGCAGCCATGGCTCACGGGCCCAGCCGCTCCGCAGCATGTGGGATCTTCCCGGACAGGGGCACGAACCCGTGTGCCCTGTCTCGGCAAGCAGACTCTCAACCACTGCGCCACCAGGGAAGCCCTGAAAGTGTGCTTAGTGAAAGCCTTGCCAAAGTTGTCAGAAACAAATCACTCTCCCCACCCCCTTAAAATTTCTTTTAAAAAAAAGATAAAAGACACACTTTCATATAATTTTCCAAAGCTTTGCATACCAGATTTTGCTCTGGGGTAGATATTGATGTAACATCAGACCTCAAAGAAATAAGCATTACTTTTAGCCTGGAATCTGAACACTGACCCTTTCTGCTTCAGCCCTACTCACCTGAACTTTGCAATCAGAATTTTCAGCAGCACTGTGAAGGCTCAGAGAAGAGTTAACAGGCCTTTTAAATTGCCCGCCCAGCACATGTGGGATACATCTTTAACCACAAAGTATGTTTTCTTTAAGGCCTTTCCTCAATTGTGAAAACTGAAATTTAATAAGGACTGAGGAAGCCTGTAAATCAAACACAATAAAATATTAAATTATGTACCTTACTCCAAGTGTGGTACATATATTTTATCATTGAAAAGTATGGGTCTGAGTATTCTGGAAATTCTGATTTCTTGGGCAGTTTGGGGGTGTGGAACAAAGCTGCATTAGTTTTCAATTTTCAGAACATGATGTTAGTGATTACATTAACTTAATCTAATATTATTTCCCATATTTAAAGACAGAATGAGAACCTTGTGTTTAGATTGTTGTTGGCTTTAAAAATATAAATGTGAATGTATGTGTGTGAGTGTGTGTATATGTGTGGACATACATAAAGAAATAAGGGCCTGGCTGGCTTTCCATATAATAGGCCGAGTTATTAGTACAGCTGCACATTCTGTGTCTCAGGGGATTAGAAGCTCAGCCTGAAATCTCATTTAATTACAGAGCATTGACTACCATGGACCTCTTGCATCTGGACCCAGAAATAATAGAGAGAATTTTGTTTGAATGGTTTGTAGTGTTCAGGCTAGAAACACATGTAGTTCAATTTCTAACATTTGGTTAAGAACAAAAAGCAAAAGTTCACAGATGGTTAGCTTAGCCTATTATATTATTTTACTAAGGTTCCTTGACTTTCTTCTTCTTTGAGGACTTAAAAAAATGCAACCTATTCTCTTTTAGATGTGGAGGTAAAAGGGCACCAAATTACTCAGTTCATCTGTAAATGAATTTAACAGTAATACCTACCTCACAGATTATCATGGGGATGATGCCAGGTAATGAAAGTGAAAGGACTCCACAAAATACCAAATGCAGTTCAATGTTAGTTAAACACTATTATTACTCATTCATTCCTTTATTCACTCAGTAAAAACTTTTGAGCACCTAGTAGGTACTGAGCACTATTCTAGGTGAGAGAAATAGAGTGGTGAATAAGAAAGATATGATTTCAGCTCTACAGCAGTTTACACTGTAATGAGGGAGCCAGATGACAAGATGATTTTAGAGCATAATGAGTGCTGTGAAAAATATGAAGCAGGATAAAGTGATAGACAGTGGCTATGGGGTTCCTTTGGAAAAGTAATCTTTGCGCTGGAGACTGAATGAATTAAATGACGAGAAGTCAGCCATTGGAAGGGCAATCCAGAAAGTGAGAAAAGCAAATGCAGTGGCCTAAGCTGGGCCCGTTTGAGGACAAGAGAAGACCACAGTGACTGGAGTGTGGTGAAGAGGGAGAAGGATACGAGGTGAGTCGAGAGAAAGGCAGTGGCCCAGCCTGGTAGGCCTTGCTAGGGTTTGGAATTTTATCACAAGAGCTACGGGAAAGCATTGGAGGATTTTAACCAGCTAAGGAATATGTTCTGAATTGCATTTTTTTTTTTCATCATTCTGGCTGCTGGGTAGAAAATGGAGAGAGGTGGTGTGGGGAGTGGCCAGAGTTGTAATGGAGACACTAATTAAGAGGCTATTATGATAGCAGAGGTAAGATGAATGACGGCTGCACTAGGGTGGTTACATGAGAAGAGAGAAAAATAGGCATCCCAGCGGAGATGTCAAGCAGGAACCTGCATTTATGACCTGGAATTCAGGGGCAAGATTTGGGTTAGAGGTGTGAATGTGAAGGTCGTCAGCAAACCAATGGTAGATAAATCCTTGGGGGCTGAATTGTCACACAGGGAGATCAGAGAGGGAGGAAGAGAGGGCCAGGACTGAGCTTGGGAATATCCTGAAATTTAGAGGAAAACAGAGGAGGAAAAGCCAGCAAAGGTGCAATCACTGAACAGAGCAGGGGGAAATTCAAGAAAGGATGGTGTTCTGGTAGCCAAGAAAATAAAGTACTATGAAAAGGAGGGATTAGTCAATTGAGTCAAGTGCAACTGAAATGAAGAGGAAGATGACTACCTGAAGAATTCAGTGGATTTGATGACCTTGATAGGGAAACTAAAACCTGATTATAGTAGGCTACAAATAGACTTGAACTTGAGGAAGTGAAGAACGATTTTAGGCAATACTTCTTCAAAGTTTTATAGGAAGGATCAAAGAAATGAGACTTGGGTCAAAAAACATTTCTTTAAGTAGCTAATACTAGCTACTAGCTACCATTTTTTGCCCATTCACTATGTGCCAGTCACTATGTAATTTTATCTCACTGACATTTTAATCCTTAAAATTCTATCAGATAGATATAGTATAATTTACTGTTGACATGTGAGTCACCTGAAGCAAAGAGATAGGCTACCGGCCCAAGACCCTACAACAAGTAAATAGAGGAGCCAACATTGGAACCCAGGTCTGTCCCCTTTCAAGGCCCATGGTTTTCCCATGAAACTCCAATAGCTACAGACCTACGCTCTTAATCATATTCTCCAGCCAAATGTCTATAAAGCTGTGCCATGGATATTGACTCAATGTGTTAGTTAATATAATCTGTGTATGAAACATATCTGATTCCCACTGACCCTGGCTAATGATTTCATATAACTGGAAATTCAAAAGTGGGGCAGGCCCCAGGACAACATGAACAGCGGCTCATCAAGGACCCGTCTTCCTTCCTTCTCTGTGTTCTGCAATCCTCAGCCCTGGTCTCATCTTAGGCTGGTTCCCCTCATTCACACTGGGTACCTTCTGGTGTAACATGCCATATGCTCCATTGTTTAAATCAAGAACAGATAGAAAACCTCTCTCTAAGCACAGAGCACAGCCGCAGTCTGTTTGAGCCAAGTGAAGCCATGTACCCCTTCGTCAGTCATTAGGGAACTGTCAAATATTGATTGGCTTAGACAAAACAAAACCTTTCTCTGGAACTGAGGGTCAAAGGTTAAACTTTCAAAATCGGGTTCTATCGGGAAGGGATAGGAGATAGATATTGGATAAGAATGCCTAGGCTCTGCCTGCAGCTACAATCCTATTTAAGTCCTCTATGAAGGGCCAATTTACATGTGCCCTCTCCACAATAATTTAGGGAACACAGCAACAAAGCCTGGAGAGTTATTAGAAATTTTGTCATATCCCTTTATAGCATTTCTGAATAAGGAATTCTGTCACATGTTCCCATGCTTCTTTCTATTTGCTATTTTGACTGGGGGCCACTTCCAGGACCACTAATAATACTTTGTACTCAAGAAAAATGAATTAATCTACTATTTGGATGGGGATTTTCTTTAGCCTAAGGTTTAAGATGGTGAAATACTGAAGGGAATAACTTTGTCTTCTAACACGTACTTTGGTGTTCTTGACTTACACTGGGTGCTGAATAACAATGGTTGTCTGACCTTCCCTTGGAAAACATTGGAAGCTTTCAAATGCAACTATTGGTAAATGTTGGGTCATCTTTACACTTACATGTGTCACTAATGAGATACATATGGATATAGGCAAAATCAACAGTTTTTTTTTTTAAACACCTTTATTGGAGTATAATTGCTTTACAATGTTGTATTAGTTGCTTGTGTATAACAAAGTGAATCAGCTATATGTATACATATATCCCCATATCTCCTCCCTTTTGCATCTCGCTCCCACCCTCCCTATCCCACCCCTCTGGTGGTCACAAAGCACCGAACTGATCTCCCTGTGCTATGCGGCTGCTTCCCACTAGCTATCTATCTTACATTTGGTAGTGTATATATATCCATGCCACTCTCTCACTTTGTCCCAGCTTACCTTTCCCCCTCACCGTGTCCTCAAGTCCATTCTCTACGTCTGCGTCTTTATTCCTGTCCGGCCCCTAAGTTCTTCAGAACCTTTTTTTGTTTTTGATTCCATATATATGTGTTAGCATACGATATTTGTTTTTCTCTATCTGACTTACTTCACTCTGTATGACAGTCTCTAGGTCCATCCACCTCACTAAAATAACTCAGTTTCGTTTCTTTTTATGGCTAAGTAATATTCCATTGTATATATGTGCAACATCTTCTTTATCCATTGATCTGTTGATGGACACTTAGGTTGCTTCCATGTCCTGGCTATTGTAAATAGAGCTGCAATGAACATTGTGGAACATAACTCTTTTTGAATTATGGTTTTCTCAGGGGATATGGCCAGTAGTGGAATTGCTGGGTCGTATGGTAGGTCTATTTTTAGTTTTTTAGGAAAACTCCATACTGTTCTCCATAGTGGATGCATCAGTTTACATTCCTACCAACAATGCAAGAGTGTTCCCTTTTCTCCACATCCTCTCCAGCATTTACTGTTTGTAGATTTTTTGATATTGGCCATTCTGACCGATGTGAGGTGATACCTCATTGTAGTTTTGACTTGCATTTCTCTAATAATTAGTGATGTTGAGCATCCTTTCATGTGTTTGTTGGCAATCTGTATATCTTCTTTGGAGAAATGTCTATTTAGGTCTTCTGCCCATTTTTGGATTGGGTTGTTTGTTTGTTTGATTTTGAGCTGCATGGGCTGCTTGTATATTTTGGAGATTAGTCCTTTGTCAGTTGTTTATTTGTAAATATTTTCACCCATTCTGAGGGTTTTCTTTTCATCTTGTTTATGGTTTCCTTTGCTGTGCAAAAGCATTGAAGTTTCATTAGGTCCCATTTGTTTACTTTTGTTTTTATTTCCATTTCTCTAGGAGGTGGGTCAAAAAGGATCTTTCTATGATTTATGTCATAGAGTGTTCGGCCTATGTTTTCCTCTAAGAGTTTTATAGTGTCTGGCCCTTCATTTAGGTCTTTAATCCATTTTGAGTTTATTTTTGTGTATGGTGTTAGAGAGTGTTCTAATTTCACTCTTTTACATGTAGCTGTCCAGTTTCCCCAGTGCCACTTATTGAAGAGGCTGTCTTTTCTCCATTGGATATTCTTGCCTTCTTTATCAAAAATAAGGTGATCATATGTGCGTGGGTTTATCTCTGGGCTTTCTATCCTGTTCCATTGATCTATATTTCTGTTTTTGTGCCAGTACCATACTGTTTTGATTACTGTAGCTTTGTATTATAGTCTGAAGTCTGGGAACCTGATTCCTCCAACTCCGTTTTTCTTTCTCAAGATTGCTTTGGCTATTCGGGG
The DNA here is from genome assembly GCF_964374135.1 of Grampus griseus. Taxonomy (NCBI): domain Eukaryota; kingdom Metazoa; phylum Chordata; class Mammalia; order Artiodactyla; family Delphinidae; genus Grampus; species Grampus griseus. The sequence continues at coordinate 59,334,809 of NC_139003.1, read as the reverse complement.
TCTTTTATGTTTCCATACAAATTGTGGAATTTTTTGTTCTAGTTCTGTGAAAAATGACATTGGTAGTTTGATAGGGATTGCATTGAAATTGTAGATTGCTTTTGGGTAGTAGAGTCATTTTCACAATGTTGGTACTTCCAATCCAAGAACATGGTATATCACTACAACTGTTTGTATCATCTTTAATTTCTTTCATCAATGTCATAGTTTTATGCATACAGGTCTTTTGTCTCTTTAGGTAAGTTTATTCCTAGGTATTTTATTCTTTTTGTTGCAGTGGTAAATGGGAGTGTTTCCTGAATTTCATTTTCAGATTTTTCATCATGAGTGTATAGGAATGCAAGAGATTTCTGTGTATTAATTCTGTATCCTGCTACTTTACCAAATTCATTGATTACCACTAGTAGTTTTCTGGTAGCATCTTTAGGATTCTCTATGTATAGTATCATGTCATCTGCAAACAGTGATAGTTTTACTTCTTCTTTTCCAATTTTCATTCCTTTTATTTCCTTTCATCACTGATTGCTGTGGCTAAAACTTCCAAAACTGTGTTGAATAATAGTGGTGAGAGTTGGCAAGCTTGTCTTATTCCTGATCTGAGTGGAAATGGTTTCAGTTTTTCACCATTGAGAATGATGTTGGTTGTGGGTTTGTGATATATGGCCTTTATTATGTTGAGGTAAGTTCCCTCTATTCTTACTTTCTGGAGGGTTTTTTATCATAATTGGGTTGAATTTTGTCGAAAGTTTTTTCTGCATCTATTGAGATGATCATATGGTTTTTCTCCTTCAGTTTGTTACTATGGTTTATCACGTTGATTTGCGTATACTGAAGAATCCTTGCATTACTGAGATAAACCCCACTTGATCATGGTGTGTGATCCTTTTAATGTGCTGTTGGATTCTGTTTGCTGGTATTTTGAGGATTTTTGCATCTATGTCCATTAGTGTTATTGGCCTGTAGTTTTCTTTCTTTGTGACATCTTTGTCTGGTTTTGGTATCAGGGTGTTGGTGGCCTTGTAGAATGAGTTTGGGAGTGTTCCTCTCTCTGCTATACTTTGGAAGAGCTTGAGAAGGATAGGAGTTAGCTCATCTCTAAATGTTTGATAGAGTTCACCTGTGAAGCCATCTGGTCCTGGGCTTTTTTTTGTTGGAAGATTTTTAATCACAGTTTCAATTTCAGTGCTTGTGATTGGTCTGCTTATATTTTCTATTTCTTCCTGGTTCAGTCTCAGAAAGTTGTGCTTTTCTAAGAATTTGTCCATTTCTTCCAGGTTGTTCATTTTATTGGCGTATCGTTGTTTGTAGTAATCTCTCATGATCCTTTGTATTTCTGCAGTGTCAGTTGTTACTTCTCCTTTTTCATTTCTAATTCTACTGAACTGAGTCTCCCCTCTTTTTTTCTTGATGAGTCTGGCTAACGGTTTATCAATTTTGTTTATCTCTCAAAGAACCAGCCTTTAGTTTTATTGATCTTTGCTATTGTTTCCTTCATTTCTTTTTCATTTATTTCTGATCTGTCTTTATGATTTCTTTCCTTCTGCTAACTTTGGGGATTTTTTTGTTCTTTCTCTAATTGCTTTAGGTGTAAGGTTAGGTTGTTCATTTTTGAAGTTTCTTGTTTCTTGAGGTAGAATAGTATTGCTATAAACTTCCCTCTTAGAACTGCTTCTGCTGCATCCCATAGGTTTTGGGCTGTCGTGTTTTTATTGTCATTTGTTTATTTTTTGATTTCCTCTTTGATTTCTTCAGTGATCTCTTGCTATTTAGTAGTGTATTATTTAGCCTCCATGTGTCTGTATTTTTTACAGATTTTTTCTTGTAATTGATATCTAGTCTCAGCCTTGTGGTTGGAAAAGATCCTTGATACGATTTCAATTTTCTTAAATTTACAGGCTTGATTTGTGACCCAAGTATGATCTATCCTGGAGAATGTTCCATGAGCACTTGAGAAGTAAGTGTATTCTGTTGTTTTTGGATGGAATGTCCTATAAATAACAATTAAGTCCACCTTGTTTAATGTGTCATTTAAAACTTGTGTTTCCTTATTTATTTTCATTTTAGATGATTTGTCCATTGGTGAAAGTGGCGTGTTTAAGTCCCCTTCTATGTTTGTGTTACTGTCAATTTCCCCTTTTATGGCTGTTAGCATTTGCCTTATGTATTGAGGTGCTCCTATGTTGGGTGTGTAAATATTTACAACTGTTATATCTTCTTCTTGGATTGATCTCTTGATCATTATGTAGTGTCCTTCTTTGTCTCTTGTAATAGTCTTTATTTTGAAGTCTATTTTGTCTGATATGAGAATTGCTACTCCAGCTTTCTTTTGATATCCCTTTGCATGGAATACCTTTTTCCATCCCCTCACTTTCAATCAGTATGTGTCTCTAGGTCTGAAGTGGGTCTCTTGTAGACAGCATATAGATTCGTCTTGTTTTTGTATCTATTCAGCCAGTCTATGTCTTTCGGTTGGAGCATTTAATCCACTTACATTTAAGGTAATTTTCTATGTGTATATTCCTATTACCCTTTTCTTAATTGTTTTGTTTTTGTTTTTGTAGGCCTTTTCCTTCTCTTGTGTTTCCTGCCTAGAGAAGTTCCTTTAGCATTTGTTGTAATGCTGGTTTGGTGGTGCTGAATTCTCTTAGCTTTGTTTTTCTATAAAGGTTTTAATTTCTCTGTCAAATCTGAATGAGATCCTTGCTGGGTTAAGTAATCTTGGTTGTAGGTTTTTCCCTTTCATCACTTTAAATATGTCCTGCCACTCCTTTCTGGCTTGCAGAGTTTCTGCTGAAAGATCAGCTGTTAACCTTATGGGGTTTCCCTTGTATGTTATTTGTTGTTTTTCCCTTTCTTCTTTTAATATTTTTTCTTTGTATTTAATTTTTATAGTTTGATTAATATGTGTCTTGGCATGTTTCTCCTTGGATTTATCCTATATGGGACTCTCTGCACTTCCTGGACTTGATTGACTATTTCCTTTTCCACATTAGGGAAGTGTTCAAATATAATCTCTTCAAATATTTTCTCAGTCCCTTTTTTTCCCCTCTTCTTCTTCTGAGACCCCTATAATTTGAATGTTGATGCATTGAATGTTGATGCATTTAATATTGTCCCAGAGGTCTCTGAGACTGTCCTCAATTCTTTTCATTCTTTTTTCTTTATTCTGCTCTGCAGTAGTTACTTCCACTATTTTATCTTCCAGGTCACTTATCTGTTCTTCTACCTCAGTTATTCTGCTATTGATTCCTTCTAGAGAATTTTTAATTTCATTTATTGTGTTGTTCATCATTGTTTGTTTGCTCTTTAGTTCTTCTGGGTCGTTGTTAAATATTTGTTTTATTTTCTCCATTCTATTTTGAAGATTTTGGATCATCTTTACTATCACTACTCTGAATTCTTTTTCAGGTAGACTGCCTATTTCCTCTTTCTTTGTTTGGTCTGATGGGTTTTTACCTTGCTTCTTCATCTGCTGTGTATTTCTCATTTTGCTTAACTTACTGTCTTTGGGGTCTCCTTTTTGCAGTCTTCCGGTTCATAATTCCCATTGTTTTGGTGTCTGCCCCCAGTGGGTAAGGTTGGTTCAGTGGGTTATGTAGGGTTCCTGGTGGAGGGGACTGGTACCTGTTTTCTGGTGGATGAGGCTGGATCTTGTCTTTCTGGTGGGCAGGACCACGTCCAGTGGTATGTTTTGGGGTGTCTGTGACCTTATTATGATTTTATGAAGCCTCTCTGCTAATGGGTGTGGTTGTGTTCCTGTCTTGCTAGTTGTTTGGCACAGGGTGTCCAGCACTGTAGCTTGCTGGTTGTTGAGTGGTACTGGGTCTTAGCTTTGAGATGGTGATCTCTGGGAGAGATTTTTCTGTTTGATATTACATGGGGCCAGGAGCTCTCTGGTGGACCAATGTCCTGATCTCAGCTCTCCCACCTCAGAGGCTCAGGCTTCATACCCAGCTGAAGCACCAAGACCCTGTCAGCCACACAGCTCAGAAGAAAAGGGAGAAAAACAAAATAAATAAAGTTATTAAAATAAAAATAAATTATTAAAAATTAAAAAATGATAAAAAAGGAAAGAAAGAAGAGAGCAACCAAACCAAGAAACAAATCCACCAATGCTAACAAGCACTAAAAACTATACTAAAGAAAAAGAAAAACGAATATACAGATCCCTAGGACAAATGGTAAAAGTAAAGATATACAGACAAAATCACACTAAGAGGTATACACATACACACTTACAAAAGGAGAAAAAGGAGGGCTTCCCTGGTGGCACAGTGGTTGAGAGTCCACCTGCTGATGCAGGGGACACAGGTTCGTGCCCTGTTCCGGGAGGATCCCACATGCCATGGAGCGGCTGGGCCCGTGAGCCATGGCCACTGAGGCTGCGCGTCCAGAGCCTGTGCTCCGCAACGGGAGAGGCCACAACAGTGAGAGGCCCACATACCGCATAAAAAAAAAAAGGGAGAAAAAGGAAAAATATATATATATATATATATATTAAAAAGAGAGCAACCAAATCCATAAACAAATCTACTGATGATAATAAACTCTAAATGCTAAACTAAGATAAACATAAAACCAGAAACAAATTAGATGCAGAAAGCAAACCCCAAGTCTACAGTTGCTCCCAAAGTCCACCGCCTGAATTTTGGGATGATTCGTTGTCTATTCAGGTATTCCACGGCTGCAGGGTACATCAAGTTGATAGTGGAGATTTAATCTGCTGCTCCTGAGGCTGCTGGGAGAAATTTTCCTTTCTCTTCTTTGTTCCCACAGCTCCTGGTGTTCAGCCTTGGATTTGGCCCCGCCTCTGTATGTAGGTCACCTGAGGGCATCTGTTCCCCGCCCAGACAGGATGGGGTTAAAGTAGCAGCTGATTAGGGGGCTCTGGCTCACTCACGCTGGAGGTGAGGGAGGGGTACGGAATGCAGGGCGAGCCTGCTGCGGCAGAGGCCGGCATGATGTTGCAACAGCCTGAGGTGCACCGTGTGTTCTCCCAGGGAAGTTGTCCCTGGATCACGGGACCCTGGCAGTGGCGGGCTGCACAGGCTCTCAGGAGGCGAGGTGTGGATAGTGACCTGTGCTTGAACACAGGTTTGTTGGTGGCTGCAGCAGCAGCGTTAGTGTTTCATGCCCATCTCTGGTGTCTGTGCTGTTATCCATGGCTCGTGCCCATCTCTGGAGCTTGTTTAGGTGGTGTTCTGAATTCCCTCTCCTCGTGCACCCACAACCACTGGTGTCTTGCCTCTCAGGCAGTTCCACACTTTTTCCTGGACTCCCTCTGGCTAGCTGTGGTGCACTAGCCCCCTTCAGGCTGTATTCACACAGCCAACCCCACTCAGCTCCCTGGGATCTGACTTCCGAAGCCCAAGCCTCAGCTCCCAGCCCCTACCCGTCCCGGCGGGTGAGCAGACAAGCCTCTCAGGCTGGTGAGTGCTGGTCGGCTCTGATCCTCTGTGTGGGATTCTCTCCGCTTTGCCCTCTGCACCCCTGTTGCTACGCTCTTCTCCGTGGCTCTGAAGCTTCCCCACTGCCACCCCGTGTCTCCACCAGTGAAGGGGCTTCCTAGTGTGTGGAAGCTTTTCCTCCTTCACAGCTCCCTCCCAGAGGGGCAAGCCCCATCCCTATTGTTTTGTCTGTGGTTTTTCTTTTTTCTTTTGCCCTACCCAGGTATGTGGGGAGTTTCTTGCCTTTTGGGATCTGAGGTCTTCTGCCAGCATTCAGTAAGTGTTCTCTAGGAGTTGTTCACATGTAGATGTATTTCTGATGTATTTGCAGGGAGGAAGGTGATCTCCAAGTCTTACTCCTCCACCATCTTGAAGGTCCCTCAAATCAACAGAGTTTAAGTGAAAAATAGAAACAAATCCCATGGCAATCCTAAACAAAGATTTTTTTTTACTAAGATTTTCATATTATAGGAAAAACAGAGTAGCAGTCATACAAATTTTTTTTTTAATTTCCCAGTCCAACTTCATCAGATAATGTTCCACCTTATGCTTAATTTAGTTTAAAAATTCAGTCAACTAAATGGGTAAGATAATTTCCTAATCTAAATACAATAATATTAAAGAGAGAGTTTACATAATAATAGGATATATTTCTTTATTTATAACTTTAGTAATATTTGATGAAGTACCTGTAGGAAGTTCTCTAGGGAAAGAGAGAACTAACCTTTAGATTATTTACCATGTGCTAACTACTATACCTATTGCTATATTTACATTAACTTGCTTAGCACTCACTGCTATCCTGCAAGATATAACCTATATTCAATACAGAAATGAGAAGACTTTGGCTCAGAGTTTAATAAAACCTATTCAGGTTTACATAGAAATAATGATGGAGTAATAAGTTGGGCCTCAGGTCAGTCTGTCTAAAGAACAAATATTCTTCTTACTTCTTTATACCACCTGTTTTACATAAGCTAGAGGAGACCATTCCCCATCCCACACAAGGCTGAGTACCATATGATACACTTCCATAATATGCATTGTAGGAATCTCCTGTAGGATTTAACACATTTGTTTAGTGACAGATTCCCATGTAGAATCTATCAATAGGCTCCATGAGGCAGATCCTCAGTCTGATTATCACTTTATAAATTCCTGTATCTCACACTCAGAATTTGAGTCCTTAGTCAAAATCTGTTAACTGGCAGCCTTAAAAGAACATCTTTATAATTTAAAGAAAATACTAGGCAAGAATACAATGATTCAAGATCTACAAAGCAAGCTACAGTCTGTCAGAGAAAAATTATCTTAAAAAGCAGCCCATGTCAATCCCTCTTGAACTCTTGGTGGGAATGTAAGTTGATACAGCCACTATGGAGAACAGTATGGAGGTTCCTTAAAAAACTAAAAATAGAATTACCATATGACCCAGCAATCCCACTACTGGGCATATACCCAGAAAAAACCATAATTCAAAAAGACACATGCACCCCAATGTTCATTGCAGCACTCTTTACAATAGCCAGGTCATGGAAACAACCTAAATGCCCATCAACAGATGAATGGATAAAGAAGATGTGGTACATATATACAATGGAATATTACTCAGCCATAAAAAGGAATGAAATTAGGTCCTTTGTAGAGACGTGGATGGACCTAGAGACTGTCATACAGAGTGAAGTAAATCAGAAAGAGAAAAACAAATATCGTATGTTAACACATATATATGGAATCTAGAAAAATGGTACAGATGAACCAGTTTTCAAGGCAGAAATAGAGACACAGATGTGGAGAACAAACGTGGACACCAAGGGGGGAAAGCGGGGTAGGGGGGATGAATTGGGAGGTTGAGATTGACATATATACACTAATATGTATAAAATAGATAACTAATAAGAACCTACTGTATACAATTTTTTAATAAAATTTTAAAAAAGCATACCCCCCCCCCCCAAAAAAAAGCAACCATGTCTGATACAACCCTAAAGCAGACTCTGTCAGGTCTGTGGAAGCCAAAATATTCTGTGTCTATCATTCCTGCCATCCCTGGTCACCACCCCAAAATGTACACACATCCAGACAGCTATCCAGTCAGCTCACTCCTTCATGCTCTGTGCTTCCTCTCTTCTGACCCAACCTCTATCCTCCTTTCCTTCCAAACCATCCCACTGCAAAACCCTATGTACCTTATTCCAGAGTAAACAGATTCCCTTCTACCCTCAGCTGCTACACAGAACACTTCCTATACTTCCTTGCTTTACTAAAATTTGGTGCATCTCCCAAGGCCACTACTTCTTTGGTTGCCCTTTCAAGGGCCATCTTCCCGTATGCCATATTCCATAGCTCTCTCCCAAATACCATGTTACATAGCTCTAAGGCATGAGTTTTGCATTCTTTTCACTCACCAGTGCATTTTTCAAACCATTATTTCCCAGTCCTTAAGTTTAAAAGATATGTTTGTCATTTGAGATTCATGTTGTTTAACATATCATCAGTTCCTCCTAAACCATCCACCACTAACCACCCACCTGGTTATGGTCTTAATCAAAGCTTTTGGCCTCTGTATCATAATGGTCCTCTCCACCCCAAGTCTCTTCCAGAGATCCCAATTAAAATCCATGTATAGTAGCTACTTTCAGCTCTTTAAAGTCCTTCATTCCTGCTATGCCTGTCCTTGGACTTCAATTCTCTCCTGTCTCTACTTTATTTTTTACTTAGTCTACACCTCATGATCTATCATGTCACCCCTCTCATAATACTCTTCTCAACAACCTTGCCCCATATCGTCCCATCACACTATCCTAGGAAACCCCACCTTTAACTTCTATGATCTACCAGGCAGTATTGGAAAATGTAAGTTCACAGTGCATATTGGTATCCCTTCATATTCTAGATCTTTGATTTTCACTTGGTTTCTAGCACTGCCTGTAAACCATATATTCCTAGTCAGCAATCTCCTCTTGTCAAATACTAGTAATAATTTTAAAACTTCATCAGTCTTCTCAGGCAACATGCCTCAAACCTCCTATCTCACTCTTAAGACATGACCTCACCTCCTACTTTAGGAAGAATGAAGAGACAATCCTATGAGAATTTCTTTAGCTTCCCACTCTCAGATCTGCAAGACTAACTAAATCTATCCTTGTCTTTTTCTTCTTTCTGTCTCAGTGGAAGAGCTTCCCCTCCTGAGGCTGATCCTTAAACTTATGCTTTGACTTCCAACTAAGTTTTCTAACCAACCCACTGCAACTACTCTTACCAGTTACCAATGACTCCTTGTTGCTATTCAGTGGATGGGGTTCTGTTCTTAACTTACTTGATTTCTGTGAACCTCTTTCTCCTTCTTGGAACACTTTCTTCTATTAATTTTTATAACATCACACTCTCCTGGTTTTCCTACTACATACCTGTCCATTCCGCAGTATCTTCCTCTACCTGCCCTACAAGTGTTGTTCTACTATAAGGCTCCATCCTTGGTTATCTTCTCACTCTACACATTTTTGCTGAGTAATTTCACCCATTCCTATAACCTCAATCACCATCAATATCAGCAGTCTTTAAATTTGTGATCAGTCCATTTGAGAATCTGATGAAAATTCTGGGCCTTGTCCCTAAAAACAAGTGCACAAGCAGAAATTTCTCCAAACCATTTTAGGAGGTTCATGGACACCCTGAAACCTATTGATGGACCTTTCCGGATTTCCTGATCTACAGTGCTAACAACCCCCAAACCTTCATCTCCATCCATGTCTCTTAGACAAGACTCATATATCACACGGCCAACTTGATATCTCTAATCAAATATTCCACCAGTACCACACACTCAACATATTTAAAACCTACTATTTTCTTCCTACCCTAAACCTGACACCTACAGATTTGCTTTTTTTGTCATTCAGTATGGTTTTCTTTATTGGGTCTTGTGCAATTCTTGTTAAGTTTATTCCCAGATAGTTTAAATTGTTTCCATTGAGAATGAGATATATTTCCCATTTCTATTTCTAGGTGCTTACTGCTAACACAGAAAAAAAGCTATTTTTTTTATATTTATCAAATATTCAGGTATCTTGTTAAATTTTACTAGCATTTTTACTATAGTCTCTTGGATTTTCTAAATATAAATTCAAAGAATTGGCAAAAAAAACTAGTTTGTTTTCCTTTTCTAATATTTATGATGATTATTCAATGTTCTTATCTTATTGCATTTGCTAATCTGGCTACTGAAAGTGTGGAATCAATAGTATTGGCATCATCTAGGAGCTTATTAAAGATGAAGAATCTCAGCCCCATCCCTAGACCTACTAAATCATAAGCTGCATTTTAAAGATCCCCAGGTGACTCATGTACACAGTAAAAATTGAGCATACTGCTATAGAATATTCAAGACAATATTGAATAATAACGATAGTAGCTTGCATTATCTATTTACTGGTTTAAATTGAAATGGGCTCTATGTTTCACCATCTAAATGATTTTGGTAAATGTTTTTTATAACACAAAAATAATTTTTTCTCTTGCTCTCTTAGAATTTTTTATTTAGAATGACTGCTTAATCAGAGTTCTTTATTGTCAAATTTCTTTATATATGATAATATGTAAAATTTCTTTATATATATGATAATATAGTCGTTCTACCTTGATTAAGTTAATATAATTAATTACATCAACAAATGGTTCAGTTACACCAAGTTAATGTATCTTTTGATATATTACTCGATTCTATATCTTAATATTTTATTTTAATTTTTTCTTCTATATCCATAAACAACTTGTCTCTAGCTTTCTTTATTGGTTTGAGGTATCAAATTGTAGCTGTTTTTATAAAATGATTTGGGAACTATATTTGTTATCTTTGTCAGTAGACAGGAACAATGGTTGGCAAACCTAGTTTGCACATTAGAATTACCTGGGGAGCTTTAGAGAAATATTAATGTTCAGGCCTGTCTCTTAGAGATTCTGATTCAAGTAGTCTGGGACTCACCAGAAAACAGTATTTTTAATTAAATTAAATTTTTAAAAAACAGCTCCACAGGTGATTCTAGTGAGTCTTTAGGACTGAGAAATACTGGTCTAAAATCCTTTAAATAACTTGAGAAGATTAAGTACAATTTAGCCATTATCTTGTCAATGGGTGCTATTTAGTCACCTTCTCAGTTTCTTTTAATGTAATTGTTCCATTAAAACTTCCCATTTCTTTTTAAATGAATTTTAATAAACTTATATCTTGTTCTCTATGAGGTTAAGGACATTTCTTTCTATTCTCATTTTTCTGAGAGTTTTTCTTTTTTTAATCATGAATGGATGTTCAATTTTGTCAAAGGCTTTTTCTGCATCTCTTGAGATGATGATGCAGTTTTACTTCTTTAGTCTGTTAATATGGTAAATTACATTGATTGACTGTGAAATGTTGAACTAGCCTTTCCCTCCCAAGATAAATCCCACTTTATTGTGACATCCTTTTTATATGTTGCTGGATTCTATTTGTTAAGATTTTGTTGAGTGGGGAGATATCAGGAAACTCACCCTTACTGATCATTCTTCATTTTCCTCCCCATAAGTTTGCTATTGCTACTTCTCAAATTTTTCAGATGCTTCGTTGCTTTTTGTAGTCTATTCAGATTTTCAGTTGGAATCAGTGGAAGAGATAGACTGTGGTACGCTTACTCCATCTTGACTAGGACCAGAAGTCTGTCACTTTCTTTGGATATTTTTTGTAAACAGTACATCCAATTAGCCTGCTTTTAAATGGAGAATTCAATCTATTTACATAAAGCTCATATTCTTGATTTTATTTGTTTCATTTTATTTTATTTATTTGTACTTTTTTTGGTCTTTGGATTTTTTCTATTGTCTAATTATTCCCTACCTCCACAATCTCCTGTTATTTAAAAATGCCAATAGGGACTTCCCTGGTGGTCCAGTGGTTAAGAATCCACCTTCCAACGTGTGTTCGATCCCTGGTCGAGGAACTAAGATCCCACATGCTGTGGAGCAACTAAGCCCGTGCACCACAACTACAGAGCCCACACGCTCTGGAGCCCATGAGCCACAGTTACAGAGCCCATGCGCTCTGGAGCCTGTGTGCCACAACTAGAGAGAAGCTTGCACGCTGCAAGGAAAGATCCCGTGTGCCACCACTAAGACCTGACTAAGCCAAAAAATAAATAAATAGATAAATAAATATTTTTTAAATAATATAAAAATAAATAAATAAAAATGCCATTGTAATTTTTCAATTCATAAATATTCACTTTCCCTTTCCTGGAGGTCATAAGCGAGCACCTTTTACTCAACTATTACACAAAAGTAGATACCAACTGTTTTCTCTCCAACAAGGCATTGGTCTTTCATTTCTTTACTCCTTTCTTTAAAGAAATGCTCTTTAAAACACATTTTCTTTTGACATTATATTCCCCCTCCCAAATGAGTCTTTTCCCATGTTTTTTTTCCTCTTCCTTTCCTCCTGTTTCCACCTAGGTTGTACAGAGATTTAGTACTTTGTTTAGTTCCAGACTAGCATTATATTTTGCAGTACGTGTCCTCTATTCCAGGATCATTGTCTTAGCCCTTGCATTATGTATAGTGATTATACATTTAGATAGATGGGAAAATACATTTTCCTCTTTTGCCCCTCCCTATGTCCTCATCATCTTTCCTTATCTTGAATTCTCTCTTCTGATTAATTCCATTTTGGTTACAGTCTCTACTCAACTGTTTTCTTCAGCTTTGGTAGAAAGATAATATATTCAGTAACTCTTTATATATTTGCAAACAACTTTTTACATGCCAATAGATGAATCTCAGAAACCTAATGAGCAAAAGAAGCCAGACACAAATGAGCACATGTTGGATGATTCCATCTATAGAAGTTTGAGAGCAAACAAAATGGATATATTGATATATGATAGTGTTTAGAATAATGGTTACTTTGGGGAGAGGAATGAGGAAGACTACTGGGGTGCTGGAAATATCTGTTATTCTCTGTGGTGCTTCCCTGTGTTTATACGTATGTAAAAATTATCAACCTGTATGCGTACGATCTTTGCACTTTTCTATATGTGACCTATACCTCAAGAAAAAGAAAAAGTTTAAAGGGGATGAAGAATATTAATAAATTAATAGCTTAACTATAGAAGGAAGTTGAAAAAGAGGACCAAGAATAAGACTTTCTCCCATAAAAAGCACCATACCAAAAACTGTTAAAAGCAATTTCTAGCAAAACTCTCAGGAACGGGTGTATTTAATGCTATTTAAAATGTTCTGATTTTTAAAACTAGAGAAATGAAAAGATTCCCAAATAATTTGGCAACATGAAAAGGTGACCTCATATTTTTGCCCTTAAATTGACCAGAATAAAGAAGCATCAAGTATCCACATTCTAAAGAAAGAAAGCTGCAAACAGTTGGAGACACCTGGGCTTGTTGGGAAGTGAACTCGCCCTCCTAAACCCGCAGCTCCTTCCACTTTGGGGTGCTAGAATGAGGAAAAAGCTGAAGGCTGCTAGCCTTCTCACTCCCCACCCCCTCACCTCCCTAATCCCCACCCCAGGGCCCTTCAGCAACAGGTTAAGCTGATCTGGATAGAGGGAAGCATATTCAAACAATTAAGAACGTATATAGTTGACATCTATTCTGTGAGCCCAAGTTATTAGAATCCATAGTTACCTAATTACAATTTCTACCAAAGAGTGGTCACCATGCAAAGAAGTCAAGAATCCACGAAAAAAAAATTTTAATTAAAATCTATTCAAAAGCTAGAAATCAATTGGAAAGCATGACATAACCAAGTGCATGCTGCTCTCTTAAAAACTGTGAATTAAAAAAAAAAATCAGTGAGGACAAAATCTGCTTGTGTCAATCCAGGTTGTTCCTCCTATTATAGCAAAAGCATATTTTATAACACACTTATATTTCTTCACTGAGGGCCCACTTTCACTCTTTGTTTTTGACCTCTGTGCAAATGAAAGTTGTGAAGCAGTTATTTCATCTGCTGGAGCTGAGGTCTGCATTGCCATTCATCTCCTCATTTCTGGGGCTCTGCATTCAGGCGTATGGAGAGAAAACTCTAACAGAGCAGCAGGTCTTGGTCTGAAATCAGCACTTAGAGTATCTGCCCACATAGAAACAGATCTTTTTGTGAGGTTGAATGATGCTGATAAAATAATAGATTGGCCTGCTGTGTGGAAGCTATGGAAAGGCAGCTAATGGGGCTCCCACAGGTCCTGGGAACCCAGCTAGCAGTTGCAGCAAGAATCTGATGAAAAAGCAAGATCTAGCTAAGGTGCTATAAGTAAATTAACCCAATACTTAAAGGGGTGTGTGTGCGTGCGTGCACGTGCTGAGAGGCAGAATTAACCATTAACACACACTAGTTTGATCTATCTAGCTTCTGTTGCAAGTTCTAGCACTGTCTAGCACTCCTTTTGGAAACATGCCCCATGTTTCAACAATACTTTTGCTGAAAGAATGAGCTCCCAGGGACATGGGGGTGTGTATGCCATTAAAACCAATCAATTTCATTGTTAAATTTTACAAATATTTCCATGCAATTGTCAACAGAAATATAATTTTCTGAACAATGTCACACAAATAAAACATATCTTGGAAAACACTGCAGAAGTCAAAATGTCCATTTGGAGTTCCCAATCCTTAGACTTCTCTTTGTGATTTCCAGCTCATTCAGCATCTTAGTAACCAAGCAGACATATTCTGCAGCTGGAAAGTACGAAGGCAACTTCAACATGTCTCTCAGGCCAAGGTTATCCTGTGTTTTTGGGTTTGTCCCTCCTGTCCTGACAGAAAGAATGCACAGGGAATGTCTCATTTGGATTCGGGAGGTGAAGGTGGTCCTGAGAAGAGTTGGTAACCATGCAGTGAGTACCCCATCAGCCAAACTAAAGTGTGTGTGCATGTATGTGTGCATGTGTGTGTATGAGAGAAAGGGTGGAAGGCAAACCTGCTCTAAGGGGAAAGAGTAAATAGTTTTTGCTAAGGTATGAATAACTGATAAATACAGTCTCACAGTAAAGCCAAGTCTTCACATGTTATTTCTTTTTGTAAGATTTGTAACCACTTCCTAAAGCTTCTTCATTTTGACCAAGAATAGAGTCTTAAGTTAAATGGAAAAAGCTCTAATGCTGGAACACAGATTCTTGGGCTTACTGAGCTGATAAGGGAGATTGCCCTTCTGGGAGCGTGGGGAGGTTATACTGTATGGGTTTCCCTGAAAATGCAACTATTGACTCTGTCTTATTTCAAGTCTTTCCAGGACAGAGGAAAGACTTGTGTGCCTCTCTGCTCTCTGTACAAGGAACAAGAATATTAGTGCAAAATTCAACTTCTCAGAGCACCTGTGTTAGGTCCCAAAAGGGTCAAGCACTGGGATAGTTGATGAGGCAAGCAGGGACAATCCAACAGGCTCTAACACATGCTCCTGGGGTGGCCATGCTGCAATCAGCTCACAAGCCAAAAGAACTTGAGTTTGTCCAAAGCTGAGAACAATAGGGCAGACTGGGCAGGCTTGGCCATGCAGAGGCTTTGTGTCATACTCAACATTCCCTCCCTATGAAAGTCTTGGAAACCTGGGGAACATGAAGAACACTAGCAGTCATTGTAGACACTTGGAACTTGGTCCCTCTCCCACGTGCATTTCTTGTCTGGTTGTATCAACAAATGTAGGGTTGAGGAAAGATGTGAATGATGGAAGGAACTTTCCAGATAGGAGCGAGGGAGCAGAGCCCAGCATGTAACTGCCTCTTCTATTACCTGCAGCTTGCTCTCTGAGGTACAACCACATCCTCACCATGTGACCAGCATACCCAAACTCAAATTCTGCCATGGGTGCTCTAAGCCACATTGGCAGTACTACTTCTTACTTCCAAGCATATCATGCTGCCCCTAGGAGGTATTCAATAAATGTACTGAATGATAATACCCCACCTTGTGGTGTTTCTTATCTCTCCTATGTGGCTACATCTTGTTTCCCTAGTAGGATCATAAACAAGGACAGCATATAACACTTCACCTGCCTTACACTTCCTCGTGGAGCACCATATACAGAGTGCTCTGAGAGACACCAAACCCTTAACACTTTCCCGTGCTTGCATAGATGGGCATTTTCTATTTATGTCTATTTCTTTATTTACATTATTCTGTACAGTGTGGCCTTTTAAACTTTCACCTACAAACAATGACTGCTACTATAACACTCCAGCCTCTAAATGGAATTAGTTTCCTCGGTTCTGCTGGAGAGCTGCAAGAGACAGAACATATGATCAATTTTATATGATATTTTGATAATTCATATCCTGTTACTGAGAAGAATTACCACAGGAAAGAAAGAAAGAGAGACAGAGAGAGAGAAAGATATTGTCTTGTAGATAATAAAAAATTTTCACTCATTTCTTACATTTATCCATTTTCAAGATCACTTTCCATTTTCTTAGTTCTCTTTTCTGAAGTGTTTCTGAGGAAAAATAAAAGACATATTCCCCTTTAGGTAGCCTGTTTGGAATGAACTATTTGAAGGGCAACCCAGCAATGCGGGGGCTTTCATAAGTAACATGACCATCCACCACTTTAAGGAAATACAATATAAATAGATAAAGCAGCTAGCAGGTAATTACATGCATTAAAGAAAGATTCTCCACTTTCCAGGGGAGAATTACTACAAGCTCCTACTTTGCACTGAACATGAATTTCAACTTTTAAATTTTGATTTGCATAAAACTTTTTGTAACAGGGTGCACTTACAACAAGAATTTCTCCGAATCCTATTACAATGAGGAGGAGACTGAGGGAGGATCTTCCAGTTCTAGCCACTAATCCAGTGAGATTGTACCTGCATTTGAAAGGGTGATATCAAACCACTCTAAGGCTGTGACCCATGGGGTTGTCAGCCAATCAAAGACTCAGTGTGCAGCTGGGCCAGGCCATTTGTTCTCCCAGATCTTATCAGACTTGACTCCTTTTCCCATTAGAACTCCTATTTCTCATTTTCGGCCTCAAGTTTCCTCTACTCACAAATACCCACAATAGAAAGCAGCTTTACGGTCTTCTAATCCACTGATTTTCAAACTTCTTTTAAATCAGAGAATCCTTTCCTCAAATGAAGGCTCACCCCAAAACCCAAGATGTAAAACAGAGCCACTTGGATGTGCTCTGGTCATGTCGCAAAGCCCCACCAGAAGCCCACCTGCTGCACTGACCTGACCTTCTTAGTAAGGACTTCAAGATGGAAATGCCACTCCCTCCATGTACAAATGGAGAATCTGGAGGTTGGGCTCAGTGTTTCTCAGTGAAGATGTTATTGGCATTTGGGGACAAAAGCAGTCTTTACTGTGTAGGATTGACCTCTGCATGGTAGTCCTTTAACTTCCTCAGCTAAGTGCCTGTTGCCCTCGCATACTTGTGTTGACTAAAATCAGCTACTGAGAGAGAGTCATCTGGTTCCACCTGGGCTGAGAATCACATGGCTCTGAAATGATTTCACCAGGGTTAGTCAGAGGGGCAAGGCCAGCATGAACCCAGGTATCCTGATTCCCAGTCTATTGTTCTTTCCTCTCCAGCACATGGACTTTCCTGCCAGCTACAATTTTTTCTGTCCCTCACCCCTTTTAAGCTTTGCTCTAACAGTTGGGGCCCCGTCTACTGAAATTCATCTTCTACTTGTCTGTGGGGCTGCCTTGAACCACTGCCATTGCTGCTCTTAATGTAGAAGCCGGGAAAGCTCTTCCATCTGAGGATGGAGATTAGTGTAGACAAAGAAAAGATATCACAAGCACTTCTCAGTTCCTAGTGAGCACAAATTTAAGCCCTGGGCCCATGAACAACATAGCTTCTCAGTGAGATGTGAAATTGCAATGCACTAGCCCAGATGAACTGATTTTTTTAAATTGAAATATAGTTGATTTTGTTTGTTGTATATATATAAACATATAAAATGTTTATAGTGGAACAGGATAGAAAGCCCAGAGATAAACCCATGTACATATGGTCACCTTATCTTTGATAAAGGAGGCAGGAATATACAGTGGAGAAAAGACAGCCTCTTCAATAAGTGGTGCTGGGAAAACTGGACAGGTACATGTAAAAGTATGAGATTAGAACACTCCCTAACACCATACACAAAAATAAACTCAAAATGGATTAAAGACCTAAATGTAAGGCCAGACACTATCAAACTCTTAGAGGAAAGCATAGGCAGAACACTCTAAGACATAAATCACAGCAAGATCCTTTTAGACCCACCTCCTAGAGAAATGGAAATAAAAACAAACAAATGGGACCTAATGAAACTTCAAAGCTTTTGCACAGCAAAGGAAACCATAAACAAGACAAAAAGACAACCCTCAGAATGGGAGAAAATATTTGCAAATGAAGCAACTGACAAAGGATTAATCTCCAATATATACAAGCAGCTCATGCTGCTCAATATCAAAAAAACAACAAACCCAATCCAAAAATGGGCAGAAGATCTAAATAGACATTTCTCCAAAGAAGATATACAGACTGCCAACAAACACATGAAAGAATGCTCAGCATCATTAATCATTAGGGAAATGCAAATCAAAACTACAATGAGGTATCACCTAACACGGGTCAGAATGGCCATCATTAAAAAATCTACAAACAATAAATGCTGGAGAGGGTGTAGAGAAAAGGGAACCCTCTTGCACTGTTGGTGGGAATGTAAATTGATACAGCCACTATAGAGAACAGTATGGAGGTTCCTTAAAAAACTAAAAATAGGACTACCATACGACCCAGCAATCCCACTACTGGGCATATACCCTGAGAAAACCATAATTCAAAAAGAGTCATGTACCAAAATGTTCATTGCAGCTCTATTTACAATAGCCAGGACATGGAAGCAACCTAAGTGTCCATCAACAGATCAATGGATGAAGAAGATGTAGCACATATATACAATGGAATATTACTCAGCCATAAAGAGAAATGAAATTGAGTTATTTGTAGTGAGGTGGATGGACCTAGAGTCTGTCATACAGGGTGAAGTAAGTCAGAAAGAGAAAAACAAATACCGTATGCTAACACATATTTATGGAATCTAAGGGGGAAAAAAAAGGTCATGAAGAACCTAGGGGCAAGACGGGAATAAAGACACAGACCTACTAGAGAATGGACTTGAGGATATGGGGAAGGGGAAGGGTGAGCTGTGACAAAGTGAGAGAGTGGCATGGACATATATACACTACCAAATTAAAATAGATAGCTAGTGGGAAGCAGCCGCATAGCACAGGGAGATCAGCTTTGTGCTTTGTGACCATCTAGAGGGGTGGGATAGGGACGGTGGGAAGGAGGGAGATGCAAAAGGGAAGAGATATGGGGACATAAGTATATGTATAACTGAATCACTTTGTTATAAAGCAGAAACTAACACACCATTGTAAAGCAATTATACTCCAATAAAGATGTTAAAAACGAAAAAAGACACATTCACCCCAATGTTCATTGCAGCACTATTTACAATAGCCAGGTCATGGAAGCAACCTAAATGCCCATCGACAGACGAATGGATAAAGAAGTTGTGGTACATATACACAATGGAATATTACTCAGCCATAAAAAGGAACGAAACTGGGTCATTTGTTGAGACGTGGATGGATCTAGAGACTGTCATAGAGAGTGAAGTAAGTCAGAAAGAGAAAAACAAATATCGTATATTAACGCATGTATGTGGAACCTAGGAAAATGGTACACTGGTTTGCAGGGCAGAAGCTGAGACACAGATGTAGAGAACAAATGTATAGACAGACACCAAGGGGGGAAAGCTGCGGAGGGGTGGTGATGGTGGTGTGATGAATTGGGCGGTTGGAATTGACGTGTATACACTGATGTGTATAAAATGGATGACTAATAAGAACCTGCTGTATAAAAAATTTTTGAATAAAATTCAAAAATTAAATAAAATTTTAAAAATGTTTATAAATCATTTTATATGTTGTGTTAGTTTCTGGTACATAGCAAAGTGATTCAGTTTTATATATATATATATATATATATATATATTCTTTTTCATATTCTTTTCCATTATAGGTTACTACAAGATATTGAATATAGTTCCCTGTGCTATACAGTAGGACCTCGTTGTTCATCTATTTGATTTGATTTGATTTGATTTATTTTATTTATTTTTGGCTGCGTGCAGGCTTTCTCTAGTTGCGGCGAGCCGGGGCTACTCTTCGTTGCGGTGCACCAGCTTCTCATTGCGGTGGCTTCTCTTGTTGCGGAGCATGGGCTCTAGGCACGTGGGCTTTAGTAGTTGCAGCACACAGGCTCAGTAGTTGTGGCATGCGGGTCCTAGAGTGTGCGGGCTTCAGTACTTGCAGCACATGGGCTTAGTAGTTGTGGCTTGCAGGCTCTAGAGCACAGGCTCAGTAGTTGTGGCGCACGGGCTTAGTTGCTCTGCAGCCTGTGGGATCTTCCCCAACCAGGGATCGAACTTGTGTCCCCTGCATTGGCAGGTGGATTCTTAACCCCTGTGCCACCAGGGAAGGCCTGTGTTCATCTATTTTATATATAGTAGTTTGTATCTGCTAATCTCAAACTCCTTATTTATCCCTCCCTGCCCCCTTGATTTTTTTTCTTCTCCCCAAATCATACTGTTTGATTCTAGGTCATCTATATTCTATATAACCTTGCTTCTCATAGATCGTCTTTTGGCTGACATTCTCACCAAACAATTCCTACTTTCTCCATTCAGCAGCTGTATGACTTTCTAAAGGACACCTGGCTTTTCTGACCTCAGTTTCCTCATTTACAAACTGGGGAGAAGAGAAAACTTGCAGGATCCTTGCATGGATTCATTGCAATAATGCATGTACAGTCCCTAGCACTACCAATTGCTTATTAAATGGCTGCTGCCACTGTTCGGATTAACATTGTCACCATTTCCTTGCCTTGGTATAACTTGTTGGAATAAAGTAAATTCCCCTTAGGTAAGCTTCTTAAAGTTGTCACTTGGAGGTAGTTGAACACCCAAATTCTAGATTCCCTGCTCAAAGCTTCCCCTCGGCTTTCAAGCTTGCCCAGTAATGTCAGCCTATTTTGGAAGAAAGTGTTAGATTCCCCTCTTCCTCCTGTAGTAAGACAGGTAGACATCCCCGTAATCATCTGGGAGATCTTATTTCCCACTGATACAGGGGTCGGCAAATTTCCAGACCTTTTAAAATGGGTTTTTACTAACAGTCTATCAAGTCTCCAGAGAGAACTATCCTGTCCAAGACAGCCAGGACTCTTTTTTTTACTGACAGTTTGAGCTGTGTGCTTGAAATCATTTTTGACAAGAAAGAAACAGGCTCAAGTACAAAGAAATCACGGACCGTCCACAGTGACCAATTTTCAGACTTTAAAATCCACACAAGTGCTTAATTATGCCATACAAAAAAAGAATTTTCATGGAAGTTTGTTGTAAATTTTTGTCTTTTGCTCTCAGTACTCAAGAATCAGTTAAACAATTTCAAAAATCACAGCTGTTAAGTCAAACTAAACCAAACACACTGTTCTGAAATATTTGCCAAAAGTTGTTTCAGCGTACAATTTGCTTCACTGAATCAATTAGGTTTTGCAAAGTTATATTTGTGTAGAGCATCTGTTAGATACCTGTTTAAAATCTATCCATATGGTTAGTGTTTTAAATGATATATACAAATGTTAAGTGTATATATGAAAAAGTACCCTTTATTGAAAAAATAGTTAAAACCCAATAAATCATAACAAATTCAATATTACATTCCATGTTGGGATTCTTTGGGTCGATCAGATTCAGCAGCACTTCTTAATAGAAAGCTTTCATGTGTTTCTGAGGAAATTGTGCCCAAGGAAAGACTGGTGCAGTTTCCCTAGCTACATTTCCTTGCTCTTTTTCTCCTCAATGAAACAATAATTATTCAATTAATCTTGTCAACAAGTGGAGGCTGGTTTCATTTCAGTTGTTTACTAATTATTATTGGGTAGATCTTTATATCCTTGAAAATGTTGTCCAATTGCGACAAGCTACTAATGAAGCAAGACTTGGTTAATTAGGTAATAAGAGCAATTAGCTTGTCAGCAGTTAATTCCAACAGTCCCTAGAGAACTGCTACATTTAGGGATATGTATCTCAGGAGCTATTGACCTCTAAACCTTCCTCCTTTGCTGTCAGTGCAGTTTAATGGAAAGTCATTTATTTTGTCAGGCTAATAACTGAGGTAATGAAGTAGCCTATGGCTCTGGCTTGCTACTCTGTTTTTCTCTTGCTAATTTTAGAAAGTTTAAAAATAGATGAATGGGTCTATTTTGGATATCATTAAAAGAGGAAACCCAAGGTGGGACTTTACAGAATCCGTGGAGCACCCGCTGACCACCCCCAAAGCTATCTGGAGCTCATTAGTCCTTACAGAGCTTTCTCTGCCAAAGAAAAGTTGGTTGTGAAATTTTAAATTCAAAGACTTTTAAAAGCCAAATCAATTTTGTTTGAAAATTTGATTTAACGGGATGGCGGAGGATAATTCTGGAATTTATTCTCATTTCCATGTTTACTGATAGAGACTGTCTTTAAAAAGTGATGGAATTGGGTGATTCATTTGTAGCTTTTTGTGTTGCAGGGAGATGAACGAGGCTGGAATGAGGATTACTTTTCATAATAGATCTTAGAAAATATCTTAGGACAACTTGACAAGCTTGACTTTGCCAAAGAGTAAATTTAAGCTAAGATAATATGATTGTTCTAATATTGGACCTTCCATTTTCAGTGTAAATTCTGTGTAGAACATTCCCTCCACCTCTAGACAGTGGCTGAATCTGACTGAGACTGAGACCAAGTCTGAGGCTGAGATATTTCACGGAACCAATTTGCTATTTCTGGTCTCCTCATTCCTACAAAAAGTTGGGAGAGGAAAGTGCAAGCCTTTCCTCTCAGAAGTCCACAGGCCCTGGTCTGTCTACCCCATGGCATATTTCAGAGCTTCACTTACTTCATCTTAATTTTTCTCCTTGGGAGCATTGTGCAAAACTCTTCTAAGCTTAAGCCATTATACCAACTACAAAGGATAAAAAAGGAACATGAAAGTGGAAACAAAAATGAAGGCAACTAATCCTATCTCATCTCATAGTTTTCCTGAAGTTGTCACCAATATTAGAGGTAACAGTATGGATCTTGTTGGAATTCAAGATGCCCAATAAATAGTACTCTCCCTTACCCTCTTGAGTTCTGAACCAAATAAGAAATAAGTCAAAAGGGTAAGGTGGATTAGAACTCATATTACCTTTATTTTAAATTGATAGAATTCAATTCAGATTTTACTACACTTTCAAGGGAAATTACCTCAATATTTTAAAGAATTAACAAAATTTAATACTGTTTAAAACATCATATTAGAGAACGTGGTTGTTGTAGGAGTATGGCTTCTATCCAGACAGGCAGGCTTCCTAATAGAACTAAACCCCAGAATTAGAAAAACTTACCCACCCGGTGTCTGGACCACATCACCTGGGAAAACTGCTGGCATAAACCAAGGAGCTGAGCCAAAGATGTGCTTCTGCTGGTGGCTGTATGCTAGAGAGGAAAGAGTTGGCTTTACATGTCCAACTTCACTTTCCAAACTCAGGAATAAGATTAAGGCACTCCTCAAGGGAGCAGTAGGAGGGGGTAGGAATACAGGTGTGTTTCCTAAGTAGAATTCCCTCCACTGGAGTAGGGAAGGACTCTTCCTTCCAACAGATGTTATAGATGTAGGTTTTTTTATATGATTCCATTTTGGTGATTCATTAAGAAATTAAGAGTATAGTAAAATTGAAATTAAACCTCATTAATTTTAAAATAAGGTGATTTACAACTTCAAATTGTCAATAAACAAAGAATCTATAAAGCAAATTAACAGTGTCTTTAGAATTTGTGAAGGACCATTTTGATTCCATAAGAGAATATACTAATTTGAAGTCACTTCAAAGTGGCTAATTTAATTTCAAAGTCACTAATTTAAAAGGGACCATCCTAATTATAAAATATTGTTAAATCTGTTAAAGTAACTCATATAGGTATAGGTATGTTGTTCTTACCAGAATAGTGAAAATGCTGAACAGAACTATCTCAATTATTTTATTTTACTTCTTGATATGCATATATTCTACCAACATACTCTACCTTCAGCTTACTAATAAGACTGAAAGGAAAAGGAAGTCTGGGTTGCCCCATATTTCCCTTTCCTTCTGTGCCATCATGTTCAGCATAAGTCATTGACACAGAGGGGTAATATGAGGAAAAGAAGATATGATAGGCTTCCCAGGTTGTTTTTATTTCTTACAACAGCACTGCTGCCTTCTTCTTGTGTATGACACAACTTCTCTTTTAAACAGAAAGTGTGGTTTGGGGAGCTGTTAGCATACCACCCCGCCCACAAGCTCTGCCGCTCAGTCCTTGATGTAACACACTTACCTTATACTTGCTTTGAGTTTCGCTGAACTCCCATGCTTCATGAGTGCACCAGAGTTCCGTGCCCACGGGGCATTGTGAACACTGCCTACAGATGGGACAGCTAGGAAGCGTGGGACTTACACTGCACATACCCCCTCTGCTCAAATGCATGCTTTATTGTCCCATCAGACTTCATGCATGAAACACAAGTTCAAAGATAAAATTAAGAATTTCAAAACAGAGACAGCAGAGAAATAAAACAAGTGTGGGCACTTTTGGGCACAGGGCCATGTGCAGTGGCACAGGTCACATGCCAATGAAGCAAGCCCTGGAGAGAAGGTTGGACCTAAGGGAATTCAGGCCACAGATTAGCAGCAAGGAAGGCTGAATTCCAGGATAGTGGTCTGAAAGGGGGGGACAAGTGGTGGAACAACTCCTTATTCTTGTTTTAAGCAACTACTCTCACTTTTACCAGGACGTTAGAGTACCAATGATAAATGGGCCTTGTACCAACACAACACCAGGCTGGCAAGAGTGTTAGAGGTGACTTACTCCTCAATAAATATGAAGTAATTCTTGTCAAGTTGTTATTCAGAGTTGTATGGACCCAATTTAGTCTTTCTGCTAAATTACATTCCACTATGCACAAAAGTAGGTGAGTTTTTGCTACATTTTTGTGGGCATTTGGCAATAACTAGTCTGGTTAAATAAAAGTTTATTATAATTTCTCAACTGATTTAGTAAAATTGTTATAAATGTTAGCTTTGGTAAATTAAACAGCTTTCAAAGTCCTTTAAATTCATTACCTTTAGAGTTTACAAAGTGCTTTTACCTACCGAATCCCCCATTTAACCCCCATAATAACCCTGTGAGATAGAATAGGCAGACATTTTTATCACTGTGTATGGGTGTGTTTACCAGAACTATCAATTGGATTACATGAACCTACATCCCTCCATGGCCTTACCTGATTGGAAAGGTGGAAGCACTTAATGGAAGGAAGTCAGACCATAAGCTAGACAATGAATGACCTAGTGTGACCAGACTCTAAAAGATGAACTGGGCCAATTTGATGTATCTCTCAACAGAGGTAAGGTAATTTGTCAAATACAGACCTTGTTGTACAACTCATACTGAGTCTCAACATTTCTAAAATAGATCTATTGAGACATTTTCTCAAATTGCCCCTTTCTCTGTCTTCTCCATCTCAGTAAGGAGCACTTCCATCCACTTGTTTGTTCAGCCAAACATAGGAGTCATCCTTGAGTCCTCCTTTTCCCTCCATCCAATCTCTCCGCAAGCTCTGCCAGTTCTATTGATAGCTTTAGTCTATCTGCTTCTTTTCAACTCTACTGCCCACCCTCTGGCCCAAGCTACCATCATCTCTTGCCTACTTTGCAATATTCTCAAAGGTGGTCTGCCTGCTTCCAATCTTGCCCCATTGTAATCCATTCTCCACACAACAGCCATTGTGAGCTTTATAAAATGTAAATAAATCATGTCACTTATATGCTTAAAAATTTTAGAGGTTCTTCAGAGTTCAAGAGCTCATTGTCCTCATACAGACTGAAAGTGAGGGGATGGAAAAAGATATTCCATGCAAATGGAAATCAAAAGAAAGCTGGAGTAGCAATTCGCATATTAGACAAAATGGACTTTAAAATAAACACCATTGCAAGAGACAAAGAAGGACACTACATAATGATCAAGAGATCAATCCAGGAAGAAGATATAACAATTGTAAATATTTATGCACCCAACATAGGAGCACCTCAATACATAAGGCAAATGCTAACAGCCATAAAAGGGGAAATGGACAGTAACAAATTCATAGTAGGGGACTTTAACACCCCACTTTCACCAATGGACAGATAATCCAGAATGAAAATAAATAAGGAAACACAAGCTTTAAATGATACATTAAACAAGATGAACTTAATTGATATTTATAGGACATTCCATCCAACAACAACAGAATACACTTTCTTCTCAAGTGCTCAAGGAACATTCTCCAGTATAGATCATGTCTTGGGTCACAAATCAAGCCTTGGTAAATTTAAGAAAATTGAAATCGTATCAAGTATCTTTTCTGACCACAAGGCTATGAGACTAGATATCAATTACAGGAATAAATCTGTAAAAACTACAAACAAATGGAGGCAAAACAATACACTACTTAATAACCAAGAGATCACTGAAGAAATCAAAGAGGAAATCAGAAAATACCTAGAAACAAATAACAATGAAAACACGATGACCCAAAACCTATGGGATGCAGCAAAAGCAGTTCTAAGAGGGAAGTTTATAGCAATACAATCCTATCTCAAATAAACAACCCAACCTTACACCTAAAGCAATTAGAGAAAGAAGAACAAAAAAACCCCAAAGTTAGCAGAAGGAAAGAAATCATAAAGATCAGATCAGAAATAAATGAAAAAGAAATGAAGGAAACGACACCAAAGATCAACAAAACTAAAAGCTGGTTCTTTGAGAAGATAAACAAAATTGATAAGCCATTAGCCAGATTCATCAAGAAAAAAAGGGAGAAGACTCAAATCAATAGAATTAGAAATGAAAAAGGAGAAGTAACAACTGACACTGCAGAAATACAAAGGATTATGAGAGATTACTACAAGCAACTATATGCCAATAAAATGGACAACCTTGCCCAGGAAGAAATGGGCAAATTCTTAGAAAAGCACAACTTTCCGAGACTGAACCAGGAAGAAATAGAAAATATAAACAGACCAATCACAAGCACTGAAATGGAAACTGTGATTAAAAATCTTCCAACAAAAAAAAGCCCAGGACCAGATGGCTTCACAGGTGAATTCTATCAAACATTTAGAGAAGAGCTAACTCCTATCCTTCTCAAGCTCTCCAAAGTATAGCAGAGGGAGGAACACTCCCAAACTCATTCTACAAGGCCACCATCACCCTGATACCAAAACCAGACAAAGATGTCACAAAGAAAGGAAACTACAGGCCAATAACACTAATGGACATAGATGCAAAAACCCTCAAAATACCAGCAAACAGAATCCAACAACACATTAAAAGGATCATACACCGTGATCAAGTGGGGTTTATCCCAGTAATGCAAGGATTCTTCAGTATACGCAAATCAATCAATGTGATAAACCATAGTAACAAACTGAAGGAGAAAAACCATATGATCATCTCAATAGATGCAGAAAAAGCTTTTGACAAAATTCAATACCCGTTTATGATAAAAAACTCTCCAGTAATTAGACATAGAAGGAACTTACCTCCACATAATAAAGGCCATATATGACAAACCCACAGCAAACATCATTCCCAATGGGGAAAAACTGAAACCATTTCCACTAAGATCAGGAACAAGACATGGTTGCCCACTCTCACCACTATTATTCAACATAGTTTTGGAAGTTTTAGCCACAGCAATCAGAGAAGAAAAAGAAATAAAAGGAATCCAAGCTGGAAAAGAAGAAGTAAAACTGTCACTGTTTGCAGATGACATGATACTATACATAGAGAATCCTAAAGATGCTACCAGAAAACTACTAGAGCTAATCAATAAATTTGGTAAAGTTGCAGGATACAAAATTAATGCACAGAAATCTCTTGCATTCCTATACACTAATAATGAAAAATCTGAAAGAGAAATTAAGGAAACACTCCCATTTACCACTGCAACAAAAAGAATAAAATACTTAGGAAAACATCTACCTAAGAGATAAAAGACCTGTATGCAGAAAACTATGACATTGATCAAAGAAATTAGAGATGATACCAACAGATGGAGAGATATATCATGTTCTTGGATTGGAAGAATCAACATTGTGAAAATGACTCAACTACCCAAAGCAATCTACAGATTCAATGCAATCCCTATCAAACTACCAATGGCATTTTTCACAGAACTAGAACAAAAATTTGCACAATTGGTATGGAAACATAAAAGACCCCGAATAGCCAAAGCAATCTTGAGAAAGGAAAACGAAGCTGGAGGAATCAGGCTCCCTGACTTCAGACTATACTACAAAGCTACAGTAATCAAGACAGTATGGTACTGGCACAAAAACAGAAATATAGATCAATGGAACAGGATAGAAAGCCCAGAGATAAACCCACGCACATAGGGTCACCTTATCTTTGTTAAAGGAGGCAAGAATATACAATGGAGAAAAGAAAGCCTCTTCAATAGGTGGTGCTGAGAAAACTGGACAGCTACATATAAAATAATGAAATTAGAACACTCCCTAACACCATACACAAAAATAAACTCAAAATGGATTAAAGACCTAAATGTAAGGCCAGACACTATCAAACTCTTAGAGGAAAACATAGGCAGAACACTCTATGACATAAATCACAGCAAGATCCTTTTTGACACACCTCCTAGAGAAATGGAAATAAAAACAAAAATAAACAAATGGGACCTAATGAAACTTCAAAGCTTTTGCACAGCAGAGGAAACCATAAACAAGGTGAAAGGACAACCTTCAGAATGGGAGAAAATATTTGCAAACAAAGAAACTGACAAAGGATTAATCTCCAAAATTTACAAGCAGCTCATGCAGCTCAATAACAAAGAAACAACCAACCCAATCCAAAAATGGGCAGAAGACCTAAATAGACATTTCTCCAAAGAAGATATACAGACTGCCAACAAACACATGAAAGAATGCTCAGCATCACCAATAATTAGAGAAACGCAAATCAAAACTACAATAAGGTATCACCTCACACTGGTCAGAATGACCATCATCAAAAAATCTACAAACAATAAATGCTGGAGAGGGTGTAGAGAAAAGGGAACCCTCTTGCACTGTTGGTGGGAATGTAAATTGATACAGCCACTATAGAGAACAGTATGGAGGTTCCTTTAAAAACTAGAAATAGAACTACCATATGACCCAGCAATCCCAATACTGGGCATATACCCTGAGAAAACCATAATTCAAAAAGAGTCATGTAATGTAATGCTCATTGCAGCTCTATTTACAATAGCCAGGACACGGAAGCAACCTACGTGTCCATTGACAGATGAATGGATAAAGAAGATGTGGCACATATATACAATGGATTACTCAGCCATAAAAAGAAACGAAATTGACTTACTTGTAGTGAGGTGTATGGACCTAGAGTGTGTCATACAGAGTGAAGTAAGTCAGAAAGAGAAAAACAAATACCATATGCTAACACATATATAGGAAGTCAAAAAAAAATTCTGAAGAACCTAGGGGCAGGACAGGAGTAAAGACACAAACATAGAGAATGGACTTGAGGACACAGGGAGGGGGAAGGGTAAGCTGGGGCGAAGTGAGAGAGTGGCATGGATATATATACACTACCAAATATAAAATAGATAGCTAGTGGGAAGCAGCTGCATAGTACAGGAGATCAGCTCAGCGCTTTGTGTCCACCTAGAGGGGTGGGATAGGGAGAGTGGGAGGGAGACGCAGGAGGGAGGGGATATGAGGGTATATGTATATGTACAGCTGATTCACTTTGTTATACAGCAGAAACCAACACACCATTGTAAAGCAATTATATTCCAGTAAAGATGTTATAAAAAAAAAAGTTAAGAGAGAGACATGGGACCAGTCATGAGCAGATCACTTTCAGTGAATTTCCCCTCCAAGATTTACTTAGGAAGGCAGAGTGTGTTATTTTGAGGGGCATTTGAAGAAAATGGTAACTTTAACATTACCATGGAAGAGTATGTGTGTAAATACTACAAATAATACTGTTTATTAAAGTAAAAAAAAAAAAGAGCTCATTGTACTGATTTCCAAGACTTTGCATGATCTGAAATTTGCATCCCTCTCCAACCTGACTCATACCAATCCCTTTAGCCACACTGACCTTCTGTTAGTACTTGGAGCCCATCAAGCTCTCTCTGTCTCAGGGACTTTGCACTTGCTAGTCCCTCTGGCTGGAATATTCTGCCTTCAACTCTTTGCAATGCTTATTTTGAAATCATTTTTAATTTAAATGTCACCTTTACAGGAAGGGCCTTCACTGATCATCCATCAGAAGTGATTTGCACCCCCATTTATTCTCTATTCAGTTCCTATTATTTCCCATCATAGGCCTTATCACAATCTATCTTATTTATTAGTGTCTTTGCTTGCTTATTGACCTTTTCTCCCATCAAAAAGTACATTTCATTAGGGCAAGGACCTTGCCTATATTGTTTATCACTGTATGCCTAGCACATGGAACAGTACCTGGCACATAATGGGGGCTTGATAATGTTTTATTTAAATGAAGAGTAGAGAGGAAGTCAGATGGACATATTAAAGTTGCTGATGTACTTGTATTTGGGGCAACCTTACGTATACTGAAGACTATGTACAAGCAGAGGAAATAAAAATTATGCATAAGCAAAGGAGAAAGGGGACATGGAAAGAATTGCAGAAATAAGCCAAAATCTGAAAAAGAATGAATATAGACCCCAGAGGTGTCTTCAGTGAGAAGTGTCCCAGTTATTAACTCAGAACAGCGGTGTCCTGACAATAAACTGCTTTTGTCAGATACCAACCAATGTCCCAAGTTTTTTAAATTAGAAAACTGAAGGTAATTCTGTAGTCTTATCTTCTACAACTGTGGTTTTCATCAGAAGTCTTTTAGCTACAAGTAACAGATATATAATTTAAGCTAGCAAGAATAAAAAGGGGACTTTTATTGATTCATAAATCTAGGAAACCCACAGACATGGATGATTTCATCTTGGCTGGACCCAGAAGCTCAACTTATGTCATTTTCTCTCTCTCTCTGTCCTTTCTCTCTCTCTCTCTCTCTCTGTCTCTCTGGATGGATAGATAATAGATAGAACATACAGAGACACACACAGATAGACAGAGATATAAATATACATCCCTATTTCTTAAACTTCCTTCCTTCAGTGCTGTGATTAATTCTCCAACAAGTTCTCACCTTTCAGACAAAAACACAACTATAGTCACACCCAAACTCACATTCTTACAACTCTTCATCAGAAGGAAGAGATACTCTCCCCCAGTGTCCTTAAGTGAATTTCACAGGACTGTTACACCTGACAACAAATTTTCTGAAAAAAAAAAAAAAGAAATTTTGTTTACAATAGCATCAAAAACAATAAAATACTTAGGAATAAATTTAAATAAGAAGATGAAAGATCTCTACTCTGAAAACTACAAGACATTAATGAAAGAAATTGAAGAAGACACAAATAAATGGAAAGGTATTTCACGTTCATGGATTGGAAGAATGAATGTTGTTAAAATATCAATACTGCAAGAAGCCATCAATGCAATCCCTATCAAGACTTCAGTTGATATTTTTTATAGAAGTAGGAAAAAAAAAACTCCAAAAATTTATATGGAACCACAGAAGACTCCAAATAACCAAGAAATCCTGAGAAGGAAGAACGAAGCAGGAGGCACCACACTTCCTGATTTCAAACTATACTATAAAGTTATAGTCATCAAAACAATATGGTACTGGCATAAAAACAGGTCAGTAGACCAATAGAACAGAATTGAGAGCCCAGAAATAAACCCAAGTTGACTGTATGGTCAACTAACATTTGACAAAGGAGCCAGGAATACAAAATGGAGAAAAGACAGTCTTTTCAATAATAGTGCCCGGATAATTGAATATCCATATGTGAAAGAATGAAACTTGACCCCTATCTTATACCATTCATAAAAATTAACCCAAAATGGATTAAAGACTTAAATGTAAGACCTACAACCATGAAAGACCTAGAAGGAAACATGGAACTAAAGCTCCTCGTCATGGGTCTTGGTAATAAGTTTTTGGATCTGACACATAAAGCACAAGCAACAAAATAAAAAAATAAACAGATGGGACTACATCAGATTAAAAAGCTTCTGCCCAGCAAAAGAAGCCAACAACAAAGTGAAAAGACAACATACAGATGGGAAAAAATATTTGCAAACCATATATCTGATAAGGGGTTAATATCAAAAATATATAAAGAACTCATTCAGGGACTTCCCTGGTGGTCCAGTGGTTAAGACTTTGCCTTCCAATGCAGGGAGTGTGGCTTCGATCCCTGATTGGGGAACTAAGATCCCACATGCCTCGGGGCCAAAAAACCAAAACATAAAACGAAACAATATTGTAACAAATTCAATAAAGACCTTAAAAATGATCCACATCAAAAAAATCTTAAAAAAGAAAAGAACTCATTCAGCTCAATAACAACAACAACAAAAAAAACCCAAATAACCCAATTTTTTAAATGGACAAGGGACCTGAATCACCATTTCTCCAAAAAAGATATACAAAAGGCCCACAGATAATTGAAAAGATGCTTAACATCACTAGTCATTAGGGAAATGCAAATTAAAGCCATAATAATACCTCACTCCTGTTAGAATGGCCATCATCAAAAAGACAAGAGATAACAGACACTGGCATGAATGTTGAGAAAAGGGAACTCTTGTGCACTGTTGATGGGAATGTATCTTGGTACAGCCACTATGGAAAACGGCACGAAGAATTCTAAAAAAATTAAAAATAGAACCACCGTGTGATCTGGAAACTCCAGTTCTGGGACTATATCCGAAGGAAATGTAAACACTAACTTGAAAAGATATCTGCACCCCCATGTTCTTAGCAGCATCGCTTGCAATAGCCAAGACATGGAAACAACCTAAGTGTCCATTGACGGATAAATGGGTAAAGAAGTTGGCGTATATACATACAATGGAATATTATTCAGCCATAAAAAAAATGGCAATATGGATGGACTTGAAGGCATTATGCTAAGTGAAATAAGTCAGATAGAGAAAGATAAATACTATATGATCTCACTTATATGTGGAATCTAAAAAAAGAAACTAAACAAAAAACCAGAACAAACAAACAAACAAAAAAACCCACACCAAATTTATAGAAAAGAGATCAGATTTGTGGTTACAGAGGCGGAGGGTGGGAGCAGGGGAAACTGGAGGAAGGTGGTCAAAAAGTACAAATTTCCGGTTATAAGTTAAAGAAGTACTAGGGGTGTAATGTCAACAACATGATGACAGTAACTAAGGCTGCTCTGTGATATATAGGAAAGTTGTTAGAGGGTAAATCCTACGAGTTCTTATCACAAGGAGAACATTTTTTTCCTTTTACCTTTTCTTCTTTTTATTGTATCTGTATGAGAAGATGGATGTAAGCTGACCCTATTGTGGTAATCATTTCACAATATATGTAAATCAAACCATCACGCTATATGCCCTAAATGTATACAGTGGTATAAGTCAATTATTTCTCAATAAAACTGACGGGAAAATTGCCTGGGTCCAGGAGGCTAAGTCACTATGAATGGTCATCCTAGATGACCTGTTCAATCCTGTGGCCAGCAAGCCTGGCACAGTGACAACACACAAACCTGGCACAGTGACAAAAAAACACACAAAGCCCACTTGGAATGGGTAAGGTGTGACTTCCCCAAGAGATGCTGGCAGAGAAAAGTGACCTATCCTCTGCTACTCTATTCCAGCCACCTCCCAAATGCCTTTCAATTCCCTGCACACACCATGTTCTTCTATATGATCAGCGATTTGCACATGCCCCTGCCTTGGATTCCCTTCTCTCTTAGCTTCCTGGTGAACTTAAGATAAGATGGTTAATCTCAAAGCACTCCATGCATACCTCCACCACAGCCAGCTCACTGCCCTGGGTTCTTTATCTTTGTCTACATCTGTCTTGCTCAGACTGTGAGCATCTTGACTTCAAGGGCAGTGAGTGGGTGTTCAACAAATAGGTGTTTCACAAACAAATGGATGTGTGACTATTTCACATTCAAAGGTCCCACAGCTAATGAATTACAGAGCCAAGATTAGAACCCAGTGTATTTCCCTTGGCCCAGTATTCAAAACTTGTGTAGCATTATAATTATATAAGACTCTTATGAAGAAAAGCTGTAACTTTCTCAGCTATTGCAGGAAAAGCCTTAGTTTGGGCATTAATATTGAGAAAAAGAAAAACAACTCTCCACTGAATAAATAAATACAAAAGGCCTTAGAATGTTTTGCTGAAGTAAATTGTATTATTGGAGTTGTGATAACTCAGGAAACTTTTCTATTTTAAGCTCTTTTCACAGCCCTTCCAACAGTCAGTATTTCTTGTAAACGTTTATCCAGTGAGCACTTATTTAATGGATACTAAATAGGACTCTGACTGTACTAGTGACTGGGGACAAAAAGATAAGCAAGGCATCCCCTGCCATTGAGGAGACACAGTCAATGAAGAAATCAGACACAGCAGCCTATATGATCCTTTAACATCAGGTAAATCATGTCACTCTTCCATTCAAAACCGCCCCCTAGTTTTCCTGCCCATTTGTGGTTATCTCCAGACTCCTTATCACGACCTACAAAACCCTCACAGCATGGCCTCCCCCTACCTTTCTGACCTCATCTCCCACCACTCTAGCACAACCAGCTTTCTGCCTCAAGTCCTTGAACTCTTTCTCTGCCCGAAATGGCCTTCCCCAGGTATCCACAGTTAAGTCCCTTACTTCCTTTATAGTTCTCAAATGTCTTCTTATCAAAAAGGACTTTCCTGACCATACTCCCCATCACCCAGTTCCCAGCATCATTCTCTAACCCTGCACCTGGTTTTCTTTATATTCAAGCACTTACTACTAACTGACATATGTTTATTTTTTTATGTTAGCGCTCTCTCTCTCTCTCTCATACACACACAGACACACACACACAGACACACACACACACACATGATTGTAAGCTTCATTAAATAGGAATTTGCTGTTTTATTCATATTCAACAAATAGTTGAGTGACTGAATGAATGAATACCGAATATTTTTTATTTTATTGAAGTATAGTTGATTTACAATGTTGTGTTAATTTCTGTTGTACAGAAAAGTATTCAGTTATACATATATATATATATATTCTTTTTCATATTCTTCTCCATTATGATTTATTACAGGATACTGAATATAGGTCCCTGTGCTATACAGTAGGACTTTGTTGTTTATCCATTCTATATATAATAGTTTGCATCTGCTAATCCAAACTCCCAATCCATCCCTCTCCCAACCCCCTCCCCCTTGGCATCCACAAATCTGTTCTCTATGTCTGTGAGTCTGTTTCTGTTTTGTAGATAAGTTCACTTGTGTTGTATTTTAGATTTC
Organism: Grampus griseus; assembly: GCF_964374135.1. Classification (NCBI taxonomy): domain Eukaryota; kingdom Metazoa; phylum Chordata; class Mammalia; order Artiodactyla; family Delphinidae; genus Grampus; species Grampus griseus. Next base: position 59,299,791 of record NC_139003.1, on the reverse strand, counting down.
ACATATGTGATATCATATGGTATTTGTCTTTCTCTTTCTGACTTACTTCATTCAGTATGACAATCTCTAGGTCCATCCATTAGCTGCAAATGGCATTTATTCTTTTTTATGGCTGAGTAATATTCCATTATATATATATATACACACACACACACACACACACACACACACACATACATATATCACATCTTCTTTATCCATTCATCTGTCGATTGACATGTAGGTTGCTTCCATGTCTTGGCTATTGTAAATAGTGCTGCTGTGAACATAAGGGTACCTATATGTTTTTGAATTATAGTTTTTTCCAGATATATGCCCAGCTGTGGGATTGCTAGATCATATGGCAACTCTATTTTTAGTTTTTTGAGGAACCTTCATACTGTTTTCCATAGTGGCTATAGCAATTTCCATTCCTACCAACAGTGTAGGAGGGTTCCCTTTTCTCCACACCTTCTCCAGCGTTTGTTATTTGTAGACTTTTTAATGATGGCCATTCTGACTGGTGTGAGGTGATACCTCATTGTAGTTTTGACTTACATTCCTTTAATAATTAGTGGTAATGAGCATCTTGTCATGTGCCTATTGGCCATCTGTATGTCTTCTTTGGAGAAATGTCTATTTAGGTCTTCTGCTTATTTTTGATTGGGTTTTTTTTGTTGTTATTGAGTTGTATGAGCTGTTTGTACAATTTATTTTGGAAGTTAAGCCCTTGTTGGTCATATCATTTGCAAATATTTTCTCCCAGTCTGTAGGTTGTCTTTTCATTTTGTTTATGGTTTCCTTTACTGCACAAAAGTTTATAAATTTGATTAGATTGCATTTGTTTCTTTTTGCTTTTATTTCTATTGCCTTGGGAGACTGACCTAAGAAAACATTGGTATGATTTATGTTAGAGAATGTTTTGCCTATGTTCTCTTCTAGCTTTATGGTGTCATGTCTTATATTTAAGTCTTTAAGCCATTTTTGAGTTTATTTTTGCATATGGTTTGAGGGTATGTTCTAACTTCATTGATTTACATGCAGCTGTCAAGCTTTCCCAACACCACTTGCTGAAGAGACTATCTTTTCCCTATTGTATATTCTTGTCTCCTTTGTTGAAGATTAACTGACCCTAGGTGTGCTCTCTATTGTGTTCCATTGATCCATATGTCTGCTTTTGTGCCAATACCATGCTCTTTTAATTACTGTAGCTTTGTAGTATTGTCTGAAGTCTGGAGTACCCAGTATTTTAATACAAACGTTTTCAAAATACACTGTACTCAATTATAACAATCATTCTCTTAAACTGCACTGATGATAGCTCTTACTAATGAGAACTGAATTCCAATGTTTAGGCTAGAGCCTGGCTCCAGTTGATGAGGTATTTCTTATTTCTAGTGAACCATTAAAGGCAAGACACTGGATCAGATGTTGAGAAGGGCACCAATGGGGTTAAAATAAGATTCAGAATTTAGGAGACTTTGGTCCAGTAGAAGAGAGAAAATCCACCTCTGATCATACAAATGCAGTCAGTAATAGAAGTCTAAAGACAGAGCATGTCATGAAGTCTCAGAAGAGAGAAAGAGAATTCTTGTTGGGAGGATCAGAGAAGACCTGAAGGATGAACTGACGTTTCACTTAAGCATTGAAGAATAGGTAGACACAGGAGAATGACAACTGCCCACAGAAGAGACACAGAAAACAAAGCCATGGGAGCATAAGAGAAAGTCTAGTCTTCCTTGACTCATGCTAATGGGAGTAGAGAATATAAAGATATAATGATCCTTTGAGATCATAGAAACCTGTGACTATGCTGAATAGTTTGGAGAGATGGGCCTTGTGGACAAATCTAACATTTTAAAAACTGGTTCTTTAGCAAAATTGAAATATCAATACTTACTTATAGAGTTCTAACAAAATAACATATTTGAAAGCACTGCCACATACTATATTTCATTAATCCTGGTTTTTGTTTGCTTATTATTCAGAAGACATTGTCTATTTATGGAAACAATTTGAACAAAGAAATGACATAATCAGAGCTTTTTCTTACTATCAAATTACCTGAGAGATCTGGTACGATTTGGTCCTCCCTTGATCAGATGTTTTTGAAATGCCAAACTCAATTTCCTATTCCCCTACATGTCAACCAAAGACATAATGATAACATTAGCCTCTTCTTCATATGCAAAGGGACATTCAAAAACGTTTTTGAAAAAGTTATGAGGTGGTAAAACCAAACTGCCTGGGTTTGATGCTGCCTCTTCTATGCAATAACTGTGTGACCTTGCCCAGGACACTTGACTTCTCCATGCCTAGTGGTTGGTGCTGTGAGAATTAAATAAAATACTGTGTATCACGTACTTAGCACAGAGCCTGGCATACAGCAAATAGTCAGTAAATATTAGTTATTGTGATGCCATTGATGTTCTCTTAGATCCTAACTAGATAAGGATATAAAATTTAGTAATTTGGTCTTTATGATTTTTATTAATAATTTAAGCTATAAAAATTGGAGATTTGAACAGTATGATGCACCTAAGTTTGAAAGATATGAAAAATTGGACTTCATCAAAATTAAAGACCTTTGTGTATCAAAGGACATTATCAAGAAAATGAAAAGACAACCTATAGAATGGGAGAAGATATTTGCAAACCATATATCTGATAAGGGTCTGATATCCAGAATATATAAAGAACTCTTACAACTCAACAACAAGAAGATAAACAATTCAATTTTTAAATGGGCATTAAAAATTGACATTAACAGATATTACTCCAAAGAAGATATACAAATGGCCAATAAGCACATGAAAAGATGATCAACATCATTAATGATTAGAGAAATGCAAGTCAAAACCATAATGAGATACTGCTTCACAGCCACTAGGATGGCTATAATTTAAAAAAAACAGAAATAACAAGTGTTAGTGAGGATATACCTTGCTGGGGGTGATATAAAATGGTTCAACTGCTGTGGAAAACAATTTGATAATAAAGTTTAACTCATAAAGTTAAACATAGAATTACTGTATGATCAAACAATTCTACTCCTGGGTAAATACCCCCCAAAAATCGAACTTAGGTACTCAAACAAATACATGTACACACTTGTTCATAGCAGCATTATTCAAACTAACTAAAATGTGGAAACAGCCCAAATATCCATCAACTGATGAATGGATAAACAAGTCATGATACATACAGGCAATGGAATATCATTCATCCATAAAAAATGAAGTACTGATATATGCGTGCTACAATGTGGACAAACCTAGAAAGGCTAAGTAAAAGAAGCCAGACACAAAAGATCACATATTGTATGATTCCATGTATATGAAATATCCAGAACAGGTAAATCCACAGAGACAGAGAGCAGATTTGTGGTTGCCAGGGGCTGGGAGAAGAGAGGAATGAGGAGCAGCTGCTTAATGGGGACAGGGATTCCTTTTGGGGTGAAGAAATTTTGGAACTGTATAAAGGTGGCAGTTGCACAACACTGTGGATATTCTAAATGCCACTCAATTGTTAATTTCTAAGAAGTTAATTTTACCTTATGTAAATCTCATTTCAAAGAAATATGAAAGCAAAATGATTATTTCCATAAAAATGTTAGAATTACAGTCTTTTCTAATTTGTCCCATTTTGTAGTCGCATAGTATATGTTTCCTCCATCATAGCATACTAGTCCCTGTGTTCTATTTTATTTTGTATGCACATCTACTACAGGACTCAGTAAACTATGACCCACAGGCCGAATTTGGCCCACTGCCTATTTTTGTGTGGCCCACAAACTAAGAATAGTTTTCACATTTTTAAATGGTTGAAAAAAATCAAAGCAAGAATAATATTTTGTAACACATGAAAATAAAATACAAAATTCAAATATGTGTCCATTTATAAAGTTTTATTAGAGCATGGTGACTCTCATCTTTTGTGTATTGTCAATGGCTACTTTCATTCTACAGTAGTTGACAACAGAGATTATATGGCCTGCAAAGCCAAAAATATTTACCATCTGCCCCTTTACAGAAAATGTTTTTGACCCTTGATCTATATTAGATGATAAACCTTTAAGGGGAAGAAGTAGCTCAAGTTCCTAGCCTAATGATTTGTATATCCCAGAGTTTTGATAAATGCCTCTTACTTTAACACCACTGTAAATTTTTTAGTATTCAAATGTGTGCCACAGGATTCCTGCTTCTATGTGCTAATAAAATTGAAAGCACTAATTTCCTTATATTTCTACAAAGTTTGACACTTACCTAGTTTGATATTTAGCATATGAATTCTACAAAAGATTTTTTAACAGAAATTCCATGCTGCAGTAGGAATTTATCATACCCAAAAAGAGAAGCAATTTTGCAGTCTTTCTAAAAAATATATAAAATAGGTGTTCATGTTGAAATCTTGAAAATTATGCTAATGTGCCATTCAAACTTTAGATGTCAGTACATAAAACTATGTTAGTTTTCTAGCACAAAAATAAATTAAGGATTAAAAAGTTCTGATCCCTGGCATTCCACTCTTGAGGATAAATTCAAAACTGGTATAACATTAGTTTTTAAAAAAAGCTTCTATATTTAACATTTAATTTATTAGGAGATATAGAATTCTGTTATTGGTTTTACAAAGTGAGACACCACATATGTTCAGGAGAGTATAGGTAAAGATGTAAACACTAAACATTCCAACAGTAGATTTGAAGGAAAAAAGAAGCAAAAATAACATTAGAGACTAGCTCTTTTTCGATTGTAGGTGACAAATGAGCCAACATCTTTGTAAGATAAAATGATACTAAGCAGAAATCACTTAAGTTTCTCAGACATTTTTCTAGCAAAATTTCTTCCTTCTCTGACTTTTAATATCTTTCACTACTTATATGTCTCTATTTTGCTCAGAAGATTGTCTGAGTTGCATGGCACTGTTGGTATAATCAATTTAGCAACCAATTCAGTGACATTGATGTTGAGTAAAGAATAGCCTATTGGGAGTTCAGAGATCTCAACCAGAAGCCAAGTGACCTTGAGCCTGTTCTTTTACTTTTCATCATCTATGATAAAGAAGGTGACTCCGTGGTTTCTGAGCCTCTTCCATTCTAACACCCTGGGTGGCTAAATAATAAGTTAAATTTATTTTTGACATTGTGATTGACAAGTTATTCAACAGATTTAGGTGCATCACATTTTTTATAGTAATATATAGATTTGGGCCTTTGTATTTCTTCTTTATCAAATAATTTATGTGCACCTACTAGTGTAGTAGCCCTATATTTAATAGGACAATGTAAAAGAGTTTTCAAAGGGTGAAAAATCTATACATGTAAATTATTATTATTAAATAAAATCATACGATATTAGGGTTAGGAAGTTATGAAGTTCACCTACATGACTTTTTCACTTCACAGATGAGAAAACTGGATAAGATTTGGAGTAAGTGCTAGAGATTTGAGCTTTTCCATTATTCTATGTTGCCCCAGTTACAGCTAAAAAATGCATTCCAAATCCTTGCTGTTCCTGCAGTATTTGCCTGTATTGGCTTCCTCAATCATAATGTTTTTCAGGCAATATTCTATTTTCTCACACTCTTACTTTTTTATTCCCATGGCTTGATTTCAACCTAGTCTCTGTGTCTGCAAAACATTGCATTCCCTGGTTGGGTTTATCAAACAGTTATATCTAAGTAGTATATTTATATTTCATCCAAGCATAAGAAGTATATGGCTCATTAGAATTCAGGGATAATAACATAAGGTGAAGAAAAATAAACAAAGATGAAATAAGGGGGAAATTTTTGTCTTATCTCAACCATTTTGATGTCAGATTCTTCTTCAAAACTATGGTTTTTTAAAGGGGAATAAATTAATCTGGCAAATTATATCTAGTTAACCAGAAAGTCAGCAACAGTAGCAAGATACTTCTGGCAAGAGTTCATTCACTCAGTCATGTTCAGCAAACATTTATGGAGCCCTAAAAATAGCAAGCCAATTTAGGAGATCCTGACTGAAATGAACAGATTAATGAGTCCCTTCCTTTCTAGGAAAAAAGTTAAGAAATAATCATTATAACTCAAATTTATTGACTCCTTACTATGTGCCAGGCTGTGTTCTGAGTATCTTACATGAATTATCCCTTTTGATATTTACAACAAGATGTTATATATTATATTGATATCAAGACTAAATGAGATCCTTGACTAAGCTTCTCAACCAAGCCTGGAGCATTTTTGATTCTCACAACATATTAATTTCCTCTCTGTCCTCCTTTTATTTCACAGGAGACATCAATATCTTTCCTTCTAGAAAATATCTCCCAGATAGAAGTGGATTTCCAGAGCTAAATGAATAATACAACCGAAAGTACCTGCTGACTGAACATAAGAAATATCCCTGAATCCAAAGGGCAGCTTAGATAGAGAAGTGAAATGAAGCTCAACTGAAGGCAGAAATGGAACAAATGCTCATCTGAGGCACCAGGGATGGATTAACACAAGAGATGCCTGGAGATGGCAGGTAAACAGAGAGATTCTACCATAAAGCGCTGAGACAAGAAGAGGTCTGGGCTCTGCTTAGTCGTGAAAAGACTCATACAGTTGGGGAGACCTGGCTCCAGGGAACACACTGAAGGAAGCGTGGGCAGAGGCACAAATGACAGATTTTGGAGCCTGTCTCATGATGCCCCAGCCTAGAGCCTTCAGAGCATGGCTTCCAGAACCACAGCAGACCAACACTTTCCACAGAGATGGGGAGGAAGTTGCTAGAACAAACACTGTCCTGAAACTTGCCCCAAATCTGAACCTAATCAAACCCCAATGTTTTCTTGAGGTTAGAAAAGGCCTGGCTTAGCATTTTTAAAACAATATCTATTTGCCTTTTGTCTCCCATTTGTAGCCAGAAGTGGAAGTTCTAAAAACCCATTAAAAACTTTGGGTTTTATTTTGTATTTATTTCTTTACTATATGCTTTCCCAGCCAAAACCAGAAAATGCTGGGACGGCACAAGCTCATTCTCCTGAGATATCCAGATCAAAGTTGTTTGGAACTGCCTTGGCTAAGCAACTGAATTTTTCCATTCTTATCCAAACCAATGCTTCAAACCCTTGCAATTTACTCATATGCATCCACCTTCTCAAGTGTTCTGAGGCATTTCTTTCAGTGCACATGTTGGCCTTCAAAGGGTAATAAGCAATTGTGTGCTGGCAAAAGTTGCATTTTCAAGTTTGTACCCCCGTACCATCATCCAACAAAGTGAACAAGAACTTCTGGCAACTTTGTCCACTCTCTATATATTCCATACAGAGTCAAAGTATAGGAAAATATAGGAAAAGCAACATTAAAGACCCTCTTGCAGAGAAATGTATTATTTTCAGAGTATTTTGCACTGCTAAATTATCCTCTTCCTTAAGTATAGAACTCACTTTGGCCAAGTAAATTTGTAAGACAACTCATGTCATCCAACCTGCAAATTTACCGGAAAACTGGTCTCGTTCCTCTCTTAAGGCCTTAGAGAAATGTCCCTTGACAGGGGGCAGTCACCCAAATTTGCCCTATCAGAAAATTTGCATGTTGTTGGATAACCCATAGTTTACATTTATTACTCTATAAGTCATCCTTATTCTAAATGACTTTGATCCATAGGTACGTTACCTTTCAGGAAATTATTGAGTACAATGTGTCGCATGCCACAATCTTAATTTTGTCTTCACAAAAAATACAGTTTATCTATAGTGATTTTGCTGTGGCAATTCTTACCTTGATTTTCTTTTTTCCATGGGATACAAGAGCAAACTAGAGTTTGTGTTACCAAAACATCAACTCTCAGGGTACTCCACATTTTCAATAGGATGAAGAAAACGTATGATGCTGCCCTACTCAAAGCTGCTGAGAAAACATCACAGTAATGCCCGTCCTTGCCTGTGACCTGTTTTAGCCTCAGCTTCTCTTTGGATACAAAGGTATTTCTTCAAGGATTTTACACAACCTTGACTATTCCGGGCTGTGTATTTGAAGCCTTGTTCATTATCACAATCTTTTTTTAATGCCAAATGAAAACCATTTTTATGATCAGATAGATGAACTTCTAAGGTCAGCATCCCTGTCTCAATTACTGATGTTTCCAAAATATACAAGTGATTCTTTAGTTTTATAAACCTCCACCTGCTTCTTCCTTTCATGTAATTCACCTTTGTTCAGTTATTTTGCGCCACCCCTGCAGTGTTTTCAAATATATTTCAAATCCCCCAAGCAAACCTATTTCAGTTGATTGGCTTCAGAGAACTCTAATGCTGGCCAGGCATTTTGCTGCAACCCCATTTAGACTCAGCAGGAAGAGAAGATTTAAAAGGCAGATTACGTTTTTAGCTTTTTAAAACCTGCTTTATTAGAGAGGCTAAAAGCCACAGTGGTGGTAAGCTGAATTCTTTTGAAATACAAGCAACTTCAAGACATCTAGCGAGCAGTTCCTCGCCTGTGGGGCTCCTCCCTTTGGGTTTCAATGATGGCAGGGACCAGCTGGCTCCAGGCATTATTCTTAAGGGTCTTTGTGGGTCCAACAACAGAATCCATAAAAGCACCAAAGAGGTTTCATTTAAGGGTCAGAGGTCTTTTAAAAGCAGCTCACCAAGATTCCCACCCCTGGACTTCTAGTGGGCCATTTTGTGTGAAAGGTTTGGTTAGGTACTGGCCTCCATTAATTGTAGAGGTTGGCCAAGGGACAGTAGATAGAGAGCCATGGTGAGGATGTGAAAAGCCACTTAGAGAAGAAGAGAGAATACCTGCAGGCCAGAGTCCTATGGCAGGCAGCTGGGAGTCTAAATGGATGGATAGATAGATAGGTAGATAGATAGATAGATAGATAGGTAGGTAGGTAGATAAATAGAAGCCATAGCACATATCATCTTAAAACAAGTTATCAGTGCTTTCTCTTTCACTTATTTGGAGCTCTGTTTGAATTATACCAGGAGCTGCTTGTAAAGTGGCTGAGGGCCTATGAAAGGAGGTGGGAATAATGAAATTTCAAGAGAGTCAATGAGATTCCATAAGGTTTTGTTTAGAGGTTTTGAGATGAGATGAACACTACTGGGTTTCAAGAATGTTTATGGAGAGAGTGCACTGAGAAGCAGGCTGGGTCCTGTTTAAAGGCAAGATACAGGCTTAAACCAGAGATGTAGCTAATCAGAGAGGACAAATACATGGCATCTGTGCTGCCACCCACTCCCTCTGTGGCCAAAGAGAATATCAACAACTAATCGTAACTCCTGTGCCAAGCCCAGCCGGCCTTAGAATCCTTCTTAGCAGGCTGCTGCAGTCCTGGATTAGACTGCGGATACTCCTAAAAATGTCTATGGATAAGTTTAGAACCCAACACAAGTTTCCGTGGGTGGGGCAAAGAGGTGACAGAACTGAGTAGAGCCAGCACAATGGTGACTATCAGGGTGTCCTGTGGAGGCTCCATGTGAGCAGGGGCAGCAGGTATTCAGCTTCAGATGTTACCCCACAGGAATCTGGGACCCGTGTGAGCAGATTTTTCAAGAGTAAATAGAAATCCAATTTTGACTTGGAATCTCTTGATTTTTGAATGTTGGATCCAAAAAGAGAGGGGAAAATGAGTGCTGTGTGGGCCAAACCGAATACATATGCAGAAAAAAATAAAATTAAAATACACCAATGGGCTAGCATAGCTTCCAGGCTTAGATGAACTGAAGGAAGGTTCCAGTTTGCTCTTATCTTGCCTGAATTACCTTGTTACCATTCGCAGCTTAAAAACAAAAGAAAACCATCTCACCAGGGCTTGAAGAGGGCATGTGACAAATTGCAGAAAATTATAGCCAGCACTTTGTGGTTGCTGAGCTCCCCCAGGTTGCACACTAGCAGAGTCCTGAAAAAGTAGGCAAACTTCAAAGATCAAACTTTCCACGGCTTCAGAAGGGACCTTTCAACCAGCTTGCTTTTGTCCAGATCCTCCCTTACCCCAACCCTTTTTTTTCAATCACAAAGCAGTTGTCTCAAAGCTCAGATTCTGATATTGTCAGAGGCTAATGACAATGTCAGAGGCATTTGCTCGTTGCTTATTTCAGTATTCCAGCCCTCTCAGTCTTGGTCTCCCTTTGGGCTGTTTACATACAATTTCCTTCTGGGTGGAACTTTGTTTTTCCTTTCCTTCTTTTGAGGCTGTTGTTTTTTCTTAAAATAGGAGGTCATTTCAGGCAGAAATGTGTTTTCGTCTCCTTGCTTCCTCTATGGCTGGGACTGGGGCCCTTTTGGAAAGAAGGAAATTTCCACTTTGTTTACAAGGAGGGATTGGTTTTCTTTGGATATCCCATTAATTTGCTGGGTAGGGAGTTTGGAGTTCCTAGCATTATCTAAGGAGATCAGGAAAGTTATTTTAAAGGCATTTCTTTGATTTTTTTTTTAATGTTATACACTCTGCTTTTCTTATTCTTTTTCTCAAACCAGTTCATGTTTTTCCAGTGAATCTAAGCTTCCCATGTGTCTGTCCCTGCATTTCAGCTCTCTACATTGTCTTCCCAAGATCTTTAAGCTTTAGTTGTCAATCTGGATAATTTGACCAGCATTCTGGAACAATTCCAGCATGAGTCATAGTTTTATACTCTGGGTTGGAAAAGTAATTTTCCCTTTCCCTTCAAAATGCAGCCATGACCCATTACTGTTACTGGAAAAGACAGACTTGATCATGCATACCTTTCTTCACCCCATCCTCGCATCTTCACAGGGTACATCTGTCAAGCAATCCATCGCCCACGTCAAATAATGTAAATATGCACCCAAGTGGGTGTTCTAGGCACCATTGAGAGTTTAACCTGGACCTCTGGAAGAATACATTCTAAGACAGAACATTAACTGAAAAAAATTTTCCAAGCATCCCAAAGCCAAACAGAATAAAATTGCTCTAGGTGAATCTTGTGATGACTTTAGTAGGTTTGATGCAAAAGAAATATTAATTTTAAAATAATTTATTCAAGGCCACTCCCAATATGTGATTTATTTAAATGACCATGTTCACTAACAAATAATGCCCCAAAACCTCATTAAATGCAGTCAGACTATCAGATCTCAATTTTGATTTTTCAGTGCCATTCCATTTCATAAATGCTTTGTTTATTCTAACCCTGAGAACAAAGGTAAATAACGAAAAATAGGATAGGTGATAAGAAGGATTGAGATCAGGAAATATGTGACCAAAGTGGCTAAGGATGGAGGCTAGGACCATGGATTTGGAGCCAGACGGGTGTGGGATGGGTTCTCAGCCACATTGGCACTAGCTAAGTGGCCTTAGGCAAGTTACTCATTTTGTCTATTTAATTTTCTCGTCTGTAAAATAAAGATAATAATAGTACCTGCTTCACAGAGTTGTTGTGGATTAGTATGTTAAAGACATAGTTAAGTGCTCACCACCAACAACACAGAAATAATTCTAACGTTTATAGGGCACTTACTATGCATCAGGTACTGCCTTTACTTGAATAACTCTATGAAGTAGGTATTATTATTATTATCTTAATTTTACAGATGAGAACATTAGGGACCCAGAGAAGTTAAGTAACTTATCCAAAGCCACAGAGCTACTAAGTAACCAAGCCAGGATTCCAACCCAAGTGGACTGGCTTTGAGCCTAAGCCCTTAACCACTATGTAGATTTTATTATTAACGTCTTTTTAATTTGTAATGCGTCTTCATTATTCTAAGTGGTGTTCTAAAGGTTATTTCTTCGTTAATTCAATTTCTTACATTGCCTGTGACTGTATATATAGTGTTGTACACTGAACAGAGAAGTTCAAAGTGTCAATTCTGTTCTCCAAAATATAATAATAATCTCTCTCCCCACCCCCTGCCTTCATACGCACGCAAGCACACACACATATACACACAGAGATTTGGTTATCCTCATTGGGCTCTACTTCCTAAATCAGAGAAGTAAATGATGTATTTCAAAAATATTGTCTACAGTATAAAAAAAGAAAGGGGTTTCTAATGCATTTTTGCCTTTTAGTTAACCAGGAATAAGTTATTTAAAACCTCTTAATCCTCTTAGCATTCTGGTTAACAGAGATTTTTCTGTACAACAAAATAAATACACATGTCTGATATTATAGAGTCAAATAGCTTCAATTCCAAAAGGTACAAACTGCTCTAATTTTTAGTTTTTAAAGAAGCGAATATTTTAAAGTAAATTGTTGGCGAAAGTCCAATTTTCATTGTTCTGAGCAATGAAATCTGAAGAATTGGAAGGAGTGGTAAAGTATGACATCAGAAACAGATATATGAAAAAAGGCCAGAAGTTTGTCCCAGTAACATATTCTAATAATCAAGAAATTAAACATCACCTGATGTGTTTGCATATGTACAACAATATGCTGTCCTCGAATGAAGCTTACATTTTACTTTACCACGTATGACCTCATTTGATTTCTACAGGAGAAATAATATTTAATATTAGGTGAGAAGAGAGTAGAAATAGTACCAATTCATTTTATGTAGGAGGAAACTGAGGCTCAGAGATCCAATTGCTTGACCTAGGTCACACAGCTGGTTACTTGCAAAGCCAAGACTTATCATTTCCTGCTATTTCTGCTAAATCACAATTCCCACTGGCACTTTTGCTGAACTTAATTTGACAGTTTATACTAAGACCAGGATGGCTCTTCCCCAAGGTGTGGGAACCAGGAATAATTTCTGTGTAGAAAAGTCCAGAAAAAGAGATGGTAATGCATATGGGTACACCACTCCCAAACCAGTTCAGAAGACCCAAGGCAGTGTTGGAAGAAAAGAGGTCACTGGCAGGAGAGAGAGACATAACAAAGGGCAAGTGTCCCAATTTTCCCACATCTGGCTATGCTCATCCCACATTTTATTTTGTTTTAAAACTACTGTCTCTCCAGTCAAACTGCAGGGATTGAATCCTGGCTCCACTATTCACTAACCTCTTTTTGCCTCATTTCTTTGTTGGTAGAATAGGATCCATAATAGTACTGCTTTTGTGGGGTTCATGTGAGAATTCAACAGGAAAGCTTATATAAAAGATTTAGCATTGTAACTGATGTGTGGTGAGTACTGAAAGAACACCAACAATTGTCATCAGAATTATTTCATGCAGAGGTATAAGTGGAGGAGCCAGAATTTGAACCTAGTCAACCAAACTCCAGAGACCATTTTCTTAACCACAGTCCTATACCACCTTCGTACTTGCTCTGTCCTTCCGTCTGGAAAGCACTTTTCCTAGGTACACATCGACATGGCTCCCTTCCTTTCTCCACTCAGGCCCCTGCTCAAATGTCACTTCCTCTGAATGACCTTTCCTGGCTGCCTGATCTAAAACAGTGCTCCTTGTGACTCTCTATGCCTTTAATCTGCTTCATTTTTTTTTATCACACTCATAGCAACCTGATACAAGATTGAATATTAATTTGATTGTTCATGGAAGGCTTTCTCCACCATTAGAAAGCAAACTCCATGAAGGTAGGGAGCTTGGTTTGGCTCACATCCGTAACCTTATTGCCTAGAATATGTCCAATTATTTGTTGCATACATGTATACATTAATAAGGAAAACACTCATTAGCAGCAGCAGCTAACACATTGAAACATTATCAACAGATGAACCAAAATATGGGTAAGATCTGGTTTCTACTCTTAAGGGACTTGCACTTCAGCTGGGAAGGGGCTGTGGAAAGGTGGACAGAAACACGCCCAGCCACTATAATAGGGCATGCCAGGTTAGTGAGTGGTGCCAGGCCTCTGGGCACTTACATCCTGAGTCTTATCTTCTTGCTAAGGTGCTGACTTCTCCACCAAGTCAGTCTGATAGTCTAACCTTCCCAAATGAAAAGTTCTGGAAGCAAATCTCATAAAATCAAATGAGATAATTTCAGAAAGCCATTTCAAAAGAGTTTAAGTGCTCAACCCCATTGTCTCTATGGAATCAGACATATCATTCTCTTGGGGGTGACATTCCCCAGAGAGCTGCAGATAAGGTACATTGAAGTCTACTCAAAATACATTTCTTCTCGGTCTAATCTACCCCCAAGAGTAAACTGGGGAAGTAGATACTTTACAGTTGCTAAAGGTCCTGGGAGAGTGAAAAGCAAAATAGGCACTCAGCCTCATTCAGCCCAAACTACTGGACCTTGTCTCCCGTGTGTGAGTCATTAATCAATCCCATTAAGTTCTAATCCTTTGCCAAGCTAAGAAAACACAATCCAAACAGTAGCAAACATTTCCTCCCCTTGCCACTTACCCCTAAATAGGAAGAGCAGCCTTCTAAAAACTTCAGTCTTCCTGAGATAAGCAGGTCTGCAAAATGTCCGTAGGATTTTCCGGAGAGAATATGTGCCACATTTGATGAAGTGAGAGAACACTGCTTGATTCTGACCACTCACACTCAAAAGTATTTCCATAGCCCAGATAAAGCAATGCAGAGCTACACAGGATGACATGACTAAAATAAAACAAATCATTTAAAGCATGATTTCCCGCTGAGTGGTATTGTTAGCCGTCCCATGGTGGATAACTGTTAGCTAACACAGAACAGACCCCAGGCTCTTGAATAGCAAATCCTTTTATATGACAAATGACACTGTGTTGATGAATGGTGACCACAGGAAAACAGCATGCTATAATGGAAGACTACACTGTAAAAAAAAAAAAAAAAAAAAAAAGACTACACTGTACTTCATCAGAGAAGATCACCTTGATCAGGTGTGATGGACCAAAGGGATAAATAGCCACTGGGACAGTCAAATCCACACTCCCAAGCCAGGGCATAGCAGGGGCCTGATGTGGTTTATTTAAAGGGCAACACAACACAATGGAACATGATTGGTCAAGGGTCTGGTATATGCAACGTTAAGGGTTAGGGGTTAAAGAGATAAAGATGAACACAACACATGCCTGCTATTAAAGAAGACGAAAGTACTAACTTAAAACCTTATTTAATTTGGTTTTTATAAGAATCTAGTAGGGTAGACAGAGCAGTTCTATAAACCCCATTTACAGATAATGAACCTAAGGCTCAAAGTGATAAGTGATGTGATCAAGTCTTACCCTGAGTGAGGTCTGGAGCTGGGACTTGGCTCTGAGTCCTGGGCTCTTACTACTAAATCACCCTGCATCTGGCTCCATCTTTAGACAACTGGAAAAAAGGAAGCCTTCCTTCAAACCTAATCCTGAGGTATGTTAGAATTTGACAGCTCTAAACTTTTAACCACTTCAATACATCATTGCAAAGATTAATAACTTTCTTTCATAAAACTGTAGTATACTCACCTGATCAAAATAGCCAGATGATCTCAAAACAGAAGCTCTGGGCTTCCCTGGTGGCGCAGTGTTTAAGAATCTGCCTGCCAATGCAGGGGACACAGGTTTGAGCCCTGGCCCGGGAAGATCCCACATGCCGCGGAGCAACTAAGCCCATGAGCCACACCTACTGAGCTTGCGCTCTAGAGCCTGTGAGCCACAACTACTGAGCCCGAGTGCCACAACTACTGAAGCTCGCGTGCCTAGAGCCCGAGCTCTGTAACAAGAGAAGCCACCCAATGAGAAGCCCACGCACCGCAAGGAAGAGTAGCCCCCGCTCGCTGCAACTAGAGAAAAGCCTGCACGCAGCAATAAAGACCCAAGGCAGCCAAAAATTAAAATAAATTTAAAAAAACAAAAACAAAACAAAAAAAACAAGCAAACAAACAGAAGCTCTGCTTGCATTCACAGTACAGTTCAGGATCCAAGGATGGCAGGCTGGATCCAAGGTGCCAGGGAGATCAGAGGGTTCCTGCCCTGGGTTGGATCCTAAACAGTTGGATCCTAAGTGGCCCAGAATTAGTACGTTTACTCTCTATGGTTTATAGTTGCATCTGTCTTTCACCTCCTTTACCTAGATTCCTTTCAGTGAGCTTTTACTGCACTTTTGGTTCAAATGCCATTTCCTGACATCTTTGTTCATCAGAAGGTGTTGTGCCTTCATCATTGTGATCATAGTGGCACTTTTATCTTTACTTCTATTTCTAGTGAAACAATGTTTTCTACCCTGTATTACTGTTAGTTATGTATATTTTTATGTCACCTCTGAACATAAAAGTCCTTGAAAACAGTATCTGTAATCGAATATTATGTCTTAACTAACCAGCACAGAGTCTTGAATTTGGTACGTATCCAGTATGTTGAATAAATGAATGAATCCTTCTCTGGTTTCCACTCACCCCTATATCTTCTTCCAAGGACTTCTGCCTGACTTGAGTCCAGTCTTATCTATAGAAGGTCTCTTTTTACTAGTTGTCCTTTTTATTTCTCCAGCTCCATGATATTTGTTTATTTTAAGCATTTCTTGAGCCCATCTTGAGGAAAAGTTTATAAAATTTCCAATTCTTTCAAAATGTTACTGATGATCCAATCAAACCAGGATTGTCATGAGTAAAGAAAAATTGCCTATCAGTATTTGAAGCAGATGCTTTTCCCCAGAGCCTTGAAATGCCCCAGTGAGCAAAGGCTTTAGATTTCCCTCAGTCCTGAATCTTTGGATCTACTGGAAAATTAGGAATTCCTGGCAAAATACAACATAAGGAGAGAGATGGGAGTTGGGAGAGATAGTAGATCATGTAATTCAATTTCATCATTTTACATATGAAAAATAGAAGTCCAAAATGGTCACGTAATGTATCCAAACTTACCCACCTCCTTAGTGAAAGGCCCAGAACTAAAACCCAGTTGTCCTACCCACTGGTCCTCTGGGGTATTTTTTTTTTTAATCTACCATCTCATACTAATATTTTATTTCCTGTTTTTATTGGATTGGCTTGAATCCTTGAATCCTCCTCCTGTTCTCATGCCTGTCCAAAGCACTAGGCCACTGAACTAACAGCCCAGTCCTCATGGCTCCAAGAAGCCCCATCTAGTGAGAAGGCACTCATCTCACCCCTTTGAGTAGTACCATTTTCCCTACTTAGACAGGAGATCCCTATTTTAATCTGTCTGCCTGGAGTCCTACAATAACTAGCAGAGCTAAGAAATCATGCCCAGACTTATGTTGGCCAGGTAGAAACTACTCTACAACCTGTGGGTCAGGTAACATTACACTCACTCTGGCATACCTTGATTTAAGAATCAAATAGTTCTATCAGAGTCCTTTGTGATTATATTACCATCTTAGCTACCTCATTTTTCTAGTCCTACCATCTATTTTGTAATAGAAATATGCCTTTCTCATATGTAGTTTTATATTTATTCACTTTGAGATGTGATTATTTTGTGGAATATTACTTGAATTTAAAAGAAAAACCTATTTATGTAAAAAGGATGAATTTATCAAATTCAATATATTAGAGCAAGCTCTGATCAAAAGAGCCCTAGATCTGAAATCAGAAGACTGGAGTTAAAATCCAGCCCCTCACCAGCTCTGTGACTTTTGTCAATGACTGAACCTCTCTCAGCCCCAGTGTGCCCTTTTGTAGAATGGAGCAAATAATCCAATGCCATAGAGTCTGGGAAGTTGAGTGAAAAGTCATTCAATGGGTCAGGTGTGCTGCCTGTTATGGTACATAGGCTCTCACTACATTTTGACTGAATCTGAAAATGCAGGATTTTCAGGAACATAAGAGCAATTTATCAGTTTCTTTCACTGTTGCTCTGGTTTCTCTCTTCATCAGCACTTTCCATAGTGTTTTAGAAATGCCAATTAATTTTTAAAAATCAAACTTAAATGAAATGGAAAGATATCATGGTGCATATTACCAAAAAACTTATTACATATGTGCCTCTTAAGAGCTTAGTAAAGTATTCAAGAGAAATAGATTAAATAGTTGTTAAATTCAGGCAGGACTTCCCTGGTGGCAGAGTGGTTAAGAATCCGCCAGCCAATGCAGGGAACACGGGTTCGATCCCTGGTCCAGGAAGATCCCACACGCCACAGAGCAACTAAGCCTGTGCACCACAACTACTGAGCCTGCGCTCTAGAGCCCTCGAGCCACAACTACTGAAGTTCGTGTGCCCTAGAGCCCACATGTCACAACTACTGAGCCTGCATGCTGCAACTACTGAAGCTGGCATGCCTATAGCCCACGCTCCGCAACAGGAGAAGCCACCACATTGAGAAGCCTGCGCATCACAACGAAGAGTAGCTCCTGCTCGCCGCAACTAGTTTGGACATCATTCAGAGAAAAACATTAAACAACGTGAATACAAAATCTTTCAGAGTGTATTAGAAAATAAAAAATCTACACTAAATCGAACGTTGAAGAGGTCCTGGATTCTTCTTCTTTTTTATGGGGATCAAAATGGCAGCTGAACAACCATTTTTCAGACTGAAAAAAAAGCAACATTAATGTTTTTAAATGCAATTCCAAAATAGTATTAAAGGTAATGTTATCAGTAAACACATGACCACAATCCCCATATGTTACTACAGTTTACCTTCTGCTTGTACATAGATTTCAGATAATGTTTAATCATATTTTGAATTATACTAACTCTCCCTTACATTATATTATAAATATTTTTCATTTATTTAAATGACTGCATAATATAGTTCATCATGCTGCTGAGTCTAAATTTAAGTAACTCTTCCCCTAATCCTAGACATTTATTTGAAAGGTCAATTAAATTGGGTGATTAAGAGTTGTATAAGTAGTTCTTATAGATTTCATTTCAGAATTCCCCTGCATTCCCAGTCCCAGTGGCCATTTCAGTTATGCAGAGTATGACAGTGACGCGTAAAACAAAGAGAAGTAGAAGATAAGCCCCTAAAACTACTATTATGGTGGGGGGTGGGGGGCAGTGAAGAGCAATAGAGGTACAACAAACCAAAAAAGCACCTTCTTTTAATGTTTGTCTTCAGTTATTGGACTAAATGATTATTTGGTTCCCTTGTGGAGATTTATTTCATCAGCCACTTTTTCTAATTCTGTATTCCTTTTGGCCAGGTAGAAATACACTAAAAATATGTGCAGGGAAGAATTCTGGACATATTTTAATGTGTGTCTATCTGCATTGGTTTATGTCCTGTCTTGTTATAAAAAGGATTTAAGGCAGCTCTGAAGGACTTAAGGTCTTTAACAATGCAGTTTTCTCCATTTTTTTTCTATTCCTAGAGCATTTCCATCAGTAATAGAAGTTGAATTATACTTCTTAGAGTCTTACCTCATATTACTAGTACATAATATTTTGATTCCTTTTTATTTTACTCTCTATAGAAATCAGCTGGACGTGAACAGTTTCATATCAACATTCAGAGGTTATTACAAATGGTCCACATTTGTCTTTGTTATATCTCTTCTGTAATTACAGCCTGGATGGAGTATTATTTGTTCAAACTTCTGAGGTCACAGAGCAGTCTTTTCTGCTTTATGTCTGTGCTAATCAGCTAAGAAACAGTGGGTTAAGTTATAAAAAAAATAATAATAAAATAAAGGTAAATGTTGAAGTTTTCTGAATGCAGGCCTTGACAATAACATGCAACTAGCTGGGCTTTGGAACTCCAACTGTATAGGACTAGGACTGTCCCATTGTTTGTTGCAATGTGAGATCATTCCATCACAATATTTGCTCTATAGCTGCATGATTTTTTTTGTTTCTTTGTTTTAGTATTTACTGTGAGTCAACCTTTTGTATTCTGTGCAGTGGCAGAGTGGCGTTTAGGAAATGGGAGGAAAGGTATCTGATCTCTAGCAAATATAAATCTTTGCAGTTGTATGGAACTTTAGAATTTAAAGAATGTTTTCCACCTATGGCCTTCACAACAACACTGTGAGAGACATAGGAAAGGAATGATTATCCTCATTTTATAGGAATGAAACTGAAACTCAGGTTTTGTGACTTACTCAAATCCATCACAACTAGAAAATGGAAGACAATGGGCTCCATCCCAGATATCCCTGTTCCTAATCCAACCTGCTGGATTCCACCATTCACAGCTGTAATTAAGACTTTACTAAGTAATTTCCCCCTTTGAGAGTTTTCTGTAATTTCTAGTTGCAACTTAGTTTTACAGCAATCCAAGTCAAGGACAAATCTGTGTGCTTATGAAATGACTTCTTCCTTTGATGTACCTTGACTCTCCATGGAATGGACCCAACAATTAGTTCTGTCCCCAACTAAAGAGCTCATGTTGTTTGTTGAGATGGTACCCAATAGAGAGTGAGACTTCTCAAAGCAGCTAATAGATTGGGGCTTCCTAAACCACATCTTGAGGGTCAAGAAACATTACCCTCCCTGGCTGGTGGTAAATCTTCAACAAATTCAGGTGGCTCTTTCCCTAGGTTCCCATATTTCCTCTCTTCACTCAGCCAAAGTCCACATTCCTTTCCCTGTCACCACACACAGTTTGACCCCAGACCAGCGTGGCAGTTTCCTCCATCCCTTTGAGGTCACAGCCAGTGCTGCTCTGTGGACTCCCTGGCAGTTGGTATTTGGGGACAGCCACTGCCCAAGCCTTCTGCAGCAGCCCCTGAACCTTATTGACAATGATCTTGTGTTCTCCTTGGCTCTCTGGGAGGAAGACTCATCCTGCTCAGCCCAGGCCTCCCACCAAGTGTGTTACTTGAGGCCCTCAACCCAAACAGGATGGTGGTTGAGTGCTGGAAGTTACTTGACCACCATTACCTCCTCCTTGCCCCCCCGCTGCTCAGTTCAGCCAAAGATGTCAGGAACCCACATCAGAAAGGTTTGAGTTTACTGTGAAATACTGTGAATATCTTCTAAGTCTTTTTCTCCCCCCATGCTGCTTTGAAAAGACATATGAGATAGGCCCAGTGCAAAGAGGTATTTTTGCATCTAGTCTGGGAAAAAAACGTCCTAGCCCAAATAGCTGAGAACATTTTTATTATGAAAACCTGGAAGGAACAACTATGAGGAAGACTGATGTCCCCATCAACAAGGTATACTGGACAGAGGACTGAGTTCTTTGGTGGTGGTCTGTGCAATGGCCCTGAGGAAAATATGGCTGACACTGTGGGCTAGTACACAGAAAGAGAGGCCATAAAAGAGGACCCTGCCACTTCTACCCTCAGAAAACCCCACAAGAAGCAACTGCTATGGGGGACTGTTCCCAAAACAAATTCCAGATCTTGAGAGGCACTGTTAAAAAAATTAAATTTATTCCCTATATATCCATACCACCCCCATCTAGGTACTCTCACTTTTATGAGGCCGCCTCCACCATCAACACTTATTAAACACCCTCTCACCTTGACACCCACATATTCATTCCTTTATTTATTCATTCAGCACCAGACTCTTTACTAGGCAGTAGGGCCAAGTAAGACCTAACATCAAGCCTTTCTGTGGGCATCCAGGATTGGGCCAGGGCAGGAACCTCTGTTCCCACAGTTACACTATCAACTTCCTTTCAATTCTTGTCTTTGCCTTCATTTTCCCTCTGAGATCTGTTCTCTGCCTAGTGGAATATTGCGGTGACCATATAAATTAACCAGGCTGCTATATTAACCAAGTAGTATATTTCTTCTCCCACGTAAATTCAAACTCTTGGGTTCTTAAGAAGGCCATTCAAGAATTATCCTAATGTTAAGATCTTCAGGCAATTTGACAAATACAGGGAGGATAAGGGTATAACGTGTTGGATCTATGTCCCTCAACCAATCATTGTAGTCAGTGGCTGCCTTTGTAGTTCATGCAAATGGCCAGCTCTGGTCAACAGGTTAAAACACACAAAATAGCTCAAATTTCCTTAGGCAGAATTACTTGGTACGAATGTATCTTTTTTTATTTTCCATTATTAATGAATGTGTGTGTAAAAGTGTATAAACAAATCTTTAAAATCAAGTAGGCTACAATGATATCATCAGGAAGAGAAAGTAAATCATAATACTGAGGCAGAATACCTCTCTGTAGATGTTGGGAAAATGAAGGGAAATAAACATCTGAGCTATATCCACTCATTATTAGAATAAACTTTCTCCCAAATAGAGATTATTTGCAGAATCATAGAGGGTAATTGCGCAGGACTTCCTAACACTCAGATGAGGCAGAGTCCAAAGTATGGTACAGACTCAAGGAACTGAAAAGTTTTCAGGATCCCCTCTTTTCATGTCTCTCTAAGAGCCAAACCAACCCAGACCAATAATAGCAACTTTTTTATTAAACATTTTCTAGGGAAATTGATTTTATATGTTGTTTTATAATCCCATTGCAGTAGTTAAAATATATGCATCATCAAAAAATATTTCTAACATCTAATTTAAAGCTCTAGATTAAACTTAAACCTGTATTCTGGGGGGGGTAGGGGACTGAGAAGAGGTAGAATAAAGATGGAGAGAAACAATCAGTTAGCCTCTTCTTTGTTATAGCACTGGTATTCTTGAAGCCTGTGTCTAATTCCATTTATAAAAATTTCTTTTCCATCATAAGTAATTCTAGATTAATAGGTTGGTTCAAATTAGCCATTGTCTCTTCAACTTTTCTTTAAACGTGTTAATAATAACTCACAGTAGTATGGCAAATTCTAGTCACAAAGCACCTTCTTAGGCTTTATCTGTTATCCTTTCCATTTATTCAGAAGAGACTGATGGGTGCTTTGAATATTTGTGGACAGCTGTTAATTATTCCTTTCACTAACTTGTCTCATTAAGAGTCATGGGTTTCATAATTTGAAAAGATACATGCATCTCAATGTTCATTGCAACACTTCCATAGCCAAGACATGGAAGCAACCTAAATGTCCATCGACAGATGAATGGATAAAGTAGATGTGGTACATATATACAATGGAATACTCAGCCATAAAAAAAGAATGAAATAATGTCATTTGCAGTGACATGGATGGACCTAGAGATTGTCATACTGAGTGAAGTAAGTCAGACAAAGACAAATATCATATGATATCACTTATATGTGGAATCTTAAAAAATGGTATAAATGAACTTATTTACAATACAGAGATATAGTCACAGATGTAGAAAACAAACTTATCATTACCAAGGGGGAAAGGAGATTGGAGATAAGTTGGGAGGTTGGGATTGACATATACACACTATTATATATAAAATAGATAACTAATAAGGACCTGTTGTATAGCACAGGAAACTCTACTCAATACTCTGTAATGACCTATATGGGAAAAGAATCTAAAAAAGAGTGGATATGGGTATATGTATAACTGATTCACTTTGCTGTACAGCAGAAACTAACAAAAAATTGTAAATCAACTATACTCCAATAAAAATTAATGTAAAAAAAGGAGGGAGGCTTCCCTGGTGGCACAGTGGTTGAGAGTCCGCCTGCCAATGCAGGGGACACGGGTTCATGCCCCGGTCTGGGAAAGATCCCACATGCCGTGGAGCAGCTAGGCCCGTGAGCCATGGCCACTGAGCCTGCGCATCCGGAGCCTGTGCTCCGCAGCGGGAGAGGCCACAGCAGTGGGGGGCCTGCATACTGCAAAATAAATAAATAAAATTTAAAAAGGAGTCACAGGTTTCAAATTAAGCCAGTTGATTTATATTTCTAATGTCTGAAAAAGATGTGGAATTTTGAGGTGATGGCAAGTGTTGCTAGAAATAAGATTCTCCAGTTGTCTACATATTTTGAAAGGTGTTTATTACATAGAAGGGCAGTTTCTGTTGAAGGTAACTCTCCCATTTGTTATAGGATAGGTTTTCCTCCTGTCCTGGAGTTTCTGTGTTTGAGAGTCTGAAACAGGAAGTCTGTCATCCACACTGATTCCTGCCTGCAGCTTTAACTTTATAGAGATCAAAGTGGATCTCTTTTCTATGTTGTCAAGAGTGATAGGCCAGAGTTCAGCACCACCAAACCAGCTTTACAACAAATGCTAAAGGAACTTCTCTAGGCAGGAAACACAAGAGAAGGAAAAGACCTACAATAACAAACCCAAAACAATTAAGAAAATGGGAATAGGAACATACATATCGATAATTAAATGTAAATGGATTAAATGCTCCCACCAAAAGACACAGACTGGCTGAATGGATACAAAAACAAGACCCATATATATGCTGTCTACAAGAGACCCACTTCAGACCTAGGGACACATACAGACTGAAAGTGAGGGGATGGAAAAAGATACTCCATGCAAATGGAAATCAGAAAAAAGCTGGAGTAGCAATTCTCATATCAGGAAAAGTAGACTTTAAAATAAAGACTATTTCAAGAGACAAAGAAGGACACTGCATAACGATCAAGGGGTCAATCGAAGAAGAAGATACAACAATTGTAAATATATATGCACTCAACATAGGAGCACCTCAATACATAAGGCAAATACTAACAGCCATAGAAGGGGAAACTGACAGTAACACAATCACAGTAGGGGACTTTAACACCCCACTTTCACCAATGGACAGATCATCCAAAATGTAAATAAATAAGGAAACACAAGCTTTAAATGATACATTAAACAAGATGGATTTAATTGATATTTATAGGACATTCCATCCAAAAACAACAGAATACACATTTTTCTCAAGTGCTCATGGAACATTATCCAGGATAGATCATATCTTGGGTAACAAATCAAGCCTTGGTAAATTGAAGAAAATTGAAATTGTATCAAGTATCTTTTCCAACCACAACGCTATGAGACTAGATATCAATTAAAGGAAAAGATTTGTAAACAATACAAACACATGGAGGCTAAACAATACACTGCTTAATAACGAAGTGATCACTGAAGAAATCAAAGAGGAAATCAAAAAGTACCTAGAAACAAATGACAATGGAAACACGACAACCCAAAACCTATGGGATGCAGCAAAAGCAGTTCTAAGAGGGAAGTTTATAGCAATACAATCCTACCTTAAGAAACAGGAAACATCTCAAATAAACAACCTAACCTTGCACCTAAAGCAATTAGAGAAGGAAGAATAAAAAAAAAACCCAAAGTTAACAGAAGGAAAGAAATCATAAAGATCAGATCAGAAATAAATGAAAAAGAAATGAAGGAAATGACAGCAAAGATAAATAAAACTAAAAGCTGGTTCTTTGAGAAGATAAACAAAATTGATAAACCATTAGCCAGACTCATCAAGAAAAAAAGGGAGAAGACTCAAATCAATAGAATTAGAAATGAAAAAGGAGAAGTAACAACTGACACTACAGAAATACAAAAGATCATGAGAGATGACTACAAGCAACTCTATGCCAATAAAATGGACAACCTGGAAGAAATGGACAAATTCTTAGAAATGCACAACCTTCCAAGACTGAACCTGGAAGAAATAGAAAATATGAAGAGACAAATCACAAGTAATGAAATTGAAACTGTGATTTAAAATCTTCCAACAAACAAAAGCCCAGGACCAGATGGCTTCACAGGCGAATTCTATCAAACATTTAGGGAAGAGTTAACATCTATCCTTCTCAAACTCTTCCAAAATATAGCAGAGGGAGGAACACTCCCAAACTCATTCTACGAGGCCACCATCACCCTGATACCAAAACCAGACAAAGATGTCACAAAGAAAGAAAACTACAGTCCAATATCACTGATGAACATAGATGCAAAAATCCTCAACAAAATACTAGCAAACAGAATCCAACAGCACATTAAAAGGATCATACACCATGATCAAGTGGGGTTTATTCCAGGAGTGCAAGGTTTCTTCAGTATATGCAAATCAATCTATGTAATACCCCATATTAACAAACTGAAGGAAAAAAAACATATGATCATCTCAATAGATGAAGAGAATGCTTTCGACAAAATTCAACACCCATTTATGATAAAAACCCTGTAGAAAGTAGGCATAGAGGGATCTTTGCTCAACATAATAAATGCTGTATATGACAAACCCACAGCCAGCATCGTCCTCAATGGTAAAAAACTGAAACCATTTCCACTAAGATCAGGAACAAGACAAGGTTGCCCACGCTCACCGCTATTATTCAACATAGTTTTGGGAGTTCTAGCCACAGCAATCAGAGAAGAAAAGGAAATAAAAAGAATCCAAATCGGAAAAGAAGAAGCAAAGCTGTCACTGTGTGCAGATGACATGATACTATACATAGAGAATCCTAAAGATGCTACCAGAAAACTACTAGAGCTAATCAATGAATTTGGCAAAGTAGCAGGATACAAAATTAATGCACAGAAATCTCTGGCGTTCCTGTACACTAATGATGAAAAATCTGAACGTGAAATTAAGAAAACACTCCCATTTACCACTGCAACAAAAAGAATAAAATATCTAGGAATAAACCTACCTAAGGAGACAAAAGACCTGTATGCAGAAAATTATAAGACACTGATGAAAGAAATTAAAAATCATACAAATAGATGGAGAGATATACCATGTTCTTGGATTGTAAGAATCAACATTGTGAAAATGACTCTACTACCCAAACAATCTACAGATTCAATACAATCCCTGTCAAACTACCACTGGCATTTTTCACAGAAGTAGAACAAAAATTTCACAATTTGTATGGAAACACAAAAGTCCCCGAATAGCCAAAGCAATCTTGAGAACAGAAAACGGAGCTGGAGGAATCAGGCTCCCTGACTTTAGACTATACTACAAAGCTACAGTAATCAAGACAGTATGGTACTGGCACAAAAACAGAAAGATAGATCAATGGAACAGGACAGACAGCCCAGAGATAAACCCACTCACATATGGTCATCTTATCTTTGATAAAGGAGGCAAGAATATACAGTGGAGAAAAGACAGCCTCTTCAATAAGTGGTGCTGGGCAAACTGGACAGGTACATGTAAAAGTATGAAATTAGAACACTCCCTAACACCATACACAAAAATAAACTCAAAATGGATTAAAGACCTAAATGTAAGGCCAGAAACTATCAAACTCTTAGAGGAAAACATAGGCAGAACACTCTATGACATACATCACAGCAAGATCCTTTTTGGCCCACCTCCTAGAGAAATGGAAATAAAAACAAAAATAAATAAACGGGACCTAATGAAACTTCAAAGCTTTTGCACAGCAAAGGAAACCGTAAACAAGACCAAAAGACAACGCTCAGAATGGGAGAAAATATTTGCAAATGAAGCAACTGACAAAGGATTAATCTCCAAAATTTACAACCAGCTCAATAACAAAAAAACAAACAACCCAATCCAAAAATGGGCAGAAGACAAAAATAGACATTTCTCCAAAGAAGATATACAGATTGCCAACAAACACATGAAAGAATGCTCAACATCATTAATCATTAGAGAAATGCAAATCAAAACTAAAATGAGATATCTTCTCATACCGTTCAGAATGGCCATCATCAACGAATCTAGAAACAATAAATTCTGGAGAGGGTGTGGAGAAAAGGGAACCCTCTTGCACTGTTGGTGGGAATGTAAATTGATACAGCTACTATGGAGAACAGTATGGAGGTTCCTTAAAAAACTAGAAATAGAACTACCATACGACCCAGCAATCCCACTACTGGGCATATACCCTGAGCAAACCATAATTCAAAAAGAGTCATGTTCCCAAATGTTCATTGCAGCTCTATTTACAATAGCCAGGACATGGAAGCAACCTAAGTGTCCAGCGACAGATGAATGGATAAAGATGTGGCACATATATACAATGGAATATTACTCAGACATAAAAGGAAATGTAGTGAGGTGGATGGGCCTAGAGTGTGTCCTACAGAGTGAAGTAAGTCAGAAAGAGAAAAACAAATACCATATGCTAACACATATATATGGAATCTAAGAAAAAAAAAGGTCATGAAGAACCTAGGGGTAAGCCGGGAGTAAAGACACAGACCTACTAGAGAATGGACTTGAGGATATGGTGAGGGGGAAGGGTAAGCTGTGACAAAGTGAGAGAGTGGCATGGACATATATACACTACCAAATTAAAATAGATAGCTAGTGGGAAGCAGCCGCATAGCACAGGGAGATCAGCTCGGTGGTTTGTGACCTCCTAGAGTGGTGGGATAGGGAGGATGGGAGGGAGGGAGATGCACGAGGGAAGAGATATAGGCACATATGTATATGTATAACTGATTCACCTTGTTATAAAGCAGAAACTGACACACCATTGTGAAGCAATTATACTCCAATAAAGATGTTAAAAAAAAAAAAAAGAGTGACAGGCCATCATTGTACAGCACAGTAGATGAATTCATAACACAAAAACAATAGTACTTCTTCCTTAACTTGTTCAATAATATCAACGTTATGGTCTCAAACAATTTAATTTCATCTTTCAGGGGCGACTCATTCTTGAGCCTAAGATTACTTAAGAGAGGGATATGTTGTGGTATAATTGCTTCTGGATTAAATATTTTCCCCATTATCCATCAATTTAACCCTATTTTTGTCTGAATCTAATCATCATTTGAAAATATAGGTCATGTGAATATCTAAAAAATAAAAGAATGAAGGAGGGAGTTATTCTCAATGAACAGTGATAAGGTATTTGTATTCCTTAAGTTTCAAAATAGTGTGAGCCCTAGAAATCCACTAAATATTCCAGCTGGGGACCCAATCATACGGTTGTGTAACTATTTTTCTTAAGTGAACTTTTCTGGTCAGTTATTACTACTTTCAGAGCATTCAGTTTGGTCCTTAACCAACAAAGACCAAGCATTTTAAAGTCAATAAAAAAGCATTTTCAAGAAACAATGTCATTCTTTTTTCTCATAAAATCCAAACCTTTCAGTATTTCCATACCAGATGCCACATTTTACTATTATAGATTGTACCAACTTTTCTCATAGCCAATATTAAAACTGCACATGTGTGTACAGTTTGAGTCCAGTTTAAGAAATATATTCAATAGAAATAATTGGGCACTACACAAAAATATATGTACAAAAATGTTCATCACACTATTGTTTATAAAGGCAAATATTGGAAAAATTAAATGTCCTTCAGTGAAAAAGTCTGATGATACATTCATGAATTGAGATACTGTATAACCACTGAAGATGATGAAATCTATCTCTATAGACAGTGAAATATGTATATGTGTGTGTATGTCTATGTATTTTTTTTCAGGATATGTATGTATTCAGGATATCTATAGTTGCATAAATAAATGTATGAGGTTATTTTTTTGCTTTTCTCAAAACATGTTTTACATGATATGTAGCAGAGTGTATGCATAGAAAAAGACCTCAAAGAAATATGTGGAAATGTTAACAGCAATTGTACCTGATGTACATCAGCAGTTGTACCTGGGATCACAGGTAAATTTATTCTTCTACTTTATATGCTATATAATTTTTTTAATATCTTTAAAAACTATGAAAGTAAGCATGTATATCTTCAATAGTTTTTAAGCTATTTTCATTTTGGAGGAAAAAGAAGCTCTTAACAGAAAATATTTTATAAGGGTTTTGTTTCTTTAAAGGAAACCACTCAAGTCAGGAAAAAATTCTTTGCACAAAATACAGTGAATTTTATTCATCAGGAGTGATTAAAGGATGGGGCATTATAGTTAAATGAGAGTAAATACAGGTACTTTATGTGAGTATAGGTCATGGACATATCAAAAAGGGCACTACAAAGTGGCTTTCATCCAAACTTTTAAAACCTTCTTTTTAAAATTTCAGCTTAGTTTGTTTTATCTGAAATAGTTTCTTTTTTTTATTGAAGTATAGTTGATTTACAATACTGTGTTAGTTTCAGGTGTACAGCAAAGTGATTCAGTTATATATACATATTTTTTCAGATTATTTTCCATTATAGATTATTGTAAGAAACTGAATATAGTTCCCTTTAATATACAGTAGGATGTTGTTTATTTTATATATAGTAGTGTGTATCTATTAATCCCATACTCTTAATTTATCCCTCCCCTCTTTTCCCTTTGGTAACCATATATTTGTTTTCTATGTCTGTGAGTCTGTTTCTGTTTTATAAATAAACTCATTGGTATTATTTTTTAGATTCCACATATAAGTGATATCATATAATATTTGTCTTTGTCAGACTTACTTCACTTAGTCTGATAATCTCTAGGTCCATCCATGTTTCTGCAAATGGCATTATTTCATTATTTTTTATGGCTGGGTAATATTCCATTGTATATATGTACCACATCTTCTTTATCCATTCATCTACAGATGGACATTTATGTTACTTCCATGTCTTGGCTATTGTAAATAGGGCTGCTATGAACATTGGGGTGCATGTATCTTTTTAAATTAGTTTTCATCTTTTCCAGATATATGCCCAGGAGTGGGATTGCTGGATCATATGGTAACTCTATTTTTAGTTATTTAAGGAATCTCCATACTGTTTTCTATAGCAGCTGCAGCAATTTATATTCCCACCAACAGTGTAAAAGGGTTCTCTTTTCTCCACACCCTCTCCAGCATTCATTATTTGTAGACTTTTTGATGATGTAGACTTTTTGATGATTCTGACCAGTGTGAGGTGATACCGCATTGTGATTTTGATTTGGATTTCTCTAATAATTAGCGATGTTGATCATCTTTCCATGTGCCTGTTGGCTATCTTTATGTCTTCTTTGGAGAAATGTCTATGTAGATCTTCTGCCCATTTTTGATTGGGTTGTTTGGTTTTATGACATTAAGTTGTATAAGCTATCTGTATACTTTGGAAATCAACCCCTTATCAGTTGCATCATTTACAAATACTTTCTCCCAGTCCATAGGTTTTCTTTTCATTTTGTTTATGGTTTCCTCTGTTGTGCAAAAGCTTTTAAGTTTGATTAGGTCCCATTTGTTTATTTTTGCTTTTATTTCTTTTGCCTTGGGAGACGGATCTAAGAAAATACTACTACGATTTATGTCAGAGAATGTTTTGCATATGTTCTCTTGTAGTTTTATGGTGTCATATTTTATATTTAGGACTTTAAACCATTTTGAGTTTATTTTTGTGTGTGGTGTAAGTGAGTGTTCTAATTTCATTGATTTACATGAGGCTGTCCAGCTTTCCCAACACCAGTTGCTGAAGAGACTGTCTTTTCTCCATTGTATATTCTTGCCTACTTTTTTGAAGACTAATTGACTGTAAGTGTGTGGGTTTATTTCTGGGCTATCTTTTCTGTTCCATTGATCTATATGTTTGTTTTTGTGCTAATACCATGCTACTTTGATTACTTTAGCTTTGTAGTATTGTCTGAAGTCTGGGAGGGTTATGCCTCCAGCTTTGTTCTGTTTTCCTCAGTATTGCTTTGGCAATTCTGGGTCTTTTGTGGTTCCATATAAATTTTAGAATTATTTGTTCTAGTTCTGTGAAAATTGTCATAGATAATTTGATAGCGATCACATTAAATCTGTAGAAAACCTTCTATTTTTAATGACTGGACCAAACCCAAAAATAGGCATCTTTGGATTCTTCAGTTGTTACTAACGTGCATTGATTGGCTGTAAACATATCCAGTTCCTCCTCTCTCTTCTCATCCACAGATTCTCATATATGAAAACGACTTGAAAGACTCTAGCCAGTGGTATTCATGCTGGGTTTCACAAAGTTGCTGACCTGGGCTTGTCAGCAGAGCAGAGAAGGGCTGAGGTCCCTCTTTTCCATCTTTTTAATCATAGAATGATGCATAATGCTTCTTTTGAAAGAAGGGGTCTATGGCAACAGCAAAAACAGAAAGCTTTGAGACACACCCTCATACTACAAACAGGGAAACTGACGCCTAGATGGACTAAGTTACTTATTCACCAGAACAGAAATGCCAGGACAAGAATGCAGGATTCCTGACACTTGTTCTGTTAGTTACTATTTTCACAGCACTAGTTAGGCTCCTCACAAAAAAGAATCTCTATAGGACAAGCAAAGAACAGAGCCAGTGAAAGAAGAGTGTCTTTGTCCCAAATCTGAGGTATTCATATTCTGGCTGAAAATAATTAGCAGTGTTTCAAACTATTAAGATTCCTATGGAAGGCAGCAAACCAAAATATGAAAGTCTTTACAATATCTAATGCAAGACCTCTGAACAGCCATTGTGTTAAATGTCACAAGAGATTTTCATCTTAGTATTTAGTGGCTGGCAGGAGATGACTCAGTGCCATGGAATTTAATTTTAAATTGTTTTCAAATAAATTCACAGAGTCCAATAGCATGAAACCTTGGAAGGTGACGGGGTGGCTTTAAAGATTTGAGAGTTCTTAAAGCCATATATCAAAGGTTCCCTCTGACAGTTATGGGGATTTATCGTGTTCTCAACCTCAATTGTTTCTATAAGCTCTCAACCATGATTCCCTATGCAAGAAAATTAAGTTTGGATATCTTGCCATCTTCGCCTGCCTGGGACCTCAAAATATCTAACCCCACGTACCTAGAAACTGCTCAAACATTCCTTTCTAGGGGCTGTCATTAAGTCCCCATTTTCTGGATGGGGACACAGAGGGTGCAACCATTGGTCAAGGTTACCCAGTGAGTCAGCGGCAAAGCTGGGAATGCAACCCAGACTTTCTGACTCCCTTGCCCGTCCTCTGACCATCAAACCACATGCTCCTGACCAGGATGAAACAAGCTTGTCTGTCTCAGCATTTGGAGGGAGCTTAGTCAAACTGCAGTTTATCCATTTCCCTTTCGAACATTCATATGCCATTTATTTCATCGGCTAATGGACAAATGGCTCCAGATCATTTTTCACTCTAAAAAACTTATTTTTTATTAATTTTTCAAGGAAAGGCTATCTTAATTTGGAAAAACAAGAAAGACCGCTTTTTTCCCCCCATCGTATCACATTGTGTAACACTGACAGTGTGGCTGCTTCGAAAACCCACAGAAGCTGCTTCCTTTGCCCTGCCGATGGCCAGTTCCTTTGCCAGCTTCTCCATGTGGCCTTCCTTGTACTGGGGTCGGGCGTCCCGTGGTTCCTGGCAAAAGCAGGTCCCATGGACAAGCCAGGCCTTGACGTGGCTGTTCCTTCTCCTGCTCTGTTTTTTTAATCTCTGACTGCACTGGGTCTTCGTTGCTGCGCGCGGGCTTCCTCTAGTTGCGGTTCGCGGGGGCTACTCTTCGTTGCGATGCACAGGCTTCTCGTTGCGGTGGCTTCTCTCATTGCAGAGCACTGGCTCTAGAGCTCAGGCTCAGTAGTTGTGGCGCACGGGCTTACTTGTTCCGCAGCATGTGGGATCTCCCGGACCAGGGCTCGAACCCTTGTCCCCTGCATTGGCAGGCGGATTCTTAACCACTGAGCCACCAGGGAAGTCCTCTGCTGCTCTTTTAAATGCTCCTTGACCACAAGAGAACCCAGTTCTCCCACCCCACGTGCCACTTGAAATGTAGTCAGTGGTGACGATCCAAAAGGGCGCCAGCCAGAGTCCAGAGCAACTTTACTAGGGACTAGGGAAAAGCAATACCAGGTCTCCTGCCAGTGAGTACCATCTGCTGCCAAAGACCACAGGGGGGAGAAAGGTTTTTAACACTCTGAGCAGGGGTAAACGCTCTCTCTTTTTCTTGCAGCCCATAAAATTGTTTCTCCCAGCGTTTTATACCTGTCATGTTTAATCATAAATATTTCTTCCTCGAAATGAACTAAATTGTTTACTCCCAAAGAGCTGTTGCCATTTGGGGGACAACTTTCCAAACTCTGGGTTAGGGATTTTGACCAGCCTGCTCCATGCCCTCTCCTTCTGTTGGCAGCTCGTCATCATGCTCTGCAACGACTTTGCTCCAGAGGCTGTCAGCAGAAGCGTGGAGCAGCAGAGAATGGAAGCAGGGGAGAAGAGAGGTGTGTCGTTATGGTGCTATCTAGGCTCCTCTTTCTCCTCCCTTGCCTTTGTTAAACCTGTCTAGTCCAGGCCAAGCAGGCCGTGGTCCGGTGAGATTCCCTGAAGTCTCCTCAAAATGTAGTGCTGTGCCCTAGTGAAGTGCCGCACCTTCCTCGGTGCCCAGCCGCCTGTCCTCTGACTGCAAGAGACTTGAGGGCTGAGGCTATCTCACTACATTTCAGAACAAAGTCCCCACAGACACACAGCGTGGCCCGAAGTCAGTCTCCCTAAAGGTCTTAAAATTATAAACACTTAAAAAGCTGATTCTGCTTGTCATTCCCATCACACATGGCTCCAAATGCATCGTATCCTCCTCTTCTCTAGCTCTTTCTGCACAAGCCATCAGGCACTGTGGTCCCATGAGAAGAAATAAGTTTGCTTAATGTGACAGCACTGGGATGTACTCCAGGGAGAGTGACAACATAATTTTGTTTACTATTCACTCCAAGTTCTAAAGAAGTAAACTTCATTAACTTTTCTGATAAAGCGCAAAGACTCTATTATTTGCCTTACCCACAAAATTAAAAAAGGAAAAAAAAAAACTTTGATGTCTCCAGGAAGGCAGGCTTTTTTTGAAGTTTCTATTGCTCTAGCCAGGTGATCTAGAGGCTGATATTGCTTCAGTTGGCCTCTGACCTCTGATGGAAACGCCCAGGTCGGGGATTCTGTGCAGTGCTCAGCCGAAGCCTGTCTGCCTATCCATGTAGATTTAATGGTCCACCTGGCAGCTCGACTGCTGGAACAAAGAGGTTTTACATCTCTGGCTAATATTATGTATATATTTATAGAGAGAGAGATATAGAGATATGCATTTAGATAGATAGAGAGAGATTTTTCATTCACAGGTTAACAAACCTATGCAGATAGGTATTCAAAGCAGCCTCTCAATCACAAAATAAGGGACTTAAAAATATAACATGGCCCATGGAAGCCTGACTTAAGTCATAGACAGGCCTAGAGAGACTGAAGCCCCATGAGGGGAGAGTGGGGAGGACAAATCAGCCTGGCCCTCCACCTTCCAAATGTGATAGAAGAACTTATGCGCCCTGTTTAGGCTTGTGTCTTCTTGATTCTCTGTCCACAGGGTGGAAATCTGCTCTTATGATAAAAGATCATGAGAAAAACTATCTGGAAAAATGATAATTTTTAGAAAACTGCTTTCAGTTAAAAAAAAATTAGCTAGAAAACCAAACCAAACCCCCAAATTAGATATTGGATCAGATTACTTTATTTTTTTATACTCTTTTTTCTTTCTGCTGAAAGGAAACGGTCGTGTATATGAATGTGTCAGCAAGCACAGGCCCCAGCCTCTGACTGCTCAGAGAAATTAAACTGCTTTCCAAGGGAGTAGCAGGCAAGACCGCCCAAGAAAAGGAGTTTAAGGCCTTTTGCATTCATTCAAATTTATTTGGGGCACAATAGATCTCCCATATATGTCAAACAGTCATCTTTTCTCCTTTATTTTAAAGGTGGCATTTGAAGATCTGAGAGTAAAGAGCAATGTGAAAGTTTCCTTCACAGAACTTGTTCTTTTTCTTCCCCCAGCCCCCCAATAAAATGGTGTTTATGGCTTAATATTACAGAGTTGGAAAGAAAAGATGTGAGTGGGAAGACATGGGATTTAAAAATCTACAAACTGTAGAAATAGAACTATATTTGGAGGTCGAACTTTTTTTTAAAAAGGCAAACTTTGTTTTTTGATTTAATTTTTTTACTGTGGTAAAAATATATATATAACATAGTATTCATCATTTTAGCCATTCATAAGTGTACAATTCAGTGGCATTAAATTCATTCACAATGTTGTATAACCATCACCACTATCTATACCCAAATTTTTTTTTACCATCTCCAATAAAAAGTATCTATGCTCTGGGAATTCCCTGGCAGTCCAGTTGTTAAGACTTGGTGCTTTCACTGCTGTAGGCCCAGGTTTCATCCCTGGTCAGCAACTAAGATCCCACAAGCCGCGTGGCACAGCCAGAAAAGAAAAAGAAAAAAATCTCTGCTCCTAGTTATTATTTAACTAGTCCAATGCCCCTGGTAACACCTCTATTCTTTCTTTCTCTATGAATTTGTGTATTGTAGGTATCTCATATAAGTTGGAATCATACAGTATTTGTTCTGTGTCTGATTTATTTCACCAAGCATAATGTTTTCTAGGTCCATCCATATTGTAGCATGTATCAAAATGTCATTTCTAAAAAAAGCAAACTTTCACCTGTAAAGAGTCAGAATTTTGATCTATTTTCTTCTTATTTGCAGCCCTTGTTCTCTGGAGCTTGTTAATGCTCCATAAAGGAAAGCAGAGGTCTTTGATCTTATAGGGCTTTGCTTTACTTACCATCTTCTGAGCACTTGCAGGTCTTTCCTTGTTGACTGAGAAGCTGAAGAGGTTCTGGATTTTGTTTTTATTTTGCTTTCAGATCTTCTGGTACTGTGAACTGACAAACTCCTCTCTTAAAACCAAACGACTGAAAAATCTGACACTGAGGCACTTACGGTCAACCTCAAAAGCACATTTTTTGACCCTCCTTGACCTGAATACTTGTAATTTTCCTTCAGTTAAACTGAGGAGGGGTACAATGTGTAGGCAATGGGCATTTTACACAACCCACGTTCATGACTCCTCCCTTTTTTAATCACCTAGTGATAAAAAAGTCTAGTGTTTCTCAATCCCAATGGGACAAACGCCACCTTTCACAAATATTTTGTTAATCCTCCTTTAAAATCGTAAAATGAAATTCATAGGCAATATAACCTATATACACCCATTACTTTTTTTAAAAATCAAGACAATGCCTTAAGCATGATATAAATTAGAAATAAAAGAACAATAATTTCTAATAAAATGATATATATTCCAGTAATACGTTTCCCAATTTGCTTGGGAATAACTACATTGAAAGACATAATAAAGTAGTCAGAAGCTGGCATTTAGAGGGAGAGTCACTCTTGAATTCAACAACTACAGATACAAACGAAGACAAGTGTGTTATATAGACAACTAAATCCCTTGAGTAATGTTGCAATTTTCCAACAGTTATGCAAATTTCCAAATCAATGAACAACTTAGAAAAAAGTTCTGGACAGAGTATAAAGTTTTATTCTTAGAAAGTTTAGGATATGTTAAAGCTGTAATAAAATATATTGTGCTTGTATGTAAAATGGAGTTAGATTTTCAGTTCAAATAATGCACGAGTTTGTCCACATTCATGACTGTCCAGCTGGACATACGAAAGTCATATATGGAATGCAGAACAATTCTTTGTGCAGGACTGCCCCGAACTTGCATAACATTGACATCCCTAACATTTGCCCAGTAAATATGAATGGCCCCCAATCAGTGTGACAGTCAAAACACCCACAATTTAAAAAAAAATAACCCAGAGGTAGAAGTAAAACTGGTCTAGTCTTTTTAGAGGTGGGAAACCAGCAGATAATTTTAAGTGCCTTTAAGAATTCCCAAGTATGTTTACATGCCCCATTTCCAGAGTGGGGTCTGGAGAGAGAAATGCTCCAGGGACAAATTCGGCAGGGAGGCTATTTGGGTGGTTGCCGTTTTTGGAGTGATTTTCTCATGTCCTTGCCCATGCCATGGGCCTGAGAGCTTACCCTTTGCCTTTCTCTTTAGACGCTCTGTCCACCGCCACCTTTGCCAAGCTTCATAAATGTAGGAAAGTACATAAACAATTTTACTGTGGCATGGTGGAAGCTCTGGGGTTGAACATGCAAATTATGTCGTTACAGCTTCAAAAAAGGTTCAGGCTCTTTCCTCCATTTCATTTTGCCTTCTAAGTTCACCCTTAATTGCAGACTCCAGACCAAAGCTGCAAGTCTTGGCATAGCTCCCATACTATTAAAAACTCTAAGAATTCCTTTCTATATGTGTCTCCAATCCTACCTCCAACTTGGTTCCGTGCCCACACTAGTAGTTTGTCTGAACCAAACTTGGTGGCTTCCTGCATTCTGTGCTACAGTCACCCTGGAAACTGTACTTTCCACTCTCCATCAGGACATCCCTGGGCATCTCTCAAACAATCTTGACACATTTCAAAAATATGTTCTAAAAGAGCCAGGTTCCTTCTATGCCTCCACAGAATCTAAAATTTTTCTCCATCCCCCATCACTTACGTTGTCTGCTCAGATCCTCAAGATAATCCTGTAAAGTAGATCAGGGAGATGGCATTTTATCACTAAGGTTCACTGAGGTACAGATTAATTGATTTGCCAAAGTCACACAGCTAATAAGTAGCAGAACTGGGAAAATAACGTAGATTTTGGGTTACTTATTTGTTTTTGTCTTTATTTTCTTACATTTAATTCAGTAGGATTTTCAGGGATTATTTCACTAACTCCATTAAAATAAAAAACTCTTTGGTGCACGATGTCATATTTACCGTTTCCATACTCATTTGAAATTTTGCAAATCTCTCCAAAAGCTTTCTTGCTTTTCTTGCTGTCAGTACAGTCGGAAAACCCCTCATTTTCTAGTCTATCATCATATCCCCAGAAGTGCCTCTGCCCTTCAGATGGTTTAAGGTGCCCTTCCTTTGACCCTTTTCACCATTGTTATTTTTTCTGGATACACAGAAACCAGAATTGCCACACTGAAAGATATGTATGGCCTACATTTTGGTAACAGAGGAGTGATAATATTTTCTTTTTTATTTCTGAAGCATATTGTAGGCAGAATACTCTGAACTTGAAGCTTCTCAGAACGGCAATTACTGTCTTCACCATTCACTGAGGCCCCAACTTCCCATGCATTTCACCCTTTTCCTAAAGCCCTGACTGCTCTTCAGCCTTCTCCTGTCCTAAAATCCCACACAGACTTCAAGGCCTAGTTTGCGTGCTGTAGCCTCTATGAAGCTTTCTTTAAACTTCCAAAACAATCCCTCTATTTCTCCCATAGCACATCGTCTAAAACTTGTTTAGCACTTATTTAATTCTACAGGATATTATAATTAAATGCTCACAAAGGTTTGTTTTATATTCATTCTTATTTATGCTTTGCATTAAATTTCACACATTTTCCTGCTCATCATTGAGATTGTATCTCATTGCTTCTTCCTGACTTCATGTTTCTTCTTCCTCGTATAAACTGTCTCTGAGAGGATCTGTAAATGGTAAATTTTTTGAATTCTGTTTCAATTAGGAAATTTTTGTCTGCAAGTAACAAAAATCCCTACTCGAAATTTTTAAAAACATAAAGGAATTCAATTATCTCACTTACCACCAGGTCCTGAGATAAGTGCAGCTTCACAAGCAAAGACATCACGTAAAGGAAAGTTTCTTCTCGCCATCCCACTCTGCCATCCTCCACCTTTCTATTCTGCTCTGGGGTTGACACCCTTCTTGACAATGGCTGCCACAATCCCAGGAATCACTGGCAAACATGACAATGTCCAAGGGAAGAGCACTCTGCCTCTTTTCCCTATGATCTCTTGAAAGGAAAAGAGACCTTTCATATAAGCCCCCTGGCAGATTTATCCTCACATCTTATTGGCCAGGACTGAGTCACCCAGCCCTTTCTATATGTACTAACCACTGTCAAGGGGAATGGGATTACTATGATTAGTATAGACTAATTAAGATTTACCCTTTGTCAGGCCAGAAGGTAGGGTAAACAACACTATCAACTTGGGACATAGATAACACTTGGTTTTTGGACAACACTTACAGGAAGAACTTTCCAGAATGCACTTAGTCCCCATAAGAGAGTTCTTGAACCAGGCAAAGCAGGATGCACCATGGGTAGTGCCCTGGGGCAGAGAGCTGGTGCCTGTGCTGCTTTAGCATGTATAAAGAAGCGAGGGCAGGAATACTTAACTAATCCTATAGCAACAGGAGTTTTCAGTCAGAGCACTGGTCTTGATGGTGAGGACTTGATGGAAGTCCTCACCATCTTCTTGATGGAAGCAGGACAATAGCCACCTGGAGGAGTTTTTTTTCCAGTTCTGGTGTCAGCTAGAGATCTCATAGTTCTCCTCACTGAGCTAGCTTTTTGCTCGATTACCTAAGGGAACAGGGTGAGAGAATTTGTCTTGCCTCATCCCTGAATCACATGGAGGAAGAATGTACACCTCAGTAAAAACAGGGCTCTACCAGCAAGAGAGAAAGCTCTTTTCAGTAGGCTATTGATGTGCCTTATACCTTGAATGCTTGAAACCCTTACCGACTATGGTTAAATCTTAATTTTAGAGTCAAAAGTTCTTTTCCTTCAATTCTCTGATGCTTTTGCTTCAGTGTCTTCTCTTACCCAGTACTGCAGATGAGAAATCTGTGGGTTATCTGTTTTGATTCTCTGGAGGAGCTTTTGCAACTTTTTAAAATCTTTTAAGTATGAAAATGTCATAATTTTGTGCGAATTTGTGAGGTTGTTCATCCTGTTTGGCACACGGTATTACCTTTCAATCTAAGAGCTCTTTTTTTTCAGGTGTTATTTATTTGTCATTTACTTGAAGATTTCCTTCATTATCTCTATTTTATTCCTTCAGACTGGCCCAGGGGAACCATGCATCATTAAACAGGCTTTAAAATTTGCAGATATCTCATCCAAGTCTCCCAACTTCTCTTGCACATTTTTACCTATTTGCTGTTTATGCTCTCTTCTGTAAGGACAGTTGACCCAGTTTTTAGCTCATTATTTAGCTCTTTAGTTTTTCTTTTCTGCTGTTCAGTCTTACATTTAGTTTTTCTAATAAACCTCATTATTGAAATATAACATGCATAAAGAAAAGTGAATAAATCCTAGGTGTACAGGTTGATGAAGAATCACTAAGTGAACAACACATGTGTAACCCTCACAGGTGAAGAAAGAAGACAGCACCAAGAATGTTGTCTTTGCTTCTTTTTTTCTTTTTAAAATTAATTAATTAATTTTTGGCTTTGTTGGGTCTTCGTTGCTTCGCACGGGCTTTCTCTACTTGCAGTGAGTGGGGGCTATTGTTCGTTGTGGTACGCGGGCTTCTCATTGCAGTGACTTCTCTTGTTGCAGAGCACAGGCTCTAGGCATGCAGGCTTCAGTAGTTGTGGCACGAGAGCTCAGTAGTTGTGGCACACGGGCTCTAGAGTACAGGCTCAGTAGTTGTGGCACACAGGCTTAGCTGCTCTGCAGCATGTGGGATCTTCCCAGACCAGGGCTCAAACCCATGTCACCTTCTTTGGCAGGCGGAAGAAGAACCACTGCGCCACCAGGGAAGTCCTGTCTTTGCTTCTTTAATATATAGGGTATATATTTCTGATATGGAAACTTAGTAAAGTGAAAAAATAAAGAGACAGTGGAAAGTACTGCTAGAATAATCTTTAACTTAGTTTGCAATTCAAGCCAAGTGTTCATTCTGTAAGTACAGCCATCTGGTCCAGGGCAAAGAAGGGTTTTTGTTCAAATGAGAAAAATGTGAGATCCTCCATCTCTATAATGATCCAGTTCACAATGATATTGCCGACAAATTTTCTAATTATTCCATCTTGCTCATATGATTATTTTCTCACTCATCTTCCCTCTCTATAATATTAGTTCATGATTTTTTTATGGCCAAACCAAAGAAAGTGGAAATTTTTCTGACCACCCCCTCTCCTAAAAATCTAAGGATGGATTATTGTGCAAGGACCCTGCTGTGGCTAAGCTCCAGCCTGAAAAGGGGAGTTGGGAAGGTTAAAAGAAAATGACTATCTCCTCTCAGTAAGAGATGCATGGAAGTGTCCACTCTCCCTAGACCATCAAGTAAACTAGCTCGCCCATGCCCTCAGGAGTAATCTGGGAGGAAATGGTAGAGAGGTATACTGTCTTCCTAGTCTAATTCTCTGCTTTTTGCCCCCAAAGTTATCGTCATTCATTCTTCTTGTTGAGGACTGACCGTCTCAAGAGAAGAAAGATCTCAAGGAATTGATCACAACTTGCAGCTCTTATGTGGATTCAGTGAAGTCTCAACAAATATCCAGGTCATTCAGTGGCTGGAAATCTATATGATTAGTTCAATTCAACAGATGCTTTTGTAACACCTGTCATTTTTTTTTTTATTCATTCAACAAATATTTGTCAGTCACCTACTCTGCACCAGGCTCTGTTTTAGGAGCCATATAATGGACACAATAAATAAGATGAGACCCTGCTTTGAAGGAAATTCCAATTTAGTTGGAAGGAAAAGGCACACAGAAATAATGAAAACCAATAACAGGAAAAGGCATGTACCCTGGAGCAGTATAAATAAATGACACTGGGGGCAGGACGAGGGAGGTCAAGAAAGGGAGATCATACTCAGATCAGTAAACCAGGATGGCTTCATAGAAGATCGCATTTAACCTTGAAGCTAGGTAGGAATTTGACAGAGATGCAGGAAAGAAGAACGTTCCAAGAGAGAAAACTGCATAAAGAAAGGCATGGAGTTGAAGGTAGGCAAAATAGTTAGGTGTGGCTGGGATGAGAATAGAGACAAATAAGCAGAGGTAGATTGTTTTTTAAAAAAGAGAAAAAGTTGGTCTATGTGCACCATACGTATGGATCACAGTCCTAACCAATAGTCAATGGAAGCTGTAACATCCAAAACAAACTATTTTATAGAAGATATAGAGCTCCTGCTTAAAAGTAAATGATATTTTTGTTAATCCAGTATAACCTGGGTTAAATGCAAAGTGCTAAGATGAACGCTTTCCTCAAGGAATCCTCTTTTTAATAAAGGAATTAGAGGAACCAAAAACTTGCCCAGTTTTCCTAGATAAAAATATGGATAAGTTAAAGTAAACATTAATGATTGAAGAGTTAGTTCTCGCTGAAAGGAACATGGAAGGCTCTGTGGAAAATGCACATTTAAGCATGGTTTTGAATGATGGGCCAGGAGCTGGAGAAGATGGAAGTGAAATCAAGCTCCTGGTTTTGTAATATTGTAATATTTGTAATGCTCATGGACAACAAGCATGGAGCTTGTGAAATCACTCTCCCTCCATAGTCATAGCTACAGAAGCACTCTGACCCAGCCAATTAACTGTGGGTATCTAATGAACATTTCATTAGCATAAATTGCTATGATGGATAGAAACTTTATGAATCCTACGCAGCTCTCTAGGCATTTAAATAGAGGCTTTGTTTGTCTTCTGAAATCATTATTACAAAATAGAGGAATATTTACAATACAATAGTATAGGAAGGCTAAAGTGGGGTAGTGACCATAGATGAGGTATGAGCAACATGTTCTAAGGCCTTAAATGCCATCTTAAAAAGTTTAGCTCTTATTC
The DNA here is from genome assembly GCF_964374135.1 of Grampus griseus. Classification (NCBI taxonomy): domain Eukaryota; kingdom Metazoa; phylum Chordata; class Mammalia; order Artiodactyla; family Delphinidae; genus Grampus; species Grampus griseus. Next base: position 59,256,936 of record NC_139003.1, on the reverse strand, counting down.
TAAAGACAATGGGAATCATCAAAGCATTTTGAACCAGGAGCAGGCTTTCACTTTAGAAAAGTCACTCCGGCGGTTGGAAGAAAGAAATGAGTGGTAGGTGGGCTGAAGACCTAGCACCCAGTCAATATTCCACTATAGCTGGGCAGCCAGGGCAGGGTGGGCTCGTAACATGGCATAGTAACTAAGACTGGTTTCAGAGCTGGAGAAAGCACTTACTGCGAACCGTCTGGTTACGTCGTTAAGGTCCCTCACCACCCCCTGTTTGTCAGAACACTGCTCAAGCCAATTTTTTAAACCAAAAGGCTTAGGAATGAGAATATCACATACACTGAGGAAACTTTAATTTAACTTTCCTGAGAGTGGGAAACCAACCTCTTGCAAAGTTCAGCACATTCCTCAAAGCTGCTCTCACTTTCCTGCCTCGCTGAGTCAGGCAGCAAAAGGGCTTCGTTGCTAAGACAACTCCATACAAGGCCCTCCATGCCGCGCTGCCCTCTGCAGCCATCTCTGGCCAAACCCTTTGGGGTTGCTTGGAAAATTACAAACCAAAACTGGCAAGCCTACTTCTTCACATATCTTTTACAGAAATCCCACTTAGATATCCCTTTCTATCAACCACTTTATTTCTGTTGTCAGTCTCTCCAGCCCCAAACTCTTCCTTCTTTGAAAGGAAACATGGGCTTTCCAAGCAAATAAGATTTTATTTCCTGATATCTTCAGACCTCATTTCCTATTCTTCTGTTTGTTTGAAACTTATCTAAGGAAGGACTAGAAAGGGAGGGAGAGAAGCTGCATCTGATCTACTATACGTCACTCAGGGCTGGGTGCTCTGATGCATGAAAGTACCACATTTAAATGCATTTCCTTGTTGAAACATATGACATCATATATTGAATAAGAGCAATATAGAGCATCTGGCTTTCAAAAAGGTATCTGGCAAAGTTTCAGGATAAGGAACAAGGTGAAGAAATGGGGACTGGATAAGGTTATGTGGTTAGAATGATTCAAATCTGACAATACCCAGAGGATGTTGATTAATGAACCACTGAGATTTTGCAAGAAGGGCTCTATTCTTAACCCCCTCCTTTTCATCAAATTCATAATCACTTGGATAGCAACATATGCTATTAATTTTGCAGATGACCGAATACATTTAGTGCAATGCTAAGCACTTAGTAATTGCTCAATAAATGTTTGTTGAATTTAATTGAGAGGAAACTGTTGATACTTTACATGACAGAATCACAATTCTAAATTAGTTCATTAGGCTGAAAGAAAGTAAAAATACAAATACAATAATATTGAAAAGGGATGGATGAATTTTGTGCTCTTGGGCTCAAATAATCAATGGTACAACTGTAGGACTGAGAAAGCCCAATTTAGCATATGAAAAAAAATTAGAATTTAGTTGACGATAAGCCAAATATGAATTAATAGGCTGCTTTCCTCTCCTTACAAAAGTAATACAGGCTACATAGCATCATGGACAAATCAAGGGAGATAACAGGGTTTGCCATTGCACTATTTAGACAACATCTGGAAACTGTGTTTCATATTAGGCACTGTGTTTTAAGAGGATCATTAATCAAGAAACTGTGTCCAGATGAGAATGGGCATAATGGAAAGGGGCTCCCATGAGAAAAATGTAAAGACATTTGGATTATTTGTCCAAATTATAAAACAAAATGTATGCAGGTATAGGGGTAATAATAGGATTCTTCATGATAGCTACTTTCACATGTTGAAAGGCTATCATATACAAGCAAGATTCACATTATTCTCGGTTGCTTCAGAGGGCTTAGCTTAACTAAGCTAAGATTAACATAGCTTAACTAGGACCTTGAAAAGAGTGAAAACAAAGCAAAGTTTGGCTGTAGATAAGAAATAATCCTTTACCAAATAAAATAGTCAACAAATGAAACAGTGAGTGCTACAAAGTAATATTGAAAAGCAGGTTACTTTTAGAGAGAAGTATCACATAAAGTAGTTTGTTGGATTTTTAAAAGGACTCTATATTTTGAAGTCCCTTCCATCTCTAAAACTGCCTGATTGTGATTATAATTATATTGTCTGAAAGCAAAAAACAAATAGTGGTAAACCACCATCAATCAACTAATCATCATGCAGATCAATATGGCACATGAAATATTCATTCAGCTGAATTCCACGAGTAACTTTTGACTGCTTCTTTTGTACTAAGCACTTTGTAGGTACTAATTTTTTAATTGAATAAGACTTAGTGATTTACCACAAGAAGCTTACAATCTTGTGGTGAAGAATGACCTAAATAGATAACTTCAGTATGTTTCTTAGGCACTTGCACTAGTTTCCAATTGCTACTGTAATACATTACCAAAACTTAGTAGCTTAAAACATTCACAATTTTATTGTCTTACAGTTCTGAGAGTCAGAAGTCTAAAATGGGTGTCACTAAGTTAGAATCAAAATAGCAGGGCTGGTTCCTTCTGGAGGCTCTAGGGGAGAGTCTGTTTCCTTGCCTTTTTCAGGTTCTAGAGGTCACCCATATTCCTTGGCTTGTGGCCCTATTCCTCCAAGTTCAAAGCCAGAAATGTCAGGCATAGTCATTCTCACACTGCCATCTGTCTGGTTCTCTATATTCTGCCTCTCTCTTCAGAACTTAAGGACACGTGATTATGTTGGGCCCACCCAGATAATCCAGGATAATCCCCGCATCACAAGGTCAGCTGATAGCCGTGTAGTATTTAACTCAGTATTGTCACATATTCTAGTTTTTCAAGGGAAGCTGCAGATTTGGATAGTTATATATAAAATACTGGAGAATTTTACACTGCAACTCTTATAAAATATATCTGTGGACCAGATATGGCCCATAGGCTACTAGTTTGCAACCTCTAGTCTAAGATGAAGAAAGTTTTTGACTGATTAACCAGCAATTCTTAACCTGGAGTCCAGGATAGAATTCAGGAGGCCAGGAGCCTGAATGTGGAAAAAAATATATCTCCATTTTTATTTATATAACACGAATTACATATCTTTTAAATATCTGTTTAAATATCTTTATATTAAACAATAGAAAATAAATTATATGCTTTAGTTTTTACTAACCTCCAATAGAAATTTAGCATCTCCTTATTTATGAATATCAGCAACAAACCGCAGTAGTATTAGGAATACCTGTAGCTATCACCCATTATGTTACATTACAGTGTTGCAACATTTCAAAATATCTTCTATGCTCACCACTACTTTGAAATTATGGCAATTTGTAGATCCATCCTAGATCTACTTGTTTAATGTATTAATAAAGCAGCACATATAATACCATATCACGAATTTGCTTTTATTTAAATATTTTGATAACTGTATGTCATCATATTTGGTTACTTTTACCATGCTGTTTTATTTTATATATTTAGAAAGATTATTCTGAGAAGAGTTCCTTATGCTTCACCGGACTGCAAAGGAGTCCATGACACGTGCAACACACACACACACAAACACACACACACACACACACCCCTTGAGCCAAACGAGGGGAATGAAGGAAAAAGGCAAGGAGAAATACGACTCAAAGCCAACACTCAAAACTGTCCAGCTTAGTTTACACTTTGATAAAATATTAGTATGTGCCCAGGGGGCACTTGTCAATCTCTGTCACTGAGGCAGTGACATTAACTCTTTCAGGCTTCGCAGGTACTGCAGTTGAGTCTAATTTCAATTACCAGAAGTGACTTGAATCTTGGTGGAAACTGAAGCCTGCTGTTGTTAAGCTCTATTATTAAAGTAATAGCATCTTGTTCAGTTAATAGGTCGCACAGGAACGTCATGTAGTTAGACATGAAGATTTTTGGTTTAGGGCTTGCTGGGCTGAGGAGCTACTGAGTGTTTGCTTGCATCCCGTTTCACCAAAGCCTCTCTCTGCTGGTGGATGATGGCTGATTGCTTTGCAGGTCTGGGAAATGTGTTTGGCCTACTCCATTCTGGGCTGTCTGCTTTGCTTGCTTTGGTTTTGCAAGTCTGAGCTCAGCTGTGGGTTTATTTAGTTCCAGGAGACTGGCGTTGGCTTTTCACATTCCTAGGTCTCATGTGTCTGAAGACCTTCAGTTTGGCTTTACAAATGATCCTATGGTGTAACACTAGCTCCTGAATGGTAACATAAGTTTGGTAATAATAATAAAACAGAAATAGGGAGCTATCAGAGATTATTAGTACTGGCATGTGAATTAAACCATATTGCAACAAATCTGTTTCAAGGGTAATAATCTTAGTTTGGACAGAATTGAATTCAAGACCTCAGCCTCGCTGGCATTTCCCACATCCACTTCCTCTAACTTTGAAGCTTTCCAGATCACTTAAATGGTGTACGCTCTCCGCTAGTCTCCAATAGTCCTCTAAAAGGAAATCATTCCTACCAACCTCTGTTTGCAAATGTCTTGACATTTTTTGAGTTGCAGGTAGCTGAAGGCCCAAAGTTATAAACAAGAGGGTCTCCATACCTGTCTATGGTTCCTAAAGGCAGATATTTGTCTCTTTCGTTCATTGTGGCATCTCTGCCTGGCACACTGATAGGTGTTCAAAAAATATGTGTTTAGTAAATAAATGAATCAATGCAACACAAATACTTATAATTACAATGCTTCCTTCAGAAGTTATTGAAAGGATTATTTAAGATACCATGTTAAAACCTTCATAAACTCCTAAGTCCTATATAAGTGAGTAAATTGAATTCACTAGTGCCATAAACCATGGTTAATCTCATCCCCTCCTTTCATGTTAAGTCCAACGAAAAATGCAGAAAATACATTTATACTAACTTTTGGTTGTATAAGAGTCTTTTGGTTATATAAAAGTCTGTCCCTAAGCAAAACTGTATAATTGGCATGCTGCCATTCCAGTCTCCTTTTATCGAGACTTTTGGGGCACCCCCAACTTCCAGGGGTACAGGGCCTCCCAAAACCTTGTACATTTGACATAATTAGTTTTGAAGATACTTCTATCCTTATTCCAGACACAACATTTCTTAGCATCGCCGCGTCACCATCAAAACTTTTGTTTCCATGTACTTTCTTTCTCAGCATTACAAAGCTAACCTGAAATCCTTAATGTGTATCAGTGTGTCATCAGCAGGTTTCTGTTTAATGTGATATCTTGGGTTGTGCACATGTCTTTCATTAGGATCAGATACTTCAGCTATCCTGGCAAAATGATGGGAGAATATTGGCTCTTCAAGATCATTTAATGTTATACTGCATTGGCCCACATTGTTATACCTATTTTATCTGTGCATAGATCCAGCTGGGTAACACACGCTGAGGCTTATTTTGCCTCTGCTCTGCCCTGGTACACTGGGAGACTTGGGCAAATTGCCCCCCTCTCTCTCTGCCTGAGCTACTTCATCTAGAAATTGAAAAGGGAGTAGTGGAGTGCCCCAGATAATCTAGTCCTGTCTGCACCTAAAGGAGCAATAATTCTGGCGTTATCTGTACTATGCTTCAGATGAAATAAATCAGGTTAAAAGAGAAATTTGTAAGAGATGCTGCTGTTTTTCTCACCTTCACTTGGCATCACACCCTTAATGAAATAGAGTAATTCAGGAGCCAAAGATACGATATATATACATACACACACATACATATATCTTAAAGTGATAAGAAGACAAAAAATGATTTTTGATTTTTGAACAATGACCAAACTCACATTCTGCAAAGAGAACTATATAAATTTACTGAACTAGAAAGTATATACCTCACAGTGTGTTCTCATAACTGTTTTTACTTCCCCCACTTTCAGAATCTTGTGACACTCAGAATGGTTCTTCAGGCCAATTACTACTGGTCACACAGTTCTGTGCAGGTTTCAGTATGTCTAGCCTGAGCTGTCTGAATCTTCAGTCTCATCAGGATTATCATCTTCACTACCCATCAGTGGGACAGGAAGGTCTAAACTCACATTTGTTGTGGAGGAATTACTTTCTACTTGAGATTCCTTCAATATGCAAAAGCATGGATAGCACCATACTTCCTATTTAATATCATTAAATATGCCTGTCATATTTTATGCCTGAAGAGCTTGGAGTGCTATTATTCAGTTGCTTTGTGTCCTGCCTAGTGTAGGCACATATACACATTTATGTTAGTGAGAGTAAGGCTAAATTTCTGCATCAAAGAGGTCCCCACGCACACACACACACAAAGAATTAGTGGCTTAAAGAAACAAATCGCCTTCTCGATTATGTACCAGCCTGAAGTAAGTATTGCCAGCTGGTGAATCTGCTTACATGATGATCATTCAGAAACCCAGGCTAACAGTGGCTCACCCATCTTCAGTATTTACCTCCAAGTAACACCCTAAATTCCCTTTATGAGCTTAAAAATAGACCACAAACAGATAATTTTATCACTTTGTAGTTAAAAATGTGACCCATAAATCTACTTATCTCCACCTAAAATTTGCCTCTCTTTTTTGTTTTAATTAATTAATTTATTTTTGGCTGCATTGGGTCTTCATTGTTGGGTCTTTGTTGCTGTGCAAGGGCTTTCTCTAGTTGTGGTGAGCGGGGGCTACTCTTCGTTGTGGTGCATGGGCTTCTCATTGCAGTGGCTTCTCTTGTTGCAGAGCTCGGGCTCTCGGCACACGGGCTTCAGTAGTTGTGGCACACGGGCTCAGTAGTTGTGGCTCGCAGGCTCTAGAGTGCAGACTCAGTAGTTGTGGCGCACGGGCTTAGTTGTTCCGCAGCATGTGGGATCTTCCCGGGCCAGGGCTCGAACCTGTGTCCCCTGCATTGGCAGGAGGATTTTCAACCACTGCACCACCAGAGAAGTCCCTAAAATTTGCCTCTTTTTAAAATAAAAATCATGGCATAGTGACTAATTTAACGCTTCAGGTGTAGTGGGCAAACTGTTGATAAAACAGAGAATTTCCATTTTTATTAGCTCCATTGACAACCAAATAAATGAATCTGGAGGCTTATTTATTATATATACGATTCTTCTTTATTATATATACGATTCTTCTTCTATTCAATAAAAAATGTCAAAATTGGTAATAAAGTCTGTGTTTTTTAATGTCTTTTTTTGCAATCATGTTAATATGCCAATGTCAGGCTGTCCTTTCTATAGAAGGAACAAACGTCAAAATATAAACAAAGGAGTAAGTTCCTTTGTGTTCCATTTTTGTTGACACTGAATTTTCCTTCTGAACAAAAATAAAGCCCGTTTTTCTCATAAGTAGTGACTTTAACTTGACCAGAAAGGAAAAATAAAAAGACAGCAATGTGTTGGCAAATGCCAGGAGACAGTGGTGACTGTTTGTATTTTTATAGTGCATTGTGAAAGACATTTAACAAAAAAATTTGAAAGAATACTAAGAATAAATACTTCTAAAGGTCTCTGGCTCCCTTTTAAAGAATGACTTGAAGGATGATCAGCATTCATCCCTGATAAATAGATAGTCAAGATAAATAGGGATAAATAGAAAGTCAAGAAAATAAATCAGCTTATAAATGAGCGTATTTACCAAAACCCAGAAAATTTTAAAAGTTATGCTATTCACATTGATAGAATACAAGTTTGTTTACTGCCATGGAGAGCAAGACATTTTATTGGATACAACTGCCGTATGGTTTCCCTGCTGGCCTAGATCTCTTAGGCAAGTAGACCCACAGCAGCTGAGCAAACACTCCAGAGCTTTATGTCGCTCAAGACCACCGCAAGGGCTGCTGGAGGAGTGGAAGGCAGCCACCCTGTGGAATCTGAGGGAGAGGCTTCTGAGAATGAGGTGGTCTTGGGGCATCAGAAGCCTACTATGGACTGAGTGCCAAGGTGTTGAGATTCCCAGATCAGCAAGGTCCCATTCTCACAGACCCCTGAGATCAGATAAAGTCTGGGGCCCCCTGCTTGCCTGTGTCAGACAGCCAACGGCACTTGGTGCTAAGTCCCAGCGAACTGCTTCTCTGCCCTCCCACGGCTGTCCCACAGTAGTTTTGGCCCAGATTGGTTCCTGCTACATTTCCTTTCTCCACTGCCATGTAGAAAAGTCTGATGGGGCATGAAAAATTGTATTGCAGGCCAAATAATACACTCTATTTGAAATGACTGGCCTGGTATCCTTAAATAAAAAATAATTTTGCTTCTAATCTCAAATGCCAGTCTACAAACTTGCAAGAAACCCAGAAGACCACAGGATGAGGTGATATAGACTACAGTGAGGTAGAGAACAGAAAAGGGAGATATCATAAGAGCCTGAGGAAAATGTGGATAATTAGAAAATGTGGCTGCTGTGTTGGACTTTGAAGGCATTCAGCTGTAACCAAGGCCTTCCCATGACACAAAAGTGTGAGACAAGGTTAGTTATATATATAATCTTCTAGTAAGTTCGTGAAAGTTAATTCTACCAGCATAGCTTTTAATCTTTTTAAAAATGTTTATTTATTTATTTATTTTAGCTGTGCTGGGTCTTATTTGCGGCATACGGGATCTTCGTTGTGGTGTGCATGATCTTTAGTTGTGGCATGTGGACTCTTAGTTGCAGCATGCATGGGGGATCTAATTCCCTTACCACAGATAGAACCCAGGCGCCCTGCATTGGGAGCACGGAGTCTTACCCACTGGACCACCAGGGAAGTCCCCTAGTTTGTATTATTAAAGACAGTGATGATGCAGCCTGATCTCTTGTAGTGTATACAATATTAATAGAAATAGTTACAAACTAAGGTTATCAAATATATGAATACACAATCAATGCAAAATATTCTTTTTTTAAAAAATTTACTTTATTTATTTTTGGCTGGGTTGGGTCTTCGTTGCTGCGCGCAGGCTTTCTCTAGTTGTGGAGAGCAGGGGCTACTCTTCGTTGCGGTGTGTGGGCTTCTCATTGCTGTGGCTTCTCTTGTTGCAGAGCACAGGCCCTAGGCACACAGGCTTCAGTAGTTGCAGCACTTGGTCTCAGTAGTTGTGGCTCATGGGCTCTAGAGCACAGGCTCAGTGGTTGTGGCACACAGGCTTAGTTGCTCCGTGGCATGTGGGATCTTCCCAGACCACGGCTCGAACCTGGGTCCCCTGCATTGGCAGGCGGATTCTTAACCACTGCACCACCAGGGAAGCCCAATGCAAAATATTCTTGTCAGGTAATTCAGTTGGAAAGCAGTCACTCTTCTTCTGTAGCCTGTGCCCACATGTGCACTAGCGTGTGTTCACACATGCAGAATGCTCAAGGAAGGACTGAAAAGAGAAAGATGAGTATAGAAAAACAACTAAGGAAAATGTGAGGCAGAATTGGAAATCAAAACAAACTTACATCTGAAATGATGTGATTAATTAAATGATGTGGCCCTCAAACATCAAAGTAATGCAAGAACAGGGATGTTTTCCAAAGCTCCTTTGTTGAATAAGGGAATCATTTCACTGTATGAATTACAATATACACGACACTGGTCCTCCTTACTAGTCATAACAAAAATTACCTGAAACATATACAGAGTGAAGGAAAGAATTTCGGTTTTGAATACTGAGAATTCAAGAAGAGAGAAGTTATTTCCTCTAAAGGCTGAAAATTTACCATATATATATATATATATTCTGTGACTATAAGTGAAATCTTTTTCTCCTTTCCCTTGAGAGTCTGAAATAATTTAATCTTTTTGTAATTTTTTTTTTTAGAAAACAGACTGTAAACATTCACATTATTAAATATATATTTAGTGGATAGAAAAGAACAAGAACAAAAATTTCAGCTGAGGAGTTTCTGCCAAGAAAAGATCTGATTGAATTTTCATGATGCTTAGAAAAATAGAGTAGGCTGTATTCTGTACATTAATGCTCTTTGGAAAGTTATAGGCTGGATTTTAAATCCATTTTATGATAATAATAAGTCACTTTAAGTATTGTCATTATATGCTGTTAAGTTAAATATAATTATTTAAATTAAATCATAAACTGAAGTTTCCTTCTTTTAAAATAGAAAAATCTAGCAGTTACCCCGTAACAAAGTGGTCAAATGTAGCATCCCTAGTAATGGGACAAATCGTTCATGATGTTACTCTTGATGGGGTGCTATTGGAAGTACATAATACAACCTATATAGTATTCTCACCAAAATGTTTAACCTGAACATATTCACAAGAAAACAACCAAATCTAGATTACAGGACATTCTCTGAAAGAATTGGCTCTGACCCTTAAAAACTAGTTAATGCCATAAAAGACAAACAGGAGACGGGACTATTCTAGATTAAAGGAAACTAAAGTGATATGGCAACCATATGTAAATGCATAATCATTGACTGGATCCTGGATCAAAAATAACTACAATAAAGATTATTTTGTAAACAACTGGAGAAATTTGAATATGGACTCTATATTAGATAGATCGTTATTAAATATCTTGGGTGGTTTTGTAGAAGATATAAGAAATACATTCTTAAGAAATACATGTTGAAGTGTTTAGGGGTAAAGGGTCATGTCTGCAAGTTGCTTTCAAGTGTATATACAGACGTGTGTGTGTGTGTGTGTGTGTGTGTGTGTGTGTGTGTGTGTGTGGAGAGAGAGAGGTAAAAGCAAATGTTGTAAAATATTAAGAATTAGTGAATCCAAGTAAAGAGTATATTGTACTGTTCTTTCAGCTCTTTCAAATTCGGTGGATTTGAAATTGTTTAAAGACAATGTAGGTTACTACATCATAGATGAAGGCTATTTCTCTTTAGAAAGCTTTCAGGTAATAAATGAAGGAATGATAGAATTAGACTGTCTCCATTTTGTAATCTTTAATATACTCCTATATCTAAGCATTGAGCATCAATGGTCATAAAAGGAAAAACAATCAGATATTAAATGCCTTTTAAAAGAACACACCACAATTATAAAGTGGATTTGACAAAAAATAATCAAACCTGAAACTGACTAACCCTCTAGGTCAGCTGGTCTAAAACATCAGCAGAATCAGAGTCACCTGAAATGCTTGTTAACCACTGATTGTGGGATTGAAAGCCCAGGGTTTCTGATTCTGTAGGCCTGGGGTAAAGTTCAATAATTTGCGGTTCTAACAGGTCACTGGGTAAAGCTGAGGCTGTGGTCCAAGACCACCCTTTGAGAAGAACCTCACTAGATCAACATACTAATTTACAGGAGCTACAAATGACAGAGGAACATGTCAAATAATATCATGGAGGTGCTATCAGCAAAACCAGACTGTGGGTAAGTAAAGGAAAAAACACTGTTTCTTAAATAAATCAATTGCAATTTAAATAAAGACGAAGGGGACCGTACAGGTTAAAAGATATACCAATCAATTGCAATATGTAAATTTTTACTTGGATTCTTATTTAACTGCATTTTTAAGTATTTATTACATTTATGATGTTTAGAAATTTGACTATGGACTGGATGAATTATGGTTAATGTTTTAGGTGTATTATTGGTATTTTTTAAAAAGAGAGTTCTTATTTCTCAGATATACATATTAAAATATTCATGAATGAAAAAGTTAGAGGGGAAAAAAGTTTAAAAACATAAATAAAGGCAACAAATCTATAATTCTCAATAACTTCACTGATTTTTATTCTCCGGCAAGAGTATTTTTATCCTGCTTGTTTCATCTTTAATATTCCTATTTAGCTTTTTTCTATCTTCCTTTCCCCTGCTGGTGACTCAGCTCTTGGAAATCTGAGATAGCCATCACAATTATTTTCACAGCTAAATTCTCTTTGCTAATCTATGGTACACATGTATTGATTTCCTCATAATTTTGACATTCTTAAATGTCAAAATACTAAAACAACAAGTACACCCATAATCAATATAATTTCTATTTTAATTACAAGCAAAAATATCAAAAATTAGGGCTTCCCTGGTGGCGCAGTGGTTGAGAGTCCGCCTGCTGATGCAGGGGACGCAGGTTCATGCCCCGGTCCGGGAAGATCCCACATGCCACAAAACGGCTGGGCCCGTGAGCCATGGCCACTGAGCCTGCGTGTCCAGAGCCTGTACTCCACAACGGGAGAGGCCACAACAGTGAGAGGCCCACATACCGCAAAAAAAAAAAAAAAAATCAAAAATTAAGTTTAGTTTTATTGTGAAAATATCAAATATAAAGCGTGTATGATGAACATAGAGCTTAAACGATAACAAATGAAAACCTGTGCATCAACCACCCAGCTTAAGAAATAGGATATTATCAGTACCCTTAGAAGATCCCTGTGTGCCCCCATCTAAATCACCTCCCCTGAAAGTAACCACTATGCTGAATTTTGTGCTAATTATTCCTTTGCTGTATTATATAATTTTTCTGCCTAACACTATAGTTGTGTCTATTTTGATATTTATGTAAGCAGACTCATACCATAGTCATTCTTCTGTGTATTTGTTGTTGCTGCTTACAACTTTATGTTTTTGAGATTCAGCGATAAAAATAGGTACAGCAGTAATCCATCCATTTTCACTGCTGGATTAGTATTCATTTGTACAGATACTCCAAGATTTATTTATCACTTCTTGTGTTGATGGATATTTTATCTCTCTTTCCAAATTTTACACCTCCTTATTTGATTGTACTATTACCTCCATTACAAGGTTACCCTAAAATGATGACGCAGAGCTGACTTTTTAAAGTCAGTTCTTCCTAACTTGAGTAGCATGGCTTCAGTGTTTCCCCTTAATTGTGGGCTCAAATATATATTTATATCATGTTAAGGAAATATTCATCTATTCTTAATTGAATGGTTTTGTCAAAAATCATTGCTGGGGGCTTCCCTGGTGGCGCAGTGGTTGAGAGTCCGCCTGCCAATGCAGGGGACGCGGGTTCGTGCCCCGGTCCGGGAAGATCCCACATGCCGTGGAGCGGCTGCGCCTGTGAGCCATGGCCGCTGAGCCTGCGCGTCCGGAGCCTGTGCTCCGCGACGGGAGAGGCCACAGCGGTGGGGGGCCCGCATACCGCAAAAAAAAAAAAAAAAAAAAAAAAAAAAAAAAATCATTGCTGGATTCTGTCAGGTACCTGTTGAACATTTATGGAGATGATCATGTGATATTTCCAATTAGTTCTTTCAATTTAATAGTTTTTTAATATATAAATGTTATTGATTCATGAAATAAACTCCCCTTGCTAATGATGTTTTAATCTTAAATTTTGTTGCTAGAGTTTATTTTAGAGTTTAGTACAATATTTATAAGTGAAATTGGTCAATAGGCCTTTTTTTATATAATCTGTCAGATTTTGGAATCAGTATCACTTTGTAAAAATAATTTGGAATAGAGATTATTTTTTTCTTAATGTTGTGGCTATCTAAATAATACTGTTATTGTATTTCCTTTAAAGTTTTGGTATAACTTTCCATAGAGTCAAATGGCACTGGAGTTTTTCTTTGTTGATTTTCTCTATTTCTTCTAAGGACATCATTTTTTTTTTTTAAGTTTTTCTATATCTTCTGATCAGTTTTGCTATTATATTTTCCTAAATGAAGGTTATTCTGTTCATCCAAATTTGCAAATATATTTTCACAGAGCTGAGTGTTCTCTTATTTTTCTTTTAATTTCCTCTGTTTCTGCCATGATTTCTCTATTACCATTTCTTTTTTATTATACAATACTCTGTTAGTTCCTGGTATACAACATAGTGATTTGATATGTCTATACATTTCAAAATGATCACCATGGTAAGTCTAGTTATAATATGTCACCATACAAACATATTACATAGTTATTGACTATATTTCCCACAATGTACACTTCATCCCTATGACTCGTTTATTTTGTAACTGGAAGTTTTTACCTCTTAATCTCCCTCACCTATTTCTCTCCTCTTCCTACTCCCCTCCCCTCTGGCAACTGCCTGTTTGTTCTCTGTATCTATGACTCTGTTTCTGTTCAATTATATTTGTTCATTTGTTTTGTCTTTTAGATTCCACATATAAGTGAAATCATACAGTATTTGTCTTTCTCCGTCTGACTTATTTCATTTAGCAGAATACCCTCTAGGTCCATCCATGAGGTCACAAATGGCAAGATTCCATTATTTTTTATGGCTGAGTAATAGTCCACTGTATATATATATACTACATCTTCTTTATCCATTCGTTTATTGGTGGGCACTTATGTTGTTTCCATATCTTGGCTATTGTAAATAATGCTGCTAAAAACATTGGGGTGCATGTATCTTTCTTATATGGTGTTTTCATTTTGTTTGGATAAATGCCTAGGAGTGTAATTCCTGGGACGTATGGTAGTTCTATTTTTAATTTTTTGAGGAATTTCCATACTGTTTTCCAGAGTGGCTGCACCAATTTACATTGCCACCAACAGTGTACAAGGGTACTCTTTCCTCCACATCCTTGCCAAAACTTGTTATTTGCTGTCTTTTGGGTAATAGACATTCTGACAGATTTGGGGTGATATCTCATTGTGGTTTTAATTTGTATTTCCCTGATGATTAATGATGTTGAACATCCTTTCATATGCCTATTGACCATCTGTATGTCTTCTTTGGAAAAATGTCTATTCAGGTCTTCTGCCCATTTTTTAATTGGGTTGTTTGGGGGTTTTTTGTTTGTTTGTTTGTTTGTTTGTTTGTTGATGTTAAGTTGTATGAGTTCTTTGTATATTTTGGATATTAACCCCTTATTGGATATATCATTTTGCATTTCTATACACTAACAATGAGCTATCAAAAAGATTAAAAAAGAAAACAATCCCATTCACAATCTCATCAAAAAGAATAAATACCTAGGAATAAATCTAACTGAGAAGGTAAAAGGCATGTACTCAGAAAACTGTAAGACACTGGTGAAAGAAACAGAAGATGACACAAACAGATGGAAAGATATACCATGTTCCTGGATTGGAAGAATTAATATTGTTAAAATGATTATAATACCCAAGGCAATCTACAGATTCAGTACAATCCCTATCAAAATACCAATGGCATTCTTCACAGAAGTAGAACAAATAATTCCAAAATTTATATGGAAACACAAAAGACCTTGAATAGCCAAAACAATTTTGAGAAAGAAGAAAAAAGCTGGAGGTATCATGCTTCTTGATTTTAAACTATATTACAAAGCTGCAATTATCAAAACAGTATAGTACTGGCATAAAAACAGACACATAGATCCATGGAACAGAATAGAGAGCCCAGAAATGAACCCATACTTACATGGGCAATTAATCTATGACAAAGGAGGCAAGAATATACAATGGGGAAAAGACAGACTCTTCAATAAATGGTGTTGGGAAAACTGAACAGCTACATGCAAAAGAATGAAACTAGACTACTTTTTCACACCATGCACAAAAATAAATTCAAAATGGCATAAAGACTTAAATGTAAGACCTGAAACCATAAAACTCCTAGAAGAAAACATAGGCAGTAAGCTCTTTGACATCAGTCTTAGTAATATTTTTTTTGGATATGTCTCCTCTGGTAAGGGAACCGAAAGCAAAACTAAAACAAATGAGACTACATCAAACTAAAAAACTTTTGCACAGCAAAGGAAACTATCAACAAAATGAAAAGGGCACCAACTGCATAGGACAAAATACATTCTTAGGCCTTTTATTTATAAAAAAGTCCACTTACATGTTCTCAGTAGAAACAGAGAAAAGGTAAAAATATGTAAAATTTTAACCTAGGGTAAGCAGTGATCTGAGTGTAATTGCATATTGCCTAAGAAAGGCAACAAATATTACTTTAACAAGTTTCCCATGCTTTTTGACAACTCAGCTAATTTTGGTTCTTTTGTTTTACTTGGCTAAAATATTTATTCTTGTCCAGACATGAATCAATTACTATGTATGTTATCTCCTTGTCAGATATTGCTCCTGCTCAATTTATTTATTTGTAACAATAGGTAGATGATGTAAAGATACTGAGTAGTTTTCATAAGTTAATGATCCTAGATTTCAATTTGCTTTAAAAATAATTAGTTAAAAATTATTTAAATTTTTAAACAAATCAGTTGAAAATATTTGTTCTGTTATCTAAAGTGTAGTGTAGTTTTAAAGCCACAGTATCTGGTCTTCTGACTAAGGCTCAAGAAATACTTGTTTATAATATGATGTAATGAGAAATAATCCAAAGTGATTTCCTTAACTTTGTGGGGTTATAGATATTTCATAGACTTTCAAGTAAGAGAATAAATGACCATTGAAAATAACAGAATAAATACCACCAGCAGGAATTTGTGAGGAAAACAGAGAGCAGTTTGAAAAAATGATGTTTTCCAAATGTTCCCCATATTTCATTCAAGGCTCATCTCTCATTCACATTACCTTATTGTTTTAAAAAATGTTTTGTGCTTTTTTGTGTGTGAAATACTGAAGGTTACTGGGTCAATGAATTGTTTTTGCAAATCAAATGTTTCTTTAAAATTCAACAAATTTTCAATGAGGGTTAATTAGGCAGAGAAATATTTCAGAACTCATTTTAAAGCATGCATGATAATTAGGGAACATCAAAAAGTATTGTTAAATTCTAAACAGTAAACAATCTATTGTTAATGATTTAACAAATTCCAAACACTAACCCACGGAGCTGAGAACTGACCTTGTTTTTTTAAGGCAAGTATAGATTAAGCTAATGATTTACTCAATTCTTCTTTTCAAAAAGTAGTTTCACCAAAGACTACATTTATATTGCAAAGGTCAAAGTTCATGGAATTTTGGAGCTGAGAGAGACATTAGGTATCTCCCTGTCCACCAGCAGATCCACCAGCAGCTGAGGAAGCTGACATGGCCAATTCATATTTGGTTACCAACAGGCTGAACTAGGACACAGTTTTCCTGGCTCTCAACCTAGGTTACTTTCTACTATATTTTGCTGTGTCTGTATTAATATATGTAAAAGCACTCACAACACTAGCTAATAAGTTTACTGTGGTGTATTATTTTTTTAATTGTCATTTTAAAAATCTTTTATGTTAAGAATCACTGTGATAAATAACAGGGATACACCAATGAATGAGGAGGAAAGTTTCTCTCTTTCAGGAGTCCATGTTCTGGTGGGAAAAGCACATATGCCTAATTAGAAAAGCATTAGAGCAAGAATGGGAAATCTTGCTAGGACTGATTAGTTTTCTCCCCTGGGCTTGTTAGGAGTGGTGGAATGTCTGGCTCATGTCGTTTTTGTCCCAAGTTCTACCACATTTTAATTACAATTATCCCTTAAACTTCTGTGGCCCTTTTCAGGTTTGAAAATATGTCTCCATTACTGTATCTGATTCTTACAGTAAAAGGTGACACAGATATTATTATCTCCATTTTCTAATTTAAAATCTGTAGCTAAGACTGGGTGACTTACCCAAAGCCTTACAGCCAGAAAGTTGTAGAACCGGTTCTAGAATCCCAGGCTTCTGGCCTTTAGTCCAATGAGTTGGTCGTAATATTAATCAACCTGAATTTCCAAAATTCCAAACATTTAGTTTTCTGGGAATTCTGAGGTTACTTTAGAAGGGAGATCCTTCAGTGGAAGTTTGGGTAACCTAAATATCCAAATAATAGCATGCTTTCTTGGAAAAGGAAAATAGTAGCACCCAAAAATTCCATGGAAGTACTTGTGGCTCTTAATGAACTGTGAGGATGGCGTTTTGCTAGAAGCGTGAAACCACAGTCAGCTTTGAGTTCCTCGGTTTGTTTGTTCCATTTCTTGTCACGGGGATAAGGAAACTTGAAAATAAAATATCACTGAAATTAAATGTGTCTGGAAAGAAGTTTACCAAAATGTTACCAGTCTCTGGGTGGTTGGATTACAAGTTAATTTCATTTTCTTTTTCTGCATTTTCCACATTTCCTACAATAATTGTTATTTTTATAATTAGAAATTATATAATTCATCTATAGCTATATATGATTCGCAACCTATTCAAAAAGGGAGAGAAATTTAAACTTTCTTAAGCTGGATACTTGGATGGACAGATATTTGGAAACTCTCCCAACAAATGAATACCCTTTAAAAAAAAAAATCAATCTGTGAGTAAGCTAAAGAATTCATTCAGGCATTCATTCATTCTTCTCTAACAGGTATTTATTGAGCACTACAATGTGCCTAGCATATGGCACATTGTAGTGGGACTGGGAAGGTAGCACTGAACAAAACGGATAAAAATTCTTGCCTTCAGGGACCTTCCATTTTAGAGGGAGAGACAGACACCCCCAAAAAAGATGAGTTTCATAGAATATGTTAAATGGTGCTAAATGATTAGAAGAAAAATTAAGCAGGAAAGGAGAATGGAGTGCTTGGGGTAAGGGCATTTTGGATAAGGGTATTCATGGAAGGTGTGACTGAGAAGGTGACCTGAAAGAGATGAGGTAGTGAGCCAATGGGTTTCTGGAGGGAGAGAAATCCAGGTCGAGAGAGCAGCAAGTACAAAGGCACAGTGCAGGACTGTGCTTAGCATGTTCTAGAAACAGCAAGGTAGCCAGAGTGTCTGGAAGACCATGAGCAACAGGGAGAAGAGTAGGAGATGCCATCAGCAGGAAAGGAATGTGATCTGACCTATGTTTTTGGATCACTTTGGCTGTTGCGGTAAGGATAGATTAAAGGCAAGCAAAAACAGGCAGGGAGAGACAGACTGAGGACCGCTGCAAGACCTCCGCAAGTGGTGTTGGTGGCTGGAACCAGGATGGCAAGAATGAAGGTAGTGAGAAGTAGATAACCTCTGGATATATTTTGAAGGTGGGGCAAACAGGATTTGCTTATGGATTGAATGAGGGTTTTAAGAGAAAGAGTCGACAGTGACTCAAAGTTTCCAATTGAGCAACTAGAAAATTGGAGTTGTCATTTTCTAAAATAAGGAACACTATGGGAAAAGAAGATTTGAGGTAGACAGAATTGAGAGCTCATTTTTCACTATGCTAAGTCTGAGGTGCCTATCCTCTACCAAAGTAGAAATGTTGATTTGACACTTGAATATACTCGTTGGGAGTTCAAGGGAGTAGTATGAGCTAGAGATAAAAAGTTGGGGAGTTGGGAGCACAGAGATGACATGTAAATCCAAGAGGCCAGGTAGGAGCAACAAGGAGCAAGTGACACTAGGTAAGAGCAGAGACCCAAGGAGAACCCTGGGTCCTATCTACATACAGGGAAATGGGGAAACCAAGTGAACAACAAGTTTCAAGAAAGAGGACATGATCAGTTGGTGGTAAGTCAAATGCAGCTGAGAATGATTGTGCTTGAGGCCAGTTATTTCTCAGAAAAAAATGGGTAGTGTCTGTTCCAGGGATTAAGGATCCATAACAGTTATGCCAGAAGAAAAGCATTTTAGAGACTATGGTATCACTTCTTGACCTTCTGACTAAAATCAAGTGTAGAGGCCATGGTATAATGGAAGGACCAGCTTTGAGGACCAGATTTGAGGACCAGCTTCACCACTTATTGGCCGTGTGATCTGGAAAAGTCATCTAAACATTTCAATCCCAGGTTCCTGCGACTATGAGGTAGAAGCAATACTAGCTATCTCATTCTGTTGCTCTGACGAATAATGGAAATAAAACTCCTATCACTGTTCCTAACAAACAGTAGGCATTCAATAAATGTTAGCTTCCTCTTTGTTATTAAATGGCATAGTTGTTGAGGTCAATGTAATGGGAAGGAATATGGACAGAGCCTATAATATATTTTGGACTCTATGAAATTCATTCTTGGTGATCCAACTCCCCATTTCTCCCTCCTTCTAATTATTCAGGTCCCAAATATGTGTCCCTTGCTAAACTTTTAACTTGGCTTCTAAAACTAAAAATCCCAAACTGAGGAATATTCATAAAATAATTGCCTAATGTTCTCCATGTTCATTTCATGAAAACAAAGAAAGGCTTAGAAACTGTTCTAGATTAAAGGAGAATAAACAGACATGACAAATAAATACAATATGTGACCCTGGACTGGATCCTGGACTGCTGTTGGAGAAAAGGGGGCTGTTCTGAAGGACATAATAGGGACAAAAATGAAATATGGACTATATATTTGAATATGTATTTTTAATATGTTAATAATGTTAAACGCCCTGAATTTGATAATTGTGCATGGATGTCTATGAGAATATCCTTGATTTAAGAAATAGCACTAAGGCACATCAGAGTAACAATCATTAAAAGTAATTATATATAGAATGGAGAGAGAGAAAACGAAAAACAAAACTGAGAAAATGTTAAAAGTTTGTTAATCTGGGTAAGGGGTATTTCTGTATTATTCTTGCAACTTTTTAATTTTGAAATGTTTTCAGAATAGAAAGTTAAAAATATCCCTGGAATATGCTGTTAATCACTTCATGCAAAAATCTTCTTTCCCAGATTAGTTTTGGGACAATCTTTCACATACATTTTATATATTCTTTTATATATGTGGCAAATTTCACAGCAACAACAAAATAAAAAATAATGAGGAATGTGTAAATGTCTGAATTTACATTACATTCAGACAGGAAATGTTGTTAGGTGATACAGGAAATTGTAGATCCTTGACTTGAACCCCTTTGGTTAAAAAAAATCACACAGATACACACACACACACACACACACACACACACACACACACACACACACACACGCTAGTTATGCTCAGCTAATGTCTGAAAATATACAAAAGTAATTTAAACAGTGATTACCTCTGAAGAGTCCAAATGTAATTTTCTCTCCAAAACTTTCTTTCCCCTTTGAATTTTTAAAATGATGATTGCTTTTCTAATTTAATATTTAATTTAATGTGGTTAATAAATGATACTATTAAAATTTGAAAGCCAAATATCACTGTTAGAATTTGTGACCCAATAAGAAGGGAGTGGTTTTGAAAGAGAGAAGCAGAGCATTTCTCCTGCTGCAAATGTAAAAATAAGAAAAACTAGAATTTGTCAGTCTTTGTCTTTTGCCTAAGATCTCACTGTGGCAGGAAGCAGAATTATCAACAATCATTGAAAAAGCAACTGTTATTTAGGACTTCAAATGTTTAGGTAAATTATTCTGTACCCACAATTTTCTGGCTCCTGAAAATCCAAGCTTCCCCATGATTTGTACTAATTCCCTACCTTCAGATCCTGTTTTTCTCTGCTCCTCCATCAAGAGCCAACTTGTTGCTGCCTAGAGTTGCTCTGCTGCCTTTTATGAGGAATCCCGGCACATTCATGGTTTAGAATTGAGTAACTTGAGTAAAGGCTTGAAGAGTGGTGGAAGCACCTTCACTGGGCATTGCCAGGCCTTCCATTGTCTTCCTCTTTCACATTTCACTGACTTCCAAAAATGTGTGTCCCCACCCTGTGACACTGCAGATGTGTGCCTACACTCAGAAGTGCAGTCAAATTCTAGGCTTCAATTGTATCTCTCTAGTGGACCAGCCAGGCCCGGCCAACCTCCCAGTCCCAACTCACCTTGGAATTCTGGTGAATAAAGTGCTTGTCAATGAAAGTTTATGATTATGGTTTGTAAATGAAGCATTTGATCAGGCACAATTGTGGCAGGAAGGGGAACTAATTCATGGAAGCCAACAGGTCTTTGAGTCATCTAAACACTCTTCCTGAAATGCCCTGTATCTCCTCTTCCCTGACCTCATCCCTCCTCATTCTTTAGGACATAAGTCTGGGCTCACTTTTTGCTGGAAGCTTTTTGTAACTGTCTCCCCCTTCTTCAGACCCATCATCTTTAGACACACATATTAGTTGAAATCATGCAATTAAATGGGATGGTCCAAATGGTCCATGAAATACAAAACAACAACAACAATAATAAAAATAAATAACTTTGTGATTAGAGATGCAGGCTATAGAGCCGAGCTGCCAGAATTCAATTCTGGATCCCCTACTGAATAGTTTCATCACTTAGACTTTTGCTAGACTAAGAAGAGGTGAAAGAGTATTATACATATTCCTTTAAAGATTGTGGGGATTTCATTTTATTTATTTTCATGAAAATGAGGATATGTAGGGAGTTGGCAGAAGTTTATAAGGATATGTACTGACAACATTTAATAAGTCTTCCAATGAATTGCTGGCCTTGTTTCTCATCCTTAAGTATTCCATACCTATACTTCATTCTTTCCACAGTTATGGTCATTGACCAAAACATCTGTGTTTGTCTCTCACCAGACCAGGAAAAAGAAGTCATGAAAGGTCTTTAAAGATCTGTCTTAGTAGGAGTCTTGTAGCTAATTAAAATCCAAAATAAAAGAGTAATATTTTCCTCCAAGTTGACATCTGTCCTATCCATCTCAACTATGAAACTCCTCACCAAGTATGGTAGGCAGAATAATGGCTCCCCAAACATGTCCTCATCCAAATCCCTGAAACCCACGAATGTGTTACCTTACATGGCAAAAAGGAATTTGCAGAAGTGATTAAATTAAGGAGATGGAGCAATTATCCTGGATTATCCAGGATAATCATAAAGTCCTTATAAGTGGAGGTAAGAGAGTGAGAGTCAGGGAAGAGATTTGAAGCTGCTGTGCTGCTGGTTTTAAAAATATTAGAAAAAGGAACTATGAGCCAAGTAACACAGATGGCCTCTAGAAGCTGGAAAAGGCAAAGAAACAGATTCTCTGCTGGAGCCTCCAGAAGGAACACAGTCCTGCCAATACCTTGATTTTAGCCCAGCAAGATCCAGTTTGGGCTCTTCTGAATTCCAGAACTGAGTGATGATAACTTTGTGTTGTTTTACGTTACTAAATGTGTGGTAATTTGTTATAGCAGCAGTAAGAAACTAATACACCAAGTCACTTACGTTATTTCCTTCTCATACTTCTCTCTAGCTGAAACTTTGTTGTTCAGTTGATTGGTTTGTTAGTTGTTTCCATACCACTCCACTCCCTCAGTAATATAAACACCACAAGGTGAGGAGGGGTAGCCCTCAGACTGAGCCCACTGCCTGTCCCACTGAGTCAAAGAATTACTAATGATGTTGTCAAAATTGTTTGACATTACTTACTAACACCAGAGAGCAGGAACATGGTATTCATTCTGATGTGTTCTTAGGAAGCTACTGTGTCCAGGGACATGGGAAGCATCCAGACGAAGAGAGATATGAACAGCTCCTGACACCCAGGAGATATCAATCCAATCACATGAAGTAACAAGGTAATAGTGATGTAGGATTTGTTTGAGCAATTAAAATGCAAATAGAATAGCAATGTTTTAGAAGTCTGTGGTTTAGAAGAAAGGCATGATGGGGCATAGTGGTGAAGAGCAGTGGCTTTAGACTCAAGGCATTTAGTTGAGAATCCTGTCACTTCTTTCCCCAGGGTGACCTGGGGTACTTAATTTCTCCAACCTGATATCCTTGTTAGTAAAATGGGGATGATGAGATCCATGCCACAGGTTGTTGCGATAATTATTATAAATGAGAAAATGTATACAAGAGTCTTTAGTGTAATGCCTGGCATAAAATAATAGCTCAATAAATCATAACTTAAAAGTCTGATTCATTTCTCAATACTCAAGAGCAATTTTTACGGAACTAGATGGTTTCTCAACATTTCCTCATCAGGATCCTCTAGAGCTGAGTTATCTTATTTTGAAGAGCTCTCCTTCCTTCCCACATCTCCCCACTCCTTTCCCCACTCCTAAATCCATAATTTCTGCTCAGTGCTGAAATGATTTGCCAAACCAGATTCTGTCAGTTAGAGTTTCCCTTTGCCTATTTTCCTTCAAGAGATGGACTCCAGCCAGAAAAAGGGTTTTGGAGGTTAGTTAGGAGACTCTCCAACTAAAAACATAAATGTGGTTTGGGGAGGGTACCATAAGAAGGCAGAAATATAAGACGCAATGATTCTTTCTTTGTGGTCAAGATGGATGAGCTATATTTGTTAGGGCAATTTTGTTTGCCTATGTTCTTTTTTTTTATGCTGTATATCAGTATAAAATCCCTCATTGTTCATTTTCTACTGGACCTTTCTCAATATAACTTTCACTGTTTTCTTTCCAACACCTCACTGCCAAGCTGATTAGAAAGGCAGCTGATTCTACCTCTCAAAGGTTAAACTGTGCAGTTAAACATATATGCAAGATTTTCTCTTTAACACATAAAAATGCTTTGTTTTATTTCTCTTCCATCTAACCCAACACACAAAAATACTCAATCTCATATTCTGAATTCTCACCAGTGAATGAAAGGAATAATTAGGAATGATCAACAGACAAATAGACCTATGGAACAGAATCAAGAGCCCAGAAATAAAACCAAGCATATATGGTCCACTAATATTTGACAAGGAAGCCAAAATACTGAATGGAGAAAAGACAGTCTCTTCAAAACATGGTGCTGGGAAAATTGGATATTCACATGTAAAAGAATTAAACTTGACCCCTATCTTACGCCACTCACAAAAATTAACTTAAGTGGATTAAAGACATAGATGTAAGACCTGAGACCATGAAACTCCTAGAAGAAAACAGGAAAAATCTCCTTGACATGGGTCTTGGTAATGATTTTTTTGGAAATCACACCTAAAGCACAAGCAACAAAATAAAAAATAAATAGATGGAGCTACATGAAACTAAAAAGGTTCTGCACAGCAAAAGAAACCATCAACAAAGTGAGAAAACTACCTATGAAATGGGAAAAAAATATTTGCAAACCACGTGTCTGATAAGGGGTCAATATCCAAAATACATAAAGAATTCACATCTCAATGGCAAAAATTCAAATAATCCAATTAAAAAATGGGCAAAGGACTTGAATAGACATTTCTCCAAAGAAGATATAAAAATGACCAACAGATACATCAAAAGATGCTCAACATCGTTTGTCATTAGGGAAATGCAAATTAAAACCACAATGAGATATCACCTCATGCCTGTTAGAATGGCCATCACCAAAAAGATGAGATAAAAAATGCTGGTGTGGATGTGGAGAAAAGGGAACCATTGTGCACTGGTGGTGGGACTGTAATTTGTACAGCACTAGGGAAGCAGTATGGAGTTTCCTCAAAAAATTAGTTATAGATCCACCCTATGATCCAGCAATTCCAGCTCTGGGAATATATTCAAAGGAAATGAAAACACTAACATGAGAAGATATCTGCATCCCCATATTCATAGCAGCATTATTTACAATAGCCAAGATGTGGAAACAGCCTAAGTGTCCATTGATGGATGAATGGATAAAGAAATTGTAGTGTGTGTACACACACACACACACACACACACACACACACACACACACACAATGGAATATTATTCAACCATAAAGAGAGAGGCAATCCTGCCGTTTGTGACAACATGGATGGACCTTGAGGGCATTATGCTAAGTGGAATAAGTCAGACAGAGAAAGACAAATACTGTATGATCTTACCTACATGTGGAATCTAAATAAAACAAAACAAACAAGCAAAAATGAACAAACAAGAAAAACTCACACCAAACTCAGAGAAAAAGAAATCAGATTTGTCGTTATCAGAGGTGAGGGTCAGGGAGGGGGAATTGAAGGAAGGTGGTCAAAAGGTACAAACTTCCAGTTATAATATAAATAAGTACTAGGAATGTGATGTACAACATGATAAATATAATTAACACTGCTGTATGAACATAGGAAAGTTGTTAAGAGAGTAGATCTTGAGTTCTCATCACAAGAAGAAAAATTTTTTCTTTTCTTTTTATTGTATCTATATGAGATGATGGATGTTAACTAAACCTACTGTAATCATTGCACAATATATGTAAATCAAAATGATCATGTTGTATGCCTTAAATTTATACAGTGATGTATGTCAGTTATTTCTTAATAAAACTGAGGGGAAAAAGAATGATCAAATCCTTTGATTCTTAGAGGGTTTAAACGCTGTTATTATGTGTGGGGGCAGATGTATCTCCTTTCATTTGTTTCCCAAATATGAAGAAATCAGGTAGCAGTCCCAGGCCTAAAGCCAGAGCTGTGCAATGGGAGTTATCATCTGTAATCTCCTCATATGCTGGAGTCTTTCAGAAAATCCAACCTTCCCATTGAGTGAAGGGTCTCAGTAAATATGGCATATCTCCCCCATTTATATTGGCAGCTACCCAGAAATCTATAATAGGGTCATTTTCCTTTTGGAGAGGTGGGAAATTTGAGGAGAATAGTCTGTGGATTCATGCTTGGAAGGATAGACCCCTTGAAGAGCTCTCGTAATTTATGATGGGCAGTGGCCAGGGGCTACTGTTAACCGTGGCACAGCCGCCCCCGGAGAACACAGTGACTCTTCAGTCAGCCTTTCTGGCTCGCCTGCTGAGACCCACGTGGAACCTCAGTAGGCGCAGTAGGTGGTATGTAATTCCTGGTCTCTCAGAAGGCAATAGAAACCAACTTCAAACGCTTGCAAAAGAATTCAGGCTGTTTAACAGTGGGGATCTTCCAACGGAGGCGGGTGAATGAATGTCAGCCTCTCTCATTTAGAAATATAAACCGTGGTATATATTTTGCCAAGTGTGTAAGTGTGTGTGAAGACTGGAATCTGTTCCTATCTCAGGCTACTAAATTCAATTCAATTCATCATAACTATGTATTGAAAGCTTTTTGTGTGTATAGCTCTGTACATTATTTTGTGGCAAATACAGAAATGAGTAATGAAGACAGAAGGAAAGGAAAGTCATATTTATAGAGTTCATTCTATGTATCTGCTTTAATTAAAAAGAATTTTTCTCACAACAACGGTGAGAGGCTGGGCAGTTTAGATGAAAGGTCCAGACTCATGTAATAGAGGGTCAAAATTACAGGGAGTTAAATATAGTAGATATTTCTCTTTTTTCAATGTCAGAGTCCAGAAGTAGGTGCTCCAGCACTGGTATGATGGTTCTGTTCCAGGGACCCAGACACTTTCTACTTGTTGCTCAGCCATCTCTAGGGTGTTACTTTCATCCACGGCCCAAAATGACTGTCCACCCCATCTACATCCCCACCCCTCGCATACATCCGTTCTGCTCACAGCCTGTTTGCCAAAGATTAGCCTCATGGCTAAATCTACCTGTGTAATATAGACTTCATTATGGGCAGTCTCAGGCCAGGCTAAAAAGCAGAAATTCATTTACATGAGAGAAAAGGCAAAGATATTGTGGAACATAGGTAGTTATGATGATTCTCATTTTACAGTTATGAAGCTGAGATTCATACGGGTCAAATAACCTTCCTAAGATCCACGACTTCACTATACTATACTGCCTCTCTGCTGTGCTGTGCCATAGTCGCTTTAGGCTTTTGGTTAAGCTATTCCTGCAAGAATAGAGCCCTGAAATGCCAGAATTATGCCTTTCCACAATAAGTTCTGTATCCTTTATGTAAAGGGAAATAACGTTGCGTTGGAAATCATTTATGGTAGAGATTTAAGATGCTCAAGATCTCTCACTTAGCAAAGGAAAATAAGGTTTTAAGTAAATGGAAAATCCACTGAACTATGGGAAGAAGTCCAACAAGTCAAGCATCCAGGGCAGCAAGGTGGGTGAGACTTGCCTGGGAGAAGTCAAGGCCCTCCCTCTCTATGGTTTTATACCCTCATCATGACAGTGGTCACTGTCATGACTACTCAACTCTGCCATTGTGACATGAAACCAGCCATAAATTAGACAATACAAAAGCGAATGGGTGTGGCTGTGTTCCAATATATTATTTTTTGTGAACACTGTATTTTGCCTTTCATATGATTTTCACATCACAAAATATTATTCATCTTTTCATTTTTTAAAAGCCATTTTAAAATGTAAAAATTATTTTGAGTTTGTCAGCCGTTTAAAAACAGATAATGGGTACATCCCTATAGTGGACTATAACTCAGCAATAAAAAAAACAAACTCCTGATACACACAACAACTTGAATGGATCTCAAGGGCATTGTGCTGAGTGAAACAGTCAATCTCAAAGGTCACAGACTGTATGATTCCATTTGTATAACATTCTCAAAATGACAAAATTATAGAGATAGAGACACATTAGTGGTTAGGGGTTAAGTGTTGTTGGAGATAGGGACATGGTTGACTACAAAGTGGTGGCATGAGGGAGATTTCTGTGATAATGAAATAGTTCTCTCTCTTTCTTGAAGTGGTAACTACATGAATCTAGGTAAGCATGTGATAAAATGGTGTAGACATACACACATTGTGCCAATATTAATTTCCTGGCTTTGATATTAGACTATAATTATGTAAAATGTAACCATTGGGGGAAACTGGGTGAAGCGTACACATCTTTCTGTACTATCTTTGCAATTTCACATTTATAATGAACATATCATTATTTCAAAATAAAAAGTTAAACATGAAAAATTCAAAACAAAGAGTGGTTTGGATTTGGCATGTGGGCTATAGTTTGTCAACCACTGGACTAGAAAAAGAATTTCAGAATATAATAGGAAAAAATTAATATGCATAAACATAGAATATATAAGTCAATGAGGGCACTTCCCTGGTGGTGCAGTGGTTAGGAATCCGCCTGCCAATGCAGGGGACATGGCTTCTGGTCCGGGAAGATCCCACGTGTCACGGAGCAACTAAGCCTGTGCACCACAACTACTGACCCTGCGCTCTAGAGCCTGCAAGCCACAACTACGGAGCCCGTGCGCCTAGACCCCATGCTCTGCAACAAGAGAAGCCACCGCAGTGAGAAGCCTGGGTACCGCAACGAAGGGTAGCCCCAGCTTGCTACAACTAGAGAAAGCCCACGCACAGCAAAGAAGACCCAACACAGCCATAAATAAATAGATAGATAGATAGATAATTTTCTTTAAAAAGACAATTTGATAGTTTCTATGAAAAATTTAAATAAGTATCCCTTTGGTCCACCAATTACACATCTCCGAATTAGTTCTATGAAAATACTTACATGGGACCACAAAGATATGAGTATAAGGATGTTCACTATAGTATAGTTGGTTTTTTAAAAAGGAAACTTTATTGAGCTATAATTTATGTACCATAAAATTAGCTCATTTAAAATATACAAGTCAGTGATTTTTTAATAATTTATGGAGTCATACAACCATTACTAAAATCCAATTTTAGAACATTTCCATTACCCCTAAAAGATACCTCCTGCCCATTTTTAGTAGCTCCCTGTTTCCACCCCTAGCCCTAGGTAACCATTAATGTACTTTTGTCTCTACAGATTTGTCTTTCCTGGATATTTCATTTAAGTAACAAATTTTAGTTTTAATTGGGACATGCTCAATACCCAACAACATAAAATTTCTTTCACTAATGCTCTAGTGCCAGCTACGGACATGATTTTAAATCATGCTTAACTTTAGCTTAAAAGCATCAAGAATACAGTTTCAGTAGGGAGGAGATTAAAGAATACTAACACCATGTAAGAGAAATTGGTATTAACACATTTGTATGTATACTGTCTTCCTTTAGAATTTGATAAGCAAAATCAGTTAAACTTTGTCCTAGAGAAACATCATGCAGCTGTTATACTGCTCCCCATTCATAAGGGTTGCAAAATTGATCTGTGTATTTTCAGTGTGGGAGGCATTGGTACTTTGACAGAGTTCTGTTACAGTATTCTGATTATGCCAAATGTCTAATGTACACCTAATGATTGTATTATACACAGAAAGCTGCTATGCACTGATTACCAACTGCTGTTTATAATTTTTTGAATACATTTCTCTGATGCTGAAAAAAGGTTGGAAAAAGTCACAAGAGGGAGAAAATGGAAAAGAAAGTTATCCATAAACAGTGGGGCTTCATATAGCTCCATGTGGCTACATCAAGACTCATGATGTCTGAGAGTCTCTGACAAGTTTTAAGAGCATGATAAATATCTAGGTTTAATAGCAATAAGCAAATAGTAGCCTCAGATTTGATATGTACATGGGTGTCAAGCTTATTGTAACACTTGATATCATGAATCCTTGGCGACTTAGGCCTGCTGGCAACTGCTGAGCCTACTACGCCCCAACCATGAGTCATCAGTTAACATAATCAATCAGAGATCAAGTTTTTCCTGTAGGGAAACTGCTTATTTAAATGTTCAGGGCTACTTTATATGTTTGTTATGATCCAATTATATTTTCAAATATTTGAGATGCTCAGTAGAGAGGGAACATAAAGGACTTGGTTCCTTTGAGCAGGGTAGGTGTTATCAATACTGCAAATTAAGCCATCATGTGAGGAAAGCAAGAAGCAAAGGGTAGTCCCAAATGGGACTAGATTCTGAAACTCTACTATCGCCTTTCCATGTGGCATTAGAAGGCAATCATTTTAGAAGAAAGTGAAAGAGTAGTAAGAATAGAGGAACATCTTCCCCATGGTGTGAAGAACATCTTCCCCGTGGTAAGAACCAAGGCAAGAGAGTAGGGGAAGAGTTTAAGAAACTGAAATTAGTTCAGCTTGACTAAAGCAGAGGTTGCAGTAAGGAAAGTGGCAAAAGATGAGGCTGAAGTGATAGACAGGAGCCAGTAAGCCGCGTTAAGGTCCTAGGAATTTATTTGAGGACATTGGGGAACTATTAAAAAATTCTGAGTAAAGGAGTGGCCTGATGAGGTTTGGATTTTTAGGTTTCCCTTTGGGCACAGGGTGGAGAACAGTGTGGAGGAGAGTGAAGTTGGAGGCAGGGAGGCCAGGTAAGAGATTCTGTAGAAATTCCCTGGAAGAGGTGGTCTTGCTCGCACTACCACAGTGGTGGTGTAGAGAGCAGAGGTAACTACATGAAGGAATCTACAGCACTTGAACCTACAGTGGCTGAACGGGTGCAGAGGGTGAGGGAAGGAGAGGAGTCACGGATGACCTCCATTTTTCTGGCTTGGGGAGTAAGGTGGCTGATGGTGCCATTCATTGAGGTAGAGATCAGAGGGGAGGAATTGGTTGGGGTAGTGTCCAATTTGGACATATTAAAGTATTAATGACCAGAAGGCAAATACATAAGTAATTATTATGAGTCTGAAGCTCAGGAAGAGAGATAAAGAAAGAGGTAAAGATTTGAGAATCAGACGTCGAAGCTACAGAGGTAAATGAGATGAGACAAGACTGTAGGGAATCTGGGACCTAAAGAGGGTAAAAATGTCACAAAGATAACATTATTGGACCTGGGATCACAGCCCAGGTCTTTGGACTCCCAGTAGAATGGTCTTGCCTAAGAACCAGGGGGGAGAACAGCCCGACATGGTAGTTGAGAGCCCCAAGTCAGTAAGCAGAGAGAGAGTAGTTTGAATCCCAGCCTGGCTACACATAAACCAAATGATATTAGGCAAGTGACCTAGTCTCTTTAAACCTTACTTTCTTAAGTTATGGTAAAGAGATAATTATAATATCAGCCACAAGGGTGCTGGAGATTAAAGGAAAAAGCATTTCTAAAGCATCTATCTCAGTGTTTGACATATAGTTGGGAATCAACAAATAACCTTACTATCATGTACAATAAATAGAAGGAAAAGTTGGTATTATATGTAAAAACAGTAAATTTCTCTAGAAAGAATAGGGTCTATATCTGGAGGCAAAGTGCCAACAGCATGGCAGTACTGTTTGATATATTTGGGGGAGGAATAGGCCCATCCAGAAAGAAAATGATAAATATGCTAAGTTTATACAATATGTACTCAGTGATAAATATTCTAAGCATGTACTTCAATAATTCTCTCATCAGAGCAGCCCTGTTACTCCCACCAGATACTGATAATTAATCAACTGAAATGAATCTTTACAGAATAAACAAATCTGCTATACATGAATGATGATTATGTCTCTCTCAGTTGTGAAGGCTTTTCATAACTTATTCATGCCAATGTTATGAAGAGTTTTCCCTTAGGGAACAAGATCTTCTTTTTGGTGAGACCTCCTTTTAGACTGTTTCTGGTGATCATTTCAGCCATATCCACAGGATGTAGGTAATTGTAAGGATCATAAGGGGGTTCTGGGGTGCTAGCCCACTCTGTTCTGCAGGAGGCAGAGAGTGGGCCCCTTAATATGTTTCACAAACTCTTGAAGTCCTGCTGGCAGAGCTGGGATGGTTTGCCCTAACTGCACTCAGGGACGTGGACACCACAACTATTGTATCCAGATGCAAGCAGATGGCCCTACTGAGAAATCTCTGCATAAGCTGCAAAGGCATTCACTTCTGTGGCTAAGGAATATGGAAAGAAAGTAGATTGTGCCAGACAAAAAGAGACCTCAGCTTGGTCCTGAAGAAAATAACAACAGCCCCATGAATTAAATGTACACATACACTCTAACTACTTCCTAATACCATCTTCATGCTCATTTTAAAGAACATTCTCCACAGGTCTCTTGCATTTTTGCACATCTTATGAGCAGAGGCTCTGATGGCCTTGCTCCAAATTATCTTATCAGGACATTTGTATAACAAAGGGCCTTGGAAGCTCCTGGACACAGAACAGCATACTTACTGTCCCTTATAAAAAGAGTCAGTTTCCGTAACTAGGGTTCTCCTCCTGTAATGCAACCCTCTGCTTGTGCAGGTATCATGTGGCCTCTTTGCATTGCGCTGTGGGAGTTTGGGTATAGGGAAACCAAAGCTGATATTCTGGCTGTTGCTTTACTGTGAGTAATAAACTGTTCTTTGTCTCTGACACAGGAGTCTCACGTCTTCTGCCAGCATCCATGAAACTTACTAGCTTGCAAGCAGACTAAAATCTCAGAACGTTTACAGTTCTTAACACTAGATTTCACCATGTCTAATATTTAATATGAGTCATTTTCAGGTTTTTTTTACATCTTTATTGGAATATAATTGCTTTACAATGCTGTGTTAGTTTCTGCTTTATAACAAAGTGAATCAGTTATACATATACATATGTTCCCATATCTCTTCCCTCTTGCGTCTCCCTCCCTCCCACCCTCCCTATCCCACCCCTCTAGGTGGTCACAAAGCACCGAGCTGATCTCCCTCTGCTATGCAGCTGCTTCCCACTAGCTATCTATTTTACATTTGGTAGTGTATATATGTCCATGCCACTCTCTCACTTTGTCACAGCTTACCCTTCCCCCTCCCCATATCCTCAAGTCTATTCTCTAGTAGGTCTGTGTCTTTATTCCTGTCTTACCCCTAGGTTCTTCGTGACATTTTTTTTTCTTAAATTCCATATATATGTGTTAGCATACAGTATTTCTCTTTTTCTTCCTGACTTACTTCACTCTGTATGACACACTCTAGGTCCATCCACCTCACTACAAGTAAGTCAATTTCGTTTCTTTTTATGGCTGAGTAATATTCCATTGTATATATGTGCCACATCTTCTTTATCCATTCATCCAATGATGGACACTTAGGTTGTTTCCATCTCCTGGCTATTGTAAATAGAGCTGCAATGAACATTTTGGTACATGACTCTTTTTGAATTATGGTTTTCTCAGGGTATATGCCCAGGAGTGGGATTGCTGGGTCATATGGTAGCTCTATTTGTAGGGTTTTTTTTGTTTGTTTGTTTTTTGCAGTACGCGGGCCTCTCACTGCCGTGACCTCTCCTGCTGCGGAGCACAGGCTCCGGATGCGCAGGCTCAGTGGCCATGGATCATGGGCCCAGCCGCTCTATGGCATGTGGGATCTTCCTGGACTGGGGCACGAACCCGCGTCTCCTGCATCAGCAGGTGGACTCTCGACTGCTGCGCCACCAGGGAAGCCCTATTTGTAGTTTTTTAAGGAAGCTCCATACTGTTCTCCATAGTGGCTGTACCAATTCACATTCCCACCAGCAGTGCAAGAGTGTTCCCTTTTCTCCACACCCTCTCCAGCATTTATTGTTTCTAGATTTTTTGATGATGGTCATTCTGATAGGTGTGACATGATATCACATTGTAGTTTTGATTTGCATTTCTCTAATGATTAATGATGTTGTGCATTCTTTCATGTGTTTGTTGGCAGTCTGTATATCTTATTTGGAGAAATGGCTGTTTAGGTCTTCTGCCCATTTTTGGATTGGGTTGTTTGTTTTTTTGTTATTGAGCTGCATGAGCTGCTTATAAATTTTGGAGATTAATCCTTTGCCAGTTGCTTCATTTGAAAATATTTTCTCCCATTCTGAGGGTTGTCTTTTTGTCTTGTTTATGGTTTCCTTTGCTGTGCAAAAGCTTTTAAGTTTCATTAGGTCCCATTTGTTTATTTTTGTTTTTATTTCCATTTCTCTAGGAGGTGGATCAAAAAGGATCTTGCTGTGATTTATGTCATAGAGTGTTCTGCCTATATTTTCCTCTCAGAGTTTGACAGTTTCTGGCCTTACATTTAGGTCTATAATCCATTTTGAGCTTATGTTTGTGTATGGTGTTAGGGAGTGATCTAATCTTATACTTTTGCATGTACCTGTCCAGTTTTCCCAGCACCACTTATTGAAGAGGCTGTCCTTCCTCCACTGTACATTCCTGCCTCCTTTATCAAAGATAAGGTGACCATATGTGAGTGGGTTTATCTCTGGGCTTTCTATCCTTTTCCATTGATTTATATTTCTGTTTTTGTGCCAGTACCATACTGTCTTGATTACTGTAGCTTTGTAGTATAGTCTAAAGTCAGAGAGCCTGATTCCTCCAGCTCCATTTTTCGTTCTCAAGATTGCTTTGGCTATTCAGGGTCTTGTGTGTTTCCATACAAATTGTGAAATTTTTGGTTCTAGTTCTGTGAAAAATGCCGTGGTAGTTTGATAGGGATTGCATTGAATCTGTAGATTGCTTTGGGTTGTAGTGTCATTTTCACAATGTTGATTCTTCCAATCCAAGAACATTGTATATCTCTCCATCTATTTGTATCATCCTTAATTTCTTTCATCAGTGTCTTATAATTTTCTACATACAGGTTTTTTGTCTCCTTAGGTAGGTTTATTCCTAGATATTTTATTCTTTTTGTTGCCATGGTAAATGGGAGTGTTTTCTTGATTTCACTTTCAGATTTTTCATCATTAGTGTATAGGAATGCCAGAGATTTCTGTGCATTAATTTTGTATCCTGCTACTTTGCCAAATTCATTGATTAGCTCTAGTAGTTTTCTGGTAGCATCTTTAGGATTCTCTATGTATAGTATCATGTCATCTGCAAACAGTGACAGCTTTACTTCTTCTTTTCCAATTTGGATTCCTTTTATTTCCTTTTCTTCTCTGTGGTTCTTGCTGTGGCTAAAACTTCTAAAACTATATTGAATAAGAGTGGTGAGAGTAGGCAACCTTGTCTTGTTCCTGATCATAGTGGAAATGCTTTCAGTTTTTCACCATTGAGAACGATGTTGGCTGTGGCTTTGTCATATATGACCTTTATTATGGTGAGAAAAGTTACTCTATGCCTACTTTCTGCAGGGTTTTTATCATAAATGGGTGTTGAATTTTGTCAAAAGCTTTCTCTGCGTCTATTGAGATGACCATATGGTTTTTCTCCTTCAATTTGTTAATATGGTGTATCACGTTGATTGATTTGCTTATATTGAAGAATCCTTGCATTCCTGGAATAAACCCCGCTTGATCATGGTGTATGATTATTTTAATGTGCTGTTGGATTCTGTTTGTTACTATTTTGTTGAGGATTTTTGCATCTGTGTTCATAAGTGATACTGGCCTGTAGTTTTCTTTCTTTGTGACATCCTTGTCTGGTTTTGGTATCAGGGTGATGGTGGCCTCGTAGAATGAGTTTGGGAGTGTTCCTCCCTCTGCTATATTTTGGAATAGTTTAAGAAGGATAGGGGTTAGGTCTTCTCTAAATGTTTGATAGAATTCGCCTGTGAAGCCATCTGGTCCTGGGCTTTTGTTTGTTGGAAGATTTTTAAGCACAGTTTCAATTTCAGTGTTTGTGATTGGTCTGTTCATATTTTCTATTTCTTCCTGGTTCTGTCTCGGCAGGTTGTGCATTTCTACGAATTTGTGCCTTTCTTCCAGGTTGTCCATTTTATTGGCATAGAGTTTGTTGTAGTAATCTCTCATGATCTTTTGTATTTCTGCAGTTTCAGTTTTTATGACTCCTTTTTCATTTCTAATTCTATTGATTTGAGTCTTCTCCCTTTTTTTCTTGATGAGTCTGGCTAATGGTTTATCAATTTTGTTTATCTTCTCAAAGAACCAGGTTTTAGTTTTATTGATCTTTGCTATCATTTCCTTCATTTCTTTTTCATTTATTTCTGATCTGATCTTTATGATTTCTTTTTTTCTGCTAAGTTTGCAGTGTTTTTGTTCTTCATTCTCTAATTGCTTTAGCTGCAAGGTTAGGTTGTTTATTCGAGATGTTTCCTGTTTCTTAAGGTAGGATTGTATTACTATAAACTTCCCTCTTAGAACTGCTTCTGCTGCATCTCATAGGTTTTGGGTCGTCGTGTCTCCATTGTCATTTATTTCTAGGTATTTTTTTATTTCCTCTTTGATTTCTTCAGTGATCACTTCGTTCTTAAGTAGTGTATTGTTTAGCCTCCATGTGTTTGTATTTTTTACAGATCTTTTCCTGTAATTGATATCTAGTCTCATAGCGTTATGGTCGGAAAACATACGTGATACAATTTCAATTTTCTTCAATTTACCAAGGCTTGATTTGTGACCCAAGATATGATCTATCTGGGAGAATGTTTCATGAGCACTTGAGAAAAATGTGTATTCTGTTGTTTTTGCAAGGAATGTCCTATAAATATCAATTAAGTCCATCTTGTTTAATGTATCATTTAAAGCTTGTATTTCCTTATTTATTTACATTTTGGATGATCTGTCCATTGGTGAAAGTGGAGTGTTAAAGTCCCCTACTATGAATGTGTTACTGTCGATTTTCCCTTTTGTGGTTGTTAGTATTTGCCTTATGTATTGAAGTGCTCCTGTGTTAGTTGCATAAATATTTACAATTGTTATATTTTCTTCTTGGATCGATCCCTTGATCATTATGTAGTGTCCTTCTTTGTCTCTTCTAATAGTCTTTATTTTAAAGTCTATTTTGCTGATATGAGAATTGCTACTCCAGCTTTCTTTTGGTTCCCATTTGCATGGAATATCTTTTTCCATCCCCTCACTTTCAGTCTGTATGTGTCCCTAGGTTTGAAGTGGGTCTCTTGCAGACAGCATATAGATTCGTTTTCTTTTTGTATCCATTCAGCCAGTCTGTGTCTTTTGGTGGGAGCATTTAATCCATTTATATTTAAGGAAATTCTCAATATGTATGTTCCTATTCCCATTTTCTTAATTGTTTTGGGTTTGTTATTATAGGTCTTTTCCTTCTCTTGTGTTTCTTGCCTAGAGAAGATCCTTTAACATTTGTTGTAAAGCTGGTTTGGTGGTGCTGAACTCTCTCAGCTTTTGCTTGTCTGTAAAGGTTTTAATTTCTCCATCAAATCTGAAGGAGATCCTTGCTGGGTAGAGTAATCTTGGTTGTAGGTTTTTCTCCTTCATCACTTTAAATATGTCCTGCCAGTCCCTTCTGGCTTGCAGAGTTTCTGCTGAAATATCAGCTGTTAACCTTATGGGGATTCCCTTGTGTGTTATTTGTTGTTTTTCCCTTGCTGCATTTAATGTTTTCTTTGTATTTAATTTTTGACAGTTTGATTAATATGTGTCTTGGCGTGTTTCTCCTTGGGTTTATCCTGTATGGGACTCTCTGTGCTTCCTGGACTCGATTAACTATTTCCTTTCCCATATTAGGGAAGTTTTCAACTATAATCTCTTCAAATATTTTCTCAGTCCCTTTCTTTTGCTCTTCTTCTACTGGGACCCCTATAATTCAAA
Organism: Grampus griseus; assembly: GCF_964374135.1. Lineage (NCBI taxonomy): Eukaryota > Metazoa > Chordata > Mammalia > Artiodactyla > Delphinidae > Grampus > Grampus griseus. The sequence continues at coordinate 59,219,409 of NC_139003.1, read as the reverse complement.
TGTTCATGTGTTTATTGTTGTCCCAGAGGTCTCTGAGACTGTCCTCAATTCTTTTCATTCTTTTTTCTTTATTCTGCTCTGAAGTAGTTATTTCCACTATTTTATCTTCCAGGTCACTTATCCATTCTTCTGCCTCAGTTATTCTGCTGTTGATCCCTTCTAGAGTATTTTTAATTTCATTTATTGTGCTGTTCATCGTTGCTTATTTCATCTTTAGTTCTTCTAGGTCTTTGTTAAATGTTTCTTGCATTTTCTCTATTCTATTTCCAAGATTTTGGATCATCTTTACTATCATTATTCTGAATTCTTTTTCAGGTACACTGCCTGTTTCCTCTTCATTTGTTAGGTCTGGTGGGTTTTTATCTTGCTCCTTCATCTGCTGTGTGTTTTTCTGTCTTCTCATTTTGCTTATCTTACTGTGTTTGGGGTCTCCTTTTTGCAGCCTGCAGGTTCATAGTTCCCATTGTTTTTGGTGTCTGTCCCCAGTGGCTAAAGTTGGTTCAGTGGGTTGTGTAGGCTTCCTAGTGGAGGGGACTAGTGCCTGTGCTCTGGTGGATGAGGCTGGATCTTGTCTTTCTGGTGGGCAGGTCCACATCTGGTGGTGTGTTTTGGGGTGTCTGTGGTCTTATTATGATTTTAGGCAGCCTCTCTGCTAATGGGTGGGGTTGTGTTCCTGTCTTGCTAGTTGTTTGGCATAGGGTGTCCAGCACTGTAGCTTGCTGGTCATTGAGTGAAGCTGGATGTTGGTGTTGAGATGGAGATCTCTGGGAGATTTTCGCCGTTTGATAGTACATGGAGCTGGGAGGTCTCTTATGGACCAGTGTCCTGAAGTTGGCTCTCCCACCTCAGAGGCACAGCACTGACTCCTGGCTGCAGCACCAAGAGCCTTTCATTCACACGGCTCAGAATAAAAGGGAGAAAAAGGTAGAAAGAAAGAAAGAGGATAAAAGAAAAGAAAATAAAGTAAGGTAAAATAAAGTTATTAAAATAAAAAATAGTTATTAAGAAAGAAATATTTTTTTAAGTAAAAAAAAAAACGGACGGATAGAACCCTAGGACAAATGGTGAGAGCAAAGCTATACAGACAAAAATCTCACACAGAAGCATACACATACACACTCACAAAAAGAGAAAAAGGGGAAAAAATAATAAAGCTTGCTCTTAAAGTCCACCTCCTCAATTTGGGATGATTCGTTGTCTATTCAGATATTCCACAGATGCAGGGTACATCAAGTTGATTTTGAAGATTTAATCCACTGCTCCTGAGGCTGCTGGGAGAGATTTCCCTTTCTCTTCTTTGTTCTCACTGCTCCTGGGGTTCAACTTTGGATTTGGCCTCGCCTCTGCGTGTAGGTCCCTGGAGGGTGTCTGTTCGCTCAGACTAGACAGGGTTAAAGGAGCCGCTGGTTCGGGGACTTTGGCTCACTCAGGCCGCGGGGAAGGGAGGGGCATGGAGTGCGGGGCGGGCCTGAGGCGGCAGAGGCCGGCCTGACGTTGTACCAGCCTGAGGCGTGCCGTGCGTTCTCCCAGGGAAGTTGTCCCTGGATCCTGGGACCCTGGCAGTGGTGGGCTGCACAGGCTCCCCGGAAGGGAGGTGTGGATAGTGACCTGTGCTCGCACACAGGCCCCTTGGTGGCGGCAGCAGCCGCCTTAGTGTCTCATGCCCGTCTCTGGGGTCCGCGCTTTTAGCTGTGGCTCGTACCTGTCTCTGGAGCTCCTTTAAGCAGCGCTCTTAATCCCCTCTCCTCACGCACCAGGAAACAAAGAGGGAAGAAAAAGTCTCTTGTGTCTTCGTTAGGTACAGACTTTTCCCTGGACTCCCTCCCGGCTAGCCGTGGTGCACTAGCCCCCTTCAGGCTGTGTTCACGCCGCCAGTCCTCTTCCTGCGCTCCAACCAAAGCCCGAGCCTCAGCTCCCAGCCCCGCCCACCCCGGCGGGTGAGCAGACAAGCCTCTCGGGCTGGTGAGTGCCGGTCAGCGCCAATCCTCTGTGCGGGAATCTCACCACTTTGCCCTCCGCACGCCTGTTGCTGTGCTCTCCTCCGCAGCTCCGAAGCTTCCCCCCTCTTCCGCCACCCACAGTCTCCGCCTGCGAAGGGGCTTCCTAGTGTGTGGAAACCTTTCCTCCTTCACAGCTCCCTCCCACCGGTGCAGGTTCCGTCCCTATTCTTTTGTCTCTGTTTATTCTTTTTTTTTTGCCCTACCCAGGTACGTGGGGAGTTTCTTGCCTTTTGGGAGGTCTGAGGTCTTCTGCCAGCGTTCAGTAGGTGTTCTATAGGAGTTGTTCCACGTGTAGATGTATTTCTGATGTATCTGTGGGGAGGAAGGTGATCTCCGCATCTTACTCTTCCGCCATCTTCCCCCTCCCATTTTCAGTGCTAATGTACCTTAAAAATTTGCCTTTGTGTGTTCCTATCCTTCTAAAATGAAATTTAGGACACCAAGAATTGATCTGCAGGCAGTAGAAAGGAAAAATATTTCTGAAAGAGACGTGGAAAGCCAAATAGTCAAAGTATGTTCTAAATCATGTACGGTATAGAAAATTAGAATTACTTTCTATATTGTCTTTGACAAAAAAAACAAACCCAAAGAATGAAAAAAATAGAGGAATATTTTTCTAAAGAGTCAGCCATAAAAGTTCAGAGTAGGAAAAGAACTTACAAAGTTGATTCACTGACGCCCTCCATTTAAAAAAAAAAGACTAACTCTCATTTTCTTCCTTTGCATTCTCCATAATGGCTTTTATAAACTTACTCAATTTTCCTTAGAAACTTAAAAATTTGATGTACAAATGTATTTATCATTTTCTACTTATGCTAGATAGAAGTGATAAATGACTTAAAACACCCACCCATAAGAGAGTGGTTGAGATGCTGGTAAATTCTTATGATATAATATTAGGGAGCCATTCATAATTATGTTTTTCGAGAATACTTAATAGCATGATAAAGTTTTTATGACATATTGTTAAGTGAGACAGTAAGATACACAAATTATGTTACCCCAGTAACATAACACATTGTTATAACACACTCTCATGCATACAAAGAAAATAATGGGAAGAAAATTACTTTAAAATATTAAAGTAGTTAAAACTGGGTTAGGGGAATATGGATGATTTTTTTTCTTTGTTGTCTTCTATGTTGTCAAAAATCCCTTATAGTCTATTCAAATATTTTTTTAAATTTCCTTTATACAATAGAATCAAAATCAGAATCTTATTCTGGGATAAATAACTTACACTAAAGTTCAATTTTTGTTTAATTCACCATGGGGCTCATTTTAGCCTTTCTCCTTTCCATTTGTAACTCTCCTCACAGTGTGAAGTGCACTGGGCAGTGCAGTTTTTAGGGGTGGGAGGGGGAGTAACACCATCTGTTTCCTTGGCCTCCTACTCCAGCCTGCCCCTCCTACCCAATTCATCATACCCTATCCTCATGTGAAGTCATATATATGGAAAATCCCTACCCCTGGGAACTCCAGCCTGTGCCCTGGCATTGCCAAATTTTTCTAAGCTGGCTGCCTAATGGTGCAAATGAGTGCAAAGTGGGGATATACTAGGCAAAATGTCTTTGTGACTCACTCCCATCTCCTCCATCAATCTTTGCTGCATCAACTCCTCCATCTTCTCTCTCTCTCTCCACACACACACACACACACACACACACACACACACACACATACACACACACACACACACACGTAACTCTAGCTCTAGAACAGCATGATTCAAGAGCAATATAATGCGAGCCCCTAACTAATCAAAATTGTTCTATTAGCCACATTAAAGATATTAAAAGAAACATATGAAATGAATCTTAAGAATATATTTTATTTAACCCAACATGTCTAAATTATTACTATTTCAACATGTCATAAATTTAAAAATGATTTAATGAGACATTTTATATCTGCTTTTCCATACTAAACTCTCTGCAATCCAACGTGTATTTTATATTTTCAGCACATCTCAGTTCACACCAGCCATGTCTCAAGCGCTCTGCAGCCCATGTGGCTTGTGGTTATAGTATTGGACAGCAAAGATCTGGAGACACCTTTTCCCTCTACAACTTCTGTCCCATGTCCCTTAGCCTGGGGCTTCCAAAAGTGTAAATGCCTCGTGGTAGCTTTTGGGACCGGCTCCACTAGGACAGCTATCTACAGTTAACCTGGGGCTTTAGAGGAAATTTCCTGTCACAGATTGTGACACACACCCCGAGGGAAATTGGGGCCTTTTGTGGTTCTGCCACCCAGAGTAGGCAGTCACCTATCTGAATCTTGCCAGGGTGGGGACTGGATCAAGTGGAGTTCTGTTCCCTTATTAAAGGACACTTTGGAACTTAAGTACAGAGGCCATCACTGTTCTTAATCGATACCACCCATCCCACGCTCTCCAGAGTAAGAACATTCCTCTTCTTCTACCTCATGCCTGAGCTTGGATGGCTGGCTGACTCGCTGGCTGTCTAAGCAAATCAGGACAAGGAGAATGTTAATTGATTGAGCCTCTTCAAAATCAAGTGCGCTCATTTCATTGGTGAAGCAACTGAGTGCTGGAGAGGAGAAGTGATTTGCCCATGGTGGCACGGCTGCTAAGGGGCAGAATTGGATTGGAACTGCAGATCTTCTGACCCTCAGTCCATTACATCAGGCCTCAGGTCACTTGTTTGCACAATGTTGATAGAGCTAATGAATAAGGTCACTTACTGGCAGAAATTCCAGGATCTACCCCAGAACAGGCCATTTACCTGTCCCATCTAGGTCAGTTTCCCTTTCCCAAGTCATCTTTTCACACCAAAGTTAAGAAAACAAACAAACAGAAATAATTACTCACTGTGATAAGTGCCAAAAGGGCCAGAGACAGGATGCAGAGATAGAGAATAACAAGGAGTTTCCTGCTTCAGAAGGGAGGTCAGAGCAGGTCCCTGAGGACCTGAGGGATGAGAAAAAGGGTAGGCAAGAAGGGCTGGCAGAGCTCCAGACAGAGGGAAAAGCAAGTGCAGAGGCCCTGGGGCAAGAAAACAGCCTGTAGAGGAACCAATGGCAGTCAGGAAGTGAGGGGTGGGAGGACCTAAGAGGAAGGGGGGGGGGGCCATGTTACATGGAGTCTTACACAGAAAAGCTAGACATTCAGTTAGAATTGGATTCTCCTGCCTCTTTTGATATATGGTGAGTTTCTTTTTAATTTTAAATGTTGATGTTTAAAGATGTTCTTTGCTGCATTATGACCTTAAGAGAATTATCTCTGCCACCTGCAAGTGAAGTCATTAGGGTGGGCCCTAATCCAATATGACTGGTGTCAGTTATAAGAAGAGAAGATTAGGACACAGATATGCACACAGGGAAGACCATATGAACACACAGAATTATCTCTGCCACCTGCAAGAGTCCTTGGGGGCTGAATGTGAGGGCCTCTATTTCTAGCAGTGGATCCTAATGGATTCAAGCGGTAGTGGCAGGAAAGAAGATAAAGCACCACAAAGGCTAGTGGCCCTGAAGCTGGACTTGTGATTGTGTCCAACTGACAAACAAGTTCAGACATGACTGATTTGATCCAATCTCTTCAAACTGGAAACTGAGAACTAACGCTAATAGGTTGTTCTTAAATACTCAAGTGCTTTCATGTTCTCTGCCTCACTGGAGTTTCAGTCTCCAGCTTCGAAAGTAGATTTTCCAACCTTTGTAAATTGATTTACCTCCCTCTCTTCCCCGCCTCTATACTTTCCTACCTTTAAAAGATTCTGAGACAGTGAGCCTAGGCATAAATAGTCTTCATTTGTGTGATAGAATGCTCTTAGGAGGAGTAACGTACAATAGAATTATAGAATACCGGAGCTAGAAGGAATCTCAGAAGACAGCTGCTCTGACCCTCTCATTCTATTATTATTATTATTTGTAACATATTCCTATGTGCCATATGATTTATATACATTCAATTCAATATCTTAGCAACGTTGCAAAATGGGTGTTTTTACTTCTCTTTTACAGATAAGGAGACTGAGGCTCAGAGAGGTTGATAACTGACCAAGTGTTGCACAGCCATAAGTGGCAGAGCTGGGACTCAAATAGTCTGTCTGATATCTTTTTTTTTTAATGTATTTATTTATTTTTGGCTGCGTTGGGTCTTCTTTGCTGCACGCGAGCTTTCTCTAGTTGTGGCAAGCGGGGGCTACTCTGTTGCAGTGCACGGGCTTCTCATTGTGGTGGCTTCTCTTGTTGCAGAGCACGGGCTCTAGGCACACGGCCTTCAGTAGCTGTGGCACGTGGGCTCAGTAGTTGTGGCTCACGGGCTCTAGAGCGCAGGCTCAGTAGTTGTGGTGCACGGGCTTAGTTGTTCCGTGGCATGTGGGATCTTCCCAGACTAGGGCTCAAACCCGTGTCCCCTGCACTGGCAGGCGGATTCTTACCCACTGCTCCACCAGGGAAGCCCCATCTATCTGATTTCTAACTCACCATGCTAGCTGAAGCTAGTAAGACAAACAGATAGAGAGAGAGATTGATAAGGAAATAATAACAAGAGCCAGTGTTAGAATCTACATACTCCAACTTTTTTACATTGTGATTTGCGGTAAAGAAGAATACAAAAGAGAAATAACATCTGTATAGAGTTTTACTGTTATTGCTGTTGCTTTATTTTTTAAATAAAAACATAGGTCTCATTAAACCAGTTTTGGTAAGATTGTCTTACTGAGCATCTGATTTCTTCAAAAATTATAGGGCTCTTGGTAGTTTCAGGAATTCTTGCAAGAGAAACTGCTGCACTGGAAGCAATGCTGCAGGTGGCCAGGCCCGAAGAACTCACTGTATGAATCGCTGGCTGTTGCTCCTTCCTGCTGGTCAGACACTGGCGGACTGAAGCACCTGCCTCTTCGAAGAACTCACTGTATGAATCGCTGGCTGTTGCTCCTTCCTGCTGGTCAGACACTGGCGGACTGAAGCACCTGCCTCTTCTGATACGTCCCTCCTGAGTACGCTGAGGGGCCAAGGCGGCCTAAGCTTGATTCGCCACTACTTTGAGTGGATTGCTGGGCCCAGAGAACCTCAGCCAGATTCACAAACACAGACTTGGACTTGGTGCAAGACCCTGAGGTTTTCTGCTTCTGCGCCATAGAAACTGGGCTTATCCTCTTTAAAGACTTTTGATGTAAATCCCCCCGAGTAGTCAGTTTTGCTTTACTGGGATCATGTGGGACTATGGTAAAAGGTACCAAATATTCTACTCTAAGAACTCTCATTTCTCTAGATTTGCTACACCAGTGAGAGCATTATCAGTACAAGGTGTGTTAGGCAGAATCATGGCTCCCCAAAGATGCTCACGTCTCTATCCCCAGAACCTGTGAATAGGTTACATTACATGGCGAAAGAGACTTAAGGTAGCAGACGGAATTAAAGTCGCTAATTGCTATGGGCTAAATTGTCTCCCCCTCAAAAGTCATATGTTGAAATACTAACCTCTAGTGCCTCAGAATGTGGCTATATTTGGAAATAACCACATTCTGAGGCTAAATGTGGCATTTAAATTGGTAATTAATGTTAAGTGAGGTCATTAGGGTGGGCCCTAATCCAATATGACTGGTGTCTTATAAGAAGAGATTAGGACACAGATATGCACACAGGGAAGACCATATGAACACACAGGCAGAAGATGGCCATCTACAGCCAAGGAAAAATGGCTCTGAAGAAATGAACCCTGCTGATACCTTGATCTCAGACTTCTAGCCTCCAGAACTGTGACAAAATAAGTTTCTGTTGTTTAAGCCACCCAGTCTGTTGTATTTTGTTATGGCAGCCTCAACAAACTAATTAATTGACCTTAACATTGGAAGGTTATCCTGGATTATCTGGGTAAACCTGATGTAATTACAAGGGCCCTTAAATGTAAAAATGCAAAGCAGAAGAGGAAATCAGAGTGATGTGATATGAGAATGAAACAGGAGGGAAGGGGGCAGGGCACAATTTTTAAAAGAATGACATAGGGACTTCCATGGTGGTGCAATGGTTAAGAATCTGCCTGCCAATGCAGGGGACATGGGTTCAATCCCTGGTCTGGGAAGATCCCACATGCCGCACAGCAACTAAGCCCATGTGCCACAACTACTGAGCCCTCACGTCACAACTACTGAAGCCCATGTGCCTAGAGCCCATGCTCCACAACAAGAGAAGCCACCGCAATGAGAAGCCTGCACGCCGCAACAAAGAGTAGCCCCTGCTGGTTGCAACTAGAGAAAGCCTGTGCACAGCAATGAAGACCCAACGCAGCCAAAAAAAAAAAAAAAAAAAAGAATGACATAGCCATAAGACATGACTAAAACTGGTTAAAACTAACTAGATCCAAAATGGTGGAAAATTTGAATTCCAGTGGACCTTGAGCCTTATTATACACTCATTGTAATACATTAGCATCTAAATGACACACCTACCAGTGCCATGACAGTTCTGAGGCTGACCATCAAAGATCAAAAAGTGGGTGGTGGCCCAATTTCTGGAAATCTCTGCCCCTTCCCCCAAATAACTGGAATACTCCTCTCATTCATTAGCCTATGAAATTACCCACCCCTATAAAAACTGACAGCCCTGTACCCTGGGCTGTACCCTGTACGCCTTCTGAGATGGCCCACACTCTGTCTGTGGAGTGTGTTTCTCTCTAAATAAATCCACTTCTTACCTATCAACTTCTCCCTCACTGAATTCTTTCTATGACAAGACATCAAGAACCTGAGCTTCATGGACTTCCCTGGTGGTCCATTGATTAAGAATCTGCCTGCCAATGCAAGGGACATGGGTTTGATCCTTGGTCTGGGAAGATCCCACATGCTGCAGAGCAACTAAGCCTGTGCGCCACAACTACTGAGCCTGCACTCTAGGGCTCACGTGCCACAACTACTGAGCCCATGTACTGCAACTACTGAAGCCCGCGTTCTCTAGGGCCCACATGCCACAACTACTGAGCCCACATGCTGCAACTACTGAAGCCCACATGCCTAGAGCCCGTGCTCCGCGACAAGAGAAACCACCACAGTGAAAAGCCCATGCATCTCAACGAACAGTAGCCCCTGCTGCCCACAACTAGAGAAAGCCTGCACCCAGCAATGAAGACCCAACGCAGCCAAAAATAAATAAATAAATACATACATACATACATACATAAAAATTTTAAAAAAAAGAAGGAAACTGAGCTTCATTAAGTCCTGGGACCAGGTGTGTGATCTCAGTTAAAAGACTGTAGTTCAAGTCCCAATCTGGGTTCTGGCTGGATTCGAGTCCCGGCCCTGGTTCAGGTCTCAATCTGAGTTGCACGGTTTCGAGAAGAGTTGGACCTGCTGTTGCTGGTTTTGCAGATGGTGAAGGAAGGTCATGAGCCAAGAAACGTAGATGACTTCTAGAAGCTGAAGCAGCAAGGAAATGGATTCTCTCCTATGGTCTCCAGAAAGCAACATAGCCCTGCTGATACCTTTATCTTACCCTTTTTTGGCCTTCTGAAATATAGAACTGTAAGATAATAAATTTATGTTGTTGTGGTTTTTTTTTAATTGCGTTTTGTTTATTTACAATGTTGTGTTAATTACTCCTGTACAGCAAAGTGCTTCAGTTATACATACATATATATATATATATTCTTCTTTTAAAATATACTTTTCCATTATGGTTTATCATAGAATATTGAATATAGGTCTCTGTGCTATACAGTAAGACCTTGTTGTTCAAACACTAAGTTTGTGGTAACTTATTATAGCAGCAATAGGAGACTAATGCTGCTCCTGAATACAAGTTCATGTGCCTGATGCACAGTGAGGCCAAACAAACCAACACATTGGTGTTTGGAGCAGAGAAAGGTTTACTGCAGGGCCAAGCAAGGAGAATGGGCAGCTCATGCTCAAAAACCCCTAACTCCCTGATGGTTTTGTGGAAGAAGTTTTTAAAGGCAAATCTGGGGTGAGGGCTGCAGGGTGTGTGACTTTCTTCTGACTGGTTGGTGGTGAGGTAACAGGGAGGTGCTCCAGGAATCTTGTGCTGAGCCTGAAGTTACCATCTTCCACCTGGGTGGGGGCCTTAGTTCCTACAGGAGAACTCAAAGATATTGTTATGTATATTCCTTCAGGAGGAACTAGGACTGTGTTCCAAAGCTCTACAACTGTTTCTTGACTGCTCCTCCATTGTTTCTGCATTCCCTCCCTTCTCTGATTAACAACTGTTTATTATTTTTAATAAATAAATGAATAAATCTATTTATTTTTGGCTGTGTTGGGTCTTCATTGCTCTGCATGGACTTTCTCTAGCGGTGGGGAGCAGGGGCTACTCTTTGTTGTGGTGCGCAGGCTTCTCATTGCGGTGGCTTTCCTTTTTGCGGAGCACGGGCTCTAGGCGCGCAGGCTTCAGTAGTTGTGGCTCGCGGGCTCTAGAGCGCAGGCTCAGTAGCTGTGGCGCCCAGGCTTAGCTGCTCCATGGTATGTGGGATCTTCCCAGACCAGGGCTCAAACTGGTGTCCCCTGCATTGGCAGGCGTATTCTTAACCACTGCGCCACCAGGGAAGCCCATTAAATTTTTTTTTTTTTTTGGCTGCATTGGGTCTTCATTGCTGTGCTTTCTCTCTAGTTGCGGTGAGCGGGGGCTACTCTTTGTTGCGGTGTGTGGGCTTCTCATTGCAGTGGCTTCTCTTGTTGGGACTTCCATCGTGGCGCAGTGGTTAAGAATCCTTCTTAGCTTCCGGTGGTAGCTGTTGACCCTTGGTGTCCTTTGGTTTGCAGCTGTGTCACTCTAATCACTGACTTTATCGCGTGGCTTCTCCTGGTGTGTTTCTGTGTCTTCTTATAGGGACACCAGTCATAGTGGATTAAGGGCCCATTCTACTCCAGTATGACCTCATCTTAACTAATTACATCTTCAGTCTCCAAATAAGTCACATTCTGAGGTCATGGGGATGTGTTTGGGGGGGACACAACCCATAACATGGCCTCTTCAGTCAAAATTCAGTGCCAGCTACTTTTAAACGGTAGGGAAGAGGGTGGTCTGGGGACAGACAGGAAGGACAAGTATGACATAAGTCACTTATTAGGAGGGCACCTAAGCCTGGCAGGACAAGACAAAGTAGCAGGTGCCCAGCCAACTTATACTTTATCCTTTCAGATGATATTTCACATTGTTTATAGGTCATGTGGAAATCAAGGAGCATCCTTCCTATTTCAGGGCTTTTGACAGTTTACCTTTTCAAAAATTTCACATTTTGAGGAATTCTAGAAGGAAGAAGAAAGCTTAATTAACTGAGTCTGACTCCAAATGTAGGTTGAAATACACTTTTATTCATATGTGGTTACATTTGCATCCATAGTGTGGTAGGTTTGGTGGGTGGACTAATGGCTCCCCCCAAATGTCCACATCCTAATCCCTAGAGCCTATGAATGTTACCTAATATGGCAGAAACTTTTTTGCAGATGTGAATATGTTGTGGATATGGAGGTGGAGAGATTTTCCTGGCTTATCTGGGTGGACCCCAAATGCCATCATAAGTGTCCTTATGAGAGGGAGGCAGAGGGCTATCACAGACAGAAGAGGCAATGTGAGGGAAGCAGAGTCAGAGAGCGAAGATGCTATGTATGCTGGCCTTGAAGATGGAGGAGGGGGCCACGAGCCCCTGGAAAAGGCAAAGAAACAGATACTCCCCTAAATCTTCTGGAGGGAGCACAGCCCTGCTGACATCTTGGTTTTAGCCTCTTAAGACTCACTCTGAAATTCTGACTTCCATAATTGGAAGAGAATAAATTTCTGGTTTTGTAAGCCACCAAGTATGTGGGTCACTTTTTGAAGCAGCCATAAAAAACTTACATACAGAATGTGATTCCTTGTATTTAAATTCAAATATGACTCTCTCTACATACCCACATGAAGACATCAAGACTTGAAGAAAACAACAGTAAAATGTTAACAGTCGCTAACTGGTGGAAGAAATGTGAGTGATTTTCTTGTCATTGCTATGATTTCCTGAATTTTCCAAGATTTCTAGAAAACATTTACAGATTCTTGATTCTTTTTCTATAAAAGTTAAGGGAATATTATTCAGTCTTTAAGAGTCTTGCAATTCTGACACATGCTAAAAAACAGATGAACCTTGAGGACACTATGCTAAATGAAATAAGCCAGTCATAAAAAGACAAATACTATATGATTCCATTTTTATGAGGTACCCAGAGTAGTCACATTTATAGAGACAGAAACTAAAATGGTGGCTGCCAGGGGCTGGGGGGAGGGAGGAATGACAGTGGTTGTTTAATAGGCTTAAAGTGTTAGTTTTGCAAGATGAAAAGCGTTTTCGAGATTGGCTGTACTACCATGTGCATGTGTTTAACACTACTGAACTGTACACTTAAAACTGGTTAAGAGAGTAGATTTTATGTCATATAGGTTTATCAACATTGAAAGTTTTTTTAAAGTTCATTTATATTATAAAATGAGAGCTTCAGTGATACCCTTAAAAATAGATATGCAGTATACGATGTGATCTTGGTTACATGAGGTGGTATTTTCTCTGCACCTTTTAAAATCCTTTATAGCAGCCAGGGCTACCCTGTAAGTGAGCTTTAGACTTGTCCCGCACTATCCTTTTCTTTATCAATTCTCCTGTTTTTGCTTTTGTCTTTATTCTTTCACTCCTTTCATGGTCTTTCTCTGCTGCCTATGAACACATTTGAGGCTTTTGGGTCTTTGTTAGACTTCTTGAGAGTATGTTAACAAATCACTCCTTTTTGAAATGCTTCTTTCTTTGGCTTTTACAACGTCATTTGTATATTTCACATACACTCTCCTTACAGAGAAGAGGCACACACTTCAAAACACTCCTCCTGTATTACTGATGGCTGGAGTCTTTCTAACATCTACACCAGAGGCCACTGTGCAAGACTGGGTGAGTTCCTTTCTCTCTCCCACCCCCACATATAATCAGGCACCACGCTGACTAATTTTATGTCCTATATGTTCCTCTAGCCCTATCCCATCTCTGGTTTCAGGCCTTCAGCCTGTCTTATCTGAATATTCCAATAGTTTGGTCTTACCCCATTCTCTACACTGTAAGCAGAGGGATCCATCTATACTGTAACCCTGGCCACGCCACCTCCCTTAAAGCCCTTCAGTTAAGGTGCACACCCTTCACATGGCACCCAACATCCTCCAAGACATGGTCCCAACCTGCCTGCTCAGACTCTACTTCCACCAGTTCCACAGCCTGTTACCTTTCATGACCAATCACTTTCATAACTTGCTGTGTTTCCTCAGCAATTTCTGGACCTCCTGCTTCCCCTCCTTATTTTCTCTGGCTGGAAAACCGTTCCCCTCCACTTCACTGGACTGATGCACATCCACAGCTTAGGCATCCTGTACTCTAAGAGGCTTCTCCAGTCCTCAGCATTCCCATAGTGCCCTGGGAAAAGGTTGTTGCCTTAACAGTTTATATGGACATTAACTGTGTGCCCGCTTTCCCACTAGCTCTTTAAGGGCTGGGACCATCTCTCAAGTCATTCTGGGGTTCCAACTCCTAACACAGTGCCTGGCATATAGTAGGCACTCAGTCAGTGTTAATTAATTAAAATGATTAGTAATAAACACTTTTGTTGATAGGTTATATCCATAATCCACAAAACATTTAAAGCCCTTTTCACTGACCACCATTGCCTTAATTATAAATTTTGGTAGCAGGGACAAATGAATGAAATTCTTATAAAGAGGAAGAAGACCTCTGGGGATTGATTATACATTCGATTTTTCGATTAAAATTTTGACCTGTTTATTTTAGTAGGGCCTATTTTGGGGCGTGTGTCTTTGACTTCTACAGCCCTACTATGCAGGGCTGAAATGAAGGAGCTCCATGTTCTGCACTACATACAGTCGAGTTTGCCAGATCTGACCTAAAAGTAGACTTGCCAGAGACATTATTTTGCTATTTCCGATAGACCAGTCAATGCTTCGGGATTCCTTATAGCAGACAGGAGCCCCTTTGAAAGGGAACACCTGGCTACACATGGCACCAAGTGTAGTTCTCAACTTCCCCAGGCTGTGTGCCCCGCCTGTGGGTCTCGAGGGCCCTGGAGCAGCCCCTAGAAGCAGCCGAAGCCAACAGCTTCCCTCGTGAGGCCACCTGATCCCAAGGGACAGTCTTGCACCCCGCCACCCGCCCTCGGCCCCACCACAGAAGTCGCGGCTGCTGGACAGCGGAGCCGGGGTCACGTGCGCGGGTCCAGTCTACCGCCCCCAGACCCGGGCCCGCCCCGGCAAAAGGGCAGAGGCCATCGGGATCACGCGCGCCCCGGCGGCCCTGGCCGGGCCCAGCCAATGGGCTGGCGGCGCCCGCATGACCCGCGCCGGCGGGAGGGCGTGGGGAGGCAGGCCGGGCGCGCACGCTGCCAGGCTGTATCGCCGCTCCCGCCGCCGTCGGGACTGGAAGTGAGCGGCCCGGGCCCGCAGCGCCAGCGAGCCAGTGAGAGCGTCCCGCAGCCTCCCGCAGCCCCCCGCACCCGGTGCAAAGCATGGCGGTCTCCAAGGTAAGCGTCGGCCCCTTGGCCGGTTGCCCCGGGGGGCGCGAGGGGCCCGGGCGTTCACGTGCCGGGCTGGTGCAACCGGGAAAGCAGAAAGAAAGGGGCGCGGGGCAGCTGTTCCACCTTGCAGCAGAGGGAGGAGGGAGGTGCCCGCCTCTCCCGTGCAGCCCAGACAGCCGGTGCGGAGAACGGGGACCGGGGCCCGACCCTGCAGCAGGAACTTTGCTGGCTGGACCCTCCCACTTGGCCCGGGCGGGGAGTCAGTGCCGAGCCAAAGCCGGTGAGCAGGAGCGGACACGAGCGCGTCCCGGGGCGTGGGAGTGCTCGGGGTCTGCAGGTCCGTACTGCTACCCCAGCGCACTCGCGCTCCTGACCCTGGTAGTTGTTGACCCGAGCTGCTTCCCGGGGGTCACAGCCCGCGCAGAAGCCTAATCCCATTCGGTTTCAGAGGCTCCGCCCTCTCACGGGTGGGGAAGTCACCTTAACTTCCGTTTTGGAGACTGCTTGAGAGACTTGGCCTGGGCGTGTGTGCGTAAAAACTCCAAAGCACCCGCATCCCCCCAGGCCCCCCGCTTCTCGTCCTTCTCTCCGCATCTGACAACACTTACATACCGGCCTCTAAGCGTTTGAGAGGCTTCTTTTTAGAAATGACAAAACAGATTGTCTTGGGAGCCTGTAACTCCTGTGAAGTTCTACTTAAAAGGAATTCTGCGTAAGGTGACTCATTAACTAACCAGAGGAAAGGGAACTCGGACAGCTTGACCTTTCCTCTTTTACCATTTCTTGAAACCTGGACACCATTTCAGCTTCTTTGGACTCCATTTCAACTTTTCTGGCAGAATACCATATTTAGTCCCAATCACTTGAATCATTGGAATTTATTGCTTTTAATTTTAAGTTCATGAAGGCAGCCCTTTAATCAAGCCTATACAACTTCTTAGCTCATTTTAAGTGCAGTGAACTTAAATATACCCAACATTTCAAACATTTGTCCTTAATCAAAACTCTGTGATAACCCTCAAGAGGAAAACATGGCCAACACATCATATTCCTATTTATTTGAGCAAACTAATCACATTTGCAATGGAAATTGTAAGCAGACAGATATATTTAAATGCCGTTCTATGACTTAAGTTTCTCCGAGCGTCCCGAAATCTGCAGGCTTTTCGGTGTTCCTAGATTATGTGGCCTAAGTGGCCTTTCTCTTTTCCTTAATGACTCTGAGTTCCATCCTAAGGAGTGTGCTCTGGGTATGCATGTGCAGACACATGGGTATGTATATAACTGTTCTAGTTAGATTCCCTGAGGATCACTGGGATTCATTTTTGGAACCTACATTAGCCCTTTCAAACCCAATAGCCCTTGACCTTTTCTTTGCATTAAATTTGCATGCAATGAGTACAAGTCACCCTCAAGGTGACTTCTTCCAGGAGAGTAGGTGGGAGTAGATACCCATACTTTACTGTCATTTTTATGTCTATAGATGAGTTAAATAATTTTACTTAATTTGGAGATAAAGTGAGGAACTTAAATTGAGGAGTATGCATGTAAATGGAGTATAAGACTGATTAACTAGTTTGAAATAAAATAAATGACATGAAGGAGGTTTAACTTTTTGGTTGTATTTTTATTAAACTGTCACTTCATATCAATAAGTGCAGTTGAATTTTAGCCAAGTAGTGAGAGTCAGGGAAAATGAAACATTTCATTTTTATTCTTTGGGAACTTGTGTTTTTGTTTATTTATTCATTTAAACTTGCCTCTTTTCAGGATTTCTGATGGCTCATGTCATATATACATATATTTATAAACCAACAAGACATATCAAAATCAAGTCAAAGTAGATGAGAAAAACAGGATAAAGGGAAAATAAGATGAAGCCAGGACTAAAGTTAGTGGAAAATAAGGATGTATGTACTTGCTAGAGGTGACTGAATTTTCTAGCAGCCAAAGCAAAGAGGAAGTGATCAGTGAGGTCAGTTACTTGGGAGAGAGGTCTCCTTTTTCTGCTATCTGAGGGCAGTTTCTCCCCATCTTTTTTTTTTTTTTTTTTTTTTTTTTTTTTGCGGTACGCGGGCCTCTCACTGTTGTGGCCTCTCCCATTGTGGAGCGCAGGCTCCGGACGCGCAGGCTCAGTGGCCATGGCTCACGGACCAGCCGCTCCGCGGCATGTGGGATCTTCCTGGACCAGGGCACGAACCCGTGTCCCCTGCATCGGCAGACGGACTCTTCAACCACTGCGCCACCAGGGAAGTCCCCCATCTCTTTTTATATGCAGTGAGCAAACTGCATTCAAAACTACCTCATGACCACAAATGTATGTTTGTGGATTCCATTAGGCCATTTCTTATAGTGTTTCTCATTTTAGCTCAAGGGCGGTAAATGTAGGTCCCCAAATGAGCTGTGCTGGTCCACCTTAGTCCAAGAATACCCCTTATTTAGTTGCCTTTGGACTCTTATTAGGGTGAGGTGATTCTGTCCTCTATTAGGCAGTGCTGGGCAGCCCCAATTCAAGGCCATGCTCTTTGCTTTTTCCTGGAGCACAGATATTCCATATTGAACACAGAGCCATAGGCTTAGCAATCTTAATCTGGGGGTAGGATTGACATCCCCTCTTAAAACTTGAGGAACCTGACTAGAAGAGAATCCCATCTCAGTGGAGTGTCTAAGATCCTGGAGTGCCCAGAATCAGAAACTGGTCTTTTATTTATTCTTTTTTTTTTGGCCACACTGTGTGGCTTGCGAAATCTTAGTTCCCTGATCAGGGATTGAACCCAGGCCCTCGGCACTGAAAGTGCAGAGTCCTAACCGCTGGACTCCAGGGAATTCCCTTTTATTTATTCAAACGTAACTAATTTTTCATGTCCCTCTTCCTTTAAATAGTATAAATAGGAAGGCTGAGAATCTGTTCTTTGGTCTGCTTTTATTTTGATTTCTGCTTGATGGTTACTACTTAATGCAAAAGGTATTTGTTTTTTCATGAAGTAACATTGATCTGAAACGGTGTTTTGAGATGAACTTAGAAAACTTCAATTCTCTTGCTGCCGCCTTTTGTAGGAATAATCCTTATGGGTTCCCTTGGTAGATCGTAGATGATAAGTGGTCTGCCTGTACTACTAGTGTTATTTTGAGTATTTCTTTAAAAAACTTCCAAGCACTGCCCTACATGTATTGAAATGAAAATGAGTTTTTTAAATTCTATTTTATATATTTCCATAAAAAATTCATTTTTAAAAAGTAGTGTTAGAGAGGCTATCCTTTTCTTGTAGTTGTAGTCAACGTTCCCTTTTCGTCACAGGTTGAGTTTATTATCCATTAAGAATGACGAAATTAAACTAGGAGAAACTGTTAAAAGAGATTGCTCACTGGAGTTCAGGTGTGAGAGATGTTCAGGTATAAAACTGGACTCCAATAATTTGGGTGAAATTAACCTAGAACTAAAAGAAGAACATTTGGAGACAAGCTAAAGCATTCATAATCATGAAAATTTGGTCTGTAGTGCTAATATACTTAGTATTGCTATTCCATTGTTGACTGAGTTGTTGCCGTGATCGTTTAGAATTGTGTGTATTGTGTTCTTTCTAATGTTGCAAACGGGAATAAACTAAGGATATGAAAATGAACTGGACTCCGTTTGGACCTTCAAGAAAACCACAACCATACCACAGGCTAAATCCTCTCATGGAAGTGCCCCAGGTAGGGTTAGTGCCATAACAAGGGCTTATGGGAGCATCAGGGAAGGAGCCTGTTTCTGTCAGGGGAGGGGAGGGAGCATCTGAAAGGTAGTGGTATTTCAAAAGGAATAGTCAGAGGAAGAGGGAAGACCATTCCAGTGACAGGAAACAGCAAGTGAAAGAAAGAGAGGTGAGAGCACCTGCTGCGTTTAGGGGATAGCAGGTAATAAAATCAACTGGAGAGTAGCTAACACTTACTATTTACTAGATGTGAGATTCAGTTCTAAATGCTTTTCATTATTAACTCGCCTAATGCCCCTAACAGTCCTATGAGTTACATACTATAATTTCTGGTTTATAGATGAAGACTCAGACACCAAGGGGTGATGTAAGTGGCCTAAGATCTGATAATTAAAAAGTGAAGAAGCTGGGTTTCAAATCAGCCAGTCTGGCTCCAGGGTCTGTGCTCTTACCCTGTCCACCATATTGTCTGCCTGGTAGTTTAGCATAATGGAGAGTAGAGTTTATGGGAGAAGGGGGAGATGGCTTGGGAGGGGAAATTAGATGCCTCTTATTTAAGACATTTATTTAGGTCTTGTAACTGTAAACCAGACTTTTATTTTTGAGAACCACTTACACAGTGCTTACTGTGTGTGAGGCACTTTCCCAAGTGCTTTACAAATAATAACTCTTTTATTTTTCATAATACCAAAAGTAGGTGTGGTCTATTTTTGTCCTCATTTTACAGGTGAGAAAACTGAGGTCTGGAGAGGTTAAGTAATTTCCTCGCGGTTATACGGAGAATAAGCAATACAGCTTGGATTTGAACCCGGCCAGTCTGTGCTCAGAGTCTCTGCCTCACCTGCCCAGGCCCTAAAAAGAAGTTCCATTTGCAGAGGTGCATGTGAGAATTCACATGTTATCAGTTATGGGCATGTGTATTTCCTGGTCATTCCAGTCCAGTAGTTTGTAGAATGCTTTGGCACTCAGTATATGCTTCATTGTTAAGTGGTTTTTGAACCAGATTGCACAGGCCAGAAATTGTCATATACTTTTTTTTAAAACAACTTTATTGAGATATAGGTCATATGCCATAAAAGTCACCCATTTAAAGTGTACACGTCAGTGGTTTTTTGTATATTCACAGAGTTGTGCAACTATCATCACTGTCATTTACCTTTGTAAAAATTTTAACCCAGTGTTCACTAATTAGGACTTGGGCTATATATTTAACCTCCATGTTTTTCATGCTTCTCATCAATAATAATACCCTCTTCAGAGGTTTGTTACTGAGCATAAAATGTGATTGAGTTTATTAAGGATATTCTTCAGGTTGAAGGTGTTCTCTCCCATATGGTAAAAATGGCTAGGTATTTGATGGTATAATAATAGTATAATAAAACAGATTAGTTTTTTGTACTGGACAGGAAGGGAAGAATGTTTGAGTTGTTTTTATGCAGCCATGATGCTGGTAAGTTTCTGTGCTTCCACTGATGTTTGGATTTAGGGTTTCCTAAATTGATGGTGCTGGATGGGCCTTGGGGTTTACATAACACAATGTTCCTCACTCCTCCCTTCATTAATCTTGTTCCCTTTTACCAGGTGAAGAAATGGAGTCCTAGAAAAGTTTGTAGTTGGTCCAAGTTCCCTTGAAACCCGTTTGCTTTTTGCACTATTGTAGTCCAGGGGTTCTCAGCACATTATAGTCCTCTGGACTGGTATAAAAGTGCTGATGCCTGGGTCTCACCCAGAGGTTCTGATTTAGTTGGACTTATGTGTGGCCTGAGCCTCAAGGTTTTTGAAAGCTCCCCAAGTGAATCAAATCTGCTTCTGAGGTTGCCAGCCACTGCTCTAGGCGGTTTTCCTGCTCTTTGCTTCAGCTGATCCTCTGATGGTTCCTTCTTGGAATAAGGAAGGAATGCAGTGAGATCAATGCAAGTCTCTGGTGTGTCAATTCAAAGGAAGGATACATAGGGGTCCCTACAAGTTCTCTTCTTTCTTGACAATTTCTTTTCAGTCCTTCTGCCTCGTTTCACCTTCGTGCTTAGGCATCAAGTTTATATAGTTTTGTAGTTATCCTAGAATATGGGTTTTATCACCAAATTGATTGAAAGCTCCTTTTGTCTTCTGTAAGTCTCAGTGGTTTTCTGTATCAGTGTAGGTGCTTGAGGGGGGAAGTGTTGCAAAGAGCAAGGTAACCCTGGTCTTGCAGCCTTTTCCCTGGCTAACCTAGTTGGGTGCCCATGTGTTGTCAATGTTCCCCAGTTGGGTCACAGGGCTTTACAAGTGTTGTTTATCAAATAGAGAATTGGGGGTGGGGAGAGGGATGGGAAGGGTTGAAAGCCCTGTAGGGTAAGAAAATCAGGGAGCAGGTCTTCCTGGATATCAAGTTCTTCTGTAATTGCTGGAGTTGCTCTGACTCCTTCGGCCTCTTTGACCTTTTGTCCTACGACTGGCCTCTGCTTTTTTTTTTTTTTTTGCGGTACGCGGGACTCTCACTGTCGTGGCCTCTCCCGTTGCGGACGGAGCACAGGCTCCGGACGCGCAGGCTCAGCGGCCATGGCTCACGGGCCCAGCTGCTCTGCGGCATGTGGGATCTTCCCGGACCGGGGCACGATCCCGTGTCCGCTGCATCCGCAGGCGGACTCTCAACCTCTGCGCCACCAGGGAAGCCCTGCTTTTTTTTTAATGGAAACACATTTTTAAAAAATTTTATTTATTTTTGGCTGCGTTTGGGTCTTCGTCGCTGCATGCAGGCTTTCTCTAGTTGCGGCGAGCAGGGGCTATTCTTCTTTGCACTGCGCGGGCTTCTCATTGCAGTGGCTTCTCTTTTTGCGGAGCATGGGCTTTAGGCACGTGGGCTTCAGTAGTTGTGGCTTGCAGGCTCTAGAGCGCAGGCTCAGTAGTTGTGGTGCATGGGCTTAGTTGCTCTGCAGCATGTGGGATCTTCCCGGACCAGGGCTCGAACCCGTGTCTCCTGCATTGGCAGGTGGATTCTTAACCACTGCGCCGCCAGGGAAGCCCCAGCCTCTGCTTTTGTTGAGTTCTTAGATGGAGGCATTCCTTCCTGTGTTCTCCACTATCTGTGAGGATTAGCTCTGCTGAGCGTGGTCCATTCCTACTCACCCTGCCCATCATTGGCTGCTTCATAGCACTTATCCTTCCCACCATGTTTTCTTGGATCCCTTTGTGTGAATCTGCTGGTGTGGTTGCTTCTGCTTGGGATGTGCCCTTGTCGCAGTGATGTAATTCCCTTGGCAAAGTACTTAATAGCAACTGAGCAAACCCTGTTTTTCATGGCCTGTTTAACCAGACCCTCTTGTTAGGTCAAGTCAACCCCATCAATGGTGGCTCTGGTCTCTTAGCTCAGAATTATTCCCAGTGGCTGATTTGTAGAGTGGTGGTCTGGTTTGTTGGTTGGAAACGTTTAAAAGATAGTGTACTCGAACTCACCATTTCCTTTGGAAATTTGCTTTGTAGTTGCATGAGTGAATATAGGCCTGGTGATTTCTTTTGACTTTAGGTGCTGACAACATAGCAAAATTACCAGTGTTGAAATTCTTAGCAATTCAATGTAAATAAACCACTCTATTTAATGGCTGTTATTAGGCTGGTAGCTTTGTCTTGATTTCCACATGTAGTCACAGTCTCCACATGTTTTCCATGAAAACTGTTGACTTGATATGAAAGTCAGATATTTCAATATACAATTACTGTTTTATGGTAAAATGTCTTTTGCATAAGACATAAGACAGTAAAATTTGTAAGAAAATTGTCTAAGTAAGTGTAGGGGAGGAAAAAGTTTCCCTCAACTCTCTTAGGGTCCCTGGCTGGGTCTGAAAATTAAAACGACAAAGGCAGATTAACAAAAGAAAAGTATACAAATTTTGCTGAATTTTTATGTGTACATGAGAACCTTCACATGAGAATGAAAGTGACCAGAGCAGAAAGCTTTAAAACCTTTTGGACAATGAAAAATAAATTTGTAAAGAATTGACAAGACAAAAGGGAAGTAAATGGTGAAGAAGTAACTAGGAAGATAAGGGTGGGTTTAACAAGGTTTGTGTGTGCAGGGTTTTTGGCCCCAACTTCCCCATCTTTGGTGATGATTGTCTCCTCTCCTCCTGGAACAGGGACGGTACCTTTTGTAGGGGAGTTTATGACCTGTTTCAGGAAAGAAGGTTGGGGCTGTGTGTGGGGATGGTCAGAGTGACCTTCCTGTTTCTGCTGTTTTCTTAAACTCCTTCAGCTTAAGATACTGAATATGCCAAGGTGCCACATTTTGGGGTAGCATGTCCTGGACCTCGTCGTAAGCCTGATTTGAACAGGTTTTTAGACCTGGGCTCATATTCAGTAGTTTTTCTGAGTTAGACATGATTTGTATCTGTCTGATCCCAGCCACAGTTGTAGTCTGAGATGTAGAGGACACCCAACTGCTCAGTCAGCACCCCTTTCTCATGTGGGAAAACGCTTCAAGAACTTTTTTTTTTTTTAATTTTAAATTAGTAGCTCTGGTTTAGTGAAAGAGCTCTGGACTAGAAGGCAGGAGAACCTGGATTACAGGTCCAGTGCTTCCACTGATGGTGAGAACGTGGACAAGTCTGACTTCTCTGGGCGCTCAGAATCCCCGTGAAGCAAACAGGGCCTATCTGTGACATCTGTGATGAGCAAATGAAGTATAACATGGGAAAGCACTTTGGGGATTATGAAGTGCTATAGGGACTGTCAAGTGATGTCTGTTGGAGACTGTGGGACGTTTCTACCTAACTGAAAACGAGGGACATAGGTATTATTTGACCTACCTGAACAAAAGATGGTGTGCTTTTCTTAAGCTCATGATCTACTAAATAGTCACCATAATGGCTAGACAGTCTGGCTGCTTCAGTAATCAGATTCTCTGAGTGGTGTGGTCCCTTCCTGGAGCCTTGCTATTAGAAGCTTATGGTCCAAGGACCAGGAACATTGGTTTTACTCGGGAGCTTGTTAGTATTGCAGCATCTGTAGACTCATCCCAAATATTCTGTTGTATCAGAATCTGCATTTTACATAGATCCCCAGGGGATTGTATACACATTAAAGTTTAAAGAATATTGGTCTGGAACTCTCATTACTGGGTAATTAAATGTAGCTGCCTTTCTAAACTGAGGGTACAGTACTTTTTGATTTGGTTGTAAGTCAGTCCAACTTTTTGCAGAATTAAATACATAGTGATAAAACCCAGTATAAATTTTAGGATTCTTCGGGTTAATTTTGATTCCATTGGGGCCAGGGTATTATTTTGCATGGCGTCTCTGAATTATTATTTAAGGGTTGTACTCATCTCCATTTCTTTACTACCCACCTGTACTTAAAATTCCTGAAAATGAACCTATGCCTATTCTAGTTTTTGACATTCTTTCCTTTGGGTCACCAGTAACCTCTGTTCTGAAACTGTTGGCCTGTCCTCCTTATCTCTGGCCTCACAGGACCCCGTGTCCCACTCCTTCCTTCCTGGAGCACCTTCTGTCAGCTTTCATGATGTGCCCTCTCCTGCTTGGTCCCTTAACTCATACTTATTCTCCTTGGCCGGCTTCTTTTTGTCCTTCTGCTCTCCCCTGAAATGTTGGTGTTCCCCAGGCCTCTGCCTCAGATCCTTTTCCTTCTGACAGGTGATACTTCATGGTACTCCCCGTGGGGCAGCTCTCTTAAGCACTGGCCTTGCGTTTTTGACTTTTTGTTGGAAATCTCAACTGGCTTGTCTCAAAGATATTCCAAACTCTGTTTACTAGAATTGAATTCATCTTCTTGGTCATTCCTTACTTTTAGCTGCAGTTTAACTTTCCTACCAGTTAAAGTTTCTGGTTAGTTCGCTAAGTACTTGGGTGGGCAACCAGGAGAGACACCATTGGCAGGAACTTGGATATGGGCAAAGAGATGGGTCAGTCAAACCCTTCTCATTCCCTGGAGCAGGTGTGTCCCATCTCCTCCATTTATGTTCAGGTCCTCATTCCTTTTTAGGTCCAGCATTGCCATAGCTCCAAGCTGGTTTTGCCTTTGGTCTCTTCTCTGCACTTTCCTCTCCATTCTGCCCAGAACTGTCAAAGGAAGCCTGTAAGATTGGCCCTTGTGTCCCTGTTCAGAGCAGTCCTTTGTTCATGAGCACAGCACTTAACAGTTTTTAAAAAGTGCATTCAAGTGTGTTATTGATTCCAACTGCATGCCAGCTCCTATACTGAGTGCTGGGCTTCCTCAAACGAGTAAGCTATTGGATTTGTTTTCAGGAACTCACAGTCTACAGAGATTAAAATGACCAGATAATGTGAAGACCCAAGCTTCATTATCTGATCTTTATAATCATCTACAAGACAGCAGGGAAGGTGTCATAACCTCATTTGACAGAGAAACTTAAGGTTCAGAAAGGTTACGCAAATAACAGTGACAACAGCAGCTGACACAAGCCAGATACTGTTCTAGGCACTCTGTATGTGAAGTAATTTAATCTTCACAACAATCCCACGGCATGTAAGTGCTATTATTGTCTCCATTATACAGATGGGGAAACTCATCTGTACAGAGTGGTTAAGTCTCTTGAGGCACAGAGAGGTTACATGACTTGCCCAAGGTCACACACCTTTCAAGTGGCAGAGCTATGACTGGAACACACGCAGCCTGGCTGCAGAGTCCATGAACATAACCACTGTACTACATTGCCCTCTTTAATCTACCTTGCTGCACAGTGTGGCTTCATTATGCCTAAAGAATAATATTTAATCTCATTAGTCAGTTTATGCCTCCTTGGTCTTGACTGTTGTCTAACTTTTCCAGTATTACCTCATGCCCATTCCCTTCTCATATCCTTCACAGCGGTTTGTAAATGTGACATGTCCAACCCCTGTTCAGATTCTGTGCCATAAAGCTATGGCAACACTGTAGCAGGAAAAAAGGGAGCCTGTTTGTTTGTTTAACTTAGAGCTCAGTCAGAGACAAGAATGTTTCTTGTCATTCCTCTATATTGGTGGGCAGATTTTGTTTGTTTTTTTAGTTCTTTCCTTCAGTTTTAGGGAAAGCGGTCTTAGTTTTATTCCCTCATTCCTTGAAGTATCTGTAAGGATGTTAAATCCCATGTCCTAGTTTTTATAGTTGGTTTGTTCTAATCAAGATTCAAACACAGTCTGCACATGGCATTTGGTCGATATTGTCTTTTAACTCTTGTTAATCTATAGGTTTGACTACCCATCTTTTTTTGTGTTTCCTTGCAGTTTATTTGATGAGTGAATTGGGTCATCTTTCCTGTAGTTTCCCACAATTTGGAATTTGCTGATTGCACCCCCCTGATGTCCGTCTGTCCCTAGTGTTTCTTGACAATTGATAGTTAGGTCTGGATGCTTGATCAAGTTTAAGATTTTATTTTTTTTTATTTTTTGTTTTTGGCTAGAATACATCCTAGGTGGTTGCTGGCTGCCTCTCTCAGGTTACTGGATCCTTGGTACTGGATACGCCCATCAGGAGGCACGTAATTCCTGGTTGTTTCCTACGTTGTTATGTTTGGTGAGTGGGTTTGGATGTTGCCTTCCTGCTGCACCAGCATTTTGCGTAATGGTTTCTTTTAGTTGGCTAAGTTTCCACATTCACAATTGTTCTTTGTGGTGCATTGTGATGTTCATCCTTTAAAAACACACGTGTGCCTGTGTGTATACACGTATGTATGTATATATACATATATATTACAATGAGTGTGTATCACAGTTACAACAGATAGTGGCTATTAAAATCAATTGGATATTCATTAGTGGGCACAGAGTTTGTGTTTGGGATGATGAAATGGATAGTTCTCATGGTTGTACAACATTGTGAATGTCCTCAGTGCCGTTGAATTGTACACTTAAAAATGGTTAAAATGGTAAAATTTATGTGTTTTATCACAATAAAAACAGATCAGTTGAAACTGGATTGTAACATACCGAATTTTTTAAAAAAATTAATCATTCCATGACTATTATTCTTTCCCAAAAAGAGTCAAAGTGAGATGGAGGTGGGGAAGTAAAGTTCTTACTTACTGAATAATCAACTAATCAAGTAGAAGGTATGATAGAATTAGAAAAAGAAGACAAATTATTTGGCAACCTGCAGGTAATTGATTCAGGCATGTGTCCTCAGTGGATGCTAAAACCTTCAGTAAAAGATTGTTGGAATTCTCCCTGTCTCAAAGTATCTCCCTATAAATTACTAACTACAAAGGGGAAAAAGTACCGTCATAAGGGAGGGCTCGGCCTCAATCTGTGATCCAATTTAACATCATCAGAAGGAGGGAAAAGCTAGCATGGCACACCCACAGGTGTGATGCCATGAGAAGTATACAACGTGACCTTTAGAGATTTCTTGCCAAAAATGTTGAATCTGAATCCAATCATGAGGAAACAATTAGACAAATCCAGAAAATAGGACGTTCCGTAAGACCTCTGGCTTTAAAAATGCGAATGTTATGAATGAAAAGGCTAGATTAAAGGAGGCTCCCGAAGAGACATGACAACCAAATGCAGTGCTTGAACGTGGATCCAAAATAAATAAAACAGTGGCCCTGTTGGAGCAACCTGAATAAGGAGTTTATATTAAATTATACAGTAATAGTTGGCTAGGGCTGCCATAACAAAGTACCACAGAATGAGTGGCCTAAACAACAGAAATTTATTTTCACGCAAATCTAGAGGCTAAAAGTCCAAGATCAAGGTGTTGAGAAGGTTGGTTTCTTCTGAGGCTTCTCTCTTCGGCTCATAGATGGCCTTTGTCTCTGTGTGTCTTTACATGGTCTTCCCTCTGTGTCTGTGTCCTAATTTCCTCCTCTTATAAGGACACCAGTCTTAAGGGATGAAGGCCCACCTTAATGACCTCATTTTACCTTAATTACTACTTTCAATATCCTATCTCCAAATACAGATTCATTCTGAGGTACTGGGGGTTTAGGGCTTCAACATATGAATTTTGTGGGGACACAGTTCAGCCCATAACAGATATTAAATCATTTTTAAATTGTCTTGGGTGAGATAGTGATATTGATGTTCTGAAGGAAAATGGTCCTTGCTGTTTCTTATATTTTGTTTTCCACTAGATTTTAAACTGATGACAGAGACCTCAAAGTACCTGTTACATAACATTCAGACACCATTTGTTGAATTGTTCGTTTACTTGGGGGTGCCACCCATGGCAACGTGAAAGCGAGCAGATTTCTGCTGCATGCGTGTGGTTTGTTGGAAACTTCTCTTTTTCTAATAACCATTTTCTCAAGCCCCTCCATCCCTCACTAAACTAAAAAAACCAATAATTTGGAATACTTGAGGAGTTGTGCATGGGTAGCCCCCAGGAGAGCGCATGGTGGAGAATCATAGCTGCGGGGTAAACCTCAGCAGGGATTGGGCTGTTCAAGGTAGATGAATCTCCATGACTACAGAGAAGCTGCTTCAGAAGGAGGCTCCTGGAGAAACGTGCTTCCTTTTGACTAAGAAGGTCCAGCTGCATTATAGCGAGACATTCCCAGCAGGTGCAAACAGTATGTCTGCTGATTCAGACCAGCTGGTCCCAGTAGCATACTGCACCCTCCAGGTGGCTTGACAGGAAAGGCTGGTGATATATCCGGTCTCTTATCTGACTCTGCCAGGCCCACTGGCAAGGACTTTCATCCTTGTGTGTCTTCACGAACGTATTTTATTGCAGGTTGATGTTGACTCTGCGTTTCAAGATTGCACTTTCTTTCCATTGTGAACTGAGACGGGCATCTCAGTTCCACAGTAAAAGCCCAGCTCCTGGTTTCCTTATGGTGCTTCTTGGAGGTTTTTGTTAGCCCATTTTGGTGTCCACCAGCAGTTTAAGAAGAGCCTGGTCTTGACCTTTGCCCAGCTTTCCATTGGGTTATTTGCCTTCTCATATTGACTTGTTCTAAGAGCGCTTTTAAATTAAGAACCTTGGCCTTTTGTCCTGTTACACATTATTTATATGTTTATTTTTTGCAGTTGTTTGATGTTTAATGGGTTCATACGCACTTTTGATTTTTAGAACTTTTTATGTTACACATTAATTAATCTTTTCCTGTATGGTTTCTGCATTCTGGTTTGTCTATCATGTTTAAACACAGCTTTCCCTCTTAGTATTACATAAGAAACCACTCATGTTTGATGTCAGATGAAAGGTAGGAAACCAGTTTAATTTTTGTTGTTGTTGTTCAATCCCAGGAGGTCATGAACCTTCACTAGTGCCACTTCATCAGCCAGCATGACCTACTGCCAGCTCAGCCCAGACCCTCTGCTGGCTCAGATTCTTAAGAGGAGCTCTGATTAGTTCAGAAAGCCAAGAGAGCCTTCCCTTAGGGCTCAGCTGTCCACTGATGACTCAGTCAGCTGGGCCGCTATGAATATGGAAAGGATACAACGAACTGGCAAGCAAGGCACTGCTAGATTCTGTCCCAGAGTATGCTACTTTCATTCAATCCTGATTCTCACTCACTCTCTCTCTGTAACAGGTGAGAAAATAGGAAGTCATATTGCTGGTTAGCAGTAGAGTCAGAATTCAGACGTCCATTTGCAAAGTCCATAAAAGTAGGTGTAAATAGCATTCTATGAGGGAAACCTGGTTAGAGAATCTGGAAAATCTTCCAGGAGGAATTGGCATTTGACTTAAGCCTTAAAAAAATAGTAGCATTTTTTAAACTTCTCATTATGGAAATTTTCCATAAAAAATTAGAACAGTGTAACAAACTCCCACGTCCCTTTCTTTTTTTTTTTTTCTTTTTTTTTTTTATTTGAAGTGGGCCTCTCACTGTTGTGGCCTCTCCCATTGTGGAGCACAGGCTCTGGATGCGCAGGCTCAGCGGCCATGGCTCATGGTCCCAGCCACTCCGCGGCATGTCGGATCTTCCCGGACCGGGGCACGAACCCGTGTCCGCTGCATCGGCAGGCAGACTCTCAACCACTGCGCCACCAGGGAAGCCCCCATGTCCCTCTCTAACCAGTTTCAGTAATTATCAGTTTATGGCAGATGTCGTTTAATTTATACTACACCCTCTCTTGTCCTCTCATCGCTCTGAGTTTTTCAAAGCAGATCCCCAACATCATATCTGTAAATATCACTGTGTATCTCTAAAAAAGATTTTTTAAATGCACAACCAAAATATCATTGTCACATCTAAAAAAAATTTAGTGCTTCCTCAATATGATCAAATATCTATTCTGTACACATTTTACATATTTCCCCTGTTGTCTTACAATTTTTTTAAATTGTTTTCTGAATTGTCATCTAAATAAGGCCCAGGCAATGCAATTGGTTGATATGACCTAATTTTCTTTAATCTCTAGGTTCCCTGCTTTCTTAATCTCCTGTTCTTTCTTTTTTCCTTCTGAAAGTCATGATCCCATATGATTAAAATCATGGACTCTGTTCAAATTATGGCTCTGGGCAAGTTACTCTACCTCTGTCTACCTCAGTTTCCTCGTCTGTAAACAAGGCATGGTTGTTTTTACTTCCTGGGTTATTGGGAGGGTCAATATGCTCATGTTTCTAAAGCTCAGAGCCAGGCCTGGACATAGTAAGCTTTACAGAAGTGTGGGCTTCCAGAGTGGTTTGGAACCAGAGCACTTGCTCAGAGTCATGTTGGAAATCGTGGGAGAGGAAAGAGGAGGGGTTGCTCCAGTGAAATTGTGCCCAGTCTTTGGGACGAGGATCCCAGCTGTGCAGAGGGCTCCTGTGCATTTTCTTTTAACTTCCTCCTGGGTTCTTGACTATTCTTCAGTTATATGATGTTGATGCATAGCAGAATTTTGAACAGGTGAGGTATTATTTAGTGAAAGCAACTTTCTGTTGTCCTTTGATTTGCTGCTCTCTCTTCTCTGCGTCTAATAAGTTAACTATTCTCTCAGCCATTTTACCTTTCTGTGGCATTATCTGGGCTCCAGCAACTTGTGATCTCCTAAGTAGAACCTTTCAGCCCTTTATAAATATGTCATATACTTTTTATATTCCTTTGTTCCCCATCAGGAACATACACCCCAGTCTTCAGAACAGCACAATCAGTTTTTATTCATTTAAGGAGCAGTAGTAATTTGACACTTGCTAATATGTAACAAATTATATTGGGAGTGGTAATTACAATTGCAGCTCGTTGCTAATTACACTGTAACCTTGATGCTTTAAAAAAACTGAGACTGAGTTCAGCATATAATACCGAGAATAATATTCTCTCCATTAGGTAAATCTGGCTTCCACTGAACCACGGGTATTTATGTATGATAATACCAAATCAGAAAAACTTTATTTTAAGTGGCTTTCACCTGTAATGTTGTCCAGTAGCACCATTCATAAGGATAGCTTAAAGTCCCCATCTTTGATTGCCAAATTCCTGGCACATCCTCCAGGTAGTATAATTAGTATGAAGATGACCTGGGCTCTAGGGTTATTTTTGGCTCCGTGATTTACTACTACTCATTTAAGACTAAGTGTCTTACATGCCACAACTTCCTCATCTGGAGACTGGGATGTTAATGACTTTTCACCTTGAATAGTTTTAGTAATGTTTAAGTGAGATCAGCCATAAAGCCTTTAGCACATGCCTAGCATAGAGTTAAGGGCCCAGTAAAAGTTAACTGGTCAGTGTGAACCGCTGTAATCAGTAATAAATAACCCAGCTCCAAGACCTTACCTCTGCCACCCCTGACTCCAAGAGCTAAGCAGAGTTAGCACTCTGATTTGTGATAGCATATAGCATCACACACTTTGTACCAACCACTCGTTGATAAGTCTGTCGTTCCCCCTCAGGGGGCAGGGTCTCTGGTTATTTGGCGTTGTCCCCTCAGTGCCTGGTACATCGGAAGCTTCCCATAGGCGATCGTGTTGCATGAACGAGCAAGTGGAGTGGCGCTGTCTCAGGCAGTGGTTCTCCCTGGGGGCAGGGTAGTTTTGCCCCCAGGGGAGATTCGGTAATGTCTGGAGACACTGTTGGTTGTCACATCTGGGAGAAGGGGTTGCTACCGGCATCTAGTGATTACAGACCAGGGATGTTGCTAAACATCCTACGATGTGCCCGACAGCCCTCTATAACAAAGAATGATCTGACCCAAAACAGTACGGCCAAGGTTGAGAAGCCCTGGTCTAACGCAACTTGACTGTATTAGGTTGTGGCCCTGGGGGAAAGACATGGGGCCTGGGGCCCATCAGCTCTTTGACCTGCAGTTTTCTCAACTACAAAGGAAAAGAATCCAACCTACTTCAAGGATTCAAAGAAAGGGAGATTATACAGATGTGTGCCTAGTGACTCTGCCTGCTTAGTTTCATCTTGATGGTCCTGGCTACCCATGATCTTTTTTAAAAATAGACTTTATTATTATTATTATTGTTTTGGAGTGGTTTTAGGTTCATAGCAAAATGTAAAGAGAGGTTCAGAGATTTCCTGTACTCCTCCTGGCTGCCCCCCGCACGTGCATAACCTCTCCCGCATTATCATCATCCCCCCATCAGAATGGTACATTTGTTACAATTGATGAACCTACAGTGACATATCATTATCACTCAAAGTCCGTGGTTTACATTAAAGTTGACTCTTGATGTTGAACAGTCTGTGAACACATTTTATAATGATATGTATCCATCATTATAGTTTCATACAGAGTCTTATCACTGCTCCAAAAGTCTGTGCTCTGCCTGTTTTCCTTCCCTATTTGCCAAACCCTGGCAACTACTGATCTTTTTACTGTCTCCATAGTTTTTCCTGTTCCAGAATGTCATATAGTTGGAATCATACAGTATGTAGGCTTTTCCGATTGGCTTCTTTCATTTAGTAATATGCATTGAAGTTTCCTTCGTGTCTTGTCATGGGTTGATAGCTCATTTTTTAGTGCTTAATGATATTCCATTGTCTGGGTAAACCACAGTTCATCTGTTCACTGACTGAAAGACATCTTGGTTGCTTCCAGCTTTTGACAGTTAGGAATAGAGCTGCTGTAAACATCCATCCATCCAGGGTTTCGTGTGGATGTAGTTTTCAACACCTTTGGCTGAATACTTAGCAGCATGAATGCTAGATCGTATGGTAAGAGTGTGTCTAGTTTTGTAAGAAACCTCCAATTTGTCTTCCAAAGTGGCTGTGCCATTTTGCATTCTCATCAGCAAACAGTGCAAGTTCCTTTTGCTGCACATCTTCACCAGCATTTGATATTGTCAGTGTTCTGGGTTTTGGCCATTCTAGTGAGTATGTAGTGGTATTTCATTGTTGTTTTAATTTGTATTTTCCTGATGACTGAGGATGTGGAGCACCTTTTCATATGCTTATTTGGTATCTGTATAACTTCTTTGGTGAGGTGTCTGTTAAGGTCTTTGGCACATATTTTAATCTTAATTGAGTTGTTTGTTTTCTTATTGTTGAGTTTTAACAGTTCTTTGTATATCTTGGGTAACAGTCATTTGTTTTCTTATTGTTGAGTTTTAACAGTTCTTTGTATATCTTGGGTAACAGTCATTTATTGGCTATTCTTTCTTTGTTTTTGTTTTTGTTTTTGCGGTGTTGTGGCCTCTCCCGTTGCGGAGAACAGGCTCCAGACGCGCAGGCTCAGCGGCCATGGCTCACGGGCCCAGCCGCTCCGCGGCATGTGGGATCTTCCCAGACCGGGGCACGACCCCGTGTTCCCTGCATCGGCAGGAGGACTCTCAACCACTGAGCCACCAGGGAAGCCCCATTTATTGGCTATTCTTGTGCAAATACTTTATCTAAGTGTTGGCTTATCTTTACTATCTCTTGACAGTGTCTTTCACAGAGTGGAAATGTCCATTTTATTGAAGTCCAGCCTATCATGGATCATGCCTTTGGTGTTATATCCAAAAAATCATCATCAAGCCCCAAGGCCATCTAAGTTTTCTCCTTTGTTGTCTTCTAAGAGTTTTACATTTAGGTCTGTGATCCATTTTGAGTTAATTTTTGTTAACGGTGTAAGGTCTGTGTCTAGAATCATTTCTTGCATATCAATGTACAATACCATTTGTTGAAGAGACTATCTTTGATCCTTTGTCAAAGATCAGTTAACTGTATTTATGAAGGTCTATTTCTAGGCTTTCTATTCTGTTAGATTGAGGATTATTATGTCTTTTTGGAGAATTGACCCCTTTATCATTATATAATGCCCCTGTTTATCCCTGTTAACTTTCCTTGCTTTAAAATGGGCTCTGTCTGAAAGTAATATAACTGCTCTGCTCTCCTTTAATTAGTATGTGCATGGTGTTATCTTTCTCTGTTCATTTATTTTGATCTCTATGTGTCTTTATATTTAAAATGGGTTTTTTTGTAGATGGCATATAGTTGGGTCTTATTTTTTTGATGCATTCTAACAATCTGTCTTTTAATTAATTGGGACATTGATGTTTAAAGTGATTTTGATTATCTTAATTGGTGTATCTGATCTTTGTGTATCTGTGGTTTGGTATCTGACATTGATTGGGTGGAAATTCTGAATCATTATTATTTCAGATATTCCTTCTGGTTCTTTCTTCTCCTTCTGGTATTCCCATTACACGTATATTACACTTTTTGTAGTTGTCCCATGGTCTTGGATATTGTGGGGTATTTTTGTTGTTGTTGTTTTGTTTATTTGTTTGCTTTCAGTTTTTTTTCTCTTTGCTTTTCAGTTTTGGAGATTTCTATTGAAATATCATCAGACTCAGAGATTTTCTCCTCAGTTGTATCCAGTCTACTAATAAGCCCAGCAAAGGCATTCTTCATCACTGTTACAGTATTGTTGATCTCTAGCATTCTTTTTTAGTTCTTCCTTAGAATTTCCATTTTTCTGCTTACATTGCTGATCTCTTCTTGCATGTTGTCTACCATATCCATCAGAGCCCTTAGCATATTAATCATAGTTGTTTTAAATTCCTAGTCTGATAATCTCAATATTCCAGACATATTTGAGTCTGGTTATGATGCTTGCTCTGTCTCTTCAAATTGTGTATTTTTGCTTTTTGGTATGCTTTGTAATTTTTTCTTGATAGCCAGACATGATGTACTGGATGAAAGGAACTGCTATAACTAGTCCTTTGGTAATGTGGGCATAGGGTGTAGAGGGAAAGGAAGTGTTCCTAGTCCTATGACTAGGTCTCAGTCCATTAGAGAGCCTGTGACCCTGGACAGTGTACTTCACAAGTGTTTCTCAATTTTTTCTTCCCCTCAGGTGGGAGAGGATGGCTGGAGGTGGCTGGAGTTGGGTATTTGCCTTCCCTGTGGTCAGCTGGCTCTGGTATTACTCCAGTGGGTTAGACTCCTCTGAAATAACTTCTTCTGAGACAGACCTTCTTATAAAGAACAGAATGCTCTGATGCATTTCCGCTTGGTTCCTTTTCCTTTCCTCCTACTGGAAATGCCAGGTGATTTTTCTCTGACATTCACTGAGAACCAGGTTGAGTTCCAGGAGGTAACATTCACAAAAGTGTGGGGAATCCACTATGTCTAGGTCCACCTAGAGTTTTTTAAGTCTTTTCTTGTCCACACTGAGCCTCCAGCAATTGGTCATTGTGATCCTCTGGTTCTCCCTTTCTGTTTCTCCATGTTGGGGGGCAGTTGTTTGCTTGTTGACATCACTCCTCTGATGGATCTGGGGAGAGTAGTTGATTTTTCAATTTTTAAGCTTTTTACTTATTTTTAGGACAGTCTGGCAACTTCTAAGCCCCTTACATGCTGGACTGGAAACCAGAAGTCTCCCCATCATCTTTTGACTACCTTTCCTATAATGGAGAAAATCCTCACATTACAAGGCCTGCCTGCTAGAACATATGAGTCAAAACTCAGTTCCCATCTTTCCCTGCAGCCAGGGCACAAGCATGTGATCTAGCTTTGCCAATTGGATGCTCATGTGTGACTTTGATTTGGAAGACGGCAACACAAGGAAGCAGCTTGTGTGTGAAGTTTCCATTTCGGCTGACGTGATAGGCAGCCTAGGCAACCTGCTTTTGTTGTGGGATTGGAGGTACATTTCTCACCAGGTGATTCTAGGATAGTTTTGGGCATCACTGGTGGTGCCTTAGCCTTAAGCTGATTCTCCAGGCTTCCCAACATGACTGTCATCATCCAATAGAATTTTAATATACTGTTTTTCTCCTTAGCCTGTTACCTTTTATTGCTTATTTCTAAGTTGGATACATGTTGGACCTACCTCCTCATCTTCCTTTCGTATTGGGGATTAGAAATATCATATAACTGTGTTTACAGCTTACATTTTTTAAGAGTAGCTATTAATCACTACCAACCTTATGTATCATTTTAGGATTCACAGAGCACTTTTTCTTCATTCTAATGAATCCTTAAAATAACTTTATGAAACAAATACGTAGATTTTGTCATTTTGCCCTTTTTATAGATGAGGAAACTAAAACTTGGAGATGTTAACTGACTTGTCCAAGATCACCAAGTTAGCAATACATTGGAACCCAAATCTTTACTCTAAACGTGGTGATGTTTGCTTATGACAGGGTGAGCAAGCATCTTTTTCACCATAAGGAGTTGAAAATATAAACAGACAAATGTCTATTTCAGAAAAGACTTACACTGCCTCTTGTCAAATTTTTAGTCTTGGGAACATTTAATGGAATGTTAGCTTTAGCTTAATAACAATAATAATAAAATCTAAAATTAGAGCATTTAAAGTTATTTTGACCTAACAGAACCCACAGCTAAAATACCACCATTCATTTCTTAACTGCTGTACTCTTCTTCACACAGAATTTTAATGGTGATGGCTTTATTACTGTTTAATGTTTGTCTACATTTTACAAGCTACTGAATCGTTCTGATAAATATCTCCAGCATCCCTGAAATTACCCACTTGCATAATTACTCAGCAGGTTAACATTTGTGGTGTCTGGTGCTTTATAAGTAAACTGTTGAGTGATATGAACATTTGAGAGTTGATTACACAGTAAGGTTGTGCTTTGAAGAATGCTTAACATGGCATTTTGTCTGTATATTAATTTATATTTCAGTAACTTTTTTATAATGACTGCTCTTCATTTATTTATTTTTTAACATCTTTATTGGAGTATAATTGCTTTACAATGGTGTATTACTTTCTGCTTTATAATAAAGTGAATCAGCTATACATATATCCCCATATCTCTTCCCTCTTGTGTCTCCTTCCCTCCCACCCTCCCTATCCCACCCCTCTAGGTGGTCACAAAGCACCGAGCTGATCTCCCTGTGCTATGTGGCTGCTTCCCACTAGCTATCGGTTTTACATTAGGTAGTGTATATATGTACATGCAACTCTCTCACTTTGTCCCAGCTTACCCTTCCCCCTCCCCGGGTCCTCAAGTCCATTCTCTACTATGTCTGCATCTTTATTCCCATCCTGCCCTTAGGTTCTTCATGACCATTTTTATTTTTTTTAGATTCAGTATATATGTGTTAGCATACTGCATTTGTTTTTCTCTTTCTGACTTACTTCACTCTGTACGACAGACTCTAGGTCCATCCATCTGACTACAAATAAGTCAATTTTGTTTCTTTTTATGGCTGAGTAATATTCCATTGTATATATGTGCCACATTTTCTTTACCCATTGATCTGTTGATGGACACTTAGGTTGCTTCCACGTCTTGGCTATGGTAAATATAGCTGCAATGAACATTGTGGTGCATGACTCTTTTTGAATTATGGTTTACTCAGGGTATATGCCCAGTAGTGGAATTGCTGGGTCATCTGGTAGTTCTATTTTTAGGTTTTCAAGGATCCTCCATACTGTTCTCCACAGTGGCTGTATCAATTTACATTCCCACCAACAGTGCAAGAGGGTTCCCTTTTCTCTACACCCTCTCCAGCATTTATTGTTTGTAGATTTTTTGATGATGGCCATTCTGATGTGTGTGAGATGATATCTCATTGTACTTTTGATTTGCATTTCTCTGATGATTAATGATGCTGAGCATTCTTTCATGTGTTTATTGGCAGTCTGTATATCTTCTTTGGAGAAATGTCTGTTTAGGTCTTCGGCCCATTTTTGGATTGGGTTGTTTGTTTTTTTGATATTGAGCTGCATGAGCTGCTTTTACATTTTGGAGATTAATCCTTTGTCAGTTGCTTCGTTTGCAAATATTTTCTACCATTCTGAGGGTTGTCTTTTTGTCTTGTTTATGGTTTCCTTTGCTGTGCAAAAGCTTTTGAGTTTCATTAGGTCCCATTTGTTCACTTTGTTTTTATTTCTATTTCTCTAGGAGGTGGGTCAAAAAGGATCTTGCTGTGATTTATGTCATAGAGTGTTCTGCCTATGTTTTCCTCTAAGAGTTTTATAGTGTCTGACCTTTCATTTAGGTCTTTAATCCATTTTGAGTTTATTTTTGTGTATGCTGTTAGGAAGTGTTCTAATTTCATTCTTTTACATGTAGCTGTCCAGTTTTCCCAGCACCACTGATTGAAGAGGCTGTATTTTCTCCGTTGTATATTCTTGTTTCCTTTATCAAAGATAAGGTGCGTGGGTTTATCTCTGGGCTTTCTATCCTGTTCCATTGATCTATATTTCTGTTTTTATGCCAGTACCATACTGTCTTGATTATTGTAGCTTTGTAGTATAGTCTGAAGTCAGGGAGCCTGACTCGTCCAGCTCCATTTTTCTTTCTCAAGATTGCTTTGGCTATTCGGGGTCTTTTGCGTTTCCATACAAATTGTGAAATTTTTTGTTCTAGTTCTGTGAAAAATGCCATTGGTAGTTTGATAGGGATTGCATTGAATCTGTGTATTACTTTGGGTAGTATAGTCATTTTCACAATGTTGATTTTTCCAATCCAAGAACATGGTCTATCTCTCCATCTGTTTGTATCATCTTTCATTTCTTTCATCAGTGTCTTATTTATTCCAAGGTATTTTATTCTTTTTGTTGCAGTGGTAAATGGGAGTATTTCCTTAATTTCACTTTTAGATTTTTCATCATTAGTGTATAGGAATGCAAGAGATTTCTGTGCATTAATTTTGTATCCTGCTACTTTACCAAATTCATTGATTAGCTCTAGTAGTTTTCTGGTAGTATCTTTAGGATTCTCTATGTATAGTATCATGTCATCTGCAAACAGTGACAGCTTTACTTCTTCTTTTCTGATTTGGATTCCTTTTATTTCTTTTTTTTCTCTGATTGCTGTGGCTAAAACTTCCAGAACAATGTTGAATAATAGTGGTGAGAGTGGGCAACCTTGTCTTGCTCCTGATCTTAGTGGAAATGGTTTCAGTTTTTCACCACTGAGGACTATGTTGGCTGTGGGTTTGTCATATATGGCCTTTATTATGTTGAGGTAAGTTCTCTCTATGCCTACTTTCTGGAGGATTTTTATCATAAATGGGTTTTGAATTTTGTTGAAAGCTTTTTCTGCATCTATTGAGATGATCATATTGTTTTTATTCTTCAATTTGTTAATATGGTGTATCACATTGATTGATTTGCGTATATCGAAGAATCCTTGCATTCCTGGGATAAACCCCACTTGATCATGGTGTATGATCCTTTTAATGTGCTGTTGGATTCTGTTTGCTAGTATTCTGTTGAGGATTTTTGCATCTATGTTCATCAGTGATATTGGCCTGTAGTTTTGTTTCTTTGTGACATCTTTGTCTGGTTTTGATATCAGGGTGATGATGGCCTCATAGAATGAGTTTGGGAGTGTTCCTCCCTCTTCTATATTTTGGAAGAGTTTGAGAAGGATAGGTGTTAGCTCTTCTCTAAATGTTTGCTAGAATTGATCTGTGAAGCCTTCTGGTCCCGGGCTTTTGTTTGTTGGAAGATTTTTAATCACAGTTTCAATTTCAGTGCTTGCGTTTGGTATGTTTATATTTTCTGTTTCTTCCTGGTTCAGTCTTGGAAGGTTGTGCCTTTCTAAGAATTTGTCCATTTCTTCCAGGTTGTCCATTTTATTGGCACATAGTTGCTTGTAGTAACCTCTCATGATCCTTCGTATTTCTGCAGTGTTAGTTGTTCTTTTTCATTTCTAATTCTATTGATTTGAGTCTTCTCCCTTTTTTTCATAATGAGCCTGCCTAATGGTTTATCAATTTTGTTTATCTTCTCAAAGAACCAGCTTTTAGTTTTATTGATCTTTGCTATTGTTTCCTTCATTTCTTTTTTCATTTATTTCTGATCTGATCTTTATGATTTCTTTCCTTCTGGTAACTTTGGGGTTCTTTTGTTCTTCTTTCTCTAATTGCTTTAAGTGTAAGGTTAGGTTTTTTATTTGAGATGTTTCTTGTTTCTTGAGGTAGGATTGTATTGCTATAAACTTCCCTCTTAGAACTGCTTTTGCCACATCCCATAGGTTTTGGGTCGTCATGTTTTCATTGTCATTTGTTTCTAGGTATTTTTTTATTTCCTCTTTGATTTATTCAGTGATCTCTTGGTTATTAAGTAGTGTATTGTTTAGCCTCCATGTGTTTGTATTTTTTACAGATTTATTCCTGTAATTGATATCTAGTCTCATAGCCTTGTGGTCACAAAAGATACTTGATACGATTTCAATTTTCTTAAATTTACCAAGGCTTGATTTGTGACCCAAGATATGATCTATCCTGGAGAATGTTCCATGAGCACTTGAGAAGAAAGTGTATTCTGTTGTTTTGGATGGAATGTCCTATAAATATCAATTAACTCCATCTTGTTTAATGTATCATTTAGAGCTTGTGTTTCCTTATTTATTTTCATTTTGGATGATCTGTCCATTGGTAAAAGTGGGGTGTTAAAATCCCCTACTGTGGGTTGAGAATCTGCCTGCCAATGCAAGAGACATGGGTTCGAGCCCCGGTCTGGGAAGATCCCACATGCAACGGAGCAACTAGGCCCATGAGCCACAACTAATGAGCCTGCGCGTCTGGAGCCTGTGCTCTGCAACAAGAGATGCTGCGACAGTGAGAGCCCCACGCACCGCGATGAAGAGTGGCCCCCGCTCGCTGCAACTACAGAAACCCCTCGCACAGAAACGAAGACCCAACACAGCCAAAAATAAATAAATAATTGATTTTTAAAAAATCCCCTACTACGATTGTGTTACTGTCGATTTCCCCTTTTATGGCTGTTAGCATTTGCCATATGTTTTGAGGTGCTTCTATGTTGGGTGCATAAATATTTACAATTGTTATATCTTCTTCTTGGATTGATCCCTTGATCATTTTGTAGTGTCCCTCTTTGTCTCTTGTAATAATCTTTATTTTAAAGTCTATTTTGTCTGATATAAGAATTGCTACTCCAGCTTTCTTTTGATTTCCATTTGCATGGAATATCTTTTTCCATCCCCTCACTTTCAGTCTGTATGTGTCCCTAGGTCTGAAGTGGGTCTCTTGTAGACAGCATATAGATGGGTCTTGTTTTTTTAACCATTCAGCCAGTCTATGTCTTTTGGTGGGAGCATTTAATCCATTTACATTTAAGGTAATTATCGATATGTACGTTCCTATTACCATTTTCTTAATTGTTTGAGGTTTTATTTTGTAGGTCTTTTCCTTCTCTTGTGTTTCCTGCCTAGAGAAGTTCCTTTAGCATTTGTTGTAAAGCTGGTTTTGTGGTGCTGTGTTCTCTTAGCTTTTGCTTGTTTGTAAAGGTTTTAATTTCACCATCGAATCTAAATGAGATCCTTGCTGGGTAGAGTAATCTTGGTTGTAGGTTTTTCCCTTTCATCACTTTAAATATGTCCTCCCACTCCTTTGTGGCTTGCAGAGTTTCTGCTGAAGGATCAGCTGTTAACCTTATGGGGGTTCCCTTGTATGTTATTTGTTTTTCCCTTACTGCTTTTAATATTTTTTCTTTGCATTTAATTTTGCATAGTTTGATTAAATGTGTCCTGGCGTGTTTCTCCTTGGATTTATCCTGTATGGGACTCTCTGCACTTCCTGGACTTGATTAACTATTTCTTTTCCCATATTAGGGAAGTTTTCAGCTAATAATCTCTTCAAATATTTTCTCAGTCCCTCTCTTTCTCTCTTCTTCTTCTGGGACCCCTATAATTCGAATGTTGGTACATTTAATGTTGTCCCAGAGGTCTCTGAGACTGTCCTCAATTCTTTTCATTCTTTTTTCTTTAATCTGCTCTGCAGTAGTTATTTCCACTATTTTATCTTCTAGGTCACTTATCCGTTCTTCTGCCTCAGTTATTCTGCTATTGATTCCCTCTAGAGAATTTTTAATTTCATTTATTGTGTTGCTCATCATTTTTTGTTTGCTCTTTAGTTCTTCTAGTTCCTTGTTAAACGTTTCTTATATTTTTTCCATTCTATTTCCAAGAATTTTGGATCATCTTTACTATCATTATTCTGAATTCTTTTTCAGGTACACTGCCTGTTTCCTCTTCATTTGTTTGGTCTGGTGGGTTTTTACCTTGCTCCTTCATCTGCTGTGTGTTTCTCTGTCTTCTCATTTTGCTTAACTTACTGTGTTTGGGGTCTCCTTTTAGCAGGCTTCAGGTTTGTAGTTCCCGTTGTTTTTGGTGTCTGCCCCCAGTGGCTAAGGTTGGTTCAGTGGGTTGTGTAGGCTTCCTGGTGGAGGGGCCTAGTGCCTGTATTCTGGTGGCTGAGGCTGGATCTTGTCTTTCTGGTGGGCAGGTCCACATCTGGTGGTGTGTTTTGGGGTGTCTGTGACCTTATTATGATTTTAGGCAGGCTCTCTGCTAATGGGCTGGGTTGTGTTCGTGTCTTGCTGGTTGTTTGGCATGCGGTGTCCAGCACTGTAGCTTGCTGGTCGTTGAGTGGAGCTGGGTCTTAGGTTGAGATGGAGATCTCTGGGAGACTTTTGCCATTTGATATTACATGGAGCTGGGAGGTCTCTTGTGGACCAATATCCTGAACTTGGCTCTCCCACCTCAGAGGCACAGGCCTGACGCCCAGCCGGAGCACCAAGACCCTGTAATCCACACGGCTCAGAATAAAAGGGAGAAAAAAGGAAAGAAAGAAAAAATAAAGTTATTAAAATAAAAAATAAAAGATAATTATTAAGAAAAAATTTAAAGTAATGAAATAAAAGAAAGAATGAAAGAGAGAAGAGACCAAGCAAACCAAAAAACAAATCCACCAATGATAACAAACGCTAAAAACTATACTAAAGAATCCAAGAAAAACCAAAAAAATGGACAGACATAACCCTAGGACAAATGGTAAAAGCACAGCTATGCAGACAGAATCACATGCAGAAGCATTCACATACTCACAAAAAGAGAAAAAGAGAAAAACATATGTATATCGTTTCTCCCAAACTCCA
This sequence comes from Grampus griseus, assembly GCF_964374135.1. Taxonomy (NCBI): domain Eukaryota; kingdom Metazoa; phylum Chordata; class Mammalia; order Artiodactyla; family Delphinidae; genus Grampus; species Grampus griseus. Next base: position 59,177,011 of record NC_139003.1, on the reverse strand, counting down.
CCTCCTCAATTTGGGATGATTCGTTGCCTATTCAGGTATTCCACAGATGCAGGTACCTCATGTTGATTGTGGAGAGTTAATCCGCTGCACCTGAGGCTGCTGGGAGAGATTTCCCTTTCTCTTTGTTCACACAGCTCCCGGGATTCATCTTTGGATTTGGACCCGCCTCTGCGTGTAGGTCGCCTGAGGGCCTCTGTTCTTCGCTCAGACAGGACAGGGTTAAAGGAGCAGCTGATTCGGAGGCTCTGGCTCACTCAGGCGGGGGGGGGGGGGGGGGGGGGGGGGGGGGTGTACGGAGTGCATGGCGAGCCTGCGGGGGAGGGGCCCGTAGTGCGCGGCGAGCCTCTGAGGGAGGGGCACGGAGTGCGGGGCGGGTCTGCGTCGGCAGAGGCCGCCATGATGTTGCACCAGCCTGAGGCGCGCCGTGCGTTCTCCCGGGGAAGTTGTCCCTGGATCCCGGGACCCTGGCAGTGGCGGGCTGGAGAGGCTCCCCGGAAGGGCGGTGTGGAGAGTGACCTGTGCTCGCACACAGGCCCCTTGGTGGCTTCAGCAGCAGCCTTAGCGTCTCATGCCCGGCTTTGGGGTCCGCGCTCTTAGGCGCGGCTCACGCCAGTCTCTGGAGCTCCTTTAATCAGCGCTCTTAATCCCCCGCTCCCCGTGCACTGCAAAACAGAAAGAGGCAAGAAAAAGTCTCTTGCCTCTTCGGCAGCTCCAGACATTTTCCGGGACTCCCTCCCGGCTAGCCGTGGTGCACTAAGCCCTTCAGGTTGTGTTCACGCTGCTAGTCCTCTCCTTGCGCTCCGACCGAAGCCCGAGCCTCAGGTTCCAGCCCCGCCCGCCCCGGCGGGTGAGCAGACAAGCCTCTCGGACTGGTGAGTGCTGGTCGGCGCCAGTCCTCTGTGCGGGCATCTCTCCGCTTTGTCCTCCGCACGCCTGTTGCTGTGCTCTCCTCCGTGGCTCTGAAGCTTCTCCCACCCCTCCGCCACCCGCAGTCTCCGCCCGCGAAGGGGCTTCCTAGTGTGTAGAAACCTTTCCTCCTTCACGGCTTCCTCCCACTGGTGCTGGTCCCGTCCCTATTCTTTTGTCTCTGTTTATTCTTTTTTCTTTTGCCCTACCCAGGTACATGGGGGAGTTTCTTGCCTTTTGGGAGGTCTGAGGTCTCCTGCCAGCGTTCAGTAGGTGTTTTGTAGGAGTTGTTAAACACGTAGATGTATTTCTGATGTATTTGTGGGGAGGAACGTGATCTCCACGTCTTACTCTTCTGCCTTCTTGAAGCTCGGATCTGCTTTTCATTTATTAGAATGTAGGGAAACTGTAGGATGAGGAATGAGTGACTCAGTGAAGTCAATGAAGAATTATTTTTCTTAAATGTGATGAGACCTCTCTTTCTTTTTTTCTTCTCCAGTTAATGGTAACTGTGTTTTGGGGGAATTTCTTTTAGAGTTACTGATTGTATCAGTCAAGGTTCACTTGCAGAGCACAGAATTCACACTTTATCTCTCTGGTTTTCCTTGCCATACTTCCCACTGCCCCCCTTTTAAACCAGTCATTGAAGTTATGTTATTTTTGGCTGTTTTTATTTTTGTATTTGGGATGTACCTAGCTAGTATATGTGTTTTGCAAATGCTGTTGCTGTTATTTATAATGTTTCTCTTATCAAAAATTTTACATATTCAGTGTTCTTCAGATTCTGCCCCGTGGAACATAGATTTGGGGAATTGACCTGAAATTTCTATACTGTCTTTAAACAAAGGTTAAATTCTCCCAGTTTATGGAAAAACATATACTGCATAGTTTTTCCAGTTCTCCCCCCCTTCTCCCTTAACCTCCACTTGGTGTGAATGTTATATGCTTCTGTATAAAATTCTCTATTGAATTAAGTAGTAAATGGTGGTAATTCATAGTCATCTGCCAATAATCCTTTTTCTTCTCGGTGATTTACTTCCTATGTTTGAAAATTACTTTATTTAAATCTCTTGATATAAATATTTTGTTTTAATGGTGGCATCTATTCTTATAAACGCAAATTCAGAAGAGTAATGATAAAGCAAATCAGGCAATCAGATTGTAAGAATAGTATCTGTAAATATTTACATGCTGTTAGTATATGAGAAATATATACATGTATATAAAACAATGAAAATCAGCCTTTTGGAAAAAATCTAGAGTTTCATGAATCTTCTGAGAAGCCCAATGAACTAAGGATTGTCAGGTGATGCAACGTGCACTTGCTGAGCAGGTGTTCTGAGTTGGCTTAAAAAGGGAGGCTACGTTTCTTGGCTCCCTTTTTCCAGTTCACAGAACTTGCTAGCTCTTGGTTTTGCCACCAGGTAGACTCCATCTCAGTACCCCTTCAGAACGCTGGCATGTCTAACTGTAACTTAAGTGTAACTGTAACTTAACTGTAACTATGAAGTGTTCTGTACACATCAGGTGACCTGACTTAAAAGTGCTGGGCCACTATATGGATTGTTTTGTCCTGTGCCTTCCACCCTGGGAGAGTTACAGAGTGAAAGCTTTCTTCCTCTCACAGAGGTGTAGTCCTGGTGGTGCATTTTGGGATTAGTAAGTAAAAGAACGCTGTGGGAGTTTAGGGCGGGGGAAGTTCACTCTGAAACTGTGTTGCCCAGGGAAGGCTTTATGAAGTATGTGGCATGGTGAATTAATTTGATTTTAAAGGATGTGTTATTCAGATGGAGCAAGAATAGTTCACTTTGTGGAAACTTACCTTTGCTTTTTTAAAAGGAAACCCAATTAAGTGCTGAGGGTCACCATAGGCCTTTTAAAAAACTGTTACGGTCTTGAGATGTAGAACTCGAAGGGAATTTCTTTGCTCTTAAAGGAGAGGATAGAGGCATTTCATGCTGGCTCATCTTCTCCAATAGTGTTTGTCCTACGCCACCTTTCTCAGAATATAGACCCAAAGGGAGGGAATCTTCTGAGACTCTTAGCACTATCATCAATCATAGGTTGGTTAGCAGTCTCTTTTCTTCTCGTTAATTGAACAGCAAAGAACACTCACTAATTGAGGATTTTAAAGAGATTACAAATTCTTCTGGATAAAAATAGCATTGGTGGTTACAAGTACTCAGCTGAAGTTAAGAGTTATCAGTCTTGCTTTGGGAAACAAGGTGACCAACTAACTGGTTTCAGGAAAACTACCTCTCCTATTCCAGTGATTAGTTAATAAAATTATTCCTGACAGTGGCAGGCCAAGAAGCTCAGGCAGTTACATATTTCGAGACAGAGAACCCATTGTCCAAAGGTCTCAGAAGAGCCTTTGCAAACACACAGAAAGGATTTAGAACAATTTGCATAAATCTCCCCATGGATAGCGACATGGCTCCAGTATTGGGGTGGTTCCAGGAACCCCTCCTTGGCTGTATCGTGGGGTGACGCTGTGCTTGGTGAGAACTCAGTCTCCTGACGGTTTTTGCCAGCAGGATGGGGTGATGGGACGCTGAATAAGCCTACTGTTTGGTTCCACATAAGGACTCTTTTGTGTTGGCCTGGGGCAGCCATATTCAAGTTTGTCTTCTTTTTCCCCAATGATGTTTTTGGACTTTGTGGGCTGGAGAATTAAGCACAACACCTATTCTGAGCTAATCTGTCAGACTTTGCTCTGAAAGCTAACCATAGCCCCTTGTATTCTAGAATGTGGTAAATAATAGTCATACATATGGAGACTTAGGCTTTTTTTTTTCGTTGAAGTATAGTTGATTTACATTATTAGTTTCAGGTGTACAGCGTTGCTATTCAACATTTTTTATAGATTATACTCCGTTTAAAGTTATTACAAAACAGTGGTTATATTTCTCAGTGCTGTATAATTGGAGACTTCTGGTTTCTTAAAAGTAGGGGAGAGGAGGAGACTGCTTGGCATGACCAGATAGCTGGGCATTCACACCTGTCCATTGTGGAACTGTGGGAAGTAATTCCCTTATGTTAATATTGTTTGCCTTGCTCACTAACTTCTCTAAGAACTATGTTCTCTTACATAGTTAACGAACAAGTTGTACTTTAATATTGGCCTATGAAAGGTGTGGGTCACTCTGGAGTGTAGTTTAAAATGCCAGGTGGTTACAAATCTGTTTCAACTTTTCTTTTTTTCTTACTCATTTTGGAAAAACAATGGTATATATTAAACACTACATATTAGGAGCTTTACTGGTTTCTTGCACGGAATGTTATCATTCTAGAAGCCACATAAGGAGTCTTAATTTAAAATCCAGAGAGTAGTTTATGCTATGGGGAAATTTAGTGCTTTAAGTGTAAAAATGAAATCCACTGATTTCTAACCTGGAGTTTATTTTCTTTCCGTCTGCTAGCTTGATTTCTCAGCTTTGTTCTAATAATACAAACATTTTTATGTTTATTTATAGGTGGCTTTAACCAAGAGAGCAGATCCAGCCGAACTTAGAACAATATTTTTGAAGGTCAGTATAAAGGAATCTGTTTTGTTTTTTGTTTGATTTGTGTTCTGTAACTTTGAAGATTATTTTGGGGCAGCTCTTAATTTCATTGTTATATTTAAAAAAAAATCCCGCAAAGTATCTTAAGACGTGTAAAAGAGATCCTTTACAGTTATATCTATTTTTAAAAATGTATCAGGTACTTGTAGGCGACTGTTTGTGATGGCTGCATTGTTTATGTTTTACTTTCTTTTGTCTCACACGGTATTAGGTATTGAAACAGAGTTGCCCGGGGGGGGGGGGGGGGGGCTGTTCCGGAGTGGGGAGGGATTTAGTCTCACAACCCATTTACCTTTCCAGGGTTGACTTGTGCAGTTTGATGATACTAATATTTTTCCTCCTAAGAAGTTTAAAGCTCTTCGTAAACATCTTAGTAATCCTTCTTTCATCCAAAGGGGACCAGCCTTGTCTCTCTCTAGAGCATTGTTGTTGCTCTTATCATCATCATCTTCATCATATCATTTTACTTCAACTGTGGTGCCCTTGAGGAGGCCCCAGTATGAGTAATAGTAGATACTACATCACAACAGACAGCACACAAGTTTACTTCCTTAGTTTCTTACGCTTGCACCTACTTTGTGATATTAGGCACTGAGTGATTAATACTCTAATGAAAGCCTACCTCAGGTCCCAAACACTGGACCACTTTTAAGGTTATTTAACTGGCAATGAAGTACTAAAAAAAGAAAGAAAAGGCCACTTTTGTAAAGAAAATTTTAAAAAATATATACGTGGACCTTTTCTAAACATGGTGAAAAGGTAGCTGTGCTATATATAAAGAGGATCAAGCCTTCAAGTGAGAAACTTATTGTACTGCTGTGTGTCAGATATATGGCTTAGGAAGTTATTAATTCTGTGAGCATCACTTTCCTCATCAAACTGTGTCACTATTAAAAAATTGAGGAATCAAGGAATTTGAATACTGATAGGATTATTTGATATTAAAGAATTGTTATTAATTGATTTTTTAGGCCAGGTAATGGTATTCCGAATATGGGAACTATAGAGTCTTTTTCATGTAGAGATGTACACTGAAGTATTTACAGATGAGATTATGATATCTGAGATTTGCTTTTAAATAACCCAGTTTTGGTGAGGTAGGAGAAATAAGTGGGCAGTATGATGGTAATTTTTGCAATTGGGAAATGGAATATTGGGTTTATTATACTATTCAATCTACTTTGTGTATATTGATATATGAACATTTTCATAATGTCATAAAAATTTGTAAAGATTCAATGAAAAAACTTATTTGAAAGTGATATGCGTTAGATATGCACGTGATGTGCATCAGATATCGATTCAGTAAATGCTTGAAATTAAATAATTCAAAAAAAGAGACGGACTCCAAGAGAAAATGGTTAAAAATATGAGCAAAATATGAGAAAAAAATGTATAAGGTGGATTGTATTATATATAAGAAAGCAGAATTCTTTATAAATTTGTTTTTTGCCCAGAAAGGTCAATACAGTGTAGAGATTCTAAGGTGGAAAAGAATTCTGGATAACGAAAGTCCAGAAAACAGAAACACATTTCCTTCTCACCTAGACTAGTGTTTGTTGCTGTGCACGTTGGGCCCCCCACGATTGGGCTGAGGTGTGTATGAGTGAACCATAGACATTTTAAAGGTATGTATTTAAGGTCTACTCTCATGAGGTAATTCTGGAAGACCACTTGCAGAAGAGCACGTGAGTGGGTTGCTAAGGAGCCTAGAGAGATGCATACAACTGGTTAACTCTAGCTGGCAAAGTCATCATCATTCCTTGAACTCAGGATCTGTGTACTTCCCATCTTCTAAACCAGCAATAGCTGTGGGCATCCTTCTGGCGGGAAATGGGAACAACTTAGAGTGTCTCAGGAGATGGTGCATCTTGGGTACTTACTGGTCTTTTGATGTGATCCAGTGCAAAGGCTCCATGTAAAAGCCGTGCCCACCCTTTGATGGCACGTGGTGGCTGGTGAGGCTGGGTTAAGATTCTGCTTTGGAACAACGTATCTTTTTTCCAGCTGCCACATCTCAGTAGCAGGCAAGTCTTTACTGCAGACAAATGAGATTGGTCAGGTAGACCCAAGCAGGGTAGCAGTCCCTGCAGAGTTCTGGAGAGCCACCTGTGGGGCTTCTGCGTCAGCGGGCCGGAAGGCTGGGCTGGAACCTTTGGGACCAGATAGGGGAGTGCTGCCTTCTCTTGGCGTGGCTGGGACTACGTGGCTTTTGAGTGAGAGTTCCATATGACTTAGAGTCCGAGAGGATGATGTGGGGCAACTGTCCCCGAAGAAAACAGTGGTCAGCAGTTTCTGGAAGGGATTGTGGATCTGGCAGAGGTTCGGATGATCTCATCAGGCTTGGGTAGTGTGGTACCAACACAAATCCACCTTGGCTCCGCACGCTGAGGAGCTCTTGTTTACCCTCTGCCGCAGACGCTGTTATGGGGGAAGAATAGGGAGAGAGGCGCCTGGAGGCTGGACCAGGCGTGTCTCTGCTGGGGCTGGGCTTTTCAGTTAAGCGCGGATCAGCAGTGAGCATGCTGTAAACCTGACTGCTTTGCTGACTTTCTATGACTCTTTCCTGACTTTCCTTATTTGTAAATATCCCAACTTTCTCTCTGCTAAACTAGTTAGATGATTCTTCTGTAGCTTAGGGGAGGTGGAGAGAAGCTTCACTGTACCCTTTGGACCAGATGTGCTGGTAACAGGGGAGTGGCAGCTGTGAAGAGCAGAGAGAGCTAGCAGAACCAAAACAGATAAGGAAAGAGGGGTCCTGGTGGGCTAAAATGGGCCCAATTCTGGCTTATTTTAGTTTTTTGAAAAGAGTTAAAATCAATTCCACTTCGTTTTTTGAAGCTGCTTACTGTATGTTAAGTACAGTGTCAGGTGTTGGGGATATAAAGATGCATAAATCATGGCTCCTGCCCTTAACTATCTCACTGTGTGTGTGTTTAAGTGTAAAAAAATAATATGGTTGATCTGCATTATGTAGCATTAATTAGCAGGGAGATGATGTGGGGCTAATTACATCTTCCTAGAGAGGGTCATTAAAAGTTGCGGGAGGTGGTGATATTTGAGCTGGTATTTATCAGATGGAGAAGGTGGAGGAGGGTTGTGGAGCAAAGGAAGACCGTTCCAGGCAAAGGCAATAGCATGACCAAAGCAAAGAGCTCTAAGAGCTCCAGGTGTGGCAGTGGCCTGCAGCATAGGGGCTTAGGCAATGGTACTAGAATGGTAGGCAGGGTGGAACTTGGCATAAAGCATCCCCAGCCTAAGGTGTTTGAATTTTTTTATGCAGGCTTTTCTAGTGATATGTGGCCGGTAATGTTTTGTCTGGATGTAGAAGTTGAGGTCTAGGTGTAGTCAGTTTTGTTTCTAACCTAAACGTTGACGTGGGGTTTTCCTCTGCCTAACACTTTCCGTGCTGCTTCATGTTAAACAGGTGTGTATTTGAGTGCTTACAGTTTAAATAAAACCCCATGGAAATTCGCAGTGAGTGGGATGTGCAGAAAAAGGAGACCAGATTTACAGGCATGCAGAAGGTAAAAAAAAATCTTAAGTCAGCACAGTCAAGGGTCACTTTTGTGGTTAAAGCAAATGCCACAGGAAATGGGAGGAGGGAGCAGTCCCTGTGGTGGGGAGAGGTCAGAGAAGGCTCCTTGGAGAGGGAATTTGTGGAGCCCCAGGGTCGCGTGGGAGCTGGGCAGGCACTGAGGAGGGCAGCCGAGGCTTCTGGGAAACAGGACCACATTGAAGGGAAGGCCTGGAGGTGGGTTTGGGAGCAAACAGCCTCCAGATTGAAGGATTCCTGCTCATTCTTCAAATGTTTATTTAAATTCAACTCTGTGCCAAGGAGTCTGCCAAGTATTACAGTGTGTGGGTGACAAAATTAGAAAGAGAATTGGGAGTTTGCTATTTCTGCTAAAGAATAGGAAGCCATTGAAGGTTTTCTGAGTTATCCAGCGACATGGAGTGTGGGTCTGAGATTTGATTGGTGCAGCAAGACCATGGGTTAGGCAGCGACGGATGTAATTGTGGTGTGAGACCCTAATAACTTGATGAGGGTTTTGGTAGCAGGGAGAATGGAGAACGGGCAAGTTAAAGACATTTTGAAGGACCATTTGGTTGAAAATGACCGATCGTTTATTCTTTGTCAACAAAAGCATAATATATACTTTAAAAAATGTTTGTAGGCAAAATTGGAAAAATAATTCCTTCTTTGAAAAACTTTTTTCTTATGACAAAACAGTTCCTATGTTTTGAAAATTTAAAAGGCAGATGTGTATAAAGAAATGTAACTTGTGATCCATATATATTTATGTCTATATGTTTATATATACATGTATCCATTTCCCTCTCCCTGTTTCTTTGTCTCTGTATATGAATATAATTATTTTCCTTAACAGGAAATACCATTTTGTATCCATTTTTTCCCTCACCTAAGATGTTATGAATACCTTTTCCTATAATTGAAAGCATTTCTGCATTATTTTTATTGCTATCATATTACTGTATATGGCTGTTTTACCATAATTTATCTAGCCACTCCCTATTATTGGATGTTTAGTTGTCTTCTCTGCTGTCATTAACAGCACTGTAATGAATACCCTTGAAACTACATTTTTGCATATAGCTAGCATTTTCTTAGGATAAATTCATAGAAGTGGCATCGTTGGATTAAAGAGTGGGTTTACAACACTTTACAACACTTTAAGGCTTTTGGTTCTTGGCAGACTGCCTTTCAAGAAGATTGTATCAGTACACGTTTTTGGGAGTATGGAAGTTTTCATTTCTCCACATTATGACGTCAACTCAGATTATTTAAAAAAATACAGCAGCAGCAGTAAAAAACCTTTCTGCCAACTTGTTAGTTGAAAAATTGTATCTTCTTTTAAATTTTTATCAACAGTAACATATTTTTCTGTATTAACTTTGTGATAATTGTATTTAAAATTTTTTGTTATAATTTACAAATATACAGAAAATAGAGTAGTACAGTAAACACCCACATAACCACCACTTAATTTAAATTAATATCTGTCATATAGTTTCATATATGTATTTAATGATATATTTCAGTGTAAGTTAGCTGTCACCATGATTCAGCCGAAATACTTTGGCATACAGCTCCAAATAATAAGAACAGTTTCCCTCATGGCCATAATATATATCACTGTGCACTTAATGAAATTAATAGTAATTCCTTAATAACATAAAATACTTGATCCATATGCAAATTCTTAATTATACTTTATTCCACCCCTATAACAGGGAATCAGGGTGAAGAATGGTCAGACGTAGTGATCAGGTGTGCACAGCATTTCTCTGTGGCTAGAAAACAGTCAAGGAGAATTTGCCCTTCAGCCCTCAGATGTGAATGATTTGTGGCAAACATGGGTGGCTGGATGATTATAGTTCTGGTGTGTTCACAGTTGATAGACTATTTTGTTTAACCAGTGGTGAGCAGGCCAGTTAGGCCCCCTGGCCTCTGAGCATACAGTGTAGTGACACATTCCTTTCCTTTGCTACTGTATTCATTGGGTGTGGTGGTGCGTCTTCATGTTGACAGTTGGCTTATTAGTCAGGGTTCTCCAGAGAAACAACCAGTAGGAGATATCTCTAGCTCTAGCTCTAGCTATTTATCTATCTAATGAGATTTATTGTGAGGAATTGGCTCACACCATCCATTTTAGAGGCTGAGAGGTCCCATGATATACTGTCTGCGGGCTGGAGACCCAGGAAAACCTGTGTTGTAATTCAGTCCCAGTCTGAAGGCCTGAGAACCAGGGTAGCTGATGATGTAAATCCCAGTCTGAGGGCCAGAGAAGACAGGTCCCAGCTCAAGCAATGGGGAAGGATAAAAGGTGTGAATTTTTCTTTCCTCCACCTTTTATTCTATTCGGTCCCCAATGGATTGGATGAAGCTCATCCATATTGGGGAGGAAAATCCACTTTACTGAGGCCACAGATTGAAATGTCACTCTCATCCAGAAACACCTTCACAGACACACCCAGAAACAGTGATTAATCTGGGCACCTGTTGGCCAGTCAAGTTGACCCATAAAATTAACCGTCACAATTAGTATTATACTAGGTTGTGCAAGGAATCCTAAAAGCCTTCCCATTTTATAAGTATATATGTTTAATCATATTAAAACTTCCAAAAATTGTAAGGGAGAGAAGCTTCAGGTCATTTGTAAAATCTATTACCAAAGAAGGATTAAATAACATTTCAAAGATGTGGTAGCTGTAAGGTATAGTCCACTCCCCTGACAGGGACCCTCTTTCCATCAATCTAAGGAAAACCTTTGACATGTTTACTTTAATCACAGGCAGACCACCCCAGCCTTGGTGATGAGCTGATTTTTAAAACTGCAGAAAACTGTGTTCTTTGTGTCCAAATTAACATGTTCTTACATTGAAGGGATGATTTATCACCTCTAAAAAAATGAGGCAGGTAAAATATCTGAGATTTTTAAATGTCAACTGTTTCTTGAGGGTTAAGTGAAGTGCACAAATCATGAATGTCCAGCTCCATGCATGTTCACAAAGTGAGTACACCCAGGTGCCCGGCACCTCAGAAGCCCTCTGACGCCCTTCCTAGTTAATACCCGCTCCTTCCAAGAGTAACTAGTTGTCTGACACCATGTATTAGTTTGCCTGGTTTTCAACTTTATATAAATAGAATAACACAATATGTATTCTTGTGTCTAGTTTCTTTCACTCCTGCTTTATTTGTAAGATTCATGCATGTTGTCGTGTGTAGTTGGTATTAATTTATTCCATTGTGTGAATATACCACAGTTCATTTAAATATTCTACTGTTGACATTTGAGTTATTTTCCATTTCTTCACTATTCAAAATAATGCTGCTGTGGGGTGGGACCAGCTTAGTGCTGTGGCCCCGATCCAACCCCTCTGGCCCCAATCCAGCCTCTACCCAAGGTACACACATGGGGGAAAGAGTGAAACCCGCACAGAAAGGCACCCCTAAAGCCCTCAGGCCCTGGCCATGTCCCAAACCAAGGCAGAGACTGCTGTCATACCCAAGAGAAACCCAGCTCCCACCCCCAATAGAGCTGTGATGACCACTGAGCGGAGAAGCCCTGGCTTGCACATGGCTCTGGCTCTAGCCCCTCCAACTCCAGCTCCACCTCCTACCAAGGCGGTAGCTGCCAGTACACCCTGGAGAAGACGCAGCCCGTGCTCACATCAGATCTTTCTGTCCCACCAAAGCCACTGGGCACGTGCAGACTGCATGTGGATGCTCCAAGGACACGCCTTCAAGGCCAGGAGAGGTAATTGTTTCACCTAATTTCATAGAGACAGAGAAAGTTAAACAAAATGAGAAGACAGAGGAAAACGTTTCAAATGAAAGAACAAGGGAAAAAGCCTGGAAAAAAACACTAATGAAACAGAGATAAGTAATTTACTTGATAAAGAGTTCAAAGCATTAGTACTAAGACTCTTAACGGGGGAAAAGAATAGATGAACACAGTGAGAATTTTAATAAAGAACTAGAACATATAAAAAAAGAACCAGCCAGCACTGGAGAATATAATAACTGAAATGAAAAAAAAATACACTGGAGGGAATTAACAAGAGATGAGGTGATATAGAACATATAAGTGATCTGGAAGATAGAGTAATGGAAATTGCCCAATAAGAACAGCAAAAAGTAAAACATTGTAAAAAGTGAGGATAGTTTTAGGAACTTCTGGGACAACATCAGGTGTACTAACATTTGCATTTTAGGGGTCCCAGAAGGAGAAAAGAGAAAGGAGTAGAGAGGGTCTTTGATGAAATTATGGCTGAAAACTTCCCAGATATCCAGGTACAGGAAGCACAGAGGGTTCCAAACAAGATGAACCCAAAGAGACCCACACCAAGACATACACTTAAAATGGCAAAAGGTAAAGGTAGAGAATTTTAAACGCAGCAAGAGAAAAACAAAGTCACATTCAAGGGAACTGCCATAAGGCTGTCAGCTGATTTTTCTGCAGAAACTTTGCAGGCCAGAAGGGAGTGGCATGATATATTTAAAGTGCCGAAAGGGAAGAACTTACAACCTGGGATACTCTACCCAGCAAGATTATCATTCAAAATTGAAGGAGAAATAAAGAGCTGCTCAGACAATCAAAAACTAAAAGAGTTCATCAATACTAAATTGACCTTACAAGAAGCATTAAAGGGTCGCCTTTAAATGAAAAAGAAAAAGCTCCAATAAGAAATTACAGGAAGGGAAAAATCCCACTGGTAAAGGCAAGTATATAGTAAAGGCTGTAGATCAGCCACTTAAATAAGCCAGTATAAAGGCTAGAAGCCAAAAATTGTAAAATTAACTAAACTACAATAAACAGTTAAGAGATAGACATGAAGATGTAAGATATGACCTCAAAACAAAATGTGGCAGGGAGGAATAGAAAATGTAGATCTTTTAGAATGTGTTTGAACTTATATGACTTAATCAGTTGAAAACAAGTAGATATAGTTATAGGTCAACATATATGAACTCCATGGTAACCACAAATCAAAAAACCTACAGTAGATACACAAAAACTAGAGAGAAGGGAACACAAATATATCCCTAAAGAAAATCATCAAACAACAAGGGACAAGACTAAAAGAAGAAGAAAAGAACAGAGAACAACTATAATACAAAACAACCAGAAAACAAGTAACAAAATGACAACATACTTATCAAAATAATATTGCTGTGGACATTAAAATGCTAAAGCATGGGGTTTTTGTTTTTTGGTGTGAAATTGCTGGGTCTCTGCTTACGTGTATGTTCAGTTATAGTAGATATTGCCAAGCAGTTTTCTAAAGTGCTTCACCAGTTACATTTGCTTCACATTTTGCAAACATTGGTTATTTATTTTTAATTATCTTGTGTATGAGTAGTGGTATCGCATTGTAGTTTTAATTTCCATTTTCAGTGGAATTTTTTTAGGGGTCGGTAGCTTGACAGTGATTCTAAAGATCATTTGGGGAAAAAAATCAAAGAGTGATTATGGCCAAGAAGACTTGCAGGAGAAAAGTAATGCAATGTTTTTTTAATTTTTATTGGAGTATAGTTGATTTACAATGTTGTGTTAGTTGCAGGTGTACAGCAAAGTGAATCAGTTATACATATACATATATCCACTCTTCTTTTAGATTCTTTTCCCATGTGGGTCATTACAGAGTAGTGAGTAGAGTTCCCTGTGCTATACAGTAGGTCCTTATTAGTTATCTGTTTTATATATAGTAGTGTGTATATGTCAATCCCAGTCTCCCAATTTATCCCTGCCCCCGTTCCCCCCTTGGTAATCATAAGTTTGTTTTCTACATCCATGACTCTATTTCTGTTTTGTAAGTTCACATTCATTCGGCAGATATTTATTGAACATGTTTCACTCTCTGCCAGGCGACAGTCTGGAACTTGAGGATATAGCAGTGAGAAAGGAGAAAAGTCCTGTCCTGGCAGAGCTTTCCCTCTAGTTATAGCAATTAAGATGCATGTAATCTTGCAAGAGTAGACAGGTCAATGCCTAGGATAGACCTGAAACATTTCCTGCTGTAGTGATGACAGGAGCTGTCAGCCCATCCTGGCATTCTCCCATGGAGTTTGGTCAGAGTACATCTTGACCTTAGGAAGCCATTGACGACCGATCAGAAGTGGTACTGAAGATGGACTTGCTTGCCAAGCCTTTCCCTGGTGACCATATGATAATTTAGTATGTGGTAAACATTACATCCTAAATGGGGGAAGAGAGAATGATTTGATGTATGATACTAGGACAACCAAGAGAGTAAGTAGAAAAGACTCAAGGTGGAGGATACTTTTTCAGACCACATAGAAAAACAAAGTACCAATAATGTACTGAAACTTAAAGGTAAAAGATAAACCTATTCAAGAAAAGCTAAGAGAAAACGTGGGTGAATATTTAGTCTTGAGATGAGGAAGAACTAGTTTCTGAACTTAGAAGTAATGGAAGAAATTGCAAAGGAGATAAAAATCTACAGCCTCAATTATATAAAAATATTAAACTCGAAAAATATTTACAACAAGTATGATAGACAAAGGGGGAAAAGGCTATGTTCTCACACTGTTGGTGAGACTGTAATTGATACAATCTTTCTGGAGAGCAGTGTGTTAATAAGTATCAAGACCCTTAAAGATGCTCTCCTTTGACTCAACAATTTCTCTTCCGGGAGCCTAGCCTTTGAAATTTGTCAGGAATTTGCACAAATGTTACATACAAAGCTGGTTACCCTAGCTTTTTAAAAAATACCCAAAACTGGAGATAATCCAGTAATCTAATAATGTCTACTGATGGGAGAAGAGTTAAACTTTTTAAAATAAATTAAACTGTTTTTAAATAAATAAATTATTCACTACTATAAGCAAACATAGGTATAATTCTAAATCATAGGATTGCTGTAATTAGAAGTGACATTTCCTTTATATTTCAGTCTTATTTTGCCTCAGTTAGGAAAATCAAAGTATAATCCTTCTACGTTTGCAAAAAGCCAAATTCATTGCTAACTGAAGAATAGTAGGATTAGTGGGCTGTCTTTGAGCTTTTCTTTTGTACTGTGCTAAAAAATGTTAAACAAAAACCAATAATCTAGATCATTTATAAAATACCTGTTGTGTGTAGGGCATTGTGCTAAGTGCGTTACATGATTGTTCATTTATTTCTAGTATCAACCTTAAGAGCAGGTAGTGTTGTTATCCCCATTTTACGGGTGAGGAGCCAGAGGCCCAGAAAGCTTTAGTTACTTACCTGAGGCCCTCCAGGTGGTTAGAGGCAGAGGCAGAAGCAGAGCTCTCTGCAGCCCAGGGCCGACAGACTCTAAAGCTCATAACTGAGTATCTAACCAAGAGCTTATCCCACATTGGAATGACTGAAATGTAGAAATGACAAGTGACTTTTTTAAAAATTAATTTATTTTTATTTATTTTTGGCTGCATTGGTTCTTTGTTGCTGTGCGTGGGTTTTCTCTAGTTGTGGCATGCGAGCTTCTCATTGCGGTGGCTTCTCTTCTTGTGGAGCATGGGCTCTACGTGTGCGGGCTTCAGTAGTTGTGGCTCTCGGGCTCTAGAGCACAGGCTCAGTAGCTGTGGCGCATGGGCTTAGTTGCTCCGCGGCATGTGGGGTCTTCCCGGACCAGGGATCGAACCCATGTCCCCTGCATTGGCAGGCGGATTCTTAACCACTGCACCACCAAGGAAGCCCCGACAAGTGACTTTTTAAAACAGTTTTAACTGGGATTAACTGCAGTTACAGAGGGAACAGAGATGCTATCATTGCACCTCTGTTCACTGTGCTCTCCCATCACTGTGGCTGCTGTCACCCAACTAGCTCTCTTCTTGTAGTTCATGGTCCTCATCTCTCCACCCCCCAAATCACTGTTTGATCCCAAGGATCAAGAGGCCCTCCCCTGCTCCACAGGGATATGTGTGACCCCCATGTTGTTTCTCAGCGTTTCCCACAGCCCCCGGTCCTCCACAGAACAGAAATGAGCAGGTTCCACTTATGTGAACTGGAACGTCTTGCAGGCAAGACCTGGGGGGACGCTGTGAAAAAGCATGACATGCCACCTTAATCTCTTTTTTTTTTTTGGCCACACTGCACGGCACATGGAACTTCCCTGACCAGGGATTGAACCTGTGCCCCCTGCAGTGGAAGTGTGGAGTCTTATCCACTGGGCCACCAGGGAAATCCAACCACCTTATTCTTGTTAACCATTTCTGCTGTAGAATGGAGAGGACACTAACCACAGCAGCATTTCTGACCTGCTTCCATAAAATCTCCCAGCAGCCATGTTGTTAACAGTTTGCTCTCCAGCTTATCCTTTTTTTTTTTTTCCAACGTTATTGCCTTTGAAACAGGAAAGGGGGCAAAAGAATTGGGTTGTTTTCATTCATGATTTCAGAATTCTACTTTTTTTTTAAAAAAAACAACTGTATGTTCTTGCTAAAGAACAAGACAAAATTTGTCCTTCTAAATTTCTGTAAACCTGGGTTTCTCAAGCTCAGCGCTGTCGACAGTTGACTGGGTGACTCTGTTATTGGGGTGGAGGGTCGTCCTGTGCACTGTGGGTATTTAACAGCATCCCTGGCCTGTACCAAGTAGATGCCAGTTTCTGCTTCTGCCCCTCCCCCCAAGTTATGACAATCAGAATTGTCAGCAGACACTGCCAGATGTCCCCTGTGAGGAAACGCGAAAACAGAGGCAGCTCAGAGCTAGAGAACTCCACCCCAGAAAGTCAGGTAACGTACAGAGAAGGCTCGTCCTTGTGCGTTGTGCTTGGCTATTGGGGACATTGGTGTATGTAAGCTGGACAGTCAGGCTAAGCTGCCTGCAGTTGAGAACCGCTGGTATAAAAATAAAACTCGGCAAACTTAATGGGGTTTTGCTTTTTATTTGGAGCGATGGGAAATAACTGTCCTTGTAAAGAGTATATTGTCACGTCTGATATTTTATCCATTGAATATTCTCCGCTTTTTCACATATTGGTTATATACTTTTGAGAACAAAATATATTTTCTCTCTCTTTTTAAACAGTATGCAAACATTGAAAAAAATGGTGAATTTTTCATGTCTCCCAATGACTTCGTCATTCGATATTTGAATATTTTTGGAGGAAGCCAGCCTAATCCAAAGACTGTGGAACTTTTAAGTGGTGTGGTGGATCAGACCAAAGATGGGTATGTTTATTTTTAATTATCTCGTTTAATTGTTTTTTGTTTGAAACAGCTTTCTGTTGCTTTAATGATTAGGAAGTCAGTGTTTACCTTCCCATCTCTTAAGAGCATTTTCTCTCCCTATTACAATTAATACGTTATTTTAGAAATAATACCCTTAACATTTCCTTCAGTGTTCTTATCACAGTTGGGGATTCTATATGTGTATTTCTTGACATAGTTTAAACAACTGTTTATAGTTTCACAACTCTTGCAGTTGAATGGTGTGAAGATGTACTCAAGTGTATGTAGTATATTGGTATTTTTGAAGGCCACTGTAAAAATTGTGAGTAAATTTAAAACGTAGCTCTGTGAACTTTTCTACAGTCTTTCTCTCTGCTCAAGTAACTTTTAAATGTCACATATGATTAAATGCTCGAAATCTAACAGACAGAATAATGATTCCAAATCCCCAAGAAGGGCATTCTGCCCAAGCTGGAAGAGAGACACTGGACCATCTAAAATTAAATAGGACACTTTGCAAAATGCCTTTGGATTTTTTTTCCCTTACCAGTCTTTTCTGTTTACATTTTTAAAAATGAGTCATTCCTAAGTTGTATAAGAATGCTGGTGGCGCAGTGGTTGAGAGTCCGCCTGCCGATGCAGGGGACACGGGTTCTTGCCTCGGTCCGGGAGGATCCCACATGCCGCGGAGCGACTGGGCCCGTGAGCCATGGCCGCTGAGCCTGCGCGTCCGGAGCCTGTGCTCCACAACGGGAGAGGCCACAACAGTGAGAGCCCCGCGTACCGCAAACAAAACAAAACAAAACAAAAAGAATGCAGTTGGCTTTTACCATTAAGTGCAAAATTTTGGACTCTTGAAATATTGGTAATACGACCGCCAGTGTCCCCTAATAACCAAGTATAATATATAAAAAGTAGCCTTCTGTATATAAACTGTAGTAGATCCAGCCATCTGGCCTTGCCACGTGCCAGCACCCGCTTTGATAGATTAAACCACCTGCCATTCTGGGGTGGTGTTCTTTAGCTTTGAACATTCTCTGTCGGTCCTGTGTCTGATTTTCCCGCATGCATGGGTTTGAGATGCAAACAAAGTAAACTCCAGCGCTGCAGTGCGAATGCCCTCAGTTTTACCAGCACCTTCCTTTTCTTGCTTATGCACCTGTTGTTCCATCATGCATGGAAGTAACCTCCTCTAAAGTGAAGGTCTTGCAAAGAGGGGAGTGCGGAGGAAATTGGCAGTTATACGTCTTGTAATATGCTGGCAGATTGCTGGATTATATTGTCTCTGTTCCAGTAGCAGTTACTTGGGCTACTTCTGTTTTCTACCCCCACAAGGTGGGATTCTTTGCTTGATAGGAAAATGTCATGTATGAGCAGGTCTTCCTTCCCTCACAGGACCTCTCTGGTGAGGTGCAGGGTGAGGCAGAGGTATATTTCACAGTAGTCCATTCAGGCTAAAGCTAGACAGAACATAGATTTATTCTAGCAAATATATATATATATATTTTTTTTTTTTGAGTAAAGTTTGGTTGCTTCCACATACTCTGTGCTTACAAGATTCAGAAGAAGTGTGACCAAGCTCATGTGCAATATGAATTATCAGACTCAATGTTTAAGATCATTTTTTTCTTATTTGATAGTTAAAATTTTTAAGCTACAGGAAATTGAAAGAATTCAGTGAATGCCCAATAGATACCTTTCATCTAGATTGACTGTTAACTATTTTTTTTTTTTTTTTTTGGCGGTATGCGGGCCTCTCACTGTTGTGGCCTCTCCCGTTGCGGAGCACAGGCTCCGGGCGCTCAGGCTCAGCGGCCATGGCTCACGGGCCCAGCCGCTCCGCGGCATGTGGGATCCTCCCGGACCGGGGCACGAACCCATGTCCCCTGCATCAGCAGGCGGTCTGTCAACCACTGCTCCACCAGGGAAGCCCGACTGTTAACATTTTTAACACCTGTGTGCCTTTTTCTTTCTTGTTTTTTTTTTTTACACGTACACTTTCTACACATGCACACACATTTCCTCTTTTGGCTGGACCATTTAACTATAAATTGCAGGCATCAAGATACTTCAGTGTTTGTCTTCTAAGAATAAGAACATTCTTCTTACCATTATCATACTTAGGAGGATTAACAATGGTGTGAAATATATAATATCCAGTCTATTTAAAAATGTACCAGATCTCTCCCCTCACTCCCCACCTCAAATGGCTCATTGCTTTTTGTTTTTTAAATCCAGGATCTAATCAAAGTTCTTGTATTACATTTAGTTGTTGTATATCTTTTAATCTAGAACAGAGCCTTGCCTTTTATTGTTCTTTCATGAAATTGACTTAAAACCCAGGTCCAGTTATTTCGTTGAAGGTCCCGCATTCTGGACTTGTCTGATTGTTTCCTCATGACTTGGATTCATGATAGATTTTGGGTGCAGGTTAGGAAAGATTCTACTACCTTTTGTATCTCCTCAGGAGGTACCTCGTCCCGGCATTGATGACACCATGGGTATCCTGTTTTCCAAGCAGCCTTTGACCCACTCGTTTTGGCATCCATGGTGATCCTTTTCTGAATCAGTTATTACATTGATGTTTGAAAAGTAGTGATTTTTCTAACTCTTTGTTTGTCCTCTATTTGTTGTCTGCCATTCTTCAGTAAAGAAAAGCTTTCTTCACTGCCTTTTCTTTCTCTCTTAATTTTTTATATCAGTATAAACTCATGGAATTCTTTATTTTAAATTCAGTCCATTATAATCTATTGCTGTGTTCTCTGAGTTGTTCAGATTGTCCCAGTGAGGTCAGTGGGAGTCCCTTTAAGCTGGCTTGTACCCTCAGCCTTTGAGTACTCTTTGCTTTTGGTAAATAAGATGTTCCAGGCTCGCTTTGGATTTGTCCTGCTTCTGACCGGGAAATTACTCTTTTCTCAAAGAAGTCCTGGTTCCTTTCGTTTGGGACTGGTGCTTGGAAACAAGGAGCTAAGCACTGGCTCATTGTTACCAGGGTAACTTTTCAGTGGAAAGAGCTGGGAAATATACTTTTAAAAAGTTCATAATGATATTTTCTATTTAAATTGAACATTTACAGGAGTTTTCCTTCTCTTCTATTTTGTATCTCTTTCTTTCAGTGAACATTTTGGTTCCTAGATGCATTAATTTTGTATAATTGTATCTTGTAATGTACTTTGCTTCCTTTCCATCCCACCCCCATTAACACACATGCTTTTCCTATTTCTTTTTACATATACTCTTCAAAAATAGAGGCTTAAATTCATTAGACATCAACAATGTAACATGCATTTAACATATATAAAGTAACATAACATGTATGTTTTTTCAAGAGTTTATAACAAATCTGAAACGTTGGCTTTCTTTTCCTGATTCCCCAGATGAGAACTGAGGGATCAAGCAATTTGCTACCAAAAGGTGCCCAGGCTTGTCTGGCTCTAGTCCTAGGCCTTCCCACTGTTCTGAGCTGCCTCTTCTCTCATAATCTCACAATCCTCTTTAACTTGACATTTTCTTTATGATTTTTTATTATCTTAAACCTTAGCATTTTACTGTGACAGAGAAAATCTTAAATGGTCTCAATCCTTTGCCCTATGACTAACTTTTCTTTCTTTTTTTTTTTTTTGTGCAGTATTGACAGTGCATAGCTCAGGGAAAAGGGAAAACCATCACCCATAACCTTCTCAGCTTGCCACAGATATTTTGAATTTTTTAGTATCTTCCATAATTTGTTAACCTGTATCAATGTTTTTCATAATTTGAATTCATTTTAATTGTAATTCTCTTTTATAATCTTTTCGACTGTATCAATTTTCGTATTTCCATATGCTGTTCATATGAACAGTGTTAAATAGCTTCATCATTTTCTGTCAGATTAATATACCATACTTTATGAAATCATGCCCTTATAGAGTTATTTCAGTTTCTGCTTTTCTATAATAGATGCTATTGGAGTGAATATCTTCATGTATATGACATTTTTCCCTCTGTTTAATTACTTCCTTAGAAAGAACTAAGAGAGGGATTCCTGGGTCTAAGGGTAGAAATATTTTATAGCTCACCATATGTATTGTGATAATTCTTGCCAGAAGGACTGAGCAATTGAAGAACTTGTCTCCGGTATTTAAGCTGACCGAGCTAGTAGCATAGGACCACTGTTTAAGACCCATGCAGATGTTCCTGTGCTATTTTCCCTAACCCTGACACGCAGCTCCACAGTATTTACTTCAAAAATAGATATAATCATACATCTTTTCTCAGTGTAAAATGGTGAATGCCCTCATTTCCCCTTCCTTTACCTTTCCACAAGTCACACATCATCCTCCCAAATCAACTACTGTTCCTTGAAAAAATTACATGACAGAAGCCACGCAGTGGCCCACAAAAGCACAACGGCACACGCTGAATGAACAATGAGGAAGTGCTGGAGGACGTGCCATTAGCCTGGTCAGGCTCTTTTCGGGTGTGATCTCCTAGCTTGACTAGCCAGAGGGATTTTAGTGTATAACTTTATTAAAATTTAAAAAGCTATTTGTAAATTGACAACTTTAGGATTTAAAAATAATGACAGCTGTGCTGGCCCAGATGTCATGGTGATTTGAAATACTCATTTTTAGTTAAGTACTGGTCCCCCAGCTGTGGTTTCTTGAGTCCAAGGTCCAGGTCCTGCATATTTTACTATCTCCAGTGTCTAGTCCAATATCTGGCCTCTGTTTTGCATCAATTTGTTGACTAAACTTAGGTAAATGTACTGAGAAGTTTTTGCCCCCCTTACGTTATGAAAGCCCAGGAGTGTTGGGAAATGGAAGCTTTAGTTCAAATTCTAGGTTGCTCATTGTGGGAGGCTCAATTATGGCCACCTGAAGATACCAAGATATCATAATCCCTGGAATTTGGAAATGCGACCTTGTGGAAAGAGTGTCTTTGCAGATGTGGTTAAATTGAGGATCTTGAGATGAAGAGATTAGGACACAACACTGGCAGGGGCAGGAGGCATTGTGACCACAGAGGCAGAGATTAGAGTGATGGGGTCACGAGCCAGGGAACACCTGGGGCCACCAGAAGCTGGAAGAGGCAAGGAATGCTTCTTCCCTAAAGAATCTCCCTTTGGATGGAGCATGGCTCTGCTGACACCTTGGTTTTAGATGTCTGGTCCCCAGAACTGTGATAGGACGAATTCCTGCTGTGCTGAGCCACCCACTTTGTGGTCAGTGATTGTAGCAGCCCTAGGGAATGAGTACCCTCACATAGGTATTTTCTTTGGGTAATGAGAAGGCCTGTAGTTGTGAAGAATTTTGGGGGGACAGAGACCAACCAGCCTAATACCGAAAGGGAGCATTTTTTTTCAGTAGTAGCTTTTGGCTAGAACCAGGCATTTTCCAGGCAGAGACCCCTGCTGTAGACTGTCTCCTTGAGGGATGGCCCTTTCTGGAAGGCTTCAGCTCTGTTTAGTGTTGGGCTGATCTTTAGCGTGGAGGTAAAACACCTGTGCACTGCATGAACTTATGGACTTGTTGGCAAAGGGACCTTGTTTTTCTGCAGCCCTCTTGACGCTAATTTAATGACTCATGAGGTTGTGGCTTGGTCAGCCTTCCATGCTGGGAGAATCTTGTGGAGGCCTGTCCACTCAGTCATTCAGCAGCTGTTTGAGAACCTCATCTCTGTGCCTGGCACTGTTCTGTATGTGCAGAATACCATGTCGAGTGGGAAAAAGTGCTTGCCTGCTTGGTGCTTCTAATTTAGTGCGGCAGACAGGTGTTAATCAGAGAAGCACAAATAAATGTGAACTGATGTTGTGATGGGTGCTGTGTAGGAGAGACATGGTGTGAGAGATAGCAAAGGGGGCTTCATGCCAACTGGGAGGTCAGGAAAGACTTC
Organism: Grampus griseus; assembly: GCF_964374135.1. NCBI lineage: Eukaryota > Metazoa > Chordata > Mammalia > Artiodactyla > Delphinidae > Grampus > Grampus griseus. The sequence goes on along the minus strand of NC_139003.1, from coordinate 59,153,980 downwards.
CACTGAGTGACACTTGAGCCATGGGAGTTGGGAAGGTGACAAGAGGTGGGCGACAGAGGACAACATTGTAGACAGAGGGAACAGTGGCTGCAAAGTCACATTCTGAAATGCAGGGGCTGGCAGGCCTGGAGCATGGAAGGTGCAGGGCATGGGGGGCGGGGGTTGGTGGTAGGCCGTGGCCAGACTGTGTGGGAACTTGTACTTCATATTAAGGATTGGGGGTCTTTGTCGTAAGAGCAATGGAGAGCCATCGAAGGATCGTATGAGTCTGGGGATTGGCACGATCTGCCTCTGTTAAACGTGGTCCTCGCTGTTAATATTCTTTGATTTCACCAGTCCTTACTCTCCCTTCTAATAGCCTGTTGTGTTTAGATTTCCCTGCATTCCACTGTTTTAATAGATTTAATGATGAGTTTAATCAGTTTGTGAAGTTCCTGGAGGGTGCCCAGGCCTGGAAGCCTTTTGTAGGTGGACCTCTGGGTGAGGAGGGTTTTCTGAGCCTCGGAGGAGGGAGATGTTGGGTTTGTCAGTATAATTTTTGAGATATCTTTTACGTTTGGTTGTCATTACGTTTTTGTTTAAAATGGGAATGAAGCTTTTTTAACTGCAATTTTAATACATCGTTCACATAGCTATCTGCTAAGAGCAAGGGAAAAATAAATTGTGTGTGTGTCCCTTTGAGCTTCACCAACATGTTTGTTTCTAGTTGTTGTTCATTAACTGAAGTCTCATTAGAGAGGCTGGGGCTCAAAAGCAATTTGACTAGTACCTGGTCTCACGTGGAAAGACTAAGCATGGCCTGAATAAGCCGGAGGTGTTGGCTGCCTGGCCTCTTGGGCTCAAGATGCTCTCTGCCTGTTACAGGTCCGACCCCTGTCTGTGTGGGGAGGGCACTGGGCAGCTCTGGTATCTAATTTGTTTGCTAGGATTGCTATTTTCCATCTCAAGTGTGGAATCTCTTCGCACTCCACGCAAAAACAGAAGTTGGTTCTTCTTTTGAGAAAGGGAATTTCAGAAATCCTGATTTCTTTGTTCTTTTTCTCGGACATTTTAATTATGAAAAATTTCAATCATACACAAAAGTGAAATCCTGATTTCTTAGTGACAAGCTGACGCATTCAACTTAACACCTTGTCAGCCCCTATTCCTCATTGAATCAAAATGATAATGTAATCGTCATCCACAAATAAGTCTTTTCAGAGTACAGAGAATCCTGGGACAATTCCCATTTTGAGGCATGAGGAATAAGGGTGTCAAAGAAGAAAAGATAAAAAAAAAAATCTCAGGTTTTAAAATGTGTGGCTATATAAAGTGTGTTCTCTGCCTTTCCTATGTTCGCTATTTATCCTTCTGAGAAGGAGAAAAGAAAGCTCCTTTAAATACTTCACAAGGTGAAGGAGGATATAATAATGTTGTTGATGATAAAAGCATTTTTATATACCTGTTTTCACTTTGCGAGGCTGTCGCGATGAAATCCAGGCCTTGGCCGCATGCTGGGAGTTAATGAGGTTTACAATTGGCAATGCTTAAAGAGTATTAGGATAATGTATTTAAACATCAGCAGTTCACAGTCTGAAATGCTCATCATCTGTCAACTACAATCCAGAATCAATAAGAGGAGGTCTTTCAGTTTGCTAATGAGGAAAGTTTTCTACACTACTGGGGTGGACACAGAGTTCAGATAAACACCTGAAATTCATAAACTGTAGAATTAAGCAAAGGCATTTCTTTAATTAAAAAAAAAATTGGTACTAATCAACAGCAGTCACCTGAGAAGCTTAAATTTTCTTCTTAGTCATCAGACTCCCAAATTAATCTCCCAAAACAAAAAGCCTCATTAGCAGCTCTGGTTGAATCAGTGTCATTTTTTTCTTTCTCTCAAAGTGTCTGATTAACCCCCTTTCTTTTTGCATTACTCACTTTGTGTTAATATTTGATGTCTGAAATCATGGGGGGGGGCGTGCAATGTGGTGGCTAGACGCTGTCTGTGCAGAGTAAATTAAAAAGAATTCTTAAAAAGGTTTGTATTATGTCGCTGGTATATTAGAAAACCTTTAGGAGTGTCAGGTGCCTGGGTTTATTTTTCTTCTTAATTCCAGAAAGCATTGATTAGTGAGTAGGTGCTGATTTCACTCCTCATTCATATGTAGGGATAGCCCTCCTTCTTTTCCCCCTTCTACTTACCAAGCCAGGCCCTCATTTGGAGACTTTTGCTTTCAAGGGAAGGTGAGAAATGGGCCATAGCTGGAGGTGGAAGGGAGGTGAAAGGGAGGGTCTTTTTAAAATGGGTAGAGGGCAGTGTAATGCATGCTGATGGGAATGACTACAGAGAGTGGAGAATTGACAGTGTAGGAGAGAAAAGGAGGAAATTCTGATACATTCTGAGAGGGAGGTGGCCTCTTGTGGTAACATGGAAAGTTCATCTAGAACAGCTGCTCTCAGAGTGTGGTTAGTAGACCCCCGGGGGTCTCAGAGACTTTTCTAAGGAGTCCGTGGGTTCCAAACTGTTTACATAAAAATATTAAGACATCATCTGCCTTTTTTTGTCCTGTTGTATTTGAACTGATGGTCTTAAAAGCCACGGTTTATAGAACTGCTGGTTAGCACCGATTCAGCAGCGACCCCAAGCCCAGCAGCATGAGTGGTCATTGTATGCTTCACTCACACGTGTTCACAATCATGGTAGAAACGGTGATGCCAGTTCTGTTTCAGAGTGTCATTGAAGAAGTAAAAATGACTGATTTTTTATTAAATCTCACGCTTGAATACGTGTCACTTACAAATTCTGAGTGACTAAATGGGAAGCATCCATAAAGACTGCTGGTTACTGTCCTGTGATGGTTGTCAGAGGAAAAGCAACTCAGGTGCTCGCTGAGTTAGTCATTTTTTAAATGGAACACACTTTTTGAGAGAATTAAAATTTTCACGGGACAGCCTTCTGATACTTAAAGCCTTTTCTGATATAATTAGTGGTGATAGTAATAATGTGGTTTTTCAATATAGTATAATGCAATGTGCCAGCGTTTGGAAGATCTGCATAACTTAGGGAAACATCTTTTCCAGTTGACCAGTACATGGTGTTAGAGAATCACGTATGAGTCAAAGGTCTATTCAAAGTGCAAGATAGACCCATGGATTTTAATGGAACAAGGTGGGAAAAGTTCATTGGTACAGTTTCAGATTCCACATTGCAGCTAATCTTTAAGAAACTATCCCTTGTTGGGATTTGGTGTAGTATCATAGAATATCCACAAGTATCTAAAAAGGCTATTAAAATGCTCCTTCCTTTTCTAACTGTGAATCTGTATGAGGCTGAAATCCTTCATATCCTTCAACCAGAAAAACATATTACAGCAGATTGAATGCAGCTGTCTTCCATGAAGTCCGATATTTAAGAGATTTGCAAAGACATGATACTGCTTTTCTCTCACTACGTTTTTTTGTTTTAGAAAATAGTTATTTTTCATATAAATATGTTATTTATATTGCCATATAATAGGCTTATTCACTTTTTAATGAATTAATATTTTAAGAATTTATCAGTTTTAATTTCTCACACAGTAAATATGATAGGTACAACCCACATAAATAAAAGCCCCTTGGGATCCTCAATAATTCATAAGCACGTAAAGGGGTCCTGAGACTTGAAAGTTTGAAAAATACTGAGCTAGAAAAATGGAAGATAAGGTACTATATGGGGCAGAGGTGTTGTATAGATGTGGTGGTGGGATTTGGGGGAAGTTTTCTTCTGATCTCCTTGGTTTTTCTCTGGGAGATAGATGAGACGGAGGATGCAGGTGAGGTGTTGTCAGTTTGAGGAGAGAGGAGAATATACTACATATTCATTTAGAAGTGAATGGATAAAGGAACACAGCGTGGCTGCTGGGTTGGACCCACTTGAGGTCCCACCTGAGGGCTTGTGGTCGTGAAATTCAAAGTGAGACCAGTTAGTGTGGCTGTTTGTTTTCTAGCTACCGAGGCCAGCTGCTTACCTGCTGGCATGGAGCAGGAAGTGTTGGCTATGACCGAGGTTGGGGGCTTGGCCGTTGATTAACCCAGAGTAGGTAAGGGCATGCAGGGGAGCAATTACAATGATTGACTATAGATTTAATCTGGATAAGGGGCAAAGAAAGGACGTCGGAATAGCAGTCAGTGAGAAGGTGGTAGGCTCAGTGAATTGTTGATTTCAGTGAGATTGAAGATTGTTGAAGTTGGGGTATAGAAGGGAGTGAGCAGGAAGGCTAGAAGGGAGTGAGCAGGAAGGCTAGAAGGGAGTGGCCAAAAAGTGAGATGCAAGAAATTGAGAATAAGGAGGTATTGCAGTTACTGGTGATGGCAGAAGTCTAGAGTCTCACCGTCAGACTGAGTGACCAAGAATGGATGGAGAAAAGATCATTGGAAGAGGCAAGTTCAAGTAATTGGGAGGCCTGGGTGTTTCAAATTATTGAAAATATTGAGAATTAAGGTAGGAGTAGGGTTGGAGAGCATGTCAATGAATCAGGAGTTACAACATGTTAGGGAGGAGGTATGAATCTGGAGTTATTAGGTGATAGAAACAAGTTGGGGTGCTGAGTGCTAGCTATATGGTGGGAGTATTTAAACTGGGGGTTAGGAAGGAAGGATTGGGGGATGGTCTGGGAGAGGCAATGGGAAGAAAGGAGTACACCTCCCCTGCTTATAAGCTTGATGCAACCCAGGACTGCAGAGGAAAGCCCCTTGCTGCTTCAGAAGCATGGAAGAGCCAGGTGTTGGTTACAGCAAACAGGTGAAGGGATATTTAGAGGACTCCTCTGAAAGGAGTTCCCTTCAGAGATGGGATTGAGGATGAGATTTTGCTCACCATGTGCTGTGAATTCGAGAGGGCACAGTGGGCAGGGGTTTCTGGGAGATGGTGGGTGACAGAATAGGGAAAGTGCAGAGCCCCTGTGGGGATTAGGTGTGGGTGTTAAAGGGTAAGCGGGGAATCTGGGGCTGCTGGTGGGCTGCTGTCCACATGTACAGGATAAAGGGCACAATGAGATTAGTCTTGATGAACTCCAGATTGTGCCTGCTGGGAGATAGGGATCTTTGTAGAGAGGCAAGGAAGCTTGGGGAGGGGCAGTCTTATTACTTGAAGAATTTTTAAAGCAAAAATATTCTGTGGGATTAGAGCTCTGCTGATGTTTTTATCCTAGATGGTTAGATTAAAGGATGAAAGAAGCAAAGAGTTACCGAGCGCATATAGGGTTCCAGATCTGGTGCTAACAGTTTCCACCCTTTCTCTTATTTAATCCTCATAACAGGTCCTTAAAATAGGTACTTTTACCTCTGCCAACCCTAACCTTACAGAGAGAGGTGCAGAATCATAAAGTTTAAATAATTTTCTTGAAGTCATATATCTAGTGCTGGAACTAGAATTTGGACCCAGTTCTCTTTGGTTTGTGCCCAGTCTGCTCTGGAACTTTGTGTGTTTAGAGAAGAATATTAAAAATGGAGCTTTGGGGCTTCCCTGGTGGCGCAGTGGTTGAGTCCGCCTGCCGATGCAGGGGACACGGGTTCGTGCCCCGGTCTGGGAAGATCCCACATGCCGCGGAGCCGCTGGGCCCGTGAGCCATGGCCGCTGAGCCTGCGCGTCCGGAGCCTGTGCTCCGCAAAGGGAAAGGCCACAGCAGTGAGAGGCCTGCGAACTGCAAAAAAAAAAAAAAAAAAAAAATGGAGCTTTGAATGAGAACTTTGCATATGTCTTTGCTTAGAAGTTGTGATGCCCTTTGCAAAATTCTTAGTCCCTAAGACTGATTATTTGACCAACTTAAGGTGGACCTAAAACCTTCATGAGAGCTATCCCAGCTGTCATCCACACCCACAAACTTAGGGAAAACTGTCCTCACATTCCTCACATTTTTATTTTTTAGTCCAGGAATACTTTTTGGTATACTCTTCCCCTTTTATTTCTCACAGACTGAACCTTGAAAGTACCAGTGCACACCGTATTCTCAGAAGGCTCACCTTTATTAGGCCAACTGAAAATACCAACCCTTCTTCCCAGCATGTCAGGATGCTCAGAAAATGTTTGAAGAGCAAATACTGTTCCTTCCCTCCTCCTTGCCTTGTTTGGTTGTCTGGTTTTGCTTTACCTGTACCATAGGTGTTTAAAATTCAAATCTAAGATTTTAAAGGAAAGGAAATCAAATGTAAGCTCTGTTTCCTGGCTACTTGCAAACATATTTCTCTACAAATGTCAGTGTCATTGACACAGGATGTGGCTGTTGCTTAAATTAAAAGTCTTGCCTTAAGCTGTGAGGAATTCCTGAAGTGAAATGTGAGGAGATAGTGCCTGTTAACTTTCCCTTTGATTGTGGCATAATTGTCAATGAGTCACTTCCTAATAAACAGAGTGAGATTCTCAGACTTTAATGAAGGTTTTGGAGGGTAAAGCTTCCATAGCAATCTGATGTAGAGATTTGGGGATCTTCAGTCTGGAAAAATAAGAGGTGAAAGAAGATAACTGTTTAACTTTCATAGAAATTCTAGAGAAACTTTATTATATTATTTGTTTATATTATTTATTATAGAGTCTCTGTAATAAAGGATATATGATAGCGTGGCCTTGTGTTCTATACCTGAGAGAACCTGGATACTTTAAAAATATGTCAATTTCAGATTTATTAATTCATTTAACAAATATTTATTGACACCAACTATGTGCCAGGCACTGTTCTAAACAAAACAGATAAACATTGCACTCTTATATAGCAAATAGTGTAAACCAATAGACATGTGATAGAGAGGCAGGTGTCTGTATCTATTTGTGCAAGGGAAGGAGATGGTGAGTGGCCATGCGCTCTGGGGTACTACAGTCGATAGGGTGGTCGGGAAGACCTCTTTGTTTTTGTTTTTGTTTTTGTGGTACACGGGCCTCTCACTGTTGTGGCCTCTCCCGTTGCGGAGCACAGGCTCCGGATGCGCAGGCTCAGCGGCCATGGCTCACGGGCCCAGCCGCTCCGCGGCATGTGGGATCTTCCCGGACCGGGGCACGAACCCACGTCCCCTGCATCGGCAGGCGGACTCTCAACCACTGTGCCACCAGGGAAGCCCAAGTGTGCTTGTTATCTTTGAGATAAGCAAGGAAACCAGTTTGATTAGAGGCTGGTAATGAGCAGGAAAGTGGAAGAAGTCAGAAAGGTATCCAGGAGCCAGATTATAAAGGTACTGTAGTATTTTATTTCAAGTGAGGGAGAAGTCAAAAGAGAGTTTTGAGCACTGGACTGACGTGATCAGAATAGCAGTTTGAAAAGATCTCCCTAGCTGATTTGCAAAGAATAAAATGAAGTGGGCAAGAGTGGAAGAAAGAAAAAAGATAGTAGGACTAGAGGGCTAGTTGTGGAGATGATAAAAGTGATTGGATTTGGGATTTTCTTGATAGATTGGATATGAGATATAGGAAGGAACAATCTAAGTGACTGAGGGGATTCTGAGGGAGGAACAGGTTTGGAAGCAAAACTAAGCATTCTTTAGGATGTGATAATATTCAGGTGTCTATTAAACATGTAATTGGAGACAGAGACTGATAGATGTTGGGATCTGGATTAATTTTAGGGGAGAGGTCTGGGTTAGAAATGGGAGTCAACCAAATTAGTTCCTTCATCTGAGCCAATTTTCAGCATCAGGAGTTGATGTTGTAATAGCTTCTGAAGGTTCAAAGAGTTGTGTGTTATTTTTTTTGTGGGAATGGGGGCCTTTTTTTATATTAAGTATTATGAACTCAAAGGGCTTTTATGCATTTGGTATATTTTAAAAATTGAGGTATAGTTAATTTATTATGTTGTGTTTGAAGTGTACAGCAAAGCGATTCAGTTATACATACATATGTATGTGCATATATATATATATATTTAGATTCTTTTCCATTATAGGTTATTACAAGATATTGAGTATAGTTCCCTGTGCTGTACTGTTGGAACTTACTGTTTAATTATTTCATGTTTAGTAGTGTATATATGTTAATCACAAACTCCTAATTTATCTCTTTCCCCGCCCTCCCGCCCCCCCCCACTATCCCCTTTGGTAACCATAAGTTTGTTTTCTATGTCTGAGAGTCTATTTCTATGTTGTAAATGAGTTCATTTGTATCATTTTTTTACATTCCACAAATAAGTGATTTCATATGGTATTTGTCTTTCTCTGACTTACTTCACTTAATATGATAATCTCTGGGGCAATTCATGTTGCTGCAAATGGCATTATTTTATTCTTTTTAATGGCTGAGTAATATTCCATTGTATTTGTACACCACATCTTCTTTATCCATTCACGTGTTGGTGGACATTTAGGTTGCCTCCACATCTTGGCTATTGTAAATAGTGCTACTGTTTACAATAGTGAACGCTGAGGTGCATGTATCTTTTTGAATTAGAGTTTTCTCCAGATACATGCCCAGGAGTGGGATTGCTGGATCATATGGTAACTCTGTTTTTAGTTTTTTAAGGAACCTGCATACTATTCTCCATAGTGGCTGCACTAATTTACATTCTCACAAACAGTGTAGAAGGGTTCCTTTTTCTCCACACCCTCCCCAGCATTTATTATTTGTAGACTTTTTAGTGATGGCCATTCTGACTGGTGTGAGATGGTACCTCACTGTAGTTTTGATTTGCATTTTTCTAATAATTAGTGATATTGAGCATTTTTTCATGTGCCTGTTGGCCATCTGTTTTCTTTGGAGAAATGTCTACTTATGTCTTCTGCCTATTTTTTAATTGGGCTTTTTTTGTTGTTGTTTTGATATTAAACTGTATGAGATGTTTGTATATTTTGGCAATTAAACCCTTGTCAGTAGCATTTTTTGGAAATATTTTATCCCAGACTGTAGGTTGTCTTTACATTTTGTTTATGGCTTCCTTTGCTGTGCAAAAGCTTTTAAGTTTAACTAGGTCCCATTTGTTTATTTTTGGGTTTTTTTCCCATTACTCTAGGAGATGGGTCCAAAAAGATACTGCTATGATTTATGTCAAAGAGTGTTCTGCCTATGTTTTCCTCTAGGACAGTGGTCCCCAACCTTTTTGGCACCAGGGACTGCTTTCGTGGTAGACAGTTTTTCCACAGATGGGGGGGTGGGGGCTGAGGGTATGGTTCAGACGGGAATGTGAGCGATGGGGAGCTGCAGATGAAGATTCACTCGCTCACCTGCTGTTCACCTCCTGCTGTGCGGCTCAACTGTTGGGGACCCCTGCTCTAAGAGTTTTATAGTATATAAAAGTATATAGGGGCCTCCCTGGTGGCGCAGTGGTTGAGAGTCCACCTGCCGATGCAGGGGACACGGGTTCGTGCCCCGGTCCGGGAAGATCCCACATGCCTCGGAGCAGCTAGGCCCGTGAGCCATGGCCGCTGAGCCTGCGCGTCCGGAGCCTGTGCTCCACAACCGGAGAGGCCACAACAGTGAGAGGCCCGCGTACCACAAAAAAGAAAATAATAAAAAATTTTTAAAAAGTATATATATATAAAAATTTATATATATATATAAAAGTATATATGAAGTATACAGTTTTACATTTAGGTCTTTAATCCATTTTGAGCTTATTTTTGTATATGGTGTTAGAGAATGTTCTAATTTCATTTTTTTACATGTAGCTCCCCAGTTTTCCCAGCAGCACTTGTTGAAGAGAAGTGTTGAAGAGTCTGTTCTCCACTGTATATTGTTGCCTTCTTCATTGTAAAGTAATTGATCATAAGTGTGTGGGTTTATATCTGGGCTTTCTATCCTGTTCTGTTGATCTATATGTCTGTTTTTGTGACAGTACCATACTGTATTGATCACTGTAGCTTTGTAGTATAGTCTGAAGTCAGGGAGCCTGACTGCTCCAGCTCCATTCTTCTTTCTCAAGATTGTTTTGGCTATTCAGGGTCTTTTGTTTCCATACAAGTTTAAAATTTTTTTTCTAGTTCTGTGAAAAATGCTATTGGTAACTTGGTAGGGATTGCATTGAATCTGTAGATTGCCTAGGGTAGTGTGGTCATCTTAACAATACTGATTATTCCAATCCAAGAACACGATGTATCTTTTCATCTGTTTGTGTTGTCCTCAATTGCTTTCATCAGTCTCTTACAGTTTTCAGAGTATAGTTCTTTTGCCTCCTTAGGTAGGTCTATTCTTAGGTATTGTATTCTTTTTGATGCGATGATAAGTGGGCTTGTTTCTTTAATTTCTCTTTCTGATCTTTCATTGTTAGTGTATAGAAATGCAACAGATTTCTGTGTATTAATTTTGTATCCTGCAACTTTACCAAATTCATTGATGAGCTCTAGTAGTTTTCTGGTGGCATCTTTAGGATTGTCTATGTATAGTATCATGTCATCTGCAAACAGTGACAGTTTTACTCCTTCTTTTCCAATTTGGATTTGTTTTATTTCTTTTTCTTCTCTGATTGCTGTGGCTAGGACTTCCAAAACTATGTTGAATAATAGTGGCAAGTGTGGACATCCTTGTCTTGTTCCTGATCTTAGAGGAAATGCTTTCAGCTTTTCACAGTTGAGAGTGATGTTAGCTGATGTTTGTCACATATGGCCTTTATTATGTTGAAGTATGTTTCCTCTGTGTCCACTTTATGAAGATTTTTTATCATAAACGGATGTTGAATTTTATCAAAAGCTTTTTTCTCCATCTATTGAGATGATCATATGGTTTTTATTCTTCAATTTGTTAATGTGGTGTATCACATTGACTTGTAGATATTGAAAAATCCTTGCATCCTGGGATAAATCCCACTTGATCAAGGTGTATGATCCTTTTAGTGTATTGTTGGAGTTGGTTTGCTAGGATTTTGTTGAGGATTTTTGTGTCTGTGTTCATCAGTGATATTAGCCTATAATCTGCTTTTTGTGTGTGATATGTTTGTCTGGTTTTGGTATCAGGGTGATGGTGGCCTCATAGAGTGAGTTTGGAAGTGTTTCTTTCTCTGCAGTTTTTTGGAACAGTTTCAGAAGGATAGGTGTTAACTCTTCTCTAAATTTTTGGTAGAAATCACCTGTGAAGCCATTTGGTCCTGGACTTTTTGCTTTTTGGGAGTTATAGAATTACTGATACAGTTTCAGTACTGGTAATTGGTCTGTTCATATTTTCCATTTCTTCCTGGATTCAGTCGTGGGAGATTATACCTTTCTAAGAATTTGTCCATTTCTTCCAGGTTGTCCATTTTATTGGTGTATAGTTGCTTGCAGTAGTCTCTTATGATCCTTTGTATTTCTGTGGTTTCAGTTGTAACTTCTTTTTCATTTCTGATTTTATTCATGTGGGCCCTCTCCCACATGGGCCCACATGAATAAGAAGAAAATAGTTTTTTTCTTGATGAGCCTGACTAAAGGTTTATCAATTTTGTTTATCTTTTCAAAGAACCAGCTTTTAGTTTCATTGATCTTTGCTATTGTTTTTTAGTCCCTATTTCGTTTATTTTTGCTCTGATATTTATGATTTCTTTCCTAAGAAAGAAACTAAGTTTGGGCTCTGTTTGTTCTTCTTTCTCTAGTTGCTTTAGACGTTAAGGTTAGTTTGTTTATTTGAGATTTTTCTTATTTCCTGAGGTAAGCTTACATCACTATAAATTTTCCTCTTAGACCTGCTTTTGCTACATCCCATAGGTTTCAGTTTGTTGTCTTTTCATTTTCAGTTGCCTCTAGGTACGTTCTGACTTCCTCTTTCATTTCTTCAGTGATCCATTGGTTGTTTAGTAGCATACTGTTTAGCCTCCATGTGTTTGTGTTTCTTTACAGTTTTTTTTTATCCTGTTTCTAGCTTCATAGCATTGTGTTCAGAGAAGATGCTTGATATGATTTCAGTTTTCTAAAATTTACTGAGGCTTGCTTTGTGGCCCAGCATGTGATTCATCCTAGAGAATGTTCCATGTACACTTGACGAGACTGTGTATTCTGCTGCTTTTGAATGAAATGCTCTGTAAATATCAGTTAAGTGCATCTGGTCCAATGTGTCATTTAAGGCCTGTGTTTCCTAATAGATTTTTTTGTCTGGATGATCTGTCCATTGATGTAACTGGGGTGTTACAGTCCCCCACTATTATTGTGTTACTGTTGAATTCTCGTTTTATGTCTGTTAACATTTGCCATATATATTGCGGTGCTCCTGTGTTGGGTTGTATTTGGCATGTTTTAATCAACTGTATGTATCTCATCTTTGGCCAGTGGGAACCTTTTTATATTTTCTCCTTTGTCCTTTTTGATAGGCTCCATCAATATTGGAGTATTTCCTTGCTTTGTGGCAAAGCAGGATGTTATTCTATGTATTTCCTGCTCCAGACCTGGACTCAGCCACACATCCATGGAGCTGTATTCTTTTTCATGGGCAGCTATATATAGAGACCTGCTTTGAGGCTTTAGTGGATAGAAGGAGGAAAAAATCTTCAGTTTATACTGGTATTTCAAAGTTAAATGGACAAAATTAAAGTCAAAATATGTTTAGTCTCTGATTTTTTAAAATTTATCTCTATTCTTTCACTGAAAATCCTGATTACCAGCAACATCACAGAATTACATATTTGCAATATGTAGGATATATTCAAAATAAAAACACCAGTATTGATGCTGACAGTTAGATACTGAAGGAAGCTTAAGATTTCTTTTCAACTTTATTTGTGCTTAGACTGCATCCCACTAAGTATATACAATGAAAATACTGTGTTCTAAGGTTATTTGAAATAATTCATTTCTCTGTGCGGTTTTGCCACCAACTTGATGTATATGGTTAGGTTCATTCATTTCAGTTTGTTTTCAATTTTTAGGGACTGCTTTTTTTTCTTTTAGATCTAATTTAATTGTTGCATATATAAAACAAATGTTTCCTAAGTCACAACTATATAATAGAGGCAAGGTATACTCAGAGAAGTCTGGCTGGAGATGCCTGTCTTCTTCCCCCTGTCTCCACCCTCCCCCTTATAGCTTACGCTTTTTTCCTTTAGTTTTTGTATTTTTCTTCCACAGGGTGTTTCTCCCCCAAATATAAATAAATTGGTATGCATGCATATTCATGTTCATATTTCTCTCCCCATTCATACCCCAAACCAGCCATGTAAACTCTCGCTATAGTGTATATATACTGTAGTATTTGAGTTCTTTACTACTGTATATGCTACAGTGTATATAGCATATGTGCATGTGTGTGTGTTTTAGTTAGGGTTCTCCAAAGAAACAGAATTAATAAAGCATATCTGCAGTTGACCTTTGAACAACACAGGGGTTATGGGCACTGACCCTCCTAACAGTCGAAAATTTGAGTATAACTTATGGTTGGCCCTCTGTTCCTGCGGTTCTCCCATATCTGCAGTTCTGCACCCTTGGATTCAACCAATCTTGGATCATGTAGTACTGTAGTATTTACTTTTGGGGTGGGGGAACTATGTATAAGTGGATCCTAGCAGTTCAACCCATGTTTTGTTTTGGTTTTTTTTTCCAAATAAAAGTCTCTCCAAATTCGTTACTTTCAGGCAGTAACAGATTGTCACATTTAGCAACTGTCTTATATACACCAAAGATTCCAGAGAAAAAAACAATTTGAAAAACTTTAATAAATGGAAAGAGAACTTTTCCCAGTTACCTTATACCATTTCTAAAATATGAACAGTTACATAGACTATAAGAGTAGAAAACAGTAGAAAATTGTAATGTATTGACTGAAATTATTAGTTCAGTGAATGGACATCTCAATTTATCTAGATTATCTAAAATTCTTGGATCTGTGAAATATATAGAGAAATTTTTCACTATCAAGGCCCCCACCATTTCACTGTGTTATTCAAAAAATTAACTGATTTTTCTTTTGTAAAAAATTGGATTTTTGAATCCTGATACTAGCAGGTTTGCAGAAGTTTATTTGGGTTGAAAAGAAAAGAAATTTTTTTAAAAAGCCAATTTTTTCTGCTATTCCACTCAAATTTTAAATTGAGTTTTACATTGTTTCTTTTTTTTAATTTAATTTTATTTATTTTTTTATACAGCAGGTTCTTATTAGTCATCAATTTCATACACATCAGTGTATACATGTCAATACCAATCGCCCAATTCATTACACACACACACACACACACACACACACGCACACACACACACACACACACACACACACCCGCCGCTTTCCCCCCTTGGTATCCATACGTTTGTTCTCTACATCTGTGTCTCAATTTCTGCCCTGCAAACTGGTTCATCTGTACCATTTTTTTAGGTTCCACATATATGCATTAATATACGATATTTGTTTTTCTCTTTCTGACTTACTTCACTCTGTATGACAGTCTCTAGATCCATCCACGTCTCAACAAATGATCCAATTTCGTTCCTTTTTATGGCTGAGTAATATTCCATTTATATATTTACCACATCTTCTTTATCCATTCGTCTGTCGATGGGCATTTAGGTTGCTTCCATGACCTGGCTATTGTAAATAGTGCTACAATGAACATTGGGGTACATGTGTCTTTTTGAATTATGGTTTTCTCTGGGTATATGCCCAATAGTGGGATTGCTGGATCATATGGTAATTCTATTTTTAGTTTTTTAAGGAACCTCCATACTGTTCTCCATAATGGCTGTATCAATTTACATTCCCACCAACAGTGCAAGAGGGTTCCCTTTTCTCCACACCCTATCCAGCATTTGTTGTTTGTAGATTTTCTGATGATGCCCATTCTAACTGATGTGAGGTGATACCTCACTGTATTATTGATTTGCATTTCTCTAATAATTAGTGATGTTGAGCAGCTTTTCATGGGCTTCTTGGCCACCTGTATGTATTCTTTGGAGAAATGTCTATTTAGGTCTTCTGCCCATTTTTGGATTGGGTTGTTTGTTTTTTTAATACTGAGCTGCATGAGCTGTTTATGCATTTTGGAGATTAATCCTTTGTCCATTGATTCGTTTGCAAATATTTTCTCCCATTCTGAGGGTTGTCTTTTCATCTTGTTTATGGTTTCCTTTGCTGTGCAAAAGCTTTGAAGTTTCATTAGGTCCCATTTGTTTATTTTTGTTTTTATTTCCATTACTCTAGGAGGTGGATCAAAAAAGATCTTGCTGTGATTTATGTCAAAGAGTGTCCTTCCTATGTTTTCCTCTAAGAGTTTTACAGTGTCCGGTGTTATATCTAGGTCTCAAATCCATTTTGAGTTCATTTTTATGTGTGGTGTTAGGGAGTGTCCTAATTTCATTCTTTTACATGTAGCTGTCCAGTTTTCCCAGCACCACTTATTCAAGAGGCTATCTTTTCTCCATTGCATATCCTTGCCTCCTTTATCATAGAGTAGTTGACCATAGGTGCGTGGGTTTATCTCAGAGCTTTCTATCTTGTTCCATTGAGCTATATTTCTGTTTTTGTGCCAGTAACATATTGTCTTGTTTACTGTAGTTTTGTAGTATAGTCTGAAGTCAGGGAGTCTGATTCTTCCAGCTCAGCTTTTTTCCCTCAAGACTGCATTGACTATTCAGGGTCTTTTGTGTCTCCATACAAATTTTAAGATTTTTTGTTCTAGTTCTGTAAAAAAATGCCATTGGTAATTTGTTAAGGATTGCATTGAATCTGTACATTGCTTTGGGTAGTATAGTCATTTTCACAATATTGATTCTTCAAATCCAAGAACATGGTATATCTCTCCATCTGTTGGTATCATCTTTAATTTCTTTCATCAGTGTCTTATAGTTTTCTGCATACAGGTACTTTGTCTCCCTAGGTAGGTTTATTCCTAGGTATTTTATTCTTTTTGTTGCAGTGGAAAATGTGAGTGTTTCCTTAATTTCTTGTTCAGATTTTTCATCAGTAGTATTGCAAGAGATTTCTGTGCATTAATTTTGTATCCTGCAACTTTACCAAATTCATTGATTAGCTCTAGTAGTTTTCTGGTGGCATCTTTAGGATTATCTGTGTATAGTGTCATGTCATCTGCAAACAGTGACAGTTTTACTTCTTCTTTTCCAATTTGTATTCCTTTTATTTCTTTTTCTTCTCCGATTGCCATGGCTAGAACTTCCAAAACTGTGTTGAATATTAGTGGTGAGAGTGGACATGCTTGTCTTGTTCCTGATCTTAAAGGAAATGCTTTCAGTTTTTCACCATTTAGAATGATGTTTGCTTTGTCATATATGGCCTTTATTATGTTGAGGTAGGTTCCCTCTCTGCCCACTTTCTGGAGAGTTTTTTATCATAAATGGGTGTTGAATTTTGTCAGAAGCTTTTTCTGTATCTGTTGAGATGATCATATGGTTTTTTTCCTTCAGTTTGTTAATATGGTGTATCACATTGATTGATTTGCATATATTGAAGAATCCTTGCATCCCTGAGATAAATCCCACTTGATCATGGAGTATGATCCTTTTAATGTTGTTATTGGATTCTGTTTGTGTTTTGTTTAGGATTTTTGCATCTATATTCATCAGTTATATTCTGTAATTTAATTTTTTTGTAGTATCTTTGTCTGGTTTTGGTATCAGGGTGATGGTGGCCTCATAGAATGAGTTTGGGAGTGTTCCTTCCTCCACAATTTTTTGGAAGAGTTTGAGAAGGATGAGTGTTAGCTATTCTCTAAATGTTTCATAGAATTCACCTGTGAAGCCATCTGGTCCTGGACTTTTGTTTGTTAGAAGATTTTTAATCACACTTTCAATTTCATTACATGTGGTTGGTCTGTTCATATTTTCTGTTTCTTCCTGGTTCAGTCTTCGAAGGTTATACCTTTCTAAGAATTTGTCCATTTCTTCCAGGTTGTCCATTTTATTGGCATAGAGTTGTTTGTAGTAATCTCTTAGGATGCTTTGTATTTCTGCTGTGTCTGTTGTAAGTTCTCCTTTTTCATTTTTCATTTTATTGATTTGAGTCCTCTTCCTCTTTTTCTTGATGAGTCTGGGTAATGGTTTGTCAATTTTGTTCATCTTCTCAAAGAACCAGCTTTTAGTTTTATTGACCTTTGCTATTGTTTTCTTTGTTTCTATTTAATTTATTTCTGCTCTGATCTTTATGCTTTCTTTCCTTATGTTAACTTTGGGTTTTGTTTGTTCTTCTTTCTGTAGTTCCTTTAGGTGTAATGTTAGGTTGTTTATTTGAGATTTTTCTTGTTTCTTGAGGTAGCCTTGTATAGCTGTCAACTTCCCTCTTAGAAGTGCATTTGCTGCTTCCCATAGGTTTTGGATTGTCGTGTTTCCATTGTCATTTTTCTCTAGGTATTTTTTGATTTCCTCTTTGATTTCTTCAGTGATCTCTTGGTTATTTAGTAACGTAGTGTCTAGCCTCCATGTGTTTATGTTTTTTATGTTTTTTTCCCCTGTAATACATTTCTAATCTCATAGCGTTTTGGCCAGAAAAGATGCTTGATATGATTTCAAGTTTCTTAAATTTACTGAGGCTTGATTTGTGACCCAAGATGTGATCTATGCTGGAGAGTGTTCCCTGCGCACTTGAGAAGACAGTGTTATCTGCTGTTTTTGGATGGAATGTCCTATAAATATCGATTAAATCTATCTGGTCTATTGTGTCATTTAAAGCGTCTGTTTCCTTTTATTTTCATTTTGGATGCCCTGTCCATTGGTGTATGTGAGGTGTTAGAGTCCCCCACTATTATTGTGTTACTGTCGATTTCCTCTTTTATAGCTGTTAGCCGTTGCCTTATGTATTGAGGTGCTCCTATGTTGGGTGCATGTATATTTATAATTGTTATATCTTCTTGGATTGATCCCGTCATCATTATGTAGTGTCCTTTCTTGTCTCTTGTAACATTCTTTATTTTACAGTCTGTTTTATCTGATATAAGTATTGCTACTCCAGCTTTCTTTTGATTTCCATTTGCATGGAATATCTCTTTCCATCCCCTCACTTTCAGTCTGTATGTGTCCCTAGGTCTGAAGTGTGGGCCTCTTGTAGACAGCATATATATGGGTCTTGAAAAACAAGTACCCATTCAGCAAGCCTGTGTCTTTTGGTTGGAGCATTTAATCCATTCATGTTTAAGGTAATTATCGATATGTGTGTTTCTGTTACCATTTCCTTAATTGTTTGGGGTTTGTTTTTGTAGGTCCTTTTCTTCTCTTGTGTTTCCCATGTAGAGAAGTTCCTTTAGCATCTGCTGGAGAGCTGGTTTGGTGGTGCTGAATTCTCTTAGCTTTTGCTTGTCTGTAAAGCTTTTGATTTCTCCATCGAATCTAAATGAGATCCTTAATGGGTAGAGTAATCTTGGTTGTAGGTTCTTCCCTTTCATCACTTTAAGTATATCATGCCACTCCCTTCTGGCCTGTAGAGTTTCTGCTGAGAAATGAGCTGTTTAACCTTATGGGAATTCCCTTGTATGTTATTTGTTGTTTTTCCCTTGTTTTCAATAATTTTTCTTTGTCTTTAATTTTTGCCAATTTGATTATTATGTGTCTCAGCCTGTTTCTCCTTGGGTTTATCCTGTATGGGACTCTCTGCGCTTCTTGGACTTGGGTGGCTATTTCCTTTCCCATGTTAGGGAAGTTTTCGACTATAACCTCTTCAAGTATTTTCTTGGGTCCTTTCTCTCTCTTCTCCTTCTAGGACCCCTATAATATGAATGTTGTTGCATTTAATGTTGTCCCAGAGGTCTCTTAGGCTGTCTTCATTTCTTTTCATTCTTTTTTCTTTATTCTGTTCTTTATTCTGTTCACCATTCTGTCTTCCAGGTCACTTATCCATTCCTCTGCCTCAGTTATTCTATTATTGATTCCTTCTAGTGTATTTTTCATTTCAGTTATTGTGTTATTCATTTCTGTTTGTTTGTTCTTGAATTCTTCTAGGTCTTTGTTAAACATTTCTTGCATCTTCTTGATCTTTGCCTCCATTCTTTTTCCAAGGTCCTGGATCATCTTCACTATCATTATTCTGAATTCTTTCTTGGGAGGTTGCCTATCTCCACTTCATTTACTTGTTTTTCTGAGGTTTTATCTTGTTCCTTCATCTGGTACATAGCCTTCTGCCTGTTCATCTTGTCTATCTCTCTGTGAGTGTGGTTTTTGTTCCACAGGCTGCAGAATTGTAGTTCCTCTTGCTGCTGCTGTCTGCCCTCTGGTGGATGAAGCTATCTAAGAGGCTTGTGCAAGTTTCCTGATGAGAGGGACTGGTGTTGGGTAGAGCTGGCTGTTGCTCTGGTGGGCAGAGCTCAGTAAAACTTTAATCCACTTGACTGCTGATGGGTGGGGCTGGGTTCCCTCCCTGCTGGTTGTTTGGCCTGGGGCAACCAGACACTAGAGCCTGCAGGGTCTTTGGTGGGGCTAATGGTGGACTCTGGGAGGGCTCATGCCAAGGAGTACTTCCCAGAACTTCTGCTGCCAGTGTCCTTGTCCTCAGGGTGAGCCACAGCCACCCATCTCTTCTGCAGGTCACCCTCCAACACTAGCAGGTAGGTCTGGTTCAGTCTCTCCTGGGGTCACTGCTCTTTCCCCTGGGTCCTGATTCGCACACTACTTTGTGTGTGCCCTCCAAGAGTGGCGTCTCTGTTTCCCCCAGTCCTGTCAGAGTCCTGCAGTCGAATCCCGCTAGGCTTCAAAGTCTGATTCTCTAGGAATTCCTCCTCCCGTTGCCGGACCCCCAGGTTCAGAAGCCTGACGTGGGGCTGAGAACCTTCACTCCAGTGGGTGGACTTCTGTGGTATAAGTGTTCTCCAGTTTGTGAGTCACCCACCCAGCAGTTATGGGATTTGATTTTATTATGATTGCACCCCTCCTATCGTCTCATTTTGGCTTTTCCTTTGTCTTTGGTTGTGGGATATCTTTTTTGGTGAGTTCCAGTGGCTTCCTGTCGATTATTGTTCAGCAGTTAGTTGTGATTCTAGTGTTCTCGCAAGAAGAAGTGAGAGCACATCCTTCTACTCCACCGTCTTGGTTTAGGCTCCTCTCAACCCATGTTGTTGAAGGGTCAACTGTATAAAGGGATGAGGAGGAAAGGGAGTGGAGTTGGGGGTGGGGAGAGAGGGAGAGATTTATTAGGAGGAATTGGCTCATGCAGTCATGGAGGCTGAGACCTCTCACTGTCCACCATGTACAAGCTGGAGACCCAGGAAAGTCAGTAGTGTAGTTCATTCTGAATCTGAAAACTTCCGTGCCCTCTTCAGGCACACCACCCTCCCAGCCCTGTCATGTGCTCACCAATCTAGAAGCTGCCTGAACTCTGTACTTTTGAAATTTTTATGGAGGCCTCACGATCAGTTAAACTCCATTTCTAATCCCAACCCCCCTTTTAAAAATTGGAGTATAGTTGCTTTACAGTGTTGCGTTAGTTTCTGCTCTACAGCAAAGTGAATCAGCCACATGTATACATATATCCCCTTTTGCTTGGATTTCCTTCACATACAGGTCACCACAAAGCATTGAGTAGAGTTCCCTGTGCTATACAGTCTGTTCTCATTAGTTATCTATTTTATACATAGTAGTGTATGTATCTCAATCCCAATCTCCCAATCCATCCCACCCCCCCATTCCCCCCTTGGTATCCATACGTTTATCCTCTACGTCTGTGTGTCTATTTCTGCTTTGCAGATAAGTTCATCTATACCATATTTCTAGATTCCACATATGTGCGTTAATATACAACATTTGTTTTTCTCTTTCTGACCTCACTCTGTATGACAGTCTCTAGGTCCATCCATGTCTCTACAAATAACCCAGTTTTGTTCCTTTTTATGGACGAGTAATATTTACTACATCTTCTTTATCCATTCCTCTGTTGATGGACATTTAGGTTGCTTCCATGTCCTGGCTATTGTAAATAGTGCTGCAATCAACATTGGGGTGCATGTATCTTTTCAAATTATGGTTTTCTCTGGGTATATGCCCAGGAGTGGGATTGTTGGGTCATATGGTAGTTCTATTTTTAGTTTTTTAAGGAACTGCCATACTGTTCTCCACAGTGGCTGTATCAATTTACATTCCCGCCAACAGTGCAAGAGGGTTCTCTTTTCTCCACACCCTCTCCAGCATTTATTGTTTGTTGATTTTTTGATGCTGGCCATTCTGACTGGTGTGAGATAATACCTCATTGTAGTTTTGATTTGCATTTCTCTAGTACTTAGTAATGTTAAGCATCATTTCATGTGTTTGTTGGCCATCTGTATGTCTTCTTTGAAGACCTGTCTATTTAGGTCTTCCACCCATTTTCTGATTGGGTTTTTTTTTTTTGTTATTGAGCTGCATGAGCTGTTTGTATATTTCGGAAGATTAATCCCTTGTCAGTTGCTTTGTTTGCAATATTTTCTCCCATTCTCAGGGTTGTCTTTTCTTCTTGTTTATGGTTTCCTTTGCTATGCAAAAGCTTTTAAGTTTCTTTTTTTAAAATAAATTTATTTATTCAATTTATTTTTGGCTGCATTGGGTCTTCGTTGCTGCACGTGGGCTTTCTCTAGTTGTGGTGAACGGGGGCTACTCTCTTCATTCTGGTGCGCAGCCTTCTCACTGTGGTGGCTTCTTGTTGCAGCGCACGGGCCCTAGGCACGTGGGCTTCAGTAGTTGTAGCATGCAGGCTTAGTAGTTGTGGTGCATGGGCTTAGTTGCTTTGCAGCATGTGGGATCTTCCCAGACCAGGGCTCAAACCTGTGTCCTCTGCATTAGTAGGCAGATTCTTAACCACTGAGCCACCAGGGAAGCCCTGCTTTTAAGTTTCATTAGGTCCCGTTTATTTTTGTTTTTATTTTCATTACTCTAGGAGGTGGGTCAAAAAAGACCTTGCTGCAATTTATCTCAAAGAGTGCTCTGCCTATGTTTTCCTCTAAGAGCTTTATAGTGTCCGGCCTTACATTTAGGTCTTTAATGCATTTTGAGTTTACTTTTGTGTGTGGTGGTAGGGAGTGTTCTAATTTCATTCTTTCACATGTAGCTGTAGACTAACAACAAAGATCGCAAAGAGAGATTAAGGAAACAATCCCATTTACCATTGCAACAAAAAGAATAAAATAACTAGGAATAAACCTACCTAAAGAGGCAAAAGACCTGTACTCAGAAAACTATAAGATGCTGATGAAAGAAATCAAAGACAACACAAACAGATGGAGAGATATACCATGTTCTTGGATAGGAGGAATCAACATTGTGAAAATGGCTATACTACCTTTTCCCCTTTCTAGAGAATAGGGGATGCCCTGAAAATTTTCAAGCTTCTAATCATTCCTTGGCCTTTGTGGTAACCAGTTCCCATCCAGGAGTTCACCAAGAGATGCTTAGTAGAAGACTCATCAGATTGATTTCTAACATAGACCCCATGTTCAACCTACACCAGAAAAGTTGGCAATGAACCAGCTGCTGGTAAAGATGATTAAAAGGGGAAGCAGGATAGCAAATGTACATACCACTGTAGTTCTGCTTCATTTTATTTTTATTTATTTTTAAATATTTGTTTTATTTATTTATTTTCCTTAATTTTTTGGCTGCATCGGGTCTTAGTTGCGGCACTCGGGATCTTTTCATTGTGGCGTTGGCTCTTCGTTGTGGCGTACAGGTTCCTCTCTAGTTGTCACGCGCAGGGTTCAGAGTGCTCGGGCTCAGTAGTTGCAGCGTGCAGGCTCTCTAGTTGAGGCACGCGGGCTCAGTTAGTTGTGGCTCGCGGCATGTGGGATCTTAGTTCCCCGTCCAGGGATCGAACCCACGTCCCCTGCATTGGAAGGTGGATTCTTTACCACTGGACCACCAGGGAAGTCCCTGCTTCATTTGAATTTTCTCTGCAAGTTCATCTAAATGTACATTTTCAAAAAGAAAACTATATTAAATGAGCAAAAAGAAAAAAGGGAAAATATTAAAAGTGTCACTAATTCACCCTGTAATGGTGCAAAGTCAGGCTCAGCACAGCTGGTGATTGGCACATGGCCCCCAGGTGGCTAGTTCTGTGGATTCATTCCTGGTGAATAATTGAACTCCCAATAAAGTGACTCTTCATTTTACATGATTTAGTTCTTTTGATTCCATTTGTAGCATTATGGAGGGATGTTACTCTGTATCCGGAAGGTGACCACTTCTTACCACCTTTGCTGAGAGGCATGACCATCCCTTGCTGAGATTATTGTAATGGCCTCTTAACAAGTCTCCCTGCGTCTATTCTTGCTTCCCTGCAGCCTGTTCAGCACAGCAGCCAGAGTGATCCTATTAAGACCTAAGTTGGGTCGTGTTACTCTCTGGCTCACACTCTTTTATGGCTCCCCATGTCACTCCAAGTAAAAGCCAAAGTCCTTACTGTGGCCAGCAAGGCCTTACTGTGCCCACTCTCTCCTTCCCTTACCCTTCTACTTCATCTCCTCCAATTCCTCTCCCCACTTAGTCTGTTCCAGCCCCAGTGGCCTTCTTGCTGCACCGTGAACACACCATGCTCAGTCTCACCGCAATGCCTGCGCACTTCCTCTTCCCCCAAGAAGTAGGTCTTCGTGCTGATGACACCTTCTTAGGAAGGCTTTACCTGAACGTGCTGTTTTAAATTGTACCCCCAACATACCTTTCTCCTTATAGGGCAGTGTATCTCATAGTGGTTATCTTGTCACATAAGGATTTTATTAATTGGTTTACTGTCTCCCCCTCTGCCTTCTCACACACACTTGGCTGAAGCTCCAGGAAGGCAGGGATTTTTGTCTGCTTGGCTCACTGCTGAACCTGCAGATCCTAGACGGTGCGGCTGGCACACAGGAGCACTCTGTATTTAGTGAATGAATTTGAATGGATTGGACACACAAAGTGCTATGAGTGTGGGAGGTATGATTATCAAGCTGATAAGGGGATGGAACTCTCAGGCTGTCTTCTGGTTCCATATTGAAATTCAACATATTAAAACCCCTGGTTTTCATTTTTTCCTAGGAACTCTATGACGTTTTATGCCATCTCTCTCTGTAACAGGTGCTGAAACTTTTAACTAATCTTTTTTCTTATCCTGTTTTCACGTTTATCCTCTCCAAATAGGCTGGTACCACAGTAGTCTGGGGTCATTCTTGTTTTTGTAAAATTACTGTGAGCGGTTCTTTGTATTTAGAAAAACACCTGTATGATTAGGTTCTTCATCCTTTTGAGACTCCTGCCCCTCCCCTTCAGCACCCTATGAAGGCCAAAGAGTTGGCTAGCTGGGGACCGTTTGTCTCTGCCTCTCTCTTCCCTGCTTATGGTCTGGTGAGTCACAGCTTTCTTCAGCAGAGTCGAATAAATGCAGCCACATCTCTCCTCTTTTAATAGATTTTAGTTCACACCATTCTTCCAGTTATTAACTTAGAATACAATTTTTACAAATTCACTAAGGGGGTTGCATTTCCATCAAGGGAAAACCTCCCTTGAAAGTACCTGGGATTCGCTGAACATGGAAAACCTCTTTTTGTGGCTTTATGATTTCCTGATTAATGCTTTCTTCTAGAGTTTTGTTTTGTTTTTTAATTTAAATCAGGAAATAAAAGTTACCAATTAAGGAAAAAGCATTAAAATACTGATGTTGCTTTTCCACAATTAGCAGTAATTGTACCTAGAAAAAGCAAAAGAGTCTCAAAAGTCTTGTAGCTGAATTTGCTTTTGCAAAAATATAAAAGTACTCCCAACAGTTTCTAATTTTGATTATTATTATTTTTTTACAATTCCTATTCTGTGTTGTAATTGCCTGCTTAAAAAAACTTGCTATTATTATGAGACCTTTATAAATAGGACTTGTTAATGAATGCAGAGATAGTATAGAATAGGATGGGGCAACATATTGGACAGAAAATTTTTCTTGCCTTTTTTTTGGAATTTATGTAGGTTCTTCCAGAGAGTAAAATAAACTATAAACCTAAGTAGAGCAGGCTTACATAGCTATAATAAATGCTTTTGGTTATTTTAATGAGAATCTACGTTCATGGGTGGCCTGTGTTAATAGGTGTATTTATTGTGTTTTGTTAGTGATTATTTGTATAGCAAAACATAATTAAATATGAAAAACTTACATTTTTCTTTACCAGATCTTGTGCCAATTCTTAAGTGAATTATGTTCATGTAGTAAAATTTAAATTAATCTGTATCGAGGATAGGGGTGGAAATAGCATTCTGTTTATTGTACGTATTGGGTAAAATCCAGAAATACTACTTAATCAGAATATTGTAAGCAGAAAATGCTTTTTGTTTCAATTCTCATTAGTAATGTTTCTTAAGTTTTTAGACTACTTTTCTCAGCAATGACAGTTTATACAATTTAGTTTTAATTTTTAAGTTTCATTTGAAATCCTAGAGTGTCTTAGATAATCATTTAGAACATGAATCGTTATAGAGGCATCAGAGATGTGACTGAATCTGTACTGATCCCAGTATATCTTGAACATGTTTTGCTTAAAGATTTACCTGTGCTATCAGTTTGTTTCTCATGATTTACCTCATTTCAGAGCAGAATGTTGAAACCAAAATGGGGTATACATTTAATATCAAATAACTTTTTCCTTGCCAACCACACCTCAGCCCCTGGACTGAACATGGTGTTTGAGGTTTTATTCAGTTACGTGAGTATTTGTGGAGCAGTGGGAGGTGTAAGCATGGCACCTGAGGCTAAGTCATTCCATTTTGTGTGGCCATTTCTTCCTCATTTTGAATTAGGAAACAGATGTGGGAAGGAGAAAAAAGATCCCAGTTCATCATCATAGTTATTTCTGGTACCTCAAGCCTCACAACTAAGAACTTATTTGTTCTTGGCCGAGCTGTCTCTTTACTCTTAGGTTGACTGAGGACAGCTTTGGGGCTGCCTCCTGAACCTTACTTGATCAGTACCCCCAGCCCCACTTCCAGCGATTTGGAGCCTGCCTTTCTCCTTTTCTGGGAAAGGTGAGAAAGCACGTTAGAGATGGCCGTGCCATTTGATGATTCGTTTTCTTTTTGCATGTGTCCTTTAAAATTAACATTGCAGATTTATGGGCCCTTTGTGATGCAGGTGAGAGAGGACAAGTTGTTATTGTTTACAGGCTGAGAGATTAGGCTTACATGGAGTTATGATGTGTCTCAGAAAATCGTAATTCCACGGTTTAGGAGCGATAATCTGCTTGGGAATGTGGGTGGGGAGGAGGAGACTCGAAGCATTGAGACTATGTTTGTGGGGCCAAGTACATTGTTTTTCTTAGACAAGGATGCGTATTTGGGGTGGCATTGGATGGAGGGCTGATGGAGATTATTGGGGACAGCTGCCATTCTTCATGCAGGCATTGCTCTAGAACATGCTGTATAAACTGCATATTACCACTTCTAAACTATAGAACACATCATTAAATTTTTAAATTTAAAATATTTTAGATAGTGCATGATTTATCCCATACTTTTTCTTTCTTACTATGTGCCTTGATTTTAAGGATCTTATTCTTTAAATTAATTTTGTTACCGAACTTGAGTGCTTTCTCTCTCCTTGTTAGAAATGAGAGTAAAAGTATTTGATGGTCTGAGATGGAATTGATGCAGTTATTTTACAACTTTGAGTAAATTTAAAGTAAAATTTAAAAACGTAAGCCTTCTTTGCTTGCACTGAAATATTATGACTATATAGATGAGAAGTGTTGCCCCTGAAACTTGGTCTGAGTTCTCTTGTTAATATAAGAGAAATTTCTGCAAATTCAATTTGGAATCAACACGTAGGCACTTTTAAGATTTCTTTTTCATGGTCTTAAATACAGAAAATCATAATCTATTTTAAGCTTCTTATAAATGATGGAGCACTTGTTTACATGTGTAAAATGACTCTATCTAAGTAGTGTATTGAAGTTCATGTTCATGTTTGCTATTTAATGACACCTAATGATATTCAACGAAGGGTTATGCTAAACCAAAGAGAAAATGTGTTACCCAGGCAACTGCCTCAGGCAGACTAGAGATTCAGGCATATGGCTCTGTAGTATACATTATTTCAGCATTTTTAAGCATAAAGAACCACACATGTAATTGACTGTGAAAAATTACTGCTCAGTTACTGTATTGTATGGTCATAATAGAAGTAAATGAATACGTCATTGTTATTGGAACAAATCTGTTGGGAACCACTTGTAGACTCTACTATTTAAGAAGCAGAAATACAATAAGAAGAAAATAGCTGGTTTAATTAACATGTAAAATTGGGTTAATTTGAATTCAGCTGGCACAGCAGATATTAATGTTGGCTTTTTTTGTGTGCGTGTGATATTCTGGCTTAAGCCTATGTACTTCTATTTCTTTTGGCCACACCATAAATAATTTTATTTAAAAAAATATGATAAAGGCTATTTCAGTCATTGAATTTTTGCTTGCTAAGGGCTTATGTTCTGATCACATCAAAAAAGGTTTTTGCGTGTATCCATAATGTAAGTTTTATAAGTGAAAGAAAATGTTAAAATATTTGAGTAACTGATAATGTTTTTTCAAAGGGCAATCAGTAAAACTTGATTTCATGTATTTTTAAAAAATTTAGTTTACTGCTTTTTAGTCAGAGTGCCTAGCTGGACAGTTACTGCATTGGCAGATGCGAGACAGTAGCACATTTGCTCTTGTCACTTTTTGTGTGTCTGTGCTTATTGAGATGCTTCTTACTTGTTTCCGAATATCATTTTAATCATCGTCACCTTGCTTCAGAGCTTCAGAAAAACGCATTGAGAAAGGCATTGTGTTCCGATTACAAAATGATTTAACTCAATCAATTTTTGGTGTTTTAAAATGCCATTTGGGCAAAGAACACCCATAGATAGTACGGGCCTGCGAAGGTTGTTCCTTGAGCTGTCTACTGTGCCGTAGGTACTCACATAGTCTCTGGAGTGCAGGGCGCTTTTGTGTTTTTCGGCTCTAAACTAATCAAACTGGAGACTGAAGTCAGATATGCAAAGGGTTTGGCAGCATGTACTCGACGGGAAGCATTTAAAGTATGTAACTGGTTTCCAGTGGCAATCTAACAGCTAACCTGCTACTTTATGCAGTGATAGGCCAGTGTACGGTGGTCCTTAAAAAATGCTAGTTAACAAATTTACTTGCCTGCTGGCTTTCCAGTTACTGATTTATCGGGCTTATCTGCAGTTGATCATCCCGTTATCCTTCTTCATTTGCCATTTTATTTATTTTCATTTTTATTTATTTATCTGTTTTTGGCTGCTCTGCACAGCATGTGGGATGTTAGTTCCCCGACCAGGGATCCCATGCCCCCGGCACTGGAAGCATGGAGTCTTAACCACGGGACTACCAGGGAAATCCCTTCTTTAAAAATTTATTTTTATTTTTATTTTTTGGTATTTGCCATTTTAATAATGTTGAAAGCCTTCTCATCCAGCCTTGAAAGAATAAGGGAAGATCTAGGAAACCTAGATTAAAAAAAAAAATCTACTTTGCTTACCCAAGTGGATTTTCCAGTATGGTTTATAACTACTTCTCCCTTTTTTCACCACTGGTCTTTCTCCTTTTCAACTTTTTCCCCCATTAAAGGCAATCCCCAATTTAAAATGAGTTGCTCATAGTGTTTTTAGTAACTTTGTATGCATTTTATTTTTATAGTTATTATAAAATATTGGCTATATTCCTTGTGTTGTATAGTATTATCTGTGTAGCTTAATTTTTACATGATAATTTGTACCTCTTAATCCCCTACCCCTATATTGCCTTTCACCCCTTCCTTGTCCCCAGTGGTAACCACTGGTTTGTTCTCTATATCTGTTGAGTCTCCTTCTTTTTTGTTATATTCACTAGTTTGTTGTATTTTTTATATTCCACATATAAGTGGTATCATACAGTATTTGTCTTTATTTGTCTGATTTATTTCACTTAACATAATACCCTCCAAGTCCATCCATGTTGCTGCAAATGGCAAAATTTCATTCTTTTTTATGGCTGAGTAGTATTTCACTGTGTATGTATATTTGTGTGAGTGTGTGTGTGTGTATATCTCACCTCTTCTTTATCCATTCATCTGTTGATGGACACTTAGGTTGCTTCCATATCTTGGCAATTGTAAATAATGCTGCTATGAACATTGGGGTGCATGTAACTTTTCGAATTAGTGTTTTCTTTTTCTTCAGATATATACCCAGGAGTGGAATTGCTGGGTCACATGGTAGTTCTATTTTTTCTTTTTTTTTTTTTTTTGCGGTACACGGGCCTATCACTGCTGTGGCCTCTCCCGTTGCGGAGCACAGGCTCCGGACGCGCAGGCTCAGCGCCCATGGCTCACGGGCCCAGCCGCTCTGCGGCATGTGGGATCTTCCCGGACCGGGGCATGAACCCGTGTCCCCTGCATCGGCAGGCGGACTCTCAACCACTGCGCCACCAGGGAAGCCCTATTTTTAATTTTTTGAGAAACCTCCGTACTGTTTTCCACAGTGGCTGCACCAATTTACATTCCTACCGACAGAGTACACTTTTCTATTAACAAAAACCCAAGTCTTTGGATAGATCTCAAAATGCTGTTTACCCCATGATGTAATAAAGAGTATCTGTGGTACGTATTACTGAACTCAATATTGGTAATTATTCAGAATAGGAACAATGTAATATAAGATAGCTTTTTTTAGGTACTTTTTTACAATAATGATATATTTAAGAAATAACAGTATAGAGTCTTATGGAGATAGAGAATCTGATTTGTTTCTAGTTTTAAAAAGCCTGTGGTGGTTCTTTTCCTTGATGCAGCCTCACTCTTGTGGGGATTGTTCATGATTAAAGCTTTTCTATAACTCAAAGTTAAAAGATGGGAGGTTGGGGGAGGTGGCTGGACACAGGGACAGATTCTCCTGAAGTTCTTGGGCGGTATTATTTAACAGGGAAGGAAAGAAGCAATGGGGTGTAGAGCATGTGTAGGTGAAAAACACTTTTCAGTGTGTAACTGAGAGAACTATTAGCAAAAGTGAAGTAGAACGGGGATGGATCATACTTGCTCGACATGTTTGATCCCGCTGATAAGGAAGAAAGTATTAGAGGTAGAAGGACACCCTGTATAAATGCCAGCAGTTGGCACAGTCCGCCTTGGGCAGCTCAAATACTGTTTGAAATGAACTGCAAAGCAGTGGCCAGACAGGTAGATCTGGAAGCATGGGCATATCACTCACCGAGTTAAGCTCGTAATTACAAGAGCCTTTATATTTATCTTCTTTTGGCAATATGGGAGCAGTGATATATGCAGAGGTGGTATTTATAAGCTAAATTCATGATAACAATACAGTAAAATTGCTAATAAAATCTTTAATAGGTTTTTAAAGCCAGGCAGTAGCCTGCTTGTTTGAACAACATTCAAGCTGTCAGATTTCATTGGAGCCATTGAATTTAAATAGCCCCTTGGCGAACGCTGCAGTGAGATTTGAACCTGAATGCATGGTAGGGCTGAGGAACCCAGCTGGCCTCAGGACAGATGCACTCCTGGGAACGCCAGGCCGGTGCCAGAGCCAGGCTGGACACGGATCCTCCCTCTGACTGAAGACGGAAGAAAATGGGATTGTAGCGTGAAAAGCACTGGAGAGAGCACCTGTAAGAGATCAGGAAAGGGGGTCTGTTCCAACTTGCCCAGCAAGATCATGCTGCCCGTTAGGCAAGGGAAAACTACAACTCGAGCCTCTTTCTACCTTATTACTGATGGTTTTTAGAATATAAAATGAGGTAATAACTCATTGTCTCTTTCTAGAATGTGTTAAGAACAGTTGCGTTAAATTTACATAATTAGGGCCGTTGAGGCTTAGTTTGTTTGCTCACTGACCATCAACTGGAATATTAAATAAAATCTTTATTTATGACCTCTTTCATCATCTGCCTAAGTAGCGGTTTTTGTAACCTCAGTAACTTCGGGACCTCAGAGTCTCTGCTTCTCTGGCGGCTGCAGGCCACCAGGCATCCCAAGGGCACACCTGATGTGCTCCTGGGCTTTAAAAGCTGTGTGCTTTGACTTCTAGGACAAGCCCCCCAGCTCTGTCTAGAGAGCGTATCCTGGATTTGATCACTTCTGTTTTTCTCTCTCCTGCTATGACCCCGGTCCCACCCACTGCAGCCACTTCCAACTGGACTCGTGCTCCAGGGTTTCCTGAGTGTTCTTTCCAGGAGCTCACATCACCCCCCCTGCATAAAACCCTCCAACATGGCTGTTTCCCATGTGTGCTTGGAATGGAATCCACACAGCCTGTATGCCCTGCACCCTCCTTCATCCCCATCTCTCTCCCTGCCCCCCACCCCTGTACTCTCCAGCCACTCAGGTGTCTCCCTGTGCCATGGAACTTGGCAGGGTTGGCTGGTCGTAGGTCCAGACCTCACACTGAGGTTTCTTCCACCAGAATACCCTTGCTCCATATCTTCCTGTGCCTCCTCCTTTACATCATTCAGATCTTAATACCACCCCCCAGGAGGCATTTCCTCACCACCTATCTCCATCATTCTCAAGTTTGGCTGGGTGGGAAGTTAAAAAACAACAACAACAAAAAAAAAAACGGATGGTTGCTCTGATCCCTCCTCATACCCATTAAATAGGCTCACTGGGGCTAAGAAGCACTATCTTAATGTATTTCTCAATTTTGTCCTCTACACAGCAGTTATCTGATCTAGAACCATCTCATCTTTATGTAGGTATGTTTGAGCTCATTGTCTGCCTTCTCCACTGGAACGGAACTCCTCGAGGACATGGATTCTGTCAATCTTATTCATTTTCATAGTACCCTTAGCGCCTAGGGCATTGCCTGGCGTATGCTAAGTGCGGGGTATGTATATGTTTGGGGCCCTGAACAATGTATATTTCCAGGGCATTTGGGAGGGAGATAAAAGAACTGGAAACCCCCCAAAGCTATTAAAGATGTTAAAGTCATGGAGGCCAAAACTGTTTTGATAAACTGGCCATCACAGGAGAGCCCAGTTCTGTTTTTGTTTTTTTTTTCTTTTTTTCGCTTGACATTCACAGATACTTGAACCTGGGTGGTCTGGTGGTTGGAGCCCAGTTTTTGGAGTTAGATTTTACTTTCATCTCTGCCATTATTCCTGGACAGCTGTTTGGCTTCTGTTGTAACACAGGGAAGAAGGTTATAAGGAGAAGTTATTTTTGTGAAGCACTCTTATGGTTAGGAACCTTAAGTAAAAGTGGTAATTGGATTTTGATGTGCTGTATTGTCTATTACCAAACTTCCTAAAGTCTAAACAGATCAGCTCCTTACGTGCCGTTGCTTAAACTTTCATAGCCACGGGAGTTGGCCTGGAGATAGGAGCCAGGCGGGAGATGAGAGGGACCACACAGGGTACAAGCCATTGCTGAGCGAGAGTAAGCAACAGCAGGGAGGAAGAGAACTGGAGCTTATCCACCTTGGATGGCCAGAGTGAGTGGGAGTCTTTCAACTGTTTGCTTCTTTTTTCAGCTCTCCCTACCCCCACCCATTTTGTTCAGTCCTTCTGCCACTACCCAAATTTAAGGTGCTTGCTGTTTTGTTTCATAGAAATTTTCATTCTCTTTCTTACTACACAAATAATTCAATATGTGTGTTATTGAAAAGATTAGAAAATGTGGACAAGAAAAAACCTTAAATTTCTAATATTTTAACTACCTGGAGATACACCCATGACTAACTCTTTGGTGTTCATCCTTCAAACTCTTTGTGTGTGTGTATGAGATACCATTTTTGTCTATTTTTCACAAAATGGGCTTGTTTTCTACATACATTTGTGTAACCAATTTTGTACTTAATAACATGAATTTGTTTATTGCAGTTTGTAGTGGTTGGACAGTTCTCAGTGTCTGAATGGTCCTTTATTTAATCAGTCATGAATTGTTGCATATTGAGGTTGTTTTCACTTTTTTCACTGTTACCAACAATGCTGCTTGAACATTCCTGTAGAGAAAAGTTTGCACACATTCACTGATGATGTTTTAGGGTAAATTCCTGGAAGTGCGATTGTGGTGTCAAGGAGTGTGGGCGTTATCAAGACTCTTGCTGTATTGTTGGATTGTCCTCCGGAGAGTGTAGTGCCATAAACTTCTATCCCCTTGTCGTAAGGAGCCTTTCTGTCTCCTTCAGATCTTCATGATTCTTCCCTGGATTCAACCAACAATCTCCCCAACTCCAGGCTCTTCTCCCTCCAGTTCATTTAACCCTCCTCTGACAGATTGAAGGGTCTGAAGCACAAATTCATCATGTCACTAAAAGTTCTAGATTTTATCTGCCATTATGAACTCCATACCTTCCTTTGTGCTTGCCCTCCCTCCAGCACACTTGCACTTCTTGTGGCTCTTCATCTCCAGCCTTCCTTCCTTGGTTCCTGGCTCACCGTCTACTCCCCCAGACCTCCAGTTGTTTGGGGCAGAAATTGCCCTTTTCATCTATGTGTTCCCAGCACTGGCTTGTGCTCAGCACATAGAACAGGTGCTGAATTGGAGTCAGTGGCCTTTCCTTTCCCCACCTGCCAGCTCTACTTGATCATCTCCCCTCTTTTACAAGACTGATGTTACATGACCACATGGTCACATCTTCCCTCTGATGTCACGTGTTCCTAATTTCACAGACTTTCTCCATCTCCTCCTTTTTCTCAATATAACAATAATCTTTCCCTCCTCTGAATTCGTGGAGTAATTTATCTCCAGTTCTCTTATATTACCTACCATTTTTTCTATAATACCATAATTTTCCATCTATATTCTCTGTTATAAGTCTTTCCAGGCTGAGAGCTTTCCCTTGCAAAGTTGAGAAGGGGCGGGGAAGGAAGCCTACAGTTATGCTAATGTAAAAAGCACTGACATCATTTTGGTATGTATCCTAGTATCTTCCTCTGTCTGTAGTAGACATGTAATCTTACATCATCCTAAGCATAATGTCCAGAGGCACTCCACTTTTAATCCTTTCCTCCTTGGCTCAGTATGTGACTGCAGTATGTAGTGCTGTAGCTGTTTTACCGAGACTTTAAAGGACTTGTAATATAGCTGCTGTTATAAATGGCTTTCAGAAGAACAATAGCTCTGGTGGTTTGGAGAACAAAAATGACTTGCTTAAAAAAATCTCTGCTCGTGTTAGAACCATGAAATAGAGTAGCTGGAAACCTACTCTCCCCTAATCTTTTTTTTTTTTTCCACTGGTTTGTGCACTTTCTCACTTTTTTTTTTAACATCTTTATTGGAGTATAATTGCTTTACAATGGTGTGTTAGTTTCTGCTTTATAACAGAGTCAGCTATACATATACATATATCCCCATATCTCCTCCCGCCTGCGTCTCCCTCCCACCCTCCCTATCCCACCCCTCTAGGTGGTCACAAAGCACCGAGCTGATCTCCCTGTGCTATGTGGCTGCTTCCCACTAGCTATCTGTTTTACATTTGGTAGTGTATGTATGTCCATGCCACTCTCTCACTTAGTCCCAGCCTACCATTCCCCCTCTCCGTGTCCTCAAGTCCATTCTCTACGTCTGTGTCTTTATTCCTGTCCTGCCCCTAGGTTCTTCAGAACCATTTTTTTTTTTTTTTAGATTCTGTATATATGCGTTAGCATACAGTATTTGTTTTTCTGTTTTTGACTTACCTCACTCTGTATGACAGACTTTAGGTCCATCCACCTCACTACAAATAACTCAGTTTTGTTTCTTTTTATGGTTGAGTAATATTCCATTCTATACA
This sequence comes from Grampus griseus, assembly GCF_964374135.1. NCBI lineage: Eukaryota > Metazoa > Chordata > Mammalia > Artiodactyla > Delphinidae > Grampus > Grampus griseus. The sequence continues at coordinate 59,119,484 of NC_139003.1, read as the reverse complement.
TGTGCCACATCTTCTTTATCCATTCATCTGTTGATGGACACTTAGGTTGCTTCCGTGTCCTGGCTATTGTAAATAGAGCTGCAGTGAACATTGTGGTGCTGTTTTTGAATTATGGTTTTCTCAGGGTATATGCCCAGTATTGGGATTGCTGGGTTGTATGGTAGTTCTATTTTTAGTGTTTTAAGGAACCTCCATACTGTTCTCCATAGTGGCTGTATCAATTTACATTCCCACCAACAGTGCAAGAGGCTTCCCTTTTCTCTACACCCTCTCCAGCATTTATTGTTTGTAGATTTTTAGATGATGGCCATTCTGACTGGTGTGAGAGGATACCTCATTGTAGTTTTTCTTTGCATTTCTCTAATGATTAGTGATGTTGAGCATCCTTTCATGTGTTTGTTGGCAATCTGTATATCTTCTTTGGAGAAATGTCTATTTAGGTCTTCTGCCCATTTTTGGATTGGGTTGTTTGTTTTTTTGATGTTGAGCTGCATGAGCTGCTTGTAAATTTTGGAGTTTAATCCTTTGTCAGATGCTTCGTTTGCAGATATTTTCTCCCACTCTGAAGGTTGTCTTTTTGTCTTGTTTATGGTTTCTTTTGCTGTGCAAAGGCTTTGAAGTTTCATTAGGTCCCATTTGTTTATTTTTGTTTTTATTTCCATTTCTCTAGGAGGTGGGTCAAAAAGGATCTTGCTGTGATTTATGTCATAGAATGTTCTGCCTGTGTTTTCCTCTAAGAGTTTTATAGTGTCTGGCCTTACATTTAGGGCTTTAATTCATTTTCTTTTCTTTTCTTTTTTTTTTTTTGCGGTACGCGGGCCTCTCACTCTTGTGGCCTCTCCCGTTGCGGAGCACAGGCTCCGGACGTGCAGCCTCAGCGGCCACGGCTCACGGGCCCAGCCGCTCCGCGGCATGTGGGATCTTCCCGGACCGGGGTACGTGTCCCCTGCATCGGCAGGCAGACTCTCAACCACTGCGCCACCAGGGAAGCCCTAGGTCTTTAATACATTTTGAGTTCATTTTTGTGTATGGTGTTAGGGAGTGTTCTAATTTCATTCTTTTACATGTAGCTATCCAGTTTTCCCAGCACCACTTATTGAAGAGGCTGTCTTTTCTCCATTGTATATTCTTGCCTCCTTTATCAAAAATAAAGTGACCATATGTGCATGGGTTTATCTCTGGGCTTTCTATCCTGTTCCATTGATCTGTATTTCTGTTTTTGTGTCAGTATGTCCCCTAATCTTGAATGGTGTAGGCCTGTGAAAATGTGACTTCTGTGTTTGCTTCCATGTCAGCTGACCCGTATCGCACTATTAGTTGCTACAGGTGAGCATTAGTGTCATATCGTGACTGTTCCTCTTAGACGCTAGATGCAGAGCTCATCAGAGTTGTGTGATTTATTTTAGAGGGTGTCTAACATTGTCAAAGAAGTTTGGGAAGTTGAGGGCGGAAAAGGAACTAAGTGAGCTCACCAGCCAGGTCTGAACTTGATTAAGCTGGTATTCTTTCTTGTAACGTACGCTAATACCCATTAAATCTGCAAAGCAAGACTGGAATACTGTTTACACAAAAAATATGTGTACCTAAGTAAATGTTTTTAGATATCACGCTGTAAATGAATATAGTACTATATAATTATTCTGATAGCCTTCTAGTCAGATTACCTTGAAAATCCAAAATGATCTTGAAGAATGGTAAAACATTATGATTTCATAGTTCATCTGTATACCTCCTACATAGATGTATAATACTTGTGTCTAACAGGATTACCAAATTACATACCTTTTTGGTATCTGTAACATGCCTAAAATACCAGAGCATTCATTGGCCAGTTACAGTTATGAAACCACAATGACATTGCCAGAGGAGGATTTGTTCACCGATATAGATGGCCTTCAGGTTTCTCATACCATTTTGAGAGAGATGAGATTCTCTTTTTCTGGTATTTAAGCCTTCCTTTATTCAGATCATTACATTTAAGAAATGTCCTGGTTCTACATAACACACTGTGTGATTCGTCTTAACTCACCCACTGTCTATGCAGAGATAATTTATCGATTGTTACACTGGCAGCAAGTTCAGCTGATGAGTGTGTGGCTGTATGGTTGTTGGTGCTGCTCTGAGGAGGTCCTGGGGTGTGACGAGTGGTGGCGAGAAGAAAGCAGCCAATCAGAAACACATTTCTCCTCTGTGCTGCTGCTTCAGTGGTCTGGAGCCGGGCGAGCATGCGTCCCTAAGTGAAATGGTTCTGGGCAGTTTCATTCACAGCATTAAGTAGCCTTTGTTTAAAAACACCTAGTTCTGTGTTTCCAATCTTGGCCTATGTATTAATATTAGTTTGCTAGGGCTGTCATAACAAAGCACCACAAACTAGGTGGCTTAAAGAAAAAACAAAGAATTTTATTGTCTCACAGTTCCAGAGGCTGAGATCAAGGTGTTAGCAAGGTTGCTTCCTTCTGAGGGCCTGTTCCATGCTTCTTCCCTAGCTTCATTCGGGTGGTTTGCTGGCAGTCTTCGGCATTCCTGGGTTTGTAGAAGCATCACCCTGATCTCTGCCTCCATCTTCATGGGGCGCTCTCCCCGTGTGCACGTCTGGGTCCAGATTTCCCCTTTTCGTAAGGACTCTAGTCATTTTGGATTGGGTGCCCACCCTACTCCGGTAGGATCTCATCTTAACCAATTACATTTGCAACGATTGCATTCTGAGGTTAGGACTTCAACGTGGATTTTGGGGGGACATAGTTCAACCCCATATTCACCTTTCTCCTGAGGTCCACACTAGTCCTTTTGGCTTCCTGCTGGATACCATACTTCACTGTTCCATGGGTATCTCTAATTTAACATGGTTAGAATTGGTCTTACTCTCTCACAATTCCCTTCTTTTTCCTTTTTTATTCTTTATCTTTGGTGGTGGTGTCATCATGCCACTCAATTATCTAAGTTAGAAGTCTTGGAGTAACTCTGTTCTGGCTGTCAGCCTCTGACCTCCAATTGCTACCAAGTTTTGTCATTCCTGCCTCAGTTGTATTTCTCCACTTTTCCCCTTTCTCCAATCCTAGTGTTCCGGCTCTGGTTTAGGCCCCTGCTGTCTCTAGCTGTCAGGCTGTCTCCCCACGTCTCGTCTTTCCTCTGTTAAATTCATCTTCCACAGCAGTTCCTTTTCTAAAATAAAGATATGAACCTGGTATTTATTAACCCTAAAAACCTCCAGTGACTTCTCACTGCCTGCAAAAAAAAAGGTCAGGATTCTATAACTGGCCTTTAAAGGCCTTTACAGGTGGCTGGCATGATAGCTCAACCACTCTTTTACTCGGCAGGACCATTAGATGCAGGGTCAGTAACACCTTTGTCCTTCTCTAAATACAGCACAGCCCTCTGTACTTAGTTCTTTCCTCAGTGTGGATCGTCCTCCCCCTACCCTTCTCTCTTCTCTCCATCCTCCCATACCGATTGGAATTCTGTCTCGGTCAAATGGGAACCAGGACACTTGGTTTTCAGGCCAAAATGCCAGAAGCCAGTTGTTTCACCGTGCATGAGCCATAACTTCTAATAGTTTTCTCAAAAGTAAAATGAGGAGGTGGAAGGAGTTGATCTCTAAGATCTTTTCAGCTTTAAAATTTGTTCTTTAAATGCCACAGATTCGTGGAGCATTCCTTAATTTCCTTAGATTTATTCCTTAATTTATTATTTATTTATTCCTTAAGGAAGAATAAATCACTTCTCCTCTGTGCCCCTTGATACTTTATCTTTTACTTTTGATACTCAGCTCGTGTTCTGGCAGGGTTACATGCACACGACTACCTCTCCTTCCCCCAGCAGGCTGTCAGCTCCTTGAGGCCAGCCGGGAACCTTCCACTCATATGTGTTTCCCTTGCCATCCCCACCTGCCCCTGGTCCTGCTCACACACACAAGATTCTCAGTGAGACAGACTCTGTAGCCGAGGACAAAATGTTCTGGGCAAGTGTTCTTCTGTAATACGTGCCGTTCCTGAATGTTCCCCTGCGTTCGGAAGGATGTGTTTTTGGATGGTGAATGACATAGAGACCGTGTAATGAACACACCAGAGTTTTCCTTTCTTTGTGGCATTATTATAATCAGGTGACATTCTGGGAAATAGCTAAGTTAACGTTGTAGCACTTACTTTGTATAAAAATGTGTTCTCTCTATAAGATTTTAGAAGTAATTAACTGTTCTGTGAAACATGGGAAAGCACTTCTGTTTTCTTTCTCCTTCTATATCCTCGAGACTTGGACTGTCCCAATGTATCATTGAAATATTTGTACATTTAAAATACAAAATAGTGGCAAAGAACTTAGTTCTAAGACAGCCTTTGTGGATTTATTTACTCCTTGGAAGTCAAAGCATCTGTGGCCTGTTCTGCACCTCCTAATGGATAGATGTAATCATACCATGACCTTGCTCAGAAACTTGTATCTCTGAACGTCTGATCTCATTTCACAGTGTTCTCTTATGTACTTTTCTGTCCAGATAAAATTAGTTCCTCACATTTTCCTTGCACACTCCCTAGCTTTCTTGCACCTGCCTTTCTGCAGGCATTGCCCCTGCCTAAGGTGACCCCCTTTCTATGCCCATTACTGCATACCTGTATTTCACTAATTTTTCGAGACCCAACTCACATTCCATCTCTGCCACAAAGCTTTCTTTGGTTTCCTACCAAAATTCTGTTATCATCATCTTGGTTCCTGTCTTATGATTTGTCTTTCCTGTATAATATTCTAGACTAGTGTTATCTGTCTTACCAGACTAAAAGTGCCTTGGGGTCATATTTTGTGGCCAGTTTATCTGTATTCTATCCCCCACCCCAATATCATCCTTTAGTTCAATCCTCATGTGGTCAGTGGATATCAGTAATGAATGAATCTTTGTGAACCATTTTTACATGGTGTAGGAAGGTATTAATGAATGACTGAGCTGGTCTATTTTGTTGTTAACAACCATATATTAATCTAAAGTGTCTAAGCTTTATTTTTAGAATTAATGTGTCACCATATCCTCAAATCTGTCGTGTCTTTTAGATTCTGTGTGTTATTTCAGTCCACTCTATGTAAAAGGAAATGCTAAGTGTTTATACATGTTTTTAGGTTTGAATTTTATTTTTTGACAGTGACGTTTTATTTTTTCCCCTTAGTGTATATTTGTGTATGCTTTTATCTTCCACAAGCTACTGACTTTATGCTTTGTGCTTGTTTTGTGTTGCAGATTAATATCCTTTCAAGAATTTGTGGCGTTTGAATCTGTCCTGTGTGCCCCAGATGCTTTGTTCGTGGTGGCCTTCCAGCTGTTTGACAAAGCTGGCAAAGGAGAAGTCACTTTTGGTAAGGGGCGTGAGTGTGTGCACACCTAAGGAAGTGCAGACCTGTGTGAGCGGTTTGGGTTTTTTTCCCAAGAATGAAGTGTATGGAAATGGTTTTAAGAAGTTAGCCTATCCCTTTTAACAAAGATATCTCGGTGTTTTGAGGCTCCAGTTCTTGAAAAAAAAGTCTCCCTTCATGAAAAATTAAGTTTCTGGCTTAGTAGTTTTGATGCTCTGCTTTCGTTGTAAGGTGAGGGAGGATGGAGCACGACTGAGTCACAGGGTCGTAGAAGGTGAGAGACAGACAGGATTTGACCGTCCACTTCATTCCCTTCACAGTCAGTAGTGCTTCCCACTATTAGAATGAAGACGTTAATAAAGTGCCTAAGAACAGAAGGGATTCATGTTCCCAGTACCTTGTGTCCTTACCTTGTCCTCATGGAGTAGCTGGAGTCCAGAGGCAGCGCGCGAGATGGTAATTTGGAGCGGTACGTGGAGAACCCTGTTCTTCTCAGTAACACGTTTCCCTCTGGCTGGGCTGGCAGTGTCTGCTGTGCTGCCCCCGCCTTTATTGGGGGACACAGCACCATCTTCATGGGGCTCAGCCGCCAAGCTGCAGAAAACCCTGAAGTCTCCTAAGCATTAGGAGAAAGGGAAAACCAGGACATGGTGGGGCAGTGGTACGTTCTTGTTTAAAAATAAGCTGGTTACTGAAGATACATTGGGCAGAAGACACCACATTTCCCTCGGACTGTGCCGTGTCCAGCGTATGTTATCTGTGCGTGTGAACCTGGTGTAGAAAGCATTGCTGTGAGAATTTTGGAGCCCTTCTGGGGCACACAGATTGTGCATTTCAGGGGAAATGGGTAATGCACCCATTTTAAATGTCTTTCTTCCTTGTCTCTAATTTATTCAGACTTCTTGGTCTTGTCTTACTTGTACGTCGTGAGGAATGTACAGATGGGGGAAATACAGATGGTGTAATAGAGCACCATCTGTTCTGGATGGTTCTGGAATTGGAGAGACTTAGCTCCTCCCAGCTCTGCCACTTTTGTCTCTGAGTCAAGTTAATTATCCTTTCAGGTCTTTATTTTCCTTATCAGAAATGAAGGTAATAACTACATAAAGTATAGGTAAGGCAGCCTTCCCCTCGCCCACCCATTCCTCAACGTTCATTTGACATGACAGTTATTTAAGGCTAGATCAGCCAGGGCAGAGGCAAAAACACATATATTTACCTGGTTTTCTTTCATGTATTCTAGAAGCTCAGATGCTTTCCGTTAATACTTCGCGAGGATTATTTGATATTTTAAAATCCCTAGAATAATTTTAGTTTTTGCCTCTCCCATCACCCAGTTCCTCTAGCCACAACTTTTCAGTGGAATACCAATAAAAATGTTCCCACTAAAATCTCCAAATAATAAATGAGCAGCTAGCTCATGGTGGTGTTGATTTACCCAGTGGGAGTCAGTTTGATGAGAACGTTATGATGACGTTTCCTCGGGGTGAACAACAAGGGGAACCTGTAAGTTTGCGTGAGCTCCGCACAGGTGTGCTCGCTCTCTCGTCTTCCTCCTTTCTGCAGCAAATCTGGAGGGAGGGCTGGAAGAGAGCTGGACTGGAGATGGGGGGCTGAGGAACAGATTTCCGGCGTTTTCCCGACTCCGATCAGTCTTCCGTCGTGGGCATGAAGTGGCGGGGCTGATGTTACCACCAGCACACCACTGGCCTGGCGGAGGAAAGAAGCAAGAGGCTTTGCCAGTGCTGGGAGGGCTGTGTGTGTGTTAGTGTGGTTAGGAGAAAAGAACAGGTAAAGCAGCAGAATGTGGGAGATGGGAGTCATCTGTGAATTGTAGACAGAACGTGGCATGACAACTGTTTCTGCTTCTCTCTAGCTGTTGGTTGATGGACAAGTCATTTCCGATTTCTGAGCCTTATTTTCCTTATCTACAAAATCAGGGTAATAACCTACCTTCCAGGACTATTGCACATAAACGGGCCATGTGGAAAACAAAGGCCTTTATAAAAATAATATTACTAAAAGAAATAATGTGAGAGAACAAAGGAGGATTTCCTTTTTTTTCTTCTTCTTTCTTTTGTTCTTTGAGAAGCCCTTTATTTTAACTTGCAGTTTAACCACTGGTCAGGTAGCTGGGAATTTTGCTTACTATCTGTGCTGTGTTGAACACTGTCCCATCTCTGAAGACATACGAGAGTGCGTAAGACATCGGGGCTTCCAGGGGGCTACGATTCTGCTTCTGTCCTCAGCTGCATGTGACTGTGGTGGAAGAGTGCATAGCCCATCTCTCGATACCCTGCCTTCTGCAGGTAATTTGTTCCAGAATCTGCCTGTCTCACAAAACACAAACAGGGTATGTCCTGTATCTGTTTATGAGGAGCCAGTGGCGTCCTCACCCTGTGGGTGTAATAAAATGTAGCCTGGGCTTTTCTGAGCTATTAATCCCCATCTAGGATTAAACTGAAAGAGCTATTCATAGTACAAAGAAGATACTCAAATGACCATCAAATTGCAAAATGATAGCTGACTTAACATTTTTCATGAGGTCGGGTAGAGTCATTCAGTGGAGGTGAGTGCTGTGTACAACAGGCTTTTGCCAAGTAAACACAATCATATGGGAGGTGTGGCAGCCTTAGGAGTGTTTTATCAGCAGGTACCTTTAGAAGAAGCTAACAAATAAGTACGTTTTTCAGGAAACTTGTAATGGGGTTGAAGAAATTTTTTAAAAAATGGAGTTGGGCAGAAAAGTGGACTTTCCTAGTCAATCCTGATCTCATAGCCCACAGTATTATAAGGGAATCCAGATTTGTGCCCTGGCTCTCTGTCCATATGAAGCTGTTTGAGAGACACACAGTGGCACTCTTTGCTCTGATTACTTCCTCAGCTCCCTGTAAATCCTTCACTCAAGAGTGACCCTTTTGTATATCAGAAGGTTGCCCTCCTGAGTATGCATCTTTGGGAGGAGTAGGCATGGAGTGGCGAGAGAAGAAGGGCTCCTTTTTTAACCTCCCAGGTTGGCATGGTCAGCTGTGGTCACGCGGTGAGCACTGCGCTTGCACTAAACAGTGGGTCATCTGGGGCCTTCCCATGGGCTGCAGGGAAGGCTGGCAAGTGGCCTCAGATCCCCCATGTCTCCTGGCTTTGTATTTCATCCAGAGGAGAGCAGTTACACTCTTTATCTGTATACATACTAGGTTTCCACATAAGAGCTCATCTGAAGCAGGGCTTCTAGGACTAAGCCCAGTAAGCACCTGTATTTGTCAACAAGCCGGCAGTGTCAGTGCTCCCACTAATGCTGATTCTGATACACACTAAACAGAAATCAGATGGAGCGTTTCAGTGTCGCATTTCAGTGAAGCCTTGCCCCCTGTTCTCTGAGGCCTTGTTTATGTTTACTGTATTTTCATGTCCTGATCACTCCCTGTGTTTGCTACAATGAAAAGATCTTGATGAGGCCAATTTTGTTCCTTTGATATCTAGTTCATTATGTTCTCCTGTTTCCTTTGAGGGAAAACATCTCTCCACTATTCTTGTTCTCACCATGTTTTCTTATTTTGATACCCGGTATTTGTAAGTGCATTTTATGATGCCAACAGGTGTATAACATGATATCAGTATAAGTAGAAAATTCTGCTTAACAATTTGCAATTCTGTGTGATTGGAGAGAAAAGTATTTTGTTCTAAATCTTCATTTGCATTTTTAGCCTATTTTATATGACAGTGATTTTTTACTCTTAATTTTTTCAAGTGTGCTTTATTGAAGTAGAGCATACATGCAGAAGGATGCACGAATCCTAAGTGTACATTTTGATAACTTTGCACAGTGTACATACTTGTTTCATCACCATCCAGATCAGAAAGAGAATGGTACCAACACTCAGTAGGTCTCTTCCCAGTTACTGTTCCAATGGTAGCAAGGGATATTTATCACCGTCAATTGATTTTGCTTGCTTTTAAACTTAATAAAAATGGAGTGATACAGGATTTATTCTTTCATTCTCACTTTTGCTCAAATTTTATTTGTGAGATTCATCCATGTTTTTGCTATGTGTATTTTTATTTTGTTCTTTTTCTTTGCTGTGTAGTATTCCATTGTATAACTTTACCCTAATATGTTTACTCATTCTACAGTTGATAGACACTTGCACATTTCCAGTTTTGAGTGCTACAAATATGCTTTGAACATTCTTTTATGTATTTTGGGGTGTGCATATGTGTAGGCATTTCTAGGAGTAGAATTGCTGGGTCGTAGAGAGCTTCGCTGGTGGTGCAGTGGTTAAGGATCCACCTGCCAACGCAGGGGACATGGGTTCGAACCCTGGGCCGGGAACATCCCACATGCTGCGGAGCAACTAAGCCTGTGTGCCACAACTACTGAGACTGCGCTCTAGAGCCCGCGAGCCACAACTGCTGAGCCAGTGTGCTGCAACTACTGAAGCCCACATGCCTAGAGCCCGTGCTCCGCAACAAGAGAAGCCACTGCAATGAGAAGCCCGTGCACCGCAACGAAGAGTAGCCCCCACTCGCAGCAACGAAGACCCAACACAGCCAAAAATAAATAAAATAAATGAAGAAAAAAAACGTATTGCTGGGTCTTAGAAAATGTATATATTTAACTTTCAGTAGATCTTATCAAACAGTTTTCCGAAGTGGTTGTACCAGTTTACATTCATACCATCAGTGTATGAGAGTTCTAGTTATTCTACTTCTTTGCAAACACTTGCTGTTATCAGTTACTTTCATTTTAGTGATATCTCACACTGTGACTTTAATTTGCATTTTTCTTATTACTTATGGGTTGTACAACTTTTAAAAAACTGTTTATTGACCACTTGAGTATCCTTTTTTTTTTTTTTACTATGTGTCTATTTTCTAGATACTAGGGCTTTGTGGGTTGTATATTTCCAGATGTTTTTACTGTGACTTGCACTTTTACTCCACTTCATGGAGTCCTGAGGAACGTAAGTTCTTAATTTTAATGTAGTACAAATTACCAGCATTTTCTTTTATTGGTAGTGCTTTTTTAAAAAAAAAATATTTTTTTATTTTTGGCTGTGTTGGGTCTTCGTTGCTGCGTGCGGGCTTTCTCTAGTTGCAGCAAGCGGGGGCTACTCTTCGTTGAGGTGCGCGGGCTTGTAGTTGAGTTGGCTTCTCTTGTTGTGGAGCACGGGCTCTAGATCAGGGACAGCAAAGTTCTTCTGTAAAGCGCCAAATAGTAAATATTTTGGGCTTTGTGGGCCATAGGATCTCTGTCACAACTACTCAACTCTGCTGTTTCTATGGGTGCATGTGGCTATGTTCCAATAAAACTTAATTTGCAAAGACAGCTGGTGGCCAGTGGAACATAGTTTGCTGACCCTTCCACCAGAGTATTAACAGGAGCATACACAAGTTGATGATAAGACTAGGGATTAAGACACTTAGTAGAATGGGTAGGTTGTGGTGATATTTGGATATTTACAATGAGCTATGAAACAAAGAAGGTTCTCTTCTTTGTGTCTAATATGGTTTGGTTAGCTTCATTGAGAAAGTGACTTTTGAACACAAATTTGAAAGAAGTCTAAGGCAATTGATCATATAGAATAAGGAAGAAGGAGGGGAAGAGACTGTTCCAGGTGAAAGGAATGGCCTTTGCCCAGGTTGGAAGACTGGAGTGTTCTTGGCACATTTGAGGAACAGCAAGGAGGACTCATGAGAATTGAGTGAGGCAGGGCGTCCTGGTAGGAGAGGAACTCAGAGGAGTAATGGATCTGATCAAGGAAGGCCCCGTAGGCCAAGGTTAGGACTTGACTTTGATGGTAAGTGAACTGGGAAACCATTGCAGGGTTTTTTGTTTTTGTTTTTTTTTTTTTAGCAGGAGATTGTCATGATCTGGTTTATATTTTAACAGCATCATTCTGGCTGTTGGTTGAGAATAAACTATAGAAGGGCAAGAGCAGGAAGAGAGAGAACAGTTAGGAAGCTATTGCAATAATTCAAATGAGGCATCATGGTGGCTTGGGTGGGAGTGAGGTTAGGGATATATTGAAGAGAGAATCAGTAGGGTTCTCTGATAGGTTGGACGTGGCCTGTGAAAGAGAGAAGAGGCAAGAAAGATTCTAAACTCTTTGGCCAGATCAACTGGAAGGGTGGAGTTATCAACTGATAACTTGGAGGACTGAAGGCTTGGGGATGGTGGGGGAAAGAAGAGGAGCTCACTTTTGAATGTGTTAGTTTGACGCCTTTAGATATTTAAGTGAAGATGTCAAATAGGCACTTAGATATCTGAGTGTGGAATTTGGGAGATAGAAATTTGGTAGTTATCAGAAAATAGATAGTGTTTGAAGCCATTTAACTGGATGAGTGAATTAGAAGAATAAGGAAAGATAGGGGTGTCTATTGAATGCTTACTATGTTGTAGGACTGGAGATACAGCAGTGGCAAGACTAAAAAGTCCTGATCAGATGTTTTAGGGAGAGAGACAGTAAACAAGTAGAACATGACATCATACTGTATATTCTCTATCTACAAGGTAAAACAGGCTAGGTAGAGAGGAGGGAGAGAAGCTATCCAAGCAGACCTGGAAGAGTCTGTGCACCAAGGTGATGTGATACAGGCTGTGTATTGCAGGAGGAGATGGAGCTAGAGGGTCTGGAGGTGATGGTCACTTGAGAGGTGCTTCAACAGTCTAGGCAGGGGTAATGCAGGCCTGGCCTGGACCCCACCAGGGCCATTCCAGAGGGTGAATCCTATATGACTTGGCTCCTGACGGACTGTAGTAAAAAGGAGATCAAAGGAAAGAAGAGGGACCTAGTAGTAGCTACTGAGTTTGTTCTGTTCCAGTGACATGTGGTTTTACATGATCTCTTGAGAGAAGGGATATAGCTGTCATTTTAATCTTGAAGTTTATTGATCACTTACTACTGAACTCACCCTGAGCTAAGTGCTTTATATGTAATTGATTATTTAACCCTCAGAACCTAGGAGGTCTATACTATTATAATTCTCATTTTTCTTATGAGGAAATGGCCTTGGGGAGGTTAAGTAACTTGTCTGTGGTCCTGGAGTTGCCTGTGGTGGAGCCGAGGTAGCAGCCAGAGGACGGCCAAGCGTTACTCACTGTTCCACACTGCCTCCCTCTGGTGATGGCTGTGCTCTGTGAGGACGGCCTGCCTTTGTAATCTAGATAGGTGCTGATTCATCCTTTGTGGTTTCAGTCTTTTTATCAGACATTAGAGGGATTTAATAATTTTTCATGAAGAAGTAAAGAACAATACACGAATGAATTAAGATTTTGTTTATATGACCGTACTGGAAAGTAATTATAAGGAAGAATGTACCTGGATTAGAGTTCTCGGTACATGTAGAAATTTGCCTTGGTTACAGAGACGTCCAAGGAATTTGTTGAAATGCACTTGTTGTGAGCTTTACCCAGGAGGCTTTATCTTTTGATGTGAGCAGAATTTTGAGTGGAGGGGGAATTACAGAGTGGTGGGAGGGGAAGGAGAGTTGGCCTTTGTGCAGATTGAGGATAGTAGAGGAGACCCTTGATTGAAATGTGGGTGCTGGGAGCCAGGGCCCCATGTGACGGTGCACCCACCACAGCCCTCTAAGCAGGAGTTTTAATTTGATAGGAGAGGCAATTGGGAGTCCTGCAGGGTTGTTGAGAGGACAGGGACGGGATCCGAATGATGCTTGGAAAAGGTGGGTTTTGTTGCATTGGTTGGAGTGGGGCAAAGCCAGAGGCAGACGTGTCTGTGATCCTTGTGTAAGCTTCCCATACCGCTGTGAAACAGGCAAATGGGTGATCACTCCCATTTTGTGAGTGGAAGAACTGAAAGTCAGGGTTTGAAAGGACTTACCTGCCCTCTGAGCAAGTTGGTACAGGGTGGTTTTCCAACACTTCCATTTTCCCAAGTTTCTTATTTGTTGATGCTGGGAAAGCAAAGCATTATTGTTAGGAATTTTAAGAAAGTGTGTGTGTGTGTGTGTGTATTTAGTGAAACTGTTAATCTGATATATTTAGTGCACCCACCAGTGATTGTTTTTTTCATGATGCTAATTTAACATTAACTATTCCTATTTATGAATATTTCTTCAGTACTTGTGTCTGCAGTAGGTGCCAGTAATAGCCTAACTCAATAGTAGTGGAGGACCTGAATCTTACCTTTGTCTAGTGTAAGTCACAATTGACCTTCTGAAAATTCAGAGTATGTTATATACCAGAATACTTCCTCAAGTTGAAATATAAAATTTTTATTTGCTTAATGCCGTCACATGTTTTTCTTTTCCTTTGACTTATCTTTTTCATTACTCTTGAACAAAATTTCATGAAATGTTTTATATGCAGTTGTAAAGCTTCCATTCTTAGTATGTGAACATAAGCCCCCAGTGTCATTATTGTGGTGGTGGTGGGGGGTGTGTGTGTGTGTCCGCCTGCAATTTTTCATTGACCTTTAGCGACAGGGATTCTCAACTCTCTGGTTCTAGATAAGTGTTAGGAAGTCCATGAATGGCCACAGTTGTTAGTTGTGTTTTGTCTAAATGAGCATTTGCCTTTAGCAAGTCTGAAAGGAGTCCTGCCAAAGGGTAGGAACTGCTTTTTGAAGAGGGACAGCTGAATGAGTAGACATATATCTTATTTAATACTTTTCTAGCATTGCTGTTTAAAAACTTCAATTGTAAAATAGTCTTTGCCCTGAGCTACACTGGGAGAGTTGGCTGCCTTGCTCCTTCAGCTCTGTCAGTTGGCCTGGAATCCAAAAGAAATGAGCACAGTATTGATTTTGTATTATAAGCTGCTGTGGCCTCTTGTCCTTTAATCTTAACTATTGAGTGATATTGTGAGTTTGGGTGCTTTAAAGTGGTGTCTCCTGTTAACGTTGTGTGAGAGAGGATTCTCCTGTTAGACAGTCATAAGGCCCCAAAGTTTTAGTCTACGAAGGCTCTGAGAAGTCCTGCAGAAAATGTAAATTAACTTTGACAAACTATTTGAACAGAACCTACCTTTCTTTTGTATGTGAGACGTAAACAGAATCCACAGAACTAATGAAGCGATTTCTAATGTCCTTCTCTAGTTAATTCTTTGACGTGTATGTTGGTGTTTGGAGGGGCCCTTCCTGGGTTCACAGTTGGATTTTGTGCAGGAACACCTGCTGTGATGAAAGTGAATTGGAATGCTCTGGGAAAACGGACAGGCTAGATGACACAAGGAACTATGTGGAAACAACCCGCTTCAGTCATTCTGATTCAAGTTGCAGAAGATGATGAGAACTAAAAGTATGCAGATAAGTTTTGAAGGTAGACACTCAAATTTAATAATAAATGTAAAAAACTAGAGGAATGCAGGTATTGGAGTAGAAGAGGACAAAACTTTAGCCATAATTTTTGAAAGCTCACTATGAAGAAGGTCATTTATTAATACCTTTGTAAAGACACTTGGAAAATGAAATATTCAAAACGATAACTGAGGGGAAAATGGTTCTGAGAGTCAGAAGGACCAACTATTTGAGCAAAGTTCTTCGTTAATATTCATTCTGATTTTGATGTTTCACAAAAACAACAGGTTATTTTGGTGAGAGGACGTTATTGCCCGATAGTAGATTTTATTTCATATTTTGGGGGGACCCACGTATATTTTCTTAAGACACATTCCAATAGAGAATGAGAATATTGAGTAAGAGCAGTGTGAGTTTTGAGAGGAAATAACCTCAGCATTGATGAGGACTGCGGTGTGCCCAGGGACCGAGTGTCTTGTATGAGATCCTAGAGACTGTGCAGAAGCTGTTCCAGTTCATTGGGTCAAAAATCTACTACTTACGAAAAGCTAAATACGGATTTGCACGATTGACCATAATGGCTTCAATTTTGAAAGATAGTGGTATCAGAGAGCACTTCCAGTTGGTGGGATAATTTGAGAATCATCTATGCTCAAATGGCTAAAATATTGTACTTTTTGCTACTTCATCACCCCATTTTAAAAATAGGGAGCGGGGGGGAAAAAGGCCTGTTGAGAAGGTGGAGGAATGTCAATTGGAGAGAAAATCACAATAACCATGTGAAGCCACTCCTTAGTGAATAACCGCCTGAAGGTTAAACGTTCTTTAGAAGACTGTTGGTATGGAGAGGTCGAATCAGGGGACGTCTGCCCCTGGTGTGTGTGTGTGTGTGTGTGTGTGTGTGTGTGTGTGTGTGTGTGTGTGTGTGTGTGTGTGTGTGTGTGTGTGTGTGTGTGTGTGTGTGTGTGTGTGTGTGTGTGTGTGTAAGATGAAGGGAGAAGAGAACTTGTGAATAGGAAAGAAGGTGTGGAGAACAGAAAGCTAACGGTAAATCCTAAAACTTGGAGCACTGGGAAAATTTGACTATTTTAAACAGTACTGCTCACTTAAAAATAGTAAAATTATACCATTATTCTTTCAGTATAAGAGGAGATAAAAATATAGTTTTTCTAAATTGGAAAATTTGCTGTAATCTTGCTGCTAATGACTGATTTCTTCCAACAGTTGCAAGGCTGTTTTTGCTCTGATAGGTTGATAAAGGAAACAAAATCAAGAATGTATTGGAAGTTCTCAGAGAAAATTACAGTTTAGGTATATGTTGGGGGTGGATAGTTAGACATTTTAATTGAAATAAAACAGTTTTATACTAATAAGGGATCACTGTGGGTGTACATTTGTAGTACATTTGCTCTTGAGCATTTAAGTAGGGTTAAATGTATGTTAATGCTTTTGCAAGAAAATTATTTTTGATAACATCCGTCTAAGGAAACTAGCTTAGGAAATTGGTGTTTTAAACAATAGAGATATTATACTTGCATTTAGGGAATGAATTAGGATTCTTTGTAGTGCTTTAAAATTTTCAAAGAGTTGGAGTCTTTTGGTGTGTTCGTCTCTAGTGGTAAGGAAAGTTAACAATAATTAACACAACAGACGATTAAAGCAAGCTTACACGTCTGCACAGTGACCGCAGTCTGCTGTATACCTCCAAACACCATTTTAACTGACCTACTTTTTTTGTTTGTTTGTTTTGGTTTGGTTTTTTGCGGTACGCGGGCCTCTCACTGCTGTGGCCTCTCCCGTTGCGGAGCACAGGCTCCGGACGCACAGGCTCAGCGGCCATGGCTCACGGGCCCAGCCGCTCCGCGGCATGTGGCATCTTCCCGGACCGGGGCACGAACCCACGTCCCCTGCATTGGCAGGCGGACTCTCAACCACTGCGCCACCAGGGAAGCCCTGACCTACTTTTGATTTTATGAAAGACTGCTAATGATTAATTCTGTCCAATTGAAAATAACTTTTTTCTGGCAGATAGATTGAAAACATCTCAGTTGGCCTCTCTTGCTGTTTGATTTAGATAGTGCATGTGATAGAAGATTAATATCGAACGCTAAGTAGCTGCCAGCCTGTAACATTTTTCATTGTTAACCAGCATTCACTATGATAACTTACATAGTGAATTAATCTTGAGGATTTATAGATCCATTAGGCTTTAGAATAGGAAGGATTCTTATCAATAAGGCAGAGCACGAGTTCTCGTTGTAATAACGTGGGGGGGGGGTGTTCATGACAACTGCAGGCTCCCTGGCTCCATCACAAATCTGCTGAATCAGAGTATTTGGGCGTGGGGCTTGGGAATGTGTTTTGAACAAGCTCTCCAAGGAAACGCGTTTCACACTGCAGCTGAACAACGGCTGGTGTCATTTATGCCTTTATTTCATGGATGTGGAAAGAGGCACAGAGAGGGGACGGTGACTGGTATCGTAGGAACCACAACTTTGTCTTCTAGCACTACTAGATGGGTGATATTCTGTTCTAGAATGCCACGTGACCTCATATCAGGGTAGTCCCATCCCTCTCTACGTACAGAACTGGAAGAGGTTTAAGTTAGCCCTAATTTCTACATGTACCAACACCATATATGACTTGGAAATAATATTCAGCTCAGCTCGACTGTGTGTGTGTACGCAAGCGCTGTGTCTGCCTGTGTGCTCATTTTTTTGAAAGATACTTATCACCACTGTACCCGCATGTTCAGAATGATAGTAATAATAATACAAAGTTTACAGGGGCTTATAGAGATCTCAATTTAATGAGAAGAGCTGAGTGTGTGAAGTACTTATTCTGTACTTACTCTGGTTTAATGGCACCCATTTTCCCCCTAGAACTTCCTTGAGCAAGTCTGAATTGTAGCCAGAATACTTCTTTCCTCTTCAGACCCTTAACTGTGATTAATAGAAAAAGGCACTTGTCAAAAGGGTTTGAAATGGCAAACCTTGATACTGGCCCATGTGGCAGTAGAGATAGGTCTGTATCCACTTACTCCATTATGCTATTTAACTTCCGCATTCAACAATTTGTCTTGTGCTCCCTGCTTAAAAGACGATGGCCGTATAAGCTGTTGTTAACCATATCAGCAGGGTGAAATATTATTTCCCTTCGAACGAAACCACAACTTTCTTTGAGGATTTAGCACACATTAGAAAAAGCACCCCAGTGAAGCTGCTGAGGAATAAAGGGCACTGTTCAGCAACTCTCCCTTTGCCTCTGAGAGGGATGGATTACTTTTGGGTTTAACTGAAACATCCTTTTTGTGTTTATTGTATTAATGAAATTTTTAGGATCCATGAGAGAGAGATTGTGGTTCAGTGTTTGAAATAATGTAGCTTGATGAACCTTTTTTATTTTAATGGGAAACTTGTTTTCCTTGATTTGCAGCTTCAAAGAGTGAATCTTTTGGAAATTAAAGTGCATTAACTTAGTTATTCTGTATGGAAACAAAAACATAGAAAGTAAAAATTTGCATAAGTGAAGACCTCGATGATTTCAGATTATAGTGTGGTAGAGGTTAAGGAATAAGAGGCCATAGAATTTGTAAAAACAAATTCAGTCTAACCACTTAATGGCATGTGCAAGTAATTTGCCAATTAAATATTTCTAGTATCTGAAAGATCTTCAAAGTAAAGAGTGGTGGTTCTTAATCTTTCTTAATTTCATACTTTCAGAAACATAATGGAAAATTACTTAGTTTTTTTAATCACTTTTCATTCAGAATTTTAATATATGAGCTAAAAGAGGATGATTTTAAGTATTTGAGGAAAATTATTGCTTTTTGAGATATGTGTAAACTGTGATATTTCCAATCACACTGTGCCTGATTCTTTTTTTTTTTTGTATCTTTTGTAAATATTTGGTGCCCAGATAACAATCTTCATTATAATTAAGACTTTAGATTTTGGAATTTTACCATTTTAATGGTCACCTGCTATGTTTAGAACAATGTACTGGGCACACTTGGCTACAAAACCTCGAGTTATTTTACTCCCGTTTTACACATTGAGAGAATGGAGTCAGGGTAAGTAATTTGCCTAATATCACTCATTAGTAGGAAGCAGATTTGAGGGTTCCAGCTTATTTTTAAAAACACAGCTTTATTTAGATATAATGCACCCATTTAAAGTGTATGATGCAATGTTTTTTCGTCTGTTCACATATTTGTGTAACCATCATCAGTTTTAGAATATTTTCATCACCCCAGCAAGAAACCCCGTACCTTAGCAATCCTCACTCCCCAATCCCATTTTCCCCTAGCCCCTCCAGTCCTAAGCAACCACTAATCTACTTTCTGTCTCTCTGGATTTGCCTTTCATATACATGGAATCATACAACATGTGGTCTTTCATGACTAGCTTCTTAGTATAATGTTTTCAAGGCTCATCCATGTTGTAGCATGTAATAGTACTGTATTCCTTTTATTCAGGATGTCACATTGTTATAGGTATACCACTTATTGTTTATCCATCCTTCAGTTAATGGATATTCCGGTTGTTTCCACTTTTTGGCTATTGTGAATAATGCTGCTATGAACATTTGTGTACAAGTTTTTATGTGAACATATGTCTTCATTTCTCTTGGATATATACCTAGGAGTGGAATTGCTGGGTCACATGGTAACTATGTTTAACTTTTTGAAGAACTGCCAAACTCTTCCAAAGTGACTGCCTCATTTTTACATTCCCACAAGCAGTGTATGAGGGTTTCAGATTTCTTCACATCCTCACCAACACTTGCTACTTGTGGGGGTAAAGTGGTATCTCATTGTGATATCTTGTTTGATTTGCATTTCCTTAAAGGCTAATGATTGGAGCATCTTGTCATGTGCTTATTGGCCATTTTGTCTTTGGAAAAATGTCTGTTCAAATCCTTTGCCCATTTTAAAAATTAGATGAATTGTCTTTTTGAGTTGCAAGAGTTCTTTATATATTCTAGAGTTCTTTATCAGATATGTGATTCGCAAAACTTTTCTCCCATTCTGTAGTCTGTCTTTTAACTTTGTCGATGGTATCCTTTGGAGTACAAAAGTTTTCAATTTTGAAGATGTCCAATTTATATATTATTGTCCTTGGTTGCTTGTGTTTTTTTGTTTTTGTTTTTTTTTGTTTTTGCAGTATGCGGGCCTCTCACTGTTGTGGCCTCTCCTGTTGTGGAGCACAGGCTCCTGACGCGCAGGCTCAGCGGACATGGCTCACGGGCCCAGCCGCTCCGCGGCACGTGGAATCTTCCCGGACCGGGGCACGAACCCGTGTGCCCTGCATCGACAGGCGGACTCTCAACCACTGCGCCACCAGGGAAGCCCCTGCTTGTGTTTTTGATACTATATCTAAGAAACTATTTTCCAATCCAGAGCCGTAAAGATTTATGCCTACGTTTTCCTTTAAAAGCGTCACGGTTTTAGCTCTTATATTTAGGTCTTTGCTCCATTTTTAAGTTAGTTTTTGTATATGGTGTGAGGTTGGGTCCCACCTTACTTCTTTTGCATGGTTGTCCCAGCACCATTTGTTGAAAAGACTAATCTTTCCCTATTGAATTGTCACCCTTGTTGAAAATTAACTGACCATAAATATAAGGGTTTATTTCTTGACTCTCAGTTCTATTCTATTTGTCTTATATGTCTATCTTTATGCCAGTACCACACAGTCTTGATTACTGTAGCTTTGAGGTAAATTTGAAATACAACTTTTTTCTTCTTTCTCAAGATTGGTTTGGTTATTCTGGGTCTCTAGAATTTCCATATGAATTTTAACGTCTGCTTGTCAATTTCTGCAGACACCAGCTGGAATTTTGATAGGGATTACACTGAATCTGTGTATCACTTTGGGGAGTATTACCATCTTAACAGTATTAAGACCTACCATCTATGAACATGGAGTGTCTTTGCATTTATTTAGATCTTCTTTAATTTCTTTCAACAGTGTTTTGTAGTTTTTAGAGTACACGTTTTGCATGTCTTTTGTTAAATTTTTTCCTAAGTATTTTATTCTTTTTGAGGCTATTGTAACTTGAATTGCTTTCTTAATTTCATTTTTGGGTTGCTTACTTCCAGTGTGTAGAGATACAGTTGATTTTTGTATATTGATCTTGTATCCTTCAACAGTGCTGGACTTAGTAGTTCTAATGGTTTTTACGTGGATTCCTTAGGACCTTGAATACGCAAGATCATGTCATCTATGACCCAGCTTTTAAAAATCACAACTGTTTCCACTGCAACCATACTGTGTAGCCTGGGAAACTTATTGGGGGAAATCAGTTGACTTTTTGAGGTTATATTTAGGTAAGAAACGATTACCACTTCGTAATTATCTTTTTATAATCTTAAAAAAAAAGTGCAGCAGACTTTCAGGCTAGAAACATTTGTGGAGAAAGCAAAGTCCCCAAAAATAAACCCAAAGGCTCTTTGAGCTTATTTGGTGAAGTCTTGCTTTAAATACTATCACCATTATTTGGTGATATTATGGGAACTATAGACCTTCCAAACATAGTTTGTTTGGCACATATTGAAATAACAATGATTATACTTCGAGATAAGCACTCTAATTTGTTTTTACTTTCAAGAGGAGTGGCTGAGCTAAGAAAACTATGATTTTAAATATCCAAAATATATATCTAGTGCTTCATTTATATTTCATTGCTAATTCAGTTTTGCTTCTTTGCCTACATGACCTCAACCTGGGGGTAAGATTTTAAGACCTTGTGCTTTAGACTAGGAGAGACCTTCTAATTTTTTTAAGTTAGTAATCTGCCAAGTGATGCTTATTTGAAAGCCATCAGCAGGTGCGTTATGAATTATAGTCGTATTTATTTGTTTATTAATTTGTTTGTTTCACAGAACCAAGGGACCAAAAAGCATAAAACATTTTTCTCTTTCCTCTCCAGGACTGCAAGTTAGGAAGTTAGGTTTGAAAAGCTCAGGGAATGGTAAAGATTTAGTGATAGGATGACCCTAAGATGGACTCCTAGAGTCTTTTATGGTAAAGCTCATGGAATTTTCCATGAAAGTGAGAGTACAGAGCAGTTTTGAAAATCACTTTGGTTTTTAGTTTCTGATTTTCCAACTATATGATGGAAGGAGTACTCTTACCTCTCATTGTCTCACCAAGGCATGGAGAAATCTTACAACAATCAAATGTTAAGTGAGAAAGCTATTTGAACCTCCTAAAAGGAGAAGAGACTATTAACCTGAGATGATATTACAGTGTCTTCCAAAGTGAGGGGGGAAGTTCCAGAACCCATTGTGACTGTTGGGCTTAGAGATGTTTGTTTTCATGAATGTACAGGAAAATGTTGAGGCCAAGCATTTCGGAAAATCAGTGCCCCCGAATGACTTCTTGTAGCGGGATGAAGTATTCAGACTTAAGAATCTATAAAATATTTTCAGAGAAAAAATGTGAGATTTCCAGAGTGACAAAATTTAATATTTTAATTTCTTAAAAGAGTTGATTAGCCTTGAAAATGACTATAGAAGTATTGGTAGTTTTCCTCTTTATCAATAATAATAATGCTCATATCATTTGGTTTGTCCAGTTAGAATGACTTGGTAATCTTATGATATTTGAGTATTCAAGCCTCTGTTAGGTAAGTTAGGAGAGTGAAAAATAAATTTTGTAGAGATTGTATCAAGTGGTAAAAAACTCCAGGTCTTATTTTTCTGCAGAATTCCATGACCAACTGTTCTTCCCATAGCAACCTTTTCTTCACCACAAATGTAGCATCAAGTCCTTAGGGTTTGAAAATAATATTTGCTGCTGGCAGGTGATGCCAGCATCTGTAAGTGCCTAGACCAGGATCTGTCCTGTCTCAGTGGCTTTGGTCCAATATGTTCTGATTGGACCCTTAATTCACTTCAAAAGAAATGAACCCTTCTTCATGCTGTTGCTCTTTACTGAAAAACTCCCTCACAGGTTCATCTGAATAAATCCTCCACAGCCTTTAGGACCCAGATCAAGTTTTACCTTCTCCAGAAAGCTTTTTTTTCTCCCACTGTTGTAAATGCATCCTTCCTTAAACTTGTGTTTTCTTGCCAAGAGGAACTGTTGCTGTTTAGCACTTAATCCAGTATACTGTTTGGATGTGTTGTTTAGTTAGTTCTTGTGGATTAGACTTGGATTCAGCACCGTGTCTTCTCCTGCCCTCCTACTTCCCGCAGGACCTAATACAGTGCTCCCAGCTGTGCTGGCTAACTAAGGGCTGACATTCGTACAGTGGCCAGTGTGTTAGAACGGCTGAGAACTGAAAATGGACCTCATTCTCAGGGTTGTGTAGTTTGTAAACTGTCCAACTCCAGGGAGCACTGGTCACATAGGCCATGAAGTGAATGTCAGTCACTGGATTGTACAACTTGCATGTCCCCTTGGGTCTACAAGTGGCCTGTGTGTACACTTACTGCATGACATTAGGTCTTCTGGAGAATCTTTCCTACCTCCTTCCTTTCATATTTTTTTGTCCGTTTCAGTGGGGAGTTTAAAAACCCTTCTATAAATCTTTAGAACAACGTTTTTCAAAATGAGGTTCTGGACCCTTGAATTAGAAAAACCCAAGAGGCTAATTAAAATGCAGGTTCTTTAGTTCACTTGAATCAGCCTAGGCCTGGGGCTGGAGACATTAATAAGGAAGACTGACAATTCTTTGCACTTCACTAAAATCTTAGGAAATGATTGTTGAAATGGCTTTTCAGTAGGGTGGAAACTGTAGTGCCTCAAAGGGTTAATACCACTGTCCTTAACCAGTTGCACTATTGTAAACCTTTTCTTCCTCATTTAAGTTCAGCCACAACTTAGTGAATAGTTGCTCTATGCCCACCATTGTGCAGGCACAAGGGGAGAAGCAGCTGTGAAAAACATGGCCTTTGTTCTGAAGGTGCTAATAATCTATGTAGAAAGAAAAGATGTATAATTAATGTGTATACTCACGCAGACCTATCTGCATACCTATACAATACTATATAGAGATATCTTTTTAAAAACACATCAGTAGTTCAGGTCTGTAGGATTGACAGTTTGTAGAGTTGAAACGTGTTTTAGAGATCACATATAGCTCTATACTTCAGGGGGACTAAATTTCAATACTTCAGGCAGGCATTTGCATAAGAGAGACAAGCTCTAATGGAATAGTGGAGAAAGCTCTAGACTTAAGGTTCAAAGTTCACAGTTTTGAATTAAAGTCAGAGCTCTGGTAAGCAGTGAATGATAGTTAATTATAGGAAAAATAAGATTGTTGGTTAGAGTCAGTCACATTTTAAATTCATTTACTAAGTTTTGAGTAACCTAAATTTATTATATATATTTATAGTTTTATACCATATAAATATTAAAATGGATAATAAATGCCTTAGCTTTATATGCCAATATTGGGTTAATACCTTCTGTTACTTTTCTTTGTATTAATACATGTAATTTGCATATATTTAGCCTAAAACACATTTTTACTACATTTAATTGATTTAAATATCCAGCTGACACACCCTTTTTATAACATGCCTGCTTTTGTAAATGTCTCTCATCTTGCTTACGGTGGTAGCAGGAGATACGGAGGTCTTTTTGGGTAACTTCCTCGTCACTGCTGTGGGAGTTCCTGTTGCTCATTGTAATAGTTTGCTGGGGTTGCCATAACAAAGTGCCACAGAGTGGGTGGCTTAAACGACAGAAATGAATTTTCTTACAGTTCTGGAAGCGAGAAGTCCAAGATCAAGGTGTTGGCAGGATTGGTGTCTTTTGAGGCCTCTCTCCTTGGCTTGTAAATGACAGTCTTCTCCTTGTGTCTTCACATGGTCTTCCTCTGTGCCTGTCCGTATCCTAATCTACTTTTCTTACAAGCATGGCAGTCATATGACATTAGGCCATCCCCCCCCCCGCAACGACCTCATTTTAACTTATCTCTTTGAAGAACTTGTCTCCAAAATATAGTCATATTTAAAGTCCTGGGGGCCATGGCTTCAACATACAAACGCAACACAGCACGTAGATCTCATGTCCTATCACCTCTGAAGTCTTCTATTACAACATACCAAACCTTCATCATGAACTTCTGTCTTTCCAGCTCTATCACTAACTTCATCAAGATTTCCAGTGTTGGACTTTTTGTTCTCCAGAGTCATCATTTCTTTATGACTTTTACTTAACCTTCCATCCACCCATGTCTCCAATATTGGGTTAACACCTTCTGTTACTTTCTATAGGATGTTGAAGGAGAGGTCAAGAAAAGGAAGGACCTCGTTTTTGACAGCTATCCCATGATTATTGCATTGAAAGGTTATTTTACCAGAATGCTGGGCAGAGAGGAATCTTTTTTTTTTTTTCTTTTTTTTTTTTTTTTTTGCTGTACGCGGGCCTCTCACTGTTGTGACCTCTCCCGTTGCGGAGCACAGGCTCTGGACGCGCAGGCTCAGCGGCCATGGCTCACGGGCCTAGCCGCTCCGCAGCATGTGGGATCTTCCCAGACCGGGGTACGAACCCGTGTACCCTGCATTGGCAGGCGGACTCTCAACCACTGCGCCACCAGGGAAGCCCAGAGAGGAATCTTTATTTCACCAGCTTGGCAGAAAAATGGCCACCAAGTCATTTTTGTTTGTATATTTCTCTAAAATTTTATTATAGTATAGAAACATTTTTTATAGAGTAAAAAATTGTGTTTTTTTTTTCTTTTGGTCACATCTTTGTCATTTGAACATCGTTTCTTATTAGATCATTTATTGGTCTTGATTAGAAGATTGTGGGCCTTCCTTGAATCTATCCTGGGCCTGCTTCATACAGAGGCATAGAAATTTAGAATGGGAAAGGAGCTACAGATTATCTAGGTTAATATCTATTCTATCACATATAGCCACTAGAATAATACCTAGCACATGGTAAGTGCCTAAGAAATTTTAGCTACTATTAGTAGTAGAATTTAAACCCAAGTAATTTGACTTTCAGTTCGGTAATTCCTTCTCAGAGGTTTTAGAGCCAAAAAGAAACTTGCAGAGTCTCCTCCTACTTAGTTCATTTCATTCATCACTCCCCACTCAGATCCTCAATTCTTGATTCACTTCATTTTTCTTATGTCCTTTCTCTCTTTTTTTTCTCTTTTTTCCTAAAAGTGGAGAAGACAGAATAAATTCAAAGAAATTGAGGATTATGCTTAAAAACTTCTTATTTTATTATCCTTATCAGGGCCAGCCTGAGGTTTTCTACCATCTTTTATAAAATTTATGCCTGGCATAATGCTGATTTTTTACTGCGTTCTTCGTGCAGATACACACCCAATCTTATACTGATGGCAGCACTACTGTTTCTTCATGGCAAGACTTTTAAAATTTCTGGAAACTTTAAAAGCATGGAATAAAAACTTGTGAGTGTAAGGGTGGATGGAAGTAGGAAATTGGGGGGAAACAGTGGAAACACGTGCCAAGGTTTTTGGCACCCTTTAGAGAATTAAAGAATTTACCTCTTTTTTTAAATAGTTGCAAAGGGAAAAAAACAAGGTAGCAGGCACAGTTTGCTCATAAAAGCGAGCAGGGTTGGTAGATATATTTAAAGATGTGAAGGCCAGGACAAATTCATTAATATAATTTGTGTCCCTTTACCCTCCAAGCATACACTCATGTTGGGAGGCGGAGAGACTAGTAAATAAGAACGTGAAGCTTTAGAAAAGTAAGGTTTTTCATATTGTTGTTTTCTGTTCTCTGTCAGTCCTCTTACAGTTTTGTGGTAGAGGCTAAAAAGAGGGGAAGAATCGATACTATAGTACATTTGGTAGCCCATCTTAAAAGGGGATTATTTGGACCATTTGAGAACGTCTGTCAAGCCAGAGTGTACAGGATAAAGTTAAAGGATGGGGCTGTTGGCTGTTCTTCCTGTTACCTTTAAGTGTGGCCTGATGAGCAGTGGAACTTTTTACAGCTTAAATAGAGTCTTAGTGCTGTTGAATATATGCTTCAAGATTTATATCTAACTGATTTCTAAATCCTCAAAAACATTTTAACAGCTTGTTGAGGAGGACTATATTTAAGACTTGTGTAGTGTTCTATGTGTGTCTGTATGTATATGTGTGTTTCCTGCCACTAAAGATTGAATTATATCCCCTGTGCCTCGAAAATAATATTTGTTGAAACAAAACAGATGATGATATGAGATTTAGCTTATTACTTTGGTTTGCGACTGCCTTTTAGGGCTTTTTGTGTGTGTGTGTGTGTGTAACTTCTTGATTTTTTCCTTTTATTGGATGGCATTATTAACTTTGACTTCATGAGACTCCCAGTTCTATTTCTGCCATGATTTTATAATCTGTGTTTTTAAAGTTGAGTTACTTTTTATACAAAGAAAAGTAGCAATATCCATTTAATAACAGGTTTTATAAGGAAGAACCCGATTTGCTTTGTTTTAATCAACCTTTCCTTTCTCTTTTCAGAGGACGTTAAGCAAGTTTTTGGACAGACCACAATTCATCAACGTATTCCATTTAACTGGGATTCAGAATTTGTGCAACTACACTTTGGAAAAGAAAGAAAAAGACACCTGACATATGCGGAATTCACTCAGTTTTTACTGGTGGGTCTAGCCCTTATAAAAAGCTTAAAAGAGTGAATAGGTAGAACTAGGATCGTGATGCACATTTGCTAGCCCTGGCCAAACCATCCTATTTGGAAGTATTTCTTTATTAGTATGTAGAAACTATAGGATTAGATAGACTCTTACAGACTCTGCAGAACCCCTTCCTGCTTAAATGGAATACACATTGAGGACCCAGGAAGTCAAGTGATGTGCTGAAAGGTCACATAAATCAGGAGGGACACAATCAGAACCTGAACTCTCGGCTTATGACTGGTTCCGCCACTACTTACCAATATTTTGTTTTCCTTTGGGAAATGGACAGGTGTCATCATCAGCATCTAACCATAGCATCATTTCACCTGAGGCCTTTTTATAGACAAGACACTGGATCTAGACCTTGACTGCATATTGGAATCACCTGGGGAGCTTTAAAAACTTGTTGTTTGGGTCCCCCATCTCTAGAGATTAGATTTTGTGTGTGTGTGTGTGTGTGTGTGTGTGTGTGTGTGTGTGTGTGAGTGTGAGAGAGAGAGAGAGAGAGAGAGAGAGAGATGGAGGGCAGGGAGGGACTGCTTGGGCCTTGGGGTATTTAAAGCTTTTCAGGCACTTCTATTGTGTTGCCAAGTTAGAGAATCACTGTTCAGAGCACTAGCTGTCCGTATCCGGGGTTCAGCTCTGTGGGAGTTACCTACGTCTCTGGGACGCCCCTGGCCCAGTCCCTCCTGACTCTCTCTTTTCCCTCCCTGCTTCGTGATAATTTCACTAGGCCACTGATGATACTAACAGAAGGCTAGTAACAAAATATGATCACAGTTTAGTTTTCCTCCTGAAGCATAATTTTAAGACTGTTGATTCGGATATTGTTTAGTCACTAGAGATCAATATCTAGATATTGTATAGGTCTATGTGATAAACCACTCTTTCTTTCAGATTTTTATGCATTTGTTTTGCTTCTCTAACAATTTTATTTTATTAAATATAATATTTAAAAGGCCTGTTTAAGGGAATTAGTTTGCTGTGTTTAAGTCATGGGTCTTGAGGAAAAATTTGCCAAGGAAACCATCTTTTTCTTCTTTTTTTTAAAAATTGAAATGTAGTTGATATACAATATTATGTTAGTTTTAGGTGTACTATGTAGTGGTTTGACATTTGCATACATTCTTTTTTTTTTCCTCTTTAAAAAAAATCATTTTATTGATCCTTTACCATACAAAATTTATTCAAATTACACCCATTTGAAGTGGTAAGATCACAGCTAGAGAACAGGTTACCCTGTAACAAATCTATTTACAAAAATCCATCATAAAAGCTTTTTTTTTTTTTACATTATATTACATATTTTCTTCTTTTAACTAGCATACAACACAAAGCTAAACTGATTAGTAGTTTGCCTGCTCCCAATTTTGGGAGAAATACTTACTTTTGACAAAATCACGTACCGCATAGGAAAAGAAATTCCCACAATCTGACAGTTGCCACCCGACTCACTCTGCAAGGCATCTTCCTTCAAATTTTGCATACATTCTGACATGTTCACCATGATAAGTCTGGTAACCATCTTTCCCCATACAGAGTTATTACAATATTGACCATATTCCTAATGTTGTGTATGACATCCTCGTGGCTTCTTTATTTTATTACTGTAGGTTTATAGCTCTTCATCTCCTTTGCCTATTTTGGCCCCGCCCTCCCCATCTGCCTACCCTAAACACCTCCTCTTCTTTGTTATTAGTAACATCAGCAGTGGATATCTTGGTGGCCCTGCATCCTTCCTGCGCCTGTGACCTTGCCAGAGTCTTCTGAGGAGTGGTTGGAAGCACAGCTGTGGGGCGGAGGTGGGGGGTACAGGGACACACGTGCACCGTGCCCAGTGCTCGTTCACTCAGCATTTTGTGGTCTCCATTCTTAGGCACAGTGTATGTAATAGGTTGACTTTACTAGGTGCTTCTCTTTTTGACTTTCACTGGTATCGTTATGATATCTAAAATTTGTCACGCTTTGTAGTTTGCTTTTATTTTCCCAGTCTTTGAAAACTTAAAAAACAAGATGTCTTAAACATGCCTTTGTATTTATTTTAAAATGTGTTCATGTCTATGGATTCCCATTTGCAGTTCTATATAAACATAAACCTGATTAAATAACTCAGGTGGAGAATGGAATGTGAGTTGTTAGGTTTGTGCTCTTGTTTATACAAGACATCGCGCTGCAGTAGGAGGTGGTATTCATTTTGATGAGGAATAATTACAATAATGCTATTGAGACAGATGCCTCCAATTGACTTTATGGAACACAGCCTAATTAACTTTTAGTCTTAATGGGATGTTAGCAGTGGTAAGGATGATCAGGTTTCCCTTTAAGCAAATATCAATTATGCCGAATTGAGTCAGCTGTAATCCACTCAGCTACTTCTAGGCCTTCCTCAAGATATGGACAAGCCAGAGGCAAAGATGAGATGACTCAGGGATTACTGATTAGGTTCCCAGCTGCAGCTTGTGGGGCATTCACTTGTATTGGACTCCGTTCTGTACTGGTGAATACGCTCATCCCTCAGTGTCCGGCATGGGACAATTTTGACTTTGTAGCCAGAACGCAAGTGCTAAACTTTTACTAGATTAAAACGGTCTTGGTAGGTAATTAGGGCTTTGCTTTTGTGTCCCACTCCAGGCCCAGAGTTAAAGGAATTAATGGATGTATCATGATAGACTTGCTATGAATGCCGATGAAATGCCAGTTTTGTGTCTACCATTGGGTCACTGTCCCACTGCCCCCATTCAAATGCTTCCTTTGCTTTCTTTGAAGTCTTTTCTGAATGAAGGTAGAGCCTCAGACCTCAACTTCAAATACTTTGTTCTTTGGGGCTCTTTTCTGGATGCAGGGACCTTCTTAAGAATGTAAGTAAACGTAATCTCCTATGTTTGGGGCTCTTGCTTTATCAAGCATGTGCTCGCCTTTCTGCTGTGGAGCAGGGCTCAGAAACACAGGCACCAGCTCCCTGGCTGGCGCCAAGGTCGTGAAAGAACTGCCACCATGCATGCCACTTGCCTGTCGCCTGAGGAGGAAGAGGAGCAGCCAGCCGTAGGGTCAACTTCACAGTGCTTGTGACCTCAAGGAGCCTGTTGTTGAAAACACCGGTCAATCCCACTGAAGGGCCTAGAAGGTATCAGCCTCACACTCTTGTGTGTCAACCTGTGCTTAAGTATGTGCACGTGTTTGTGCCTGGTGAGCAGTGCAGTTCTCTGCAAGGTCAGTTTTTTTCCCTTTCATTTAAAAAATATTTTATTTTATTTTAAATTAATTATTTATTTGGCTGTGTTGGGTCTTTGTGGCTGCGCACAGGATTTTGTCTAGTTGCAGTGAGGGGGGGCTACTTTTCGTCGCAGCGCGTGGGCTCCTCATTGCGGTGGCTTCTCTTGCTGCGGAGCACGGGCTCTAGGCACGCAGGCTTCAGTAGTTGCAGCATGCGGGCTCAGTAGTTGTGACTTGTGGGCTCTAGAGCGCAGGCTTCAACAGTTGTGGCGCACGGGCTTAGTTGCTCTGCGGCATGTGGGATCTTCCCGGACCAGGGATTGAACCCGTGTCCCCTGCATTGGCAGGTGGATTCTTAACTACTGCGCCACCATGGAAGTCCTAAAAAACATTTTACTATACGGAAGCTGGTGTGAGTTTGTTATAAGCCACCACGTGGCTGTGAGGGCTTCACATGTTCGTCTGGGTACTGTCTGAGGTGTGGTGCCGGTCATGGGCATCTATTGGATGCTGAGCTGGAATGTTGTTTTCTGTGCTTTGGTTATAAAATTCATAAAGTGGTGAATCAGTTTGATATACTTGGAGCTAAATTTGTCTTGTTTGTATCTAAATGATATTGTTGAAGCAAGTAGCAGGGATGCAAAGCCTCCCTTCTAGAGTCTTGGTAGGGAAGGATTTCAGAAGGGAGTGGAGCCACAGTCCTGTTACCCCATCCTTAATACTGTTGCATCCACTGCTGCTATCTTTTTTGTGCCGGGTTCTATCATCTCCACTTAACTGCATGAGTGATGGTGTGTACGTGTGAATGTGAATATAGTTTTATACGTTGCAGTGTATGTGTGTGTATATTAAAATAGTCTATAAGCCTTTCCAACATATCTGTACTCTCAGCTCTTAGGGCAAAGCTCTAATTTTATGGTTACTAGTTGAAAAATGGATTTTAATATACTGAAAACAGTATATTTAGAAAACAGTTCTGAGAAATTTTCCTATTCTATACCTGCTGGAACTCCTGTTCATAAATGATATTAATAACATAGAACTCTCTACCCTGTTTTGAAGTGTTTTTGTGATTGTTACTCGCATGAGGCAAGCCACCCAATTCATCTAATGTTTGCTGAGGATATAGGATTTGTCAAGAGGCCTTGTGCAAAAGGCTCAGAGGTGCAGAGGTAACAACTTTTGAAATACTTATAATGTACAAGTCTGGGCGCGTGTTCCTATGTTTATTCGCCTGACAGCTCAAAAAGCACAACTACAAACAGATATAAAATGTATACCCTATGACGATGCTCTTCTATAACAAAAATCCTTAAGGGTTTGTAGCATAAACCCTTATGGCAGGTGTAAACCCAAAACCAACATTCAAAGTGTGGTTAGAGCAGCCGTCCAAAGTACAAAATTAAAGGGCCAGATACTACTATAAGGTCTATTTAACAGACCCGTTTTACGGATGAAGAGTCTGAGGCCTTTTACTTTAGAGTCTCTTAGCAGTATCTCATCTGTGATTTCGATTTGCATTTCCCTAATGACTGATGATGTTGAGCATCTTTTCATGTGCTTGTTGCCACTTGTACGTTTTCTCTGGAGATGTGTCTGTTCAAATCCATTACCTTTTTCTTATTGGATGGGAGTCATAGGCAGTTGTGAGCACAGAGTGAAAGAAAAGCCTCTTAAGTTTTTATGCCAAATTATTCTGTAGAGCAGTACTGAGAGTCACTCTCAAAAAAAGAAGTCATAATAGCAACAACCTTTATAATTTACAAAGTGGTTTTAAATATCCTGTTTCTGATGCTAGCATCCCCCAATACCCTGAGAGGTAATTATAGTTAGTTCTGTTATATACAAAAGAATAAACAGACTCTAGGGTAAAATTTTGCATTTACAGGTAATTTTACGGGGAAATGCTCATGGTTTTCAATGGGGTCCCAAAGGAGTACCCCAAAAGAGTACAGACCCGCTGTTCTAGAGCTTAACTTCTTCCATAAGATCACAGACATGTGAGGGATTAAAAAATATGATGCCATTACCACTGTACTCCACTATGTTGTCTCCAGGGCCATGGCTATGAAGTTAGTTTCTCTTCCTGGAAAGGGCCATGTTTCTGAATGGGGATGTACAGTCATGCATTGCTGGACATTTAGCATACCTGATCCCGGCCATTAATTGCCAGATAATGATTATAAAAAAGCCATAGTAGGGGGCTTCCCTGGTGGCGCAGTGGTTGAGAGTCCGCCTGCCGATGCAGGGGACACGGGTTCGTACCCCGGTCCGGGAAGATCCCACATGCCGCGGAGCGGCTGGGCCCATGAGCCATGGCCGCTGAGCCTGCGCGTCCGGAGCCTGTGCTCCGCAATGGGAGAGGCCACAACAGTGAGAGGCCCGCGTACCGCAAAAAAAAAGAAAAAAAAAAGAAAAAAAAAAGCCATAGTAGGGGTACGTGTTACGGTTGTTTCCAGTTTTATTTTATTATTACTATTTTTTTGGCCACACCGCACGGCTTGCAGGATCTTAGTTCCCCAACCGGGGATCCAAGCGTGGAGTCCTAGCCACTGGACCGCCAGGGAATTCCCCTCCAGTTACTTCTTGATAATGATTTATAATCATGGGTATATATTTCACATATAATTATTACAGTTTAAAAATCATCTACACATAGGAGTTTCTAACGGCTCTGGTCTCAGGATAGAAAAGTCTCAGATTACTTCCCAATGCGATATGCTTGTTAACCAGAAAACTGTTGCTGTTAACTACCTCTTCTGTAGCATTTTCCAGCCTTAGAGAGTGCTTTGGCTTGTGTTGGTCTTTACAATTGCCTTAGGTGTTAAGCAGTTGCTATTGTTTCTGTATGAAAGATGAGCATGTAGAAGCTTGGAGGAGTTTTTTGTTCGAGATGAGACAGGTGGAATAGAAGTTGGTTTTAATTTTCCTAAATCTGTAGCAGTGTTTTCAAATTTTGTGTAAAATGTTTCTGAAGTGATTTTAAAAGGCGGTGCCCTGGGCCTCTGTCCCCACCAAGGGTCTGATTCAGTAGGTCTGGATAGGGCCTAAGAAATAGCCTTTCAAACAGGCGTCCTGAACTGTGATGTTCCAAATGGTCCGAGGGCCACATGTTGAGAAACATTGGTCTAGATGACAAAACCCTGACTGTTTAAAAGCACAGAATCTGGTGTTCAGGTCTCATCCTAAGGCTGATGGGGAGCTAGGAGAGGCAAACATGATGAGATTGATGTTTCAGAAGGACTGCTCTGGCTGTTGTGTGGACAGTCAAATGGAGAGGGATCTGACTGGGAGAGGGAGACCATCTGGCCATTCTCCAATCCAAGAGAGAATAACTATGGCTTGGGTTGGATGGTGATGGTGATGAGCTAAAGAAAATGGGTTCAAGAAAAGTTCAAGACATGGGCCTGACCAGGCTTGGTGGTCTGTTAGGATGGGGACAGTAAAGGATATGCAGAACTCATGGTTCACTCCTGGATTTTAGGCTTGGGCAAGTGGGAGGATGGTGGTGATTTACCAAGACTGGGAGCACAGGGGGATGGGATGGAGGACATGTTGGTGAAGGCCTGTGAGGAGTGCTTTGCATGTAATCACCACTGATCATTTCATGGAGCCAGGAAGTTTCTTCTGTTTTCAGAGCCCTTCCTCCTCTTACTGTAGGAAGAAGAGTCACGCACAAATCAGCCACGCTCTAAATTGGTGACAAGGCCAGATTTTGAAGGCGGGATTCCATTAGTTAGCCAAGAAATGAGATAGCTGGCTTGGGAGGGAGTGGGGCTAAAAATCCTCTCTAATATCTTCTCATCAAATAGAGTTTAAGGGGCTTCCCTGGTGGCGCAGTGGTTGAGAGTCCACCTGCCGATGCAGGGGACATGGGTTCGTGCCCCGGTCCGGGAAGATCCCACGTGCCGCGGAGCGGCTGGGCCCGTGAGCCATGGCCGCTGAGCCTGTGCGTCCGGAGCCTGTGCTCCGCAACGGGACAGGCCACAACAGTGAGAGGCCCACGTAAAGCAAAAAAAAAAAAAAAAACAGAGTTTAAGAATGAAGTTGTCTGATCCAACAGAAAGTCCTCATCACAAGGGTGTGAGTGTTTTACCATAACTTTATTCAGGTCCTCCTTTTGTCAGGAGATGGATGATGAGACCCAGAGAGGTGAATCGTAGTTGGTAGAGCTAGGAGTAGAACCTGGGACTCAGAGCTGTGTCTGGTGTCCCGACCAGCCATTCATGTTTGTTAGGACCCTTGTCATCAGATCACGTGAGCCCCAAGCTAGCCCTGTTGGATGCCAAAGCATATGCATGCAAATAAGGCAACTGAACAGTTTTGGTTCTTTTCGTTAAATCAAACCAACCAGTATTTTGGCTTATGGGTCAACAATGGCATACAGACCAACCCAAGTCTTCTGTGTGAAATGGACATTTTGGTTTTCAGGTTCTGCGCCCTAGAGAGCAGAGTTCTGTAAGTCAGCAGCCCCAGGTGCTGGTGGTGTCCCACCACCAGCGTGTCCCTCTGAAGGCCAGAGATTTGCTGCTCCTAGTAGTGAGCTGTTCTGAGTCACAGGGTTGCGACTATGTATGTCAGGGTATCCTGGTTTAAGGCAAAACTTTCAGCACAAAAGGCTGTGTTGTTAAAAAAGGAATTGTTCCCCCTGCCAGCCCAACATCACCACCAAACAAAAGAAAACATAACCTTCATCCATGGCAACATCAAATTCTCAAGCTTTGGAATTGAAAGAGCATTTCAGGTGTTAACAAAAAACAATCCTTTGTGGTAGAACTTACTGAAGCCACAATTGTTTAAACAGGTCAGTGGACCACTAACAAAGTCCTTACTTAGGATTGAGTAACCCAAGCCATTTGTGCACCCCCCCACCCCGGGTACCCCAACTTGCCATCTGTATTAGTTAAAATATCTAGACCCTGGATCTTTAGTAGCCAGAGACCATGATTATATTTGCATTCTTAACGTGGGTGTGATTTTTATGTTGATTTTAAGTTGGACCAGATGGGGTCTGTGATACAGCTTTGGTACTGCTTCATAAATACAGTACCACTTGATGTTCCAAAGTGAAATAACAAGTAAAGGCAGCTAATGTTGTTTTGCCCTCAGCTTCTCCAAGAGATGAGATTGTGTTTTGTGTCCAAATGGAAACCACTGCTAGTTTGGCGCCGAGTGACCAGAGATGGGGGAATAGCCTGGTCACTTGGAGAATTAGACACAGGATTCATTTCATTCGCACTGCACTTTCTGCTCTCTGGGCAAAGGAAATCAGAATTCATTGTGCTTTTGTGTCCGTGGTGTTCATCAGCTAGCTGTTTTGTTGAGTAGCCTGTTGTGCAGGCTTTTACAGTAACATCCTGGTGAAAATGAACACACCATATAGCTGTTACCCACTGTGAAGTTTAACGTTGAATCAGAAGAGCAAGGAAATTGAGATGGAAAAGCTCTGTACTGGTTGTTGTCAAGGTGTTGCTGTGTGTGCAGTGTCACATGCGGCACTGCTACTAAAGACCCTTTTAATTAGAGACCCCACCCAGTGAATTGGAGATGAAATTTCACGCTGAACTCTGGAAGTCTGACTGCATAGGCTGAATGTGGGGAGCACAGAAAAATGTTGAGAATGGGAACTACTTATCTCTCTACCTATTGCATTGCCAAGTTCCATTTTTCACTCAGTTTAAAAATATGTGGATCTTTATTTTAACTAGAATTTTTTCCTCTAAATTAGCATAGGATTATGAAAATGATACTTATATATTAAATGGTAGAGGTTCTGATACTTGATGTAATATAGAATTTATTTGAAATAGGGCCAAATATAATACCATATTTTATAAGCAAACCTTCTTTATACATTTTTATTCCTCATTTTCATAAATAATTACCTGCATTTTCCCCAGAATTCTTCTACCACCACCCCTAAAAAGGAATTCTTTTGAATTATATCTTTGTTGATAACCCGTGATTAAAGTTTTAGATATATATTTTTTAATTTCAAAACTCTACAAAACACAAAAATGCAAAGTAGTCAGGGGTGTTTTTTGGTGTTCTTGGCTTTATAATATAAGTCTAATATAAATCATCTGGATCTGCTGCTTGTTTTGAGGGTCTGTTGGTCTTTTTTTTTTTTTTTTTTGGTTCCTGATAAATTGTTTTCAGGCTGAAGCACGAACTTGCGCGTCTGAATAAAGGTGGAGAGAATTTTTGCATTCAGAATATACCCACTTGAAAATTGGAGATTATTAAGGAAATGACAGGCCTGGAACTCTTAGAAGCATGAATGTTAAACCAAAAGTGGTGTAACCCCTATATATGTGTATTTCTGTACAGCTAGCAACTCTGAAGAGTTTGATTTTTTTTTTTTCCCC
The DNA here is from genome assembly GCF_964374135.1 of Grampus griseus. Classification (NCBI taxonomy): domain Eukaryota; kingdom Metazoa; phylum Chordata; class Mammalia; order Artiodactyla; family Delphinidae; genus Grampus; species Grampus griseus. The sequence goes on along the minus strand of NC_139003.1, from coordinate 59,082,698 downwards.
CTCCTGCAGCATTCTGAATGGGTGTGTTAAAGTAGTTGGAAACTGCTACAGTAGAAGCCTAGTCCATTAATCATCACGTACCGGAATAGAGGGAACAGAAAACAGCTCACTGGCAAATGTAAAGAGAAACTGGGCCTCCTTTCACGTGTTGGAGCCTTAGAGGTGGCCGTCCAGCTCCTTGCTTTGTGACCTCCTGGCCTTAGGTGAAGGAGAGCCCTTTCTCTTTACAGTCCTTCCTGGCTCCATCAACAGCGTTTAGGAAGCGCCCTGTGGCCTGTTACTGATAAGAGCTCTCTTGGGAGAGCCGTGCCTTCATTCCAGCTCTCTGGGTTTTCCACAGGGTCTCAGGCCATCGATTTTATTGTCTGTACTCATTTAGGTATTGCTTCCATTTTTGTCATCTGCCTGCTCTTCCTATGCGTTGTAGGATGATCTCATCCATTTTTGCAACTTTTTTTTTTTTTTTCCTTTTGGTTTTTGGTAGGCCTTCCCCTAAAAGGAACGGGCAGTCCACGTAGGATAAGGGTATGGCTCTGGAGCCAGACCGCCCGGCTGCATATCCAGTTTCATCCTTAGCGTCATTCGACCCTCAGCTGCTCTTTACCTAATTTTTCCATCTACAAAATGGAGGTGGTGGGTAATCCCACCTTATAAGGTTATTGAAAGATGAAGCAGGAAAATGCAGCTGTCCCTGGAGCATAGCCTGTGCTTAACAACAGTAAATGTTAGCCTTTGGGGTTTTTTTTTCCCCCTAAAATCCTGTTGTCTGCATTTCTCAGATTTACATTTCGACCTGTACCTCTGGCTTTCTTTTGTTTGTAGCTGGAGGCAAAGCTTATCTCACTCCAAGTTTCTCCCCGTGGTCAACTACCTCATCTCTTTCCCCTTAAGTATTTTCTTTTGTGGCAGATTCTCCTATCTCTCCCATCATCCAAGGTGAGAATTCTTTAAGAAACTCTTGTTCCATTTTTATATATAAATCACCACCCAAACTTTTCTTAAAATCTCTTTTCCAGTTATCTGTCCAGATCACTTATGATCCCCTTGCTTATGGTTTTACCCATGGCAGCATACGTTAGTGGTTGGAATCCGACAATACTTTGGTAGAGATCTCAGCCTCTCCCACCTGCTAGCTGTGTCACGTTGGACTAGTTACTTAACCTCCCTAAGCTTCGGGTGCCTCTGGGAGATGAAGGTGTTATCACTTCACAGGATTGTTGTGAGGCTTGAATGAAGTCCTGTCTTTGAAGTTCGCGGCAGAGCCCCTGGCCTGTAGAAGTGTTCAGGCACTCAGCTGTTACTGTTATCCTCCACTCTAACTGGTCTTCGTCTCTGTTCCTGTTGTTGGTTCAGAATGACTTAGCAGAACTGTTCCTTACCTACTAGGTGATTTTTTTAAAGACTCCAAGAACTTATATTGGAACTGACTTTAGAGGTTTTTAAACCATTCACCTTGACCAAAATCAAAGCTACTTTTTATTAAGTGCCGGTCGCACGTGACGTCTAGTTTTTACCACTCGGTGCAGTCAGGTGTTGCTGAGGCTCTGAGATATAAACACACTTCCCTAAGCCCTCCCAGCTAGGAGCGCCATGACTGATACTTGAACTCTGCCCATTCCTGTCCCAAACTTCAGATTTGTCATTATAACAGATTGCTTCCACAACCCCTTGTATAAAATGAAATAAAATAGAATATGAAAAAATAAAAAAATAAAATTCCTTGACGTATGTTTCTCAGCCAGTAGTTGAACAGGTATTTCCAGTGACTGGGAACCCCCTACTTTGCAAGGTAGCCCATTTCATTGCTGAATAGTCAGGTTAAATACTTCTGTGTTTTGTGCTGAAACCTGATCCCTCTATCTTCTCTCCATTGATTTTTTTTTTTCTTTAAGAAATACAGAGAACCAGTCTAACTTCTTTTTTACCTGATAGTCCTTTCAACCTTTAAATATTTGAACGTAACTATTGCGTCTCCGTCTCCCATTGTTCTCTCCCCCGCACGAAGGACGAGTTTCTCCATTCTGGTCCCTTTCGTTTTGGAAATGAACGGTAACTACCCATGCTCTAGACACCATGCATACCAAAAGCTCGCCGTCCCAGCTTTACCCCTCTGGACTCAGATCTAGGATGCTTCACTGTCTTGGTAGCCTTGAATAGGGTTAAGGTTTTCCTTAAACAGCTGTAGAGGTGCCAATGGAGAGCTTTGATGTTAAGTCAGTCTACCGTGAGTAGTGAGCCTGGCTCTTTGTTTCAAAGGTCACTTATTCTTGAATTAAGTATTTATAGAGTACCTGTATGTTAGCTCCCCTCCAGACCTCCTTATTGGTCTTTCTCCTCCTCAATCTCTTGAGGTCGTGAGCAAGGCTGGGAGAAGGCCCTTTAGATTTGGTTTCTCTCCTCCATGATCTCTGCTATTGTTAGGAGGACAATCCTGGTGTTTGAGAGCGCATCAGAGACTTTTGCCTTAATGAAAAAGTTTGGGGAATTTTATTGTTTTCTCGTGAAAATAAGCTACAGAAAAATCTAGAGCACTGGCATACTTTAAAAGCAAATTGAATGTTTATCTTCTTATAGCTATGAAGACTCCTAAGTGTCAAATAATATTTTGTAATCAAATTCCCGACAGCAGCATTATCCAGGCTTCCCATGCAGTGTAGTGGGGTATTAGGAGCAAGGTCAGTGCAGCAGGACTGCCTGGCTTTGAATTCCAGCTTTGCTGCTTCCTGTCAGTGAGACGTTCGTTTCCTCAACTGCTACAGTGGGGTTAATAATAGTTCCTGCCTCATAGGGTTGCTGTGAGCATTAAATCAGTTTATCACTACAAAGCACTTTAGAACACTGGCAGGTAATGTATGCTTACAAAATGCTGTTATCGTGGCTGTTTTATCATTTGAGGTAATAGTTTTCATTTCCTCACCCAGAAGAAGAAATAGTCATGACATAAACAGATGTTCTTCAGAAGGCAACCCCATCTTCAGTAAGCTACTTTTAAGTTTGGGGAGACACATAGCTAAACGTTTTTACTATACTCGACTATTAGAGAACTACCTGGATCCACCTTGTTTTTCATGGAATTTAGTGTCCCCAATCTTTAAGAACTGTTGGAAATGTGTTCTCAAGTTGTCCTTTGTTAGGGTTAGAAGTGCTTTTGTACCGTGATTGCGAGATTCCTGCTACTAGATGTTTAATCGTGCACAGAAGTGCGTAGTGATGCCACTTGTCCCCATTACAGACTCACCCCCTGTCCTGCAGTGGGAGCATCATCCCCACTTGGGTGTCTGTTTCCCAGTTAGACATTCTGGATGGATTGGTCTTAGTGTTCCGGCTTCCTGCTCTCTGAGGAGTTGGAGTGACCAGGGAAACTGATACTGCTTTTGATATAATGTTCTGAGGAGCCCCGAGACTATTTCAGTTATAAACTAGGGGAAGTGGTAAATAACTGAACGCACTTTCTGGTATTGTTGAGAGTAATCTTGGCTTGCGATAGCTTTAGCAGTGGGTCTAGCGATTCAAAGACTGTGTTCATTTACTTTCAATTGAATACATACTGTGGTCATTTTTCACTACAGGGTGTTTAACAGTTGGTTTCATCCTTCCTTTTAAATTGGAGACACTTGTACAGAGGACCCCTTTTTGTTCAATACATTGTAATTTGTTCACTCAGTTGGTTTTATACAGTACCTGTCACTGAAGATTATGTCCATGGTTTATTGAGTACCTGCTATATCTAAAGCATTCTGCCCACACCGTAAGTAGGATGAGCAGGACACAGTCTCTTTTTCCTGGCAAGGCGGGGGAAAGACAGGAATGTAAATAACTGATTATAATATAGGATGGAGTAAGACAAGCCTTATAATTGCGGTTCAAGCAGGAGGCCGCATGATCAGATCAGTTATTTTCAGTTAGGAGGCCTGGTTATATTTACCTAAGTGGTGGCATTTGAGCCACCAAGTGGTAGGATTTCAGGAGCTAGAGCAGAAGGCTATAATCTCCGCCAGGTGGAGGGGAGAGTGTGGACAAAGGCCCGGATGTGTGGAAGTTTGTCCATGCTGGGCATGGGGTGCCCTAGACCAGGCTGAGAGTAACTCCTTGTAGGGTCTGGAGAGCCTTGCTTTGGAGATAGATCTTTACGATGAAAGGTTTCAGCTGAGGGTGACTGAAGTCAGATTTGAGATGCTGAAAGGCAGCTGTTGATGTGTGCAAGGTGGATGCAGAGGTCAGAGAGGAGTGCCAGACTGACAGTTGGGCCCATGGTGGCCATTCAGCCGTGGTCTGAGGAGGCCTTGAACCAGTGGTCAGGAATAAAAAGGAAAAGATGCATTTGACTGAACTTTCAAAGGTCCAAGTGGCTTAATGTAGTAACTGGTTTACTCTGGGGGAAAGGAAGCTGGAAAAATTGAAAATGACAGGTTTCTAGGGTAAGTGACCGGGAAAACAACATGCTAATAATTAAGCTTTGAACATGGGAGAAGGACCAGGTTTGAGGGCTGGGTGGGAGACATATAGTAGCGGATTTAGCGACGTGTAATTTTATGGCCTTTACAAGATACCCCCATGAGTATATTCACTAAGCAGTTAGAAATTCTGGCGCAGCAGATAGGAGTGAGAGGCTTGGATCTGGGAGTCAAGCCCTATAAGAAATCTCATAAGAAGACCTAGCGGGGGAGGTCTTTGCCTAGGAGAGTTGAGTGAGAAGACCTGAGGACAGAGGGCTGACACGTGCCTCCTATTTAAGGAGCGAGTGGAAGAAATACTAGAAAGATGAGGGTCCCAGACGAGAGTTCCAGGCCGGATCAACACTGGCAGATGCTATAACCGAGAAGAGGCTTTTGAATAGGATAAGAACTCTGATTCTTATTATTGTTTTGTCTTTAAAAATGTTTTATTGTAGACACTTTCAAACCCCATAAAAGTAAGGATAAAGATATGATGACCCACTGTGTTCCCACTATACAGCTTCAATTATTATCAATATAGTCTTCCTTTATCTCCCCACCTCTCTGTGGGAAGAGAAGGGAGATAGGGTACTTCAAGGCATTTTCAGATTCATGTCATTTCTCCCACACTTTAGTTTGCACTACTTCATGAGGACAGTTAGTTTTCATAAAACTGTAAGTCATTATCTCACCAAAGTTAAAAAAAAAAAAGTTAATTCCTCAGTATCATCTAATAAAACTTTTAAATTTAAATAATTTAAAGTCCCTGAAAGCCACATCCGGGATGCCTTTTAATTTCATAGACATTAGATCTCACTCTAAGGGCCCATTTGGGAAATGGACAGAGTGTCTTGAGGAAGAGAATATAATACTCTCTGCAGAAGGGATGCTTCTCCTACATAGCACATGATGGGTTTTGACGGGAGACTGTGTTTTATTTTTTGATACACTTATCCCCTGAGAATAGCAATAGAAATCTAAGGTTGGGCTTCCTGTCCTTAGATCATATGAATTAAAACACATATCCAATGGCACTGCCACAGTTTTGCCACCTCTGTTGCATGTACCATCCAGTCCCTAATTCTAGAGTATTGGTCCTCAATCGGGACATATGGTCCTCTCTGGAGACATTTTTGATTGCCATGGCCTTGCGGAAAAGGGGCTACCAGCATCCAGTGGAAAGAGGGTAGGGATGCATAGGACAGCCTCCATAACAAAGGCTTAACCTACCCCAAATACCAACAGTGTCGAGGAATGGCATATTCCTGAGCAGAGCCACCCTTTTCAATCTGCTGTTACATCACATGTGTGTGAACCAAGTTACCGTTAAACATTTTTCTCTGTTCTTTGGAGAGAGGTTAATGTCCCTGTAGGTGTTTTTCCTTTGATCATCTGCGTCCCCTAAGCAAGGTTTGTCCAGACCTTTGAGCCTGCCAAGCTTCATTCTAGGTTTTATTTTCCTTGTGTCTTTGGACTAGAGCAGAACATGGAAGTGATTTGGTTTCTTTGGGTAAGAAATTGAAGGAATGTACTTTCTCAAGACGTGTTCACCAGTCTGAACAAAGTTCTCTCTTTGGAAGGAGATAACTTGGGAGTGCTATTGAACAAGTGTGGGGCTTAGTAAATCAAGATATAATGTATATATTTCTTCACTCCGATTTGAAATTGAGCAGTCATTGGTAGTAAATGGGAAACATAAATGAAGTACTTCACCTTCTTTGTTTGCAGGAAATACAATTGGAGCATGCGAAGCAAGCCTTTGTTCAAAGGGACAATGCCAGGACTGGAAAGGTCACAGCCATTGACTTCCGAGACATCATGGTCACCATCCGCCCTCATGTCTTGACACCTTTTGTAGAAGAATGTCTTGTAGCTGTAAGTTGTTTTTTAATTTCTATTGGAGTATAGTTAATTTACAATGTTGTGTTTGTTTCAGGTGTGTAGCAAAGTGAATCAGTTACACATATATCCACGCTTTTTTAGATTCTTTTCCCACATAGGTCATTACAAAGTACTGAGTAGAGTTCCCTGTGTTATACAGTAGGTCCTTATTACTTATCTATTTTATATATAGTAGCGTGTATATGTCAATTCCAATCTCCCAATTGATCCCTCCTCCTAGGTTGTAACTTGCCATAATGAAATAGCTTATTCTACCTGGTGTAAGCTCAGTAAATAAGGGATTGTAAGAGCAGGTCTTACAGATGATGTTTAAACACTAACATTTTTTTATTTTCTTAGTGATATTGCATCCATTACCAAACTTACAGAGAGTGCTTTGCCAGTTTTAGTGGGTAGGTTAACTTGTTACCTGGATGATATGGACTATCTTAAAGAAATGTATTAACTGGCTTTTTTAAAAAGGAAAAAACAGACATATAATCGCATATTAATTTGCTTTATATTTTGAGGTATGTCAAATGCTGATCTTTGCTTTTACCTGTTCTCCAAGGCAAAGTGGTTTTTGTAAGCAGGTAGTGCGCATAGATATGTTTGAGGTGTCAGCAGAACAGGAACTCTAACCCTTGGATTCACTCATTCATTCAGCATGTGTGTGGAGGCGACACTGGCACATGCAGTGGGCGGAGCCTTGCTGTCCTGTGTCGTGGAGCTTCCCTCCTAGTGGATGTCCAGCCACTCTGCTCCTTCATGGACCCTGAGGGTGTCCTGGAACATTCTGTGGTGGTGGTTCCCAAGCCTTGGTCACGGAGCTTAAGAATCATCAGGGATAGTTATTAAAAGTGCGGATTCTGGGCTTCCCTGGTGGTGCAGTGGTTGAGAGTCCACCTGCCAATGCAGGGGACACGGGTTCGTGCCCCGGTCCGGGAAGATCCCACATGCCGCGGAGCGGCTGGGCCCGTGAGCCATGGCCACTGAGCCTGTGCGTCCGGAGCCTGTGCTCCCCAACGGGAGAGGCCACAACAGTGAGAGGCCCGCGTAACGCAAGGAAAAAAAAAAAAAAAAGTGCGGATTCTGAGGTCTCTTCCAAGCCTACCCATTCACCATCCACAGGTGGTAAGGTCCTAGAATCTAATTTCTGAGGCTTCCTAGGCAATTGTGATGATCCCCCAGATTTGGGACCCTTATGCAATGGTAACTCTTCCTTTGTTAATCCCAGGGAGAGGGCTTTTTGAGTGTTTTCACCATCACCTGAGTTTGCCCCAGTGCTTACCATAAGGGGAGCTTTTCATTTTTCCTCTTTTTCTTTCTGGTCTCTCTCTTTGGAGATGCGGTGATCTGACAAGGCCTTTTCCACTCCGGCACTGTGTTAATCTCGCTCCTTTTCTTGGCCCCCCCTTCGCTATCCCAGCTCTCACATCAGCTATTTCAAACAAGTAGTAAGTGAAGATTTATGTGGTTGTTACCTTATAAAGAAGTGCTTTCCTAATAAAAATATTTTGCCTTGTTAGGGAAGGCAAGATATTTGAAACCTCAAACTGAAGTTCCATTCATAATGGACATGCTGTTTTCCTTGTCCCCGTGAAGAATTATGGTTTCTTACAAATTCTGATTATCAGAATTCTGACCAGTCTTAACCCTCATCAAAGCGTATGACATCTCATAATTTTACCATAATATGCTTGTTTGCTAGAAATCCTACCAATATAAAGTCTGTACTTAATGCTGATTTATTACTACTTATAAGTAACATGACAAATCATGATATTAATGTTAGATTGACCACTTTTCTTAGTATGTTTGTGTTGGTATAATAGAGTTTTGCATGTATAAGTATACACATGTGTGCATGTGTATAATAGAGTTTTGCATGTCTAAGCTTTTAAGGATTGCTCATTAGATGAAATAAACAAACTTATAAAACATTTCCAATTGAAATTTGAACTCTGTAAATTACTACTGGTTCTGTTGTTATAATCCTACACATGTATTTAGTTTTCTAGGACTTTGTGGAGAGTACAAGTTCTGGTCATGATTAGTTGCAGTTACTTCTAAAAATCATTTATAGCTTTTTTTTAATGTGAAAGAAAAATGCTTATAAACATTTCTTTCTATACATGCTTTCTTGATTACTTCCAAAACTAGCATTTGATGTACATACTTCTGAATCTTCTTCATTCTATAAATGCTTTGTTTATTTTTCTTCTCCCCCCTCCTATTTTCAACTTATTTGAGGCTGCTGGAGGTACCACGTCCCATCAAGTTAGTTTCTCCTATTTTAATGGATTTAATTCACTCCTTAACAACATGGAACTCATTAGAAAGATCTACAGCACTCTGGCTGGCAACAGGAAAGATGTAGAGGTGACTAAGGGTAAGTGAGAATCTGAATTCTTGCCTGCAACTATCTTGGTGAGTTATTATTAGGGTAAAGAAGACAACTAGGAGTTTATGTTATAAATTTTTCTGTCCCACTGACACATATTAACCATATGGTACATGTGTGTTCTCCACCCTTAGATCAGACAAAACAATCTTCAGCACATTTTAAATAAACCCAAGACGGTCTTTGAATGAGGGAACCATGTAAAGTTTCTTAAATGTTTTCAAATCTTACTAAAACCTGAGCTAAATTGGCATCCTCTAAAGTGACCTTCAAAAGTACACAAGGAATTCCATAAACTTACACTGCTGACAGTGTGTGTTGATTGACTATCTCTGATCAAGATATCAGCATTTTAATGAGATTTTTTTTTTTTAAACAGAGAATTCCCTTCGGAATTCCACAGCTTCATTAATATTACGTCCTGGGACCTATGCATATTGAGTTTCATATCTCCTTCCTGGTTTTCCCTGACCCGCAATTTGAATGGCTTCCTGTGTCATTTATTCAAAGCCTTTGGATGACACCAAGCTTTTAGAGTCAATATTAGAGAAACTATTCTGTACACTTTTTCCAGATAAAGGAAAGAACTGCAAAAATTCTTACCCTATTTGGATTGACTTGAATTCTACGACTGTTAATAATAAAGTTTGGTGATGTTCGCTCATTCCTGTGCCTTGAGTTAACGCTGCATTTAGCGGCTATTCCTTCTTGAATCTTTCCCTTTTAACTCTTTTTCCATGCAGAGGAGTTTGTTCTGGCAGCTCAGAAATTTGGTCAGGTTACACCCATGGAAGTTGACATCTTGTTTCAGTTAGCAGATTTATATGAGCCACGGGGGTAAGTTGCTCTTTTTTTTTTTTTTTTTTTTTAATTAGCTTAATAAAGGGAGGTTAGGAGGTGGGGTAGGAGGACCGCAGCAAACCTGGAGAAAAAGAAGCCATATTAAAGATGACTCTGAAATATGGGAAACAAGAAAAGAAACGTTTTAAAATTCCATAATGTAAATTTTAATAAATTTGTATTTTGTTGTTGCTTGTGCTCGCTTTTCCCTCTAGACGTATGACGTTAGCCGACATTGAAAGGATCGCTCCTCTGGAAGAGGGAACTCTGCCCTTCAACTTGGCCGAGGCCCAGAGGCAGGTGGGTAAAAGGGAGCACACTTTCTTCCTGGTGTTTCTTTGATAGGGTCACCCAACCCCTTTTCACGTGCAGTTGCCTTTTGGACACTGGTCTCTGACCTACCATTTCTTTGTTTTGCACCAAAAATCCAGACCATTTCAAAAGACTGGAAAGAGAAATTACTTAGAGATATTCTGAGAAACAGATAATTGGCATTTGCTTTTCCTGTGAAAGATGGGGTGATTTCTTAACCGCCTTAGAAGCCTAACCCTTCCAAAAGAGGCAGAAGATCTTCTTCCCTCAATCTTGTGCTGGGAGAGGTGGGACTGGAGTCCCGTTTTGGTGTCACCGTCCCAGCGTCGTGTTGTGAAATGAAAGCTGGGCTCTGCCCCACAGAGAGGTACTTCATCAGGGCAACGCCCAACTGCCATGCCTGCCGGTTTTCTGAATATCAAAATGAGATAATTTTGTTTAGTCTGGAGTCATAGTTTGAAGGCTTTTAGACCTATTTTCTTTGTGAAAGGACTCATAAGTTATGTGGAAACAATTTGAGGAATGCTAAATTTTATTTTATGGTTAACAGAAACCAACCTCTTGAATTTGTGGAAGTCAGAAACCGAAGACCTGGGACCTCTTACATTTAACTCTTACTCGGCTTTCTATAGGTCAGGGTTATAGAATAAAAGCCTCCAGAGCATGTGTTGTGCTTACATGGTGTTTGTAAAATAAATCCACTCACAGACGAGCATCGTTTTAGAAAAATACCTCCTTTAAGGCAAAGCCATCTCCGAATCCTGTGAGACTTAACAGTTTTTGGCTGGGAGCTCCGGGTCTGTACAGAGACGCCAGTTTGACCACAATGGGTTGATGCGGGCTGCATTTTTAGGACGGGCAGGCCTCGGGCCAGGACGCCCTCCTTTCAGCTCTTTCCCACCCGATGGCAGCGGCAGGTTTTGTGTGCAGCGTGTAACTCAGAACGGTGGGTGTGCACTCAGTAAACCGTAACTAGGCACCTCTGGAAAACCAGCTGGCTGCCGTTAAAAGAGGAAGCCGATTTCCCTGAGTGCAGGAGAGAGAACTGTATAATCACGTGCAGAGGTGGAAGCAGCTCCGCTCTCCCCCGCTTTGATTTTTAAACACTGCTTACCAGATGATGATCTCTTCGTCTCTGTGCTACTATCTCCTGTAGAAATTTGGGGATTAAGAAAAAGGAGAGAATTTTTTTTTTTTTTTTTTTTAAAGATTCCTCCTGTTCTCCAGCTGGCAGTGGTATCCCACAAGTTTTCCTCTACGCACTCTGCAGCTTTTGAGAGTTTCAGATGATGGGTGCTTGTGGATCCTGGCCATGAAAGGGTTAGACGAGATTGATGAGATTTATAGGAGGAAATGATTGGCTGCTGCTTAGAGGTTTAGAGCAATTCACTGGGGGCTTGCCTGGAATATTCTTTACTATGTGAACCCCAGTGGGCCTGACAACATCGACACTCTCAAGCAATGGAGGTCATCTACCTGGTAGGCTAGGTGCCAACATTTATCCTCCACAGAGTGCAGGAGGAGGAGTCTGTCTTGTGTCGTTCTGTGAGCACACCACATTTCTAGCTTTAGAAAAGTTAAATGAAAGTCTGGGATTTCATTTATTTTGTCTTTGGATGAGTTAGAGATAGTGGTAGGTTCCTCTCCCCACCAACCTATTATTTTCAAAGTATTTTCACTCACTGTTTTGATGCCAGCACCTTTCTAAGTACTGCATATTTATATCCGTGTAAATAAAACAGTGCCTTTCCAACGGATGCTTCTGTCAAAATGAAGTTACTATGGTTAACAGATATAGATGGAAATCATCCATCTATACGGAGATAGCGTTGGATGCACCCCGTGGAATCTGCAGAAGAGATGTTTTACTTTCTTAAAGATGCATATTTCTATGTAAAGCTGTTTTCAGTTAAATAACTTTGAAGGAGATTCCAAATTATCTCATTGTATTAGAATTGTGCTACATTGACAGCAACTAAAACTCAGTGGGTTGATAGCTGGGATTGGTCATTATTTTCATTGTTCACTGATCTTAATTATCGTGGCTTTTGAAAAAACAAGTGTTACTGAATGTATTTATTCATTCAACAGGTATTTATTAAGCACCAGCTACATGCCACCCTCATGTGACAGCTCTGTGTGACATAAAATTGCTATTTTATTTATGTAGACAGAGAATGGAAATACTCTGAAATGTTCTGGCATCAAAAACACTGTAAGAATAATAGGTCAAAAGAACAATCATAATACAACAACTGACTGGCCTGAAGTATGAATTTAGAAAAGATGGACAAAAAAGGGGAGAAAGTATCAAATCACCTGTAGTACAACCACCTAGTTGTAGCCACTGTAAACATTTGGATACCTCTGGGTGATGAGATAGCCAAAATGTTAGTGTTATTATTATATGCATATACATACCAAAATAACTTTTTAAAAAATAGCATATTCACACACAGTCTTTAACATTGGTTTTAAAAGATTATCATGAAACATTTCAAACATTTTAAAAGGTAAAGAAAATCATACCATGAATACCTGTCTACTCACCATATTCTTTTTAGCCTGTTTTTGCTTTATTATACCTTATGAACACTTTTTCTGAGCATCAAATATCTTTTACAATATTGCTTTTTAATGACATACAATTTTGTTTTAAAGCTATAGCATTATTTTTAACCAGTCCTCCATTACTGGACATTTAGGTATTCTCAGAGTTTTTGCTCTTAAAACAGTACTGCTTTTTAATATTCTTGTAGCTTGATCCTTGTTTATATATATGATTATTTTCTAGCCTAACTTTTTATAAGTAGAATTGCAGGGTCAAAGTTCAGGTACATTTTAAGGGTTTGGGTGCGTATTGCCAAGTTTCCCTTCAGTTTATGCTCGATTAAATGGCAGATTTGAGAAGCTCTGTTTTTTTATCATCTCTTACCAGGTTGGATATTGCCATTAAACAAACAAACAAAAAAACCCCAAACCTACCAATTTGACAATTTGATTGATGAAGAATGATATCTCATTAATGTTTTTAAATTTGTATCTCTTTGATCACTAATGAGAATTGAACATTTGAAAATGGGTTCATATTCATAACATTTTGGGGACACATAACAGCTTTTATTATATTCAAACTTGATTTTAAAAATTAATAGCAATAATTACTTTTTATTAATAAGAACTTACAAAATCTAATCATCATACCTTCCTCTTTGACATTTTAGTTGTATCATGAGTTTAGAACCCAGTTGTAACTTTTAAAAAATAGTATGTGCTCATTTTTGTTCTGTCTTCCTTTCTGTCTCCTGTTTTCTCACTCTGCAATTCCTGTGCGTGCAAAGAAGAAGGCCTCAGTCGATTCATCTCGACCAATTCTCCTACAAGTTGCAGAGTCGGCCTACAGGTTTGGTCTGGGTTCTGTTGCTGGAGGTGAGTCATGGATGAGTGCAAATTTTTCATTTTTGTTATTCCTCTTTTTCCTCTGATTTTCCACCTTGAAATACGGAAGGACAAAGCCTCCTCTGGTCTTTCCCTGAGCTAGTTACCAGTCTGTATCTGTGTGATAGGATAATAGCAAAGGGAACTTTTTCCTCATACCTACATCTGATCAGGGACTTAGAAGTGACTTTTTTCTCTTATTTATCTGCAGACAGGCTTTCTAGAGACGGGTTAATAATGAGGTTAGGCTGTAGTGATGTGCATTTTAAAATTTGAACTGTCTGTGATATCCTTTTATCGGGAGAGACTTGAATGAAAATCCAGTTATTTATTAAGGGTGTAGAGAGTTTTAAAACTTGTATATACAAAATTTGTTTTTTTCTTCCATCCACATCTTCTCTTTGATGTTAACCAACTCCCCCTTTCCTCTGACCTTAATTTCTTCTGAAATATTGTTATTCCTTGATTTTAGCTGTTGGAGCCACTGCTGTGTACCCTATCGATCTGGTAAAAACTCGAATGCAGAACCAGCGATCCACTGGCTCTTTTGTGGGAGAACTTATGTATAAAAACAGCTTGGACTGTTTTAAGAAAGTGCTACGCTATGAAGGCTTCTTTGGACTGTATAGAGGTTAGTGCCATGTGCTAAATTCATGAAAGGGGAAATAGTAGTCAGAGGTTTGGTTTTTCCATCTGAATGCCTGAAATGTATTAGAGAGACTGTGTTAAAATGGAAATACAGCAGATTCTCAATTATCCATGCTAATGGGCGTAGGCTGGAGGCATCTAGGGCATGGCTAATCAAAACAGCCCATAATCTGAAAGCCATTTATATTGCTCTGCCATATGTTTTATTTCTTAAAAGTAATTATTTTCATAACCATCTCTAGTGAGTTTTTAAAAGGCTTGTATTGTTTGTGTTCTTGAACTAACTCTACTCACCACCTAACAGGGAAAGGCAGCTGGGGGACAGGACAGAGCCTACTTGGGACTAATGATTCTCCTCGAATATTCCACAAAAATGTCTGTCAGGCCAGTACCCAGGGGTTCAGTGCAGCGCTCGTTCCTTGACTGTCTCTTTCTGAGTTAAGGTTGCCCCTTTCCCTTCCTCTGACTCTGAACCCAATGAAGTTAATTCACATACCACTCTAGCAGGGCAGTCCTTCTCTATCCAGCTGCTTCTGTAATCACCTAAGGCTCATTAATCAACAAGAACAGTAGCAAGAAGTATGTCGTCACAAATGGAAAGGATCCCACAGACCCTGACTGCTTGCCCACCGGCACTGGCCTAAAGGACATGACTTAACTTCCCAGCCACTCCCTCTGTGATTGCCTTCTACAGAGAGAAGAGAAGTAACTGTATTTGCATCAGCTAAAATCCAGTATCGTGAGGCAGTTCCAGCTAAGCCACTTTGCCATATGGCGACTGCAAAGCTGACGGGGTCTTCCCTCCCTTCCCCTACCAGGAGATAGTATTTAGTACTCTGCAGAGACAGACCTTGAAGCCGTGTAAGCAGCCGTGTGAGCCCATGCCTCTAGGCCTCTTCTGCCATCTGCTGATTCTAGTCTTCCTCTTAAGCACCCAAGTTAAAAATAAAACAACAACAAAGACCCCTCTTGAAATCTCTCACCTTAGCAATGAGGAGGTTTCAAACCCCAGAGAAGTTCCATTTTGCAGGTTCTTTTGTGTAGGGAGATAACCTCCATCAAAGGCCTTTTGATCTTTCCTCTGCCCTCTTTCCCTCACCCCCTGCGTCTTCTCACAATTGGGAAGGTCTTTGACCCCAGGTGATTGATGATGGCCCTTACAGGGTCACTGCCTTTCATTTGAAATACTTTTCCCTCCTGGTGACAACAAACCTCGCAAGTGAAATGTCTCCCGAAATGTCTCCCCGAGTAGTACAAGGTTAATGTCACAGTTCCTGCTTTGCAGTGATTCAGGCAAAGGCTACTGCTACCTGTTCATGTGGGTTGTTTTCTGTGGGCAGAGCTTTGAGCCTCAAAGCGGACAAACGTCTCAGCCTTGGCATTGCTTCACACACTACTTTTATGGGCTTCCCTTGGTGTTGGATTAAATGTCAAGGGTGCCTTTAGAATTGTGAGACATAATGTTTGTCCTGCTGAATGCCTTTAACATGCTTGTTTTGACCTGATTTGTTTGAATTTTGAGTCCCTTCTCTTTCCTCTTTGACCACACCTGGTGGGTTTTGATTCTTGGTCGCATCTTGAATTCCTTCCTCAACCTATCCTTTTGACCCCATGGACAAAACAGCTTAAAGCGTACCTGAGTAGTGAGCTACTGTGGGCCGTCCGGTAAACCTCATGCTGTTTCAGTTATATCAGTGAGACTGGCAGAACTGGTTTTAACTCCTCAGGGATGGGGAGTAAGCCGGCCTGTCAGGCAGACGTGGAGGCTCCCTTTGAACACCAAAGAGGCAGCCCCTCATCCTTTTCCTGGTTTAGAAAGAGCCATTTATCTAACCTGTTTTGGGTGCCTGATCCCTAAGGCGTTCTCTTGTCAGAGGATGATAAGTAGAGTGTGAATATAAGATGATTAGTGCTAGGAGTCACCTGTGTTCATTTCTCCCTGACTTCTTATCTCTTCTAGTAGACAATTTTAGAGCAAAAGATGTGCTATAAAGCTTTGTTTAGTTTCTGTTTCGTAATTTGGATCTTGAGAGCACAGAGATTGGCAGTTTAGGCTTTTGAAAAAATGATATACGGTCTTGCTTCATAAATGAATTATTCCTATTCTTGATTGGTTGGGGACTAATTCCCTTTAGTGCCTTGCACATAGTCATTGATTAGTAATTGTGTGTAACTGTATATTTGTAAATGCTTATCATTGGACAAGAGAGGGATCTGATGAAAACGGGAAACTATCATTACCAGCCAAAAATTATAATAGAAACAAAAAAGACCCCAACTATTTCTGAGAATCAGTATCCTAACCTTCGTGTAGAAGGTCAAGATATAAAACACCCAGCATGTGATTCTTTGACGATAAATTTCTTATTAAATGTAATTTTGTTTAAAATTTTAATATTCCAGGGGAAAACAGTTAAATTTTAATTCTGAGAATTTAGAATTGCTGCTGTTCACACTCCACCTAGCAATACTTGAGAAGGTGACAGAGTACATCTCTAATTTATAAACATGTTTCAAAATATTGAGCCTATTTTTTCCTGTTATGGAATTTTGCTTAACATGTAATTTTTCTGCATCAAGACATATATAATTGCTAATGTTTCCCGAAGAGTATAATTTGGGAATGTTGCATAAGTAAGTTTTCTCCCCTATTGTAAAGCTATCTTTATGTATATTTGGAGGAAAAGTTGGCAGTTGGCCCTGAAAGAAGGTGCTTGCAGCATGCATCCTTATTACAAGGTTAATGTAGCATCGCTCTCCCTCTCTTTTTTTTCTTTCTTACAACAAGAATACGGAACTCTAAAGGAAGCGGTTTTGTATTTAGAAATAGTTCCCTGTGGAGCTCTGAGAGCGAAGGCTCTTTTTGAAGAACTCATTCGGCGCGAGTTGTTTTCCTCTGTCCTTTCTCTGGCAGTTGCCAGCATCTGTGCGCGGTCCTGGAAGTTATCCCATCATAAGCAGGGACCACATTTGAATCACGGCCCCGTCATCAAAAGGTGACTGATAACAGCTATGGGGATTTTTAGCACTGTCTTCAGTTGATGCTGAGTCCTAGGTATTTTAGTGTTGTGAGTTGGTGAGGTCTTCTCTCCATGTTTCTGTGCAGCTCCCTGCTTCTTTGTCTCTCAGAGCCTCTTATCTTTGGGGGGTAAGTTTGGTTGTTAGACGTGATCCCCTTAGAAATCCTATGAGACTGACTCTGCAACCCTTCTCTATAATGCAGACTACTTTCTTTATAAGAAAATTATTGATTTTCCTAGGTTTTTCTGTAATTTTTGAAATTCAGACCCTTTAGGCTAAGTCTATCTGTATCACAGGAAATAACACCCAAGAAAATCCAAATCTCCCTGAAGTCACTTGTAAAAGTCTTCCTCTATTTCCTCCCCAGTCTCCAGATTGATTTAATGCACTCAGGTGTTTAAAATCCTTAATGAATTACCTGACAGCTCATTTGGTTTGAATGAACTACATGACCAAACGAGTCAGTTATTGGCTAGCTGTAGACTTGGCATATCAAAGAGAAACAATTGATTGGGTAATCATCCATAATTAAATGCTCTTAACGTTCCAGGAATAACTAATTTCTGCCTCTAAATTTTTGCTACACTCTCCTCTCTCAGATGCTTCAGGTAATGAGATGAGTACCCTTAGAAATTGGAAAATGTTATGGGGAGGGAGGACCACGGGGAGAAAGATGGATTCAGGAGAAATACTTCCTAAAGGAAGGTTTTAGTTTTTATTTCTGTTCATGGGAAAAAAAGAAAATCTGCCAGAAAGGGAAATTAGATCACTTTGTGAATTAAACTTAATTTGGAGTACTACTTAGTCTTTGAGGCAGTTGGCAAAAAAAAAAAGAAAAAAAAATTTTTTTTTTTTTTTAATCAGCCCATTGACCAGGCTTGCAGAGTTTTAAATGTGTCTATTTCGGGTTGTCTGCGTGATGCAAAAGCAGTCGTCTTCCATCCTGGAATGTTCTCAAGGTGACATCTAGAGGATATTGTGGTGATATCTCAGGAAGTTTTGTCAGATAGCTAGTTTAAGCTATGTCTCTTGGGTGGTTAATGGTTCTGTAGAAGGCAGTATCCAAATTATGTGGATCCACAGTGAGATTCCTTCTTGCTTAATTCTTGTAGATAAAAATAAGTTTAAAAATTCTATCACCAAAATAAAGCAATTGGAGGTTGTACAAGTCTATTTTGCATAACTTAAGAAGCCATGCATCTTGGCACAAACCACAGTGAATCTGTACACTTCACTGAGTCATGGTGTCCATTCGTGTCCACCAAAGCTTCTAATGAGTGCAAAATGGTTTGGTTTGAGTCGTATTTTCTTGGCCATTTCTGCACATTTTCATTTAGGGTGTTAAGCTGTGAGTAGATCAAAAAGCAGATATTTGGTTATAGAAAATCAAGTGAAAATGAGCAAAAGACTTGGACAGTTCCTGAGCTGGGTAATCAAATCTCCAGAAATCTCCCGTGAGCACAAAGCATTAAAAGGGGAGACTGAGGTGACACAGACTTGGAACTAAAGTGGGTGGGAGTATCGTCAGAGGCTTGAGAGGGCTGAATGAGAACAATGATGAGCTTAGAAAATTGGGAAAGATGGAACTAGACGTAACCTGGAGAAGAGAAGATTAATTAGTGAACGAATTAGTTCTAGACCTCAAGAATGATCATTTATTACCAGCTACTGCCAATGCTGAGACTGAGACAAGGGAAATAGATTAAATCTCAGCAGCAAGGAAATTTAGATAGAAGAGAAGATAACCAAGACCCTGAAAGTTGCCATATACCAGAGTGAAAACCTGAAGGAGGAGAGGGTATGATTCTTCTTCCCAATGACCTTCACTTCTAGAAATCCTCCAAATAGAGGAGTCACAGGAACCAAGGTTTTTCTAGACCATAACAGTATCATTCCGTCATGCTTTAACAATCAGTCTCCCAGAGGCATCTCCTGAGCCATAGCTAAAATAATAGATGGTTCTTGACATTTTGAGCAAAAATATTTAACCCAGATAAACAAGCATTTAAATCTTAATATCTGCTATGCCCCCAGCTCCACTGTACGCTCAGCTTGGAGTGATATCCTGAGAGCTGGTGGAAAACTGGATAGTAACGAGGGCCATGAAAGGGGATAGTGTAGTTGGGAGAGGAGGGGCGTGCCTCGTGCTTGGGGGCTGTGTGAGTCAAAAGCAGACAGACACAGGGGAGGGGCGGGGCGGGGAGGGGGGTGGGGGGAGAAGAAAGCTTGAACAAGTGAAGAGAGAAGGCCATGGAAATAGGAGCAGGAAGAAAAGCTGTGAGGCAGGGCACACAGAGTGCTGATAGCTCCAGAATGAAGGTTAATCTGATGTTGAAAGCAAGGAGGGCTCTCTGGGAAGATGGGGACAAGTGTAGGGGCCTCCACGGTGAGGTCAGGAGGCTAAGAATTTAACATCGGAGGGGTTGCCTCTGGGTTGAAACTAGATAACATAGAAAAGTGCTAGATGTGGTTTCAGCTACAGCAGTAGGAGTATTTTATGCATTAATATCCCCTACCAAGCTCTACTGCCTGTCTCTGCCCTGGATGCCTTGGATGCTGTCTTACGTGCCTTAAGCTACCTTTCTCAGGGCTGGGCTGGCCACTCTTGAACTTGTTTTCTGTCTGACCTGAGACAGAAATGCTGCTTGAATGATGGGTTTCTCCCTTGCTGTGGCCCGACATCATCTGTGCCCCTCCGTGTCTTGTCCAGTGTGGTCTGTTGGGACAGCTGCCGCATGGCGGTTACAGTTGTTTGTGGACCCTCAGCCCGGCTTCTGACCCGCTGCTTTCTCTGAGCCTCGTTCCCCAGTTGAGCCCTGACTCCCACTTGTCCACTAGGTTATAGTCTGCAGCTCAGCTCTGCAGGTCAGTGCCTTCTCCTGTGAGAGCCTCATATTCTCTGGAGAGAGAGACGTGGAGGCAGATGTGCGTGCCCACCACATAGCCGCCCTCCTCTTACTGTGTGAAAGGACCCAGCCCTGCAGCCTGCTAGCCCAGCGTGAGCCGGCACCCAGAGAAAAGTTTCAGAACATTCTGGGCTGGAAAGAAATGCCTTTTTTGGCGCCATAAATCCACTAGAGTGCACAGGAAAAAGCTGAGCATTCCAGGGCCGAAGAGCCCTGCTTTGGGAGGCATCACGGACCCGAATTCAACTCAGTGCCACAGCACGGTCACCAAATGGTGAGGGACTTGGGAGAAGCTGCTTAGTCTCTCTAGAGCCCAGTTTCCATGGAAGAAGGGGAGGATAGTGATGCTGATGAAGGTGAAGAACAAAAAGACACCTCTGTAGTACTTACTATGTGCTTGGCACTCTTCTGAGGGTTTTGTGTATATTAACTTGTTTCATCTTCGAAACTACCCCATGCACATGGTACTGTGTTTATCCCTATTTTACAGATGTGGAAACTAAGGTACAGAGAGGTTGGGTAACTTAACCACAATTACCCAGCTACTAAATAACAGTCAAAATTCAAACCCAGCAGCCTGGCTCCAGACTCCATGCTCTTAAATCGCCCGGCTCTTCTACTCCTCGGGAGAAATTACATGGTAAAAAGTTGCTTATCATCAGAGGTTGAGAACTGTTTTAGTTCTTAACTGAAACATTTTATTTTAGCTTGAAAACATAGTTGAAGGTGTGGTGTTATGTCTGTACTGCTTCCTTATCTTTGCCTAAAGTAAGCGGTGCTGCTAGACACTGTCAGACCGCGTGTGCCCTCGCTGCTTGGCGACAGCTCTTCTAAGGATGGGCATAATGCCATGGCAAAACAGCATTGTACTCCTAACCTACTTCCCTAGTTCCTATACTGCCATAGTCACCTAATTCCGGGCTGTGAGCGTTATTCAGGATGAATTGCCTCTTGTAAGCAAGAGGATAATCAAGAGTATGCCTTGAACAAATAGGTAGAAAGAAACTTTCATCACCTGTTTTGAATACATAATATAGGTTGTGAACAGTGTCTGGCTCCTTGTATACATTTACTGATATCATTATCATAATAAACCGATGAGTCGTAATTGGCATCCTTGGTTTACTAATGAGGAACTTCGAGTTCAAAGAATAATGTCCCCAAGATCACTCAGCACAAAAGAGGTGCAGACCTAGGATTCCCGCCCAGGTCTGTCTACCTCCGTGGCCCGTGCTCCAAGCCATTCATTTTGCTGCCGAGCCACTGGAAACAAATAGCTTTAATTAGGCCAGCATTATTAATGAGTCTCTTTCGTAGTCCCTTCTAACTCTGAGATTCTAGAATTATATTTCTAAAAACGTAGTAGCCCTCTGATCAGCACACTGCTCTCGGGAACTTCCTTTTGGGGGTTCTGTGTGAAGCCTACAGTGGAGGTTCGTGGTATGGGCTTAGTTCCCACACCTCCAGCTCAGTGCTTTCTCATTGGGTTGCATGAAGGTTGGGAATCAGAGGGGATAGTGTGATTTATATCTCAACCCCATGAAATCTCAAGACAAAATACTGTATTAATATTGTACCCTGTAAATCTTTTCTCGCATTAGCAGCCTTCTGGTGAAGTTTGCCAAGGAAGCATTGCCATATGTGCTGATGGAGCTGAACTAAAATGAGACGATTAGAAAACTAACCACACTAATAAATTTCATTTGAGGCAGTTGGAAAACAGACTGCTGTTTTGACAAGTTAGAAACAACACACACATCCATTCTCTGTTTCTAATGGTTAAAATGAATTTCCAGAATCCAACAGAAACATCTTGTATTAGAAGCCTAATTTTTCTGCTGAGTTACCCAGACGTCAAACATACATGTGCTTTAAACTCCAGTGTGATGGCGTTGAAGTGTCTTCACCAGACTGGCTGTTTTAAGGCATTACCGGGCCACACTACCCTTCCTCCCTCTGAGGTCAAGGAACCGGGAGGTTTATTGAAATTCCCACCTCTCTGACTTTCCTTGTCCTGCAGGTCAGGGCCCCTCCCCTCCCAACGGGCACTTGCCCACAACTAATGGTGTCAAGGCCCACATCTGTCCTGGCTCTCAGATTGTCATCCACAGCTACCCTTTGCTCCCTAGTTTGCCAGGGTTGTCACCACAAGAATGGTACTTAGCCAGTACCTCACTGAGTGCCAGCATCTGGCCCAGGTCTTAGGAATGGATTTGTACTTTGGTTTTGTTCTTACTGGGTTGAAGTTACTCACTTAATACAGTGGAACTCAGGGCCTTAGATTAAATTACTTTAACCTCCTAATTACTCTTCGTGCCTTGGGTCTCTGCCCTTACCGTCTGTCCTTCACCTGCCTCCAGAACTTTTTACTTTTTGAACTTGACTCTTTAAAAGCCAGCCCATGTGTCTACAGAATTTTTTCCAACCCCCTTAGTGTGGCCTGGGGAGAAGCAGTGCAGTATACCGGCCAGGAGCGCCCCCTTAGAGCCAGACCACCTAGGGTTGAACCCCACTGCCCCACCTAACAGCTGAGCAACCTTAGACGGGCTCGGAGAAGTCTGCCTCAGTTCCTCATCTGTTGATGGGATAAAAATAACATGTGCTGAGTTATTGTTATTGACTACTTGTGGTGTAGATTACATGTGTTGATTCATAAAGCGCATAGAGAGGTGCCTGGCATGTACTGGCTGTTGTCCTTATCGCCGCTACCATTGTTTATTACAATGTCAGTGATCTCACCACAGCCTCCAGTGACCTCGCCCTCACCCTGACTGTGCCACGGTCTTGAGAAATGTTGGTGCCTTTTCACGCTCTGTCCCCTCTGCCTGGATCACCTTGCCCTCTGTTCTACTCATGTCTCTCTTCTCCAGTGAACCTCTGCTTATCCTTAAAGAATCAAGTTAAGTATCTCCTCTTCTTTGATGCTTTTCTCCCTCCTGCAGGCAGAATAACTGGTTCTCTCCACTGTGTTCCCATAGTACTTTGGTGCCCCGGGGCTGTGATACTCAGCACTCTGTTTCTAGGTGGTGTGTCTCCTTTCTGGCACACAGAGACACCTAGGGCTCCCTTTTCTTCTGAACTGACACCGGCTCCAGGGGATGCCACAGACCTTACTATGTTCATCCCAGTTTCTTCCAGTACCAGGCACAGAAAGCATTTGGTAGATGTTTGCTGAACAAATAAATATTTGCTGCCCTATATATAGTCTTAAAAGCAGGGTTTTCTCTATTGTTTTGTTTTGCTCTCTGCTGTTCACAGTGCATTACTAAATTTATAGTGAGAAATACAAAACTCGATAGCTTAAAAGGCTGGCTGAAGTGGTTGCATCTAACGCTGTAGTCACTTGGCTCTGTGGGCTGTTTTTTATTAGTCATTTAAAAACACCATCACAGGGTAGTTAAAGAGACAGGAGATCATCATTTAAATCACAGTGCTATCAACCCATCCATGGCTTGGTCTACAATTTAATGATGAGAGTAATACATCTAGCAAGTAAATATTTAACTAAACATTTTGGTACTTGACCTGAATGCAGAGAGTAGAATGGAAATTGTAAATGTTAAGATGTAGTTTAACCAGCTTATCCCTGAATTTTACTGGTAGAAATTAATATTGTACTTTCATAAAGTAATAATAAAGCCTTTCTCCTCATAGATGTTATCTCATGGTATAAGTAAAGGATTAATAAGTGAGCATAGTTTAGGAGGAGAGAATTCTTACTTTGAATAAGAACGTTTGCTTTGCCCAGATGGTTCCATATTCACATTTTCTGTGCTGTTTCGGTTCATTTAGATTAAAAAGAGTATAGCCCCCGGGCTTCCCTGGTGGCGCAGTGGTTGAGAGTCCGCCTGCCGATGCAGGGGACACGAGTTTGTGCCCCGGTCCGGGAAGATCCCACATGCCACGGAGCGGCTAGGCCTGTGAGCCATGGCCGCTGAGCCTGCGCATCCGGAGCCTGTGCTCCGCAACGGGAGAGGCCACAGCAGGGAGAGGTCTGCGTACCACAATAAAAAAAAATTAAAAAAAAAAAAAGTATAGCCCATACTCACGCTAGCAGAGGCATAGGGGAACTTTTGGTAAGGGTTCACATGAGAGAGAAGGAAATCCGAGATCTCATAGGGATCCCAGGGCAGGAGTTTCACTGGAATCTGGCCTCCGTGGGACCGGAAGATGGTCAAGGCCGTCCCTCCCACCTGTGCACCTTTCATGGGCTGTGTGTTTTCTCTCTCTCTGGTGTCTCCATTCTATTTGCTACACATTTTCTCCTGCCAGTCTTCTTCCTTTTCGTGTCATAGTTGCTACTTCCTTGTGGCATTATCACACATGTCTTCAGCTGGCCACTTTCCCCACTCCATCTGGCACCGTCTCAGTTTGCTCCTTTGTGCTGACTGACTCATCACCTTGTCACGCTCCTGGGAGAAGGGTCCTGACTGGGCAGCTCTACTCTTGGTGCCAGGTCACAGGGCCCAGGTTGCTGAACTCACTGGCTGTACATCTTTTAGGTGTCTTGCCCTTGGGGATGAAATAGGCTCAAAATATGGCTGCCTAGAGAAGACGTTGCAAACCCAACTGTTTATAGGATCCAGGCAGCTTAGTTATATCAGTGAACAAATGAGGCTGGTTGTGAAAGGCAAATACACATTTGCCTGTCAGGCAGAGGACAGAGTTGGGTGTTGTCTAAAGGCATAGACTCTTGAGGAAGATGGCTTAAATTTGAATCCCAGTCTCACTATTTATCATTTGGGTAACTGAGAACAAATTACTTAATCTCTATATGCCTCAATTTCCACTCTACAGGGTGGTTTTAAGGATTAAATGAGTTAGTAAAGTGCTTAAAATGGTGCCTGACACATAATAAACGATACGTTGGCTGTTTTTAGAGGAAATTTTGATTAGAATCAGCATCCTTATCATTTAGTTTTACGATGAAATGAGCTTTCTCCAATTCTGCCTAAAACATGAAGCTGTCTTGTTCTATTTAGTTTCTCCCTTTTTGTAAAGCCATAAGCCCAGAGAGATATTTCTCTATTGTGAGGATATCAACAGAGCAAGAAATGATGAATGATAATTGGCACTTGTCCTTATTGCCATGCTGGCATTAGGGCGTGGCGGGGACCTTGCTGAATTGATGCTTGGGTCCTGTCTAAAGGGCAGAGCCTCACCCAACTGGAGGTAGATTGCTGTGATGTCAGAAGGAGGCCCAGAGCTGTCACATCCATTAATCAATCAGTTGATCAGTCTAGTCATCCATTCAGCCATCTATCTATCTATATAATCTCAAATTATGTTTAAAACCTGTGCTACTCAGCAAAACACATCTGCAAGCTGGATGCACACATCCCTCGAGCTAGTGACTTTTGGCTGTAGGCTGTTTCTTTAAGAAGATGATGTGGGGCTTCCCTGGTGGTGCAGTGGTTGAGAGTCCGCCGATGCAGGGGACACGGGTTCGTGCCCCCGTCCGGGAAGATCCCACATGCCACGGAGCGGCTGGGCGCGTGAACCATGGCCACTGAGCCTGCGCGTCCGGAGCCTGTGCTCCGCAACGGGAGAGGTCACAGCAGTGAGAGGCCCGCGTACCGCAAAAAAAAAAAAAAAAAAGATGATGATGTGGGCAGAGCTGGTCTCTCCAAAGAGGCTGAGGGTGGACCTTTTAATATAGTGAATTAGGAAAGTGTACTTACTGGTGACGTATAACACCATGAAGACCCTCCCAAGGACAGCAGCATGACACGGCAACAGTAGATTCTGATCCTTGGGGTTAGCTTACTGAGTGTTTCCAAGGAAAGGCATCTGTCTTTGATTTGATTTTCTTAGATGAAAAAGGTAACTTTTTTTTTTAGTTCAAATATGTAGGTCCACTACTGTCATAACTGCCTTTCCTAGAAGTGGCCCTTTCCTGTCAAAGACCACACCTCCTCCTGTGCCCTGATTTTTAATTTCCACTCCACCTATCGTGTCCAAAACTGAGCTCGGCCGTCTTCATCTGTACCAGGTGTTAGTGCTAAAAACTGAGCTCTAGCAGTCAGAGCCAGTTACACACACACACACACACACAATCACACACACACACACACACCCATCACTATACCCTGTTTTCTGCGCCACAGAGTGGTCTTTTGAAAATATGAGGTAGCACATCACTCTCCTCCTAATGGAAACCCTTCTTACCTAACTTGGAATATATCGGGCTTCGGGGTCCGGGTCTGCAGCGTGGCATCGGGCCCCACCTATGCCTCTCCCTGTGCCTGCCTCCTGCGAGGTGATGTACTGACACTCTCCCTCATTTTTGAGCACACCAGGCTTGTTCCCACTCTGCTGTCTTTGCCCCGTCTGTTCCCCTTCCCGAAATGCAATGCATGTTTCCCCAAATTTTTCAGCAAGGCCTCTCCCTTCCTTCCATCTGAGACCAGTCAGAGGGAGCCTCGTTTGTCTTGAGCTTGTCACAGAGTCATAGTTGCTAAATGTATGAATGGCTGAACCGTGGGCAGTGTGTTGGGGGGGGAGGAGCTGAGAAAGGCGTTAGAGAAAAAGAGTATTTTCACTAAAGTCCACTGATTTAAGAGGCGGGAGGGAAAAAAGCAAATCTGTGGAATAATGAGATTTCCTGTATCACTAATACTGTTGATTTACCCAATGTGCAAACGATCCAGAACGTGAGGGGGAATTTACTCAGGCCTGATGTAGCTCTTAGACATTAGTACTTAAACATTCCATTTCAAGTGTTCTCGTTCAAGGTAAGAGCAGAAAGTGGCAGCAAAGATTGCCCCAGTTTTTACATTGTGATCCCCCTCTTTAGAGCTGTTGATGTGTTTAGTTAATGTTAATTTACTTAATATGCTTCTACTTTTTGTTGTTTCTCAGGTCTCTTGCCACAGTTATTGGGAGTCGCCCCAGAGAAGGCCATAAAACTTACAGTAAGTCTTTGATTTGATGCTTCCGATGAAGGGAGTTTGCACACACTCAGGAATCTAGCAGAGATTATTATGTGAAACAGCAGGTCTGTGTTTCCTCAGAGGCGCTAACTGATTTGAACATGGAGGTGCTCACCACACATAGCTTTTTATTATTCCCCATTTAACAGTGAACATCTGAAAATGTGATAATATACTTGAACAAGGTTTTGGGTGGTTGCCACCACCATCATCATTGTCATCATCACTATAGTAGTGGCAGCAACAGCAGCTAAATTTCTTTCAATACCTACCATATTAGGTGCTTTCCATGTATTATCTGTTACTGTTTTACTCTCAAGCAAGGTGTGACCCACAGTTTACAAGTCAGGAAAGTGAGGCCCACGGGGATTAAGTATTTACGTGTGTTTGCACAGGTCGTTAGTAGGAAGACTAGAATTCAAAACCAGATTTTTTCTGACTCCAAAACATATTGTTCAAGTACACATGCTATTTACAGAATTCGTGTTCGGGGCGTATTCCGTACACATTTGCCGAAGTGACATGTTTAGGGGTCTGAGTTCTAGTTTAAGTTGATCCTCCATCATATTGGTTCTCCAGTGCCTGACTCCTGTCTGACAGGTGGTAAGTATTCAGTATGTATTTGTGCAATGGATAAATAA
The DNA here is from genome assembly GCF_964374135.1 of Grampus griseus. Classification (NCBI taxonomy): domain Eukaryota; kingdom Metazoa; phylum Chordata; class Mammalia; order Artiodactyla; family Delphinidae; genus Grampus; species Grampus griseus. The sequence goes on along the minus strand of NC_139003.1, from coordinate 59,055,239 downwards.
TTGCATTTTCATCACCAAGGTCATAAAGTCCCAGAAAGTTAAACTTCACTTTTGGATTGGGCTGTGTAGCATTGGTCCTGAAATTCTTCTTTTACCATCTTATTATGTGACCTTGGGACAGCTAATCTTTTGATTGATCCTTAAAATTGCTTGTAGTACATACCCTTTTGAGAATGTTATACTTAATTAATTAATGAATGCTCTTGATGTTCTCTCAGAATCCTTGAGAAATTTTTTAAATACTGAATTTCTACTAAGCTAAAAGATCCGCTGAGCCAAATTTGTCTCGATGATGCTGTTTTAGATTAAATCTTGTTGGAAAACTTGAAAGTGATTTTTTAATCAAATCCTATAAAACAGTTTTTAAGTTATAAAATGTATGTTTTAATTTTGTCTCTGTTGTTAATATGTCTCTCTTTTTATGCTATTGTAATGGCAGGACATATTTGAATTAAGCTTGTAAGCCACCTCTCTTAATTGTTTTCTCCGTGAAACATCAGGAATACGTATTTATATATTTTACCTTTCAGTAACTATGTATATGCTATTAAGAGCAAACTCTTAAGATACTTCATTTATTCAGTTTATGATTACTCCAGTACAGTGACAGAGAAAAGTAACATTTATTTACAGTTGTATATTTATATGTGTTTAATGGCTTTCTCTATATTTTTCATCAGCTTCTGTAAATATTTTTCTTCCAGGTGAATGATTTTGTGAGGGATAAATTTACGCGCAAAGATGGCTCAGTCCCACTCGCAGCAGAAATTCTTGCTGGAGGCTGTGTAAGTACCTTTTGCAGATATCTACATTGAAAAGACTTGTTTCACATACATATCACGACCGTGCTACACAAGTGTGGACTAAGGCTTCTGTTCACCACAGGTCCCGTTCAAGGGCAGAGTCTACTAGGGCACCTCGGCTTCTCCTAGACAGGCGGACCACTCCTGAGGTGGAAGGGTAAACGTCTCTGTTAAGTCATGCCTGTTAAATTCGCCATTGCTAGCAGTTGGTTCTGCAGGAGAAGCCATTTGTGGCAGAAGTGTTTGACCTTTGAACAGATCTTTGCTAACCTATTTTAGAGTTTATTTTTCATACATTCTTTCCTCATGGCACCCTCTGCTGGGTCAGGCACTGAAATTTGTAGTTTGAAGTCAGCAACCATAGCTCTCTGCTTTGCTTTACTTCACAAATGCCAGCAACTCTTCAAGTTCCCCAGTGCTTCCAGGAGAAGGATGTGGGAGGTGACTGGCTGAGTGCGCTCCGCATTGTCAGAAATGCTTAGAACGAGTATTTCTTTATATGGATGAACAACCTGCATCTTGTTCTTGAGCTCAGCAAAACATCATGTCTTGTTTTATTTCATGTACAGGTTTGTTCACGTGAATGTAAATACCTTATGTAAGTTAAACTCTTATACAAAGACTGGTGCTATTTAAAGATAAGATTGGTTAAATAAATGGTCTTTGATCACTAGGGCAATAAAAATTGGTATATTTTCCATCTACACCTGTGTTTCTTGTACAAAAGATGAGGTCACTTTTTTTTTTTTTAAATTCACTTGTTCTGTGCAGGAAATGGTGTTCATAAAATGATCTTTTCTTGAAAAGTCCTTGAGTTTAGAAGTTGGGAAAACACCCGAGAATATTAAACCTTTGTCTGGAGAGGGCTTATTGTCCTAACATTGAATGGGGTTCCCTGAACGTAGCAGGAGCTACAGGGTCCTAGCTCCTGGTAATTCTTAAGAGATGGACGGAATTTGGCTACAGCCTGACTTTCTGTTTGATCACTGACCTGTCAGAGACAGCCAGGTAAGATCCCCTTGTCCTGTAACTTTAGGAGCATTCAGGGTGGAAAAAGGGAGCCTTTAATGTCCTAAATAAAAAGGGCACACAATAATAATCCAGAAGAATATTAGGAGTTGCAGAAATGGCGCTTGCCGGTAAGTACTCGTCCTTTAAAACAACTGTAGTTTCCAGTTGAATAACTAGATTTTCTGATTTTCAATAGGCATAACCATGGGCTATACCTAAGTCCATCCTTGAAGCTATTACAAGGGTCCCGAGAGAGTAGGGCATTTCAGTAGGTCAGGTGGGTTTGTTTTTTTTTTAGAAGTCAGGTTTTAAACTTTCTGAAAAGACATGATTACATATCTCTGTAAGAATTTAAAATGGAAAACTAACTATATGATACTACTCAAGATTTTGGCAATAATCTTGAGGGTTATTTTCTTTTTAATGAAAGCATTTTGCCTGCACACAGCCCTGGGTGCCAAGGAGATTGGTCATGGCACGTATCGTCTGCTGTAGGTGGTCTTGTTTTCTCGTATGTGGTCGCCCATTCCAAACACAAAGCACCGATTGGCATCAGACGCGGTGCCTCGTTATTGCAAAGTGGTGCAGCCCTTTTCAAACCTGATCTAAACACAGGCTTAAAATTGGAGCCACTGGGGCTTTACAGCTACTTAAAATATCTGTGAAATGAGGTTTGCCATCCTTCATCTCAAAGGTGGGGAGTCAGTGGTCCTCAGTGTTTCAAGTCTCCTGTTTTTGACTGCCCCCTACTCCTCCCTCCCCCTGAGTCATTGCTTTGAGAAGTAAGAGTTTATTTTTCAGGTAAGCAATTCTGTTGGTGGCAAACAATCCAGGTCCTTCAGATCTCTGAGTAGTGGGATGGCTGGTGCCATTGCAGCATGTGTTTTTAAAGCAGTAGCAGCATCTCTCTCTGCAGGCTCTGGCAGAGTTGTTGTCCCTGTCGTTCAGAGCCAGTCACACACCTCCTTAGAGAGTCCTTGTGAGTACCTCTGCCTCACTGTCCAGTTAGGACTACAGAGGGTTTAAAAGGTAGTGTTGCATGGGCAGTTCCCCTTAGTTCACCCAAGCATTGCCAGGCATTGCCTTTTAAGTCCCCGGGGAGCTCACCTTACTTTATTATCACCGAGAATTAGGAATCTGGCTAACTTTTGCACTTATAACCTCAACTGCTGATTTCTTTGAAGATGGCTTTTTTGTTTATTTTATAATCTGTTTTCTACAAAAACAGGGAAAAGATGCAAGGAGGTCCTTGTCTGCTAACCTTAATCGTCTCCTAGCTAAACTAAGGCCTGTTTTATTATTTTTTTTCTTTAGAAAAACAACAAGAATGATAGTAAATTTGAAGGAAAATGTTGGAGGAAAAAGAATAAAATTGATCTCATTCATTAATTTTTGATATAATGAAATCTGTGACTGAAGAGCTTAAAAAACTCTTGTTAAATACTCTTGTTTCATTGGTGTATGTAAAAGAATGAATCTAGCATGAAACTTACTTTTTGCACTAGTTTAGAGCACTATTAAAAATTTGACCAGTTTTCTGAGCATTTTTGTAGATTGACACTTAACAGTGGTGCTATATTCAGCACGGCTCAAGGCTACACTAGGTGCCAAGACTGGGGTTTATAAACTCTCATTCTGAAAGGTGTCTTGTGGTTTGTGTTTTCTACATAAGTTGGTTTTCTACTTTCTGAATTAGACTAGGAGTTTTAGGAGTTTTGACAACTTGTTTGACAACAGTTTTGACAAGTTGTAGGAGTTTAGGTCTTTGACAAAGACCTGGAGCCTCAGGTGTCCCTGCACAAGAGCTCAGCCCTGGAGGGAGATGTGACTTAGGGTGGTCACTGTCAGCAACGGTGGAGGCTCCCAGTAAATGGGGTAGAGGACAGAGGGCCTGTCACCACTACCCATCTCCAGTTAGGTTCCCGGTGACTTTAAACCTGACATGTTACCTCTGAGTACGTTGTTGTGATTGCAGTGTTGCTGCTACTTTAAGAAAAAATAACATATGTAATACCATGTGGTCTGTAGGTTACAGTCCTTAAATTCTACAAAGTAAGTCTTCTATGCCTCTAGTGGAATAGAGGGTTGAACTCCTGGGGGCACTGGGATCTTTAGTTTTTGATCCTTTGATCTTAAGGTTGTCCAATAAGGAAATACAAATGGTGCCACGACTGGTTTCAGGGAAGATATAAATATGATTAATTTATTTGGCATGAAAATCTACATTGAAATGAAAAGAAAAGAAATGATATTCAGTGGGTGGAAAAATATGTCAAAAAAGGATAAACCTCTGTCTTATAAAGCTTGTATTTAGTAAAAATTATTTGTATACCAATAAAAATTAATAGTATTCCGTAATAATTTTTGGAAACACAAGTGAACATGCTTCCTGAACAATAGTCCTTTGATAATGGATCCACTGTATTTTTCTTTCTTTTTTATTTTAATTTTATATTGGAGTATAGTTGATCAACAATGTTGTGTTAGTTTCGGGTATACAGCAAAGTGATTCAGTTATACATATACATGTGTCTGTTCTTTTTCAGATTCTTTTCCCATTTAGGTTATTATAGAATATCACGCACAGTTCCCTGTGCTATACAGTAGGTCCTTGTTGGTTACCTATTTTAAATATAGTAGTGTGTACATGTCAATCCCCAATTCCCAATCTGTTCCTCCCCTCTGGTAACCGTAAGTTCCTTCTCTAAGTCTGTGAGTCTGTTTGTTTTGTGAGTAAGTTCATTTGTATCTTTTTTTTTTTTTAGATTCCACACATAAGTGATATCCTATGATATTTGTCTTTCTCTGACTTACTTCACTTAGTGTGATTATCTCTAGGTCCATCCATGTTGCTGCAAATGGCATTATTTCATTCTTTTTAATGACTGAGTAATATTCCATTGTATATAATATTCCATTGTATATATATTCCATTGTATATATATATTCTTTATCCATTCATCTGTTGATGGACATTTAGGTTGCTTCCATGTCTTGGCTATTGTAAACAGCACTGCAGTGAACATTGTGGTGCATGTATCCTTTCGAACCATGTTTTTCTCCAGATATATGCCCAGGAGTGGGATTGCTAGATCATATGGTAGCTCTATTTTTAGTTTTTTAAGGAACCTCCATACTGTTCTCCATAGTGGCTGTACCAATTTACATTCCCACCAACAGTGGAGGAAGGTTCCCTCTTCTCCACACTCTCTCTGGCATTTATTATCTGTAGGTTCTGTGATGATGGCCATTCTGACTAGTGTGAGGTGATATTTCATTATAGTTTTGATTTGCATTTCTCTACTAATTAGCAGTATTGAGCATCTTTTTATGTGCCTCTTGGCCATCTGTATGTCTTCTCTGGAGAAATGTCTGTTTAGATCTTCTGCCCATTTTTTGATTGAGTTGTTTGTTTTTTTGATATTGAGCCGCATGAGCTGTTTGTAAATTTTGGAGATTAATCCCTTGTCAGTTGCATTGTTTGCAAATATTTTCTCCCATTCTGTGGATTGTCTTTTCATTTTGTTTATGGTTTCCTTTGCTGTGCAAAAGCTTTTGAGTTTCATTAGGTCCCATTTGTTTATTTTTGTTTTTATTTCCATTACTCTAGGAGACGTATCAAAAAAGATATTGCTGCAATTTATGTCAAAGAGTGTTCTGCCTGCGTTTTCCTCTAAGAGTTTTATTGTGTCTGGTCTTAAATTTAGGTCTTAAATCCATATTGAATTTATTTTCGTGTATGGCGTTAAAGAATATTCTAATTTCATGTTTTTACGTGTAGCTGTCCAGTTTTCCCAGACATTTATTGAAGAGACTATCTTTTTTTTTCCATTGTATAGTCTTGCCACCTTTGTCATAGATTAATTGGTCATAGGTGCTTGGGTTTATTTCTGAGTTTTCAGTCCTGTTCCATTGATCTATATTTCTTTTTTTGTGCCAGTACCATACTGTTTTGATGACTGTAGCTTTGTAGTTTAATCTGAAGTCTGGGAGCCTGATTCCTCCAGCTCCGTTTTTCTTTCTCAAGATTGCTGTGGCTGTTTGGGGTCCTTTGTGTCGCCATACAAATTTTAAGATTTTTTGTTCTAGTTCTGTGAAAAATGCCATTGGTAATTTTTCCATCGAGATACATACATGTGCATTTGGGTGTGGGTATATGTGTAAATATATCTAATGCTTATGGGAGCTTATATTCATTTTAAGTGGGGAAAATAATTGACATGCTCACATCACTGGTTCTGAAAGGGATTGGTGAGAATGTCACCATGGAAAAACATGGCATGAAGAGCAATCTTAATTGCTCTCCCTTGCAAGTAAGTGTGACCCTAATATTGTGGCTTATGTTCCCATTATTGTGGTGATTCTCATATACATGGTATTTTTTGCTTGTTTGTACAGCCATGTATCAGATACCATTTTTAAGGAACCTTTTTTTTTTTTTTTTTTTGCAGTACGCAGGCCTCTCACTGTTGTGGCCTCTCCCATTGCGGAGCACAGGCTCTGGATGCACAGACTCAGCGGCCATGGCTCATGGGCCCAGCCGCTCCGCGGCATGTGGGATCTTCCCGGACCAGGGCACGAACCCATGTCCCCTGCATCGGCAGGCGGACTCTGAACCACTGCGCCACCAGGGAAACCCTTAAGGAACGTTTTTATAACTCATTTTTTTTTCTTTTGCATTACGTTCAGTTGCAGTTAATTTTTATGATTTTTGAAAAACAAAAAGACACAGACACCCATGTGCCTGCCACTTAGCTTAAGATGTCAAACTTGACAAATGCAGCCAGAGGCCCTCTTGTGTTTACCTGTCCCAATAGCTTTTTCCTCCTTCATCTCCCAAGAGATAAAACTATCCTGAAATTGGTGTTTTTTTTTTATTCTCATGCCTGTTTTTTTATACTTTTTGTGACATCTGAGTGTATCCCTAAGCAAGATGAATGTTTGCTTTTGGATGTTTCATTCTGACCCAATGCTACAGGAACGTAGACCCAATGATTCCCATACTGATGCCTTTGCATTTTTTTCTTACTAGTGCCTTGCTTGGAAGAAAAGAATAGTAAATGGGAATATCATTTTCAAATGCTGTAATGTGGCTGGCATACAGTGAGTATGTCTTATAGATGTGTGGATTTATATGATTTTATATAAATATAGTTGGAATGGCATATTTATTTAACCAAGGTTTATGTAACTTGGAATTTCTTCGCTAAAGTCATTTCTTCAATCCTACCATTTAAACTCATGACGAATACTGACTAAATTTAAAATTGTAACCCTCCCCACTGCCAATACACAAGCTCCCTACCTGCCTTACTGTCCCCGCTCCTCCTCTTCTCCCTAATGGGAATATGATTTCAGCGTTTCTCTATCACTGAGGAGGAGAGGTGTTCTAGTTATCTATTGTTGTATAACAAGTCATCGAACAACTTAGTGGCTTCAAACAGCATTTTATTATTATCTCTCCTGGTTCTTTGGGCCGACTGGGTTCACCTGGGCAGTTCTCCTTTGTGATCTCCATGTGGTGATAGGCAGACAGCAGCTGGGGCTGGCATCATCTGAAGGCTCCACTGGAATAGATGTCCAGGATGGCTCACACTTGAGCTGGCGGTGATGCTCACTGTTGCCTGGGAGCAGCTGGGGCTGTGTTGCAGAGCACCTACTACGTTCCTCTATTATGTACCTTGAACTTTTCAAACCTCGGCAGCTTGATTCTAAGAGAAAGCTTCCCAGAAGCAGGCATCCTAAGAGTCCTGGGCAGAAACTGCAAAACTTCTTATGACCTAGCTTTCAATAGCACTTCTTCTGCATTCTACTCGTCAAACAAGCCACTTAGCCCAGCCCGGATTCAAGAGGAGAGAAATTCGACTCTACCTCTCAATGAGAAGAGTAGCCAAGAATCTTTAAATTACCACTGGAGGGTTCAATAAGCAGCGTTGTAGGATGGGAACATCCTCATTGCCCTCCAGTTTATGAAGATTTCATAGTTAATCACATGTCTTCTCCAAGGAGAAGACATGTTGCTGATTCTGGAACCCATTCCTGTCCCACATTGCTCTTGGTTGAAGGGAGCAGAAACTCACTAAAGAAAAGCAATAACTAAATGAAAGTCTCCCTGAAGGGTGTACATGAAATGAAATCAAAGGCGCTTGAGAATTGAGGCAGCTCTGTGCACTGGCAACTTTCTTATTTTCTCTGGGCCTTCTTGGTCTCTCTCACAGGGACTTTGCATCTCTCTGCATATTTTTTTAAGACTTTACTTTCTTAAGAGCAGTTTTAGATTCACAATTTTGAGAGAAAGATACAGAGATGTCCCGTATACCCCCTGTCCCCACACGTGCACAGCCTCCCCATTACCAGCATCCCCACTAGAGTGGTACCTTTTTTACAGTTGATGAATCTACATTGGCACGTTAGTCATTCAAATTCCATAGTTTACCTTAGGGTCTATTCATGGTGTCATGCATTCTACGGGCTTGGACAAATGTATGACATATATCCATCATTATAATATCATGCAGAGTGTTCTCACTGCCCTGAAAATCCTCTGTGCTCTGCCTCCCTGCCCCACCCCTAGCAACCATTGATCTTTGTACTGTCTCCATGGTTTTATTTTTTCCAGAATGTCTTATGGTTGGAACCATACAGTTTTGTAGTCGTTGCAGATTGACTCCTTTCACTTAGTATTGTGCATTTAAGGTTCCTCCATGTCTTTTCATGGCTTCATAGCTCATTTCTTTTCAGCACTCAGTAATACTCCTTTGAGTGTACCACAGTTTATCTTTTCACCTACTGAAGGACATCTTGGTTTCTTCCAAGTTTTGGCACTTGTAAATAAAACTGCCGTAAACAACCTTGTGCCACGTTTTTGTTGAAAACGTAAGTTTTCAGCTCCTTTGGGTAGATACCAAGGAGCGCAATTGTTGGATCTTACTGTAAGAGTATGTTTAGTTTTATAAGAAGCCTCCGAGCTGTCTTCCAAAGTGGCTGTACCATTTTGCATCCCTACCAGCAAGGAACGAGAGTTCTGTTGCTCCACATCCTTGCCAGCATTTGGTGTTGTCAGTGTTCTGTGCATCTTTTTACTTCGCTGATCCATTTCTTCTCGTCCTCATGGTGTTCACTTCCTCAAGAATTCCCGTCATGTTTTACTGGCCAACTGGGCTCTCACCGTACAGTATGATCTTCAGCTTCTTTTCATCCTCAGCCCTAGCTAATTGCCCAGTTTTGTTTTGTTTTTCATTTAATTTTTGAGAGGAAATTTGATTGGCAGTCCTCATCTTTGTGTGCCCGGTTGTAGAGCAGTAGTCATGACCCACCCAGATATTAATAACTTTGCTTAACAAATCCATTTGGTTCAACTATTTATAAATGTGTTCAAACCCTTCTTGTACCATTTTGGTTTTAGCTTGAATTCTGTAAGTATCCTGTGAATAGTAGTTTAGGTACTTTTGTTATAAAATATACCCAAAGCCTTATTCCTTATGTCTGAGCTTGAAATCACTTGAGATTTCAAACCCAGTCATATCAAACCAGGAAGAAAATTTCCTCATGTAATGAACACATTACAGTTCTGTTGACAGAACTGAGACATCTATAAATGTGCAGGACAGGACCCCTGTCTCACTGTTATGCTCTGTATCTAGCCTGTGTCTGACACATGGGAGAGGCTTAAAAATAGTTGTGGAATGAATAAATGCTTGACTAGAAGGTGTTGGTGATGAGGGCAGTAAACGTAGGGTAGTCATTTGATACACTCTGTTGCTGTTACCTTCGTTACAGATGGGCAATGAAGACACAGTGCCTCCAGGGATTGCAGCAGCGCACAGGAATTGATGGACCTTAGGGAATAGCTGTAACATGCCTACATATGTACATACCCAGGATGTTTCACAAGTAATGTTTTCATTGGTCACTCAGGAAAGGAGCCAAAAAGCTTCTATTTATTTTATTTGGCTTCATTTCTAAGAATGGTAAATAAACTAACACACAAATATATGCAGAACCTTAAGAACAGGATGAAGACAAACAACTTGGGGCACTTGGTATAACTTATTCATTATTGCTTATGGTCTTAGTAGAAAAGATTTTATCAAATGGTTAACATGAAGTTATGTCAGAATCATGAAGGAATCGTTAAAAGAGTGGCTTTAAAAAAAAGACTAACAACAGTGAGATACCACTATACACCTTTTAGAATGGGTGAAATCCAGAACACTGACGATATCAAAGGCTAGTGAGGATGTGGAGCAACAGGAACTCTCATTTGTTGCTGGTAGGAATGCAAAATGGTGCAGCCACTTTGGAAGACAGTTTGGAAGTTTCTTACAAAACTAAACATACTCTCATAGTAAGATCCAATAATTGCATTCCTTGGTATTTACCCAAAGGAGTTGAAAACTTATGTTTTCAGCAAAAACCTTTACAGCTGCTACAAACTGTATGGTTCGAACTATAGGACATTCTGGAAAAGGCAAAACTATGGAGACAGCAGAAGGATCAGTTGTTGCCAGGAGTTGGGGGGAGGGAGGGATGAATAGGCAGAGCACAGAGGATTTTTAGGGCAGTGAAAATACTCTGTATGATATTATAATGATGGTAATATGTTGTTAAACATTTTTCTAAACCCATAGAAGATGCAACTCCAAGAGTGAACCTTAATTAAACTCTGGATTTTGGAGGATTATGAAAATAATTTTGCTCCATCATAATTTGCCCAGTAAGTCTTCTGGGGGATAGGACTAAGGCACTGGGCTGCGATAAGAATTCTATGGCCTGCCTGCTTCTATGAAAAGTTCTTTCTTCACACTTTTACTTGAACTTGGAGCAAAAATAGAAGGTATCTGGTGACAGTAAGCGTTCATAGCACTGGCCTCCCTGGCTAAGGGCTGCCTTTGGGGGCTCAGAAATGTCATCTTACTAGAAGCAAGTCCATCTCGTGATAGACACTGAGCCAGCCAGATGTCTCTCTTCTGTTTTCCTCCCTTCTCCTTCTTTGTGAAGGTCTCGGAGTTATCTGACTCAACACAGTTCAAACGCTGAACCATCCTTCTGGTTTTCTAATAAATAGGGGAGGGGTTTGTTATGATATGAAGGTATGAACAAAGATTGGGTCACAGCTTTCATACAGTTAAGATCCTTTAGATATTGAAGGTCTGTAAATCATTAAGAAATTCTGGTAGTAGTAGTCAAAATAGACATGTATAACAGGCAGAGCCCAAATGTGAACGTATTTGACAGCTCTGTAACTTAATTACTTTTTAATGTCAGTCGAACAGATTCCACTTTGGTTTCTTGGCCAGGCTTCTGTAGGCCTGTTAAAACCCTATGAAGTTGAAAATTTGAAACTTAATATTCGTAAAACACGTAAACAGAGTACCCTTTTTCTGTCTTACCATGTAGTTAAGAAATTAAGAATAGGACATTTTATTTTGGTATCTGTCTCAAAAACAGTTAAGTGGTGAGAATCTATTTTCAAAGTTCTGAACAGTCAAGTCACAGATTTTTTTTACTTAAGAGCTTAATTTATACATCAAATCAAAGGAGAAAATCCCATACTGCCTTGTGTTTAGAGGCATGCATTTAGTCAGCTTAACTAGGTGTATTAGTTTTCTAGGGCTGCCATAGCAAAATGCCACGGGCTGCATGGCTTAAACAACAGAAATTTTTTTCCTCACACTTATAGAAGCAGGAAGTCCAAGATCAAGGTGTCTGCAGGTTTGATTTTCTTCTGAAGCCTCTCTCCTTTGCTTGCAGGTGGCCATTTTCTCACTGTGTCCTCACTGGTCACCCCTCAATCTCTGTGTTGTCCTTATCCTGATCTCTTCTTCTTCTAAGGACTCCAGTCATGTTGAATTAAGGCACACCCATATGACCTCGTTTTACCTTAATTACCTCTTTAAAGGCCCTGTCTCCAAATATAGTCACATCAGAAGTACAGGGTTAGGTCTTCAGCATATGAATTTTGGAGGGACACAATTCAGCCCGTAACACTAGGGGTTAAGATAAAGATTCTTTTCTCAATTGCAATAAGGACTCAAGTTCTTGACTGAAGCAGGGTGATGACCCCTCGTGAGGGCACTGGGTCTTGACACTTTCCCTTCAGAGCTTGATAGAGTGAGTGGCATCTCGGCCTCATGCCCCATTTGCCAGCTTCTCTGTGAGGTTGCTGAGCGCCTGCCTGTCTTCAGTGTTTGTGAACAGCAGCTGAGTGCTGTTGGGCACTGTGTTTTAATTTAATTCACCCACTGGTATTTGCGGAATATCTGTTTTGTACATGTGATCTTTATAGACCGTGATAATACCCGCACTGCGTACAAATTATTTTCATGTCTCCATTTAACATTGGAGTAGAGAGTAAATGGAAAATATGTTGAAGCTTAGATTTCTCAAGAAATCTTTGTTTTCCAGTTTATTCAAATATCACATTCCGTTATCACTTGAGTATCCATTTTATATGTAATGGAAATCGTTAGACATTTACTAGTGTAGACTTTTTTTGTAGTTACAATTTTATTTGTATCAAAATAATCAAAATAATGTACTTGGGTTTTAGTTTAAAAAAAATTAAATTCCATATCTTCATATTAATCTATTTTTGACACATTTAAGCACACATTTTAGAATGTCACTGTGCAATTAGATATTCTTAGCACATGTCACTTGTGAAAAGCACTTTAAATCTAAGTACATTCAATTGAGCATAATTAGAATATCAAGATACATATTCTTCGTATACATTTTGCCACTTAATTTTTTAAGTAGCTATAAGTATCTACCATGTGAATTCAAATTAAAGGGAGGTGATTAAATTACAGTTATAGTTAATGCTTTTAGTTTAAAATATAGCAGGAATAACACTATTTTTTAAAAAATACACTGCTACGTTTTCTGTGGACAGCAGATTGATGACAGAATGGATTTGTTGTTGTTACATGCAAGACTGTTAGTATTATCTGCATATTCTCAAGACTGTTGCCGAGAATGGTGGGGGAGGGAGCAGGCGTCATAAGGGCTTTTCCATCTTGTGAGTTCTTTTGACTTGACGGCCCCCCCAGTCCCTAGAAAGAATGTTCGAGGATAGTATCTTGGTTGGTAAAGAAGCATTAGAGAAAGGCTTGTTTAGTTCATAACAGGTGAGAAAAAATGGATTATAGGGAAATATGAACTGGGGTTCCTGAACAGATGTTTTAGATCATGTATTTAGGCTGCTGGTATGTCCTGTGATTGTAATAGCAGACGGCCTTGGCAAGTCATTTTAATTTCCATGTAACTTTTCTTTTTTTTTTGGTGGGGGGCCATGCCACGTGGCTTGTGGATCTTAGTACCCTAGCCAGAGATTGAACCTGGCCCTGGCAGTGAAAGCGCAGACTCCTAACCACTGGACTGCCAGGGAATTCCCTAATCCCATGTAACTTTAAAACTTACTTGTTCACAGTCATTGGACCTAAAGTATGTTAAGATCATTTTTGTGAAGATCACTATTCTTGGAATACTTAGAGAAATTGGGCAGTACATTAAGATTCTGGATTATGTTGCCTTTCTAAATATTTGATTTCTTGAAATTCTCCTTTTAAGAAAGAAGTATCACTTCCCTCAATAAAGTTAACTATGCAGAATCAGAAGTGTTAACGATGAAGTTAGTCATTACATAATATGGCAAAAGGAATTTGGGTGACAAAAGTGGGAGATAGAGAAGAAAAAAATCAAGCTTACAGAAGCACCTGGGCACTGAGCAAAAGCTATGATAGAAGCCACGTTTCAGGTTCTTTGCAGATTATCTATCTAGCCCATTTCAGAAAGGGGGTATTAGAAGAAAAAACCTGTATTTTACTTCAAGCCCTGAGGACCATGTCATGTGAAAAATTCGAGCATTTGGAAAGAGTGATGCTTTGTGTTGATAGAGTGCCACTCACCTGAGAAGCTTGGTGCTCGGACTTCACGCTGACATCGTTGTAGCTTCCACAGCCCTGCTTCCCTTTCCGGTTGCTCTCAGCGCTCCTGGATGCAAAGGTGAATTTATGAAGATCATGGACTTTAGACAGGACTCACACAGCTAGAACTGTCATATGGAGTTGTGCACTTTCATTTGTACTGGTGGCAAGATGAGGTGTCTAGCATCCACTTGGGATAGTTTTAAAGTCCAAATACTAGGACTCGATCTGGAACATTAAGGGTGATTGTGTTACCTTTCCCTGCTAGCGGTCGTATTACCTGGTTAGAAGGAGTGCACGGTGCGTCATTTTCAGCAGTGGGGAATCTTCTGTACTATATCCTATCTAGACTCTCTCTTGGTCCCTTTTGTGACTAGCAGTGCACATTTCCAAAGTGGCTTGCCAGTGTCGAGGGCAGCCCACACCTAAATGGAACAGAGATCAGTCCACAAACATGGTGTTGTAAATGATGCGGGTTATCTATCTGGCCGTTGTCATTTTTACCGGGACATGATTATTAACCATTTCTCAGTAACAAATTTTCAGAATTTAAAATACCCACAATTTATTGAATGTCATCTTGAATTTAATTAAATAAAATTGAATGAATTTAAGTTAAATAAAAAACATCTGGTTATGTTGAGCTCTACGACATCACCCATCACTCACATGAGTTCTTCTTTTTTTTTAATTAATTAATTTATTTATTTTTGGCTGTGTTGGGTCTTTGTTGCTGCACACGGGCTTTCTCTAGTTGCAGCGAGCAGGGGCTACTCTTTGTTGCGGTGCACGGGCTTCTCATTGCGGTGGCTTGTCTTTGTTGTGGAGTGCAGGCTCTAGGTGTGTGGGCTCAGCAGTTGTGGCTTGCAGGCTCTAGAGCACAGTTCAGTAGTTGTGGTGCATGGGCTTAGTTGCTCCACAGCATGTGGGATCTTCCCGGGCTCGAACCCTTATCGCCTGCATTGGCAGGCGGATTCTTAACCACTGCGCCACCAGAGAAGTCCCACGTGAGTTCTTTTCTTCCTTTTTTTTCCCTTTTTACCTGATATAGCTGCTTCCTACCAGTCTTCAGTGTGACTGTGCTTTCCTCAGAAAGAAAGTTTAATTTGCAAGTGTCTAGGGAAAGAAAAATTTGAAAACTCAACTGTCCTGGCTTTGAAGGAGTTTGCTAAACTAAATTCACCTAAACAGAGTTTCGTCATGTATTTATTAACGGTAATCAGTACCCCTGATTGAGCACTGTGGTGTGCTAGACACTGGAATCAGTGCTTTATATACTTGTTTCCATTTACTCCTCACATGATCCTATAAATAACAGCTAGAATATGGGCTCCCTGAGGGTGGGGATCTTTGTCGGTTTTGTTCACTCCTATATACCTGCCTCTGGAGTTGGCACATTGAAAGCATCAAGAGCATTAACGTCCCTGTGTCCATTTTACAGGTGAAATAAGTTTGGAGTATGTAGGTTAAGAAGTGTGTCAGAGCCTAGGCTGTCAACCATGGGCCATACTGACTCCCAGCGGTGCCCCCCATTTCTCAAGCAGCTGCTCTGTGTCAGGCACTGTGCTAGCTGTGGTACCTGCTACTTTATTTAGTCCTCGCAATGCGTCTGTGAAATGCTTTCATCTCTTTGGTATAAATAAAGAATCTAAGTCTTAGTAAGTTTGAAGAATTTGTCCAAGGTCACATACAAGGAAATTATGAAGCCTGAATTAAAATCCAGGTTCCTCCGATTCAGTTGCTCCTATGCTGAACCACTGTGCTATATTTAGGTAAAACCCACACTAGTGTAATTATTTTCTGAGCCTGTTTGAATAAAATGGAAAATAGGTCACTAGCTATACATTTCTGAGTCTGAAATATTCCTCAAGGATTCAGATTTGGCAAGACTGGGGGATTTTACCTCCTATTGGCCGGGCTTCCTCGTGATTTATTGACTAATCTACAGAGAAAAACTTGATGCATCTGATGAAAATCAGTGATATTGTACCTGGGAGAAAACCTCTCTTACATATTTCTTGATGGACTCCAGTGTCTCTGAAGCATTTGCAGATCTGGATCTTTTCATTTCTCTAGTCTTGGCTAAATTTTAAAAGTTACCGACACTGTAAATGTGTGTTAATGTGGCACAGGACTCTCCACGTGACTTTTTGTTCAGAATATTCCTATCTTCAAACATCTTCATGAAACCTGGTTGGGATTTTATTTAGGAAGACTGCTCTGAATTTTAAATTAGTTTATGAAAAAATTGACACCTTTACAACCTTGGACTATTACATTCATTTATAGGAAATTGACATTTTTTACATTTGCATTTAAAATTAATTTACAGATCAAATGACACCTTTATAGCATTGAGTCTCCCAATGCTATACTACTTGTTTCTCTAGTATTCAATCTGTATGCCCTTTGTATTTTAAAAATCTATATTTTTTTTCATATCAGTTCTATACATCTCATATTAGGTTATTTCTTGTTAATGCCACTTGTTAAAAAAGAAAAAAGTTAATGTGTAAGGTTTTTTGTTTGGTGTAGCAGTTTCATATTTCTCCTCTAAAGATATATAATGTTTTTGAATGTCGGGCTCTGTTTTGTTTTTTTTTTTTTAATGCTACAGAATTTTTTGTCACACTGATGCAGGTATTCAATACAAGTAGGCAATAAAATATTCTTGTTCAGTACCTGATAATAGCCTGGGTAAGAGTCCACATGGCGCCAAACTGAATCATTGCTCACCTACAGTCCTGTGCATACAGTCGGCTCTTAATAGAGAACCTAGAGAACCACTGTGGAGCTGCCCATGGCTCTGGGTACCCTGGGGCGGGCACAGATAAAACAGCCTGTTTTAAACACTGTTTAAACACGGGCTGCGTGCTGCATCTAACAGCCTGTTTCGAGTTGAGGGACAGAAGGCATGAGCAATTGCATTGGGCTCATCCTTAGACGTCATTGGCTGCTTCATCCTCTTGTCTGTGTTGCAAATCAGACTGACTTCACCCTAACTTCTACTTAAGAGCCAGAGTATAATTTTACTGTTGCTCCTGAGGGCCCTTTTGTTGTTGATTTGGTTACGCTTCAGAACTTTAGTTGTGGTTCCTTATGCCAAATCCTGATCCATTTGATTCTATTTTCTTTATCTTTGAAGCCTGTATAGGAAGACTAAGACTAATAGTTTCTGCTCTGAAACAAAATCATCCCACAGCTCTGCATGTGTCATTAAAGCAGATCTGCCAGCTTTACAAAACTGTCTTCCACTCTTCCTCTTCCTCCACTCAGAACTTGTGCTGTTTTGCTTAAGTGAAACACAATTATCCCCGGTTCTGTTTATCTTTTCAGTCTCCGTAGATCTTTTCTCCTTAATTCCCTAAATTTTCATTCTACTTTGCTTGCTTCCATAAATGACTATCATTCTCTCTTTTCCACTTCCCTGGAGAAATGTGGCTTACAGGAGCTCTCTAATTACTCAGCATCCCATCCCCAATCACAGATCACCCCGTATGCTGGGCTTCACCTCCTCCTTGTGTCAGCAGCCGTTGTTGGCCTTCTTCTCCCTTTGGGAAGCCCCTTTCTTGACTTCTGAGCCTGCATCAGTGTGCACTGTGGTGTATAGCAGAAGACTGTCATCACTTCTTAGGTCTCCACTCTTCCTGTTTCGTCTTCGTCCCACCCCATGTAAGCTCCCGCCTTCAGTTGGCACATATGTGGGGTGACGCCCTCATCTGCGTCTCAGTCCTTAATTCCCAACTCACCCTTCTATGGCCTTCTGGATGTGTCGTCTCTTTAGGTTCTTTTGTTCCCCCCTTTTACATATATGCAAAAACTCTGTTCCTTTCTTCAACCCTACCCACTCCTTTTGCCCCACATTCAGCATCCAAGCCCTGCTGATCTCTGTTGCATCCGCCCACCCCCTACTTCATTACCAATGTAATTGTTCTAATTCTGGCCTTCTTTCGCTCTCACCTAGTCTGCTAAAACCCTAATTGTTACCCCTGCCCCAGGGCTCTCCCTCCTAATAAACTCTCCCCTCTGCTGCCCGGTCATCCTTCTGAGACATAGATACTAGTCACAGCACCCTCCAGCTCCTGAGCGTCATTTGCCAGCTCTCTTCCCACCACAGGCACACACAGAGGCACTTCCCCGGAAGGCGGCCCCATTCCCGAGTGTAGCATTCCAGGCCTTCCGTGGTTTGGCCCCCGTAGTCTTATTTTTCACCATCCTCCTTCATACCCCTTCCAGGCCATCTGAAGCAATGATTCTTCCATGCTGCCACGATAAGCAGTGGAAATAAATGCTCAGGCTCTGGCATCCAGCAGGTATAGCTTTGAACCCAGGCTCCACCTTCCTAGCTGTGTGACGACCTCAGGCAAGTTACGTAACCTCTTTTCAGCCTTGGTTGCTCACTTATAAAACTGGAATAATATATTACCTACCTTACGACATTATGAGGACCAAAAGAGAAAATCCTTACAGAGCTCTTAGCACGATGCCTGGTACGTAGTAAGTACTCAGTAAATGCTACGGGACGATAATGTTGATCTCATCATAATTATCATTCTAATTAAAATCTCTTTGGGCAGATGTGGTGCTGGGTCTCTTTACCCTCTAAGTGTAGCAAGCTCTTGTCACTGTCGCTTCGTGTCATTCCTTGCCTGGATCACCTAAATCCTAATTGCACTTCAGTCACCAGTTGATGCATAATCTCCCCAGATTATCCAAGTCAGCAGAAATCTCTCCCTCCTTTGAACTGCCATGGCAACGTGTCTGGACTTCAGCTCTTATCTCACTTATCTTTTCTCACGTGCCATTTTTTGTATTCATAAGGAGTCTATTTCTTGGACTCAGTCTTTCCTCTGCTTGCTGGTTGTGTAGCCCTAAGGGTAAGTTGCTGTATTAGTTTGCTAGAGCTGCCATAGCAGATATACCACAGACTGGGTGACCTAACATAGTTTATTTTCTCACATTTCTGCAGGCTGGAAGTCGAAGACCAAGGTGTCAGCAGGGTTGGTTTCTTCTGAGGCTCCTTTTCTTGGCTTGAAGATGGCCGCCTTCTTACTCTGCCTCACATGGTCCTTTCTCTGTATATCTCGGTTTCCTCTAGTTGTAAGGACACCAGTCACGTTGGTTTAGGGCTTACTCATAGGATTTCATTTTACCTTAGTTACCTTTTAAAAGGTCCTATCTTCAAATACAGTCACATTCTGAGGTACTGAGGGCTAAGACTTCAGTATGTGAATTTCGGTGGAACACAGCACAGCCCGTAATAGTTGCTTTAATCTTTCTATGCCTCAGTTTCCTCTTATGTAAAATCTGGAAAAACATATGTTTTGAGTAGACTGAAGATATGTATACATGCAAAGCAACACCCTAATAGCCTATGATGGATGCTTAAGGAATATTTATTATCTCTACTCCTGTTTCAAACTCCTTGAGAACAGGAATTCTTTCTCACTCATCTTGTGTCTTTATTGTTGCTAGGACAAACTTTGAACATGATTGCTATAAATATTTGGTGGATAAATATATGAACGAACGATCAAGTAGGAGAAGTGAGCCTGCAATAGGTATATGTGTTTCTCTTTAGATGCATCCAGATAGTGGATAGCAACTAAGATTTCAGTCACAAAGACGATACTGAGAAACCTGAAGACAAGTCAGTCTCCCCACTGTAAACATAATATGCCACACGGAGCCAGTTCCTGTATGGAAAATCGTCACCTGGCCTACTTGTCACAGACTCCAGAAAGTCACAGGGAAATGATTTGTGACAAAATTGCCCACATACAAAAAGCAGTGTCTTCACACAGCCAGAGCCTTCAAGTGATGAGGGACACAGAGACGTCACGTGCACAATAGGTGTTCCTGTCCACTGTCTGCAGATTCAGCTCTCTTTGATCTCTGCAGAGGAGGGACGTGGGTAAGGTACTGTGAATGGATAATAGACCAGGAGACTGAAGAGCAGCAGTAGTGCACTGCTCAGCGATCAAGTCACGATGGTGCCCAGACATCATGCATCTGATGATAAGCATCTTCTCTTGGTGCCTTGGAGTCTCTCATTTCCTTCCAGCTTGACTCCAAAGAGCCGATTCATCTTCAGCCCCTCTCCAATGTGCCACTTTGAGTCTGTAGGTTCTTTCTTTCTGAGCCCACCAGAGGTAACTAGTGCGACATTATTTTTTTCTTAGTATCACTGCACTCTTTCTTCCCACTGCCTCTGTTCCCTGCAGCTCTCTGAAGGGAACTTTTGCCTCATCCTTAGTGATTAGACAGACTTCACTGTGCGATGCTAAAAGATTGGTATCTGTCAATTGGCTTGGAGTCAAGGGAGTTGAGTATAATTTCTTGTTTTATTGTATATAATATTAACTTTTGTGGGTATTAGTTATGATATCAGATAATGAATAAGATAGCAATTCTATACCTAACAATCATACCCTTTAATAATGTTACCACTTGGAGATGTATAAAAGGTTTGTTACGAGGTCAGATGTAAAACATACAAATGTTACCCTCTGAAAGAATGTAGAAAACTAGAATTAGAAATCACAGCTTTAAGCCCTTTAAGCAGCCTCTCAGAGTTGAAAGGCAGCCTAGAGACGATGCAGTGAAGTAAAATGATTCTCAACTCTCACCACACGTTTTAATCACATAGGAAGGGGCAAATGTAGAAATCTTATTTATCAGGAGTAAGATCTAGAAGTCACTATGTTTGAAAAGCTCTGCAAGCAGTTGTAACATGCCACCAGGGAGGAGAGCCATCAGTTTAGGAGCCAGAGGAGAGGAAACCAATGTGTTTGGAGTCACTGTTTGAGCCCCGTGCTGGCTGCTGTACGTTAGCTGTCTCTTTGATCCTCGTAACAAGTGAGATGGTACGACCAGTAGTGACTGAGGATCACTTGTCACATGTGATACTCAACTGCCCCTTAGCTGCTGTTGGCAGCACTTGGTGAGTGTGCGTCGCGTTCCTGTTCTGTTCTTCAAGAAGATCCATGTATGTGTACGCTGACTGCTCGCCATTCTACCCGTGGTAGACACGGTCTTACCCACTTTTGAGCTTTTAAAAGTCAGCCTCAGGTTAATTCCAACTCAGCGAATCTTTCCCAGCCCTTCTGCCCCATGAAACAATTTTTAAAATTGTATTCATTTTCACAACATGAGAACTCAGGTCCAGAAGCACAGACATAATCCTTACTGTACCCTCAGTGCTGTTACTAGGCCAGGGCCTTTTCATCTCTTCATTATGGCTCCCATCAGCAACCCCCCCCCCCCCCCCGTGTCGCTCGGAAAGACGCAGGTGCCAACTCACAAAATACTCAAGGGCTGCAGGGGTTGGTCTTCCCACCTGCCTGCGGGTCACAGCAGCCTGGGAGCAAAGCATGGCTCTTCTGAGCCCTGGGAGCAGTGGAAGCAGAATGGCTTCGTGTGGACCAGAAGAACACACCAGCCTCCCCTTCCCACTTTAGAAGGGCCTTTTGTGGGCCTTTTCGTGAATACAACCCAGGTTTTTCCTACCACTTCTGTAGAGTCACTCAGGAGAGATGAAGGTGATGGGTGAAACATGATTTAAGCAAGTACAGAGAGGGAGTCTGTGGCAGTCTAAACACAGGGGAATACTGCCTTCTCCATAGTTTGAATGTGTGGAGAGAGGGAAAATCCTAGTCTGTTTTTAGGAACAAATGTGTATTGACTAAGGTATCAAGTTGGTAAAAATGGAAAAACGATTTGATTGAGAGAGTTAAAAGGATGAACATTTTTCTTTGTTTTTTTTTGGTTAACGTTGCTTCTCATATTAGATAAAAATGAATACTGCTACATGGCTTCTTTATAGAAGTAACACATGATCTATGCAGAAGAAACAAAAAACACAGCAGAAAAGAAATCTGTAACCCTACCACCTCAAAAGCACTACATTGGTGTCTCTCTTCTACATGATGGTCAGGGATAGCAGCGGGAGAGGCGTACGTGCGTTTACGCATCTGAGAGTTTTTACTTCACGATGTGTATTGACCATTTCCCACCTTATTTTTATTGGCTGCATAATATCTCATTTCAGGAGCATACTCAAATGCATTTAATCTATCCCTTCCCAGTGCATGTTTATGTTTCTAATTTTTATTTCCAGGTATTAAACTGTACTTTAAAGACCATCCTTACAGCTGGTTTTGATTAGCACAAGCCATTTTGTGAAGGCACGCACGTTGGTTGATAGGATCAGAGGATCTGGCGAGAAGTAGTTTGGTATGATATTGACCCAAATTGTGCATGTTACCATGATAGCATCTGCTAAGCTGTCAATGTCAGCACCATGTCTGTGGTCTGGTTCGGTGACGTCACTGTATAATGAAGATTCTGAAGTACGTTCTGTGTCAGCCTTAGTTTAGATGATATAAAAATATATTTGAGACAAGGAGTAACAAGTTGAAGTACAGTAAGAATGTAATTGCTTATAATAAATATAGGCTTAGCTTCAAAATAGCTAGCTTAAAATTCCCCTTACAGTGTGCACTTTAGAGACTTCCACTGATGATCTTAGAGGTGAGGCTCCCAGCCATTTGCTGGAATGAACACACATTGTTCACAGTTTGGGCTGTAATTGATTTAATGCATATTTTTACTACTTTGACATTTATCTTGTATGAAAAGAGCAATTCTATACACAGATAATATGTAAATATAATACGTAAGTCCATAAAACGGTGTTTGATGAGCGATCTGATTTTTTAAGAGAAGAAAAAGTAGCTTTCATCTAAGTTTGCATGTCCTCTGGCAGTTGTTGGAATATTGACAGAGTTATGAAGTACATCATGCGAGAGCCTGTGTCCTCTCTGCCCCCCTCCTGTTCTGACAGGCAGATTCGTGTCTCTTTATTTAGATACCACTTGACTTTCATGTTATGGCTGCCTTTGTGTGCTTGGCTTTGAGTCCTGTGGCGGCGGTTGATTGTGCTTCAAGGAATGTTTGTCATTTTCATGTGAGGACTTGGGTGAGGCCAACAGAAGCCTCTCTGTGTTGGGCCAAGTCTCTGGTCTTTGCTCTCTTTCACCCTCCACGTGAAGGAAATGGAGCCTGATCCAAGTCCTCCCAGGCAGTAACTATGTTTTGATTCAAACTCATAATCACTGTTTTA
The DNA here is from genome assembly GCF_964374135.1 of Grampus griseus. Classification (NCBI taxonomy): domain Eukaryota; kingdom Metazoa; phylum Chordata; class Mammalia; order Artiodactyla; family Delphinidae; genus Grampus; species Grampus griseus. The sequence goes on along the minus strand of NC_139003.1, from coordinate 59,032,371 downwards.
ATTGATGGGACAAGGATTGAAACTACAGTCTGTTGAGAATAGAATATTCTGAGCTCCTTTGAAGAGAATCACTCATCTCTTTCTGAACCACCCCGCGTCATACTAAATCTTTTCTTTTTCTCCCTTTTAGGCAGGAGCCTCCCAGGTGATTTTCACAAATCCTTTGGAAATTGTCAAGATCCGTTTGCAGGTGGCTGGAGAGATCACCACTGGTCCCCGAGTCAGTGCTCTGTCTGTCCTGAGGGACCTGGGCTTCTTTGGGATCTACAAGGTAACTCTTTTCAGTCATTTATTTGCGTATATGCTCATCTCCTAAACTAGCAACTGCTCATAGGCATGAAATGGATTCCTCACATTTCTGTACCTAGAGAAGATCTTCTGCTGGAGCTCATAGGGTACCTTCATGCCAGTTAGAAGGAGGTGTCCTTTCCTGCCATCTGCCAAATAACTGTCCTTAGAAAACATAAATCAAGGATGAGTATGATGTCATGACCCCCGCAGACACTGTTCAGTGCACAGCTCTTTGCCGCAGCACTGGGTGGAGTTTTGTTTGGGTCTGTTACTGATATAAAAACCTAATTCTCAGCGCTGTTGTCTATGAAAGATAGCTGCCAGGGTCACAGGGCACCATCTTTCGGGAGATGGGCTGAGCTCGGTTTACCCACGCGCACGAAGCCCATACCAGATCAGGAATTTATGTTCCGATCCTGTACGTTCCAAACCTATCCCTATGTGTGCCTTTTCATAATTATTCTGCATCTTAACCATTTATCATTTAGAAAACAGTTTTTCAGAATGATCGCAAAACCAAAATTACAGAAAATTCTTGAATTTGTCATTTACACTCTTCTACCAAAGAAGTTGTAATGAACTAGAATTAGCTTCATATATGCCCTGTTATAAGGCTTCATCAGACATTAGGTGTTCACCAATTTTCAATGAGAAGATTAAAAAAAAATGTTTCATGGCCAACTTGAATAAGTAAACCTTTAGGGACATAGGAAGGTAAGTCAAACAACTACTTAAAATGTTGGTTTTCATTTATTTACACATAGATATATAAAATCACATTACATAAAATTAATATTGCTTTTTTCTGTACACACATATCAAGAAATATTTTATTCAAGCTTCTCATATGAATTTTGAATCAGCGTCTTGATCACCACTTAATTCACTTTTTAAATCAGCCATTCACGTGGTTTTGGAAAGTCCATTGTCTTCATTTTCGTTCCAAGCTGTCAAGAGGAAGTCACTTTTGGACTGTGGGCAATATTGTCCCTAGAAATTTTGTCCCACAGACACATAACATTACGACAGTTGCTTTCTTTCTTTCCTATTCCCAATTTATCCTGTATGGATATATAATGGTCCCATATGTAACATATTGCTTTTTAGAGTGAACTTTAAATGCCTTGCTCTGACATTCAGCACAGCATTTGTAAAAGTATTCCCCAGGAATACTTTTTTACCCTTTTCTTTTTAACTCAGTTTTTTAGGTGACCTTGGTGAACATCCAGTGTTAGTAATAATTGAGGTTGTTTCAGGTAAATCTGCCTTCCCCAAATAGAGCTCTGTACTTCTCAAGGTCAAGTGGTTGGAAGAGTACCCCAAGATCTGAGACTCTGTGAGGATCAAGTATTATGTGACACCCTCTTCTCTGAGGTTAGTGTTCTGGGGGAACCTTGCCTTAGACTTAGGCATCTTGTAGCGTTTAGGAATAAGCATGCTGATTTTTTAAAGTAGCACTTAAAATGCTCAAGGTGATTGCGCGGTGGAACACAACACGATAGCTGTTTCATTTACCAAATTGTTATCCAGCTGTGAGAAACAAACAGTATTGTCATGAGGCATAGCATTCATCAATTTGAAGGAAAATCCTCTTCTGTTCTGCATTTTTAGTCTCTTGCAGACTATCACACGATGTCGCAGCATGTCAGTTTGACAAGCTGCCAGGCAGTCTTTCAGTGGGTTGTCTGGTAAAAAAGCACTTAGGTACTGTGGCAGTGACTGCTATCGAAATGTCTAGATGGATAAAATGGTAAAAACTTGTTTGCTGACACAGAAACAGAGACTGTTAAACTACCTGCAAACGAAACAAGACTGAGTTTTAGTCCTTTTCATCTTCACAGTGTTTCATAATCTTAATCCCCTTGAACACCCCTTGGAAGTAGTTGGTCTCCTAATTTTGTAGTTAGGAGAATAGAGGTGCCAACGGTGGTATCTGAGCTGAAATTGAGGCTCAGAAGTTTCTTGTTTCCACTTTTGTACTAAAATGGCTTTCCTGAAATGAGCAGGATTGCTCAAGTTTGAGCAAGAGACCTCTCCCATATAAAGTTAGTTTAATTACTAGCCTGGTGGTTTAATCTAGTTCAGAGGCATTCCACAGGCCTGGGTGCTGCCTTTCAAAACACTGCTTTTGGTGTATTGGTAATTACCAGGTGAAGTCACTAACAATTTGAGCTTTGAGCTTCTGGAAACTTGATTGCATTGCGAGAGAGTGACCTGGCAGGCAGTCTCCTCCGTTCTGCTGGCCATTGGTATCATCAGCTAAACTCCCTGAGACCTGCGAGGCTGGACTTGATTCAGCAGAGTTCCCCTCTCCACTCAGTCTGATTGGTCTTGTATTACCACCCTAGCTTATCCTCATTTGTTTTATCCCACCTTCCAACCTCAGCTTTTGTAGTTTATCCAACCTCAGCTTTTGTAGTTTATCCTCATTCGTTTTATCCCACCTTCTAACCTCAGGTTTTGTTTCTTGTGAGTTTCCTTTCTCCAGGCTCACCTACCTTGCCCCACCCCTCCATGGTCAGAAATCACTTTAGTGGTTCTAGATCCCACCTTTTAGGGGCATCACAGCTTTAACATTGCTATGTAGTTTACTACGTTGTTGTTGTTGTTGTTTTTCCGGATAGCGCTCTTCAGTGATAAAGCTTTTCTCTGTTTCTAGTCTTGGTTGGGTAGAAAAATGCGAATGACCTGTGGTGACTAATACTTTTAAATCTGGTATGTGTCCCTCTGGGTGGGTCTTGAAAAAGAGAACTTCTATCCTAGTTTCAGGTGGGACAGGTAATCTTCATTTTCCCTCCCTTGGACCCTTTGTTTGCTGTTGTTAACATGACAATGCGGGACCCAGGAAGGGTTGAGTGTAGGCTCTGTCTGTGTGTTTAGACCTGCAGTGCTCAACCTCACTTAATTGGACTTAACCAGGCTTTCTGTTTTTCTCCTAAATTGACTTGCAAAATACCCAACTATTCTGCAACTTTCCAGTAAAAGGTAATTAGAATACTTGCTTTAGAAATACATTTACAACTGAAAAAAAAAAGTGGATGTGGTAAACATTTCACATTCCTAAAGTTAGAAATAGTTTAGAGCAGAAAGAGTGAACTCTGTAAACAAAGTACCCCCCATTATAGTGACATTGTTATAGCCCGGAGTAGGCAGGTGATTGAAGTAAAGGCAGGATAATTAATTGCCTTTGAAAGAGCTGTTTGAATATAATGTAGTTTTTTAAAATCTGCAACAGGTACTACTTTTCTTAAGAATATGTGAGGTGGTATTTCCCTTTCACTAGGTAACTTTTGTTTTATTACATAAGCCCCTAGAGTATAAGTAAAATAAATTCTTATCTAAGAAAGTGATACACATCTACTTTTGAACGGTACCTTTTCCTTAGGAGCCAACAGAGCTTCAATGAGGAGAAAGATTATACCTTCTGAGTGGAATAGAATTTACTTAACATTAAATGGCGGCACAGCTAAGATAGACTGAAAGGTGCATGCATGCTTCTGAAGCAATGGAGTAGTTCGTGGCTATTTTTAAGAATGAAAAATGGTCAGTGAAGCAATAGTGGCAACGATCCATCAAGCTTTGTTGAAAATTGTTTTCAGGTTGTGTAATCACAAATTAAACATTTCCATCTAAAGCATGGAAGGTCACCAAGGAATATGAGCTCTGTCCACTGTTTTCGAATCAAAGGCCTCTGTCCCACTGCATTTGACAGAGAAAGTCATCCCTTGGTACCCGTGGGGGACAGACGCTCAAGTCCCTTCTATAAAATGGCGTAGTACAATGAATAAGTTGGCCCTCCGTATCCACAGGCTTCACATCCAGTTGTATTTTCATCCGCATACGTGCGTGGTGTGTATGTGTGTTCATTCATCGCGTGTATATAAATGAATCATTGGAGCTGCTGTTCATAATATCAGAAAGCAGGTGATGACACATGTTCTTGATTATTCTGCTAGTTATCTCAAAGGGATATTGTTTGGTCTTTTAAAGTAAAATACAAGTTTATGTTTCAAAAAAATGATATAATTCAGAAATGTCTTAAAGTAAAATTTTCTCTTTACCCCTTACCACCCTATTCTCTCTTTAAAGGATTACCACTGCTTATGTTTTTTATATATCTTTAAGAAAAGAAAACCTTTCTATTTAAATCTGTATTTATTTCTCTCCTCCCTCTCTCCCTTTTCTCTATCAAAAATTGTACACACACACACACACATCAATGGTGTATCTGTGTTTTAACAAAAACAGAATCCTCCTAAACACACAATATATCTTAATTCTCTTTTCTCATTTTATTTAATAACTGTATATAAGTTTCTTTTCAGTTTGTTTGTTTGTTTTTAAAGCAGTTTCCTATTGATGGGTATTTAAGTTGTTTCTAGTTTGGGGACATCGCAATGACAGGGTGAACATCCCTGCATATAGTGTGACATACTTTTGTGAGTATATACAATGAGTTCTTAGCAATCCCTGCATATAGTGTGACATACTTTTGTGAGTATATACAATGAATTCTTAGCAATGAACTTGTTAGGTCAAGGGGCATGTGCATTTTTTGGTGTTAGTAGATTTTGTCAGATTTCATCAGTTTATCACTTTTATCTTGGTAGCATACAAGTACGTAAGAATAATTTCTCAAGATAGCAGCTTTTAAAAATACCTGCTTTTATGAGCTCATGGCCCCATATGAAGAAAACAATTGTTTAGTCATGGCTTTGAGGACATCGTGCCATGCTAATTTTCTATCACTAAGGGACACTACATGGTTTTACAACCACCCGAGTGGCGGTTCTCTTCTGATTCATCCACCTTTCCCTTTCACCCAGACCTCTGTGAAAGCCTCCTCATGGGTTTCTCTATTTTGATTCTTGACTCCGTCAGATCCGTGGTCCCCACAGCAGCCAGAGTGATGTAGTTAAAATGTAAGTCAGGTTAATTCAGTCACTGGATATACGTCTCTTGAGGTCTGACTGTGTGCCTGGCACTGGTCTAGCCATTTAGAATGTCGCTGTGAAAAGCCAAGCCCCTGCTCACTTTGGTGGGTAGAAGTCAGCCGTCAAGAAACCAAATATATGACATCAGGTGGAGCTGAGGACCTTGAAGAAGAAGGAGGCAGGATGAGGGGATGGAGAAGGGCGGAGGCTGGATGGAATTGGGATGTTGCCTTTTAATAGGGTGGCCAGGGAAGGCCTCTCTGAGGAGATGATATTTGAGTAGAAACCAGAGGAAATAAGAAGCTAGTGTGCCCTACAGAAACTGTGTCTCTGGTGAAAAACTGTCTAGCAGTTAGACTAGAACCTACTGCGCTTAGACTAGAACCCCAGCTCCATCCCTGCTGGCCCCGTCCTCTCCACCCTCCATTCTGCACCGCCCCCCTACTCTGCGAGCTATGCTGGCCACCTTTCCTTTTCAGATACTCCAGGCTCATCCGCTCATTTTCAGTTGCCTGAAGGCTCTTCCCCTCACATCTTAGCTCAGCAGATGCCTGTTCAGAAGGACACCAGGTCACTCGCTGTCACATCCCCCTCTTCCAGGTCTCTATGTAGCACCCATCACCATCTGATAGTTCCGTCTGTCTCTGTCTCTCCCTCATCCAGAGTGAACTGTGACACCAAAGACCTAGCTTACTCACTGCTTCTGGCACATAAGTAGACATTTGATAAATATTTGTTGAGCAAATAAATGGTAAGCAAAAGCCAGGTGTTTCCAAGTTACTAGCAATGATATGAAAGCATGGAGAGAGAATAAGTTGACAAGTAATGACCACAGAAGACCAGGATACTGGGGAGGTCAAACATAAAGGAAACAGCCAACTAGATGAAAGATCGCTTTCCCAGGTTCCGAGGCCTCCATTTATTCACCTGGAAAGCTCTGCCCTGGGCACTGGGAAAATGAAAGTGAATTATAGTTCATGTTTTTATAAAGAGTTTACCATCTCATGGGGGCGGTCAGACAAGTAAAGAGACCCTTGGAATACAACACATGCAGTTGAGAAGGGCTGTCAGAGTGCTGCGCACAGAGTTCTAAGAGGGATGGAGCAGACTCATAGCAAGAAAGCCAGGGGGCTTTGGAAGGGGAGATGGCATTAAAAGATGAGTCATAGTTAACCAGGTAGAAGGCAAAGACAAATGGCATGATAGGGTTTGTGTTTAAGGAGGGGTAATTCAGCGTCAGTGTGGAGAGTGCCACACGGGAGAGCAAGACAGAAGGCTGGGAGGCCAGTTAGGAAGATACAGACTGGGGATGGCAGGGAGGAGGGATGACCGTGACCTCAACCAGGGCGTCACGGTGGGGAGAGGCAGTAGGGGGATATATGTAGAGGATGTGCGAGAGTTAGACTCACAGAGTCTTGGAAAGTGATGAAAGGTGAAAAGAACAGGAAGATTAAATCAGCCCAGATTTCTGGCCTGAGCACCTGGATGGACTGTGATACTGTAAATTTTATAATTTCATAATATTTGAGAAGCTGCAAGAAACCTTAAAAGACCTTCTGTCTGGTGTTACCTTTATAATTGAGGAATCGAAGCCCAGAAGTCTTAGGAGAATCAGCTAGGTGATTGGTAGGCAGGGCACAGCTAGGCCTGACACTGTCTCCTGACACCCTGTCTGGTGTTCTTCTTACTCTGCCCTGTTGAATGTAGGACTAGAGCCTTGTCAGAGGGATGGGAACTTTAGACGGTCTTTTAAGGGTCATCCACCTGCATGAAGCTATGGGAGTGGGTAAGATCCCCAAGCTGATGGGACACCAATGATGGAACTCAAAAACTACCCTCATTAGGGTGGCAGGAGTTAAGTGAGTATGGGGGAGAAAAGAGCAGAAGCAGCTGTCAGGTGGAGAACCAGAAGAAACAGTGCTGTGGGAGCTGGTAGAGAGCTGAGATGTAAGCGGAAGAGGAAGAACTTGAGTAGTATCTAGTGCTGCAGACCAAGGGGACTGAAGTCCAAGAAAAGGCCTTTGAATTTAAAGATGGAGGCCACTGGTTATCCTTAAGAAGTCAATTTAAGGAGAATGGTAGAGGCAGAAACCTGGTTGAGAAAATATTAGCCGATACAGACCATTCAACCTAAAGGTTTTACCGTGAAAGAAACAAAAGTGAAAGCATACAGCAACTGGAAGAAAAAGTAGAGGCGAGGGATAACGTTACAGGGGAGAAGAGGCTGAGAGATTTGTGGTTTGTTTTAATTTGTTGGAAGAACCATGCCTGTCTGTAGACAGAAAAAAGAGTCACTGAAAAATGGAAGGATTTGAAACATCTGAAGATATAGCAAGATCAGATATGGTGCTAGGACTTTTAGGAGGGACAGAGGCAGGGTCCAGGCTTAGAAGCGTGTGTTTGTTCGCATGGGCGTGCAAGCTCGTTAGAGCTAATGTTTGATGAGGGCTCACTTTGTGCTAGGCCCCATGTTTAGAGCTGTATACACTTTACATCATTTAATCCCTACTACAGCCTACTGATGCAGATAGTTTTGTTTTTTTGTTTTTTTAGCTCCAAGTTACAGTTGAGGAAAAGAAGGCTTGATGGGTTTAGGTAATTTTTCAAAGGTCATATACCTTGTAAGGAAGTGGGAGGCTGGGTTTCAAACTCAATGCAATCTCTCTTTGAAACATGAGTTATCACCTAGAGATATCTTGAGCCAGATGAGAGAGAGCATGTGTCTGATAGATAATTCAGGGAAGTTCAAAGACAAGGTTCTATGCTACCCACGGATATGGAGCAGTTGGCAGTTTTGGTGTCATTGTTGATGCGAGCGTGCTAGGAAAATGGAGATGAAAAGATTTGAGAGGATACCAAACAGCACGAATGTGTGATAGCTTAGGTCAGGGTAGTTATTTGATCATTTTTTCCTCATTCCTTTTAGTACCCAATACTTTTAAAAAATGTTAGTTAGAATGGCTCAATTTTGCTTTGTTTTGTTTTTTAGAATAAGCACATGTTACCTTAGATCTGATATCAACTCTTTAAATTATAGGAATTAAAATGATTTTATCCATTGCGAGGCAAGAGGGCCCTTCTGTTTCCTTAACTCTTGCATTAACCAGCATAGCAGTACAAACCTCACGTGCCCTGCAGAGAGCCACATAACCTGACAGTGAGCCAAGCTGCTACCCAAATGATAGCGATTTGTGTTCTTTGAAAAATAACTTTGTGGGGCTTCCCTGGTGGCGCAGTGGTTGAGAGTCCGCCTGCCGATGCAGGGGACACGGGTTCGTGCCCCGGTCCGGGAAGGTCCCACGTGCCGCGGAGCGGCTGGGCCCGTGAGCCATGGCCGCTGGGCCTGTGCGTCTGGAGCCTATGCTCCGCAGCGGGAGAGGCCACAACAGTGAGAGGCCTGCGTACCACAAAATAAAAAACAAAAAAAAATCTTTGTGCCTTCCTGATAACTTTGTCATAAATATCTGCTGTAAAATGAACATTTGGGGCATTTTGTCTTATTAAAAGACAGTTATTTTAGAAATTAATGAAAGGATATCAAGTACCTCAAGCGGCCAGGTTTTATATCTAACATGGTGTGAACTTGTGACTAATATTGGAAATGATGTAATACTGTCCCTATTCTGCTTAGAAGTTTGCATTTAAAAAAAAAAACTGAAAAAAAAAAAAGACTTAAACAAACCTTTCTGTCCCTGTGTTTCAAATGCATTATTGGTAAAAGAGGATAGTAATGATACCTACATTTGGAAGAGCAAATAAAAGGAGACATCGTGAAAAATATTATTTTTATTGAACAGTGCTGGAAGAAATGGAGTGTGCTGAAGGGGGCTGGAAAATATTCTTTAAAATATTAAAAAATGGTTAATTTTTTATCATTCTCCCATTCACCCAGCAAATATTTGTTGAGGGCTAACACTCTGAGGTGTGCTGAGTTACAGAGATGAGTATGGCCTTATTGCCTTCAAAGTGATCAATATTAAGGGAGGTGAGAGAATAATTCTAGTGCCATAAAGTTCTTTCAAAAGTTAATTTTAACAGGTAGTATAGCTTTTAAGAGAAGAAAATTCAGATATAAAAAAGTATGTAATAGTAAAACATTAGCCTCCTAGCCTCATGCTGTGGGTAACCTTCTAGAGGCAAACATTTTTATCCAGTTAGTGTTTTGTTTTGTTGTTGTTTTGTTTTTTGCTAAGTGCCTGCAGGATTGGTTTCAACAGCTCTTTTTTATTTTAGTTCATCTTTTGGAATATAATATGCTGTTCTTTTTTGTTGTTTTTGCGGTACGCGGGCCTCTCCCGTTATGGAGCACAGGCTCCGGACGCACAGGCTCAGCAGCCATGGCTCACGGGCCCAGCTGCTCCGCGGCATGTGGGATCCTGCCGGACCGGGACACGAACCCATGTCCCCTGCATCGGCAGGCGGACTCCCAACCACTGCGCCACCAGGGAAGCCCTAATATGCTGTTCTTTATACTTAGAAGTATTGAAAGTGATGCTACTACTCCACTGTTCATAGAGGGCTCTGAATATATTTTCCAGAAGTGATAGATATATTTCTACTAATCTGTCCTTATATTTCTCTGGTTTCTAATTGTGACCAAGTTCTGTATTTAAAAGATGGCTAATTTGAGAAATGTTCATCTACTGTAAAGTTAAGGAGATATGTCTTGTGACAGCCATAGTCCCATGTGGAGTATGATCAATTTAGCAAACTAGTTTAAGCTTACTTGATAGGATTAGGTCTTCTGCCAAATAAAAGATTTGCTCTTAGCCTGATAAATGTAGAGCTCTCCTGTGATTCAGGTATGAAACCATATAGGAGTCACACTCCAGCTGCCAGTTGTTTAAAGACTATATCAGCTAATTCTGTTTTCCCCTCCGACAGGACAGTGTGCTTTTCGTTGATAATAGTAATTGTCTTTATATCACCACTTTTTATTGAAGATCCTTGTGCTAGGTATTATACTAGGTACTTTATATTCATCATTGAATTTAAATTTAATTCTTATGTCAGTACAAATATTACTCACTTTCTTTGGAGAGGAACTTGAGGCACAGAGATTTTAAGAACTTCGCCCAACATCAGGTAGCTAAGTGGCAGAGCAGTAATCTGAGCCCAGGTCTCTGACTCCAAAGTCTGTATTCTTGCTCCTGCAGTATCCTGTTGATGTGGAGTGGCGGAATTCAGATATAGATCCATATTTAAGATGATACATTTTGACACATATGTGTGTGTGTATATATATATATATAAAACTGAATCATTTTGCTGTACACCTGAAGCTAATACAATATTTAAGTGAAATGTAGTTCAATAAAAAAAATTTTTTTAATGCTCCCTCATACTATCTGGACAGCAATGAAAATTGCTTTGTTTCTGAGTGGAGGGAGAGAGAAGGGGGAGGGGAAAACCCACCCCTAAGAATCAGGAACTCCAAGCTTGTCTCACATAGGTTTGCAGACTGAATTTATATTTCTTGAGTGATATGAAAACTCTCAAGCTGGGAATTTATTTTAAATAATCTTGAATTGGTAGTGCCTCCAGCTCCCTGGCAGAAGCAAACACAAGTTTCGTTAAGAGGAACCCACCTTCAGCCCAGATGTTAAAGAATTTTCATAGATAATGTTCCAAGGAAAATGGGCAGCTCATAAACAAAAGTCTCAAATCACACAAGGAAACAAGGCACTTTAAAAAGAGACGGCAAAAACAACTGACAGCATTTTAAACCTCCAAAGATTTAAAATTTAAAAATTATCATAGCTCTAAAGTGAATGTTTTTGTTTTAAAAATTAAAAAGGTGAATATATTTATGATGATTGAAATTTAAAATTCAGCATTTCAAAATTCTTGCTTTAACAGCAGATTAAACACAGCTGAAGAGAGAATTAGAGAATTACTCAGAATAGAGAGACAGAGAGTGAGACACAGGAAAGTGTGAGGAGGTCTAATGGGTATAAAAGAAAACCAGGAGGAAAGGAGAAATGATGGCTGGAAATTCTCCAGAACCATTGAAAGCTATCAATCCATAGGTTCAAGAAGTACAGCAAATCGCAAGCAGGATAAATAAAATTAATTCAGGCTAGACAGTCAGAATGAGACTGTTGAACGCTAAAGCTGAAGAGAAGCTCTTAAGTGGCTAGAGAGAAAAGCAGATTGTCTTTAAAGGGGAACAGTTGAACTGATGGCTAACTTAGAAACAGGAACCGTGGAAGCCAGAAGTCATTTGAATGGTATCTTCAGTGTGTAGAGGAAAAAACCTTTCAACATAGAATTCTATACCCTGTAAAAATGTCTTCCAGGAACAAGGGTAAAATAAAGACAATTTTTAGACTAGCAAAACTCAGAAGGCATATCACTGGTAGAACCGTACCAAAGGAAATTCTAGAATGTACTTCAAGTAGGAGGAAAGTGATTCCAGATGGTAGTTTGGAAGTGGAACAGGGGATGAAGAGCAAAGAAAAGTGGTAAATATTTAGTCTAAATAACATTGTCTGAATTTAAATGTATGTGTGTGTGTGTGTGTGTATACACATACACGTATACGTATGCATGTATGATGGTAATTACAATGCTTAATGTTATCTGAGCTAGAATTAAAGTCCATAACAATGGTAAGATGGAGGGGTTGCTTCTAATTTAAGTAGTCTAATGTGCAAGTATTATATAGGAGGAAGGTAAAGATAACAGACTGTAAGTTAAGTATTTATAGTAAAAATTTCAGTGTCTAAACCTTGGGACTAGAAACAAACCATGCAACTTGCAAATAGGTAGCAGGGAGAAGTTGGGGGGAAAGACAGCAAGAAGGGAAAGAAAAGAAAAATGGAAAAGATGGGACGTTTTTTACAGATTAGCTTTGTGAAGGGGACAAAGCTTCTCAGAGACCAAAATTCCATGTAATAAAACTCTGAGCCACTTACTGGATTTCCAGTCCATCTAAATGATGAGCGTCATTGATGGCAAAGCAACATGTAATAGTAGAACGGTAGAGAATTAGACCTGGCACACGAGTGGCATTTCCTAACAAAAAACCTTGAGTTACCAAGATGCTTTTGTTAGAATTGCAATGAAATTAGGGAGACACCAATAATCTAAAAGTCCCTGGACTAAAGAAAGCAAGTAGTAGGCATTGATATTTTATATTCAAATTGAAGTAACTTCAGTGTCACTTATATGGAGTCTCCAATTGTTGACTGGTTGATTTGGCTTTAACGCCAGTGACACAACATAACGGAGCTTGGCGCCAGTAATGTTTCTCAGCAAGATACTGAAGTGCACCCTGTTCAAATCCCTAACTGTCCCTTGCCTGGGCAGGAGAGGTGCTGCCAGGCTGTGTATACAAGGGTTAACTCGCTTGGGAGAAACGAAGAGGAATGCTAAGGGATCAAGACATGACATGCTGCCCATTGTTTGTAGCTCCAGGATCAAAATATACAATTATACATGCCAAATAAATTCTAAACCTGTAAGGTAGGAAAAGAGGGGTGGCTCTGACTACAGGTGCCAGAAGCATTAAATAACCTTCCCAGACAAGGTGCACCACTGTTGTCTTGAATGCTGCAGGGTCCCCCCCGGTCTGGCCTTTTCCCCCATGCTAGACAATGTGCATTCACTGCAGGAGTCTCTGTTAAGCCTCTGTCTCCCAGACCTGCTGGCTCCTGGTGCCCAGCCCTGACACAGAGGTGCCTTTGTGAGTGTAATTACCTTCCCCTGTATTAGAAATAGTCTGTTTCAAGCTGTATTTGCAGGTACAGCTAGAGTAAGCAGGAATTAGCATGTGAAAAGACCTGCCCTGGCCCTGACTTCTTTATCAACCACCATCCTTCAGGATGGTTTTTTTCCCTCAGATTGATTGGGCAGGTGTGATACCATCCAAGATGAAGAGCTTTAAAAGAAGGAAAAAGACACTGGAGTTAGCAGTGTATGTGTGTAAGACACAAATCCTGTTGTGTTTTATCTTTTGACAATTTCATGCCAGACAGAGCTGCCGGAGTCAGCTTGGGTGGATGGTTCCAGCAACTTAAGAATTGATTAAAGCTCCTTTGGGCTTTCACCATAGTGTCCACATCCAAAAAAGCATGAGAAGTAAAGCAGATATTTCCTTTGCCATGGCGATACAGTGGCCAGCGTCTCTAAACATGTCTAATTGGCCTGTGTGCACCATGGACCGCTGAAGTTAAATGAAGTTCCTAGACGTTAACTAGAATGGTGACGGAGAGACTTTGGAGGGATATGGAATTGGAACAGAGCCAGAGTTGATAATTAAACTAGATCTGAGTTTTGATTCAAGTTTATTCACATACAGGTCTCCCCTGAGATGCCTTTTATTGTTCCTGTCTGTTATTAGTGGGCCTTTTATTAAAAAGGAAAAGAATAATAATAATAATTTCCCCTTTTTGGAGAAAGAGTGCTTTAACGAAGAGTAAGAGATCAGATGATTGCATTTTTCATTTATTAATTTCCCCCAAGTGATTTTACTGTGTGTACAAAGGAACTTCAGGACCAACCAGGGAATGTCCAAGGGCAGGGCTGCCTAGAGCAGGGAAATGTGGGGATTTTTCTTAAGGAGAGGAACATTTAAAGATTTATTTTAGGTGGTACACACTTTGTCATTTATTAATTTTTTAATGGCCAAAGTACTTCTTTTTGTGTTGCTGACGCAGGCTCTTGGGCAGCATGGAATGTTCCCCTTTATTATAAAGTTGCCTGTTCAGAATGGCTGATCACTTGGTAAAAATGGTACGTGGGGCAAGTAGAATTCAAGTCAAACAGGTTTATGTTTTGATGTAGGACTGGAGGATGGGTGTTCACTGAGAAGTGAAGGATTTATCAAGGAATCTGGGGAACATTCTCACTGTTGGAACTTTAAATGCCTTTCTCACATCCTGTCTCCCTTTTCATTGTGCCAAACTGGCACCTGCCTTTGTGCCTTAGGCCTGGAGGAAGTCGGGGGGTGGGGGAGGAAGGGGGGAGGAGACCAGGAAAATTTAATAAGCCTGTGCCTTTTTCTTCAACCCTTTGCAAAGTTAGCTTTCCTTGGGAACTGGGCTTTGATGCCTGGGGTGTGAGAGACACCTCATGACTCAGGAGAAGTGATGTGCTGCCGGGAGATGCCTGAGCAGGTGCTGGGCTGTGGGAGGATGCAGGCTCCAGGAGAGGCAGGGACCACAGACCTCCTCATCCCCACCGGCCCTCACGCTTGTCCTGGACTTGATACTTTACATGGGACTTTAATAATTATTTCCTCGTGTAGTCCTAAACCCCTGTCCCCCTCCCTGCCCCGAAGAAGGCAACCTTTGGCCATTTTGACAGGAGAGGAAGGTTCAGAGCTCTGTTTCCCCCAGTGCTCTTTCATTACACAGCCACACAGCCATAGAGGGGAGGGTACCTCTCGCAGGTCCCAGGGCTGCTTCATACGTTGCTCAGTGGAAATTAGAGTTTCTAAATGTTTTCACTTGCTGGCTAGATGGTCCTGCCTCTGTGAAGCAGAGATGGTGGCCATTCCACAAGGTAACTTTCTTCCTTCACTTTCCCTTTCCTTCCTGTTTTTCAGATAATCAGAAACCAGAAATGTCTTACAGAGTCTCACCTTGGCTCCAGCATCCGTAAATTATTTAAGCACATTGTCTGATCCCTGGTAGGAAAAATGCAGCATATTTCTGACCAGTGTAGCTCCGCCTTTTCCTTAGATGTGGTCTTTCTTTGTTTGTTTGTTCATCTGTGTTTTGATCAAGTCATTTTTCTTCGTAGTCATCTGGAACTGTTCTCAGACATCTCTTAAAGCATATCACACCTCTTATTAGGCTCCTATTCTCACACTGATAGATGATTTACTGTCATGATTTCAGGAAAGCAGAGTTCCTTCTTGGGAGAACCCAGCTGCTGCTTCACTTGGCCTTACTCTTCTTGTGTCACAGGGATGTTTCTAATTTCAGGTCACATATCAGTGTATCCCGAAGCCTCTCATTTCTCTCTTTAGTTGTGGTGTTTTCTGTGGGAGTTGGCAAAGCCAAATCAGTGTCACCAGGAACATGTCTTAGGCCCTAACAGCCCAAGATTTTGTTGTTTTCTAAATTAAATCAGGCAGTAGTTTCTGGCTCCTGGTCGCCTACACTCTGAAATAGGCAACGCTGACGTAGGCAGATCTACAGCACTGAGAAAGTGTGGAGCCATGTGGAATCTACTCCTCGTCTATCTTCTACTTACTTGGAAAGGGTGGTGTTTGGTTTGAAATGAATGAAGAGGAGGTATTTAAGAGGTTGATGTGCCTAGCTTAGCAGTTATCAAAGACGAGGTAGAGTGATACGTGTGCCTTGATTGATCAGATGAATGGGGCATCGAGTAGCTTTACCTGAGAGGAATCAGGCTGACCAGGAGAGGAAAATGGGAAAGTGAAGTCATTACAGAGCTTTGACAAGGGTGGCAATACTGGGCCTAACCCACAGGACAGCCAAGACCATAATGATGGTGGAGCTTTTAAAACAGTGTATAGAAAAGAAATTTAGGCAGTGTGGCTGAGGAGACGTTAGGCCATACCGCCCCCTCACCCTCCCACAAAAAAGAAAACCAAAACACTGGACAGCATGAATTTAAGGAGAAGAAAAGCATAACTGAACCACAGAAGCATGACCCCGACTATGGAACGGTTGATAATATTACTGTTGAAGGCGATGCTGCAAAACATATATGGTGGTTGCAGTGTTTATCTCTTGCTGGTGAAAATTAAGGGCAATTTAAATTTTTAATACTTTACTTTGTCTGTGATAGACACTTACTGTTTTCTAATCGGGGGGAAGAACATGTTGAACGGAAAATATTACCAGCAAAAAAAGAAAAAAAAAAAATGAGCAGAGCATCTAGACTGAAGTTTTGTAGATGCAGAAATTTGGGAGATGAGGTCCGTAGTAAAAACCAATAGATTTAGTTAAAAGCAGGATTCGTGTGAGGAGGAATTTTATCATCCTAAAAATTACTCCTAAGTGATTTGTTTAGTAAGTCAGTAATATGGCAAGTTTTTTTTTTTTACTATATTGAAGGAGCCAGACATGAAGAAGATTTAACTGATCTTAATATGAGTTGGTCATTTGGTGTTTAATTTGAATATCTCCTGGACAGACTCTGCATGTGAGCAAATAGCGAACAGAACTTATGGGAAGGTTTGTAGGCAAAATAAGGAAAAGGAAGTAAAAATAGACAAACAAATGAGTGATAGTATTACCCTTACACAGTAACTCCCTGGATTATAACTTTTTGAAAAACAAATCATCAGGAAAGGATTGGACGCTACATGGATACTGGTGCTATACTGTACTTTTTCCCTTTGAAAAAACTGGGAGAGGTGGAAAAAACTCGAGCCTCCTGAGTTTTGGACCTGTCTCTGGCACTGCCTCCAAGGAGGTCCCTTAAGCAAGCCAACAGCAAGGCCCTTAATAAACCTGCGATTGATAGGTTAACTGTCCTGGGCACCAATTTGCACATGTATAAAATGAGGAATTTGGGTGTGGTGAATTTTGTAGTTCTTCTTTTCAGTTACGCATTTAACAGTTTGGGTGTTAACAGAAGTGTGGGCTGATTGGCCATACGTGATGGGGGATCTGTACTCAAAGTGGCCAGAGGCAGCTTAACACATCCATGAGTGAGTTGATTGAAGAACAGCCAACATGACAGAATCCAGATTCCAAGCATTTGTTCTGGTTGGAAGGATGGGCCAAACTAGGATGAAGTTTAATAGGATTAAACACAAAGCCCTGCTTATGTTACTTGTTTAGGACAACTAATTAAGTTACAGTAGACCTAGGTTAATAGCGGTTCATATGAAAAAGACTAAGGGCTTTATTACCCGCAAGCTCAGTGTGAGTCAGGAGTGTAATGCGGGTGTCAGAAAAGCAAAGGCTGCAGTAACAGATGTGTAGTGTTAAGGAACTTTGACAGATTGGAGGCTGGCATCAGGCAAATACCCGAGAGCCAACATCACTAGACCTCAATAAATGTCGCTGGGCTTGGCTAGATCTGTGGAATCTGGATGGATTCATTATTTTCCTTGAAGAATCTCTAAATTTGATGAAAATTTTTAGGCATTAGAAATCTGTGAAAGAAATGGTATTAAATCGTTAAGTATTGAAAAGGGGGGCTTCTGAAGGTAGGTGGGTTTAGCCTGCCTAAAACACGGTATATGTCTTGTGGTTTTCATTAGAATTTTATATCGTATTTCTGGGCATACATCAATTTTCAAGCCCTCCCCATGGCATTATTTTGGCACCAGAAATTATTTGGTGAAGAGTTTGCCTTAGTTGCTAATTGTTCTACACAGAGCTCTTAAATATATAGGACTTATTATAAACATTTTAAGGCTTTAGGACAGGCATTTATCAATGTTTCATAAACCCTGGGGCAGTCGGGCTAAGTATATGAATAAATTGGGGGAATCCATGAACCCCTTGAAAAGGTGTCTAATTTTTTACATATGTGTAATTTTTTCTGGGAAAGAGTCCAGCATTTTCATCAGAGTCTCAAACAATGTGAAAAACAAACCCCTTCCCCTACCACCTTTATAATTTGTCCACTTCCCAGTGTGTAAACACAGAGGTATCTTGGTTGTTGTTGCCCATCTTCTGAGAACAGATCCTCCTTGAAATGCCAGCGACCTGCCATCAATTAGGGATTTAAAAGGATGTGGCAGGCAGAGTTCCGAAAATGTTTTCATCGAAATCTTACCATTAGAATAAACAAGAACTCTCCCCTCTCGCTTATACCACACAGTAAAATGTTTTATTTTAAAATACAAGATTCTGATTTATTACTTGCAGAACTTGGGTTATATATGTTTTTTTCTGTTCCCCTTTCAACTTGTTAAGTACAAATTCGGTCTTCTCCAGGAATATTTTGTTCTGAGGGAAGTTCCAGAGAAGCTTGATCTTCTGAATGGGATATGTGTTTCATGTGGTTTTTCTTCCTTTTCAAACGTACAGGGTGCCAAAGCGTGCTTTCTGCGGGACATTCCTTTCTCGGCCATCTACTTCCCATGCTATGCTCATGTGAAGGCTTCCCTTGCAAATGAAGATGGGCAGATTAGCCCCGGAAGCCTGCTTTTCGCTGGCGCCATAGCCGGTGAGTGTCCTCAGAGCTCTGTTCCCCCTGTACCATGGCACTGGAATTTTTGCTTATCGCTGTCGACAGGGTACACGTGAGATGGCTTTAGATGGCTTTGAAGAGCTACTACAGTGAAAGGGAAAGAAATGAATCTTACTTCTGGCAGGTTAGACTATTAGACAAGCTTAATTTCTCAACTCCAAAAAAAAGCTCGTTAAAAGTTGGTGCGTTTGTACTATTGCTGGATTCCAGTTCAGGTTCCATGTCATTTCATAGTTTCACTTCATGGTGTAAGAACAAGAACTGTTCAGTCAGAAGTTTTTAAAAATGTTAATACTTGTGCCTTAAAGGTGTCTAACCAAAATAGTACATAAAACTTGTCCAGAATTTAAGCAGTAGTTATTGTCATTGAGAGAAAAGAAATGTAATAGAACTAGAAACAGCTTGGGTCTATTAGATACCTGATTCCTGCTAGCTGTGTAAGGTTGTAAGATTCGGGGTGGGGGTTATATTTGAATCTCAGAGAGAAATGACTATCTTCTATAGTGCTACAGTGAAAGTATCAACAGAAGAAAATAGATGCAGACGTTGGCTTCTACATTCCCAGTGTAAATCCTTAGAGGAAATTTGATTATAGCCCCAGCAGGAATGAGTTCATTCTTTGATGCTTCTCCTTGTTTAGAGACCCTAAAGGCTAGAACAATCTGGATTAGCTCTCCAGGTGGTGACAAACATTTAATGAGTTAACAGACCCTAAGGCAGTCATGGGGTGCCTGGGTCCAGACAGTTTTGATACAGGTGTTGTTCTCATCAGACATGTGGCTTGAGCCTCTTGAGAACTACCCCCTGCTTTGAGAAGTTGTTTGCTATTTTGTGAGCCCCGTGTCCTGCCTGTAGCCTGGGGAGCCCTGGAGGCGGGAACCCATGGAGCTCCTCTGTAATTCTTGGTGAATCCCTTTTCTTCAAAGGTGGTGATGTTGGTGTATGAGGCAGGGCTGTCCTTTCCTGGCTGCTCAGGGAGCCTCGTATGAGTAGCAGTGAGACCACTCTACCTAAATCATAAAAGCATGATCTCAAGACTCAACCATAGAATTCCCTGTTTTAATCCCAGTTTGGCTGTTGACTCACTCACTGTGTCCTTTATATGTCATTTACAGATGTATAAACGATAATATCTTTTGAATCAAAAGGGTATAATACAACTTATTTCCAGTCATTTACTTGAAATCAGGTAGGACCTACTGGGGAGAACTAACATACCACTTAGTAGTATGTGACCTTGGGCAAGTTACTTAAGCTCCCCGGGCTTGGTTTCCTCAGCCATAAAGGGAGATGGTAATTGTACTGACTGGAGAGAGTGGTTGTGAGGCTCTAATGAGAGCACCCATGTGGAGGACTTAGCCTGTAGCCTGGCAGAGAGTAAATACTCAGTACATGTTATCCATCATTACGTTGAATCCAAGAGAATCTGTCTGTAACTCACTCCAAAACTCAATTGCAACATCAGAAGATAAAGCTCAAAGTCTAGGACATTCTCCAAGCTTTGTTTTCTTTGAACCACAAAAATATTGCTTTTAACTCTTCCCTTGGAGAAGATAGCTACCCAGACATAATTTTTGTCTCTGGGTACAAGTTTTCCTGGGTGATCCGTGCTGTCAGAACTGTAGAAATTATGAGTGGATTTTTTTTCTCTTTTAAAGTTTATTGTCTTCTATTTTTTGTTGGATTATGAAAATATTGACCATTGTAAAATATTTGGAAAGTATCGGAACACGTAAATAAGATAACAGTATCCATTATTCCATGACTCTAAGAAAATCACCATTTAATATTTTTGCTAATTTCTCCCCCCCTTGGACGGTTTTTAACACATTATGGGTATGTGGTTTTCACTTAGCATCGTTTCTGAAGCATTGTTCACCATCACTGCAAAATGGTTCATGGCATGTGCTGTGGGGTCAGACTATCCGGGTTCAAATTCCAGTTTCCCTGCTGAGAACTGTATGACCTGAATGAGTTACTTAATGCCTCTCGGCTTGTTTCTCCACCTCTATATGGAAATAAGAATAGTCTTAGTCTTGTAAGATTATTATGAGGATTAAGTGAATTAATGGATATAAAGATCCAGGAAAGCACCCGGCACATAATAAGTATTTTTAAATGTTCAATAATAATGTTAATTTTCTTATGTCATTTAAAACTTTGGAAACAAAATTTTTAATTTGCTGCATACTTACATCACCTTCAATCTTAGAAAACAAACTTTTTTTTCAAAAAAAATTTAAATACATGGTATTGTTAAAAAACATCTTTGTGCATAAGGCTTGTCCCCCTATCCTGGATTGTTTTCTTGGGAGAAATAAATTCTCTGAAGTGAGTTTGCTGGTTAAAAAAAAAAAAAAAATTTATGATTGTTTTTAAGTCATTGCCTTGTCCTTCTTGAAAGTTTGAACTGCTTTACATCCCCATTCTACTATTATTTTAGCCCTCTAGCCATCCTGTTGTCTTTCAGAGTTGTTTTCCACATACCTTCTGTATTAGTTATTTGTTGCCACGGAACAGGTTACCCCAAACTTAGCAGCTTCAAACAACAAATGTTTATTATCCCAGTTTCTGTGGGTTGGGAGCAGCTCATCTGGGGACCTGTAGCTCGAGTCTGTCATGAGGTTGCAGTCAAGACGTCAGCCAGGGCTCTAGAAGGCCTGACTGGGGTCGGAGGACGCACTTTCAAGACGGCTCAGTCGCACGCACGGCATTGGCAGGACGCACAGCATTGGCAGGACCGTCAGTTCCTTGCCACAGGGCCTCTCCATAGGTCCTTGGGTGTCCTCATGACACAGCGGCTGGCTTCCCCCAGAGCAAGACCAGAGAGAGAGGGAGGAGGGAGAGGGAGGGACAGGGCAGGAGAAGTTGGGGGAGGAAGGTGAGAAGAAGAGGAAGCAAATAGAAGCTGCAGTGTCTTTATGAGCAAGCCTTGTAAGTCGCACTCCTTCGTTTCCACACCGTCCTATTAGTCCTACTGATCAGCCCTCCATAACGTGCACGAAGACGATGCGGAGGCAGAGGTGTGAACACCAGCAGGTGAAGATCACTGAGGCCCCTTTGGGAGCGAACTGCCACGCTGACTATAGAACGTTTACTTTCATTTTATTGCCCATCTTCCCCTTCCCTGTAAGACAGGATAACATAAGACAGACTTTGTCATTGGATTTTTCTTGAAAGGACAGATAAGCCACAAAGCTTGATGGTCTTTATCTTCCACAAACCTGTATAAACTATGTAATGAGAACTAAGCTACTTTCTTAATTTTATAACAGATATCAGAAGCCAATGGCAACTGTCATAACCTCTATTCTCATTAAAGTTAGGGATGTTTCTGTTATCCAGTTTTTTAGCCTTATTTGGAGGTTCCAGTCAATGTGGTGAATATGAAAAGGAAGAAAGAGGCATAAATATTAGAAAAGAAGAAATGAATCTATCGTTATTTGAAAATGATTGTTTACCTGAAAATCCAAATTAAAATGCCTAAAAATGTATCAGAATTAATAAGGAAGATTAGTAATTTTTTTTTTTTTAAGTAAGATAAACATAAAAATGTATATCCAGTGATAAGCAGTTAACTGATGTCCTGGGAGGAAGCAGGGCCACCATCTGCTGAGTGTAGAGCCTTGCAGGTGTGCTCAGCCAGGGAGCTGAATTCAGTATGGAAAGGGCAGAGGACTGTGGTCAGAAGCGTGCCCAGGGCAACACCATCAAGAAGGGCAGTGAGCACAAAATGCACCACACATGTGTGGGCTGTTGGTTGAAAGCCAGATCAGACCCCCATGTTCCTCTTGTGGATACCAGGGGAAGAAAGGCATTTCCTCAGGAGAGGACACAGTGATGGGGTGGGTATGCACAGAAGCCCAGGAGGTAGGTCCAAGGGCCAGAGTGATCTTTGTTGTCATTAAGAGAAAGGAGAAAAGCTGATCTCAAAATAAGCTACGAGGAACAGTAATTGACTTAACTAACTTATTATAAGAAATGTCTTAATGCTATTTTTATATGTTATATAAAATACACATTTTAATATAAAATATGATTTTTATATTTCAGTTTATCTCTTACACAGGATACTTTTGTTGTTGTTGTTGTTGTTGTTGTTGTACGCGGGCCTCTCACTGTTGCGGCCCCTTCCCCTGCGGAGCACAGGCTCCAGACGGGCGGGCTCAGCGGCCATAGCTCACGGGCCCAGCCACTCCGCGGCATGTGGGATCTTCCCGGACCGGGGCACGAACCCGTGTCCCCTGCATCGGCAGGCAGACTCTCAACCACTGCGCCACCAGGGAAGCCCAGGATACGTATATTTTTTGTTGAACAATACTATTATACGTAAGATGGATCTGGGTTCAGTGAACATGATTTTACCTTTTATGTTTTGACAGGAATTTCAGTTATTCAGTATTACCTTACTTTCTCCAAAAATTTGATTTGATTTAAAGTTAGATTGCTTTAGTAATATACAGCTTTTTAACAGGTGGTTGTTAGTATCTTAAAACATAGAGAATATTAAATTTTTTTAGGTCTATGTATCTAGTGATAAACTGGGAAGATCTTTAGATGCTGGGAACATCTCCATTAATTCACAGGATCGAGTTAAGACCAACAGATATTTAAATTTATGTTCATTAGCCGAAGTGCCTCATGTGTCAGAAGGTGAGGGTTGAAGCAAGGGGCCTGAAATTAAGGAATCAAATTCTGACTCACTCTAAGTGTTACTTTTTTGATTAATGAAGGGCAATGCAATATGGTTTATGGATAATATCAAATGAAGGATATCTAATACTTCTCAAATGTTATAGAGTGACCGCTCATCCCAGATGATCTTGTCAGAGGGGTGAGGTAGAGGAACAAGTCAGACTGCAGTGATGGTCGTGTGATCTTGTCTTTGAATTAATTAGCTTTAGACTAAGTAGTAATTCAGGAATATCTGTTTTTTTTTATTTATTTTTTTTTTTTTTGCGGTACGCATGCCTCTCACTGTTGTGGCCTCTCCCGTTGCGGAGCACAGGCTCCGGACGCGCAGGCTCAGCGGCCATGGCTCACGGGCCCAGCCGCTCCGCGGCATGTGGGATCTTCCCAGACCGGGGCACGAACCTGTGTCCCCTGAATCGGCAGGCGGACTCTCAACCACTGCGCCACCAGGGAAGCCCCAGGAATATCTTTAAAAGAGTTATGTGTGTGACTGATCATGATGCTTTTACAAATGTATTAGAAGAATTAAGTTAGGAGAAAAGTACCATTGGCACATAATTATATAAAATGTAACAATTTTTTAATTATGTGGACATAAAGCTTAAGATAATTTAAAAGCAATTCTTAGATCCTTAAAAAAGAAAAAAGTAATGGAGAGGTTGGATCAAGGTAATGGACTGAGCATGTTGATCCATCTCTCCTCCCAAATACCTTAAAATGGTAGAAAATACATGTTAAAAAACTCCTTATTGGGCTTCCCTGGTGGCGCAGTGGTTGAGAGTCCGCCTGCCGATGCAGGGGACACGGGTTCGTGCCCCGGTTCGGGAGGATCCCACATGCCACGGAGCGGCTGGGCCCGTGAGCCATGGCCACTGAGCCTGCACATCCGGAGCCTGTGCTCCGCAACGGGAGAGGCCACAACAGTGAGAGGCCCGTACCGCAAAACAAACAAACAAACAAAACTCCTTGTTAGCACCAGCCTTCAGAAGATAGGAACCAAAACCTGAAACAAGTGAAAAATGCCACAGCCCAGAACACCGGCAGGAGAAATTACTTTTATTAATTTAAGAGCAAAACCAGATAATTTTAACCTCAGAGTGAACAATAGATAAAATGCCTTGAGTGTTGGGGGAGGTTTTAGGGTAAATAATTAACAAGAGTTAAGGAACTGCATTTACTGCGGGAAGGTCGGCTTGCTCCTCTCTCTTCTTCTTTCTATATGGAACTTCAGGCAACATTTGAACGGAGGCTAAAAGCCCAGAGCTGTATTCTAAAGGGAAGGGAACACTTGCCTGGAGAGGGTGATTGTAAAGAACTGAAATAAATCAGGGCAAGGCTTAATGGTAATTCCAGACCTTTACCACAGATGCAGGGGGGGAAGAAAAAAATGAACTAATAGCAGCTCTTCCAAAGAGGGGTAGAAAATAATTCCTTCTACCTCCAGAGTGAAGCACCCCGCATTGCAGGATTTGGAAGGTCCCTGCCCTGCCAGCCTATCTTAGCCCCTGCATGCAGTTACGGGCCTCACCCATTTCACAAACTCTCTCCATTCAGGAGAGAGGCCTGTGGGTGAGGCTGGCCCAGAGTGCGGTGGAAAGCTGTCCACAGCACAAATCAGCCTGTCCTTTGAACTTGAATGTCAGTAGACAGCCAGGGGTCCCCTCAGACAACAAGGAGCAATAAGGTAAGTAAATAGAAGAATTACAGAGAAAACAGGCAATTCAGGGAACAGAGGAGAACTTTTAAGAACTATAATTAGGGTCCTCAGATTTGAAAGAAACACTCAGTACGGAGGCTTTCTTGAAAGTTAATAAAAAGATTGCCAAACTTAGAAATCCATAAAAAAAAAAACAAACACCAAATTTGACACATGGAAAATAAAGTCATGGGAGAAAACAAACAAAAAGCTCTAGAATATGGATCACAAATACATAGATGAAAAATAACAGAAAATTTAAGAGATATGTAGGATGAATCCGAGAGGTCTAACATCTGTTTAATAGGAGTTGTCCAGGGAGAAGCAATAAGAGAAAGAGGACAGAAAACCAATCAGTAATGGAAGATTGGCTTCTCATCTGCGGTGCTGGCTTCCGTCAAAACGCCGAGGAGAGGAGGTCTTGATATGCAGTTACGTTCCCAGCAGGCACGCTTGCCTTCAGGAGCAGAGGCCAAAGCAGGGTAGTCCCTCCCAGCCAGGACTCACAGGTACCCCTCACAGACCTCTCGGAGGCAAAATGAAAAGTGAACTTAAGAAAGAGGACACTGTGGGATATATGAAACAGAGCAGATAAAAGTTAAACCCAAGAGTCGGTCTGAGTGACTGCTAACCTTGGCTTATGTGTTTTTGTACAAGAAGCGTTGTTGGGAGGCAGGTAATAGAAAGGGAGACAAAGGGAGGGGGCACCTCAGCCTGCAGAGATGTCAGTGCTCATTCGTTGCACACACTGTAACCCACACCTGTGTAACAAACGCTTATGATATTTAGACAAATTGAATTAGTCAGGAAAGGGTGGAAATCACAAGGGAAACACCTAGAAGCAGAGAAAATAAAAACCGTAACTAACCCAGAATGGCAGAAATCAGTCTACGAGCCACAACTGAATGCGTTCAGTGCCGCTAGTAAAAACAAACACTTTTAGCCAAGTTGTGAAAGAAAATCTAGTCATCTGACATTCGAGGAAACAGTGACATAGAAAGATGGAAAGAGAATGGATTGAAAAATATGTACCAGGCAAATACCAACAATAAGCAAGTGTAGCAATATTAATGTCAAACTAAATGGAATTCAGGGTTTAAACATAGCATTCAGAAGCACAGAGGCATATTTTACACTTAGAAAAGATAAAGTTCACTAAGAAGCCTCTCTGTATTATCAACATAATATCGTCTTATAAAACCTCAAGTTAAAAGTATGACAAGAGGGCTTCCCTGGTGGCGCAGTGGTTGGGGGTCCGCCTGCTGATGCAGGGGACACGGGTTCGTGCCCCGGTCCGGGAGGATCCCACATGCCGCGGAGCGGCTGGGCCCGTGAGCCATGGCCGCTGAGCCTGCGCGTCCGGAGCCTGTGCTCCGCAATGGGAGAGGCCACAACAGTGAGAGGCCCGCGTACCGCAAAAAAAAAAAAAAGTATGACAAGAATGTGGTATTTTCTCTTTCTAAATGAAAACCTTTACACTTTTCTTAGAAACTGATACATCAAGTAGATAATATAGATAAGGGTGCAAAGGGATTCTGGCAAACTTAACCTTGATCCAAAATACATAGATATTAACTCTGTGTCCCATAAACAGAGAAGCACATTTTTTTTTTGCAAATACTAACAGGATATTTGTGAAAATTAAGGCTGACTTACCCCCAAAGTTGTATTTTTAGTCATATCTGTTCATTGGTCTTTGCTGGGTTGGGTTTTTTTTTTTGTTTTTGAGGTACAATATTATATAAGTTTCTGTTGTGCAGTATAGTGATTCACAGTTTTTAAAGGTTATGTTCCATTTGTAGTTATTGTAAAATATTGGCCGTATTCCCTGTTATACAACATATCCTTGTACCAAAGCTGTGTTTTGCCAATCATGCTTTCTTTTTGTTGTAAATGACCTTCTACTCTCTAGCTGCTGGGCACCCCCTTAAAGAGTTATATTTTTTTTATTGGCTGGAGAACACCCAAGTTGTTCCAGTCACACAGGTAGCAGGTGGCCCCAAGGTCTCACCATTTGTCTCATCTCTGAAGCACCAGCTGGGCAGCAGTCCCCTTCCTGTTGAGGAACCTAAAAGCTGCCTCCCTGTTGCCTAGCCTTGTCTTGTTCTCCCATCTTTGGGGAGAGAGAAAACTTGACCTCTTTTTGTTGTTGTTGTTCTTGTTTTTATTTGGTTGCACTGGGTCTTAGTCGTGAGACGTGGGCTCCTTATTTGTGGCATGCGAACTCTTAGTTGCGGCGTGCATGTGGGATCTAGTTTCCTGACCAGGAATCAAACCCGGGACCCCTGCATTGGGAGCATGGAATCTTAACCACTGCACCACCAGGGAAGTCCCAAGACTTGACCTCTTGCTCAGCATTGTCTTTACCCTTTTGCAAGCCGGAAGAGACCAGGCAAATTGGCTCAGAGTCTTTGCCATCCCTGACCCCCCAGATCAACACACCTCCGGTGGCCCAGCTCTTCCTGGTAGGTGCTGCTTTCCTGGCCTTGCTCTGGAGCAGCCTGATGCTGTTCTCCAGGTGAATTTAGCAAATCTCCACACCAGAAATCCCCTGTCCACAGGGATATCCACAGTCCCTCCGAGGCCCTGGCAGCTGGCCTCCTAGGAGAGATGGGAGCAGGGGGTGGAGAGGATGAGAGTCGTGCACAGGCCGCCCTGTTTCCAGTACCCCGCCCCCGCCAACACACACACCAATCACTTTTTACCAGACAACTTGCTAAACATCTTACACGTTTCTCTTGGCATTTTTATTTCACTGATCAATGTCTTTCCTCCCTGCCCTCCCCAATACTTCTCTCTTTTTTCATAACAAGTAGCTATTTATGAAACCTGCCCTAACAGAAGGAAACCTTTTACCCATTTTATTGCTTGTATGTCTTTCACATTCACACTCTGACATGCCTGCCTACCGTTGTAAGGAGGATTTTATTGCGTGTCTAAAGCAGACAGCCTTGCTAAACTCTTTCTAAACCAGGAAGTGAAACAAAATTGGTGGTGTGAACACAGTGGGTTTCTAAGCATTTTTCATGTTTCCTTCCATTATGTTGGAGGATAAATTCCTGGCTCAAAGTTGAAATAATTCCTCTAAGCTAATAGGAAATTCAGTATGACTTATCCAGTGAAGCAGTGGATATAAAGTGAGCTTTCTCACATGCAAAAACGTGATGCATTTTATAAAAACGGTTAAGATGAATGTTTGAGGAGCTTAGTATAGATGGAAGAGGAAAAGATACAGCTTAGTGATATAAATGCAAACGTGTACTCTGCAGATTTCCCCCGGGCACATACGCACACACTGTAACTTTAAAGCTGTCTGTTAGAAGGATGAGATGGAGTTGTGAGCCAGACCACGTTGGTTTGGACAGAAATTCTTACAGAATTATTAAGCCTTAAAAAAAGCAAAGGAGATTTATGCATCTGCATTTGACCAATTTGGTTTGGAATAGGTTCATAATGGAAAAGTAATAAAACCATAAGAGACAGTGTCTTCTGAGTACAGTCTCGCTTTTAAAAAATCTAAACATGGGCTGCCCCAGTTTGGATAAAATGACTGTAGAAAAATTTCCCATTGGTAATTTTGGGAGGGTTTTTTTGTTGTTGTTGTTGTTTCTTTTTCATTGATTATCGGCCAATCTAAATTTTAAGCTTTCTGTCATATGTTTTCTGGAGATGTCAGTCATAGGAAAGAGGAATCCTGAAGTGTTATCTGTGGGCGCCTCCCCTTCAGGTCACTCCACACACACACACACACACACAGTGTTTGTTTAGCTGTCAGTAAAGTCTTTCTCTGATGTAAATGAAGAGGTGAGGGTTTGGAAGGTGGGGGGTGGTTGAGTGTATGTGACAAGGCACCTCCAGTGACTGCCAGAAAAGCAGGAAGAGGAGACGGATAACAAGCTTTACCTCTGAAAACTCAGATTTCCACAGGAAAGC
This sequence comes from Grampus griseus, assembly GCF_964374135.1. NCBI lineage: Eukaryota > Metazoa > Chordata > Mammalia > Artiodactyla > Delphinidae > Grampus > Grampus griseus. The sequence goes on along the minus strand of NC_139003.1, from coordinate 59,003,697 downwards.
AAAAGAAAAAACAAGCAAACAAACAAAATCTTTCTCCGTTTGTTCTCAACCACTCGAAGTCGCCGTCTTGATAATTCCTTCAAACTATTTAAGAATATAAGCGTAACAAATGGAGGTTGGTGATCTGGAGACGAGGCGTGTGCTCCTCTAGGTGTGTTGGAGCCTCCTTCACTGCGGACGAGAGTCACAGCTGTGCTTCCCAGAGGGGACAGCAAAGAGGCATTTGATTTCATCTGATTCTTAACTTTCTTTCCACGGCCGGCAGTTCAAAGCACAGTTCTTTTTATATAGGGAGAATGTGACCGGACTGCGAAGGTGTTGTCTTTCCTGCAGGTATGCCTGCGGCATCTCTAGTGACCCCCGCTGATGTTATCAAGACTCGATTACAGGTGGCCGCCCGGGCCGGCCAGACCACTTACAGCGGAGTGATAGACTGCTTTAGGAAGATCCTTCGGGAAGAAGGCCCAAAAGCTTTGTGGAAAGGAGCTGGCGGTATGGAAATAATTTGCTCTTAACTAAACCTTTGGTATCAGGTGAATTTTTAAAATCTAATTGCATCTGTTATTTCTTATTTCTTTCAAAGCTCGTGTGTTTCGTTCCTCCCCCCAGTTTGGTGTAACTTTGCTGACCTATGAATTGCTGCAGCGATGGTTCTACGTTGATTTTGGAGGAGTGTAAGTATCCTGCTAAATTTCAGCTGCTTCTGATACTCTGTTGTCATTGAGAAAGGTATGTCTGTTTAGTCCCTATGGTGAAGTAGAAAAGATGTAGGAAAATACTGAAGTCATGTTATCAAACTCATTTCAAAAGGGAATATACAGCTAACTAGAATTCCACAGTTCCTCTCTGATCCAGACTTCAGCAGTTTTTGAGTGTTGTTTTTACCAAGTTAAAAAACAAAACAAAAACTCAGATTCTCGCTCTGTTTTCTCTCCTTTCCTTTTAGGAAGCCCATGGGAGCAGAGCCAGTTCCTAAATCCAGGGTCACACTGCCTGCTCCCAACCCCGATCACGTTGGGGGCTACAAACTGGCAGTTGCGACATTTGCAGGGATTGAAAACAAATTTGGGCTCTACCTACCTCTCTTCAAGCCATCTACCTCACAAGCCGTTGGTAGAGGCCCGTAGGACCGTCCCTGCGCTATTGCTGTGGCTTTGTTGTTACTGCAATGAAGAATGCCCCAGCTTGGATTGAAGCAACACTTCATTCCTTTCACTTCCATCTCCCGTTTAAATTCAAGTCGAGGCTTTTTATAAGGTGAAATCATTTATTTTCCGTGTGGTTTCATAACCTAGATCATTGTGAAATTTTTCATAATTATTCTTTGGGCCTCTGCTCACAAACCTTTGTGTCTGACATTTGCTGGGATTTGGTCAACACTAACCGGATTTGGAGGAAGAAGCAAGTCTGAATACAAATTAGAACCGTTCTCCTTAGGATTAGGATTATAGTCCCAATGAGGCTATTGAGAGGGAATCATGGTGCTCAGAGCAGAAGTGTTCCGTGTGTCTATTTAACCTGGTAGGAAACTGGGTGCATATTTGTGAAAGTAAAAAACGCTGGAAGAAATGAAAACATTATCAGAAATAGGCAGCCTGGCTTCACGTTTTAAGCATGCACTAATTCTGTCTCTGGATTACATTATGAAGCTTTTATGTGAAACATGTTTTTTTGTAATGAAAACCACATTGAAGATGTTTAATAATCATATTCTGTTACTGGTACTAAGACTACTAGGGAGAAGTCTTTTGTGCTTTAGCGAAAGTACTGTTGGCACTGTACTCTCTAGATGGAGAAACCAGGATATGCAGCATCTCTCCTCGTTTGGGGGAACCGCTCATATGAAGCACATGTGCTGACTGCTGCCTATTTCAATAAACACTGTAGAAAAACGCGTGCCTCCCTGTTACTGGTACCTACCCTCGCCCCCTCCCAGTCCCCTGTAATTGGCATCCATTTGCTTTTAAAACCCATTTTATCTTGAATCATGGAAGAAAACTACATTGCAATGTAAGTTTTTAATTTGTGGTGCCTTGCACAATGGTCAGAAGGCTCATGTGTTTGTGAGGAAGGAAATAAACTATTTTTAAAGCTACTGAATTGTTTGCTCTTGTTATGTCATGTGGCGAATGACCGCAATAATTGTCATCATTGGACTCTCTGTGTTTCATTTTGAGGGTGATTTGTTCGTAGTGGCGCGGATATGTCCTCGTCTTTCAAGGTGACGTGTACCCTTGTCTTTGGTATGCCAGCGTTCAGCGTGAATAAGGGAAACTACACTTAACCCCAGACGAGCGAGGAACCTAGCAAACTGACACTTGTTCTAGTCGTTCTCGGTGCTTTTGGCAGTTTCTTACCGTGAGAATTAATGTAAAGCTTCACTGGCAGTTGGGCGTGAAAACTGGTATGAAATGGCAATGGTATTTTCTCATTTTCTCTGACTCTTCCTCATACCAAAACCATATACCACTGTGTCTGACCTTTGGTAATATTTGGCCAGCACTGTAATGACTGGTGGAAAGGTGTTAGTCTTGAACAGACCTCAGGGCTCTCCTCAGGCTGCAATCGTGCTCCTGAGGAAGCTGCTGGGTAACTTATCAGCAGTGAGTTGGAACTTTCTGTTTCTCCGAAATTCACCTCCAGACAGCACAGCCATTTCTCAGTCTCCTGCCTTGCTGTAGATCAGCAGGTTGGCATTCAAAGTTATTGTTCAAAATTGTAAAGTGTGGACACCATCCATGAGTCTGTTTTGTTTTGTTTTTTTCAGTGAACAAAAGCTTTGTTATACTCACCAGAGACAGGACACATACATACATGGCTCCCTCATGGTTTTGGTTTGGCAAACACCAAAGAGAAACCCCTCCGTCTCCCTGAACTCACCCCTAATCCCTGCTCAAAGTGACAAGTGGTATTTATATTTTAATCTCAAAGACCAGTCACAAGACTCCAAATACGTCTTAGAAATTTAGGTGGTGTTACAATAACAAAGCACTCAAGCTTTGGTATTTTGAATGTGGAGAAAAGTCCCCGAGTGTAAATCACTGCATTCCTTTTCTTCACGTGCTTGAAATTTTATAGAAGATCGAATTTTCATTGTATAAACACTGACCCACGTCTCAGACGTGGTGCACTGCCCTGCCTGCTTCTTTAAGAGATGCTGCATTTGTTGGGAGAGTGTCTTGGTTTCCCTTAGACGTACCTGTAGCTGAGGGCGATTCTCTTCAGTAAATGAGAAACCCGAGGTACCAGGAAGCCAGAGGAGATAGGGCCACAGGACTGTTTCTTTAAAATCCTCGGCTCACTCTGTTCAGGGATAGGCAGTGACTTGAGACACTTTGAAGGAGGCCTAATTTCCATCTGAGTTGTGCTCAGTGGGTGGTGTGACTGTGACATCCTTGAATAGAACTGCAATCACCGTGTGGTGAAAACCACGTCAAATTTGTTCTGGGTTTTTCTTCTTCCTGAAGTGACAGCACAATACGTTGGCAGTGCCGTGGCTGCCGTTTCTGCAGCTGCTCCTTTTCCTCAATGCCGAGGAACTGAGAGCTGTGTAACTCCCACCCATGGGGACCAGCCTCCCCCCCTGCCCGGCCAGCGCGCTGGAGTGTCTCCCTCTGCCCTGGGTCCACCTCATGATTGCTTGGGGTTGGGGAAGAGGCCTGACTTTTGTAGCAGCTTTTTTTTTTTCTAGGAGGGGAAAAAATGTGGAGCTGACCACAGAATGAACACACTGATTCTTGGGTTCCAGTCGTGGCTGGGTTTCTTGAGGCTGGGTGGCATGCTGTCGCCAAGCTCATGCTACACCTCATAACCCACAACCATTCGCTGTGCTCCCTGGGGTCGCCTTAATCCCAAGCAGCCGGGGTTGCACAGGGGAAAATAAGAATTCTGGCACAGAAAGGAGTCATTTAAATGCTTATTGCATTTCAAGCTTCAGTTTTTACTTAGCTAAAATATTTACCATTGCTGGAAAACAATGTTTAAAATTTTGTGCTTATATGTTATTTAATGGTGGGGCCTATGTAAACCTCAGGATGCTTACATTTTGACAGTCTTCTGGAAATGTTTAACAGCACATAACTCAGTGAGCAGGGAATAAAAACCGGGAACAAATTGTGCTTGAAACTTTGTAACCTCCCCTGGCTAGGTATTCGGCAAGGCACCTTGGAATTCTTCAGGTAGAGGCAGGGAAATCTCCAGTAATGGAATTTGGTGAATCCTGTCTTGTGGCCCCATTTGTCAACCTTCTGGATAAACCCTAAGGGTCATCATGTGCTTTTCACCGCAGAAGCCATCCTTGTGGGGATGAATTTGTGTCTTTGCCACGGAGCAAAAATCCCGTTTTAAATTCAGGGTAATCAAACGCTTTCAGGATGTGGATTTTCCCGAAGATTTTTAGAAGACACGTTCCCTGGTAAGAGCAGTGAAATGTTCTTTCCACAAATGGTACTGCCCACAAAGGGGGCGTGCCTTTTGTTTTACCTTTTGGGAATAACCCAACCCTCACCAAAGGGTTCTGTTTTTGATGTTATGAGGACCACGGTGGGGGGGAGGGGGGTGTTTAATGGTTTCATTTTAAGGTCTGAGGCAGCAGAAAGCATTGCCACTTCTATCTTTTAAAACAGTGGCAGTCTTCAGCTTGAAAGCCCAGATTGGGCTCCATAAGGGTAGGGACTATGCTTTGATGCTAGTACCATAGCGCCTGGAACTTTTAGTAGACTCTTATTATTTGGATGGATGGATGGATGGATGGATGGATGGATGGATGGATGGATGGATTTTTGAGAAATGGGTTTTTTTCCCAATGAGTAATCTCTATTATTTTCCTATTTTATAGGCCTTTTCAGTAGTGGTTTTAATGGCTGGAGTTAAAACCATAACTGAAAACAATTATAGTCTTATGTATTGTTCAGTTACTTTAGAAGTCATAAGTACTTCTTTTTTTAGAGCAACTACAGCTATTTATTTAAATTGGTTTTAATTAGTTGGTTACTTTGAGTCAGGAACTTTCATATAAACTATATGATATTTAAATTTCCTGGTCATGGTTAAAAATAAAGAGTTAAAAAATCATATCCTTTGAGATTATTGTTACATTAGGGTTGAGCTATATCATTAAAAAACAGTTTTTATCAATAAGTGTTAATTATTTAGAACTCATTCTCTGTTCTTCGCTGTCTTGACGTTTGTGTCCTTAGGAGCACGGTGGCGCGCTTCCCTTTAGAAGTTGCCGAGGACAACGGGAACTCTCTTTCGGAAGGGTTTGTTTTTAGCTAATGCATTAATTGACTCCGAAAAGTCCAAATGGAACACTCTGCTTTCATCTGCTGGGGTAACCTAATAAAATAATGTTGTTTGTTTTTAGATTCCCGGCTGTTAAGGGGGGTTAGCTCAAGGCAAAACCACAGTCCCCTCGAATAACTTTAGAAGGAGAGTTAAGAAGACACACTAATTGTGCCTGTCTGAGGTTTGCTCCTTCGAGGGCCCAGACACACCCCTTGCACACTGGTCTGGCCACCAGGGCTCCGGTGCCCACTGCTGAGTTGATTCCATTGGACAGGGCTCCTGCCCCTTTGGAAGATGCTTGATTTTGCTGTGAGCAGTTCTTAAGGGGATTTAAAAATGGACTAAGCTCTCGGAGCAGACTTGGGCAAGCACGCTGTATATGCTATCTGTCTGTCCTACAGAATGGAGAAAGGGAAACACAACTTAATGAAAGAAGACTGATTATAACATGCTCCTTACTTCCCATCACCCCCTCCCCCATCCTTTGCTACTTAGCCAAGCTCTTGCTCTGGTGTCTTATTGGGCTGCTTTCAAATGAGAAGGGGACAAGTAATCCTGTGCCCCCCGCCCCGCCCCGGAGTTCTTTGGCCAGGAAGAACTCACTAAATATGAGTATTACATGCCAGGCATGCTCTCATTAAATCCTTCACACGTCCCTTGAAGTAGGTACTATTCTTTTCCCTGTGTCACAAATGAGGAAACCAAGACTCAAGAGACGTTAAGTATCTTGCTCATGGTCTCAGCTAGCAAATAAGAATGCTAAGATTTGAATCCAGGTCTGATGGCCCCCCAAGCCCTGTTCCATATGAGGATTTCTCAACAAAACTCAGTACAGGAAGTTTTTATGATAGTCTATGCCCAGAATTTCTTATTGTCCCCTGGTTGTCAGTATCAGATGTATCATTCCTAGCTTAGAGTAGAAGGGAAGGGTGATCTCAGATTATTTACCATTGTAAGTGCATTTGCTATCAGAGAATTCCACAGCCTGAGGACCTGGTGAATCCTGACAAGCCTTTTGAGGTTCATCTTAAACTATTTTACAGCCTATTAAAGTCAGTAAAGAGAGAATTAAGGTAAACTTGAAGTATTTGCCCCACCGGTTTAAAATTGGAAGGTAACGTGGAAAAAGCAGAGATAAATTTACAAACTGTTACAGTGCAATGTGATATGACGTGAACTGAATTGGACCATCTTAAAAATCTCTACTATAATTAGAAAATGACGTTCTTCAACAAAAGTTGGAAATAATGGAAAACCAACTTAAAAGTAAATATCTATGGGTACTTGGCTTCAAAGTGTGTCTGGAGGGAATGGAGACAGTTTACAGAATGTGGGATTTGCTGGAATTACTTTTGGACATAAAATCTCCATCACGCCTAATGGTGGAAAAGCCTTACTCTATTCCCAACAAGTTACCTGTTATCCCTAAAGTTAAAGACGGATATCTACCACTGCGTTTTGCTGCCCCCTCACCCATTCTTAAATAAATGAAAGCAAATTACTGACTAACCCACACCAAAAATTTATAGCATTTTTTTTCCTGGACAAAAGGGATAAAATATATATATATATATATATATATATATATATATATAAAATATACACATACACATATAAATACATATACATGTGTGTGTATATATATGTATATGTATATTAAAATGTCATATTCCTTTTTCAAAAGACTGATATATTTCAAAATGTGAATTTCTGTTTTGAAGCAGAATTTACCTATGTAAGTTCTAAGTATACAGATATGCTTTATCAGTTTGAGAATTTATGGAGAATTAGCCACTCCATGTAAGAGGCTGCTTTTTTTCTGATGACCTCTTCATTTGGGCCAGCTCCAGTGTTATAAAAAGCTTACACTCTGTTAGAGTAACAAGAAATAAGAAAGATTGGGGATAGCGGAAATTGAAACAGGCATTCTTTTTTCTTCTGAAGACAGAAGTGAAGCGATTGCCAATGTTTGTTGAATTTTATTACAGTGAAAGCAGAGATTTCTCCACACTTTCGGTCTCAGCCTTTGTCCAGCCTCACTATGCAGTGTATGTATCACCTTCTGAACTAAAGAAGCAGTTCACACTTGACCTAGAACTTCAGGTTACCTGTGACCACTACTTATAAAGTAAGTGACTTCTTTCTTTTTTTAAATAGTTTGTCTGAGAGAGAAAGTAGAGAAACCATCATTTCTGTCCTTTTCTGGGACTTGAAATTAAGTGTGGCATTTTTTCCTTTTACTCCATTTAGAAAGTGTCTTGATTGGCTTAATAACTAACCCTTCTAACACCACACATATCTGGCTAAGTTATTACAAATTATAATGGCATTTGACATGAGTTGGTTATAAAGGATAACCACTATCTTTTATCAAAGCTGTCTAACAATAAATTTCAAAATAATCATTATTTTCAGGGCCCTGAAGTAATTATTAAATAAATGCTTTAACCTCTATAGACAGTAAACTCTAGTTTACTTTTTTCTACCTTAAAAATTATACCTTAGGGAGATTTCTGCTTCTGGCCATGATGGAATAGTAGGGAAAACTAGAAAACTGGGTGAAACATATGACACAGTAGTTTTAAAACATTAAATATGAGGCAAAATAGGACTGTGAACTCCGAGGTGGGAAAGGAAACACAGAAGATGAGACCTACCATTGCACCAGCTTAGTGCCTGGGCGCAGGTTCCAGACACTGTGCAGAGAAGGGGAACCAAGACAGGGCCCAGCCGTCTCCCCGAATTGAAAAGCTGGAGCTCAGAAATCAGGGGGCCAAGATAGCTAGAATTTTAAGACAAACTACCAAACAGGAGGGAGCTTCTCTGAGAGCTCTGGAGTTTTGCAGAGAGTTCCCCAATCTTTGAGTACTGATCTGTGCATTTGTGGGAGGAAACGATAGCAAACTTGGGAAAGAACCACTGGAAAGGAAGAAGCAGAAAAATTCTGGAGTTCACAGAGGAGAAAGAGTTTGTGTTCCCACCAGCAGGAGTAGAAATTCCTCCATAATACATAGAACATCAGGTAGAATCCACAGAAAAATGTCATGTTATGAATAGCACTAAATAAGAACTACGATGAAGGCGGCTCTGCCCTTAACAAAGCTTAAAAGCAGACCTCACAAAGATCTGATTCCAAGTAATTTAACTGCTTGTCAGAACACAATTTGATACTAATTCAAACAATATAACAAAAAAAGCCCACAACCCACTATAACAAATTTAATTAAAAAGTCACCCATCATAATAAGGAAAATATAAACCATAAAAAAGTGAAAAAATCAACCAACAGAAATGTATATCATGATGAAGATGGTGAAAACAAATGATAAATAGAAAATCTTAAAAGTTGCCAGAGGAAAACATCCCATAACCTACAAGGAAGGATGATAATAAGAGAAGATTTCTACTTGGGAACTATTTAAGGCAGAAAGCCAGAGTAACATCTTTAAGGTATTTAAAAAACAAGGCCAACCAATAAATCTACACCCAGTGAAAATATCTTTTGAAAACAAAGGCAAAATAAGGTAGACAACAAGTAAGAGAATTCACCGGGCAGCTAGAATTGCACTAAAGGAGATGTTAATGATAGGTCATCAGGCAGAACCAAAGTGATATCAGATGGAAATTTAGATCTATACAAATAGATGTAGAGTTCCAGAATTGAAAATAAATGGATAATTAACTTTTTTATTTTTAATTCCTTTAAAAGATAATTAAGTCTTTAAAGCAAAATCAATAATGATGTATTGTGAGTTTTATAGCATACATAGCAGTAAAATGTACAATAACAGCACAAAAAAGAAGAAAGGAAAATGAAAATACACTGTCAAAAAGTTCTACTACTACTATACATGAAGTAGTATACTATTATCTGAAGGTAAAGTGTAGTAAGTAAAAGATGTATGTTGTAAACCCCAGAGCACACTAGAAGATGAAAACCAAACAGATTTAGTTAATAAGACATTAGTGGAAACCTTAAAAAAAGAAAAATCCAAAAGAAGACAGGAAAAGAAGAAAAAAGAAATTAAAAAACAGATGGAGTAAATAAAAAAGAGCAAGATGGTAGATTTAAACCTAACCATATTCATAATTACATTAACTGCAAATGGCCTAATCACTCCAATTAAAAGGTAGAGATCAGATTTGAGGGAAAAAAAAAAAGCAAGGCCCTATATGCTATCTAAAGAAACTCACTTTAAATATAAAAACACAGATAGATGGGAAATAACTTGACAGAAAAAGATATGCCATGTAATCACAGATTTCAAAAAAGCTAGAGTATGCTATGTTGATATCAGCCAAAGTATATTTTAGAGAACTAGTAGTAGGGATAAAGAAGAATATTTCATACTGATAAAGATGTCAGTTTATCACAGAGACACAAAATCCTAAATGTATATGTACCTAATAACAGTGCTTCAGATACATGAAACAAAAACTAACAAAATTAAAGAATAGAAGAAACACACAATTTTACTTCCGAATTTCAACACACTCCTCTTGATATAACAGGTAGAAAATCTACAGTATATAGAAGACCTGAATAAATTTATCAAATAATTGACCTTATTCATATTTATAGAACACTCCACTCAACATCAGCAGAATACACATTCTTCTTAAGTACACGATAAATTTTACCAAGATTAACTATAATCTGGGCCATAAAACAAGTTTCAATAAACTTAAGAGGATTGAAATCACACACATTACCTTCTCTGGCCATGACAGAATCAAACTGGAAAGGAATAACTAAAAGATACTTGGAGGGGCTTCCCTGGTGGTGCAGTGGTTAAGAATCCACTTGCCAATGCAGGGGACACGGGTTTGATCCCTGGTCCGGGAAGATCCCACATGTCGCGGAGCAACTAAGCCTGTGCGCCACAACTACTGAGCCTGTGCTCTAGAGCCCACGAGCCACAACTACTGAAGCCCGCGTGCCACAACTACTGAAGCCCGCACGCCTAGAGCCTGTGCTCTGCAACATGAGAAGCCACTGCAATGAGAAGCCTGTGTACCACAACGAAGAGTAGCCCCCGTTTGCTGCAACTAGAGAAGAGCCTGCGCACAGCAACAAAGACTCATCGCAGCCCAAAATAAAAATTAATTAATTAAAAAAAAGATACTTGGAAATTCCCCATATATCTGAAAAATATATAGTTCCAAACAACACTTGAGTCTACGAAGAAATCACGAGGATAATTAGGAAATATTTTAAACTAAATGAAAAGAAGAATACAACGTATCAAAACTTTTACAATGAAAAAAATATTTTACAATGCATTTAAAAGTGCTTAGAGAGAAATATATACTATTAAGTGCTTACATTAGAAAAGATGAGAGGTCTCAAACAATTATCTCATTTTCCACCTTAAAGCAAGAAAAAGAAGAGCAAATTAAACCCCAAAGATGCAGAAGATAATAAAAAGCAGAAATCAATGAGATAGAAGACAGGAAAACAATAGGAAAAAACAGTAAGATGAAAATGTTTCTTTAAAAAAATCCCCAAATTTAGAAACCACTAATAAGACTGATCAGAAAAAGACAAAAACAAAACAACAACAACAAAAATAACAACTAATGTGATTAAAAGGGAATGCTATGAACAAATTTATGCCAATAAATTAAACTACATAGATGAAATAGATTTCTTGAAAGATATATACTAGCAAAGTCACTGAAAAAGAGATATTGTTACTAACTCTATTTCAATAATCAAATTCTTAGTTAAAAACTCTTGTCCCAAAGAAAAATCCAAGCCTAGATGCACATAAAAGGGACAATCCCTTATGACCAAATAGGGTTCATCACCAGAATATAAGTTAGGTATAACACTAAAAAAATATATACTATACTGATTAAAAAGAAAAATCATGATTATTTAAATTAGATTCAGAAAAAGAATTTGGAAAAATTCAACACCCATTTAAAAAAAAAAACTCACAAGCCAGAAATAAAAAGAAATGTAATCTGATAAAGGGCACCTACAAAAAAAAAAAGCTATAGCTAATATGATACTTCACGTGAATGATTCAGTGCCCTAGGCAGTGCAACATGATAAGAAATAAATAAATAAATAAATAAATACACTGGGGAAAAAGAAGTAGAACAGTATTCAACTGCATATGAAGAAAATTTTAAGAAATCTACATAACATTTATTAGAAGTAGTAAATGAATTTAGCAACACCACAAGATACAAAGTCAGTATATAAAAATCCACTGTATTTCTATATACTACCAACAGTATCTGAAAATAACATTTTAAATATTTACAAAATGGGGAAATAATAGTCTTTTCTACAAATGTTGCTGGAAAATTAACTATGCATATACATAAAAATTAACCTTAGCCCACAACCACACCATACACAAAATTAATTAAAGATGCATCATACACATAAATATGAGTTTAAACTATAAATATTTCATAAGAAAACATAAGAGAAAATCTTTATCTTATCTGTCAAAAAGTTCTATTTTTGCCTTGGATTAGGCAAAAATATTTTAGATGAGTCAAGATTTTAGAAAACATTCTTAATGAAGAAAGCACTGTCAAATTGGAATTCTATATCCAAAAAAAAAAAACCTTCATAAACAAAGGCAAAATAAAGACATATTTAGACACACAAAAACTGAAATTATTCTCTTGCAGAATCTTACTACTGGATATGCCAAAAGAATTTCATTGGTTGAAGAGAGATAACATGAAATGGAAAGCCCAGATCTCCAGAAAGAAATGAAGAGAACCAGAAAAGAAAAATGTGAAAGTAAGTAGTTTTTAAAACCTTTTAGAATTATCTTTATTTTATAAATACTTTTAATTCATAAAACACTATTCACTGAAGCAAAAATAATAGTGTATTGTGGGATTTATAGAAAATACAGAAGAAAATACATGACAACACAGGAACAAAGGACAGAGAGAAGGTAAATGTATTATTCTGTTACATCATTTGAAGGTAGTCTGTTAGTAGTTAAACATGCATACTGCATTCTTGTGAAACCACTAAAAAGAATAAAGGTCAATAGATGAACTGTAATGCAATACTAAGAATTATTTGGACCATCAAAAAGAAGGCAGAGGGGAAGAATAGAAGAACAAAGAATGAATGGGATCAATAAAAAACATTTACTAAAAAAAAAAATAATAAAAAACAATTACTAATACAAAATAAAAAATTAACCATGCCAAAAATTACATTAATTGTACATGGACTAAATCCTCCAATTAAAAGGCAGAGACTATTAGACTGTATTTAGGAAAAAAAAAAAGAAAGACCCAACTTTAAGCTGTTTACAAGAAACACACTTCAAATATATAGACTTAAAAAGATTAAAAATAAAAGGGTGGGAATGACATCAGCCAAAATGGCAAACTAAAAAACTCCAAATTCTGCCCTTCCATAAAAGCAATAAAAACCGGGCTGAAAGTCAAAATCAACTCTTGTTCTTGAACTCTGGAAATTAACCAAAGACTTGCATCAACTAAGGGAACACTGACTGAAGAACAACCCAGATTCTCTGAAAGAATCATGAACTTTGTGTCATTTTAACTTACTCTAGTCCCATCCCCCCTCTGTAGTCCAGCAGCAGCTCTGAAAATAACAGCTCACATTCCCAGTACGACAGGAAGCAGAAAGTACTTCATTCACAAAGGATTCTAATTATTTGTTCTGACCTGTCTGGTTCCTCCCTGGTAGACAAAATACATGTCTTTATTGCACCTAACTTGGAACTGGTGTAGTACTAAGGCTGCTTCCTGATGCGGGGGTATTTGTCCAAAACATTCACAGGCTGATATCCTAGTTGCTGCTGGCTGAGGTAATAAATAACAGTTAAGATAATCAATAGACTAACAAAAAACTTGAGAGGACAGGCTAGGGAATGAGATCTTTGAGGGCTATGAATAGCTCTGACATACCCCTGGGAATCTGGACGAACACACACATACACATACTCAGAACTGTGCACATGCTCAGGAAAGTCCTAAGAAGGCCCTAAGATCTCACCTCCTGTTGTCACTGAGGCTCTGTAGAAACCGGAAGTGAAGGCCAATGCAGAATTGTAAACTGCCTGGCTGATAGGTGACGATGCACCTCAACAGAGAGACATACAGAGTCCTTTGCCATAGACTAGAAGAGTTTTTTGGCTCCAGGCATGTAAGGAGCCAATCATTAGCTAAACATTAAATTAACAGAGACTTCAGAGGCTGCACATACACACAATACAGACTGCACAGAATTAGTTCAGAAAATTTGGTAAATAAACAACAATTACAATAAGCAGCAACAACAACAAATCCTGTGGAAGGAAAAAATCTGATTTCCAGAGTTGCACATTACAGTATTATAATTACTGGATATATTACAATATTAAGTTTTCAACAACAAAAAAGTACACATGCAAAAAAATAACAAAGTATGGCATATACAATGGAAAAAAGTCAATAGAAACTGCCTGAGAAAGCCCAGATATTGGATTTTTCTAGACAAAGACTTTAAATCAGCTATTATAAATATACTCAATGAATTAAAGGAAACCATGTCTAAAGAATGAAAGGAGGGGACTTCCCTGGTCGTCCAGTGGTTAAGAATCCTCTTTCCAATGCAGGGGACGTGGGTTCGATCCATGGTTGGGGAACTAAGATCCCACATGCTGCGGGGCAACTAAGCCTACATGCCGCAACTACTGAGCCCGCATGCTCTGGAGCCTGTGCGCCACAACTAGAGAGAAGCCCGTGGACCACAACGAAAGATCTCGCATGCCGCAGTGAAGATCCCATGTGCCACAACTAAGACCCGATGCCAAATAAATATTTAAAAAATAATAATAAAAATAAATTAAAAATTTTTAAAAAAGAACGAAAGTATGAAAATGATGTCTCACAAAATAGAAAATATCAATAGATAGATACTATAAAAAGAAGCCATGTAGACATTTTGGAGTCAAAAAGCACAGTAAATGAAATGAAAATTTCAATAGGGAGCTCAATAGCAGATTTGAATAGGCAGAAGAAAACATGAAGAATCAATTGAAAGTATGCAGTCCAAAAAACAAAAAGAAAAAAGATAGAAAATTTAAGAGACCTGTGGGACACCATCATGCATGCCAACATACACACAATGGAAGTTCTAGAAGGAGGAGACAGAGAAAGAGTAAAAAGAATGCTTGAAGAAATAATGGCTAAAATTTTCCCAAATTTGATGAAAAACATTAATTTATCCATTCAAGAAATTCCATGAAATCCAAGTAGGAAAAACTCAGAGATCCATACCTAAACACATCATAATCAAACTGTCAAAAATCCAAAGCTGATGAAGGAATCTTAAAAGTTACAAGAAAGGGCTTCCCTGGTGGCGCAGTGGTTGAGAGTCCGCCTGCCGATGCAGGGGACACGGGTTCGTGCCCCGAGAAGATCCCACATGCCATGGAGTGGCTAGGCCCGTGAGCCATGGCCGCTGAGCCTGCGCGTCCGGAGCCTGTGCTCCGCAACGAGAGAGGCCACAACAGTGAGAGGCCCGTGTACCACAAAAAAAAAAAAAAAAAAAAAAAAGTTACAAGAAAGAAGCAACTCACTTTATCTGGAAACAGAGAGACCAAAAGGCAGTGGGATGAGATACTCAAACTGCTGAGGGAAAAAAAAAAATTGTCAATGAAAAATTCAGCTTCTGACAAAATTATTCTTCAGAGATAAAGGAGAAATTAAGACTTTCCCAGATAAGCAAAAGCTGAAAGTTTATCCTAGCAGACCTCCCCTACAACAAATGCTAAAGGGTGCCCTTCGGGCTGAAATGAAACACTAGAGGGAAATTTCATAATAATAAAAGGGTCAGTTTATTAAGAAGATATAATAAACTTAATATGTATGTACCTAGTAACAGCTTCAAAATGCAAAAATAAAAATGGAGAGAACTAAAGAACAAGTAGGCAAATTCAAAACCATAAGTGGATATTTTAATATCTCCTTCTTGGTCACTGATAGAATACATAGAAAACAGTAAGATTATAGAAGATTGAAACAATACTCTCAGCCAGTTTAATCTATTTGACATTTTTAGAACCACATACCCAACATACAAAGAATGCACATTTTTTCAGGTGTACATGGAACATTGCCTAAGTTAGACCATATCCTGGCCCCTAATGGCACGTGCTAATTCTTGTAACTCTTTTGGTGTCTAGTCTCTTTACTCCTTAATAGGTCACATGTCCCCAGCCAGGTTATGCTGGGAGAGCCATCAGAGAGTGGTGTCAATCTGACCCGAAGAAGGTGAGAGGGAAAGAAGGGAGGGAGGAAAGGAAAGGAGGGAAGGGAAAGCAAAGATTAGAAGTACAGTTCCGAGAAAGTTTTAGCAATGCTGGCAGGGAGTCCTTGAGAACTCCTGAGTTCTCCTCGGAGAACTCTTACATCTCCCAGGAACAGGCCTGCCTTACTATCCCTGGTATGCTCAGGCTTGGCTGACAAGCATGACATTGGTCAAACATGCTGGTGTATTTTAGAGCAAAGCAGCTGGAGCTGTCAGTCAATTATGTTCTTTGCAACGAGATCTTAGAGGCAAATTGTCATGGCTACCACATTCCATCTGGGACATCAGCTGGGAGAACCTGAATGGCTGTGGGCTGCCTGGGTATCTTTCTCTATATTCACATGGCCACTCTGTGATGAGCTTAGGCCTTTGTACAGCCTAGAGGTCTTAGGGTAGTTGCCCTTCTTACACAATGGCTTGGGGAATTAAGAGTGAGTGTGCCAAGAGACCCAGAAGGAAGCTATGTCTTCATATAACCTTGTCCTGAACCCCACGTAGTATCACTTCCCACATATTCTATCATTACACAAGGTCATCCCAGGTTCATGATGGGGAAACACCACACAAGAAGTGGGAGACTGTCTTGGAGACTAGCTACCATGGTGGGGATATACCCATATACAAGCTCTTATAATTCTTCATGTGCCTATTACAAGTGACTGGCCTTAGCACTTTTCATAGTCCTCACTCACTGAATCATTCAGACTTTGGTCTATAACAGCTCATGGCTTATTGATTTGTTCTAAGGTTCTTTAGCATATGTTTGAGAAAATTTTTTTCCCAGTACTTTTCATTGGATTGCTTTTTAAAAAAATTTTACTAGAGTATAGTTGATTTACAATGTTGTATTAGTTTCTGCTGTACAGCAAAGTGATTCAGTTATACATATACATATATTCATTCTTTTTTAGATTCTTTTCTCATATACGTTATCCCAGAATATTGAGTAGAGTTCCCTGTGCTGTACAGTAGGTCCTTGTTGGTTATCTATTCTTACATGTAGTAGTGTGTGTCTGTTCATCCCACACTCCTGATTTATCCCTTCCCCACCATGTTCCCCCTTTAATAACCATAAGTCTGTTTCTGTTTTGTAAATAAATTCATTTGTATCATTTTAAAAAAAATTAGATTCCACATATGAGAGATACAATATGATATTTGTCTTTCTCTGACTTACTTCACTTAATACGATAATCTCTAGGTCCATCCATGTTGCTGCAAATGGCATTATTTCATTTTTTTGTGGCTGAGTAATATTTCATTGTATATATGTACCATATCTTCTTTATCCATTCCTCTGTGAATGGACATTTAGGTTGCTTCCATGTCTTGGCTACTGTAAATAGTGCTGCAGTGAACATTGAGGTGCATCTACCTTTTGGGATTATGGTTTTCTCTGGAGATATGCCCAGGAGGGGATTGCAGGATGATATGGTAGCCCTTTTTTTTTTTAATTGGAGTATAGTTGATTTACATTGTTGTTTCAGGTGTACAGCAAAGTGAATCACTTATACATATATCCACTCTTTTTTAGATTCTATTTCCATATAGGTCATTATAGAGTATTGAGTAGAGTTCCCTGTGCTATACAGTAGGTCCTTATTAGTTATCTGTTTTATACAGTTGTGTGTATATGTCAATCTCAATCTAGCTCTCCCACTATCTTACCCTGTGGTAACCATAAGTTTGTTTTCTACATCTGTGACTCTATTTCTGTTTTGTAAATAGGTTCATTTATACCTTTTTCTTAGATTCCACTATAAAAGCGATATATTTGTCTTTCTCTGTCTGACTTCACTCAGTATGACAATCTCTAGGTCCATCCATGTTGCTGCAAATGGCATTATTTCATTCTTTTTAATGGCTGAGTAATATTCCACTGTGTATTTGTACCACATCTTCTTTATTTCTCTCTTTATCTATTTCTATTTCTCTAAATGTCCGTCGATGGACATTTAGGTTGCTTCCATATCCTGGCTATTGTAAATAGTACTGCAACGAACATCGGGGTGCAGGTATCTTTTCGAACCATGTTTTTCTCTGGATATAGGCCCAGGTGTGGGATTGCCGGATCATATGGTAGCTCTATTTTTAGTTTTTTAAAGAACCTCCATACTGTACTCCATAATGGTTGTACCAGTTTACATTCCCACCAACACTGTAGGGGGGTTCCCTTTTCTCAACACCCTTTCCAGCATTTATTGTTTGTAGACTTTTTGATGATGGCCATTCTGACTGCTGTGAGGTGATACTTCACTGTAGTTTTGATTTGCATTTCTCTAATAATTAATGTTGAGCATTTTTCAGGTGCTTTTCCTTTTTTAAGATTAGCCATTTGTTTTTTTGTTTGCTTTTTTTTTTTTTTGGCTGCGTTGGGTCTTAGTTACAGCACGTGGGATCTTCATTGCGGCATGTGGGATCTGTCATTGAGGCAGGCAGGCTCTTCGTTGTGATGTCTGGGCTTCTCTCTAGTTGTGGCATGCGGGTTCCAGAGCGCACAGGCTCAGTAGTTGCGGCGTGCAGGCTTAGTTGCCCCACAGCACGTGGGATCTTAGTTACCTGAGCAGGGATCAAACCCACATCCCCTGCATTGGAAGGCAGATTCTTTACCACTGGACCACCAGGGAAGTCCCTCGTGTGTTTTTAGACCATCTGTATGTCTTCTTTGGAGAAATGTCTGTTTAGATCTTCTGCCCATTTTTTGATTGGGTTGTTCTTTTGACATAGAACTGCATGAGCGGTTTGTAAATTCTGGAGACTAATTCCTTGTCAGTCACGTCATTTGCAACTATTTTCTCCTAGTCTGTAGGCTGTCTTTTCATTTGGTTTATGGTTTCCTTTGCTGTGCAGAAGCTTTTAAGTTTAATTAGGTCCCATTTGTTTATTTTTGTGGTTTTTTTTCCATTACTTTAGGAGGTGCATCCAAAAAGATGTTGCTGCAATTTATATCAAAGAGTGTTCTGCCTATGTTTTCCTCTAAGAGTTTTACAGTGTCTGGCCTCACATTTAGGTCTTTGATCCACTTTGACTTTATTTTTGTGTATGCTGTTAGAGAATGTTCTAATTTCATTCTTTTACATGTAGGTGTCCAGTTTTCCCAGCACTGCTTATTGAAGAAACTGTCTTTTCTTCATTGTATATTCTTGCTTCCTTTGTCATATACTAATTGACCATAGGTGCATGGATTTATTTCTGGGCTTTTATACTGTTCCACTGATCTATATTTCTGTTTTTATGCCAGTACGATACTGTTTTGATGACTGTAGCTTTGTAGTATAGTGTGAAGTCAGGGAGCCCAATTCCTCCAGATCCGTTTTTCTTTCTCAAGATTATTTTGGCTATTAGGGGGTCCTTTGTGTCTCCATGCCAATTAAAAAAGTTTTTGTTCTATTTTTGTGAAAAATGCCATTGGTAATTTGATAGGGATTGCACTGAATCTGTAGATTGCCTTGGGCAGCACAGTCATTTTGACAATGCTGATTCTTCCAATCCAAGAACATGGTGTATCTCTCCATCTGTTTGTGTCATCTTCGATTTCTTTAATCAGTGTCTTATAGTTTTCAGAGTACAGGTCTTTTGTCTCATTGGGTTGCTTTTAAACATATTTTAGATATTCATATTTTAGCTTTAAAAATTTAATGTTTTTAAAGAGTTTCAATATTAACACACTGTATAGCACTTAGAGAAAAGCATATCATTATTTCAAAATTAAAAGAAATCTCATAGCTCAAGGAATCCCTACCAACAAAGCACCATGGAAATTCTCTTCCTAAAAAGCCAAAGACTGTCTTCAAATGTTTTTCATGACTCAGCCACTATTTATTTTCATTCTCTCTAGGCAAGAAATGACCTTTTGAAAAAACAAAATCCTATAAAGTTGTTTAGACATATTTCCTAGTCCAACAGTAATAAATGTAATTTTCTGGTATAAATTAAAAAATAATGAAATGTGTGGAACAGCTGGTATTTGTTCATCTTAACCTGTTCTTCCTACTCCCAACACTTGAAATAGTCTTTGGGTTAGAGTGGCTCTGGCGAAGGAGACAAGAAAACGCTTTCCAGAAATAGCACACACGTTCCTTCATAAAAATAAAACCAGAGTCTTGGTTTAAGTGCAGCCAGGTTGGCTGCCTATAAATTCATTATCAATCTTTAACACGGCCCTAATGTATCTCCCCTACCCGCTGGCCACAGCAGAATTTTAATCAGGCAGTTCCCAAGCAAAGGATTTATCCACACTAGAGCAGACCTGGTTTGGAACATTTTATTGGCAATACTGGTGTCATATTTAGGAACCACAGACTTTTGTCAGACTGGGTTAGCTTGAATGACAAATATCAATGATCAACTATATTTGAAATATTGTTAAAGTACCTAGAAATAATAGGCATTAAAATTCATTCCATTCACTGCAACAAACCTCTAAAGATTTCATGTCCTCAGTGGAACCGGCATACTGTAATTGTTATTTGGAACTTAATGTAACCTCAACAGCAACAGAGAGACAATGCAGTCCTCTCATTATGCACATGCTCTAGGATCGTTTATTTTAATGCTTTCAAATAAATATGTTCCATGCAGCACACCACAATAAATAAGGAGCAGCAATGTTCTTCTAGTAAATCCATTCATAATGTGAGTCACCGTGTAAAACGCCACATCTCAAGTCTTTGGCCCTGTACCATAGCATGACACCACATCTGCACCTAATCATATCTGGCTTCATATGGATTTAATAGGACTATGCCAGAAGTGCGTGTAAGCACAAATTTAACCAGAGGTTTCCAGCTATTAAATACAGCTACTAAGTAGTTAAAAGGCAACAACTCAACGCAAAAAGGCTCCTACCTCCCCATCCCCACTTTTGAGACAGAAATATAAAGACAAATGCTCTGGCGAATTTCAGGTCAGTGGACAGTATACATCTGGAATACTTGGAGCAAAGCTGGCACAACATGGCACCCAAACGGTCACGGCAATACTGATACTGAATGGACACTGAATACAAGCGGACTTGATGACTGCAGATGCTGAGCTCTAGAAGGTCAAGGTGGGGACGGCTCATTTCCACTAGGCAGATAACTCAACGGTGCCTTCCTCCTCGCTGTCAGCTCTGTTCGCACGAATCTCCACGAGCGTCCTGGCAAATCGGGTCCACTCATCATTGTGGGGAACTGCAAGCTGCAAAACAAATTAACGGAAAATGGTGAACAAGATATCTTTCATGCTGAAAGCCTTGAAGCCTGCATGATTGTTCTTCTTGAAACAGATGATTCCCTTGGAATGTAAGGAAATCAGATAGTCTTCCTTGAATCAGATCTCTGAAGCGTTGCTCTTAAACTGGTAATTTAAGAGAATAATGTCACTCTCAAAAGCAAAATCGCACGTGGGATTTATAAAACATTAAAAATTTATGTAAACTATATAGTTCATACAGTATCCAAGTTAAAGCACTTGCAGTAAGAAGACCAGAATTACAGCGAACATGACAAAAACTGCATTACTAGGAATTTGAAATAACGGTGGTATTGTCTTCCTAAGTCGATGCTATTGATCCTTTTCTAAAAAGTGTTGCTAACGTGCCAATATATACATGACAAGAGTATAACTTACATATTCAAAGAAATCTTACTACTATAATATGACATTTTGGCTTTTCCAGCAAGATCGTATATGATGATGCCAATGAATAATAAATAGTAACTAAGATTTACCAAGAGTTCTGCTCTAAGTACTTTACATGTATTCTACTTATTCCTCACAGCAATCCTATGTAGGATAATATTAGCATTTACATTTTACGAAAGGAGAAACTGAGGCACAGAAAGATTAACTCATCTTGCCAAGGTTGCATAGCCAGCAAATATCAGTGCCAATGTCATCTGGTTCCAGTAATTACAGGCTTAGCCAGTATGCTACACTGAATCACCAAAAAGAGGGATTATAAAATTTCCCCAAAATATCTTCTCCTGTGCACAGTTCAGTAAGGAGAAAATTAACCCCACCTGACACAAACTGCATGTATGGATTTTTGTTAGGTGTTTTAAAGGATAATGATTTCTCTACATGGCATCTAAAAATGAATTGTCTAAAGGTATCATGCAAGTGTTTGGAATAAAAAAGAATTATTTGAAGATGAGAAGCAGGATCAAGTACAAGTCTGAATGGTTTTCATGTAATAAAATTTGTTTCGACTGTAGAGCCATTTTCTTGGAAGACTACCCTGTAAGATGATGTAATCCATCTACAGATACTAGTGCTACACATGCTATCCATATATTCCATAAACATTAATAACACACAATCATCCCAGTCAATATACATTTTCCAAAATAAAGCAAATAAATCTAAACTTTGAGATCACTTTTACAGCTGAAAAATGTCTTACTATATCAAGCCAGACATTTAGGACTTTTTAAAATTTAATTTTATTTATTTATTTTTGGCTTCATTGGGTCTTTGCTGCTGTGTGCGGGCTTTCTCTAGTTGTGGTGAGCGGGAGCTACTCTTTATTGTGGTGCGCGGGCTTCTCGTTGCAGTGGCTTCTCCCGTTGCAGAGCACGGGCCCCAGGCACGCAGGCCTCAGCAGTGGCGCAGGCTCAGTAGTTATGGCTCGCAGTCTCTAGAGCACAGGCTCAGTAGTTGAGGCGCACGGGCTTAGCTGCTCCGCAGCATGTGGGATCCTCCCGGACCAGGGCTCGAACCCGTGTCCCCTGCATTGACAGGTGGATTCCCAACCACTGTGCCACCAGGTAAGCCCCTAGAACTTAAAATTTTTATTACAGTTGATGATATCCTCAGATACGATCTATCCAAGACAACTTATTGGAGGGTGGCATCATCATCCTACAAAGTACTGTCCTTCAATTAGTGCTCTGTCCTGAGGTTAAATGTTTCAAGGATTTAATTCTGGAAATGATATACAGGTGGGAGAAGTAAGTTTATTTTTCTTTTAACAACTTTTTTTTGGGTACTTCTTTGTTATTTCTTATTTGGAGAAACGGAGTACTAACAAGAACTCTCATTTAGTCGTATGAGTGAGTTCTGGATGGTTAAGTACTTCCCTAGTTATTGAAATGAATCCAAATTCCTTTTTAGACAGTGACACAAGTTCACAACAGTCTTGAATGGCACTGTTACCCCTTTGCTCAGTTCATTTTCTCTACTTTGAGTTATTTTCCTATGCTCCACTATTCATTTTTCTCTTCAATTTTACAAAATACTGCACTGGGGAAATGAAGTCCTCAAATTATACAAAGAGCTAACAAAAAGTATGAGCAGGAAAAGGTTGGCAACGTATTTATATGAAAGAATAGGTCCACCCTTTCTTGTCTTTTCTCCAGCTCCTGACCAAGCCCTCCCAGAAAGAACCACAAAAACAAAACAAAAAGCCCAAGAAGATACAAAAGCGAATCCTGATAACGTAACTTTTTCTCATATAAGGTGAGAATCAAGTTAAATCTAAAATGCCTCGTAACTTCATGTAACGTTAAATATTGGGGGAAAAAAGCAGATCTCACTAGTAAAAGTGATATACTCGAGGGGTTTGGCTTCTAAACGTTAACACTGTACTTATTATTGGTTAAAATGGTACAAATTTAAGTTACTATATGATACCATATGTAATGTTTTATTGATAGCAATGTATAGAAACTATACTAAAACAAAACAGGTCAATGTGTTTACATAGTTTCATGTAGTGGTAACGGCAAGACTTAAGAAACAACTCTAATAAAAATTATGAAACATTAAGGGTTGAATATGTGTCCAGATACAGTCTGGGACAGAACTGAGTATCACTGATGACATATAAAATTGCACATCTAACTTTTCAAAGAAATTTTTTGGAAGTCTCGTTCCTTTATTTGTTAAAGAAATCAAAGTAGTAATTTTAATATTTACCATTAATAAAACAAAATTTAAAGGCTTTTGTAAGTAAAATCTTTGAGGTTTTTTAAAAAAAATTGAAGTATAGTTGAGTTAAAAATTGTTTCAGGTGTGCAGTAAAGTGATTCAATTATATATACTTCAGATTAGTTTCTATTTTATATTACTACAAAGTATTGAATATAGTTCCCTGTGCTATTCAGTAAATCTCTGTTGCTTATCTATTTTACATATAGTAGTTTCTGTCTGTTAATCCCATATTCCTAATATATCTCTTCCCACCCCCATCTTCCCTTTTGGTAACTGTACGTTTGTTTTCTATGCCAGTCTGTTTGTTTTGTATCTACATCCATTTGTATCATTTTTTAGATTCCACAAATAAGTGATACTATGATATTTATCTTTCTCTGGCTTACTCCACTTCGTATAATAATGTCTAGGTCTGTCCATATTGCTGCAAATGGCATTATTTCATTATTTTTTATGGCTGAGTAATATTCCACTGTGTATCTACACCACATTTTCTTTATCCACTCATCTGTCAGTGGACATTTAGGTTGCTTCCATGTCCTGGCTATTGTAAATAGTGCTGCAATGAACATTGGGGTACATGTATCTTTTCCAATTAAGAGTTTTCATCTTTTCCAGATATATACCCAGGATTGCTGGGTATGTGGATTGCTGTGTGGGATTGCTGCATCATATGGTAGCTCTAGTTTTATTTTTTCTCAGGAACCTCCATACTGTTTTCCATAGTTGCTGCACTAATTTACATTCCCACCAACAGTGTAAGAAGGTTCCCTTTTCTCTACACCCTCTCCCAGCATTTAGTATTTTTTGCCTTTTTGATGATGGCCATTCAGACCAGTGTGAGATAATACCAAGTTGTGGTTTTGATTTGCATTTTTCTAATAGTTATGGATTTTGAACATCTTTTCATGTGCCTGTTGGCCATCTCTATGTCCTCTTTGGAGAAATATCTATTTAGGTCTTCTACCCATTTCTTTGATTGGGTTGTTCAGTTTTTTTGATACTGAGTTGTATGAGCCGTTTGTATGTTTTGGATTAGCCCCCTGTCAGTAGCAGCATTTGTAAATATTTTCTCCCATTCCATAGGCTGTGCTTTGCTGTTATAGAAGTTTAGGTCTGATTTGGTCCCATTTGTTTATTTTTGCTTTTATTTCTTTTGCTCGGGGAACTGATCTAAGAAAATATTGCTATGATTTATGTCAGAGGATGTTTTGCCTATGCTCTCTTCTAGGAGTTTCATGGTGTCATGTCTTATATTTAGTTCTTTAAACCATTTTGAGTTTTT
Source organism: Grampus griseus (assembly GCF_964374135.1). Taxonomy (NCBI): domain Eukaryota; kingdom Metazoa; phylum Chordata; class Mammalia; order Artiodactyla; family Delphinidae; genus Grampus; species Grampus griseus. The sequence continues at coordinate 58,978,900 of NC_139003.1, read as the reverse complement.
GTATATGGTATGAGGGATATTGTAATTTCATTGATTTACATGTTGTCCAGCTTTCCCAGCCCCACTTGTTGAAGAGACTGTCTTTTCTCCATTGTATATTCTTGGCTCCTTTGTCACACATTAATTGACCGTAGGTGTGTGAGTTTATTTCTAGGCTCTCTATTCTGTTCCATTGATCTATGCCTGTTTTTGTGCCAATACCATTGCTGTTTTGATTACTATTGCTTTGTAGTACAGTCTGAAGCCTGGAAGGGTTATGTCTCCTGCTTTGTTCTTTTTCCTCAGAATTCTGGGTCTTTTGTGGTTCCATGTACATTTCAGGATTTGTTCTACTTCTGTGAAAAATGTCATGGGTATTTTGATAGGGATTGCATTAAAGCTGTAGATTGCTTTGGACAGTATGGCCATTTAACAATATTATTTCTAATCCAAGAGCATGGATATCTTTCCATTCTTTGAATCACTTTCCTTTATCAGTGTTTTATAGGTTTTATATAGCATATACGTGTTTCACCTCCTTGATTAAGTTTATCCCTAGGTATTTTATATATATATTTATATTATATAAATATATTTATATATATATAAAATAAATAAATAAATATATATACTTTTTTTTTTTGGCTGCACCCCACAGCTTGTGGGATCTTAGTTCCCTGACCAGGGACGGAACCCAGGCCCTCAGCAGTGAAAGCACAGAGTCCTAACCACTGGACCACCAGGGAATTCCTGGTAGGTATTTTATATTTTTGATGCTATTTTAAATGGGATTTTTACTTTCTCCTTCTGATATTTCATTGTTAGTGTAAAGAAATGCAACAGATTTCTATATGTTAATCTAAGAATGAATTTTATCAAATTTAAAAGTTTCTGATAAAAATATACCCTACTGTGGAACTACTGCAATACATTTGACCTTTTCCATGGTGATGGAAATAATAGTACTATATTTGTCCTTAAAAATACAGATGCACCCTCAAAAAATGTTTCACAGTATTCTAACATATCTTGTCTTTTTGATCTGTGAAAGTTTCATTTAGGTTGGGAAAATATTAGAAGTTTGTTTTTTCTTTTTTAAATTGCTCTGCCAAGCATTTTCCTCTCTAGAATACCATAAACTTCACAGAAAAGTTCGCTTGTTTTGGTTCACACACACAATATTCTTGATTAGAACAGGATGAGAACACAATTGCTTCTAGAAACTTAAATTTGTCTACCTCCTCCTATCACACTTTTTCATCTAGCTGACTATAAAAACAATCCAAGATCATCATAATGTTAGAAGGTGAGGTGCACACTGCCCCATTTTTAGAGTTAAATATCACCATCAGGAAGCACTTTAAGTATAATCTTAGCTTGAATGTGTATTCACAGGCTGTTTCCACACCCAAAGTAATAATTTTTGGCATCTGAATTACTTGTAGGTAAGACCAAACAGGTATCCTAACACACAAGACCACCACTCTTTTCATTTTACATCTTTGGCTGTAAACAGCATCTGTTTGGACAGAACTGTGTCCTTCTTACCCCTGGCAGTTCCCGACTCTTCTCACCTGGTTCTCTCTTATTAGAAATGTCTAGAAAATAAGTTCATGAGCATAAGTGCACCTGAAACTTTCTCTAGGAGACTTTTAATCCAATTTTACCTTAATCATTAAGTAGGATTAAAAAACTCTGCTCATTTCTTTAAGAGAAAGACGGCTGTCATGCCCTTCTAACTAGCATATATATATCTATTCAATACTGATTTAGTCATCATGGACTTAGTACCAGCTATATGGCAGGCACTATGGTAGGACTAAAGATACAGTGATGAATCATTTTGGCATATGATGACTATAAATATTAATTATGGTGTTTTCTTAGGTCAAAATGTGTGAATACTGGCGTAGGTTTTTTTTTTTTTTTTTTTAAAACTTTACTGATATTCAGAAAGTGAGTAGAGTAACCTAAAATTTACCTTCTTACAGTGATAACTGCAACGTTTCCTGGTATGTGTTGTGTGTCAAGCGAGTAGCAGGGAAGCAAATGGCATGTTAATGACATGGCTTCAGCATCTCTTCAGGTTTCTGTCAAGGCATTAAGGCTAAATCTAGACCATCACTATGGATTTTTTTCCCCCTGAAAATAAGTTTAGAATAATTTTCAAACAATTTAAATTTCTGATTGATAGGAAGAATATTCACAAGTGTCTAATGGTGATGAACAATTTCAATTAATTTAAAAAACATATTTGAGAAGCACTGTGAAGGAAATAGCCCATAGTTATATCAAGGGACTACCATACAAAAGGGCCCGAAAAAATTGACCAGTATTGTCCTGAGTCAAATTGGATCTGGAAACATTTTGGGCCTTCAGATTCATCCACCAGTGTCCACATCCTAGGTCAGAGGTGACTCCGATTCTTCTACTGCTTCACCCAGGGTTCACCACTCGCCAGTTTACCACCCCCCTTCGCAACTGGATGATTGTTTTCTAACTTTTTGCTAACTGTATAAAGCATTTTTGTGTCAAAAGCACTCAGGGAGCCAATTCCTGAGATAACAAAATCTTAGCTCTAAGAGTAGGTGCCTCTTATAGCTATGATACGACCATACATTTACAGCCAAGGGAACTAAGGCCAAAGGTAGTTTGTGAAGCAGTAATTTGGCCCTAAGGAGGAGGTAAAATGAGCCTTAGATATGGACAGGAAACTTAAGTCCTGCTTTCATCTTGGTTACTGGCCATGGTCAGGCACTTAACCTCTCATTGCCTCAATTGTAAAATGGGGATGATGGTGTCTGACCCATTTATCAAAAGAGATGTGGAGAGGATGAGAAAGGTAATCTAAGTGAAGAAAGTACTATGAGTTCAACACAGAATAGTCATGCATTCTTGTTCTATGAACAGTTACTCAGATTGAACATGTTCCTAAAAATCACATATGTGAGTGGCATACGTATCAATTCGATATCATCTTTGTGGTTTTGCTTTAAGAATTAATTCTAATTTTGCTATGTGAGGACATTAAGAAGCAGACCTCTCTCTGACAGACAGGAAACAGAAGGACAGGGAGCTGAATGATTTGCTCAAGACCATGTAACTTACCGCATGTCAGTGTGGGCAATCAGGAGCCTCACCCCTTTAGGAAATGCCAGCATACCATGGCAGGCAGGTAATGTGTTTTGAGTCACCTGCTAAAAGATTCTAAATATTTTTAATCTTCTAAGATTGCTGGAAGATGTAAAGGTCAGAAATAAAAAGGAAACGTGCAAAAGTTGTGGAAAAATTCATGAAAATTGATCGTTTTCATCCTCCCCCTTCATCCCCCTAGTTCTGAGGCTGTGTCATGGGTCTGCCTCCCACCCTCCTGAATGGAATGGAGTATGCCCCTAGATCCTGCCCTACCCCATCCCCAAATAACTAATTAGGCTAACCACTGGGTGTCCTGCCTGGGCTTCCTGGGCTTCTTGTGTACCTAAAGGGAGGCACAGATTGCACAATAACTAGATTTTGAGAATGGAGCCAGGGTTGACTTTTTTCCACCTCAGACAGCACCCAGATGATATGGTTTCTTTCACAGCTCTGCCAATAATTTCCTGGGTGTCCTTAGGAAATGTATGTTTTAACATCTTCACTTCATTTGTGAGAAAAAGGAATTTTTCCACTAACTCCTAGGACCATTGTGAATATTAAACAAGATCTCCCCCCAAATATAAAAAGCTTAAGCTCAGTGTTTGGCACATTATAAACCCCAGATAAATGATGTTGTTCACCCTATATTTTTCCTTCTTAACGTTAATTCCCTCTCCTCCAATTTTTTTCCTTTTTTCGCTTCCTTACCTATTTTCTTTCTTCCATTTTCTTCTTTTCACCTACATAGAGCACTGCATTTTTTAGAAGTACACCTTAGATTTGATCATATTTGCTTTCTTAAGAACCCATACAAATCATTTCCTACATAGCTATTATTAAATGTATGACTGAGTTTCACGAACTGGGTGTGGGGAAAGGGTTCTTTCAGATCACAAGAAAAATCCTGTCAGAGGACGTTTTGTTAATTTAAAAATCAAATTCCAAGTATAATTATTCCTTGTAAATATACACACACACACATACACATGCATCTTTTTCATTTTTCAAATATGACCAATACAGCTTTGTCAAACTATTTAATTTTTTTTTATAAATTTATTTATTTACTTATTTATTTTTGGCTGCATTGGGTCTTCATTGCTGTGCATGGGCTTTCTCTAGTTGCAGCCAGCACGGGCTACACTGTGTCGTGGTGCACAGGCTTCTCATTGCAGTGGATTCTCTTATTGTGGGGCATGGGCTGTAGATGCATGGGCTTCAGTAATTGTGGCACGTGGGCTCAGCAGTTGTGGCTCGTGAGCTCTAGAGCTCAGGCTCAGTAGTTGTGGCGCACAGGCTTAGTTGCTCCGTGGCATGTGGGATCTTCCCGGACCAGGGCTCGGACCCGTGTCCTCTGCATTGGCAGGCGGATTCTTAACCACTGCGCCACCAGGGAAGCCCAAGCTATTTCCTTTTCATGGCACTTTCTATGGTGGGAGTCTGCATTTTTAGCTCAAGTTGTAAGGCCTTGTAACCACTGAACATGCTGTTATAAAAATCAAATGACTTTTTATAACCAGGGTTAAGCACACAAATATCATGCATGTGTCCCTTTTTATAAGCACATGGCTAACCATTCTAAACAGTCCTCAGTCAAGCCTCCCTCATTTGTTAGTAATTTTAAAGGGTTTATAGTACCTAGCAGCTGATTTTAAATAGCTGCATTATCTGCAGTAACTCCTACCAGCCCAATGCTGTATTTTTTATGTTAAAAGTATCTGTCTCAGGCACTGCCTAGTATAAAAGCAGGTTACTTTTTAAAAATATCTTGGATAATTAAGACAGAAAGGCATTCTGTAATTTCAGTGTGCCACGCTTAACGTATCTGAGAACCCAAGCAAATTGAAATGAGTAGGACTCCAGGTTTCAGGATGAATATTCCAGGATGTGTGGTTCGGCAGCATCTTTGTCATCTTTCAATTAAACGGAGTCATTAAAAAAAAAGTCTGAGACAATTACGTTAACCATGGATTCCAAAGAGATACACAATTCAGCTCCTGTATTAACCTAAAAATGAAAGTTTTCTTTAAAACGATATCTTACGAATTACCTTTTCACTGTAATGCACACTGATTTTTGTTGTTCTTGTTGCTAATGCATTTAAAGAAACCGTGGACGTGAACATGGGTTTCCACAGAACAACTGCTAAACCCTTCTAAGCTCTAAAAGCTTTTTGAAAAGTACAACCGTTAATGGCACCCCAATTCAGGAGATTGCGAACTTACCGGTGTACAAACACACATTTGTGTTCAGAGGAAGCCTGTATTTTTTAGGACACTTCCCTTTGCCACACACACAGAAGGAAGCAAAGCGGGAGGTCATAAGCAATGAAACAGCTGCCAGAACAGAACGAGACCAAGCTCCACTGTATTTAACTCTTGGGAGAGTCTAGCATCACTGGTAACAATGGATGAAACCACGAACCAAAATTCCAAGCCAGAATGCAGTGTACAGAGCGCATAACTACAGTGCTCCACCACGAAAAGATATACTGTGTGGTAACTTAGTATTTAGAGAAGTCCAGAAAGTAGAAGTTACATTAGTCTCCATTCTGTAGCATCTGCTGTTACCAGTCAGTAGGTCAAAATTTCTGTGAAATTTAGCATCATGCTAAGCTATGGTAGTCTGATGATATCTGATTATTTTTTGGTTAAGAAAGAATTTCTTTTTTCTGAAAATCCCATCTAAGGGAACCCTCTATCCACCCATGAAGCTTGAGATCTTTCTGCTAAAGTTCTCTTCCTAGTATCTTTAAATGAGTGTTTGCCTTTATAGCATGTTTGTTAGAACAATACTTTTAAAAAATCCATTACCACCCAATTAAGGAAAAAAATTAAGTTAGGACATAAAAGTCAAAAGTAAACAGTAACAAATACGAGTCTATATCAATTTCAATAAGCCAGCAAACACTGAAGGAAATAATTTTAAACATTATTCTTAAAAAGTGAACATTTAGAACTATTCTTCATGTTAAAATTTAGCATCATGGGAAGTGTGGCAAAATTCTGAAGTTTTTACCTGAGGGGGGAAAAACCCACACAGCTGAAAAAGAGTTAATTCACTATGGCTTCAAGATGACCTTGTTCACATCTGTATCAAAATCTTGTCACTCTCTTTTCTTTAGAAATGTCTTCAGCATTATTTTTCTATTATTTAGAACAATCTATTTCTCTGTCCAAAAGATGGAAAAAATTGCTAAAACCTTTGGCTGGTGGGCAACAATGGAAAATACACTTTTTAAACTTCACCACCATTCTTTGTCCATAACACAAAAGATCAAGAAACTGACAGGGAAATGAAAAAGCATATGCTACTCAAACTGATCTCTCATACCAGCTGACTAAACATATATCCTTTCTCTTTCTGATATTTACTATAGGTTTTCTAGTAAATTTCTAGCAACCACTGCATCTAAGCAGTTTTGACAAAAAGAAGGCTTATTGCTAAACATCTTAAAAACATTTACCAAGGCAATAAAAGAAATGTTATTCCCTCCTACTGAATGTTTGGGCATAAAAGAGGTATTTTTATAATGTAGTTCATGATTTACCATATCTATAGTGTCCAAAAAAAGCAAAATGAAAAAGAAGCATTTTTCCAGTGGTTTGACGACTATCTGAATAAACTGTTCCTCTTCTGTTACCTCTAGTGACCAACTGCTCACTTTTAAAAGCAACGGAGGGGCTTCCCTGGGGGCGCAGTGGTTGAGAGTCCGCCTGCCGATTCAGGGGACGTGGGTTCGTGCCCCGGTCCAGGAGGATCCCACATGCCGCGGAGCGGCTGCACCCATGAGCCATGGCCGCTGAGCCTGCACGCACATCCGGAGCCACACAAAAAAACGGTAAAAGCAAAGGAGGGGAGAGTGACTGGGATAGAGACTGGAGAGGAAGGACAAGCACTCTTTTCTAAATATATTTTCTATGTATCTTTTACCATGCAAATATAGTCAAAGGATTTTTCCTGTCCATTCATCTATAGCCAATGTGGAGGCTGCCCTCTGAACGCTTCACACCATTAAGCTTTTCCTTAACCTTCAACTTTCACATGTGAAACATTCATTCACCGAATTATTTACTGAGTGCCTGTTATGTGCCAGGCACTGTGCTAGGCCAGGTTATCCTGTTCAAATAGACAACTGGCAAGTACCTATGTTTCTGTGGATGTGGCACTCTAAAATCAGAAAAACTCTACTGAGGAATGTGATAAGCCAAAGGAGGGCTGCCAGACTGATTTTTTCCCCTCAGTCAAAGGGTGCCTAGTTCTTAGGATACTAGAAGATGTTCAGTTTTTTCCTAAGGGTTTTTAATGCCAAGACACATAAAAATAGAAGATCCTGTCTAAATGTTGAGGACAAAGATCTCGGGGAATGGACCACGATCAGCTTTATCGGCCAGCCTAAAAAGTAAGAGTGCAAACTTTCTTCTACAATGTTAAGCTCTGACATTCCCTAAATGGTTGATCAATAATTCATGTTTTAAAATGGGAAAGATGGTCTGATAGCTGACATTCTCAAAAATTCATGCAGACCTTCCTTGAAAGTAGAATAGAATGATTCATTCACTTCCTCCCTTTGCAAGTCCAGCCTGTATGGCATATAAATATTTATACATCAACATGTATAGGCAGATATTTGATTTCATATTCTATTTTAGATATACCAATAGTAACACACATACTCGCAGAAGAAACAAATAACTTCATTTCTATACAGGCCAGTGTTAATCTAGACTCACATATGATTGAAGCAGCTTCATGCTCGGGCTGGTCTAAGCTGTGATTTGAGGCTACCGTTCTAAGCAGTAATTTTTCAAGATAAAGTTTAGCAGTTTTGAAATTCTAAAACTAAACACAATTTTGTTAGACATAAAAGAAATTAACACTATAATTAATGACTGCTTCAAAATCCAAACTGCTATTGAAGACGACAGTTTGAAACCACAGAAGAATCATAAAGATGATTAATTATACAAACTGATACTTGTTTCAGAAGGTTTATAGTCAAAGACCATTTATCACCAAAATGGGAATATATTAATTTCATTGAATATTGCAGATTACTCTGCACACATTTGGTTTTTATAAAATTAGATATTAGTGTTTTCACTTAATCAACTACTCCATAATATATAAAAGTCATTAAGTATTATCAATTCAGAAAAAAGTGGCTTGAAAATATATTTAAATCCATTTTTATACACTAATGCTACCTGAATAAGCACACTATTTATATAATAATTAGTTTAATCATGGTCTTTTACATATGTAATTATCAAAATAAAAGCCACTGTGACTACATTCACTATAAGATAATTATAACATTAATTGGAATAGCACTTTTCTTTTTACAACACTTTTCCTAGAAGAAATCAAGTTAATACTAAAATTATAATCGTCCATTTTAATCAGATTATTTTATTTCAAATATAATTTATTATGACATGGAAATGAATATGTTATTTCAAAGTAGCTTATTTTATATAATTATATTTATTAGCACCCCAAATCTGCCCATGCAAATATATGCCTTTGTGCTTTTGACTTAACTGCACAGGTTTGTGGCTATGATAATAAAAATTCAGGTTAAAAACTGAAAAGTCCAGTTGAAAAATCCCAAATGTTTTGCTTCTATGTCATCAAATATCTAGATATTACTGGCAGAACTAAGTATCTGGATTTTCAGTTTTTATCTGGATTTTGGCATCACAGAATAGTTTATGCCAAAGTCTTTGCAATGGAGGGAAAAACCAAAAGAAGTGTTTAGTATCAGCAAAAGATAAAAATATTGTTTATCTACTGAAGAATAAGCTACTACTTAAAACACCTTCAAGAGTCTAGCAACTTATGGCCACACTCATTTAATGAGAAACACAAGTGTTGTGGGTGATTATAACTGGACTCTGGTAAGCTGAGCCTAGCTCTGCCCTTCTCTTCTGGAGGCTCCCAGAGCTTAGCTATGCTATCAGGCTCGTCATCAGCAGGGGATAATGGCTTTCATAGAGCACAATAATTAAATCGACTGATTTCGAGTGCAGTTCTTTTTCATTAAGGAACTCTTATTTGAATCAACCCCCAAATTTCACTTTAACTTATTTTGTGTTCTGCATTCCCCCCTTCCCCACAGAGGGGGATTATTTAGAGCACAAATTCCTGTGGAAAACTGATGTAGGCACTGTCCTACTGGAAAACATGAAATCGTTCCACAAAACAAACAATTATTGCCTCCGTGTAATCGACTTAAAAACCATACGTGTATTGTTATTTATTTTGTGTTTTGCTCAAACCCTTTTTGACTCCCAGTACTTCCAGTTTATCAGGTGCTCCTACGTAGAACTGCTATTTAAGCTGCAAGGAAAATGGCTCATGGAATCTCTTTGCTTTTATTCTTATTCTAGCTGGCTATGAGAATGGTTTGAGGCACATTTTAATAGTCCTCTTACATTATCATACCTTGACCATCATTCTAAAGTATATTGCACAGGTCATTTTTCCTATTGGGAATCCAAGTAAACTTTTCATTCTAATTTTTAATTTCAGCTTTAAAATATATTCAAATGAACATTTAGCAACTAAGATCTGATGCAGCCAAAAGTAAATAAATAATAAATAAATCTTTTTAAAAAACGAACATTAAATTCATGCTTACGGTTTTAGCAGTTGCATTTGATCTCTCGTATTCTCCTGCCTTTTTCCTTTCTAAAAAATTTTCAAGGCCTTTTTAACACATTGACAAATGTCAAATTTATTGTATTTATTAAAATTTGTAATAAAATGACTGCCATTCTTTTGGCCCCAAAGAGTCATATCAAACAAGCTATATGAAATGTTGCCAAAGCTCAGGGTTAAACTTTAGAGATTAATACACATTTCCTTAGGTAATTAGTGAATGGGATACCAAGCAAATAAAGCTGGGACGATAAGATTTATTCATCTCCCAAATTAGTTTTTAAGTTGCCATTTTATTTTTCAGATTCTACTTTAGGCTGAAATGATTTTGGAATTTTATCATTTGACTACTGTAAAAACAATCAGGGATTTGAAACTTATGAGTATTCATCACAACTGAAAACAGTCTTCTCTAGAAGAGGTTAATGGAAAAAGAAATAATAGGAGGTGGAAGATAAACTGCTTCTTTCACAACTGGTGCTGCAAACAGCATTCTAACTAATTCAGATAAGCAGCAAACATAGTTGTTAGGGGATATTTATGACAGCTGCATCTGTGTGACAGCAATGAAGCATTAAAAATGGCAACGGGCTTGCTATAAAACACATCTGCAAGAAAGACAGGTAGCTAGGCTGACGATCAATCATCAGGACACGTGAATAATTCTATACTCACTGGCCCATGTGCTGGTAAAACCAGCTCCGTACGTATATATAAATAGAAAAGCTCGCTATTCGGTAAAGAGCCACAGCAGGGAGTAATTTTTATTTTTAATTCTTAAGAATATGTGTGTTCACACATCATTTTTAAAAATCCAACAATGATGAACAGGTCTCTGAGTGTATTCTTCTTCAGAATACACTCAACATTTTCAGGTTATATTTGTAGTTAATTTCTGACTTGTTATCTTACCCATCTTTCAATTAATTTAATGGGATCATACAGCTCCAAAACAAACAGATTGCATCCCACAGTTTGGGGAGCAAAATCCTGGAAACGTATTCAAGAGCTAGGCTCATTTTCAAGTGTAGATCTTAGAAAATTTAAATGGTGCATGCAACCACTGTCTATTTAAGTAACTTTTAAGATGCATGAATAGAATTAAAATTATAGCCAAATAATAAAAGGGGTCTTCTCTGTCTTTCACTGAATTCACATAACTTCCATTTACGCTAATGGGAGTTAAGCACCTGCTCTGCAAAGAAAATAGACCCCTATCTGTGAAAATAAACGTGTACAGTATATTTTCCAGATACAATGCTCAAATCAAACAACCAAAAATGTATGCTATATAAACAAAGCATCATGTGGCCTACCTGAAAACACTTGTTTTATATTTTACCTCCTTAGTCGTAGACCTTGAGATATTACTCATGCCTTTGCTATTTAAATGTACCGGAAAGAAAAAAAAAAAATGGACAGACTCAATCTGATGGTTTCAGTGAGCTCAAACACAATCCTCTGTTTACCCCTTCAGAAGTTCATAATAAATTGCATCAGTAAATCTGGATTCGAGCCACTGCTCTCTGCCATCATCTTAAAAGTCACGGAGGACAACTGTACATAAGAGGAGGGCATGATCATGGGCGCACTGTGCTGGGACTCCCTGCAGCAGCTGCAGCCTCGGCTGGGACAGGAGATGAGGCAGACGACTGTTAACGACTGTGACACCAGAGTCCCTTTCTGCAGCGCCCTTCTGGCTGAGTGTGAGGTCTCACAGGAAGGCACGTCTACCTGGACTTGAATGGAGCTCTCTCCATTGGCAGTCACAGGAGTCACAGAACCTCTATCAGGAGGTTCTTGACACCGAGGTGGACAGAGAAAGGCCGCCCCTCTCGACTCCACCTAAAGTAGGCATCATAGAGATCTTTCCCAAAACTCTATTATACTTTCAGTTAAAATTATGATGTGATCAAAAGAGGGTTGTGGGGAGGTAAATTAGAATATCCACCAAATATCCAAATATGATATTTAGAATATAATGTCATTGCTATTCTCATCCAACATTTTTGAATAGTCTTAAGGAATAGGTAATAATAATATCATATGGCATGCACTACATTTAACCATAGCTCTATAAAGATTTCTCCTTCTTCCTAATTGTCTAGGTCAAGGCCAAAATTTTAAATTTCTGATCTGCATTGTGAGTGGTATTGAAAGCAATACTCTTGTGGACAGGAGGGAATACAGAATTTGAGGGGCCCAGTGCAAAATGGAAACATGGAGCACCTTGTTGAAAAATGTCTTAACAATTGGAAGACAATGACAACAGAGCATTAAACCAAGCTCAGGGCTCCTCTGCACGGGGCCCTGCAAGACGGCACAGGTGGGACAACCATGAAGCCAGCCTCGCTCTGAAACAGGACCTTACGAAAGATAGCCTGCTGCCCCCTCCTCCCTTCTCCTCAGCCTAACAGAGGTCTCAGTCAAGTAAACCATGGGAGAATGAACGTGAGATGTCCTCCGGTAGACAGACACCAGTTCTATGTACTGAGGTCCCGAGGAAAATGGAGCAACAAAGTGTCCTCTAAAAACTACCATTTACTTCCTTATACAGATTGTAGTGTAAGGCTTATCGAAAAGCGTTCCATCTTCTTCCTAGAGGGTTCCACAAAGCAAGGTTTTCTGTCCAAAGGCCAGCATGACCCTGGTGATGGGCTCTGTTTTAATGGGGCCTGGAGGACTAGTTTTGGATACAGATAATGGTAGCACTGTCTCCTGGCAATCTGATCCTCAGTGACATATTTTTTGTTTCTCTGTATTTTTTTCCTTTTAAAATCACTTCCTGTTTAAACCCCTTCCCTCTCGTCAGTCGTGCACCAGCGTTGGATTTGACCTCAAATTCTAAATGGGCCAGGTTGCCGTGAAGGCGCTCCACCTGGCGTTCTGCAGTGTAGGTGATTAGGAAGGCTGGGGAAGCACTGTTTAGGGGGTGCCCTTCTAAGGACAGCTGTGCTCTGTCAGGTCTAGGTTCAGTGAACGAGACAATAGTAATTACAGTAATGGCAGCATCTGCCTATGAGCTACCATCTCTCCGAAGTGGGCTTCAGCTAAACTCAGCTGGAGGAGTTGTCTTTCCTTCTAGGAATGTGGAACCTCTACAGAGTTGGTCTTCAGAGAGTTAGAACAGGCTATAGAGGCAAGCAAAGAGAAACAGAAAAGGACCCCTTTATGTCTCCCGCAAAATACATATAAATATTTTTGTAAGGTATTTACAAATTTAAGAGAAAAACTATACTTACAACAAAATTATCTTGTAAAGTCTGAGTTTTTCTGAGCTATAGGTTACTTTTTAGGATCAAACAATACAGAAAGAACTGTTCAAACGTATAAGCTTATCCTGATTTTCGGTCGTTCAGAAAAGGGCTCGAAGATTATAATATTACCTACTCTCAGTAAAAGAGTATATCCCCCCCCCGTTTTTTTTTTCCCCCTGGTAGTGAATTTGTAGGGATAAACAACCCTACAAATTTGGGGGCCTATTATATGTCACAGAGATTTTTTTCTATAGCCTGTCTAGACTCCAGACAATAGGTGAGACTGGCCTAGAGTTGCAGACATTTCCATAGTCTGTAATGTCCCTTAGAAAAGTAAGAGCAATAATACTAAAATGAAAACCAGCCTGATCTGCTGGTACGATAGGAGAAATATGAGTATGACAACACTTTACAACTTAGAAATGATGACAACAACCTAGGAAGAAGTTTTAGCAGCCATATATCAGCCAAAGCAACTTCTACAAAATCATACATACTCCCCCAGTATGAGTCATATTCAAGTAATGTTGTCCAACGGCTATAAAATCACCTTATTGCAGAAAATTCTGTATATATGTTATGTTGTATTTTCTTATTGCCTAGAGGTGGTGTGTGTGAATGTATATTACATATATATGAATATATGACCACAAATTATTTGTGGTCAGCATACAGATTTTTCAAAATGCCTTACTTTAAATAAACCAGATTGTTAGACTATTCTGCTTTTCAGCCCTCTTGGATAAAACAATTAATGTTGCATATAATCTTAAGAGAATTAAGGGACGTTATGTATAAGTAAGGGAAGTGGAGAAAAGAGTTTTTAAATTTCATCTATTTTCTACCATTTCGTCTCTGAGCATGTCTCCACATACCTATTTTCTCTCCTACAATTGTACTTGTTCTAAACAAAGGAGAGGAGGAGAGAAACCTTTTGTTTCTTTATATTCTCCTTCTTTGCTACCTTTTAAATTTTTAAATAAACGAACCAATGTAGAATAAGTGTTTTTGTTGCTTGGTTTTATGATGATGAAGACCATGAAAAAGATGCACTGATTTTAAATATTCATTGAAGAAAATATTGCTTTAAAAATATTGGCAGTATTTTTAATTCAGAGGGTATTCTCTTTCTCAAAGACTCCAAACTACGTCAGTAGTCACTGGACCATCTGCATCTTCACCACTGGGGATGAATATTAACAGAGTCTTTGTCACTGTTAGAATGACTCAGCTTATGACATCAGGAGTAGTTGAGGGGCAGCGGGGGGACGGCGGGGGTGGGGGGAGTCTAATGAAATAGACGGCATGCAGTGAAAACAAGAGATTCTTCTAGCTGTTCTCCTTAGAGTTGTACATCCCCAAACAGAAGACTCCCATCTCTGAAGTCATTTAGTTTCTGTCTCTGGCCGAATTAAAACACATACGTACACACACACACACAAACACCATCCAGCTTGTTTCAACACAACCAACTCTACCATAGAGCATCATCAAAAGTTCCATTGTAGAGCAAACCATCTAGGATTGCCAAAATTACAGAAAGCTCATTGATGAAACCATAAAGAACCCTTCGCAGTGTAATCAGCTATGCCCATCCACCAGGCACTCAAAGAGCACTCCCAAGGTCTAGGACATTATATACACAAATGCAGTATATTTTCCCCCGGAATGCAAATGTTAGATTCATATTACACGAAAACAATTTACACAACACTCTTGTTTTGCTTGAAAGTTCAATATTTTCTTTGTCTTTAAGAAAAAAACTCTTTAACCAAAATGAAGGTTTTTGTCAATACTTTCTCATAGAGTAAAAACAAACAGATATGCTTCTGTAAAATTGACTGATAATGTAACATTAAGTATAGTATGAATATTCAAGGAGATTTATATGAAAAAAAATGTAGTTTTTTCTTTTGATATGTACCGTGATATTCAGAATGACTTTACATGTCATATAACAGGATAAACCGGAGAAGTACACACTGCATATAATAACTTTGAATACCATGAAAACGATATGAAGTTCTGATTCCCCTCAGCTTTTTTAATTGGCTACTTTTAATTAAAGAGTAATAGTATATACCTTTTAATTGAACACACCAACTAAAGCTTGACTTTTCAAAGTAAACAACAAATTCCAAATTCAATGTTCGCATGATGAATTTGGCAAACTTTTCATTTTCATGACGCGGGGGGGGGGGCGGGGGGGAGTGCCATGCTCCATCACAGGATGGCTGGGAATTCTACAGCGCCCTGAAAGCCCGATCGCTAACTGACGCACGGCCCTGCACGTGGACGCGGAAGACCAAATTAGGCCCTGAGGAAGTCTCACTAAACTCCCACCGAAGTCAATGGAAATTTGCAAACGCACTCGAGAGGGCTCTCAGGGCCCACAAGGTGCTGTCAGTAATTTCACTAGGTCTTCAAACCAGATATACAAGCAAAAACAAAACCAAAAAAACCGAACAACAAAAACAAAATCAACACCCAAACCAAATAACATGTACCTCTCCGACGTCATAGATCCAAATACGGCCTTCTGAGTCCCCAACGGCAACTTCTTTGCCACCTTGAGCCCAACGAACACGGTTTAGGGCGGATGCCCCCTCAATGGCCACACTTGCTGTTGGAACCTGCCAAAGGGGTTACGACAAAGAATCTCTGAATATGAACTTAAATATACGAATTCACAACGATACGTTTAACTGGATGAGTCACCACTGCCTGCATGTGCATTAAGTACTATATATCCCTTGTGCAGGGGTGAAAAGGATTCATTGTTCTTAAATCATATGCTCCACTGAATTAAAGAGTAGAGAGAAGAGACACTTTCACAAAAAAAGGAAAAGAGGGAGAGTCTTTTTCCACAGTCAATGGGCAGTGAGTGACATAAATATTTCTTCCGATTATGCAGGGTGCACAAACAACATACAAACACAGCAGCTAAATGTGATACTTCTTGATCAGGTCATGATTTATGGATCAATGGAGGGGGAGATTTCAGGATTTACCAAGATTAAGGATACTCTAAAAGGGGGAATGGGGTATATGGTGGGAAAAAAGTCATATTAAGGGTCTTCAGGGGAAAAAAATGTATTGATCCCTCAAAACCTCATCAGGGAGGGGATGCTCAGAAGAAGAAAAAGCAAGCAAAACTGCAAGTTCTCCTTTCTTTTTTCTTTTCTCACCCCCCCACCTTTTTTCTTCCTCCTAGCAATACCAAGGTATAGGAAGTTCTCCATAACTCTGAAAATGTCCTCAGGGTGATATCCTGATAGAATGTAGCACTTACTTGTAGAAAAGGCCTTACATCTCCTCTAATAAACACCTGAAATCTGACAATGTTGATAATTACAATATTAATCATTATTAAAGTGAACCAGAGGTGCTGAAATGGAACCTGCAGTATTTGTTACAAGAACCTTAATATTTGGAAAAAGAATTTTAGTGGGTCTGCCCCTCTTTTCATCATCAGTTGTGTAAACACTCATCTTGAAGGTTGGAAGTTTATAACTGATAGATCAGATCTCCAAGCCTTCTACAAGAAAGTTGAATAGGAAATGACAATAGCCCATTAAAAATGAAAAAAGGTAAATGTTAAAATAAAAAAGGAAAAAAATATATAGTGAAAAGAGGGCCACCAACATCATCTTATGCCACTGTTTTAAGACCTGTGTCTAATAAACATGTCCTATTAGGATGGAAACACCACATGTACTGTGCCTTAGCTCCCCTGGCATTCTGCTATTCAGGGAATTGAAACCATCTGTTTATATGATATTATTGACCCAATACCTATCTTTAAAATAGCAATAAAAACTCCATCATATGTAAGAATCTATGTTTAAACTTAATCTTGAAATCAATAAAAATTCTTTTACCTGCTTAAATCACTGTATGTCAATTGACAGCAAAAATGTCAAAAGTCCCCAGCTCATTTTTTTTTTAATACACAATTTCTACAGTAAAGGAACCTGCTGTGCAGTGCTGGAGACTGAATTTTTAACCAAACTTTTTAAAGGCCAAAACAATGTGAATTTAGTTTGGGCCATAATTCTGTCAATGCGCTTTATTATTAGTGTGCTACTCAGCAAAGAAATCTGCGATTCAGCTATAGAGTTTCAGAGTTAACTTTTAACTCCATAACTTAGAGAGATCATACAGGATCCTACTTTCTCTAACGCTAGTTAATAACAGATTTTATCTGTGAACAATCTCAAAAACTGAATAAAAAGTATTTAATCTTAATATAATACTCAAAAGAAAGTGATTTTTTTGATACATTTTAAATTATGCCTAAAACATTTTAAAGAATTTTATTTATTTGGAATTAAGTAAAGTAGCAAACTGGAACAATTAATATTTTAACCAGTTAAAAATATCTTTTCATAGATATTATAAGTGGTTTAAAAAAAAGGCTATCACAGTCTATAACATGTGCTAAAAGAATTATCAAATGCATGAAGAAGATGACAAAAATATATTTTATTAGTTTGACCAGTAATGAGCTTTCAGAAGTTGATGAATCTACAATGAAAATAATCCATATATTGTCTCTGGCTTTCTTACTCTTGTATCTCAGTTTTGGATATATTTTCACATTTTTTTTAAAGACTCAATCATTTTAATTGCAAAGACAGGATGTATATACATAATTTACTACATTGTGTAGAGGTGACACTGAAGTAGGTGAATATGAACTATCCTTGCATAGGAGCAGTCGGAATAACCTGGTTTAAAAGCACAGTATTTTGAACAAGGACAAAGAAACACTGAGATTTCAGTTTTTTTTTTTTTTTAAACAAATCTAATTCCTAATTGGACAAATATTTGAAAAATGTTATTCAACTTGATAGAAGGCAAAAATGAGTGTTTTAAAAAGTGTTCAGTTCACTACTGGATTTGAATCAGACTCCACGTATCTACTATTATTGTGAAAGCAGAACTACGATCACCGCAAAACTAAACGATCTGCATGCCAAGTAACCATTTTTAAAAATGGTTAACAATAAAACACTTATGTGGTTGTCTCTTGATACCTAGAGCGAGGGAAGGGAAAACACGTTTGGCAATGCTCAGATATTAATTTTGTTTTACCTAAAAAGCCGATTAAAACACAAAACTAAACGAGAAGAGTTACAGAGGAATTACTATGGAGTTGGTAGAACACTCCATTACATCATAGTTGAGTATCACCTGAACTCACTTCTACTAAATCTGATTTCTGACTGGGTCTCCTAAATCAATCTGGAAAATGTGTTCTTGGTTGTTTAGAGTGAATTGAGTTTATTCTAGCAGATAGAAACAATATGATTTTAATCAACGGTGATGAAAGACTTTGGGAAACCATCACATCGTAGAGTAATAACACCTTTCTATAAAAGCAGTAATGTTATAAACATTTCAACATCTGAAATGATGGGCACTGCACATATTCACGCCCTTTATTTCCAAAGATGCTTCATTACATAACTCTTGTCCTTGTCATACACTTCTGGTAGCCAAAAGGAAAAAATAGACGTAAATGGAAAGTTTTTTTAAAAGACAACTATTTGGCAGTGGTTTTAGATGTATATAATCTTGCAAGATACAATGACTCAATAATAACACCTGAAGGATATTTCCCTGCCCCCTCCCAGAAAAAATACTAGGGGAGCCTGTTCCTCCTCATATCCTCCAGCTGTAGGCTTCCTAATTAAAAAGGCTGAGCTGTTTCCTGCTCAGAACACTTCAAAAGACCTCTCTCTCGTTCTCCACTTGACATGTAGTTTTCAGCACTTGTTCTTCTTACCTGTCCATTCTTATTGATGGAGAGCTGCCCTGAATCACAGGCCAGGAGACGACGACGAGACCATTTTATTGTATTAAACTGAAGGACATTTAATATTCACGTTTAAAAAACCCAACCAAAAACTCTGCTACCTGAATTAGCACCTCAATAATTTTGAGAAAGTGTAAAAAAGGAAAAATATACGTGGCATAATTTTTAAAACATTAATATATATAGCAAAAATTTTTTAAAGACTATTTCCTAGTGTTAATTGCTTTTTGAAAACATTTTTCACTTGTGAAGGACTCTAAATGTGACATGTTAAAATCTCATTAAAAAATACTGAGTTTAACATAC
This sequence comes from Grampus griseus, assembly GCF_964374135.1. Lineage (NCBI taxonomy): Eukaryota > Metazoa > Chordata > Mammalia > Artiodactyla > Delphinidae > Grampus > Grampus griseus. The sequence continues at coordinate 58,959,739 of NC_139003.1, read as the reverse complement.
ATGTTCAGAGTCTGAAACTTATAAAAGTCTGTCTGTGAGTTCGGTATCTTAGTCAAGGATTATTCACCTTGTAAATTTCAAATGGAGAATAGATCTAAACATAAACGGTCAAGAGAATCATCTTTTATGGATTTAAAACAGAAATTGTGCAAGTAGCAAACACTGGCAAATAGCCCTTTTTAAAAGCCCAATCTCAAGTCAAAGTCCACAAAAGCTTACTTTTCCAAGTGTTTGCCAATAGAGTTATTTCAACACCCTGAAATATGCCCGAGTGTCCTTTCCCCGCAGTAAAAGGCGTGAACACGTATGGTTTTGCTCTTTGCAGAGAAGGGTCGTCAATTGTCCAAGATTCCGCCACGGTTTAGGGATGAAGTGAGATTAAATGATTTGGGGCCAACGCATCTGCCAATACCCTGCACAGCAGCGGAGAATGGGGGGTCGGCAGCCCAGCTGCAATTGGAGGGTCTGTCCAAAAAAGGCCATTTCAGAGAGAGGGGGAGACGGAGAGAGGCCGACGGCTCCCCCCTCCCAGCCCGCCCGGCCCGGCGCCTGCGCCGCCGCTCACCTCGGTGTCATTGTTGAGGTTCCAGAGGTCCAAGCGCCCCATCCCGTCCACGCAGGCAAAGAGCGCGGGATGCACGGGGGACCACATGACATCGTACACATAGTCTGCATTGTCTTCAAAGGAGTAGAGCGGCTTGTTGTGCTGTAAAGCAGAGAGACCGTGAAGACTTTGTGGCGCTGCGGCTGCCTCGGGCTGTCTAGCGAGCCTAATTAAAAACTTTGCACATTCACAAAGTGTCATAAAACTTCCCGAGATGAAAGTCCTCGAGAAGGTGCACCGCAGCTTTAATGTTACTAGAACTGTCCACTGGCATAAGTAAATACGGTGGGGGGAGGGGGGCGGGGGAGGCGGGGAGGGACTCTTAAGGGGCTAGGGGCTGGGGGCTGGGACGGGCGGGGGAAGGCGGTTTCAGACACAGTCGTGCGAGACATTCCAGACAGGTGGCCGGGGCTGCCCAGGAGCTCGGAGATCTCGCCGGGCTATGCTCTGCGAGTCGCTCAGGGCCCGAACCCAGGCGTGCTCTGCCTGCCGGGATCAGACCCGCGGGGAAGGATCTGGAAGCCCCGGCGGTCCCGGAGACCCAGAACCCTTGGCATTGAAGGCAACGCCTGCCACCTCGCGGTCGTTTTCTGTAGCTGCAACTCTGCCTCCAATCCAACTCGAGGCCAAATGTATACTTTAATGGCTCCTCTGCGGCGGGGATGGGGATACATACTTTAAAGGGATTTGTAGCTCTTCTGGGAGGTGAAAAATCTCACGGTTCTGAGTCTCTGGTCTCTCTCTCCAGGGTCAGTTCACCCAAATCAGGTGGACTGGCGGGGCTCAATGCAATGCCCCTGAACCTTCGTAGGAGGCGGACCACGTTTTCTAGATTACTCAGTATTTCTAAGAGCCCTGAAATCGGTGTTTTTTGCGGAAAATGCACTAGCACACCCCTACTGCCTACAAATGCTTCCCCTTCGGAGGGATACAATAAATTAAAATGGCACTCTTGATTTCCTGTGAATATTGTCACATCAAAATAGCAGAGAAGTCAGAGGCAAGTTTGAAAGTACACCAGAAATAAAACGTAATTGGACTTCATGAATTATTCATTCCATCTGGCTTGTCTTATTCTAATTTCTGCATAATGGCTTTACTAATCCCTGATCAATTAATGTAAAATGAAATTTAAATGATAATGAAAGCCCTAGAGATAAAAGAAATTAAGCATTCTTATATCCTCTGACAGAAATCTAAACAATGGGAGTTTTTTCCCCCAATGTCTTCCTCATCCAGTCAGCTGTCTGTACTCCTTTCATGGGTTCAGCTGAATGCCTGTACAGGCCAGAGTAATAAGATCAAAAAACGGTAACATACAATATGAACAATCAAATACTTTCTGCAGAAAATGTTCAAAGAATGTATCTGTGGGGAATCAGCTCCAAATATTCGAGCAAACTCCCCAAATGTACTGTGAGTGAAAATAAAATGCACAAAATGCGTGTGCTGAAATCAAGGTGAGAAAAATCACGGGAAGACAATAAACTCCCACAGCCTAAACCTAATGCAAAAATTTGTTAAGGTAGTGACTATACGTGATTTCTCTTTCCAGGAATTATCTTGCTTTGGCGTTGCTGAGACGTGAACACAACTGTAAGACTATTAAAGCAACGGAAGATTTTAGATGGGACATTGTATGTGTGGGGCGGGTGGTGTGTGTGGTCTTATTTTTAGTTTAAGAAGTACCTAAAACAAACTTGTGACATTGAGATCTCAAAAAGAATTAAATGGACATTTAGCCTTACAGTTTTGTATTTTAATACCCTATACCTCTTTTATGCCAAAAAGTTCATGATATCCCATATGTGTACTGTAATTTGGAGCTAAGATTATCTGCCTATTTGCTATTTATGTAGCTTTTTTCCTTCCTCTCACTGCTTGGATGAGGTGATTCAAACTACCTTCCTTCAGCAAATCTGAATACCCAATGACCTTAAATTAATAGGATTATATCATCTTTTTTCCTTATTAATATAAAAAAAGGCAGGGTGGAGTAGCTGCTCCTTCACTGACTACTTGTGAATATTAAATCCTAAGTCTTCATAGAAGATTATTCCTGCCCCAAATTCTTGATTTTGTAGCTAGCTAGTCACTATTTGTTAGAGAATATGAGTAACGCATTTTTCTTAAAATCAAAGAGTAGAAAAGACTTACACATGCTTTAAAAAGTCAGTTCTCAGTATCTTCTCTTAGTAACCCAGCTGATAGTATAACTGAGTACACAGAGGTCTAGACATAGATGCACGCATACATTCAATACACACAACTCATCTTCAGTCCTTGCTTTGATCAATTAGAAAACCATCTAGCTTTAAACAGTCATCTTCTAAGGAGTTGATATTATTCAATATGTTAATTCTCTCAAATTACGCTGCTAATCTCTAGTGTTATTTCTTTCCTTTTTTCTTTTGGTGTCTTCCTTTTGAAGAAACTTGGTCAAAACTCCAGTATATCCTGCAGATTTTACTTTTTAAACATCTGGAAATAACTGCCTTGTTCATCTTACCAAAAACCAATTTTCTCGTGTTTAACAGTATTGTATTGAAATGCTATTATTCCCTAGGTTTTCTTCAGCCCCCTTATCACCTCCCACCTCCAAGACTGAAGTCACTGTGCAAGTTAATGCTAAGCTACAGATTGTGCATGTTTGGGGCAGAGAGAAGGATTTATATTTTCAAAGGCTTTGCTCTAACCTTGATAAATTCACAGGATGAAGAAGTCTTGGTAGAGATTGAAGGCATTTTTAGGGTACCAAGGGGACCGACATCTATGAAGCAACAGTTCCCACGTTTAGAACGGCACATGCTATAGGCATAGGCTAATGCCACTCTTACAATAGTAAGCAGTGCTATTCTGAATATGAAGTGCAGTTTTTTCAATAGACGAGTTTTCCATTCTATCTTAGTTGGGACTCAGAGGGTAAGCTGAAAACCTCATTGAAAATTTGTCTCAAACATTTAATATAAAACATTTCATAATTTACATATATATCATGAAATATTAACAAAATATATCAAAAGCATTAGGGTCTAAAGATTCTGTTTTTGAATTTTGAAACATATGTTTGTATCTACAAAGTTGTTATAGCTTGCTATTGCATTATCACCGATTTTAGAACACTACAAGTTTTGAAAAGGTGGAGCGTGTAGGGGCAAATGTGACCAATGATTTTTGAGGAGGATCCTATAATATCATTTATATATATTAAAGATACAGAAGCTTGGTGATTTTAAATATTAACCCTGCAAAATACTCAAGGTCATTTAGTAAATTAAATATCATTCCACTATGTGTTACCGTAGAAAGCGTTTTTTAAGACAATCAAATTTCACTAGACACAAACCCCTTCACTTGCGTGTTCTCTTTTCTGATGCCCTGTTTGGTATCAGAGACCCGTTAGAGAACAAAAAGGAAAACTGCCTTGTAACGCAGACTACGGCATGTGTGACACATGCCAATGAAATAAAGCTGCGACGCCCTGTGTTTTAGACGGGTTTCCAGAACTGTGCCAAAATGTTAAAATATCCAGACACCGACCAGTGTGATTTTAATGCCCTGATTCTCAGACAGAGCGGAGAAGCAGGCTACCAGTCACCTCCCAGACAGACTTGAAGGGCAGGAAAGGGTACATTAGTGGGTGCTTGCGTGTACCTGACTCTATACACACATTGTCTAATTTAATCCGCATAAAATCTCTGTAAGGTAGACGGTATTTACAGAAGAGAAAATTATAGTTCAGGAAAGTTAGTAACTTTCCCAAGGCCACGAAGGTTGTAAGTGGTGGTGTTGGATTTGGTTCTCGGGTTTTTCTAGCTGTTAAGCACATCCTCTATATGCCGGAACCGTGAGGTCCTCTATGAAACACAGTGAAGGTCTTCGGTCTTTAGAGAAAGAGCAAAAGATCTGTTACCTCTCCACTTCGCTGTCCCTGTCAATTCAACCAGTACTTACTAAGCACACTGTAACTTGTAGAAAGAGTTCAAAACTATCACATTCACAATGTTTCATTTCCTGAATCGGTTATTAATAATCCTGAAGGTGTTACCCATACAATTCCAGGCATCCTCGGCACCCTGTGACACTAACAGAAGTCTTTCTTTCCTGAAAACTAGGAAACAGGATGGACATAGGCCTTTAGCCAGCAGAGATTAAAGCAGGCCATGCATTAGAGAGCAGAATAAAATGATGCCAAGAGGCAAAGATCCGGGTTCAAGTTCACTGAATGTCTATACAACTTTGGGTGAGGGACTCATCTGATAGATGGGGATAACACAAGGAGTATAGCATAGAAAAGGAAGTAGGAGAAAGTGGAAAAACTACAGACCTTGGGAAATTGAATTTAACATTCTTGGATCTGAAGTTTATTTTTCATCTGTAAGATGGAAAGCTAGAGCAATTGACCTCAAGGGTTCCCACTGGCTTTGTGATTCTATGACTCTGTTCTGTGGTAAGGGCTGAGTGGAATAAAGCATGTGAAAGTTTAACAAAGAGTTATTCAAAACTAAGTATTATAATTAAAGCCATCTTCCTTGATGTTCTGTGGAATTCATATCATAGTGCTTCTTTTTTACTTTGTATTTCACCAAAATACACAAAGATGTACGAGGGTAGTTTTCAGTGAGAAAAACTGAAATAATAAAAGTAATAAAAGACCTCCTATTTGACCAGAGAAGGGGTAAAGCCTATTAAATTTACAAAAGAGAGGCAGGTAGTGAACTCTGTTCAAAAATGAACTGTTACAACAGCCATCAACGTTTTACCATACAGACGGTCTCTGGATTGAGCTTTGATTTTATAGGTATACTTCTGACAATGACTAGAGCTGCATATTTCTCCAGTTAACTGTAAAATGATTTCATGAGAGGTGAATTTCTGTTTCTGACGTTAGAAATGTACCAAAGTCACATCCAGGGAATATAGTGTTTGTTTTATTTTCCTCTATATGATTTTTTTTTCCTCCTATCAGCAGCTCAAGGCATCCTAATGGGCTTTAGTTTTTTTTGCAGGTTGGTGAATAGGAAGATTTGTGTTAAAATGCCTCCTAACACCTCCAAACACTGTGGTTCTTGAGGTTACGTTTGCCTGTAAATGATTAGCTCTCAAAGCCAACTTAGAAATGCCTACCCAAACCACGGACCTTTCTTTTGGTGACGGGGGAGTGGGGAAGGGGGTATTTCATGGGTAGGTCAGGTCGGGGTGGACAACTAACAGTAGAATTTCTATGTATTTATTCTGAAATAAAAGGAAAACAAATGGAATCTTACCTTGAAAACTCTATCTTGTTGGGGGAAAAATGATGACCAAAATACTAAACAATGAGTAATAAGAAAATGTCCTTCAAAAACTGTCATGTGGGTTCCTGTGAAGTAATTAAATAGCCAGCTAGTTCTTCCAGGAAACATTAAAATGTGAGACCACAATATCACTTTTTAAAAAACCACCAAAGGACCCCCAAACTTCAAGCTCACACAAAAATGGATGCTTCTACCATAAAAAGAAAGTGCTTAAACAAACAAACCAACCCAAACTCACAAACCAAACCAAACCAAACCACCAACTTTCTTGGCCCAAAAGAAGTGTTGCAAATTTGGTACTATGGCTGGAAAACATTATTTGCAACTTAATGTAGTGTCTTTCTAAAGCACAAAGTATCCTGTATTTATCTTAATTTCTGTGGCTAATATTGTAACAATACTCATGATACCCAAATCCTATCTTTACCTGCTTCTACCATGGTCAGAAATTCAGAATCAGGCATAAACACTTTGGATGAGCTATTCTTAACAGAAGATGTACAGTGGGTCTGTTTGTTGTTTGTGTACATTAACCAAAAATACATTTAAGGACTTTAACTTGAATTAGTTAAAAGAATTACAAAGAAGGTTACAGAAATCCAGGAATTTAGCATTTGCCTCTCTATAAATGTAGAAGTTTTGCTAAGTAAGTACTGAAGCCACATAAAAGGTGTTCTTTGCTGCACTACCTTCCTCTACGGCTTATTTGCATGGAAGAATCCTTCTAATCCAGGAGGCGCCAGCAATAAAGGGGATAAATCCATATAAAAGAATGGATACATATTCACAGGTTCTGACTAGCGTTTGAGTGTTTCAAGCCACGGAAAAAGCTACCAGCTTTGCCTCCCTCATTCATAAAAGGAGTTATTTCCCCACACTGGCACGAGTTTTATGCATATCAGCTCCACCTAAAGGTTCTCCTTTAAAACAGGCATTTTAGTGAAACAAATCTGTACAGAATCCTTGTGAAGACACTCAGCAAGCAGGGGTGCTCTTCTGAATTGAGCTGTTTGCATTCACCTCAGCTGCTAGGGCTCTTTTGGTAAGTTCTGCCTCCGGGCTTATTTGAGTGGAGGCAGGGCAGAGACGGTCACTCGACAGTTGGCTCATTGGTACCATGTGGGTGGCCATCCTCTGGACTGACTGTCTCTCTCTGACAGACTCTGTGGCTATAGAAGGAAGCAAGCAAGTTCAGAAGAGCCCCTCTTTGGTTACTGCTGCCCCAATTCTACTCCTACCACGGCCAAGTGGTTTCATATGCAACATGACGTTAGAGAAAGAAACATTCGATATGAAGATACTGTTCAGGTGGATGAGAGCCTGTATTAGGAGGCAGGCGGGACGGGATGGAGACTGGTGTGAAGGATTAGCCGGTGTAGAGGGATGACCTAGGGCTGGACCTAGAAGCAGCTAGAAGTGTGGTTGTAGCCGTGCCTTGAAAAGTTAGAAGGCGGAGCCAGTACAGACATATTTGCAGGCTTAAGCAGCTTTATTTATTTGTTCCTATTGCGGGTTAAACTGCACAACTGCATTTTATTAGTGGGTAGATTAAGTGGCAGAATATTTCCACTCTGGTCCTTAAACTGTCCACCTCCATCCACTCTAGCATCTGGCTTATAAACTCTCTCCCCATTGTAAACAAATTTATATTTAATATATATTTATAAATTATATACATACATATATACATAAATATATAAATTTACAAACATATAATTCTTAAAAATTTAAAAAGATAAAGTTATAAACCTAGATCCATGGGTTACACCTTGATTCTCCCTTCGTAACTTATGTCTAAATTCCCCAGGTAAACACGTGCCAGTTCTCAGAGCTAATCTGACATTAGTGGTCGCACTACATTTAGTAAATATAACATTTAGACAAATTTCATTTTTTTTTGAATTTTATATACACTAATATGTATAAAATGGATAACTAATAAGAACCTGCCGTACAAATTTCATTTCTTTTCGAGAAGTCACATACCCAAATACCCAGGTTTAAAATCTAACGGTAAAATTGTCTAAGTAATTAAATATTTCATTCTACTTGCTCAACAATCGAATGTATATCGTATACTTTCAATTGTTATATATGTGTCCTACATACATGTGAAGGGCACATTTTCAAAGGGTCAAGGCAAGTTTTTTGTGGGTCTGCACCCCTGAGTCTCCTGGTGTTAAATGCAATGTATCTTTTATATTATATTCAGGAGTAGGATAGCTGACAGTTGTGTTTATTTTAACGGTGGAGAGAACTGGCACAGAGAATCCCACATAAGCAGAAGTTCAAAACATTCAGTTCAGACGTGGAATACATTTGATATGCTTCCTGCTTTGCAACAGATTTGCTTACCTTATTTTATTTTGCCTAAACCAAACTGAAATTAACTTCTATTCAAAATGGAAACACCAGCTAAGCATGAGGTGAGGTGATTCAGGATACTAAAGATGGGCATGGGAAAATAACCTAGTATTAATTATGAACCCTGGACGATTTGCAAGGCTAAGAGGTCATATGAGGCTGCCCAAGACGGAGCTATGTTGGTCTGATGCAAACACAGCTACTTTGGGGAACAGAGATGAGTTTTAATTTACCTTCCAACATCAGACATGACATGCGGGTTAGATCAGGAGGCGGGGATGGAGGTATCTTTGAATCTCATAACTGTGTAGATGGTTGTATCTGTTATTTGTTATTCTCATTCTCTCTTCAAACATTAGTGCTTAGAAGGAGAAGGCTGGGGAGGGCAACTCACGCAGCATAGCCGTGAAATGAAAAGGCAAACATTTCCGCTCTGGTTAAAAGAGCAAAAGAAAGGATTCAGCAAGCCCTTCTCGCACAACAATAAAGCCCAGTCAGCTGGGTGAATTTTAAGTCTCAAAAGTGTTTGCACTTATATGGATTATTCACACATGGCTGTATAAATATTTAGCAGCTATAGTTACGTGTTGGTGGGTGAATGTTTGGCGGGGTAGCGGGGGGCGGCTCAGGTTGGGGCAGGGGTAAAAGGACAGGAAGCATGAACACAGGCTAAGTCTGGCTGTGACTTGATGATTACATTCTTGTGGTTTCTTTCAAAGTTAAAGTATTCTCCCTGGGTGAGCTTAAAACAGGAACCCCCTTCTTCCCCCCCAGCCCCCGCCAAAAAAAAAAAAAAAAGGGAAGAAAAGAATCTGGTGACTGGCACAGGTAGTTTATTGAAAGCCGATTTTAATGTTTGCTACCTTATATTAGGAAGGGGGAGTGAAAATGAGGATAAGGGAAGAAAAAATAAGTCAGACACCACCTGAATGTCTTGTTTACCACAGAGGCAGCTAGCAGGGCTTTGGGCTTGTGGGAAAAAATGCACTCTGTCATCGGTCAGTGTTAATGGCAGTAAACTATTGACTTCATTAATCTTCTTGCTTGTGTTGTGTTATGCTTAGATACTGTAATAGCCAAATCTTTAACTTTTGATTTTTATTGTGTTTTCCTTCTTCTGATATTTTAAACATTTAACAAAATGCTAGCAGAAACAGATATACTCAGGGCCCTTTGTTAGAATTATGTAATTTTTAGGAAGTGTTTCCAACACAGCTTAAAATAATCTAACCTACCTTAACAAAGTACATCATTTCACTTAGGATATCTAAAAGTATTGGTTCATCAACAATGATTTATTGAGGACCTACCATATGCTTCCTCCTTGGGGAAATCAATAGAAATACAAGATCTGACTGTTCATAAGGACTTGAAATCCAGGTAGGAAAATGAAAATTATGAAATAATAAGAAGAAATTGTTCACTTGGGAGCCTATTTTCTCGTTTTGTTCCAAAAGGACTTACGTTGTCTTACAAGTTAAATATACTGCAAAATTAAGAATAAACACACAACAGAGGCAGATAGAATAGACAGCTAATACTAGGATCCTGATGATCACAATCTGGTAATGAATCAGCTCTAAATTTCCTGATAACTAAGACATAGGGGAAAACACATCGTGTCACAAGGAGGTACGTAGATTTCCCCATATGAAGAAAGAAAGAAAGAATATAAATTCCTCCTCAAAGACACATTCTTGGGAAAAACTCAAGGAGGAATTTACCATGTCTGTGAATCCCTGGAAGAGAGACTGGCTTTCTGGTTTGTTTATACCAAAGAAAGCGAACAAGTAGGTAGCCAGGTGCTAAATTCTGTGGTACAGATGTCAGGTGCCAGAGGAATTTGGAGACTGGAGGGATGGCATGTTGGTGGTTACCTTAGTCTGATGTGGTCAAGGAAGGTATTATCTAGGACAGGTGATGGGACCAGCCTTGAAAGATGCATAGACTTTGACAGATGGTAAGGAAGCCAGTCGGTGGGGAGGGGTTGGGGAGAAGCAAAGCATTCAAAGACCTGGCTGTGGACATCAGCATGGAATTCCCAGGTGGAAGGTGAGAAGTGGGGACAGCCCAGTGCTCTGAGGATTTGTCCTAAGGAATAATAGGCAATAGTTTTGGTTTGGATAGAGTCGGAGGTAAGGACATGTTATGAATAGTCTTGAGTATAGAGTTAAGACTTTTTAATGCAATAAGCTGCTCATTTATTAAATATGTACTGATAAACGTGCAGAACATTGTGCTATGTGCTAAACAGGTTCAGAGATGTCTAACATTCATGCAAGCGTTTTCAATGATAGAAAATAGAAGCAGCAGCAGAGTAGGGGAGGAAGATCTGATTTGTATTTTAAACATGGTACATTTGAGTCTCTGGAGATGACACTTGTTAAGCCGGCAGTCGAAGTGTAGGTCTGGAATTGAAACAGGGGCAAGCTTGAAGCCTGTGCCAAACAATCATTGATGAGAGGTGCTGAGGGAGAGGAGAGTGTGCTGCAAGAATGAGTAGCAGACAGTATGATACAAGATGAGTACTAAAAAGAAGCCAGCACACTTGAAATCACACAAGACCAATGGTCTTGGAGAGAGAAGTGTCAAAAGGCTAAGACGGTAGGTTGAGGAGTGGCTGGGAAATATGGCAGTGGTTGGTCTGGACGCACGTTGGCTCTTCAAGGGGCTTGGCAAGCTAATCCAAATTTTTGGACATGCCGGGACTTCCCTGGTGGCGCAGTGGTTAAGAATCCACCTGCCAATGCAGGGGACACGCGTTCGAGCCCTGGTCCGGGAAGATCCCACATGCCGTGGAGCAACTAAGCCTGTGCACCACAACTGCTGAGCCTGCGCTCTAGAGCCTGTGAGCCACCACTGCTGAGCCCGTGAGCCACAACTACTGAAGCCCACGCACCTAGAGCCCGTGCTCTGCAAGAAGAGAATCCTCCGCAGTGAGAAGCCCACGCACCACAATGAAGAGTAGCCCCCGCTCGCTGCAACTAGAGAAAGCCTGTACGCAGCAATGAAAATCCAATGCAGCCAAAAATTAATTAATTTTTTTAAAAGAAAAATTTTCGGACACGCCTGTGATACTTTAAGCCAACCCATCCAATCACAAACCACAAACCTCTAAGAGGATCCTAATATTACTGGTGTTTGAATCTAGATCTGTCTTCTTTATTTAAGACCACCCACTTGCCATTTTGATGTAACATCCTTGCCATTTTGGACAATCTCTTATGTGGCTTTATATCTCACACGTGGCATTGAGCCTGGCAAACACTGCATCTTGAGGTAGACAAGATGCACTGAAAGTGGATGCTGAAGCAGGCAGCATCTGGGTGCAGTCCCATCTCTGCCTGACACCTCTGAGCAGAGCCTTGAACTTTCCCCTGATTCTTTGGGCTTATGATTCTTTCTTAGTCTCCCCAGGGCTGAACCTCCACTTTGCCTGATGGGTTTTTGATTCAGCATCCTCCTTCGGCTCTTATTCTAGCATGTTACTCCAGTTTAAACCTTTCCCCTCACTCTGCTACCTTAAATGTAAACTCTGACGAAGACTACCCAGTCATGGCAAAGGTTTCAGCATGTTTGTAAACCACTGGCAACGAACCAGACATAGGGGACTGTTTCTGTGGAGGAAGGTGATATGAAAAAGAGTAATAAAAAATTAGGCTTGCACAGTAGGAAATCTAGTCAGGCCTTCCTGTGTATTATAGGAACAGGGTATTGGGAATTGAATGTCTGATGAATGTTACCTCATTAAAAACAAACATGGGCTTCCCTGGTGGCGCAGTGGTTGAGAGTCCGCCTGCCGAGGCAGGGGACACGGGTTCGTGCCCCGGTCCGGGAAGATCCCACATGCTGCAGAGCGGCTGGGCCCGTGAGCCATGGCCGCTGAGCCTGCGCGTCCGGAGCCTGTGCTCCGCAACGGGAGAGGCCACAACAGTGAGAGGCCCACGTACCGCAAAAAACAAATAGTATGTACCTGAGATTCTTTTTAACGCATACATACATTTCAATTGGTGTGTGTGTCTGTGTGTGTGTGAGAGAGAGAGGAAAAGAGGAAGAGCAAGAGAGAGATATTGATCTGAGAAGGAGATTAACATGCTTTTTCATGGAATATCCTTACATGTTTATTTGTCTGGAGAAGAAGAGTGATGCCTGAAAACAAGAGAATGTTGTACTGACCATAGAAAGCCTGAATCCAAATCAGCACCACACAGTGACTAGATACGCTGCACCAGTTAATAAACGTATTCTGAACATGGTGATAATGATGAAAAAGGTCTTTGGATTCAGCATCAACAAACTTACTTCTCTATAGAGCTACCATATGATCCAGCAATCCCACTCCTGGGCATATATCCAGAGAAAACCATAATTTGAAAGGATACATGCACCCCAATGTTCATTGCAGCACTATTTACAGTAGCCAAGACATGGAAGCAACCTAAATGTCCACTGACAGATGAATGGATAAAGAAGATGTGGTACATATATACAATGGAATATTATTCAGCCATAAAAAAACGAAATAATGCCATTTTAGCAACATAGATGGACCTAGAGATTGTCATACTGAGTGAAGTCAGCCAGACAGAGAAAGACAAATATCATATGATATCACTTATATGTGGAATCTAAAAAAGGGGTACAAATGAACTTATTTACAAAACAGAAATAGAGTCACAGATGTAGCAAACAAACTTATGGTTACTAAGGGGGAAAAGGTGGGGGGCTAGGGATAAATTGGGAGATTGGGATTGACATATACACACTACTATATATAAAATAGATAACTAATAATGACCTACTGTATAGCACAGGGAACTCTACTCAATACTCTGTAAGGACCATATGGGAAAAGAATCTAAAAAAAGAGTGGATATATGTATAACTGATTCACTTTGCTGTACAGCAAAAACTAACACATTATAAATCAACTATACTCCAATAAAAATTAATTTAAAAAAACTGCAGAGATAACTACTTATGTTACTTCTGAACTGTGGAAGAAGCTTCTATGCTATAAATCCAGGCATTTAAAGATGAATCTATTAATATAAGTCCATGATTTTCATGTAAAAATCACATTCACAAATGCCAGCAACTGGAAATTAAATGTATTAAAGTCCTGCAGGAAGCAAAAAAAACCCCACAAAACCCCAAAACAAACAAACAAACACAGTTACTTCTCACATTAACCATAATGCATCAACTGTTCCTGCAACTTTCCCTCAACATCCACCAGTCCTTCAGGGCTTTACTGCCCCTGGGAGCCAGCCTTGGAGGGACTGGAGCCCTTCAGGCACTAGGGGTGGGGTGTGTGTGAAAGAACCTCAAGCAAAGCTCATTACTGTTAACTTTGTCCATAACCAAGGGTCAACTGTGATAATGAAATAACCTTAGTTTTTGTTACAGGCTGAATTGTGTTGGCCCCAAAAGTCATACGTTGAAGTTCTAACCCCAAGTACCTCAGAATGTGACTATTTTGATATAGCCTCCTTAAAGAGGTTATTCAGGTTAAATGAGGTCTTATGGGTGGACTCTAATCCAATATGACTGGTGTCCTTTTAAGAAGAGGAGATTCAGACACAAATATGCACAGAGGGAAGACATAGGGAGAACACGGCCATCTGCAAGCCAAGGAGCAAGGCCTCAGAAGAAATCAACCCTGTCGATACCTTGATCTTGGACTTCTAGTCTCCAAAACGGTGAGGAAATAAATTTCTGCTGTTGAAACCACCCCATCTATGATACTTTGTGATGGCAGCCCTAGCAAACTAATATAGCTCTCAAAGGAAAAGAGAAGGAAGGCTCTCTTTTTTTCCTTGGCTTCTAAGGCACACCCACATGGGCACATTTACCCTACGATTCTGCATTTATGGAATTGCCCCCAAGAGCACAAGGCAGAATGCTGTTTCTTTTGCAGTCTTTTGTGTCTTCCACTGAAAAGGGCCTGTGGTGAATATAAAGCCTCTCTGGAGGCAGCAGAGCCTCTTTTTAATTTTCAACTTCGCTTTACTTCGCACCTCTAGTTCTGCAATGTTGTTGGGACAACTGAGGAGGGCACAGAGTGGAAAACTCGATGCTGCCTCGATACCAACACGCCCAACCACTGCAGGGACCCAACTGAACGTGAACCAGAAATGACAATTCTGCCGGATTCAGCCCGTCACTTTTGCCTGGATAGAGAGCTGTTCCCCCCCCCCACACACCCCGAAAAAAAGTCTGCTGTGCTTGAGATGAGAGTTTATTTTGGTTTAATTTTGTCACCCTCTGCAGGCTCCGTCTTGAAGTCCCTTTCTTTTAGAAAAGGTAGCTGGAGGGTGAGGTGCGGATGGGGTGAGAGGGCAGGAAAAGGCGAGGCAAGCAGGCAGGGTAGCTGAGCACAACATGGGTCCAAAAGCGGAGCCCTCTTACCCAGGGCCTGGGGTTAACCTTTCACCTCCAGAGCAGGCAGGCCCCTGCCGAGCTCTCCTTATCAGCCTCCTTAAAGGCTAATTCCTGCTGAATGGGTTCCTGAGGCTGGAGAAATTTCAAAGAATTTTTGAATACATCTCTACAGCCTCTTCTCTTAACAATAGGATCTATCAAACAGCAGGGGAAGGCTCTGTTTAAAAGCACCGACAGGAGATCACAAGAATGTGTTTGATTGCCAAAGTGACTAATTTATTTTTACACAGTATTAATGATGCTACAATAACTAATATCTATAGCCTGGTTTTGACAGCTTATTGCAAGCGTTCCCATTGTTTAAGAAAGAAGGAAAAGGAAGCAAAAAAAGAAAGTACGAAAGAGAGTGTTTTATTTTGCTACATTTCCATTTGTTAACAAAACTCTCCATAAGCAAAACCAGAGGTCATTAGCAAACAACCAAAACATGCCTGTCTCCAGAAGAATACAGTTCCCTTCATCATTTAAAATACAGCTCTGCTGAAAACCCGAATCAGGACAAATCCTTAACATGAAAAATTCAGTGCAGACGTGAAACCACCTGACTTTACTTTGGGTTTGTGCTCCTTAAAATTACCTAGAAAATACCATAATCTTCTCTTCGTGCGCTGGATGCGGGCCAGGGCCCTGGCTCCAGAGGCAAAGGGTAAAACTAAAAATCATGTCTGAACAGACAGCTCCACCCTCTCTCCCAAGTCCACTTGGCCTCCTGACAAAAAGTGAGGTCTGAAGCACATTCACCCAGGGCCTGGGGTTTTGGCCAAAACTCAATACTCTTATAGGACAAACAAAAATGAAATCCAAAATGTTATCGCCCTCGCCTTTAGAAGTCAAATGAGCTTAAATGATTGTACTGCATACGGCGAGTGGTTCCCGTTTGCTATGTAATAGGGAACCGATAGAAATGTATTAAATTGTAGCTTTTTGTTTAGGAAAAGGATCCCTAGCTGAGAGTTTAAATTCCAAAGTGTTTTTTGATAATAATTGTGTGTGCGCGCAAAAAATGAGATAGAGAGAAATTGAAAGAGAGAGAGGAGAGAGAGATTTCCATATGGAACCAAACACTTTGGATTAAAGGTCAACTATGGGGGGGGTGGAGGGCACAGGGACCCCACGGTGGGGTGGGGCTGCTTGCCTGGCACGGGTGCCCCAGAATGTGGGTAAGCCTCTCAATGCCCTTCACTCTCCCTCACTGAACGCTTCAGCTCTTAAGGACTCTCCCCAATGCCCACCCACTCTGACACCCCTACTCTCCCTCACGCTTTGGATGGGTGAGAGCCAGGAGAGACGGTCAAGTAATTTTTACCTCCTGCTGAGCTAGTGACAGGCTCAGTACAAATAGCTACATCAAGAAAGTACCTCCACGCCACAGATCCCAGAGCCAGGGCTCTAACAAGACAGTCCGGGGCTATGAATACCACCATCTGATCCCACTGGGGCAGATCAGTGCTGAAACGGCAGGACCACGCGTTCCAAATGTGCTTTCCCCCTCGTCCCCTAATCAAAACCCTCTGCTCCAGCCAGTCGGCTGGGTTCACAATCCCCGCTGCACACTGGAACCCTTCTGCCCTTCAAGCCTTTACTCACGCTGCTGCTTTCTATTGCTGGAGAAAGAATGACCAACAAGGGATTAACCTCCAAAATATACAAACAGCTCATGCAGCTCAATATCAAAAAAACAAACAACACAATCAAAAAATGGGTGGAAGATCTAAATAGACATTTCTCTAAAGAAGACATACAGATGGCCAAGAGGCACATGACATGATGCTCAACATCACTAATTATTAGAGAAATGAAAATCAAAACTACAATGAGGTATCACCTCACACCGGTCAGAATGGCCATCATCAAAAAGTCTACAAACAATAAATGCTGGAGAGGGTGTGGAGAAAAGGGAACCCTCCTACACTGTTGGTGGGAATGTAAATTGATACAGCCACTATGGAGAACAGTATGGAGGTTCCTCAAGAAACTAAAAATAGAGCTACCATATGATCCAGCAATCCCACTACTGGGCATATATCCAGAGAAAATCGTAATTCAAAAAGATACATGCACCCCAATGTTCACTGCAGCACTATTTATAATAGCCAGGATATGGAAGCAACCTAAATGTCCATCGACGGAGGAATGGATAGAGAAGATGTGGTACATATAAACAATGCAATATTACTCAGCCATAAAAAAGAATGAAATAATGCCATTTCAGCAACATGGATGGACCTAGAGACTGTCAAACTGAGTGAAGTAAGTCAGACAGAGAAAGACAAATATCACATGATATCACTTATATGTGGAATCTAAAAAAGTGGTACATACGAACCTATTTACAAAACAGAAATAGTCACAGATGTAGAAAACAAACTTATGGTTACCAAGGGTGAAAGGAAGACAGTAGGGATAAATTGGGAGGTTGGGACTGACACAAACACACTACTATATATAAAATGGATAACTAATAAGGACCTACTGTATAGCACAGGGAACTCCACTCAATACTCTGTAATGACCTATATGGGAAAAGAATCTAAAAAAGACTGGATATATGTATATGTATAACTGATTCACTTTGCTGTACACCTGAAACTAACACAACACTGTAAGTCAACTATATTCTAATAAAAATTAATTTTTAAAATATACCTTTACTTCATTCCTGAAGTGTTTGGTTTTCCACATATAGGATGGTTTTTTGTATTTGTGTTTTTAATTTTAGCTATTAGAGCAGTTTTAGGTTCATGGCAAAATTGAGAGGCAGGTGGAGAGAGTTCCCGTATACTCCTGCCCCACAGCCTCCTCCGTTATTAACGTTTCCCACAGAGCAGGACATTCGTTACAAACGATGACCCTATACTGACGCATCATTATCGCCCAAAGTCTATAGTTTATCTTAGTGTTCACTCTTGGTGTTGCACATTCTATGGGTTGTGACCAGTGTATTACATGTACCCACCATTGTAGTAGCAGAGTAGTTTCACTGCCCTAAACATTTTCTGTTAGAGCAAGTTTGGTCAAACAGTCCTGGAGGGCAGCAGATTTAATTCTTGGTGGGGAGGGATGGGGGACTCCTTGGGGTTCTCATTCACTGCTGGTGGGAACGCAAGATGGTACAGCCACTTTGGAAGTTTCTTACAAAACTAAACATATTCTTACCATACAATCCAGCAATGATACTCATTGGTATTTACCCAAAGGAATTGAAAACTAAGGCCCACACAAAGATCTGCATACGAATGCTTATAGCAGTTTTATTCATAATGGCCAAAACCTGGAAGCAACAAAGATGTCCTGATGAAGTGATAAACTGTAGTATATCAAGGCAATGTTATTCAGTGATAAGAAGAAATGAGCTATCAAGCCATGAAAAGACTCAGAGGAACCTTAAATGCGTTTTTACCAAGTCAAAGAAGCTAATCTGGAAAGGCTATGTATTATATGATTCCCAGTACAGGACACTCTGGAAAAGGCAAAACTATGGTGACAGCAAGAGATCAGTGGTTGCCAGGAGTTGCGTGCGGGGAGGGAGGGATGAAAAAGCAGAGCACAGAGGATTTTTAAGGCAGTGAAATACTCTGTATGATGTTATAATTATGATTGTATGTTATACTTGTACAGACCCATACAATGTACAATACTAAGAATGAACCTTCAACTATGGACTTTGGGTGAATATGAAAAAAAATTCTAGACTGTTATTACATTCTTGCATGTTTCGCAATGATGACATGTAGGTTGATATGTAAACATTCATGTGTTCATGTTTGTACAACTGATTGGACAGAAGGGGCAAAAATCAATGGAGTAGAAAAGAGGTGATAAGTGGAGAATGCGATTGTCAAAAATATCAATTAAGAATGGACAGAGGTGTCTTTGCAGGTCCATTTGTGTTTGGGGTGCAGTTATGTTTCAGTCACTGGGGCACCTGAATGAGGATTAAAATAAATTTGCAGTAAATATAAAACTTCAGAGTTTATCCTATCATTCATCAGCAACATTACTGCTAGTGGCTTAATTTAATTTATATGTAATTGCTCAATAAGATAATCAGCCTGTGTTATATATTAACCATTTACTAGTCTGACTGAAAGCTGTGGGGAATATAGAATAGATGTGAACTATGACCACTGACCTCAAGAAGCTCATAGCTCAATAAAAAGAGGGAAACAACAAACAAATACATTAAAAGACATTTACATTATTTTAAAGTGCTGGGTTTTTTCCTGATGATTAAAATTATTTTATGAATAGCTTTATGACAATAGGGTGAGGCATCATTAAGCAAGAGAAAATTGCAAGATATTCCAGCACTACTCAAATAAAAATAGGTGCACAGGAGGAGGAACCAAGACGGCAGAGTAGAAGGACGTGCTCTCCCTCTTGCGAGAACACCAGAATCACAACTAGCTGCTGGACAATCACTGACAGAAAGACACTGGAACTCACCAAAAAAGGTACCCGACATCCAAAGACAAAGGAGAAGCCACAGTGAGACGGTAGGAAGGGCACAATCACAGTAAAATCAAATCCCATAACAGCTGGATGGGTGACTCACAGACTGGCGAACACTTATACCACAGAAGTCCACCCGCTGGAGTGAAGGTTCTGAGCCCCATGTCAGGCTTCCCAACCTGGGAGTCCAGCAACGGGAGGAGGAATTCCTAGAGAATCAGACTTTGAAACCTAGTGGGAATTGATTGCAAGACTTCAACAGGACTGGGGGAAACAGAGACTCCACTCTTGGAGGGCACACACAAAGTAGTGGGCACATCGGGACCCAGGGGAAGAATCAGTGACCCCAGGGGAGACTGAACCAGACCTACCTGCTAGTGTGGAGGGTCTCCTGCAGAGGCAGGGGGTGGCTCTGTTTCACCACGGGGACAAGGACACTGGCAGCAGAAGTTCTAGGAAGTACTCCTTGACGTGAGCCCTCCCAGAGTCTGTCATTAGCCCCAACAAAGAGCCAAGGTAGGTTCCAGTGCTGGGTTGTCTCAGGCCAAACAACCAACAGGGAGGGAACCCAGCCACACCCATCAACAGTCAAGTGGATTAAAGTTTTACTGAGTTCTGCCCACCAGAGCAACAGTCCCCTCTACCCACCACCAGTCCCTCCCATCAAGCCTCTGAGATAGCCTCATCCTCCAGAGAGCAGACAGCAGAAGCAAGAAGAACTACAATCCTGCAGCCGGTGGAACAAAACCCACATTCACGGAAAGATAGACAAGATGAAAAGGCAGAAGGCTATATACCAGATGAAGGAACAAGATAAAACCCCAGAAAAACAACTAAATGAAGTGGAGATAGACAACCTTCCAGAAAAAGAATTCAGAATAATGATAGTGAAGATGATCCAGGACCTTGGAAAAAGAATGGAGGCAAAGATCGAGAAGATGCAAGAAATGTTTAATAAAGACCTAGAAGAATTAAAGAACAAACAAACAGAGATGAACAATACAATAACTGAAATGAAAACTACACTAGAAGGAATCAACGGCACAATAACTGAGGCAGAAGAATGGATAAATGACCTAGAAGACAGAATGGTGGAATTCACTGCTGCGGAACAGACTAAAGAAAAAAGAATGCAAAGATATGAAGACAGCCTAAGAGACTCTGGGACAACATTAAACGCAACAACATTTGCATTATAGGGGTCCCAGAAGGAGAAGAGAGAGAGAAAGGCCCAGAGAAAATATTTGAAGAGATGCTAGTTGAAAACTTCCCTAACATGGCAAAGCCAACAGCCACCAAAGTCAAGGAAGCGCAGCGAGTCCCATACAGGATAAACCCAAGGAGAAACACGCCGAGACACAGGGTAATCAAACTGGCAAAAATTAAAGACAAAGAAAAATTATTAAAAGCAGCAAGGGAAAAACAACAAATAACATACAAGGGAACTCCCATAAGGTTAACAGCTGATTTCTCAGCAGAAACTCCACAAGCCAGAAGGGAGTGGCATAATATACTTACAGTGATGAAAGGGAAGAACCTACAACCCAGATTACTCTACCCAGCAAGGATCTCATTCAGAGTCGATGGAGAAATCAAAAGCTTTACAGACAAGCAAAAGTTAAGAGAATTCAGCACCACCAAACCAGCTCTACAACAAATGCTAAAGGAACTTCTCTAAGTGGGAAACACAAGAGAAGAAAAGGACCTACAAAAGCAAACCCAAAACAATTAAGAAAATGGTCATAGGGACATACATATCGATAATTAAACATGAATGGATTAAATGCTCCAACCAAAAGACACAGGCTTGCTGAATGGATACAAAAACAAGACCCATATATATGCTGTCTACAACAGACCCACTTCAGACCTAGGGACACACACAGACTGAAAGTGAGGGGATGGAAAAAGATATTCCATGCAAATGGAAATCAAAAGAAAGCTGAAGTAGCTATATTCGTATCAAATAAAACAGACTTTAAAATAAAGAATGTTACAAGAGACAAGGAAGGACACTATATAATGATCAAGGGATCAATCCAAGAAGAAGATATAACAATTATAAACATATATGCATCCAACATAGGAGCACCTCAATACATAAGGCAACTGCTAACAGCTATAAAAGAGGAAATCGACAGTAACACAATAATAGTGGGGGACTTAACACCTCACTTACACCAATGGACAGATCATCCAAACTGAAAATAAATAGGGAAACAGAAGCTTTAAATGACACAACAGACCACATAGATTTAATTGATACTTATAGGACATTCCATCCAAAAACAGCAGATTACACTTTCTTCTCAAGTATGCATAGAACATTCTCCAGGATAGATCACATCTTGGGTCACAAGTCAAGCCTCAGTAAATTTAAGAAAATTGAAATCATATCAAGCATCTTTTCTGACAACACTATGAGATTAGAAATGAATTACAGGGGAAAAAAACACACAAAACACAAACACATGGAGGCTAAACAATACATTACTAAATAACCAAGAGATCACTGAAGAAATCAAAAAGGAAATCAAAAAATACCTAGAGACAAATGGCAATGAAAAAACGATGATCCAAAACCTATGGGATGCAGCAAAAGCAGTTTTAAGAGGGAAGTTTATAGCTATACAAGCCTACCTCAAGAAAGAAGAAAAATCTCAAGTAAACTATCTAACCTTACACCTAAAGGAACTAGAGAAAGAAGAACGAACAAAACCCAAAGTTAGCAGAAGGAAAGAAATCATAAAGATCAGAGCAGAAATAAATGAAATAGAAACAAAGAAGACAATAACAAAGATCAATAAAATTAAAAGCAGGTTCTTTGAGAAGATAAAATTATAAACCATTAGCAAGACTCATAAAGAAAAAGAGGGAGAGGACTCAAGTCAATAAAATTAGAAATGAAAAAGGAGAAGTTACAACAGACACCGCAGAAATACAAAACATCCTAAGAGACTACTACAAGCAACTCTATGCCAATAAAATGGAAAACCTGGAAGAAATGGACAAATTCTTAGAAATGTATAACCTTTCAAGACTGAACCAGGAAGAAATAGAAAATATGAACTGAGCAATCACAAGTAATGAAATTGAAACTGTGATTGAAAATCTTCCAACAAACAAAAGTCCAGGACCACATTGCTTCACAGGTGAATTCTATCAAACATTTAGAGAAGAGCTAACACCCATCCTTCTCAAACTCTTTCAAAAAATTGCAGAGGAAGGAACACTCCCAAACTCATTCTATGAGGCCACCATCACCCTGATACCAAAACCAGACAAGGATGTCACAAAGAAAGAATACTACAGGCCAATATCACTGATGAACATAGATGGAAAAATCCTCAACACAATACTAGCAAATAGAATCCAACAACACATTAAAAGGATCATATACCATGATCAAGTGGGATTTATCCCAGGGGATGCAAGGATTCTTCAATATACACAAATCAGTCAATGTGATACATCATACTAGCAAATTGAAGAATACAAACCACATGATCATCTCAGTAGATGCAGAAAAAGCTTTTGACAAAATTCAACACCGATTTATGATAAATACTCTCAAGAAAGTGGGCATAGAGGGAACCTGCCTCAACATAATAAAGGCCATATACGACAAACCCACAGCAAACCTCATTCTCAATGGTGAAAAATTGAAAGCATTTCCTCTAAGATCAGGAATGAGACATGGATGTCCACTCTCACCACTATTATTCAACATAGTTTTGGAAGTCCTAGCCATGGCAATCAGAGAAAAAAAAAGAAATAAAAGGAATACAAATTGGAAAAGAAGTAAAACTGTCACTGTTTGCCGATGACGTGACACTATACATAGAGAATCCTAAAAATGCCACCAGAAAACTACTAGAGCTAATCAATGAATTTGGTAAAGTTGCAGGATACAAAATTAATGCACAGAAATCTCTTGCATTCCTATACACTAATGAAAAATCTGAAAGAGAAATTATGGAAACACTCCCATTTACCATTACAAAAAAAGAATAAAATACCTAGGAATAAACCTACCTAGGGAGACAAACACGTGTATGCAGAAAACCGTAACACACTGATGAAAGAAATTAAAGATGATACCAACAGATGGAGAGATATACCATGTTCTTGGATTGGAAGAATCAATATTGTGAAAATGTCTATACTACCCAAAGCAATCTACAGATTCAATGCAATCCCTATGAAATTACCAATCGCAATTTTTAAGGAACTAGAACAAATCATTTTAAGATTTGTATGGAGACTCAAAAGACCCTGAATAGCCAAAGCAGTCTTGAGGGAAAAACACGGAGCTGGAGGAATCAGACTCCCTGACTTCAGACTATACTACAAAGCTACAGTAATCAAGACAATATGGTACTGGCACAGAAACACAGATCAATGGAACAAGATAGAAAGCCCAGAGATAAACCCATGCACCTATGGTCAACTAATCTATGACAAAGGAGGCAAAGATATACAATGGAGATAAGACAGTCTCTTCAATAAGTGGTCCTGGGAAAACTGGACAGCTACATGTAAAAGAATGAAATTAGAACACTCCCTAACACCATACACAAAAATAAACTCAAAATGGATTCGAGACCTAAATGTAAGACCAGACACTATAAAACTCTTAGAGGAAAACATAGGAAGAACACTCTTTGACATAAATCACAGCAAGATCTTTTTTGATCCACCTCCTAGAGTAATGGAAATAAAAACAAAAATAAACAAATGGGACCTAATGAAACATCAAAGCTTTTGCACAGCAAAGGAAACCAAAAACAAGATGAAAAGACAACCCTCAGAATGGGAGAAAATGTTTGCAAAGCAATCAACAAACAAAGGATTAATCTCCAAAATATATAAACAGCTCATGCAGCTCAATATTAAAAAAACAGACAACCCAATCCAAAAATGGGCAGAAGAGCTAAACAGATATTTCTCCAAAGAAGACATACAGATGGCCAAGAGACACATGAAACGATGCTCAACATCACTAATTATTAGAGAAATGCAAATTAAAACTACCATGAGATATCGCCTCACACTGGTGAGAATGGACATCATCAGAAAATCTATAAACAATAAATGCTGGAGAGAGTATGGAGAAAAGGGAACCCTCTTGCACTGTTGGTGGGAATGTAAATTGATACAGCCACTATGGAGAACAGTATAGGGGTTCCTTAAAAAACTAAAAATAGAATTACCATATGATCCAGCAATCCCACTACTGGGCATATACCCAGAGAAAACCATAATTCAAAAAGACACATGCACCCCAATGTTCATTGCAGCACTATTTACAATAGCCAGGTCATGGAAGCAACCTAAATGCCCACCGACAGACGAATGGATAAAGAAGTTGTGGTACATATATATAATGGAATATTACTCAGCCATAAAAAGGAACGAAATTGAGTCATTTGTTGAGACGTGGATGGACCTAGAGACTGTCACACAGAGTGAAGTAAGTCAGAAACAGAAAAACAAATATCATATATTAACGCATGTATGTAGAACCTAGAAAAATGGTACAGATGAAACAGTTTGCAGGGCAGAAGCTGAGACACAGATGTAGAGAACGTATGGACACCAAGGGGGAAAGCTGCAGGGGGGCGGGGATGGTGGTGTGCTGAATTGGGAGATTGGGATTGACATGTATACACTGATGTGTATAAAATTGATGACTAATAAGAACCTGCAGTATAAACAAACAAACAAACACAAACTAATACTAAACTTTCTTTGGGTTATTTGTATGGAAATATGTTAATATAAATGTTTCAGACATTACATGAAATTTCTAAAATCTTATATGTTCTGGTATAATGTAAGTCATAATTCTAGTTATTACTTTAAAATGTATATCTCAGGAACAACTAAATTTCCTTGTCAATTGCATTATTATGAAATTTCATCAAATCTTTAACCGTGGTAATTTTTAAGTCTTTTGTCATTTACAGACAGTTCTGGTGTACTCTGATGCTTTTGCAAAAATGTTCCTATAAAAGGGTTTCATCTTCAAGGAATTCATGGAAAAGACTCCGACAAGTACAGGTTTCTGGTAAGTGACTGTACTACTGAACTGAATGAATAAGCATTTTCAGAACTCTAATGGAAAACTGATAAATGCATAAAAATGCTAGCAAAAGATCAAGATGAAAAAAAATTAATTACATGGGACTGAGTGAACTGATGAGGATGATTATAATTTTTGTGACTGTGTTTGAATAAAAAAAAAGAAAAATCCCACAAAGGCTCAGAGGCAAAAAATATACAATTCAATTTTCACTGCAAAGTAAAGGAGCTGTTACAGTGGAGGATTCCTGGACTGAATGTCAATATTATGACATAGTATGAGTGTGTTTCATGTTTGGTAATTGCAATCATTGTTGCTTTTGTTGTGGTCATCCATTTACAATGCTTGGTGTCCGTTTATTTATCTCTTGTACAAATAAAATACAGTGTGTGTGTGTGTGTAAAAAGAAATAGGTGCACAGTTCAAAATGTTAAAATCATTTTTTTTACATGCACTTATTTCTAACTGACTCAATTACAATCAATGTGAGGTGGAAAAAATATGCAACTAAAAGAATATCTAAATCACTTCTCTCTACACACTGGTTTTCTTTCCTGTAATATTAGGGAATTAAATAGGGGGTCTGTAAAGTACTCCTCAGGTCTGATTTCTATGACTTAAGCCATATTTTCTTGTTGCTCTCCTTTCTTGTTTCCCGCCCACGGACTTTGGTTCTATAAAGGACATAAAGACTGTTTATAAGAAAATAAGTGGTATATTTATTTAATCATTATTCCAAGTGGTGCTGGCATCGTACCTGTCTTCATGGAAAGCTCCTTGCATAGCTTTCAGAGCCTGTCACGCCTCCATCTCTAAATACTATTTCTGGACATTTAATTCTTCCTTCCTTTCAGCCTCTCTCTCTCTCCCCTCTCTAGAAATTCAAGTTCATTAATATCTCTATACTTACTGATATTTTTATTTAATTGTTTGACATTATTACTGGAAAATGCAAATTGGAAAAAGTGCATTTAGAACTTGCGGGACTAATGGGTAGATGCTTGTCCAAGCGAGTGGAAAACCATGAAATGCAGGTTGAGGTGTTTGAAATGATTAGGAGAGCAAGTAGAGCGGTGTCCATCAGAGTTTCCAAAGGTATGTTCCAAGGAATACTGTTCTCCCACTATGCCTGGGTAAAAATGAGTCCCATACCCAGATGAGTTTGGGGACCTTTGCATGGCAAAAATCAGCCCATTCCTGAAGGATAAGTTAAAAAGGCCTCTCCGATAAACATACTTGTTCACTTTAACTCTTTCTGTATTGCTTTTAAATCATGGAACCTCTTCCCCTGCCTTTTTAAAAAAATGCCTGTTAAGATTCCACAGAATACAAACACTTACGTATTGTAGGAGATTACATAATGAAAGGTGTGTTTTATTTTAGGAAGAGGATTATGTAGGAAGAATGAGCATGGGGAGAGACCAACCTCAGAGAAATAGGTAAAAAATTTGTCATAGGGGCTTCCCTAGTGGCACAGCGGTTGGGAGTCTGCCTGCCGATGCAGGGGACACGGGTTCGTGTCCCGGTCCGGGAGGATCCCACATGCCGCGGAGCGGCTAGGCCCGTGAGCCGTGGTCGCTGAGCCTGCGCGTCCCAAGCCTGCGCGTCCCGAGCCTGTGCTCCGCAACGGGAGAGGCCACAACAGTGAGAGGCCCGTGTACCGTAAAATAAATAAATAAATAAAAATTAAAAAATTTGTCATAAATTTGATAAAGAAGACATGGTCATTCTCTGCTCTCAAGGAACTATTTTTTCAAATAGCCTCCTCTGGGGGACTGGGGAGGGCATTCTTAAAGGAGCGCATGCCTGTTCTAATTTAGTACAGATCTAGATACACACAAAATACTTTAAAAAGAAGAAACAAGATCACACACACACACTGACAGACATATAAAGACACACACCTTTCATGTTGGCAGTCCATGGATTGCAATACTGAAAAAACGGTCTTAACAGCAAAAGACTAGCAAACCTCAGTTCATTTACTAAATTTTGTTAAAGGAGGGCAACTGAGAGAGAGAAAAACCAAGCCAATCAGGCATAAATTAGGTTCCATAGGTGGGTGGAAGCCAAGAGTCTCAAGTATAAGCCTCCTCGATTGGGGACCCATTACAGCTCTTAACGCAGCTGGGCCTGGCAGAGGGGTAAAGGGGAAATTTGGTTTAAAAGTTACGTTTTTAATCATTAAGGAAGGTCCTAAGTGAGAAGGAAAATGACAACTTATAAGAGGCTTCTGACTTTTGACTTGGGTTTAGTTCAAGCCAATGAACAGAGGACAGGAGAGAAAACTATTTCACTCTACCGCCAATTCCACAACATTCCTCTCCAGAAACTTCCACAGCACTGGTGAGCTTCCAGTAGTAAACACTGAGGTCTGTTTCCCCAGAATTTATGAGAGGGCCTGTTACTCTACTTTGGAAGGAAAAATGAGAGTTTCCAAAGATTAATTATATTTATTTTTCCTCTACAAAACTTTTATTTATTCTTTACAAAGTACTAGAAGAATGAGAACAATCTCCCAATTTGTATTGTCCCAAGTTGATACAGTAGTAATTTGTCCTAATGGTCAAATTCTACTCATCCTATATTGTGTGTAATACTGGCAAACTAACATATATGAGACACAGGATAAGGATGACCAAAGAAATATCCTTCTCTGAGAAAGAGTGTATCAATACATACTAAATAGACAAGTTAAAGAAATAACCCAGAAATTGTAAAAGTAACTGATATTAGAATATACTAAGAAAAATCCTCACATGTGCTTTCTTTAGCTTGCCATATTTAAATCACCTTTGAGAGGTCAGGACTCAGTGGGAAGCAGGCGACAGGTGTGAAAAGACTGTGGTGACAGGGTAGTTTGGAGCTAAGAAGGACAAGGACGAGAATGTATACTTGGCTCAAAAATTTAAAAACAATAATAAGTTGGTAAAAAGAAAAGTCCAGTTGAAGATACCACAGAGGAACAAGTAAACATCAAGCTAGCAGAAAGGTCAGATGAGACAATTAAGGGGTCACGTGGCAGTATGTTTACAAAAATATACTTAGTATTACCTGATATCACTGGTACAATGCCAGTCACATGGAAGTATGCAGTTGAATGCAACTTCTATTATTACGATGATTACTACCATTATAGTCTTTATCATCATGATTGGGCTTCATCTGAATATTTCAGTGTAGTAGTGAATTGGGAGGGGAGTCCCATGAAGGGCTGCAAAAGTAAACATTCTGGTCACTCGAGGTGCTACTACTGAATGTGGTAGAATGGTGAGAGTGTATATTAATAATTCAACCAACTAATGTTGAGATAAGAGAGATCTATGGGCTGAATCCAGGGGTTAATGTGAAACACAAGTATTGCTGGTAATCTGAGGAAGCGGTAGCAGATGTAGAACATGAGGTTGACCCTGTGGTTCAAAATCCTGAGGGGAAGGTGAGATGTCTTTACTGCCCAGTCTCACTCAGTATGACAACAAGAGGCAATGAGGCCCCACTTTATAAGCCATTGCCCTTGTCATTTCCAGAAGAACGTCTACACTCTATCGCATGGCACCACAGACTGCCTTTCATCCCCGCTTTTTGCCTCAATTGCTACCCTTTCATTATTCCCTTCCAGTCACCTTGAACCCACTGCTCCAGTTCACCTACACTTTCATATCCAAATAACAACAATAGCAACAATAACACTATTTAATAGTAATGACAGTAGTGCTACT
Source organism: Grampus griseus (assembly GCF_964374135.1). Classification (NCBI taxonomy): domain Eukaryota; kingdom Metazoa; phylum Chordata; class Mammalia; order Artiodactyla; family Delphinidae; genus Grampus; species Grampus griseus. The sequence goes on along the minus strand of NC_139003.1, from coordinate 58,930,774 downwards.
TCTTTCATAGTGTTTACCCTGTGCCTGGCACTGTTCTAAGAGCTTTATGTATACTAACTCATTTAATCTTCACAAGTACCCTATGAGATAGGTAGTATTTTAATCCCCATTGGATAGATGAATAAACTGCAGCACAGAGAGGTTAAGTAACTTTCCGAAAGTCACACAGCTAGAGTGTCAACTATTCCATGCCTCTGACTTTGAATACTCTGTTCCTTTTGCTTGGATTCCCTTCCCTTTCTCCCTTTACCTAAGTCCTTCAAACCTCACCTTGGATGTCACCTACTTTGAGAAGCTTCTTTACTGCATTTCCTTCTCTATCCCCTCCCCACTGCTTTAGTTTGAGTTAAGAATTTCTCTTATAAACTATGATTTAGAGAAGAGCTGAGCCCCCTTCTTTTGGAGAGAATCACTTCCCATAAGAGTCAGACTTTCCCAGAGGTATCTTTAGAAAGAGTGTTCCTGCATGTAGCAGTGAACCAAGGGACGACTGTCAGGCTTGTTTGGGAACCTCTTCCCTTGATCACCTGAAGAAATACTCACCACCTTGAGTGAAAGGGGTGGGTAAGGACACACACTCCGGTTGCCCCTCTCTTCGGATCATTCTTACAAACTAATTGGAATTCTAATCACCTACTTTGTAAGAAAAATATTAGGAGGTCACTCTACCCCTAGATGGTTGCCTTAGATTTTTTCCCCCAAATTATAGTTTCTTAAATATTTCCTAATAGGATTTTTAGGGCTTAACCTCAGTTTCCTAATTATTATATTTATAAGTTATGGTTATGAATTTTACTGCTCAAAACCACTGCTAACTAAATATTTGCTCCAGTATGTCTTTAATGGACATCTTTAAAAGATCCAGGGATTATTCATCCATGTATTAATTCAATATTTTATTAAGTGCCTTAGCAGGTGCCAAGCACTATGGGGATACAGATGGAATAACACGGGTCTACTCTCAAGGAGCTCACGGTCTTAGAGAGGAAGGGTAGAAATTCGACACATACTAAACGGGACTCAGGGAGCAAGACAGCTGTTTTTATCGTTGCATTATCTACAATATAGCCACATTTAACATTTATTATAACACCTAATCATTGTTAACGAATCCATTTTAAAGGTAATAACCAATGTTGTTCCTTAGAAACAAAATTTTTCCTATTTCTTTTACTCATGAAAAATTAAAATGATCATTCCTCTCTAGTAGTTAGGAGGGGAAAAAACCCAGCCAAGATAGTCATCTTATATTTTAACCCTGGCAGAGGATGTAAATGTGAAATAGGTGATATTTATTGATTTCACAGGATTGCTTGAAAATTGAAGAGTATCTTTCAAATTTGTGCAAAGTCATCACCCTTCAGTCACTTAGAAAATTTTGTTCTCAGAGTCACTGCTTCGTTAAAAGCTTAGAGGACTGAGACGTATGTAAACTGCTAGGACAGATTATACAATGTCAAGATACACTCCGAGGAAGTCAGTGATTTCCATCAATCAAATGTGTGCCCGGAAAGGTTCTTGGGATGATTGCACCCCAGGGTGCTGTCCAGGATCCACATCAAATACCAACATACTGACACATGGGTTAAGTCAGGCCCTACACCTGACCAGTCAACATAAAGGAATTGCATTTTAGAGACCAAAAGTTCTAGTGCAGGAAGGATTTAGAGAATATTATCAACACAAGTGACAGAAACGAGACCTTTGAGGTCTAAAGGAAGGGGCTGACCTGGCAAATACACGAATAGTATCAAGAACCCAAATCCTTGTGAAGCTGTACCAGGACCAAAATAAATATTAACACAATGTTTAACTGGAATCCACTGAAACTTTCCAAACTGGATGCAATGACAAAAAGTCCAAAGACTCATAACTTGTCCAGCCCCTAAACTACAGTACAGGAAAAAAAATTATCCTAAACCTCAGCAAACAGAAAAGCTGAGAGGAATAATGGATGTTTTAATCCAGCCAAGAGTTCATACTTCTATTTCTAAGCATCAATTCCAGCATTTCTTGATGGATGGGAAATTTAATGTGCTAAGATACAATAAAAGGTAGGGGTTGATAGTCAATAGAATTATTCAGGCAATGCCTTTTTTTTATTGTTTAAAAGGATCATCAAGGATAGACTTAAGTATACAGTTTTTTACTGTTCTCTTAAAAACAGCTTCATTGATATATTTAAAGAAGAATTTTCCAAGGGACTAATCAACATTATTGAAACAGCGAAGTCATGAAAGGAAATGAAAATGGCAAAATGACCTTGGAACAGGCAAAGATGTCGGGGCAATCTGAAGGAGCAGGTTTGCTGGTGATCATGGGCATAAAGACAGTGTAGGAGGTAAAACTGCAGTTTGGTAGGAAAAAAAAGGCAGAAGATAAACAGGATTGGAAAGGGACAACACGGTCAAAGGCGGGTATCTGTGTTTTGCTTTTTTTCCCCCAGTAAGCTGGAGGGAAGGAGATGTCAGGCATATAGAGAAAAGGGACACGATGCTAAGTGTGGGAATTCACATGGGAAGATCTCCCATGGGAGGCCTCCCCATGGAGAGGTAGAGCACCTACACTCTGTATCTTCCAAGCCCTGTCCCACACCCTGGCTGGGACAAATCTGATTGTTTGTTCTACTATTTATTTGGACTCTTCCGTCCACTGCCTATATGGTAGCCGACCATAACAAAACTGTTTACCACACATGGTTATATTTCTACGCTTTATCCACTGAGGCCAGGCTCATATAGTTTATTTCCTTTACCCCTCTTACAAGGGGTTAAAATATGTTGATAATTAAGGTGATAAACAAAGCTCCTCTCACTACTAAAAATGGTTGCATTCCTATGCTTTAAAAAATGTGCCTTTAATTATATTGCCTTAAATTTCTGATCAAAAAACCCCCCAAAACCCAAAACCAAAAACCGTCCAATGCCTCTGTCACTAACATGCAATTACAATTGACCCTTGAACAACACAGGTTTGAACTGTGTGGGTACATTTACACGTGTTGCACCTGTATTTTCATTTTACAGATCTTTCAATTAACTAAGTGTGGGGAAAAGTTTGTGTTCAATTAGAGATCACAATATGTAGAATCTAAAGAACTAAGGTTTGAGTCCTGATTCTATCCGAACTTTCAGCTTTCTGCCCTTGGGTGAGTCATTTATCAAAAATTCCTTTTTTTGTTTTGCTTTGAGGCAGAGAGAGCAGTCCTCAGATTTTCAACTGCGAGAGGGGTGGGTGGCCCTCACCCCCATGTTGTTCAAGGATCAGCTGTACTTATTTTCTCTTAGTAAGTCAACTAAGCTAATGAAACTAGAAAGAATCGTTTAAACTTTTCAAGATTCTATAAGCAATGTGGTTATCTGGTGTTCATGAGCTAAATCACTCTTTGGGGGAATGTTTACTACTATGCTTTTTTTTTGTGTGTGGTACACGGGCCTGTCACTGTTGTGGCCTCTCCCGTTGCGGAGCACAGGCTTCGGACGCGCAGGCTCAGCGGCCATGGCTCATGGGCCCAGCCGCTCCGCGGCATGTGGGATCTTCCCAGACCGGGGCGTGAACCCACATCCCCTGCATTGGCAGGCAGACTCTCAACCACTGCGCCACCAGGGAAGCCCTGGGGGAATGTTTAGAAGCCCAAACCTCCAAAAATATGCCATATAATGTTCTTTCTTTAGGCTTTCCCCCAAATTTAAATAAAATCATAAAGTTAACGGGAATATTAGTTTTTCAAATCACAAAGAGAGTTGACAATGACTGCATTTTCCTCCAAATATACTTTTTAATTTAACTACAATATTTCTAAAATCGTGTGCAGAGGAATTTTATTTTTTAGTCTTGATCTTCAAAATCATAGCTTCTTCTAAAAGTGTGTGAAGTGCTATTGTCTCTTTGGCAATCACATTACTTATGCAAAGTGAATTGATATGGACTTTGCTACAGGCATCAAGATTAGATTCATTTCACTCAGGGTGCTAATTCCAGCATCACATTCTCCCCTGGAATACAGATTTTCTTTGCTAATACTATCTTTGTGTTAGAAATATAAATTCTTGGTCAGTAGAATGTACAAAATGCATGTCTGTGTTGCCAAATTTCCCTGTTGTTTGGTTTTCCTTTAAACCTTTTTTTTGGGGGGTATCCTTTATGAGCTACACGGTACTTATTTTTATGCACAAAGTATTATATCAAAGCCACTTTAAAAATCTGACTTAAGGATTCTTCCTTATGTTATTTAATTTGCAATCTGCTATGGTCTGAATGTATCCCCCCAAAATTCATATGTTGAAATCCTAATCCCCATACATGATGGTATTAGGAGGTGGGGCCTTTGGGAGGTGATTAGGTCGTGAGGGTGGAGCCCTTGTGAATGGGATTAGAGCCCTTTTAAAAGAGACCTCCACAGAGCTCCCCAGGCCCCTCCATCAGTGAGGACATTGTGCTGGCTATGAACCAGGAAGGGGACCTCACCAGAATGTGACCATGCTGGCCCTTAATCTTGGGCTTTCCAGCTTCCAAAACTGTGAGAAGTGAACTTTTGTTGTTTATAAGCCACCCAGTCTGTGATATTTTGTTATAGCAGCCTGAATAGACTAAGACACGATCTTCAGTGTGAGGGTACCACTAACTCGATTATCGAGAAAGCCTCCACCATAAACTTCTTCACCTTTGTTTAAATGATTAAAGAAGTCTAAGTTATCCAATGAGTTTAAAATAAAGATTAGCAAGGTAACCATTATTGTCAGAAGGAACTAAAAAATAATTACCCATCTTATTTCTTTCTCTGCTCTACACCTATCTGAAAATTCTCATTGTCAACAAGAATTTTAAAAAAGCAAAAACCAAAAGCCTTGATTTCCAGTATTTTCAAAACAATATTTATATTTTCATTTTGCTCTTTTTATTAATATAAAGAAGGTTATGTTCAGGCACAGTCTTGCAAAAGTGACTAGTAATTTTAGGAGGTGTTGCTACCATTTCCTTTAAATTTTATGTGTGTTCAGATTATGAAGAGGAGAAAAGACCCTACCTAATGCTGTCAAGAGTATCAAGTGTAACCATTGTTCCCAGTATATCACCACAAAAGGTTATGATTAATTTGGGGTTTCAAATATATTTACAGTACAAAGCTCTGGGCAGAACACGTAAGGTACTAATTATATCATGAAACCTGGCTGGGAAGTGGGACATTGGTTTTTGCTCTCCTGCCTGAATCCTGAACTAGCTCTCTAGTCCCTAACACAACCTTGAGGAGAAAGGAGAGACCCCTGAAAATAACTGAACTGCCCCCTCACGCCCCCTCCCTGGCTCTGCAGGATAGAGAATCTGAAACAGAACTTCACATTGGTTTAGAGCACAGCTCTTCAAATTTTAGCAGCATCAGCATCTCGTAGAGGGTTAGTTACAACACAGATTACCAGGCCTCACTCCCAGAGTTTTTGATGCAAAGTTCTGGAGTGGGGCCCAGAGAGTTTGCATTTGTATTAAATCCCAGCTAATGCTGATCAAGGGGCCACACTTTGAGAACCCTTGGTTTAGAATTGTAGACAAGTGGTAGATCTCCCACTCCTGAATTTGTCAACCTGCTATGGTAAGTTGGGGACAGGTTGGGGACAGTTATGAATGTCAGAGTCAGGAGGTTTTTGAAGACCTAAGAGATTCATCAACGACAATTTTCCACAATTCCTAGCATTCTTGTAAAACTGAAATTAGACATCACCTGTGAAATGCGATGACATCCTCTGGAGTCAGGGCCCTGTCTCATCTCTCACAAGACCTGATCTAAACCTCCCCGCTCTCCCTGCCACATCTCACTTCCCATCAGAGGTAAAAGTGTCTCTGACTTCACCGGAAAATAGGGACCTTCTGTCATTCTCTGCTTCCCCCTCCGCTACCATTACCTAAATCTATCCATAAACCTTTTTTCTCCAGTCTTTCCGGTGCCCTGCCTTTTCTCCACACCCCAACCCTGCATGGGCACCTGATATCACCGTTCTCGATTTTTCAAACCATCCACTGTTGATCTATACATTTCAATGGCTCCTTCTCTTCAGGCCACAAACATGCTCAAGTCTCTCAAAAAGAATAATAACCAAATCCTTCCTCCGCCCAGCCTTCCCTGCTGGCCACCACTGGATGTCCTTCAGTTCACAGCCTAATGGCTGGAAGAGCAGTCTGTATTTTCGATGTCTACTGTCTTCCCTCCTCACTCTGCTGCCACCTACAATCTGTCCTCAAGGATCCACTGAAATTGCTCACTGAGCTCCACACCACCTTCCTCTTGCCTTTTTTTTCATTTTTTTTTCTTTTTTTTTTTTTTGCGGTACGCAGGCCTCTAGCTGTTGTGGCCTCTCCCGTTGCGGAGCACAGGCCCCGGACGTGCAGGCTCAGTGGCCATGCTCACGGGCCCAGCCGCTCCACGGCATGTGGGATCCTCCCAGACCGGGGCACGAACCCACGTCCCCTGCATGGGCAGGCGGACTCTCAACCACTGCGCCACCAGGGAAGCCCCCTCTTGCCTTTTTGATCTGGGTACTCCTCCTCATGCTGCAGCATCATCAGCTCCAAGGTTACACCCTTGTCATCTTCCATCCACAGTCTATTCATAATTTTCTCCCTTGGAGTAAATGACTAACTATATGCTGATCACTGTCATAGCTGTAGTTTTAACTCCACTCTTGCCCCTGAGCTGCTGTTTTTGCAATTACCTTTGAGAAAGTTTCAGCTAATTTTCTACCCCAACTGAAGCCTGCTTCTCCTCCTCTATTTCCTGTCTCAGTCACTGGCGCCACCGTTCTTTCACTCAGATGCCAAAGGCAGAAACATCAGGATCGTCACTGACTCCCCTGTCAAGTCAGTTGGTCATTACGTGTGCTTGATTTTCTCTCTCAGACTCGTGTTCTCCTGCACAGGCTCACTGTTTCTGCCACTGCCAACATCATGGCTCTCACCGGGATGATCTAACTAGCCTTGTAACTGGATTTCCCGTCTCTAGGCTTAGTATGCTGGTGTGGAAAAGGACATGTTAGGGGGTCACACAAACCTAGGTTCGAATCCCAGTTTCCCCACTTTCTCACTGAGCACAGCAGGCATGTTATTTAAGCTCTGCCTTTTTCCTCTATAAAATGGAATAATACTATCTCCTCATAACTTTACTGTGAGGACTTTGTGGACTAACGTATGTAACACTGTATGTAACATTTAGCACAATGCCTAGCACACACTATGACCTCAATAAATGTTGGTCCCTCCTCCTCGACCCCTCCGAATCACCTTCCATCGAAAACTCCCTAAAATTAGATTTTGACTCATTCATAAAGTGAGGTGTCACTGTTTATAAAATAAAAATAAATCTACACAATCAAGTATACACTGATCTTCCCAGCCTCACTGCATGTCATCTCCTAACTGGATACCTGCTTTCAGCCGTTTAGGGGAAAACAGCTGCACATTCGTTGATCCGGCTCCCAGGAATGCAACCTGGTCCACGGTTTGCCAGGTAAACTACTCCAATGAAGCTTCTGTGGTTTAAAGATGAAACTTGGTGGGGGGAGGGCAATGTAATGTGTTTTAATCCCCTCTCCCTTCATGCTATCCTCACTAGAATGTGCAAAATTAGCATCCTGTTTGGAATTCATTTTTTCCATCTTTCCTCCTCATTCTGGTGGTCTCTCTCATAGCATTTTCTAGAAATCTCTATTAGTACTTATTTCACCTGAACCAACCACTCACTGCTCCCCCTCTTTTCCAGATGTTTCCACCATGCCCTCCGTGTCTCATTCCGTAGTAAAGTCATGTGCCTGCATTCTCAGCCTTCTCACTGAAAACTCCCTTGACTGCCTGTCTCAAACCCATCACCTCCCGTGCCGTTTCCTCAAGTAGAAGCTGTTCATCACGGCGTATTCTATTTCACAACAGTGAGACAGACAGTCAGCTTCTTACTTGCTCTCCAGGGCTGTTTCATGGCTCTTCAGCCCTCCAGGAAAAAGTCCTGCTTCTTTTAAGCTCAGGCCACTTGTCTGTACCACCTTTTACCTCTTTTGATCTCTCTTCCTAATTCACTGAAGACTTTAGCACCTGGGTCACCATCTTCTTCTCTATTCTTATCTTGCCATTATTATCCTGGCCCACTTCAAAGCACACAGCATACTAGAACCCTGACCTTTTATTTCCGTGACTACCTCATCTCCAGAGAACTACAACTTCACTGGACTTCAGCTACAGACATGACCACACCCTGGACCCTTTTTTTTTTTAATCACTTGGAATTATTTCAGTTGTGAAATGTTAAATCCAAACATCCCATTTTCTAACAATTTACTAATTCTAACAATTTCTAAAAATTTACTATTTCTCTTACCCAATTACTATCTTCATAATGTTCTTTGATCTTATAGGGCCTTCCAACCCCCCTAATCCCTTTACTTTCTTTTTTTTTAAAAATTTATTTATTTTTGGCTGTGTTGGGTCTTTGTTGCTGTGCGTGGGCTTTCTCTAGTTGCGGCGAGCAGGGGCTACTGTTCGCTGCGGTGCGTGGGCTTCTCATTGCGGTGCCTTCTCTTGTTGCGGAGCACGGGCTCTAGGCACGTGGGCTTCAGTAGTTGTGGCGCACGGGCTTAGTTGCTCCGCGGCATGTGGGATCTTCCCGGACCAGGGCTTGAACCCATGTCTCCTGCATTGGCAGGCGGATTCTTAACCACTGCACCACCAGGGAAGTACTACTTTCTTTCTCTTTTCATTTCCTTCCTGCTCCAGCTTAGAATCCTTGGTCTAACATCAAACACTGTCTTGCCCACGTCTCCAAATCCTATATTCTGTTGTCCTTCCATCATATTATGGCAAAGCTCCAGCCCAGGGTCCAACTAACTGTCCATCTCATCCCTGTCCATATTTGTGCTGCCAAGCTCTCTCAGAGGAAGTCAGCCCTGAAGACTGATGCCACTACAACATCCTGGTCTCCAACCCAACGGGGTCCTCCACACTGCCCGAGTCCATCTTTGTTTCCCTCATCAGCCCTTTCTGTTCTCTTCTGTGACCAACTGAAACCTGCTCCCTTCAGCACCTCCCTTCTGCTCCCTTCAGCACTTCCCACTCAGCAGAACACTTCATCTCCTACCTCACTGAGAAAACAGAATCAATCGAGAGTTCTCTCTGCTTTCATCCACCAAACCTACACACCTATGTATATTTGCCCCCATCCTTTCCTGTTCCCCTGTTACACCAGAAAAAGGTGTCACTGCTCAAATGTAAAACTCACCCCCTGCCTATGCTATGCATCCCATTCACTCCAACATTTTTGGGATCCTCTCTCTGCCTTATGCTTACAGGTTTTTTTCTACTCTTTTTCTTTACTGGCTCTTCCACAACAGCAATATCCTCAAGAGTCTCTACAGTCTTAAAAAAAAAAAAAAAAGGAAAGAATAGAAAGAAGAAGAAAAACCCTCTCTCCACTTTCCATCTTCCTCTCCCTGTAGCCAAGCTTCTGGATTTTTCTTCAGCACTTCCTGTTTTCCTCTCACTCCTTACCTCCTTAATCTGTGTTCCACTCTCAATGCACTCCAATGGGACTGTACTTGCCATGGGCACCAGTCGAGTTGCTAAATACAAGGGACATGTGACAGTCTCGATGCTACTTCTCTCAAGTATTTGTTACTGTTGATCACTCCCTCCTCTTTTGCCTTCTTAGTTTTATTATAGAAAATTTCAAACATATTTAGAAATAGAATATCCAACTTCAATATTTATCAATACATGGTTCATCCTATTCACCTACAACCACAAGCTCTCCCCTTCCCAAACGATTATTGTGAAGCAAATCCCTGACATCATGTAACTTCTTCTGTAAATATTTCTGTGTACCTCCTTCAAGGTCAAACCACTTAAAATGATCACAATATCATTATGACACCTACAATAATAATTCATCTCTATCAACAAATATTCAGTCAATATTCACATTTCCCTAAAAGCCTTCTAATTTTTTAATGGAATGTTTGCTTGAATCAAGATCTTACACAGGATCCATATTGTGAGACTGGTTGAAATGTCTCAAGTTTTGTTTTGTTCTATTTTGTTTGGGCATATAGCTTCCACCTCTATTTCTTTCTTTTTCCTTGAAAAAAATTTTTTGGTTTTGTTGCTGAAATGAGATCAGTTGTCTTACAGATTTCCCCAGTCTGGATTTGGCTGATTGCATCCCTGTGGTATTATTTAACATTTTGCATCTGTATCTCCTATTGCCTCTAAATTCAGAGATCTGGTAGATTGATAAGATTCAGATTTGATCTGGGGGACAAGCCTACTTCAAAGGTGGTATTGTATACTTCCATAATTATGAAGGTGGTTTCTATTTTTAAGACGTTATCAGCAATAACCATTGCTTAGATCATTAGTGGTTGCAAAATGATAATATTCAAATCCTATCATTTCTTCTTCCCATAATAGCTGGAATATGTCTATAAAGAAAAACTACTCCCATCAACTACTTAGTAACCCTGCAACACAAATCACAGAAAAGACAGAACAAATCTTTGACTCTTTCAGAATGACTGATTCTTTGCTTTAGTTATTAGTGCTTTGTTTTGTTTTTTAAAATAAATTATTTATTTTTGGCTGCATTGGGTCTTCGTTGTTGGGTCTTTGTTGCTGCACGCAGGCTTTCTCTAGTTGCAGTGAGCAGGGGCTACTCTTTGTTGTGGTGCGTGGGCTTCTCATTGCAGTGGCTTCTTTTGTTGCAGAGGTCGGGCTCTAGGCACGCAGGCTCAGTAGTTGTGGCTCACAGGCTCTAGAGCGCAGCCTCAGTAGTTGTGGTGCATGGGCTTAGTTGCTCCACGGCAAGTGGGATCTTCCCGGACCAGGGCTTGAACCCCATGTTCCCTGCATTTGCAGGCGGATTCTCAACCACTGCGCCACCAGGGAAGTCCCTAGTTATTAGTTTTTAAAATAATCAGTTGGTCTCCCTGATATTCTCCAAAGATGACCAATGAGGTTTTATTTTTCTTTTTTCAGTATCATTATGAACTCAATCTATTACTTATAGACAGTAAAAGCTTATTCAGCTTGGCTTCCAAACTCTTTGACAAGAAATTCATAGCGTTTGCTAGCTTCCTTGTTTTCTATTATGATGAAATATTCCAAGCTCATTTTCTACATTTCCTGCTCCAGATCTAGAATCAGTAATTTCTTCCAGGATCTCTGGTTTCTTTTAGTGGAACTGGTATTTAGAAAGCACAATCTGGACCCCAGAAGAGTAAATGCCATTGGATTGGTCATTTGTTTCTAAACCTTTTTGGTAGATAGAGCTGTGAATATGTATTCTTTTGGATTTAGAGGTAACACACACCATGAGTTCTTACTGATAAGTCCAACTCAAATTTAGGATTATGACAGAGTTTTTACCTACTTTGTGTATTTGCATCTCCTTTCAACCCTGCTGTTAATATGAATTCTCAATGACATCAACTCTCACAAACATCGATATCAAGATACAAATGCAACAGTATAAGAGACAGTAACAATATGACCATCAGCAATATGAGTACTAGAAGTAGTTAAAGATTTTTGAGGGGAGTCCTTTTTATCCGGAAAATATATCTCGTTTGGAATGTATAGTCAAAAATGCAGGGTTTTGAAGTCATTTAGAATTGTCCCACACTGTAAGGTTCTGCATCCAATCTGAGCTGCACCTAAGCTGATTTCATGTTACTTCAATGAAAAAGAACCAATTGTAAAACTTATTTTGTTTTATAACTATGTAAAATATTTACATAGTTCTCAAACCAAACTGCCAAGGTATATTCAAAGAAGAATGGCTGTTCATTTCAGCCTCCAGTCTCTCTCTAAGTAATCATTTTTGTGTGTGTGTGGTTCATCTTTCCAACTTTTAAAAATGTATATGTAGATATTTAATTTAGGGAAGGAGGCAAGATAGCAGAATAGAAGGACTTGAGCTCAACTCCTCTCACGAAAACACCAAAATCACAGTTGACTGAACAGCCATCAACAAAAAAGACTTGCACCTACCAAAAAAGATATTCTACACATAAAGCCAAGGAAGAAGCCACAGTGAAATACTAGGAGGGGTGCTTTCACAGTATAATCAAATCTCATACCTGCCAGGTGGGCAATCCACAAACTGGAAAATAATTATATGGCAGAGGTTCTCCCACAGGAGTGAGAGTTCTGAGCCCCATGTCAGGCTCCCCAGCCTGGGGGTCTGGCATCGGGAGGAGGAGCCCCCAGAGCATTTGGCTTTGAAGGCCGGCAGAGCTTGAGTGCAGGAGCTCCACAGGACTGGGGGAAACAGACACTCCACTCTTGGAAGGCACACACAAGGTTTCATGTGCACTGGGACCCAGGACAAAGTAGTGCCTTCGTAAGAGCCTGGGCCAGACCTACCTGCGGGTCTTAGAGGGTCTACTGGGGAGGCGGGGATCAGCTGTGGCTCACTGGGGGGGCAATGACACTGGTGGTGGAGGCCCCAGGGAAAATTCATCTGCGTGAGCTCTCTCGGGGGTCACCATTTTGGCACCATGACCTGTCCCCACCCAGCAGCCTGCAGGCTCCAGCGTAGGGATGCCTCAGGCTAAACAACCAACAGAGTGAATACACAGCTCCATCCATCAGCAGACAGGCTGCCTAAAGTTGTCCTGAGCCAAAAGCCACCTAAAAACACACCCCTTGACATGGCCCTGCCCCTGTCACCAGAGTGACAAGACCCAGCTCCACCTACCAGTGAGTAGGCACCAGGCCTTCCCACCAGGAAGCCTGCACAAGCCCCTGGACCAATCTCACCCACCAGGGGGCAGACACCAGAAGCAAGAAGAACTAAAACCCTGCAGCCTGAGGAACAGAGACCACAAACACAAAAGGTTAGGCACAATGAGACGGCAGAGAAATATGTTCCAGATGAATGAACAAGATAAAGAAGAACAACTAAATGAAGTGGAGATAGGCAACTACCTGAAAAAGAATTCAGAGTAATGATAGTAAAGATGATCCAAGATCTTGGAAAAAGAATGGAGGCACAGGCTGAGAGAATACAAGAAATGTTTAATAAAGAGCTGGAAGCTTTAAAGAACAAACAGAGATACAATAACCAAAATGAAAAATACACTAGAAGGAATCAATAGCAGAATAAATGAGGCAGAAGAACAAATAAGTGAGCTGGAAGACAGATCGGTGGAAAACACTGCTGCAAAACAGAATAAAGAAAAAAGACTTAAAAGAAATGAAGAAAGTCTAAGAGACCTCGGGGGCAACATTAGATGCACCAATATTTGCATTATAGGGGGCCCGAAAGGAGAGGAGAGAAAAGACCCGAGAAAATATTTGGAGAGATAATACCTGAAAACTTCCCTAACATGGAAAAGGAAACAGTCACCCAAGTCCAAAAAGTGCAGAGAGTCCCAGACAGGATAAACGCAAGGAGGAACACACTGAGACAAACAGTAATCAAACTGACAGAAACTAAAGGCAAAGAAAAAATATTAAAAGCAACAAGGGAAAAGCGACAAATAATATACTAGGGACCTCCCATAAGGTTATTAGCTGATTTCTCTGTAGGCCAGAAGGGAGGGGCACAATATATTTAAAGTGATGAAAGGGAGCTTCCCTGGCGGTGCAGTGGTTAAGAATTTGCCTGCTAATGCACGGGACATGGGTTTGAGCCCTCATCCGGGAAGATCCCACATGCCGCGGAGCAACTAAGCCCATGCGCCACAACTACTGAGCCTGCATGCCACAACTACTGAAGCCTGCTTGCCTAGAGCCCATGCTCCGCAACAGGAGAAGCCACTGCAATGAGAAGCCTGCGCACCACAACGAAGGGTAGCCCCCGCTCGCTGAAACTAGAGAAAGCCTGCGTGCAGCAACGACGACCCAATGCAGCCAAAAATAAATGAATTAAAAAAAATAAAGTGATGAAAGAGAAAAACCTACAAGCAAGAATACTCTACCCATCAAAGCTCTCACTCAGATTTAACAGAGAAATCAACAGCTTCACAGACAAGCAAAAGCTAACAGAATTCAGCACAACCAGACCAGCTTTGGAACAGATGCTAAAAGAATTTCTCTAGGCAGAAAAGAAAAGGCCATAACTAGAAACAAGAAAATTATGAACAGGAAAGCTCACCGGTAAGGGCAAATATACAGTAAAAGTAGGAAATCATCCACAAACAAATATGATATCAAAACCAGCAATCATGAGAAGAGAAAACAAATGTGGGATATTGAAAATGCATTTGAAATTAAGAAACCAGCTACTTAAAACAAACTTGTATATACACAGACTGCTATATCAAAACCTCATGGTAACCACAAACCAAAAATCTACAATAGATACACACACATGAAAAAAGAAAAAGCAATCCAAACACAACAATAGTCATCAAATCACAAAAGAGAACAAAAGAGGAAGGGAAGAAAAAAGACCTACAAAAACAAATCCAAAACAATTAACAAAATGGCAATAAGAACATACATATCGATAATTACCTTAAACATAAACGAATAAGTTCTCCAACCAAAATACATAGACTGGCTGAATGGATACAAAAACAAGACCCATATATATGCTGTCTATAAGAGACTCACTTCAGATCTAGGGACACATAGAGAGTGAAAGTGAGGGGATGGAAAAAGGTATTCCATGCAAATGAAAATCAAAAGAAAGCTAGAGTAGCAATACTCATATTAGACAAAATAGACTTTAAAATAAAGACTGTTACAAGAGACAAAGAAGGACACTACATAATGATCGAGTGATCAATCCAAGAAGAAGATATAACAATTGTAAATTGTAAATACATATGCACCCAACATAAGACCACCTCAATACATAAGCCAAATGCTAACAGCCATAAAAGGGAAAATCGAGAGTAAGACAATAATACTGGGGGACTTTAACTCCCCACTTACATCAATGGACAGATCATCCAGACACAAAATCAATAAGGAAACACAGGCCTTAAATGACGCATTAGACCAGATGGACTAATGGATATTTATAGAGCATTCCATGCAAAAGCAGAATACACATTCTTCCAAGTGCACGTGGAATATTCTCTAGGATAGATCAAATGCTGGGCCATAAAGAAAGCCTTGATAAATTTAAGAAAACTGAAATCATATCAAGCATCTTTTCTGACTGCAATGCTATGAGATTAGAAATCAACTACAAGAAAAAAAACTGTGAAAACCATAAACACGTGTAGGCTAAACAATATGCTACTAAACAACCAATGGATCACTGAAGAAATCAAAGAGGAAATTTTTAAAAATACCTAGAGACAAATGACAATGAAAACACAACAATCCAAAACTTATGGGATGTGGCAAAAGCAATTCTCAAAAGGGAAGTTTATAGCAATACAATCTTACCTCAGGAAACAAGAAAAATCCCAAATAAACAATCTAACCTTACACCTAAAGCAACTAGAAAAAGAAGAATAAGCAAAACCCAAAGTTAGAAGAAGGAAAGAAATCATAAACATCAGAGCAGAAACAAATTAAATAGAGACAAAGAAAACAACAGAAAAGATCAGTGAAACTAAAAGCTGGTTCTTTGAAGAGATAAACAAAATTGACAAACCTTTAGCCAGAATCATCAAGAAAAAAAGAGGGCTCAAATCAATAACATTAGAAATAAAAAAGGAGAAGTTACAGCTGACATCACAGAAATACAAAGGATCATAAAAGACTACTACAAGCAACTATATGCCAATAAAATGTACAACCTAGAAAAAATGGGCAAATTCTTAGAAAGATACAATCTCCCAAACTGAACCAAGAATAGAAAGTATGAATAGACCAATCACAAGCACTGAAATTGAAACAGTGATTAAAAAACTCCCAACAACCAAAACTCCAGGACCAGATGGCTTCACAGGTGAATTCTACCAAACATTTAGAGAAGAGTTAACACCTATACTTCTGAAACTATTCCAAAATATTGCAGGGGAAGGAACACTCCCAAACTCATTCTATGAGGTATCACCCTGATACCAAAACCAGACAAAGATATCACAAAAAAAGAGACTTATATGCCAATATCACTAATGAACATAGATGCAAAAATCCTCAACAAAATATTACTAGCAAACCAAATCCAACAATACATTAAAAGGATCATACACCATAATCAAGTGGGATTTATCCCAGGGGTGCAAGGATTTTTCAATATCTGCAAATCAGTGTGATGCACCACATTAACAAACTGAAGAATAAAAACCATATGATCATCTCAATAGAAGCAGAAAATGGTTTTGACAAAATTCAGCACCCATTTACGATAAAAAGTCTCCAGAAAGTGGGCATAGAGAGAACCTACCTCAACATAATAAAGGCCATATATGACAAAACCCACAGGTAACATCATACTCAATGGTGAAAAGCTGAAAGCATTTCCTCTAAGATCAGGAACAAGACAAGAATGTTCACTCTTACCACTTTTATTCAACATAGCTTTGGAAGTCCTCTAATCACAGCAATCAGAGAAGAAAAAGTAATAAAAGAAATCCAAGTTTGAAAAGAAGTAAAACTGTCACCGTTTGCAGATGACATGATACTTATACAGAAAATCCTAAAGATGCTACCAGAGAACTACTAGAGCTCATAAACAAACTTGGTAAAGTTGCAGGATACAAAATTAATACACGGAAATCTCTTGCATTTCTATACACTAACAACAAAAGATCAGAAAGAGAAATTAAGGAAACAATCCCATTTACCACTGCAACAAAAAGAATAAAATACCTAGGAATAAACCTACCTAAGGAGGCAAAAGACCTGTACTTTGAAAACTATAAGACGCTGATGAAAGAAACTGAAGACGATACAAACAGATGGAAAGTTATACCAAGTTCTTGGACGGGAAGACTCAATATTGTCAAAATGACTATACTATCCAAGGCAATCTATAGATTCAACGCAATCCCTATTAAATTACCAATGGCATTTTTCATAGAACTAGAACAAAACTTTTTAAATTTGTACGGAAACCCGTAAGACCCTGAATAGGCAAAGCAATCCTGAGAAAGAAAAACGGAGCTAGAGGAATCAGGCTCTCTGACTTCAGATTATACTACAAAGCTACAGCCATCAAAGCAGTATGGTACTGGTACAAAAACAGATATACAGATAAGTGGAACAGGATAGAAAGCCTAGAAATAAACCCATGCAACTATGGTCAATTAATCTACGACAAAGGAGGCAAGAAAATACAATGGAGAAAAGACAGTCTCTTCAATAAGTGGTGCTGGGAAAACTGGACAGCTACGTGCAAAAGAATGAAATTAGCACACTCCCTAATACTGTACACAAAAATAAACACAAAATGGATTAAAGACCTAAATGTAAGACCAGACACTATAAAACTCTTAGAGGAAAACACAGGCAGAACACTCTGACATAAATCTCAGCAATATCTTTCTGGATCCACCTCCTAATGAAAATAAAAACAAAAATAAACAAATGGGACCTAATGAAACTTAAAAGCTTTTGCATAGCAAAGGAAACCATAAACAAAACAAAAAGATAACCCACAGAATGGGAGAAAATATTTGCAAACGAAGTGACCAACAAGGGATTAATCTCCAAAATATACAAATAGCTCATGCAGCTCAATATCAAAAAAAAAAAAAAAAAACCAATCAACGCAATCAAGAAGTGGGCAGAAGGTCAAAATAGACATTTCTCCAAAGAAGACATACAGATGCCCAAAAACCACATGAAAAGATGCTCAACTTTGCTAATTATCAGAGAAATGCAAATCAAAACTACAATGAGGTATCACCTCACACCGGTCAGAATGGCCATCATCAAAGTCTACAGACAATAAATGCTGGTGAGGATGTGGAGAAAAGGGAACCCTCCTACACTGTTGGTGGGAATATAAACCGGTACAACCATTATGGAGGCTCCTTAAAAAACAAAAACTAGAATTACCATATGATCTAGCAATCCCACTCATGGGCATATATCCAGAGAAAACCATAATTCAAATAGAAACATGCACCCCAATGTTCACTGCAGCACTATTTACAGCAGCGAAGACATGGAGGCAGTCTAAATGTCCATCAACAGAAGAATGGATAAAGAAGATGTGGTACATATATATACAATGGAATATTAGCCACAAAAAAGAGTGAAATAATGCCGTTTGCAGCAACATAGGTGGACCTAGAGATTATTATACTAAGTGAAGTCAGAGAAATACAAATATCATATGATATCACTTATGTGGAATCTAAAAAATGATACAAATGAACTTATTTACAAAACAGAAACAGACTCACAGAGTTCAAAAACAAATTTATGGTTACCAAAGGGGAAAGGTCGGGGGAAGGATAAATCAGGAGATTGGGATTAATGTGTACACACTACTTTATATAAAATAATCAACAAGGACCTACTGTATAGCCCAGCTCAATATTCTGTAATAACCCATATGGGAAAAGAATCTGAAAATGAACTGAATCACTTTGCTGTATACCTGAAACTAACAAAACATTGTAAATCAACTATAAAATAAAAATTAAATTTAAAAAATATATAAGTAAATATTAAATGGTGACAACATACTATTTATGTTTCTCATTTAAAAATATAGTGACCTCTATATTCTAGAGATCACTTCATAATAAGCATATGGACATCTTCATTTCTTTTCTACATCTGAATAGTACTCCTTCATGTGGATGTATCATACTTTTCATTTGTCCAGTGTCCTATTGATGGACTTTTGGGGTTTTTCCAATGTTTTGCTGTTCAAGGTAGTCTTTGAACAAATATCCCTCTGCATAAGTCTTTTTCTTATTTATCGCTAGTACATCTTTAGCATAGAATCCTAGAAGCGGGAATTGCTGTCAATGAGCAAATATGCATTCATCATTTTTAGATATTGCCAAATTCCCCTCCATTAGCGTTGTATCATTTGCATTTCCAATGACAATGTATTAGAATGGTTGTTTTCTTTCGGTCTCCTCACAGAGTATGTTATCTTTTGGATTTGTGTCAGTCTCATAGTTGAGGTTTCTCAGCTTGGTTTGAGTTTGAATTTCTAAGTGTGGTTGTTTTTCATACAGTTAACAGCCAATTCTGTCATCTTGACACAGTCCTCTCCATTAATACCCAGGAAGCCCTATACGCAAACAATTCTAATTTTTTCCTATTTCTTGGGTTGTTACTTTTTAATCTTTTTTTTCTACCTCCATTTCTCCTGTTTATTTCCTAAATATTTCTCTTTCTCTGCATTGTGTTTTAGCATTTCTTTTAAAGTCCACTCCTTGGACTTAATAAACGTTCTGATTGCAACTATGAGCAGCCCAAAGCGCTCCCTCTGCTTCTGTCCCAATTATCAAACTGCGTAGTGAAGGCTGTGAATTGTGCCTCCCAGCCACCTTAAATACGACCCGTACATCACTCCTCAGCAACATACACCTCCTTGGGTGTCCTCCACCGCAATGAATGCCACTACAGATCTCCAGTTGCCCCAGTCTTAAACCTGGGTTTCTTCCTGCTGACTCCCTCTCTCACCTTCCTTGTATCAAATCAGTCACCAGTTTCTGTGGCTTTTACCTCATAAATGATTCTCAAATCCATCTACGTCTCTCCATTCCAAACTACTGACCTAAGCCACTGTCATTTCTTCCCTGGACTCCTGCACCTTCCTTCCAGGTGGCTTTTTCTAGTTTTTCTTGCTCCCAAACATGGTCAGAATTACTTGTGAAAGCACAAATAGGATGGTGCCATTTACTAGCTTAAAAACCATCAAAAACTCAAAAATAACTCCAAACCAAGAAACCCAAGTCCCAAGTCCTGTATTTCCATAGGTACAGATGTATGTGAGTAAGTACTGCAATGCTCTGGACACTCAACACTAAACTGATAGCAGAGGGGTACCTGGGATGGAAGGCAATGAAGGCGATGTCAGGGGCAGGCTTAGTATTGGTGAAGGAGGACTTGTTTTATCATTATTTGCATTGTTTGAATTTTTACAATTAGAGTGTTCTCCAGTATTACTTATATATGTTAAAATAGATAAAACGGACTGAGAAAGTGAGGCTTAACTAGCTCTGAGGCAGGTCGGGTTCACCAGAAGGTTGTACAAATTCCTAATGCCAGGTCTCCTGGAAGAGACTAAAGGTTCCCTACAACTACTCCCAAGAGACAAAAGTGTCCTCTTCCCCTATGTATTTCCTGGGAATGTAAATCAAGGTTTTCTTACCTTTGTGGTCCACAGTTTGACGGTCCAGTCGAACGACGACGTGACAAACAGGTGTGAAAAGTCGATTGGGCCCACTGCCATGTGGCAGTTAATTCCTGTCACTGGCCCTTGGTGGCCTTCGAAGACTTCCCCAATACCTGCTTTGCTGCACAAAGACCACACAAGAGCAGAGTTTCAGTGACCTTCGCAAAGCACTGATTACTTTACAAAAACCAGGCTTGTTTCTGCGTGATTACTTCTCCATGATTTAGCACAGCCATAAACCGTCAGACATGAAACCACTTTCAGTTACCCTGAGAGAAATAAATGCTAAACTACTCTTAGTGACTAAAAAGACAATATGGGGTGATACCATCTTTTTAATCTTCAGAAGTTAATATCAAATTTTTATCATTTAATCCTTCTTCAGGAGTGCCTCAAAGCCCATCACTGTGGTTGCAGCTGCTTTGATGCAAAACACATACAGCTGGTCCTCTATAACCGCAGACGCGGAGCCCGCGATATGGAAGTCTGACTGTATTGTGCCGTTTTATAGAAGGGACTTGAGCATCCTCGGATTTTGGTACCTGCAAGGGCTTCTGGAACCAATTCCTCGTGGATTCGGATACCAGGGGACGACTGTACACTCAGATCTCAAAGCTTTCATATTTATAATAAGATGATTCTACTCTCGTGGTGACTTTGACACAACTCCCATTTTAACTCCTTTCAGGGAGCCTATTGGCTATAAAACTCCATATATCCTTGAATACATGCATTTACCCTTTTGAGAAAAAGTTCTTAAACTAAGCTGACATACCTGAAAATGTAAAACTTTGTGGAAACCCTTGTCACCACAAAATAATAGGCAAAATAACTTAAATGTCATATGGAGAAAATGTTTTCACTGAAAGCAGAAGAGTAATTTACAAATCCGCTAAATGTAAATTTCGTAAGGGCTGGTGCCTTGTTTAGCATGCAGTAAGTGCTCAATAAACATTTGTTGAACAAAACAGCAAAGAGGCAAACTTACGCCTTTTTCCCCAACAGGAGCACATTTGAGAAATGGCGATACAGTTTGAAAGTTATCCACAGACATATGTCGTTTATTTAACTAAGCTGGGATTGTTCCCAGCCCCTATTATCCCACAATAGTCTGCACACAATCACACCCAATTAGAAAATATACCAAAATGCTGTATTTTAAAAATTCACGTGCACAAGGTTATAAATATGACAAATACAGAGGGATTGTGGAATCCATATATTATGTCACAAAGAGTGAGAATGCATTAAGTTATTAAAGAATGTAGGCTTCTGGAGCACCAGTAAACGTCAGTGTGCTAAGGAAAATTTGAAATCATGAGCCAAGTGCTGCAGCATGTGTTCCATGTAACAGGCACTCAAAAATTATGCCTGGTCAAACTGCTAACAGCAGTTCCACACGTGATCATTTACATTTGTCCTAGAGAACATGAGGAACTGATCTTTGAAGTGGCCCCTGGTGAGACTCCATTTGCTCTTAACAGCATCCTGAAAGGGTTTATAGGGTGCAAAATAAAGAACTTATTTAATTTATGGAAGTGGATTTGCACCTTTTCCATGTTAGGTGAAACACAGAAATTTCGCACCTCTCCCCTGTAGCCCTATGTGACCCACTTAAGATCACTATGAAGCCCAATGCCTACGACTTTACAACTCTATTGAGATCTGTATTTTATATTTCAGATAGATGGACCAATGTAAAAAGCAAAATCAAGCTCACTGTAAAATGATTTGTGGTTTGTACCTTAGGTACCCTTCCTTTGAACCACAGTGCATCTTCTGATTGTGTTCGAAAAGGACAATAGCCACAGAACAAAAATATTCACCATGTAAATGGTTATTCACATTAGAGAAAATTTTTTAAAATCTGAAAGTTATCAATGAACATGTTCTATAGCCCTCACAGATAATTAAAGCCTTGGGTTAAGTCAACTGAACCTGTGCCCTGTCGATTCTAAAAAGTATGTAGATAAACCTGTGAGTCTGTCTGGCCCACTGTTGCTCTCTGTGCCTCTCTCATGCCACTTACGACATTCTACCCGTCTTGCAGATGTTTGTGTGCTTACCTTTCCCACCATCATCAGTTTCTTGAAGATAGGAACAGGTTTAAATGATGCCTGCATGCCTGGCAACATCTAGCAATGCACTTTGCTGAGAGCAGTTGTGCAGTGAACGTTTCCATGAATGAACAACTCTATCAGATCTTTCTATGCTTTCATAAAACTGATGTGTGGTTTTAGCCAATACTTATGAAGTAGGACTGTTGGGCATGGAATTATGAGGCACATCTTCCTAGTCATCTTTTACTCATGTGAGCAGGGAAAATACTGCTTGTTTCTGTGGAGAGCACAGTAGGAACTTCACAGCCTGTACTGTGTGAATGGAAAAATCATATAGCTGAGCCACGGATGCCTGTTATTTCTACAAATCACAAATACACTGGAGTATGAACCTGGAACAATTTCTGGTTCCTCGTTCAATCTAAATAGCCTGTGGTGAATGCAAGAGATGAAAAATCAATTGAATTAGAACTACTAAAGTGAAAGAGAAATAACACACCAAGGTGAACACAGTGAACCTTTCAAAAGCTGTGAGTCCATTCATTAAGTCTTGCATGTAATTTTATAACCCAGTCTAAATTATCGAGTTCCACTTTTTCCTGAGATTTTTCCAGGAGCATCTGCCAATCTCTCAACCAAGACAGGATTCTTATCACCTGGAATCTTCATTCTGCCTTATGTATCTCATACTATTTCAGCCTCTGATTGAGAGGAAGGGCCCTAAGGCACTTCTCTATATTATGTGGTTGTTGTCATTCTTTATTCCCCATATACATTTTTAACTCCTCACTTACTATGTGCCACACACCAGGCAGGAAACCAATGACGAAATGGAAATAGTTTAGTAAGAGAAAAATGGCAGATGACTGAATAGTTGAAATAAAATGGGATGAATGCTAATGTAGAAGTGATACGAAAATATATAAAACAACAAACCTATCTGACAGCTTGTAATCCTATCGCATTTATTCCACTTTAATTTTCTCCATAGTACTTATCCTCTTACACCACATATTCACCTGTTTATTATTTTACTGTCATTCACCCTCAACCAGAATATGAACTCCAGGTCTGTTTTGTTCCCTACTGCATCCTTATGACATGGTGGTGCCTGGCACATGGTAGGTTCTTAGGAAATATTCCTTGAAAGAATGAATGAATAAAGGGAATGAAAATGCTACGGAAACATAAAGAGCGAAATGATTTTCTTTGTCCAAGAGAGTCAAGAGAGGCTTCAGCGTGGAAAGACCTTTGTTCTGGCTCTTGAAGGGTGAGAAGGAATTAACCAGGCCAAGATGGGAGAAATACCAGACCCAGCGGGAGAAACCGAATGTACAAACTCACAGAGGTGTGGTGGGATCAGCCATATTGGGGGATGGGTGCGTGGCTGGAGCCTGAAGGCTGAGGCTGGGAAGGGGCAGGTAGTCAAGGGTAATCAAGAATCTTCTATGATATGCTAAGAAGCTTGGACTTTTTTCCTTCAGGCAATGTGAACCATCAAAGGCTTACAAATGGCATCCTTAGAGCAGAAGGATGCTATAAAATCGTGAAGACATGAGGCTGTGATTTGCATTTCTTCAGAAATGCCTTTCTCATAACGCAAGGTGGTTATAATCCAGAAAGCGATAACAGACTTTTGGAAATGAAGAACACGTCATTGGTAAGAAAACAGAAACTCACCTTCCATGACGACAGGCCGTGTAGACTGTACCCTCCTCGCTGCCAACCACGAAGTTATTGACGTCTCCCGTTGGGAAAGCCATTCCGGTAACAGCCACAGGCTTGGACTTATTGTACACCAGCTCCATGCTCTCCTACCAAAACATGGCGTGGTTACATCCCCTCTGTCAACTCCTTGCCATGCCAAAGATAGCACGGAAAAATCATTTGACTAAATCGCCTGTTTGCTTTTCACACAGCGTTACAAAAGACCCCGGCTGTGCCAGAAACCACGCTTTACTGCCCCTGACATTCATGCTTCTGTGTATCTCTGGTTTCAGGCCGGCTGTATTTCATCAGTGTGTGTGCTGCTTCTGAAGTCAGGCAGAGATGACAGGTGAGAATTTTGAAACTAATGGTGCAGAAACTAAAAATAATACTGTAATGGTTACACTTGTCAGCCCCAGGCTTTAATACAACACACAATACCCTTATATTTACAAACATCTTCAACATCAATTGTTCGCGAGAATACACTTGTATTAATATCAGATGTACTAAGCATGTTTGTCAAAGCAGGAGTGTGTGTCCTCCATGGACTGAAACCAGAAAGTTGTCACTCAGGTCATAAAAACCAGATTTCAACAGGGACTAGATTTCATGAAGGGCAGACATTGGGTGTGTAGGCTCTAAGTCCGCAAAAGACAATGTTTAAATAAGTCTTTAAAATGGTAAATGAGAGTCTTTATTTTATCTAAAATGATTTTCAAAATTGGGAATTCAAGTGTATTTTAAAAGACATTCTGCTGAATTAAGTTTAACGACAGTGAAGAACAGTTAAGTATAACTAACATCCTTGAGTATTTCTGGCTATTTACATCAAACAGCCTGCTTTGTGCACCTAAAGTAACTTTAAAACAACATTCTAGGGGATCATGTCATTCTGTTTGGAAGTTTAGTCTTTTTTTATGCAAACAAATAAACCTAGTCATCGCAGCTAAGGAGTCCATAAATCGGAAGCACATGCTAACAGTCTGGGAAGTGCAGACCTCGTGGTCATGTGACATGCCTGCAGTTTGTGAGATCCAGACGCAGCGAGTGCTTTAGTGAGGGGATGCTGTGACAGTGTAATACAGAAACCTAGACCAACCGGGGGTCTGCTCCATGGCTAAAATTAGCAGAGGGAAGGTACGGTCTCTTGGTCACCCACTTGGGACAGAGAGGGAATAGGGCAACTGTTGTCTGTTCCCATGTCTGCCTGACATCCACAGCCATGCCACGAAATGCTCCATCTCTGTACAGAGACAGGCGTCTGCGGGCATGCCAAAACTAATAAAAATGGTCATGTAGCCCCCGTACGACTGGCTTTAACCTAAACAAACACACATTTAATCAGCAAAATGGGCAATTAAAAATTCCTAATTAGAGGGTTCACTCATATCTGTTTGCTTTTAAAAGAAAACAACATATTGCTGAGAAATTTAAGACAAAGCTATAAAATACCCACACACAACTCCCAACTTGTATAAATGTTAAAGATCAGCAAAAATAGAGGAACTTACATTGTAAGGAACTTATTAGCTCTCCCCCCACACTAAAATTATAAAAAGAACTTCTTTAGTCTTAGTATTCTCTTCATCTGTATTTTGTGGAAACTTATAGCGAGGTTCCTTTCAGTTTCCACATTTCCTTATGTATCCTGAAACTTCTAATGTCTTCTAAAATTGTGACAGAGACATTCCAGCATTGTTATTCCAGGAAAGGGAATAGGAATGTTAAAATTGAGAAGTATATCCTAGATATCTTTTACAATTTTCTTGATGTTTCCTCACATTGTCAAAGGCTATAACAGGAAATTCTTCTCTGTTTTTAGCTGGAGGACAGTGAAGTACTTTTCTCCCCAAGAAATGTGGAAAGAGTATGGATATGTGTGTATTTATCTGTGGATATAAGTGGTGCCTTCCGTCTGAGTGTACATACATATATTCTGAAAGTTGCACTTAGATGCCTCCCCCCAATGGTCTCTTGCACTTCTGCTCCTTTGTTTAGCTCTCATTACTGTAATCAGGAGCAGTTTGGAAACCTTGGAACTTTTTCATTTTCAACTTCTTGTTTTTTTGAGCAAGGAATGGCAGAAGCCACCCTAAGAAACATTCCAGAGGAGAAAACAGATGGTTGGACAAATTCTTCAAACACACAAGGCAGTTGTCTAGGCTACAGATACAAGCGAGGGCTTGGATTTCTGTTTTGCTGGGATACCTTTTCTCCAAGGCAAGGACCCATCAGGGATCGCTCCGCTGAGTTCCAACCCCGTTTATATTTCTTTAACAATGCTGTAGGGTAAGTACGATTCCTACCACAGCCAACTTCCATAATTACTATGCTTTAAAATGGATTATTTCATTTTCACTTGAAACTGACCTAAGGATTAACGTATTACAATAATTACATGATTTGCGGTAAAGGAAATGGGTTTGGCTTCAAGAGGAGGCTGCCGAAAACAGGCACCACTCTTTCAAGTGCACACATTGATTTTAGGTCCTATAGGATGTGAGAGTTTGCCTTTTAGGAACTCTGTTCCATTAGGCAGGTTATCTCTTTTAACCAAGATGCTCTTATGTGGAGGGGAAAACAAACCCACCTGTGGAGTGGAGAGCATGTCCAGGCTCCAGGAACACATTTTACCATCGGTAGAGACAGTGATGAGGTTATGAGCATTCTGGGTCCCAACAACATTTACACAGTACACGGGATGCTGCAGAAACATAAACGTGGAGGATCAAACCCTGATCCAAGAGGAAATGCTTACATCTGAGTGTCAAACACATTACTCTAAAACAAGGATTAAGGAGTGACATAATCCCACAATAATACAAGCCTCAGGTCATTTGCCACTTTTGATTTGAACCTGATTTCTTTTTAAAAGCTCTGGCAGCAACATGTCG
This sequence comes from Grampus griseus, assembly GCF_964374135.1. Taxonomy (NCBI): domain Eukaryota; kingdom Metazoa; phylum Chordata; class Mammalia; order Artiodactyla; family Delphinidae; genus Grampus; species Grampus griseus. The sequence goes on along the minus strand of NC_139003.1, from coordinate 58,903,865 downwards.
TAGTGGAAATACTCAGAAAGCTTCACCTTGCTCGGTCAGATGCAGTACAATGGAGCTGAGGCAAACGGGAGCAAATGAGGATTGATGGGACAGAAGGTGCACAGGGAGGTGAATGTGTATTACCTGAATGAGGCTCCACCACATGGTCTGGCTTCTAACCTCACCATGAGTGACGGAAAAAGACAGTCTTCAAAAGGGTAGAACAACTGCCTTTTGGAAGGAGTGTTAACTAACTCTGGAGTTGAGTGCGTCATAGCCACAGTGCCAGACATTTGTTAACATGCTTTATAAAAAGTGGTTAATATTCATCAGCCTCTTTGATTTGAGGGAGAGATACTGGTGGTGGAAATTATTGGCACAAGGAACCTAGTAAGATTACATTAGGTTTCTTTATGTTGCTGTAAAACCTAGGATAATGATAGATTTCTCAAAATATTGTTTAGGGTCGTACGGAGGCTTAGATTTGGCCAGGGCCTTGAGAAAGGTCACTTAAACATCCCAGGAATCATAAGCAAGATGCTCTAACCTTTTGTCATAATGCAAGAAGGTTATGCTACTCTGTAGAATCCTCAATGGTAGGCTAAAATCATTTGCAGCTGCACATTAAATACTAAATGCAAGGTTAGCAGAAGCACAACGTAGCAGTAATTTGGGTTAGATTTCAAGCAGCTTAGCCATCAGTGGCCAAACCACAACTTAGTCGATGCTTCTCTGTGCAAATAGCTGACAGTCTGAGTCTCTCTCTTGATGAGTTACTGTCCATAATACCTAGCCACAACAACAATGAAACAATCTCTAATATTGCAAAGTTGATATTATATAAAGGATGGTTCCCAAACTATTATTATCATATAAACTCCTGGTCAGAAGGAACTGTAATAACCATAAGTATAGCTGTTCATCTGCCTCTCCCAAGAGGTGGTCCAAACTCTGCTTAAACACTTTTCTTAGCCAGTTTTAGCACTAATTCTTGGGCAGTTCCTCCTTCTACCAATGGGGATGAAGAAAGCTCAAGGAAATACTTTCAGTGAAGTGCCCTCTGACATCATATACATCAAGTCAAATGATACGTATGCATTGTTCTTACATTACCCCTCCTCCCCCCAAGTCTTGTCTTGCTCTGACTAATCATCACCAATTCCTTCAAATGCGCTGAGGACCTGGTGTTCAATACCTTCCCCAACCTGGACACTCTCTTTTGAATACGCTATATTTTGTCCGAGTTCCCCTTCCAGTGAAGTTCTGAGAATGAAACATAACCGTCTACGTACATTCTGACTAACTGAATACAGAAATACAGGGAGCATTGAATTGTCGCTTCTCACGTGATAAAAAAAAAACGCCTGTATTAATGCATCTTAAGATTTACACTTGTTTTGGCAACTGCATCACCTCTTTTACCCATGCTGATGGAGAGTCAACCAAGTCCCTATGTCTTTTTCACACCACGTTCCTGCAGAAACCTGGACAGTGGTAAGTACGGCAGAGATCTGGAACGAAATATTCTTCTGATCAGGTCTCTAAATACCAAAAGGACTGACTGGTTGGGGGGCTGTGGACAATGCTTTTTCCCAAGTCTCTGGTGTATGTGGAACGTACAGCAGAGTACAAACTCAAGGGTGAGTCACATGGCGTTCTAAGCTCTGCACGCAAATAAACTGGAAGAATGGATGAGACACATTGTCGCCTGAAAATGGCAGACTCAGTAAACTGAAGAATGAGAAAGCAAGGTCCAAACATTGTTATGAGCCCCAAGTCTGCCTAGTGTTTTTTAGCGAGAGTCCAACAGGGTTTCTTCTGTTAACCACAGAGCATCAACACAAATCTCCAAAACCCTAATGGATCGGGACTCCTAAGGGTGGGTGTAGTAGGGAAAGAAGGCATCTAGAAGGATGTAGAGAGCAAATGCCCTGAGAAGGAATGTGTGTGGTAGCCCCTCCCTGGCTTTAATCAGTACTACTGGCCTGTGCTTTCAGGAGCAATAAAACTCAGTTTAAAAGAAAAGAGAGATGTAAAGAAACCAGAACAGAAGCAGACACGTGGGCATGCCTACTTATACACACACACAAACACACATCACTCTGCTTAATGGAAAGAAAAAAGCAACGGTACCGCTCATTTTTCCAGTATAGAAGCCAGATTGTTTTTATTTATTTTAGGAATAAACTTACTGTGTGCCAGAAGGTTTTTGCTTTAATTAGGATTTCCTGTTGTCCCAAATGCATATGTGTGGTGGGTGTGAAAGGAAATTAGTGAGTAATCTGTGGTGGGACTCTCTTTCCTTAACCACTTTTGATCCTGGTACCAGTGAGCCAGGCATGAGTGGAAGTTGAAAGACAAGTCAAAAAATTAACTGTGCTCTTTGAGCTGTGGATTCAACGAAACACAGCAAAAGAGAAAAAACCTGTTATTTTATTTTCTAACAGAAATAATGTCACTCTGTTTGATAATAACAGTATTTTCGTTGTGAAGATCACATCCTAAGTTGCTTGGAAAAGAGATGAATACTTTGGAAGAGCCCCTGCAGCATTTGGATTCTCCCCAAAAGCTTCGTGCTAAACGTTCTGATACCTGGATTTATAACTTTTTGAAATTTCAGGAGGTATGCTTACAAACGCACCAGATATACACACAGGGCCAAGAAATGGCTTCATGCTCCTTGAGCAAACACCTGCATCAAGCCCGTCTCCTCTTGGGTCACAATTTTCTGTTATTAGTTTGGAGAAATGGGGTAGGCAAGAGCAATTTTCCCAGATTCCCAAGAACTAGTTTCACCTGCATGTGTGTTAGGCCCAAGTCAATCAGAATTAAGGCTGACGTGGTATTTGTCATTTCCCATCGTCGATCTTACAAGAGTGGAAGAATTTTCCTCTTCATGGTCTCGGCTAAAGCAGCTAGCAGTTCTTTTTCAAAGCTAGATGGTGTTGAGGCCAGCAGATGAAACAAATGAGGCAACCACACTAAGGAAATTGAAACAATAGCAGAGCTGTATCCTTGGGCATAATTTGGGCATTTCAGAGAAAGGACATCAATTCCCCTGAATGTCAGGGTAGCAGAGATTGATGGAGACATGCCTGTCTTCTTATTCCTCCTAACAATTGCTAAACACACCTGTCATTCTCTTAAAGGAAATGACAGACTAGTTGTCTTACGAACACTATACTGAAACTCTTCTGCTAAATTATGGGTAATGGTTTTGAGATGTTGACTTTTAACCCTAGGGATTATACTGTCACTGTAGACTTTATCGTTGAGACTTACACCATGCATTCCAGAATTTAAAGTCACAGCACTCCCTCAAATCACCAGTGGAAAAGGCCTATTGGCAAAAGTCCCATATGCCATCCCTAGACGGAAAGTGCTTACTCTTTATGGTCTATTTGAAAATGAGTTTCCACCCTATAATGTAAACGTGAAGAGTTTCTTTGGGAAAACAATTTCACAGATGCTTCTTCCAAGGTTTCTTCCTGTGGCATTTTTTAGTTTTAAGCTATCCTCCCTGTAGCTTTATGGGACATCCAAAGAGATCCTTTCTATGTGTTAAAACTTGTAGACCGTTAAGAGTCCTCTAAACCCAGTGCTTCCTTCATCTACTTTCCACTCGGCTTTCCTTTAGTCAGTCAGAAAGCAATCACTGTAAGTTAGATACTTCGAAGTTGGAGTTGCTAACAACAGCCGTACTTCTGTCACTTATCCCCTCTTTCAGGGCTTGGATGGCTGACCGGGATGTGACAAAAGCTTGACTTACTGTGTGTGCAGCAGCCGACAAGGGTGTCCGCTGGACTGGCGTCCTCCGATGACTGCGATTATCCCACAGGACAATCTGGCCCGAGTAAGTCCCACCAACTACCAAATTGGGATGGAAACGAGCAAAGCAGACTGACATCACGGAGGACTGTGGGAGGGAAGAGGAGAAAGGTATTGTGTGAAATGGTCAGAGGAGGCTTGTTTCTTCCTGAAGAAAAAACTGCTCATCCCATAAACTCAGCACATCCTGGAAAACACAAAGCAAATGTTAAGTGCAGAGCGTGTAGGACATTTTGTACACAGACACAGAACTTCCCTGGAGAGGTTAGCCGATGTTTACTCCTTGAAACTTGAAATCTGAAATCTCGGCCACGTCATCAAATAGGCATAAACCCTATCTTACGTACATCATGTTCTGTGGTCTGTAAAGCTTGGGTTTGTGGATATTTCCCATTTATCAATAAAATCACATCAGAATTAATATTAATTCTCCGTTAGTCTTTACAAAACAATTCTTTATTTGAGGGCATGTCTGCATCCGTGTACAGTGTTGGCAAGGCTCTGAGGACTCTGAGACTGGGTACTTTTTTTTTCTTTTTGGCTTAATGTAGACTTCTAGGAAGGGTACTGATCTCAGACTGATCCAACTGGTTCCGCCCCAAATTCCCTCGCCTCCCATGGGCATTCTCCTGACCTTTATCCTGCCCACTTCAGACAATTCTTAATGTTATTCTTTGCCTATTTTAACAGTCAGAATGGATTTCAGTCCAACTCTGCCATGGCCTGTCATAGCATCATGAATGTGGTTTCCAAAATTCCACAGAGGACTATCGGGCACTACGTTTTATAGGAAATTACTTAGCTGAGCAGGAGCCATGATACATTTAAAATCAGACAAGCTGGCTGTTCCACATTTGCTAAGAAGTCCACTGTGACTCCTGTTGTGCTTTACATGGTTGCATTTATACACAAAAGTAATTGTTTTTAATAAACACATTTCACCCTTTCAGTTAAATTCAATGAGTGATCTTATGTGTAAGGAAGGCATTGTACCAGGCATGATGAGAATACAAAGGTAGTCACTGCCCTCGACAAACCTGTGCCCTAGGAAAGAAAACTAAAAAGCATGCGTTCGATGAACATGCTGCCGCTCGTCCCTACATGCTAGTCCATACCTTTGTATGGAATAAAAAAAGGTGGTCACGTGGGCGTGCGCCTTGGCAAGTGGGGAGGAAGGTAGATTTTTGTCCTCACTTGTCCCTTGGGTTTGAGATGCTTATGCAGGTCACAACTTGCACACACAAGCAGCAGCCCTGAAGGTGATATGGGCCATGACTAGGTCACAGGAGCGTGTGTGTGTGTGGCGTGGAGAGGGGTGGTGAGAAAGGTTTGGTTTAGCTAGGAGAGGGGAAAAAAGAGGGGAGCGGAAAGGGTGGGATGGTTAGAAAGACCTCATGAAAGGGAATGCATCACCCTTGGTGTAAATGTGGAATGTTCAGCAAGCGGAGAGGAAGAGAAACAGTGATCCCTGAGAGATGGGATAATGGGAAGACAAGACTGGAGGCTCCAAAGCAGAGGCTGCTGAACAGCCACAGTCTGGTTTGGCTGGAAGAAGCTTGCATGGAAGAAGCAGGGAGTAGGAAATGTGACTGAAGGGTTCACCTGGGCCAGACAAGAGTGGACCTTGAACGGCAGGCACTGTGTGGACTGTTTTCTGTGGGCAATAGTGAGAAACCACTGCTTTCTGAGCAGAGAGAGAGACAGAGAGAGAGAGACAGAGACAGAGAGAGGATCAACGGTTTAACTGTTAAGCCAGTAAAGCGAAGAAGTCATTGAAAAAGAAACGATAACCTCTTTGTGACTGGGAAGCTAACTGTCCGTTAAAAAAAAAAAAAAAAAGTCAGATCTACTATCAGCCTAAGGCTAGCTCCTACTCAGAGTCTCAGATTCTCTGAAGTACAATAAAGAATGTAGACTATTTTTCAATGTCATGTTTTCCTAGTTTGAATGATTCTCAATTCCAATTCCTTGAGCACGATTCAATGGGGAGCATGCTTGTGCCCCAATCTGGTTTTCATAAAGTTCAAGAATAACTCTCAATAATGGTACTGAATTAAAGAAAAAGAAAATAATGCTGGTCAGCTTCTTGTTTTTACACATCTCACAGAAACGATTCTGAGCTTTCAATTGATGAAATTCTTTTTCTGCTTGAGCTATGTTGGAGACATTTTCTTTGAAACTTCAGAAAGACTTAAAATTATCCAGGTGGTATCAACAATTGAATTTACCAAAGCTCTCCAATGGATATAGATAACAGAATGTCATTAAATTTGAAAAATCCAGAATTAAACTACTTAATTGCTTTTGTGTTTCACTTAAATCTCAGCAAATACTGCTCCAAACCTTACACAGTTTGTTAAGAGACTAAACTACAGAAAAACAGTGGAGGTATTTCTACAAAACAGAAATACATAGTTGGTGATCAACCAGAATCCAACACCACAAGGTGAGAACTTAATTCCCACTTTTTCATTCATTATGTGTCCACTTTGCATTCATTCATTGAACACACAGTGCTAAGTACTAACTAAATCATTTCAAAAAACGTTAAATGTCAGAAAAGCACCCCCATCTCGAATTCAGAATTCTCTTTACATTTGATAAAAAGTCAAATTATTATGAAACAGAAACAGACTCATAGACACAGAAAACAAATTTATGGTTACCAAAGGGGAAAAGGGTGGGGGAGGGATAAGTTAGGAGTTTGGGATTAGCAGATACAAACTACTATATATAATATAGATAAGAAACAAGGTCCTACTGTATAGAACAGGAAACTATATTCAATATCCTGTAATAAAACATAATGGAAAGAATATGAAAAAGAATATATATATGTATAACTGAATCACTTGCTGTACACCAGAAACAAACAACGTTGTAAATCAATTATACTTTAATTAAAAAAAGTCAAATTGGTGCTAAAAAAAAAGAGTAACACCACTTTGGAGCATCAGAGTTCTGCCATTAGAGTCTACTTTGTTTTGCTGAAAACCAATCTTTACGATACCCTCCATGAGGAAAAAAGAGTAGAAATACTTATTTTATATCTGGAAGATTAGAAATGATGGAGAATTTGTGATTCATCAATTGCACTTATTTTTTTAAGCTCAGTATGTTAATTATAGTAAATATTCTGTGTATTATAGACTATGTATAAATGTTAAAAATAGATCTCTAGGGTATGCCACATTTGACATAGTATTATTCATATGGAAACTCTAAGGCAGTATGATCACAATTATCTACATGTAAAGTTTAGAATTTAGTCATTTCTTGAGATGTTTCAAAGTACCCTGATGTTTGATTTAATGGTAGCAAACACTTGGTTGATTGACTGAATTTTTAATTTTTCAGCCAAATGTTTAGGTTACTTTAGACACATGGGAACAGTCCCCCAACTACAGTCCTGACAGAGACAGCTCCTCTTCTAATTTGGAAAGTCTGCATCAAACAGCGACTAGTAAAGTGTCTTAGAAAAATCCCTGCAACCTTGCACTGTTCATACAGCTACTGATCTAGTTGTTGTTGCCAATTGTCATGGAATTTATTGACTGTCAGCATAAAGAGCAAAGGATGATATCATCCTGTCAGTTATATCTATTGGGTAAAGAGTAAAAAAGCATTCCAGAAAAAGTGACTGACACTACTAAAACATGTGGCTTTCTGTTGTTCTCATATTTAACAGTTGTTGTTCTATGCTGTTCTCATATTAACATTTTCTGAAGACATATTCTATGAAAAAAATTAATAATACTAATGCTATCTTAAAAATTTCATCACTCTCCTGGGCATTTAAAATTTTGTATTCACTCAGTTATTCAGTGTCATAATAAAGCATTACATGATTAATACAATTTAGACAAACAAATTGGAAACAAGAAGCTTCCCTACCCTTGTTATTCTTGGCTCTGTAAGAATACATATCTATATAGTTTGTAGTTTTAACTTTTTACCTATTTTATTTTTTTCTTTAAAATATTAGAGCCTTGAGGGCTTCCCTGGTGGCACAGTGGTTGAGAGTCCTCCTGCCGATGCAGGGGACACGGGTTCGTGCCCCGGTCTGGGAGGATCCCACATGCTGCGGAGCGGCTGGGCCCGTGAGCCATGGCCGCTGAGCCTGCGCGTCCGGAGCCTGTGCTCCGCAATGGGAGAGGCCACAACAGTGAGCGGCCCGCGTACCGCAAAAAAAAAAAAAAAAAAAAAAAATTAGAGCCTTGAAATTATTTTGGAAAATAACATATGGCCTTTAAACATTCAAATCAAGTTGTTTACATAAGTGGAAAAATAATGATAAAGATGATGAGAATTTTGGGACAATGCTGACTGTTTAATCAAAGTAAGTTTTCCCGAGACTACAGTCGAACTGTTTTAACACAGCTAGTGATTTCATTTACGTGGCCATGTTGATGGTCAAATCAGGCCCCAGAAATATGATAAGCTCCTATTAAAAGCTTCGTGTAAAAGTGGTGAGCTTGACCGTCTATATTCCAATACAAGTAACACAGAGACATTATTACATGAGGAACCACTATTTCCAATAGGACGAGCATGCCATTTTGATTATTTTACATACTATAGTCCCCCCAAACCAGGACAAGCAAGGTGGTGAGACTATGTCTGGAGGATCAGGCTATCTCTATTGACAGTTTCTGGTGTCCTCCGCAGACGTGGGCACCCAGAGGCTCCTGAGGAAACTGTTTATTTTCTAATCTTGTACAGACTGCCTGGTGCAAAGGCAGCCCTCCTCCTTAACCATATTGCCACATGGCCATTTGCACACGAGCTGACCCACTAGAACAGGGTTCCACGCTCTCGTCATCTATTTCGAGACCAGGCAGTTAATTTCACCCCACTCACTAAGGGAATTCCACAGAGACGAGCCGGGCGGAGGCTCCATTCTCCACGTCTCCCTCCTCGCACTGCACACCAACTGCATTCAGCCTCTTTAAGTGGCTGTGGGGCTGTTTTCTATTTTATAGAGTTAATCCAGGCCAGCTTAAGGATGGTACTCTCCCTTAACCACAGACCCAGATGCCCAGGGCAAACAGCCTTTGGTCACTGCTGGTTGGGCAGCTGGTGCCGTAGGTTCACATTTGATCTGGTCGCCCGGGTCCTTTTGTGTGTAGCACTCTGCCCGCTCCCCAGCCATCATGCCTGGGCAGGAGGGATAGGGGCCCTGCATTCAAAAGCATCTCTTATTTCAAGTACCATCTCTTCTGGGGAGAAGTTAATCCTTGAGAGGGAATGGCCATATTGTTGCCATATGCTGTTTAATGGTGGCTGACATTTTATTTGCCTAAAAGCTAATGCTTAGCTGTCAGAGGGTTGTGAGGCAGACAGATCAGATGCTTCTGGCTACTAGTGAGCTAGTATATATTTCTGCAAGTACCTAAGAAACCCTCAAAGATATTTCTTATGTTAATGGAAACAAATGTAATTGGAGAACACTGCTGTCAAAACACCTCTTACAGGCAATCAGGCAGCACCAGGCATCTGACAATGTAGAAGGTTGTGAAGGTGGAAAAACCAAGACATGAGTCATGAGTTGGGCATTTAACTTTAATTGAGATGAAGGGAAAGGGTCTTTCCTCTTTCAGAGCTCTCTTTTCCTATGCCTAAGTCTCTATCCTAGGGTACACACGTCACTCTTCTAAACTCTACGAGTTACCATCTATGAAAGTTACCACCCCATTAGTAATGGGGTGTGCAGGAGCAAAAGCTGAATTAGCTTGTTGCTACTGCTTGACTCAGTTTGTATTTTAAAAAAATTAATGTAAAGCAGCTGATTCTAAAATCTGATTTCTGGGAGATTAGAAACCACTCATTCCAATGACCTTTCTTCAAATCCCTTGGAATTTTCGTGCATCTCAGTATTGTGCGTCCCTAGACCTGGGCTGTGTGCTGAGTACACAAAAGTTAGTGCGCAAACCACGATGAGGTGCCACTTCACACCCTCTAAGATAGCTATAATTTTTAAATGTTTACATGTCAATTATACCTCAGGAAAGCTAAGGGAAGAAACAAACAAAAAAGGAATATCATAATTGTTGGTGAGGCTACGGAGACATTGGAACACTCATACAGTGCTGGTAGGAATGTAAAATGAGGCAGCCACTCTGGAAAACAGTCTGGCAGTTCCTGAAACCATTAAACATAGAGTTAACATCTGACCCGGCAATTCCACTCCTAGGTATGTACCCAAGATAACTGAAAACATGTAACTACTCGAATTGTACATAAATGTTCATAGCAGCATTGTTGATAATAGCCAAAAAGTGAAAACAACCCAAATGTCCATCAACTGAGGAATAAACAAAATGTGGTGAAACCATACAATGCAATATTATTCAATAAAAAGGAAGGAACTACTGATGCGTGTTATAACATGGATGAACCTTGAAAGGATGCTAAGAAGTCACAGAAGGTCACATATTGTATGATTCTATTTATATGAAATGTCCAGAAGAGACAAATCCACAGAGGCAGAAGGAAGATTAGTGGTTGCTCAGGAATGGGGGTTGGGGGAGAATGGGGAATGACTACTAATGGGTCTGGGTCAACTTCTTGGGGTGATAAAAATGTTCTGAAGTTAGACAGTGGTGATGGTTACACAACTCTGAATACACGCAAAAAAACTGAATTGTACACTTAAAAATAGTGAATTTTATGATGTGTGAATTATATCTCGATTTTTTTAATAAAAATTTTTTAATTAAAAACTTTTAAAATTTAAAAATATATATACATTGCTTATATGTGGAATCTAAAATATGGCATGAACGGGACCTTCCCTGGTGGCACACTGGTTAAGAATCCGCCTACCAATGCAGGGGACACGGGTTCAGGCCCTGGTCCGGGAAGATCCCACATGCCGCAGAGCAACTAAGCCCATGCACCACAACTACTGAGCCTGCACTCTAGAGCCCGTGAGCCACAACTACTGAAGCCCACGCGCCTAGAGCCCATACTCTTCAACAAGAGAAGCCACCGTGATGAGAAGCCCACGCATCACAACGAAGAGAGTAGCCCCCATTCGCCACAACTAGAGAAAGTCTGTGCGCAGCAAAGAACACCCAACACAGCCAAAAATAAATGAATAATTTATAAAAAATAAAATACGGCACAAATGAACCTATCTACAAAACAGAAACAGACTCACAGACATAGAGATCAGACTTGTGGTTGCCAAGGGGGAGGGGGCAGGGAGAGGGGTAGACTGGGAATTTGGGATTGGTAGATACAAACTATTACATTTAGAATGGATAAACAAGGTCCTGCTGTATAGCACAGGGAATTATATCCAATCTCCTGGGATAAACCATAATGGAAAAGAACATTAAAAAAAGAATGTACATATGTGTGTAAAACTGAGTCACTTTGCTGTACAGCAGAGATTGCCACAACACTGTCAATCAACTATCCTTCAAATAAAGAAAGAAAATAAAAATAAAATTAAAAAGAATAAAAATTCAATCCATAATTAAAACACTTCCAACAACAACAGAAAAGTCGGTGTGCTGACATGGTCTTTATCTCATGAAACTTAACAACCTTATTTCTTATCTTCAGGACAACTGTCTGGACTACTTTGACCACTCTTTCCTGAAATAATTATTCTCTTTACTTCCCCCGAATAGCTTCTTCAGTTTCTACTCCCTGAGAGGTTCTGAAGGTGGAAAGGGAGGGTTGACACACTTGGAATCTCGAGACCTGACTTCCTGCTCTGATACCTACTAGTTGTATACATCCTCTAAGCCTTAATTTTTTTGCACATTTGCAAATTATTTATTTATTTTTAAAATTGTGCTGAAATACATGTAACATAAAATTATTAGCCATTATTAAGTGTACTGTTCAGGGGCATTAAGTACATTCACATTGTTGTGTAGCTATCACCACCATCCATCTCTAGAACATTTTCATCTTCCCGAACTCAAACTCTGTATCTATTAAACACGCATCCCCCATTCTCACCCTCCTCTCAGCCCTTGGCAACCAGCAGTCTACTTTCTGTCTCTATGAATTTGACTACTCTAGGAACCTCATGTAAATGGAATCAGAGTGCCTTTTGTGACATTTGTCATGTGTCACTTAGCATGTCATAAAGGTGTTATTATACCCAGGTAGCACTACTATTAGAGCATGCATGCTGTGGCATATAACAGAATCTTTCCTTTTTAAGTCTGAATAATATTCCATCATATGCATATAGCACATTTTGTTTATCCATTCGTCTGTCAATAGACACTTGGGTTGCTTCTACTTTTTGGCTATTGTGAATAACGTTACTGTAAATATACAATATTTACAAATACTGTAATTGTATACAGATTATCTCTTCAAGATTCTGCTTTCAATTCCTTTGGGTGTATACCTGAGAGTGGAATTGATGGATCATATTCCATTTTTAAATCTTCGAGGGACTCTCATACTGTTTTCTACAGTGGCTGCACCATTTTACATTCTTACCTGTAATGCACAAAGGTTCCAATTTCTCCACACCCTTGCTGATTCATATTTTCTGCTTTTATTTTGTTTTATTTTATAGTAGCCATCCTAATTAAAGTGAGGTCTCATTCTACGCCTGAATTTTCAATTCATGGCAGCAGCACGAGAGTTCTTATCCTGCCTAGAAACAGGGCATTTTCTTTGCCTCTCTTCCCTCGGGGCCGTTGCAAGATTTGAATTAAGTAATGCAGTTTAAAGACGATAAACAATATTGCATGCCCCTATATAGAGTTAGAAGTGACTTCTGTGATTTGAAGAAACACTTCCAGAGAAAACAAAGGTCCAGAGACGTTTTCATTTTGCTCAACCAATCTTTTCTAAGCAGTTCTGATAGTAATGCTAGGTCCTGCCTTGATGATCTAGGTTGAGAAATTGTCTCCGAGAAGTTTTACTGCACCTTTTGTTACATGTTTTAACTCTTTGGAGTCCTTATTTTGACAACCCTCTGCTCCTTCCTGGGACACTGAGTCTCTCTGGTTTAATGGATCTTCATGCTTGGTTATAGCTCCTGTTGTTGATGGCAATTCTAAGTCCTGACAATTTGCTGACTTTGGATAATGAGGAAGAGGACGAGGAGGAAACTGTGAAATGTTAGCACCAGAGATAACTCTACAGTGAAAGCCAAGATGAGATTCATGCCACATTATTATTCAGGCATACTCATATTGCAAGCACTGCCAATTTAGGAAAATTTAGGCTCTAAATCTTAGTCCTTTCGGTGCAAGAACTTTTGAATACAACAAAATTCTAGGGCAATGGGATAATCTACACGCTGATTCCAGAAAGATTTCTGAAATGGGATTTTTCTTATGTTAACATATTTCACTTTTTTTTTTTTTTTTTTTTTGCGGTATGCGGGCCTCTGTAGTGGCCTCTCCCGTTGTGGAGCACAGGCTCCGGACGCACAGGCTCAGCGGCCATGGCTCACAGGCCCAGCTGCTCTGCGGCATGTGGGATCCTCCCGGCCCGGGGCACGAACCCACATCCCCTGCATCGGCAGCGGACTCTCAACCACTGCGCCACCAGGGAAGCCCCATATTTCACACTTTTGAGTCGAGCTGGGACTTACTTATCTGTGATGTGACTTTACATCTGATTATTATTCATCATTTGCAGGTGCATGGACCCCTCAAGCTATTTTCTAAGTCAGTGTTACTCCAAACTTGCCTGTACCTTAGCATCATCTGAGGACCTATTTAAAATTCCCCAGTACTCAAGCCACAAACCATACCAATTAAATAAGAATTTCTGGGGGTAGGACCCAGGCATCAAGACTTTTTAAAATTGCACAGGAAGTTCCCACGTGCAGTCAAGTGAACAGTACTGTTTTAAAGCAATGGTTCTTGAACTTATCTGAACATAAGTACTTAGTTTATTAAAAACACAGATTCCTGGGTCCCAGCCTGGATCTACTGAATCAGAATTTGAAGAGGCTTGGAGGTCTGTGCTTTGTGTCACTGAGAAATCTGGAGGACCTGCAAACAATGAATTAGTTGAGTATGGCTGAAAGTCACTGTGAGATGAATCTCCTTTTGCATCCGTGTAGGCCATGCCTGGGATGTTTCCTTCATGGGGTCATGCACCCATTTGCACAACCTGGCCAACTGAGACACATAAGATACAATAAAAGTTCCTCTGCCAAAGTGCCATTGCTTAATTTCCTTCCATTTGACTTGCTAGTTTTTACATCTCTCCTGGCTTCCCCTTCCCTCCTAAGTGATTAGGCTCTTAGAAAGAGGTCACTGAGAGGGATACTAAAGGTTTAGGTCCCAAGTTCCCTTCAGCATCATGCTCCAAGCTGACACTGAACACCTGAGAGTTTTCTTGTTTAGTATTAGGAGGGCTAATGAACATTATCACTGTCACACTAGATTACATGGTTATTTACTTGTGGGGGCATTCCAAATTTTTGAGCACCTACTAAGTGCCAAGCACGCTGTATACATCTCTCTATCAGTCCTATTAGGTGGGTAATTTTGCCTCTTTTTCTTCAGATTAGAAAACCCAGACTCAGGCAAGTAACGTCATGGGCTTAAGTGGCAAAGCTCAAATCCGAACTATGGCCTGGCTGATTTCGAAGTCAATATACTGTGAAACCTTGCATCTGAACTGAATGCAGGTGCACTTTCTCTTGGAGATATACAATCCTCCCCCTTCTGACTTCATGCCATGGGACGTGGGACTCACGATCACAGACGACCTCATGCAACCCTACAGGGCAGAGAGGGCTTTTGGGCTCCCGTCTGCTACAGTGGCCTTGGCGTGGAGTCTCCAACCCCTTTCCAGCTGGACTTCTGTTGCCAGTATAGAGATCGACCACCTGACTCAACAGAACTAATTAGCACCAATTGTGGTGAGACCTACCATGAGGTGGGTTCTTCCTGCTGAGAACTGATTGCGACCAAATAATCATTTCATGGGAGTCTACTGAACAGCTAACAGCTGGAAACCAGTTGGGTCACTGCTTTGGGAGAAAACGCTTTGTGTTCACCTTATCACTATGCAGCCAAATCAGAAATGCCATTTCAATACAACCTTCTTAAATGAGTGTTTATACCCCTAAGTAATGATGTGAACTGTTATTAGCTCTTGTGAAAAGGGGAGAGTGCCCCCATGTGCTTTAACGAACAAAAGAGACTTCCTACCTAGAGACACAGACACAGGAACCCATTCTTCTCAACTCAGGAAATATGAAATACACATACATTTTAAAAATAAGAGGTTCCTTAGGAGATGGGATCCTCTTGGGTAAAATGGTCCCATTTTGGAAATGAAAGGTAAGGATCGTGCTAAGTGAAATAAGTCAGACAGAGAAAGACGAATACTGTATTATATCACTTATATGTGGAATCTAAAAAATACAACAAACTAGTGAATAAAACAAAAAAAGAAGCAGTCTCACAGATACAGAGAACAAACTAATGGTTACCAGTGGGGAGAGGGCAATATATAGGTAGGAGGAAAAAAGGGTTATTATGGGATTATATGAAATCATCTGTGTGAAACTTCTAAAAACTGTAAAGCACTATAGATCTTAAAGAATCTTTCATTCAATAAAAAAATTTAAAAGTTAAAAAAAAAGAGAAAGCGATGCCCTGTGTTAAGGAAAAAGTTCAAAAACAACAATCAGTGAAAATTTTGAGGTGTATTCCATCCTTACCTGTACCTGGAGAGTCTCTTAAAGATCTATACAATGCAAGACACATACAGAATGGCCATCTTTAAAAAGTCGACAAAAAAATGCTGGAGAGGGTGTGGAGAAAAGGGAACCCTCTTATACTGTTGGTGGGAATATAAGTTGGTGCAGCCACTATGGAAAACAGTCGGATGTTCTTAAAAAAAACCAAATAACAGAGTTGCCATATGATCCAGCAATCCCACTCCTGGGCGTATATCCTGACAAAACTATAATTTGAAAAGACACATGCACTCCTATGTTCATAGCAGCACTATTACAGTAGCCAAGACATGGAAGCAACCTAAATGTCCACTGACAGAGGAATGGATAAAGAGGATGTGGTACATATATACAATGGAGTATTACTCACCCATTAAAAAGAATGAAATAATGACACTTGCAGCAATATGGATGGATCTAGAGATTACCATATTAAGTGAACTAAGAAAGAGAAAGACAAATACCAGATGATATCACTTATATGTGGAATCTAAAATACGACACAAACGAACGTATCTATGAAATGAAAACAGACTTACAGATATAGAGAACAGACTTGTGGTTGTCGAGGAGGAGGGGGGAGAGAGAGGGATGGACTGGGAGCTTGGGATTAACAGATGCCAACAATTATATATAGGATGGATAAACAACAAGGTCGTACTACAGAGCACAGGGAACTATACTGAGTATCTTGTGATAAACCATAATGGAAAAGAATATGACAAAGAATATATATGTATAACTGAGTCATTTTGCTGTATGGCAGAAATTAAACACAACATTGTAAATCAACTATACGTCAATAAAATAAAATTTTTTTAAAAAGACACATACCAAAAATTCAAGGTGAAAATGAGACCTATACACACAATTTGTGTGTGTGTGTACGTTCCAGCTAAAAAACGACCCAACAGCAAGATGGAGAGTCTTGGTAACAAGTTCTTCAAAATGCCAAGCCACTCTTAGGAAGTAACTGCTTCAGACTATCAAACACAGTGGTATTGAAAACCTTCCTTTTGCCAGGTGCCAGACTAGATATGACCCACGTGTTACTTTGCCGAACAACTAGGAAATTTCTATTTCCTTGTTTGTAAAAGGAAAGTTTATTTCCCATAGAAGCTTTATTTGTAAAAGGAAAAGTGTTTCTCACTCCTATGTCAATCCTCACAGCTAGTAAGAGTTCTGTAGAGAAATCAGCACAAAAATTATCATTCTTAATTTTTTAATAAACTTTTTATAACAGTTTTAGATTTGCAGAGAAGTTCTAAAGATAGTACACTTGCTATGCACCTCACAGGCTGTTTCCCCTAATGTTAACATCTTCCCTGTTGCTCCATTAGTATGAGTACATTTGTCACAACTAATGAACCAATATTGATGCAATATTACTGAAGGCCAAGCTTTATCCATAGGTTCTTCGTTTTTACCCAATGTCCTTTTCTTGTTCCAGAATTCCATCCAGGACACCACATTACATTTAGACATCATGTCTCCTTAGGTTTCTCCAGGTTGGGACAGTTTCTCAGACTTCCCTTAGTTTTGATAATGTTAACTTCTTTGAGGAGTACTGGCAGTCAGGTATTTCCTAGCATGTCCGTCAATTTGGTTTGATTTTTTTTTCCCTTGTAATTAGGCCTAGACATAGATATTCTAGGTCTTAGAGAACATTTGAACAACAACAACAACAACAAATCCAAGAGTTTGAGATCAGTTGGTGAGAGGGGATTATAACACACCCACATTCAATTTGTATACATTAGGTTATTTCAAAACTTTACTGTGAATAAAGCAAGGTGGAGAGATGCACCATTTTTTGACAGTAATGCTCAATGAAACATGCTCAGGTCAAAGAAGCTTTTTCAGTCTAGACTTCCAAACATTTACTAACCATTTAGCGTCTCCTTTTCGGGAAATATGAAACCCAGGTTGCTATGCCTAAGCTGGAATAGGGGTGTGGTGTAAGCTGAAAGCAAAATTTTGCTTTATAAAAGGGACAAAAAAGAATAGGAAGAGATGAATATATGGTTGTTTAATATGTTAAAAAGCACCAGCTTTCTTCAAATCAAATGTCTAAATCCTGCCTAATTAAAAAAGGAAATTGATATTTGGATATGGCATGTGTTGACATCTACCCCTTTGATTTACATGAGTATGAACTAGAGAGAACAGATTATTCAAGAGAGAAGAAAAAGGTTCCAATTTGACAGGAAAGAGTGTAGGCAGCATCAGCTTTAGTGCTTGTTAAAACATGAAGGATTAATAGCAAAAAAGGGAGGGAAGAATTGTGACTGTTTCCAGTTTAGTATCTTCAAAAATGCTTGGGGTTTCTGAGAATGGCTCACCCAACCACATGAAAGTGATGCTAAGGGATTCAGCCACACGACTTCTCTAAATCCAGGGCTGGGACTGCTCCACTTTTACCATCAAACCATCTTACTTAAAGTGTAGCCACAAATTAAGTTTATTTTCTCTCGAAAAAGTACTAAGTCCTTTCGAAGGGGGCAAACACAGCATTCAGGAATATGGGTCTCCCCCCGCCCCGCCCCTGCTTCCTGCCTCCTACTCCCTCCTCGATAGAGTAAGTCATGAAAAAAAAGAGCCAGCTTCTTCGTCTATGAATTCTTCCTTGGCTATATAAAAAAGTCAACAATGGCTTTCAGCTGTAAAATTCAACAGAATTCAGTTACCAGGTTTTTTTTTTTTTTCTTTTTACAAACAAACAAACAATAGGCTAATCGGATTCAGAATTACTGTACTGGCAAGAAGGTCTCAAAACAATTGCATGACAGATCTGTGTCTTGCTTTGTGAGCAATTTCTTTCTGAATTTGTAGGATTCAGGTTTTGTGCTACAGGAGGTCCAAAAATGAGGAAGAAAATGCAGTCTCGTATGTCACTCGACAACCCCCTGCTGATAAAATAAATCTACATTTGGAGGATCCACCCAAGGAGTCATGGGACATCCCACATTAGATCATTACCAAGCCACTTAGGTTAAAAATTACAGGGGGACCATTAAAAAAAAAGACTAAAGTGTTCCACTACGCATAGGCTCTTGACATGGTTTTTTTTTTTTTGAGTTACTGTGGTGGTTTTTTTGCCAGCTGTGACAGTTCATGAAATCAGTTGGATTATTCTAAATTTAAGAAGGTAAAAGAATTTGTCAAGAAGAGGTGCTTGCTCACATTGAAACTATATGGTGAATACAGATCTCAGGGAAGCAAATGAAAAGTGAGGTCCTACAGCCAAGAAGCAATGTGGTACAAAGGCAGAAGCTGTCTTTGTCTCTTTTTATCTGCCTGGAATTACTTAGATATGCTTATGCCTAAGGCAGGGAGATGAACCAGATGACCTCTTAGGACTGTGTCTAGCTTGCTGGTTCTATTGATAAACTGCTACTTTGAAGTACTGAAAAGGACTAGAAAAAAACTGAGTTTAAGTGCTTGCTAAAAGATCAATGCAAGAGACAAGGGTAAACTGATTTTTGTGACTGCCACCCAATCCCAAGTCTCACCCATCCCCCAATTTCTACACCAATGCTTTTTTCCACTAAAGATTCTTTGATGTTTAACAAGAAACCCAACGACTGAGAGTGAGTAGAGTGTGGAAAGGGACAGAAATCTGTCCTGGTGGTTCATTTCTAAGCGGAGATAAATCCTCTTTTAACATAACATTTATGTATACTTAGAAGACCAATGGATAAATGGGTATCAATTCCCAGTTGTTCAACCTGAGCTAGTTTTTCAAAGACGGACAAATAATAAACAAACCCAGAGACAAACAAAAATGTATGAATAAAAATTCCTTTGGGATCAAATGATTAAATTTACAGCACTTGAGATTTTTCTGTCCTTTTTGTCCCCCAGGGGAAAAATCCTATCTCTCAAGACTTAGAATGCACAAATTAAAGGCCATTTACATGGAGTTTGAAGTTCTCAGTTCCGGAAAAAGAATCTGGAGGCACAGTCAAAGCCTTCTGTCAATAGAATTCTGTCTGAACCTTGTCCTTCACTGAATTCTATGGGTGATAGTACTGGTCAGCTAGAAGAAATGTGACCATACTTCTCAAACACATACGACAGAGTACACTCAATGTGTGTGTCAGTCAATTATCACAAGTGTGTAAATAAAAATACACAAGGGCTTCCCTGGTGGCGCAGTGGTTGAGAGTCCGCCTGCCGATGCAGGGGACACGGGTTCGTGCCCCGGTCCGGGAAGATCCCACATGCTGCAGAGCGGCTGGGCCCGTGAGCCATGGCCACTGAGCCTGCGCGTCCGGAGCCTGTGCTCCGCAGCGGGAGCGGCCACAACGGTGAGAGGCCCGCATACCGAAAAAAAAACAAAAAAAACCCCAAAACACAAGGACAATATATTTTCTCCTTCTCCCTAAAAAGGTAAAAAAGAAATGATTTTATGTAATGAATAGGAGCAGTTTTCACAGTAATCTGAGTTTTGTTTACAGACTTGTGATGATGAGTATTTTGACTTGGGAACCGGTGGCTCTAAGATTCACACAGTACCCAGTGCACTTTTCCAAGAGTTGAAAAACGAAAGGTGTCCCATGGTCCTGGAGAACCAGGAACAATATGAAACCAGATAATGAAGAGTTAAGAAAAGCTTCTCAGGCTGCTAATGAACTCCATCCTGCCCTGGTGAGACCACCCTCCTTTTAAGTAAGAGGTAATTTAATATGCATCTAACTCAGTTGTGTTTGGGCTTCATCCAATCTAAGAGTATCAGTGTGATAAATTATAATGAATTGTCTGCAGTACTTCACAAAGTGACTATAACAGACCTGAAAAACAAGATCTCTAAGCCTGATTTTCCAGCTCCCTTTGAATGCTTTTCGCCTGATTCCTTTCACATGCACCACTCCAAAACTTGAGAAAGCTTCTTATAGCTCCTCCACGCGGAAAAGTTATGTGCTTCTGGCCCCATTTGATTAGATCCACAGTTGTTGGCTGTCTATTACACTTGAACATGACACCAACAGTGAGACCCTCCAAACACTGCAGCAAGAGCACCTTTCCTTTCCGAACAGTTTTTCTATGTTAATTTCCTTTCGTAATCCACACAGTGCGCTGGGAAGTCACTTAGTGAAACAGACTCGATTCATAGTTCAGATTCTGAAAAAGCAGCTGGATCTAGGCACCCTAGAGTCTGTAAGGAAAATGGGCAGAGACTGAAAAAGGGGTCAGGAAACTCAAGTTCTAGCAGGGCCTGGGACTATAGCTGTGTGACCCACCTCCTTTCGGAAGTAGTTTTCCTCATTTAGGTTAGCAGCCACTGCCCTAGAGAAAAGGCCACCTCCACTTCATTTCCTGACTTTAGAGAGTCCCAGCTCTTCAGAATGCAAAAGCAGGACTGTTATTCTATAGAAGATCCTTCACAAATAAAAGAGATTAGATTGGGGTTAAATGGTTTGTTGTGCTGGTCAGAGGACAGCAGCCTGTACGGTAACACACAAAACTTGTGTGGGAGGGGCAGGATGGGATTGTTTTTTTCCTATTCATAGGATACAGATGTTGTTGTGTAAAGATCCATGGACTGGTAATCAAGATGATTTTCTGTGAAAATCACGTTAATTCTATCAGGCTTCATTTCTTCATGGGCAAAATAAAATGGGCATGTTGAACTTGTAAGCTTCACTCCCAAGGGCAGGGGATGTGCTTCTCTCTTCTGTGTTGTGCTTTGTGCCCAAGGCACTTCCTGAGGACTAGGAGGTATTTGTACTTGTTTCCTATTTTGCTGCTGTAACAAATTATCCCATATTGAGTGGCTTAAAACAATACCAATTTATTATTTTAGAGTTCTGGAGGTTGGGACTAAAATCGAGGGGGAGGCAGGGCTGCATTCCTCTCTGGAGGCTCTAGGGGAGAATCAGTTTCCTGGCCATCTTTCCAGCTTCCAGAGGCAGCCTCACTCTTTGGCTCATGGCCACCTTCCACCTTCAAAGCAGCAATGGCTGGTTGAGTCTTGCTCACATCTCATCACTTTGATTCTCCTTCCATCATCACATGTCCTTCTAAGTCTGACTCTCCTGCCTCCCTCTTTCATTTATAAGGACCCCTGTGATTACACTGGGCACATCCAGATAATCCAGGACAATCTCCCCTTCTTAACAGCCTTAATTTACCACATCTGCAAAGTCCCTTTTGCCATGTGAGGTAACACACTCAGTTTTCCGGTATTAGAAGGTAGCCATTATTCTGCCTACCACATTGTTCAATAAATATTTGATCAACCTGTAAATATTTTGAGAAAATGGTAAGCTGAACACTTTGAATTATTTATAAGGTTAGCTAATTTCCATGGCTCATCACTAGCCAAAGTCGCGGTCACAGGTATACTGGACATTTCTGATCCCTCCCAGACACGCAACCTTCATGCTCATTCAAGTTTATGTGCACTTCACCCTGTTTTGGCTGTAAAAACGTACTGTGGTTCTATCCAACTCTCTTTCACCTGGTAGAGAGAACATAATCTGTTGTGACAGATTTTTCCCAACCAAGTTACGTGAATTGCTCACTGTCACACAACGATATAGCCTCTCCACTTCCCTTGCATCCCATTTCATACTAAACTCCTTTCTCCAATTACCATTTCAGACAAATCAACCAACAAAAAAGAGGAGGTGGTAATCTTCAGGCAGGAGTAAAGATGCACAGAGCATACTGGAATCCTACTAGGAAAAACCCAAGCTCTGTCATTATTAACACCCTGAGTCACGCATCTTCTTCCTCCAAAATGAATCCTTCAAATCTAAGTCACGATCAATGAACTACTCTCCCACTAGAGGTGCTACCAGCCATCATATCAAGATTCAGACACCATCTGTCAAAACTTTTTCAAATTTGTCCTCACAGCATTAAACATATGACAATAATCTACGTCCAACTGTCACCCAACCCTCCTCCCCCAATGCAGGTCAAGTTTCAGGGTGATTTTGGCAGGTTATCTAAAGGAACTTGAGTGATGGACAATTACATATTTTCATTTTGAAGTTTTTCAATTGTTTTAAAGCAACTGACATTTTATGCCTGTTAGGCTATCACTTGGGCAAACTTTTACCAGTTCTTAATCAAAACAATTACAGAAACCCTGTCATCTTTAACTTAACTGTAGCATTCAGAAAGAGATGACAACTCAATATTTGCCCTATTCCCAGTTCTATCAATGTATCATATATAACTGGTGTTAAAGAGTAATTGGGAATAATTGGAAATCAAACACTGTACTTAAGCATGTTGATAGAAAGATAAGTATTGAGAACTAGATTGACGTGAAACAACACTTCAGAATTTGATACCCCAGACGTTCTCTTCTTTTAAACCTGGCAAAGATACCAAATTATATCAAAGTCCACAGATTTACTTACTGATTATCTTAAGTACAAACAGAATGTCTCTCTGTGCCCTAGAGGAAATAACTGCACAAGACTCACAAGACGCAAATTCTCCTGAGCAATTTTTCCTGCAGTTCCAGTAGGTCATTAAAGATTTAGCACCAGGACTTCCCTGGTGGCTCAGTGGTTAACAATCCGCCTGCCAATGCAGGGGACACGGGTTCGAGCCCTGGTCTGTAAGATCCCACATGCCACGGAATAACTAAGCCCGTGCGCCACAACTACTGAGCCTGCGCTCTAGAGCCTGTGAGCCACAACTACTGAAGCCCGCGTGCCTAGAGCCCGTGCTCCGCAACAAGAGAAGCCACCGCAATGAGACGCCTGCTCACCGCAACTAGAGAAAGCCCTGGCGCAGCAACGAAGACCTAACACAACCAAAAATTCATTCATTAATTTTAAAAAAGATTTAGCACCTACTGTTTGCACACTTAAACCTCCGGAGGTTGGTTTAACATAGCACATAGCTGTCACTGAAGAATGTGAATTTCTATGGGAAAATCTAGTTCAAAGGTAAACCAATCTGTAATACATTTTCTTTTTTCCTTATTTAATTCCATATTCTTAAACATGAGCTTTAAAATGCAAAGAAACTGGGAAAACTGATATACATTTACTCTCAAGAAGCAAGACAAACACAAAATAAAGTTGAATTTCTAAATAAATAGCTGCTTTAGAGTCCGAAAATGTCATAACTTGGTAGCAATAATACCTTTCATATGGCAAATACAAGGTACTGTGGAAAGTTCTGCGTCTACATTTGCCAGGTCAAATGCAGAGTTGAAGAAATTGGTTGAAATGCCAAAAGAAAAAAAATTAAACTTTCTTCTAAGGCAATCAGACCGAAGAGGCAATAGGAGTTTCATTTTCCTGTATAATTTGAATAAACGACTTCAGTTTTACACACACACACACCCCCTTCCAAAATGTAGACAAGGGCTATACAGCTACCAACAAGTTGTCACACATCTGGAAGACTATTTTAAAACACATTCAAAATGTTTTGACTACATGATGCCAAGCATCTGGCAATACAAACTTCTCTTAGGAACTTTTCTTCTATAGAATTCAGTCTTGTGTATAGTCATTGTGCCAGATTTTGAACTACACGTTTTATTTGTGGAACGACTGTGTATATATACATATACACACATATATATGCAAAAATATATATATATATACATATATTTATATGCAAAGGCAAGGTTTTCCTTATGATTTTGATTTAGGTAGATTTAACTTAAATGATGTTAACAGAGTTGCTATTTTTGCGTTACTTGAACTACTCTCTAGCTGTGCCCTCCCCCTGCCCCAAAAGCCGTTCAGTGGCCTCTATTGGTCAGTCCCTCCCCAGGAACATTCTCTCCCAAATGAACAGCACTCACTCCCTTGTCTAAATAGTAACTGACTTTATTGGTTTCATTCCTCAGCAAGGATGAGGAAAAGCGAGGCTTCTAGCTTTCCCTGTCTAATAGGAACCAGCCTTAGGAATACCTGTGGTTCACCAACCATCCCCAAACCATCTGCAGGATCTTGAGGTAGGAGGTAGGTATTCTTCATGTGAGGTCGCCTCCCTCCTCAGGCGAGCTAGCTCAGATTTCCAAAGGCCTTTTCCACACACTAACCTAACCATTCCTATCTCCACTCCACTTTCAACCTTTCACACTAAGTCCTAAGTCGGGTGACACCACGGTGGGAGTGTTCTGAGTAAAATATGCACCAATTATTTCAGTTTTGTAGATTGCAATGACCTCAGATCACTCACTTTTGCTTGTGACCCAGGCGAAGAGGGATAAATTCCTCATAGGCAGGTTACATGGTGCTAGGCATGATAAGTGTCTGTTGAATTCTTCTGCATAAAAATGCAGACTGTCCCATCATTGAAGTAAAGATGACCGTATTTCAAACTTGAAATAAAATTAAACAGGTGGTCAGGTTTCAGCCTAAGCAGTGTTCACCATTTGGGTAGTTGTGAATAGCAGATTAATGGGGACAGGTTCACCAGAACTCTATTGGCATTAGGGTGCTACTGGTAAAATACAAAAACTGTATGTATGAGGAACTTTGGAGAGAGTGGGGTACCAGCTTGCCGTATTTAGGCTTCCTTGACACAAAGAATACACACTTAGGGGAGAAAATCATTCTGTCTCCTTCTTTACGGAACATGCCCTGACCTGACGGGCTTCAGTTCTAGAAGTCACTGGACTGTTCAGGGCCCTGAAGCATGGCAGCAACAATGATGCTGCAGCAATAGAAACCAGCACATGGTTGTGAAGCTCGCGCTGGAGGGAGTGAGGGCCACCCCTGAGATGTTTGATGGGGTCAGAGCATAGGGGAAGGTGGTGGGGCCTGGGTGCTGGAGCTCCAGCCAGCTGCCTTCAGCGTCACAGGCAGTCCGTGGAACCTTATTCATGCACATACTTGCAACTTCTAGAAGCTTCCAGAAAAAAAGTGAGAGAATTTGAAGAACCTGGAAATCTCAAATTGCAGATGGGATGAGAATTATAGAAATACAGTTTATATTATAAACAAGACCTCATTTAACCAGTCTGGTGTGGCTTAGAAAAACCCGGGATTTGATAGGCAGATAGATTAATACACAGAAATAGGGACAATGAATTTGATGACATCAAGCAACATAATATATTGCTACTTGATAATATATTTAATAGCATAAGATATTGCTATTGCACTTTAAAATATAATCTAAATCAAGTATTTGAAGGAGTTTCATGATCTGAAAATATACCTGAGAAAAATGTAGAAAGCCTCCTTAAAGGGTTAAAATACATTCTTCACCTGGGAATTATTAACTCAGAATTCCTCACGAAAAGCAGCCTTCGCTGCAGGTTTTACAAATAACAGCAGTTGGTGGCTAATATTTCTAACCTTTAGTCAGTTTTCTGTTGATGAAAAATCAGAATCAGGGATTATTACTTTTACAAAGAATGTTTAGACATCCCAGTGACATGATCACTATATAAAATATAATTCAAATTATCTCAGTTTAAACACTGACTTTGACAGTTAGTAAAATCATTTAATTTTCTGCTATGGAAACTATTTTAATAATTTTAACCACTTTTTAGATTATATCAATTCTTTGAGATGAAGTACGACGGAGAATGAAAATAATCTTTGTAAATTGAGCTCTATTGCAAAAAATGGTTTCCATTCTTCAGTAGGGATATTAACGGATAACCTTTTGAGTGCCTTTTCCTTGTATTTCTCTTCTTCCTCCACCTCTCCTGTCTTCCACAGCTCAAAGAAAACCTAGCTCATGAAAACAGACTCTACTTAATGATCCCCTTCCCTCTGCCATTCTCTTTCATTCACATTCCCAACTTTGCATCTCTGTTCTCATTTTCCTTTTTTCTTTCCGGGGAATGACCACCTCAAAGGATTAATTCAGAACAGGCAGCAGAAAATGGTAACAAGAGTGGGCAAATCAGGATGTGGATTTAAAATCAAGAGGTATTTTAAAGGAGGAGAGTTACTCAAATTAAACATATGTTAAAAATATGGGTTTGTTGTTCATGGCATACCTGCTGCCTGCGATCCCACCCTCATCGGATCAGCCTTCAAGGGCAGAGCATTCCCTAGTGGAATAATAAATAGAGCGGCTTGAGTGGATACGGATCTGAGCAGCCCAGCGAGCTGCCTTTCCTCTTGGTCTGACTTCACTGTTGGAACACAGGTGGTAACTGAACTAGCTGAACTAGTGAAATGGATCGTGGCCCCTCAGGCTCACTGCCAGAGAGAGAGAATAGAATTCAGGCTCCAAGTAATCAGGCTTTGGGCATAAAAAATTCTAATATAGGTCTTAGCATTTATACCAAACTTTGTTTTAACTGATATTGCCTGTTTTCCAAGGGATCATCTTTCTTACCTTGATGCATGTGAACTAGGCAGCAAAAATCCACTAGTATTTTTTATTATTTTTATTTATTTATTTTTTTATTGCGGTACGCGGGCCTCTCACTGTTGTGGCCTCTCCCGTTGAGGAGCACAGGCTCCGGACGCGCAGGCTCAGCGGCCATGGCTCACGGGCCCAGCCACTCCGCGGCATGTGGGATCTTCCCGGACCGGGGCACGAACCCGCGTCCCCTGCATCTGCAGGTGGACTCTCAACCAATGCACCACCAGGGAAGCCCCCACTGGTCTTTTAAAAAATATATGCTGTACAGATGCTTACAGTGCTATAGTGCTATTCTTTGGGCTGACCTGTCATCAACTGAGGGGTGTGGCAAATTGTATTCTGCAGGTAAAAACAAAAAGACTTGCCCTATTTCTGCACTTTCATTCTCCCCAATGTACCATACTTTGCAGCTCTCTGCTTTCTCAGAATTATGCTCCCAAACATTATGGATATGAACTACCCACATCTA
This sequence comes from Grampus griseus, assembly GCF_964374135.1. Taxonomy (NCBI): domain Eukaryota; kingdom Metazoa; phylum Chordata; class Mammalia; order Artiodactyla; family Delphinidae; genus Grampus; species Grampus griseus. Next base: position 58,876,581 of record NC_139003.1, on the reverse strand, counting down.
TACTCATTAAAGGTTTTCAGTGGAAACTATGTAAAATAGCAATATATGATTTTCTTGCTCATTTATATCCTTCCTTGCTGTAGAGGAGTTTTGAAGTTGAGAGCAGCAATGTAAGATACTTATGGGTTGAATTCATTCCACTGATAGGCAAGATTCAACAGTCTTGGGTCTCTAAGGATAAGTTTCCATGATATGGACAACATATCCGTAAGGGTTTTGAAATAATATGGGTCTGAGAAGACATTGTTTCTAGAACACAAGAACTACCTAACTAGCTGTGAAATTATTACAGAATAATAGAGGCTAACTGGTTTCCCTTTATACTGTCTATGAAAAATACTACTTGCTAATGAAATGAATAGTGTGGGGTAATAAACAGTTTCTAAGTCCCTCAAGCATTTCATATGTGCCCAATATAAACCATCATATACAAACAACAAAACCTTTTTAACTGTTCATTAAAGCAATCAGGCCCCCAATGTTTGTTTACTAGTTCAGGTTATCACATACAGAAATAAAAATATATTAACACAAAGAGTAACAATGCCCCAAATCAGCAGATATATCAGAGGACCTAATGTATATGAAAATTACTATTTGTACAAAGGATAGTTTGAAGGGTATGATTATTTGCTTTTCAAAAAATTCATTTAGTTATCCAGGTCTCCTCTAGCAAGCCATATCTGATTTAAGAACTGGCCTCCTTTCTCCAAGCTGTCCGAATTGGTGATGTTTTATAGAACTTGGCTCAAATGTCCCTCTTACAAAGGGGAGAACATATTGTAATGTTCTGAAGGCAGGAGGTCTGTGTTAAGCCTGTTACAGCAACTTTCGCTATCTAAAGGGGAAAATCAGGTGAAATCAAGTTCTGAAATTTAGCAAGTCCTCACAATTTGACCATATTAAAGAAAGTGCCGTGGGGCTTCCCTGGTGGCACAGTGGTTGAGAGTCCGCCTGCCCATGCAGGGGACACGGGTTCGTGCCCCAGTCCGGGAAGATCCCACATACCGTGGAGCGGCTGGGCCCGTGAGCCATGGCCGCTGAGCCTGCACGTGCCATGAAACAGGTATAGGGCATGATCAGAAGTGTGGCTTGGCAGGTGGGGGAGGTGGAAGGAGGTAGAGCACAGGTACAACCCGGTTGGTGGGCAGCAGGGAGAGCTTTTCCTAAGCACCTTCCTCCAAAGGGAAGTCTTTTCAAGAATTTTAATGGCAATAAGATTGACACATGTTGTCAATGTCTTTGATGACACGATGTGAAAGGAAACAGGTGAGGACAAAGATGGAGAGACACATGAGAAGGTTAGGGCAGGGGGAGGACAGGCAGTATTGTATTTAAGTGCTTTCCCACTCCCAAAGCAACCCAAAGCCTGCTGCCCCACTCCCGGACTTGCTCCCCTTGACATTCCAAGGTGATTTTGCCTGTCTGTGATGAGCAGTCCTTTAGGGTGGAACGTCATTCTGCAGCAAGCTCACTGGGAAACTGCAGCACTGGCCAGAGACGGGGCGGTCTGCCCTGGGTCAGGAGCGTGAGCCATGTTCAAGCAAGGCAACATGATGACTTGGGCAGGGGAAGAAGGAATCATTCAAGAGAATTCAGGCACGAATAGGTGGCTGGTCCAGAAAACCATGAAGGTATCTCCAAACCCTGAGGTTCTACAATTCTACATATTGCTAGGTCTCATGGACAAAATATTAACTCATGAGAAACAAACACCCGAAAAACAAAATGAAAACCAATCCCCTCCCCACCCAATACAGCAGAACACGGTTAGCCTATCTTATAATGGTAACTGGACTGAAATGGAAAGGCAAATCCCAGCTATTTAAAAAACTATTAGAAGGGCTTCCCTGGTGGCACAGTGGTTGAGAGTCCGCCTGCCGATGAAGGGGACACGGGTTCGTGCCCCGGTCCAAGAAGATCCCACATGCCACGGAGCGGCTGGGCCCGTGAGCCATGGCCGCTGAGCCTGCGCGTCCGGAGCCTGTGCTCCGCAACGGCAGAGGCCACGACAGTGGGAGGCCTGCGTACCGCAAAAAAAAAAAAAAAAAAAAAAAACTATTAAATGAAACAAAAATACAATCTCTGGTTCCAAATATTAAGTGAGTATGGATGCAGAACTCTGGATCAGTAGTTAAGATTGGCTAATACAATGTCTCTGTTACTAAAACAAAGTTAAATTAATTGTGAAAATCTCCATGAGCCCACACAGATTCTGTTCACAGGACCTGCCCACTCTCCCCGACATTTTTCTTTGTATGTGTATAGGGTTTGTGTGTCTGTGTGTGTATACTTTGCGGCACATTTGCTTTTATTGTGGGGCACATTTGCTTTGATTGTGGAGCTCTTTCCAGACATTAAAAGCCACAATATTAGTTGTTATACCTAGAAAATGGCAAAATGTGTTCCTTTCTGGGGGAATGAAACACTGAGCCCCCTTTAAGGGCAAGCCCTTAGAAGCCCATCAACTGTTGTTCGAAAACTTCTGGCTCTACTTTTGTAGAAACTTTGTCCTGTATTTTCTGAAAGGCTCTTGGATGAACATTCTTCTAGTGCCAATTTTAACACAGCTGAATGCTTTTATTTGTGCTGCAGGTAGCACACATGGTAACAGACATCACTAAATGAATTTCGTTCCCACACAGAAGTTCTTTTCCAGAAGTTGTTTGCCGGCTGCCCAGCTGTGGGATCAGAGGGTAGGATACTGCTGATTTTAGACATAAGGAAGCGGACAGTAGGAGCCGGGCTTTTAGTGATGGAGCCTTTTGGGGCCCTGGGGTAACTGTTACACATCTCGTGCCAGAGAACACAGTGTGCGACATCACTGTTCACACAGAGTCCCTACCAAGATTAAAAACCACATATACAGCAAAATACTTTACTATAATGTAGACCAAGAGTACTTTCCTTTAGAAATAGTACGTGCAGGGGGAAAAGCTGAGTAAGCCCAAGGGAAAACCTGTGCATAAGCTGCTTATCTGTTACTCTTCGCAAGGTGAGGGGATCCTGGCCACACTTTGTGGACTCTAAGGACATTTTGGTCTTTCTCTGCATCATGCTCTGGAATTATTTTTTCCATTTTTTTTTCATGCTGCCTCTAACACAACCTCTTTACATAGTTTATCTCAGGAAATGACAATTGGCTGTCGAATCCCATACAAATTGATTGGATATGACAGCTTAAAGGAATAAATATTCTGCAGAGAAGAAAAGTTTTTCCTTAGACTCTTGTATTTTCAATCTTTTTTATTCCTTCTTAATTTTATTATTTCAATTAGATCATTTAAAAAATCAACACATCACATACCAACCTCCCCTAAGAGCAATCATAAGATTTGATGATTTTTCTGATACACAGGCTAGGGTTTCAAATTTGCATTATTTTATCTACTGAATTAACTATGAATTCTAAACCAAACTAATGCTGCCATGTGTTTTTAAACATCTCTAATCCAAACCATCTGGAGAGGCATGGTTTTGCAAAGGCATCCCTTCCAGGACACTCTGTGGATTTTGTCACTGCTTGAGGTTTTGGCAAACCATCAACATTACTATAATTCTCTTTTATAAAATATAGCTTTTGACTAGGATTTTAGAGTCTTGGGTGTGTGCATGCAGACACTTTTTGCTCTTGTCCCTTTCTCTTTCCAGAAGACCATATTTAAAACAAACTTATTTTAAAGAAATAAAGGTTTTTTTTGTATAAGGAATACATTTAACTTCAACTATTCAACATAATGCTAGACAGCGTTCTCAAGAAGCAAAGAACACACCTTATTGTACATAGATGCTGGAAATACTTTTTAAAACAAGTCAAAAGGAGAAAACTTATCAACTTTAGAGAAGAGCAACTACAAAAAGTATAAATATAAAATGATTATGGCAACAATGATCTGTAGCATGTGACAAACTCAATGCATTTATGAGATTACAATAAAAAATTGACTAAGCTAAATCTTTCACCTAAGAAAAGCAACATCTCGTTTAATTCTTTGGCTACTAATGAACACATCATTTAAAAATTATACATCAGGGACTTCCCTGGTGGTGCAGTGGTTAAGAATCTGCCTGCCAATGCAGGGGACACGGGTTTGAGCCCTGGTCCGGGAAGATCCCACATGCCACGGAGCAACTAAGCCCATGTGCCACAACTACTGAGCCTGCGCTCTAGAGCCTGTGAGCCACAACTACTGAGCTCATGTGCCACAACTACTGAAGCCTGTGTGCCTAGAGCCCGTGCTCCACAGCAAGAGAAGCCACTGCAATGAGAAGCTCACGCACCACAATGAAGAGTAGCCCCCGCTGGCTGCAACTAGAGAAAGCCCGCGCGCAGCAACGAAGACCCAACGCAGGCAAAATAAATAAATTTATTAAAAAAAATTATAAATCAGATGTAAGCATGCTAAAAGCAAAGGGTGGACCACTTGTCACAACAAAGGTTAAAAAAACTTTCCCCGGAAGTAAGGATGATTCTCCTTCCACAAATTCTCTTTGATAATAATGCTTTCAAATAATTTCAAAAGTTAAAGAATGGAAAGGTCAGCTTTTTTGTTGAGCCACTGTCTGAAATAAATTAGACACAAAGTAGAAGGTTTTGGGCAAGTTTATAACGGGGGAAAATGTCTATTCTTTAGAAGTAGATGGCCTGAAATCCAGAGTGAGTCTGTGCCTAGAATGTAAGGACGCCAAAAAAACGCACAGGCACTCACTCAGAGGTGGTGGCATCCTAGAACACTCCTGGCAGATGCTAACATGATCTGGGGTACCATGAGAGTCCACTCCTGGCTTCTGTTTCCTTTCCTGGAATGGGTTCCTCCACACCCACACCTCTGAGGGACAGGGCTGCCTTTCTGAGACTTCTTTCCTTTTAGACCACCTGGTATAATTTAAACCTGCTCCTGCCTAAAATGTAGGATAAAGGAAAAGCACAATCTGAGATTTCAGAGGATGGAAGATGGAAGCCCCACCTGGGGGGCCTGGACCCAAGTCTTTAGGAGAGAGAGCTCTTAACAGAGACGCTAATCTAGTCTTAGCTGCAAGTACAACACTGGTCAGCCCCATCTTCCTTACTCTTGCTTCAAGGTCTACAGAGTGAGTCCAGCGTGGCAAGTGGCCAGCGAGTCTATACAGAATTCAGTGCGGCCATGTGAGCTATGTTAGAGACCAGTGGGTTCCGTTATGTAGCCTGTGCCTGAGGCAAACAATCAGTGTAAGTAATTAAGGCACGGAAGCAAATGCATCTGTACCCAGTACACGGTGGAAGCAGAAATAGCAAGGATGCTACTTCAGCCATGTGTACTGATACAACAGTACCAGTTATCAAAATACTGAGATTATTTTGTACTTGTCAGAAAACAACTAGGGCATGGCAGGGATGGGGGCAAACTGAAGAGTTCTTGTGGAGAGGGGACGGCCTCTTCTCAGCTCTAGCCTATTGTTGCTTGAGGACCTGGCCATACTGGGTACCCCATAAATGTCTGTTGAACGAATGAATCTAAGTTAGGTGAAACTGCTTTGCAAAATACTCAAGCAAGGAAAATAAGAATACCAAAGTTTAAGCTTCCTGCCATGGGATGGACTAAAATGCGGTAATAGGGAAACAACCAAATGTAAAGAGAATACTTTTATCTTTTCAAAGCATATTCACCTACTGCTACGCACAGAATTATGTTCCCCTAATCCCCAATGTGATGGTATTTGGAGATGGGGCCTCTGGGAGGTAATTAGGTTTAGATGAGGTCATGAGGGTGAAGCCCCTGTGATGGTATTAAGACATCAGAAGAGCTCACTCTCTATCTTCATGTGAGGACATACCTAAAAGGCAGTGGTCTGTAAGCCAGGGAGAGAGACCTTACCAGAAACCAAAATGACTGGCACCTTGATCTTGAACTTTCCAGCTCCAGAGCTGTCAGAAAATTATTTTCTGTTGTTTAAGCCACCCAGTCTATGATATTCTGTTATGGCAGCCTGAGCAGACTAACACACCTATATTATCTCTTTTATCCTCACAATAATCCTAAGAGGTAAGGAGAACCCCATCGGTATTCAACCCAGACCCCTGAAAACACCCATTTCCCTTAGACCAAGCTCTTGTGACCTCAGTCAATGGCCAGGTAGCAGGGTGGTGAGCACAAGGGGAGTGACAAGCCGGAAACCTTGCTCATGCTGTTGTCTGGAGCTCGATGCACAGCACCAATAATTACTGGGCAATTCCTCGATGAAGCACAACACAGAAAGCCCAGTTCAGACCGTTTTAGCACAGGGCACGGCAAGAGAAGGGAAGGGCATTTAGAGAACTGAATAAAATCTTCAATGTTGGGTTCTGTGCCTCCAACTCCCTTGCACATTAATGGGGCAGACCAAACGCTCTTAAGTCTTAGGTAGCTTTGTAATAATGTTAAACTTCAGCTTGAATTTAAAAACAATGTGTTCAAAGGTGGACTCTCATGGCATCCCCTGCATCTAATAGCTCACTTGGTCACGTGTCAGGTACACAGCTCCCTCACTGCTATTTCCAGATGAGGAATCGTCTGATACAACCTCTTGGCTATAATGCTGCTGCTAACTCTCATCTCCCTAGATGTGTCCCAATGATCAGTTTTGCTTCTTCTTAATTTTTGGAGAAGATTCTAGAAAGCAGGCAGATAAAGAATGAGAGCTGGCAAGGCAGTTTCTCTGCTTCCAGCTTCCTGAGCCAAAACAGAAAAAGAAGTTCCTGCTGTTTGGTTTAATAACAATCAGTGTCTAGCTCAAGCCTCGCTCGTCGGACCAGTCATACTCAATCGGCATAAAAAAAAGTGTTTCCGAGTGTCTGCATTTCATTTCAGCATGTACGTGTAAACTCCCTTTTCTTTTTTCCTAAAGACGCAAAATAGCCCTGCTGTGCTGCTCTACTTGTCTGATCCATATAACCTGCATCTTTTATGTAAGAGTTTAATTCTACCTTTATTGTTGCATGTATTCCTTAATTATCCATAATTGTGTACTTTGAAATGTGCATCACAATCTATACAACAACAGTGAGGTTTCCTCTTTTGGGTTTCTCCATCCTGCAGTCCACCCAGCATTGCCTTTGAAAACTAGGTCTTCCATTACTTAGCACGGCCTTGTCTGTGGAGTTTATTCTGCAATTACTAAGCACCTATCATGTGCCCTCACTTTGTCATCCCAGGAACTCATATTGAATACATAACCCTAGTTGTCAAAGACCTTTCCATTCATTCATCCCTTCTCTTTTCCGACCTCTACGGAGTAACCACTCCTTGCCACATTGAAGAGAAAAGCTTAGAAAATGACTTCTTAAAAAAAAAAAAAAAAAAAAAAAATCAGTCAAGCCGTAAGGAAGTTACCTGTCCTTTAATTTAAAAAGAATCCTCAGGGCTTCCCTGGTGGCGCAGTGGTTGAGTCCGCCTGCCGATGCAGGGGACATGGGTTCGTGCCCCGGTCTGGGAAGATCCCACATGCCGCGGAGCGGCTGGGCCCGTGAGCCATGGCCACTGAGCCTGCGCGTCCGGAGCCTGTGCTCCGCAACAGGAAAGGCCGCAACAGTGAGAGGCCCACGTACCACAAAAAAAAAAAAAAGAATCCAAGTCAAATTCTAACACTTCGCTGGTCATAATATAACTAGGAAAATTCATTTAATTTATATCTTTGTGTCCATAGCTGTTCTGTTCGTTTAGATTATAGCCCACAGTCTGAGCCGGGGGAGGAACAAAAATTGATGGGAGAAGAAATCAAGTTTAATGCAATAAACCTCACAGTTCCACCAGAGACTAGGGGAAGTCTTCTCTCCACGACATGACAACAATGCCTCAACAACTGTCCCAGGGTCACTCAGCAGTGTGGTCAGCTAGGAACAGAGCTGCCAGTCCTGCCTTTCTGTCCACTCCCCTCACCAGCAGCCCACATTCTCTCCCGGGTTCCCATCACTCCTCACAGCAAGGGTGGGGATGATGAGGTCAGCAGGCACCTCACACGAAACCGAGCACTGGATGGCTAACGCTGTAGCTGTAATCTCACCTGTAACCTTTATAGAATCTTAATGAGAAGCGAAGCCACACATGGGGGGAAAAGTCAGCTGAGGATTTTAAACACTGGCACAAATGAGGCTCGTTCACTTCACATTCTGCTTCCCCCCCACCCACCCCCCACCCACCCCCCGCCCCCGAAATCAGAAGAGCTTCAGGTCTGTGTCAGTTTCAGGTCATTGTCAGATAATCCTCAAAAAGCGAATGCCAAGAACAAAGAAACCAAATCAGGAAAAAAATAAAAACCTCTGACCAAGCCAAGCCTCTAAATATAGCTTTTCCACTTACCTCAATGCAGATAATTCTAAGATATATATTTCTGATTCTATTCATTGCATTTAAAAGAGAAAGACCACACCAGGGTAAGCAATGCAGGGTGGTCAGACACATAATCTAATGACAGTGTGTGGAAGCCACTACAGAAGACAGCAGGAGCACTGCCAGATGGTGCGGTGGGGCTGAGTGGCTGATTTCTATGCAGAGTTGCCGATGTTTTCCAAGTACGGATGGCTCTCATTGAAATGAAAATAGAAAATGCAGGACCAGAGCCCACACTAAACATTCAGTTTAGTAAAGACAGAAAACTGCCCACGAAAGTGGAAGGTACTTGGCCTTGCTATATTCTCAGTAGAGAGAGAGGAGCCTTCCTCCTGCAATCTTTTTACCGTTAGGCTAAAAGCCTGTCAGTCTTTGCAAAGGAAAACGGAACTGATAGCTGCGTCTTGTGCGTTTGTTTTCTAGGGCCTGAAACGATGCTTTTCTGAGCCATAGGATTTGTTTGCAACTATACACTTGGCGAAAAATATGAAGAATCAAGAGATCAGCAAGAAATGGCTAGCGAATGTGATTCTTCCAAAATGATAAAAGTACAGTTGTCATAAGGCACCCGTAGCTCCTCACCTCCAGTCCTCTTTCTTACTAAGAAAACGAATTTTGAAATTATTGCAACATCATAGGAGAATGTGGCAGCACATTCATTCTACCCAAGTTCAGTGAGATAATGTCTGGAAAGGACCAATTGTAGTAAATAAGCTTCACCAACGAACAGGAAGGATACAAGAAGAAAAGTGATAGGTCAGTGAGCGGCGGTTTTGGTTTTTCTCATGTCTATTTTAGTTCTGTGGGCTCTCCAAATTCCCCCCTGCACTACCATGGTTAGTGCACGGTAACCAAACTGCTCTTACTACTTTTTCCCTCCACCTCACCAACATCCACTAAGTCACCTACATCTTCCCTGGCTGCCTAAGTTATCCCTGCTTTGGTCTCCCAACAGCTCAGTCATACTCAGTATCACGGCACTTTTGTTTTCTTTTGGCAGTCACTGATGTTTACCTGGAGGTGATCCGAACTTCACGGAGATCAACTACAGCAAGGTGTGTCATTATCCCAAAAGAAATGGCACTGTCCAATGCATGCTGTGTCGTGTTCAATGGGGTCTTGAGTCCGCTCCTGGAAAAACAACTCTGGGTCTTCTGACCACCACAGAAGCAGATCCCACCAATAAGTGAGCTCAAGGAAATAAGTATGTGTGGGAGGAGGGTTGGGGCGTGGAGGTCTCCACCTCCTCCACGTGAGGTGAAGCGGGAGGGGGAAGGGAGTTGGTAGGAAATTTCTCAAATAGGGTCAGGTGGGAAGGCATCAGAGTAACAAAGGCAAAAAACGCCACTCTAGTTTGGGCCAAAGGGGAAAAAGGAATGATGGCCATACTTCCAAATAAAGAAGCCAACTAGGTTCATCACCTATCATCCCCTTTCTTCATCTCTCCTCTACATTCCAGTGGTTTTCAACTATTGCTGCATCTTCAACTCACTTGGGAGCTTTGTAAAAATGACCAGACTGTGCCCCAGATTAATTAAATCAGAATCTCTGGATGAAACGCAGGCATCAGGAGGTCTTAAAGTCGCCCAGGTGACTGCAATGATCAAGTAAGATGGAAAACACATCTCTGTTCCATTTTTCTCTCTTCACTTCTCCCCAGACCCCCATGCCACACACCTGCGTGGTGTTAACTGGCTGAATTCCTGACTAGTGCAGCAGAAGGCAATACACAGGCTTCAGAGTAAATATGAGCTGACTTCAATCCTGGCTTTGCCATTTACGGGCACCTGCCCGGGTTCATGGCCTCTCTGAGCCACAGTTTCTCACCCGGGGAGTAATGGTAGCTTACCACGATGAATGTAGATTCTTAAAACATGTAAATATGTTTTTTATTTTCAGAGATCAATGTCACAGAGACATTCCCCATGTCCTCAAACTATTGTTTTTTTCTCATCTCTTAGGAAAGCTCCCACTCAAGGTCTAATAATTTCAAAGTTGATCACTCCAGGTATTTTTGCTTATTAGCCCAAAATGATCTGAAATCAGTAGGACTTTAGGAGTTGTGAAAGCAATCTCCTGGATTGCTCTGAGGTGAAATCCAGGTATGATGCTTAATTTTATGTGTCAACTTGGCTAGGCTACAGTCCCTAGTTTTTTGGTCAAATACAAGTCTAAATGTTGGTGTGAAGGTATTTCGATGTGATTAACATTTAAATCCGTAGACTGTTCCTTTGCACATGTCACTTAACCCCAAAGTTTAAAAGTATTAGAATTCTCCCCTTTCTCAGTGAGAATGCTAGTAGAGTTTAGAACCCCCAGCTGCTTCTGGTCACCAGATGAAGTGAAGATAATAGTAGGAATCTGGGGAATACAGAGATAGTTTAGTCAGCATCTTTTGTTAGGATATTCAGAGTACTTCTGACTTTAAAAAAAAATCAAGGGTATATCTTCTAAAACACATATTGGAGCATTTAAGGGGGCAACTAAAAATAAGGTTAAATGCATTTTGGTGAAGCTTTTAGTAAATGATCCCAAAGATACCAGGAGATGAAAGAATGCTCCTTTCAGTCAATACTTGTATTAACCATTGTGTGATAAAACAGATAATTTGAAAATTCCAGTTAATTCCGAAGACTTTTGTAAGTTGCCTCTTCACTCAGCATTATTAGTTCCTACTGACCTGCTGCTGTGCAGTGTTATGAATATTAAGCACATTATCAAATTGTTATTACCACAGGCTACCTTTCGTCAGTTAATATAATAAAATATTTAAATTATGATAAACATTATGTACTTCGACCAAAACAATATAGTGTCACTTCTTAAATTTAAAAAAATTCAATATGTGCTTTATACAATACCAAAATAGCTTAAATGGCACTGTTTTTCAAAAAATGTGCTTCTGCTTATCCCATAATCCTTTTAGTATTTTCTTGGTAATTCAGCAAAACTCTTTAAACTGAATAAAATTAGGATTTTGTGATTCTATGTTTACAGAAAGAGCATATCAGATAATTTGATAATCTAAAAAAAAAGAAAGAAAAAACTGTTCTTATTTCAAAGGTTCAAAAAATAAAGGTTATTTACTATGCAGACCAGGACTTCTTGTTTTTAAGATAGCAAATTAGAAAAACATGGTCAGAGTTAGAGGTTACTCAATCAGGTTGAAGCTGGGACTTTTACTCCAGCAGCTCTTGTTCCCCAAATTATATCTGATAATGTTCTAAAGTCTAAACATATTTTAGTTCAAAAAGATACTCAGCTCTTAGATATAAAATGGCACTAAGCTTCCAAATATCAACAGGTTTACCCACCCTCTTCAACTAATGTATCTGTTTTCAGAGTAATCTGCCACTCAGGACCTCTGAATCATAATATTTGAGGAACTGAAACTTTGAGCTAAACCGTTTGTTTGCATTTTCCTGTGCATAATCACAGGAGAGGGGCATTAATAAAGGGGTTGGTGTATTGGCCACTACCAAGGCCTATTATTTCAGCAGAGTCATGGCAATAGGGCAAAGCCGAGTGTGTGCAACTGTGACATAATTTCAGCCTGTATTGTGTTGAATGGAAGAGAAGACCAATGTGTCAGCAGATACAAGCAGTAAAATATCCCAGACTAGTTGCAAACCGGAAACAGTATCTATATTTCCCAACAATTCAAGAAAGATAGTGATAAATCTTACCTTAAACTGGCTACAAAAGTATTATTACCTGTAAAGCAAGATGGTACCCATAAACTTAAAATTGGCAAAATCCCATTGAACTGCATTTCAGAGAGAGGAGGGAACTTGAAATGGTACTGTTTTGAGGGTGTCCACAAGCGTGGGCAAGCATACGTTCCTGCTAAGCAGAGGAAGTGGTACACCCGGATTTCTTCCTAAGTGCGAGGTCTTTAGAAACTCATCCTCATGGGGGCTGTTTTAAATGGAAAGAAAATGACACACAGTCCCCAACTAGGCTTCTGAACTGTTTGCAGAGGGTTGTCACTTTCCCCAGACATTAGGTTACTGTGGGGGAATTTTCCAAAGTTGTCAACAATTCCATTTTTAAACTCAGTTCTTCCTCTCCACATAAAACAGATGCGAGGCAGCATGAGCTATATTTGGTCTAACAGGAGATATAAGGTTTTTTACATTGCTGACTCCTACCTGACAGTGGAAGACGTATTCTGGTGTGGTTTTCTTAAACTTCATGTTCCAAACCAAGGCCACTCCATCTGGTTCATGGGGAGCATCTTCGTTGTTGTTGTAGGAAGCGACCATCAGCTCGGGGTACTGGATGGAAGAGGTCACAAGGATGGCTTATGCCAAGATGACAACACAAGGAAAACATTCTTATTCCAATAGACACATGCTATATTACATACTTTCAATGGCACTTTCTTTTTAAGCTGTGGCATACTTAATACCAACCTCACGTCTCAACCCACTGCAAGCTGGTTTCTACTCCCAACAAACGTTCCACGTGTGCTGCCATACTCACTAATGACCACTAAACTGCATGCTCTGCTGGATCTCTCTGGGTTATATGACATTTGGGCTACTCCCTCCTTTCTCCTGTGTTGGCTTCGAAGACATCTTTCTCTCCTGATCTTCTTCCAAACCACTCTTTTCAGTCCCTACGGTTTCTTCTATTACCTATATTCCAAGGGGGGCTGTGTTCTGCCCTTATTTGTCTCTATCGACACACTGTCCCTGGGTGAACTCATCAATAGCTTTAATAAGCATTAATACATTGACAATGTTCAAATCTTTATCTCTAGGCTTGATTTCTCTCTGAGGTGCAGATTTTACAGCTACTGGGGATTTCTCAAGGCTGTCCACAGACACGTCAGATGCAGTGCATAGGAAAGTGAGCTTGCTGCCTTCTACAAAAACCTACTGCTCTTTCAACATTCCCTCTTCCGACATTCATCCCTTTAGTGCTTTGCACTGACATTACCTAGCTGTCCAGGCCAGACACTCCACGTTCATTTTTTACTCCTCCCTCTTTCTCATCTTCACACACTGTGTTTCACTACTGCCTCAATGGTAATTCAAATGCATGTTTTCTTTCTATCCTTAAGATCAGAGGGCTCCTAAATGAATTTCTTGTCTGGATGAAAACAGTTTTTTAAATGGCTTCCTGCTTCCAGGCTCGCCATGCCTTACCCTCACCTACTCCACTCTTCATCCTTTGTCAATATGATTTTACAAAACATACATTTGGCTAAGTCACTCCTCTGCTTAAAATACTTCAATGGCTCATCATTACTTTCAAGATAAAATCCAGGTCATATAGGATCCTTCATCATCTGTTATTTTCTACTTTCTCTGCTTAATCTCTTACAACCTTCCCTCCCTCCTCCCAACCCCACTCTATGACCCAGCCTCACTGGGCTAGTTCTGAGGTTCATAGGTACAGCCTCTGTACCACGAGTCTGATACTCACTCTCATTGGAATGCCTCTTCTGTGTTGGTTACATCATTAACTTATTCGTTAAGACTCGATGCAGGCACCAAGTCCTCCAGACAATCCTATCTAACTATCCACCACCCCTCCTTGCCTCTCAGCAGCTCCCTTAGCAAATTACGTGTGTCCCCCTATTAAAGCACCTGTCAAACTGTATTACGGCTTCTCCTGGGCTATGTCTATTACTAGATTGTAAGCTCTTTCAGTATAGGGACTTGTTTTTATTGACCTCTGAATCCAAAGTACAGTAAGTCCTAGCACAATAAACTTGTGCCAAAATCTGTTGAATTACAAATGCTCTTTCTTATGTTAGTAACCCTGTGCTCGGCGGCAAGACCTTATCTTTAATCCTTTGTTGTTAAATAACACCAACAATTAAAAGCTCAAGTAAAAGAAACACAAGTAGTAAAATAACAAAGAGGACTCTACAGTGAGTAGAAATACCTACTCACTGTACATGAACTCTGTGCTGAGTGTTATAAATAAACTGAGGCTGAATCTCATGGCAGGTACTCAGGAGTTAGAGTACATTTCATGAAAATGTCATTCCTACCTGGGATTCCCATAAGGCAGCTCCGTTAAAAATAGCATCAGGATTATAGCAGATCATATCAGTCTTTGCTCACAGGTAATTTTTCCCTTCTTTTTCACTACACTGCATATATTTAACATAAGATTGTCTGTATAAATTTGAACATCAACTTTTTTTCTATCAAAAATAATTAAACCTAAGTCTTCTATGTGATTGTAGTCATTCTTTGAGCTCCCTCAACTTAAGAAAGCTGCAGAGAGTTACAACTCGCCAGTTGGTACAGAGAAAGTATAAGCCTACAACGACACACACGTATGTGGCCACCAGGGGAAAGTAATCATTCTTTATTAGAAAACACTCCTCAGCGGATGAATCAAAGGCCTGTTAAGAAAGGCCTTTGATTCGAAGCCCATTCAAAGAAACTAACATCCAGATAAACACAGAAGTCTCCAGACTGCCCATCTGAAGTTTAACTATGTCACATGTGAAAAGGCAACTCTATAAACATCAACACCACTACCACAGTGGCCAATGGACAGCCAGATGTGTCTGGAATAATATCCCACAGCTTCACATCTGGGTCTCATCGCTGGCTCCCACTTGCAGTTCTTCTTTTTTCATTAAAAAAATATTTTACATTATTGGGTTTAAAACTCCTTTAGAAAACAGGGAGAATTTCTGTAAAATACCAGTGAAATGCTTTTGGTGAAATATCTATAACTAGGATCAAAAGGCCTAAAGATACTGATTAACTCTTATCTCTTGAAAGTGTTTGTGATTTCAAAGTCTCCTCTAGTATGTTTGTTTGAACATGACTAATCGTATTTTCTTATTTTCCAATAAAAAGTAGTAAATCTCTGCACGATCATTTAAACTTCAAAGGTTAAAATTATTACCTTAAAGGGAATATTACCTACTAGGAAGTTTGTGATTACTCACGGGGCTGAATTATCTAATATTTAACCTAGGAGAATTTTACCCGGAAATTACCAGATCTGCTCTCAAGCTGCTTTTTCTTATAAAGAAATAAAATCTGACATTTATTGGCGAGGAAGGAACCAACATGTTTTAAGTGCCATTATGTGCCAGACACTGGGCTGGGGAACATGTTCACTCATTTGATCCTTACAATTCTCTAAAGTAAGCAATGGTTTTCCCACTTCTACAGACAAAGAAGCCAAGGGTCCCTGGGTAAGGAACTTGTTCCAAGTTAAGTTGCTAATAAATGATAAAGTGAGACCCTGCTTGAAGTCTATTTGGTTTCAAAGACCATGTCCCTTCCAGCCCACTGTGGCATGCGTCAAGGGCCCCCTCCCCCCATGCATATGAGAGGCACTGGTGCCAGGTAAAATGGGGGACACGAATTTCAACAGTAACATGCTTTCCTTTATAGGAGCTCATCACTTAGCAGAGGGAGGTGAGACACATGCATGAATAACTACAACACAAATATAAAAGCAGAACATGCTAAGATGGAGATACAAAAGGAGTTCTATCAAAGCACAGAGGAGAAAATAACTACTTTAGTTGGAATGGGGTATGGTAGGGAGAGATATTGGAAAGGACTTCTGAGAAGAAATGAGACTTGACTGGGCCCTGTTAAATGGCTAGGTGATTAGGAGAGAAGTGAGAGGAGAGTATAGACGAGGGTAAATATTGTATAGTCAGGTAAATATTGATGCAGGAAATCTCTCTTGGGTGTCTGCCTGGTTCACAGTGATTCTCCCAATCTTTGGAGATTACCTCAATACACAGGTGTCTAACTTCCCAGGGCCAATTAATTCATTGCAGGGTTCATACCTGACCCAGCTGGGGCAATCACATTCTCTAACTTGGCTACTGTAACTTTTGAGCTGAGACACAGAACCCATGGGCTGGCAAGTGAGTCAGCTTATGACAGCATCTTATTGGTGGAGCCTCTCGAGCTGCCCAGATTTATACTCCTGAGCCCCCGTTCTTCATCTCTTCCGTGGATTCCCTGAGCACCCTAGCAGCTCTCGAATAAATTTCCCTTCTTCCTGAAGGTAGCCAGGGGTAAAGTTTTCTTCACTAATGCAGTGGAGAACATATTCAGGAGACAGTAGGTTGTAGCACCTGGCTGGGAGGCAGGTGATACGAAGAGATGAAAAAGATACAAGGGCTGCAGATGCCTCAGGGCATCCTCACAGAAGTCACCGAGTACAGGCTAATGATTTTAGACTTCACTCTGGCAGACATACTCTGCAACTACTAATAGTACTAATTCTACTACTACTTTAACATTTATTGAGTATTTTTTATATACTAGACAGTTTTAAAACTCGAAGTGTTTTAAATACATTTACTCATTTAATACAATAAGCATGTGAGCTAGGTATGATTATCATTTTATGAGTGAGGAAACTTAAGCCAAAAAAAGTCAGGTAATTTGCTCAAGGTGACACTGAGAGCAAATAAGTAATCTTCACAAATAGTAAACTGGAAAAGTACTTACAATGACTCAACAGTGTAGAGAATTGAGGCAGGGAGACCAGTTAGGAAGCTATTTCCTAATATAAGCACAAAGTGGAGGCCATGACATAAAGTAGGTATCAACTCCACATGTAAGTGGATTTGAATTGATCACAGTGGGGGTCTTTTTGCTACCGTAAATTTGATTGGGTTTTGCAATTAAATGAGTTATCAAAAATTACTTGAAGAGGGATGGGGGAGGAATGGAGTAGGAAGTTGGGGTTAGCAGATGTAAGCTATTATATAGAGAGTGGATAAACACCAAGGTTCTACTGTATAGCACAGGAAACTATATTCGATATCCTATGATAAACCATAATGAAAGAGAATATAAAAAGAATGTATATATATGCATAACTGAATCACTTTGCTGTACAGCAGAAATTAACACAACATTGTAAATCAACTTTACTTCAATTAAAAAAAAATGACTTGGCTTTGTATCTTGGATGACTCCAAGGTTAGAGGATGCAACTTACATATGAGAGGAATATACATGGTGGGAGTGAGATCATAAGTCTGGTTTTGTATATGTCTGCCAAATCTGTCATGTGATATGTGGATAGTATTATTGACCCCCTGTGCTAAACAATATTCAGTGAATAGCAAAGTTGACATAATTCCCCAAGCACCCAAATGTCTTCCAAGGAATAATGTTTGGTGGATATTTTGCAAATATCGCAAAGTTAAAGTGTTCTTGTTTAAGAAGTACAAGAGGTCACAGCAAAGCTATGCAGGAATCTTACCGTTTCTTCCTTTTTTCCCCTCTGTTCCATTCTGTTCCACTCATAATCATCCTAAGCATACACGCCTCTACTAGACGCTAAGACTATGCCTCTATCCTTTTCTTCTTTCTTAATATCATTGGATTGCATGTACATTCACTCAGAAAGTCTCTTCATTCCATACGTATGTCAACCTGGTCCTCTGAACCCCAAAATTGTTATGACGTAAGGGCTCTAATTCCTGTTTCTTATGCTCCAAAGAAAATACATTTTTCAGAAATGCAAACCCCTTCCCCACAGTGTAGATGGCAGGTTACACAAAAATGGGGAAAAACAGATGCAGTCTCTCTATGGAGGAGTTTCTGCCCTTTCCAGTTTCACCTCCTGCAACAAAAACGACACACAAGACTCTGTGTGGAAACAAACCTATCCACAGGCAATAGGGCCCACCACACGCTGAGGCCAGGCAGGGACCAGCCCCACGGGTGAGCCCCCTGCTGCCTCCTCAGGGAGAGTTATCAGTGAAACCTGCCTTTGAGGAATGTGTCAGATAAGGTTCCTGTGTAATTTCCAGACTCTGAACGAGTGAACAAGCCGAGCTAAATGTCTCCTCAGCCATGGAATCTGCTTTCTGCACACACACCCGCGCGTGCTCACAGAGCACCCACGCACTGGCGGGAAGTGGCTGGGCACGCCCTGCCTGTATTAGCCTCTGCACGACCATGCCCCGCGTGCTCTCTCATTTGGATGTAAAAAGAGATTCAAGGGGAGAGATCACTTGCCCACTTTGTGGCTGCTGACAGTCTGGTTGCAGGGATTTACATTCCTCTTCAGTGTTCCTGTTCTCAGCATGACTAAATGGGGCTCTTCACATCACCTGCTTTACTGCTCTGCCTAGAACACACTCTTCTCCCCTCCATTTGTCTAATCCCAGTCTTCTAAGATGCCCTGTCCAACCAGAGACAGACTCCAACCTCCACTGAATCCGGAAAGCACTTGCTCTCCGCCCTACGTCACTCAGCCCTTAGAACCTCTTTTGGTTTCAGATTCATAAGTCCTTTGTGGGAGGCACTGGTAAAGAGCATATGCCTGGAAGTGCTGAAAGACTTGGGTTCAAAGCCCTGCTGTACCACATCCTAGCTGAGTGACGGTTAGTAAGATACTTAGTTGCTCTGAGCCTCAATTTCTTCAGCTATAAAATTAAAATAGTAACAGTGGCTGCCTCACTTGATGTTGTGAGGGTGAAATAAGACAATGCCTCCAGAGCAGCTGGCACAGTGCTTAGTATATAAGAAACACAAATTAAAAGCTAGCCATGATAATTATTCCCAATAAAAGCATAGACTATAAGAAAACAGAAACTGCACTGTGTATAAATGCCCAGTACTTATCATCCCTATTTCCCTCATTGCTATTATGTCATTGTCATTACAGGAGGGGACGCAGCATAGTGATCAAGAATGTGAGCTCAGGAGTCAGACCACCTGAGTTCATATTCCGACCCCCACCACAATTAGGCTGTGTGCCTTTATGTGCATTATTTAACTACTCAGTGCTGGGTAAATTATACACTAATTGAGTAGGCCATTCAATTGGCTTTTGGTAAATCTGCCTGCTTTCACTATGAATGCTACGCTAGGGAGTTTAGATTTTTTTTTTTCTTGCAGGCAATAGGGAGTTTTAATCCAGGGAGTGAAGTGATCAGATTTGCATTTGTAGAAATATTATTTGGCTAGATGTCTACAGGGAAAACTATAGGTGGACAAGTTTGGATGTAGAAAGAACACAAGAAGGTTAGCAATACTACAGGTGTAAGATGATGAATATATGAGCGGCGAAACGGACAGTCTTGGTGACAGACCGGGTCTAGGAGATAAGGGAGAGAAAGTTTCTATAATGACGAAAGTTTTGCTTTAGGTCCTTGGGTATATTGTGATGGCTTTAACATAGAATAGAGGAAGCAAAAAAGGATTTCAGACATGTGGAAATAATGAGTTAGTGATTAGTTTGAGATTCTATGGGACACCTGAATGGATCTGTCTGGTGTGTAAAGTGGAATTCAGGAGGGAGATTGGGTGGGGGATAGAAAAAGGCTGCCCACGTGGTGGTTGAATCCATAGCAGTGGAAGAGATCTCCCACAGAGAGCATGTCGAGAAGCGTAAAGGTTGAGGGCATGACCACGAGGACCACGAGGGTAGGAGAGGAAAAAGAAGTCTTGGAGGAGTTCGAGAACTGAAAGAGAGTCGAGTTGTGGAACTCAGTGGAAGGATAATATTTTTAGAAGTATGGGGAAGTCAACAAAGCTGGATGACAAAGAGAGGTCAGGGCAGATTAAGGCTTAAAAATATTCACATGGATTTGACAAGTAGGAAATCATTGGTGACCTTAGTGAGAGCAGTCTCATGGACAGAATGGCCTGGCTCTTCGTCTGGTCCCTAGTAAGTACTCAATGTGTATGAATAATAGAGCACAAATTTTAAACTGAAACTTCAGTAACATGAGAAAGAAAACCAACAGGCACAGAAAAAAATTGCAAGTTAGTGAACACATCCAAAATAGTGGAGCAATTCTCTCTTATTTTTTTTAAAATACAAATGCCATGAGAACACAAGTCCAGTTTGTCCCATCCCAGCAACAATTCTTACCTGGAGAGACCAGTCCATACAAGTGACTACTCGGTGCTTGGACCAATGCTCATCGTAGAACTGACGATTGAAAGAAAGGTTGGCTCCAGCCTGGACATCCCTAGGAGGGTTTAAACATCAAAGACAAATATGATGCTTCAAAACGGGGCTTTATCTCTAGTGCTCATACTGAAAGAATGAAATGGCAAGAGCATGGCGCACAATACTCTCTAAAGCCAAAGCATCGACCTAGACAGCAAACTCTGATCATAAATAAACTAAAGGTGATCTCCTTTCTGCAAAGCCCTCTCTAACCTGGCCCAGAAAAGGTTCCCACATGTTGTTCCAAGCCTGGTGTGAAATGTCAGATTTGTTTCAGGTTCCTATCTTGAGCAGTTCTAAAGCATTCTCCTCCCCCTAACAAGCTCTGCCTTGAATCAGAGTTTACAAGAAACTTCCCAGCTCGCAAGGAAGCACAGCACATTTGGAGAGTCTTTGGTATCAATATCACCTTATGTGGCCTTAGACCAGAAATGATATGCATGTTTCTCTTTACCTGTAATTTCTGATTGAAGGTGGCAGTTGCCTCCTTGCTCAATAGCAAGTGAAAAGTTCCACCGTGAGACAGGCCTGCCGGGGAGTGAGGGATTCACCAAACACCTTAGATACTTAACATAGACCAAAACATCACCTGGGTGGAGGAAGATTACACTTTGGCTACTGTTTACCTGCCTGATATTCAACTGGCTGCAAAACCTCCTCTGAAGAACTCTGCACTGGTCGTGCATTCGCTCCACAAGACCGAGTGTTTAAATTGAGTCATACTTGTTCTGTGTCAGCATCTATGGGATCTGCATAAAAAGCTGCCTATACTCCTTGGGCTTCAGTTCAGGAATTCTTCCACACTCACCCTTTTTTTCTGTTCATTTGTTTCATTCCATTGCTTTGCACCCTGTATCACTTGTCCTATATAGTTCTTGTTCAGACTGGGTGACTTGACCTCAGATTAGGTACTTGGGCTCCAAGCAGCTGACTTATCATGACTTTTTTCCCCCCGGCTAACCTTTCCTCAGCTCCACCACTGCAAACTCAGGCAAGAGGTACGTGCACCCAAATATCTGCCAGGAACGCAGTATAACGCTGTGCCAGACACCCAGAGGGAAAGAGGACTCAGAAAACTAACTGAGCCATAGAGTAATGGCTTTTTAAAAGAAAACAAATAGAACACATATATTCCAAATATTATTCTCTTTGATGGAGTCTAACGATGCTGTCGACTGTTTAGAACATTTTTAGAACTCCCTTTTGAAATTGTTTTCAGAGCCACGGTTACATTGCCTTGAGCATCTTCAACGATGACAGGTTGGCCTTTGACAATGTATTTGAATTTTAGAAGTAGTAAAATGTCAGGTCTAATGAAAAAGGCAGGTAACCTCATCTTTTCATGTTGTTCTTGGCCAAAAGAAATTGGTGGCTAAAAACCAGCTCTATCTCTCACAGAGCTCATAAAGCGCCTCCAATTATCCACACGAAGATGGCTGACAGCCCCTGCCGAACGTAACACATATGCTGCAGTCACGGGGCAAGTCATTTGGGGCCATTTACTTCTAATGGTTAGTTGAAAGTAAATGGCACTTGTATTTCCTAAAAGGCATATACACATAATCTTATGGCATCAAAAGAGGAAAGAGTTGCCAGTCTCTGTTCGCTGTCTCCCACATCAGTTAAGGTCTCCCATATCTCATGTTTATTTTCTTCGGCTTCCTGTTTGCTTAGACATCAAAAATAGATCTACGGGATATAACACAAATCTCCTTTTGCTGCTTATGTTTTCTCAGAGGACAATGTACATGACTCTGCCAGTCTCTATCACCTGGGCTGTTCCCCAGATATCAAATTCTAAAGCATTTCATGGAAGCACATGATAATTACAAGGAAACTCTAAGCCAGAAGTCATAACCAAAGCCCTTAGTCGAAGCTGTTCAGCAAGATCAGCTCTGGAATTTCATACTCCTCTGATTTGTTAGGCTTGGAACTTGCCTACTCAAAACATAAGTGAATTTAGAATCAACAGAGAACTTATCACAGTATTTTTTTAAATGCACACAAGAAACTAACCCATCTTTTTCCTCTAACTCTCGACCACTATAGTCAAAGAAGATATCGGAGTCTTCTGCCAGCGCTCTTTCAATTACCCGTATTGTCCGATCAAAAAAGATGAGAAATTCCTCTGAGTGAAGGATCTGCTGTTTTTCTTCCTCTGTCAGCTCCCTTGGAGGAGCTATTTATGTAAAAGAGATTGTTGGGAAAGAAAAAAAAAAAAGGGATAATTAAAACATTTCAAGAGGAATCCAACTCTTGAAAGACATTGCTTATCAAAAGAGTGATAAGGCACAGTGAAATAAACCATTGTTAATATTAATTCTAAATTACTCTTAAATTCACATCAAAGGTTTTTGCAGATGTCTTCACTGACAATTTTACAAAAAGATTTCATATCTGGACTAATTACTATTTTGAAGAGTTGAAAAATATTACAAATGAAAATGATTGGTGTGTTTTAACAATGAGTTCTGAACATTATTTTCTTTAGAACTGAACTTGAAAAACAGCTCAAATAGTACATAATAGAGAAATCTATAAAACCATGTATATCAGATTGTAAAGCTGCGCATACCAAATAATTAAGAACTATCTATAATATGATCTAGATAGCACCTTTCCTCTTTCTGCTGATAAATTCATTTTATTTTAGATAGTTACTTGATAAGGCTGATTGACTGTTATATAGATTCTCCTCAAAAACTGAAACATGTCCTTCCAAACGCACCTTTACCCAAGATATCTTCTGCTTTTAAACAAACACATGGAACAAATAAATGCTATAAGACACCTCATAATTGTTATTATGCCTTACTTTTCCAGCATGATTAAGCTTATAAGACTAAATTTGAAGATACAAAATAAGGCAAAGAGAGATTAAGTAACTAGCAATATGTCATAGTGTCTGAAAGTCAGCTCACCTCAGAGTCACGATTAGGTTATATAAACTGTTCCTTCAGTAGCAGGGTTTACATAAAACTATAGAGGAAGGATTAGGAACTCCCCCAGACTGAGAAATCCCTAAGGGCAGAAACTGTCAGCTGAACCTTTGTGGTTCTTCAGGAACCCCAGTTCAACTTTTGTGCAGAGAGACTTCAATAAATGTTTGATCAATTACCCTTCCAGTAGGACCAGAAGCTCCTGGAGTTTAAGCTACAAGAGGAGGGTAGTGCATTAAAACCACAGGGGTCCCTGGTGGAATGACTCACCCACAGGATTTCCTAAACACTTCCACAACCACCCTCATAACCAGGACCGATTTCTACCTGGCCACATGGTCAGAGGAATCATTTAGGTATAGCCACCTATAGCATAATGTTTTATGGAAGTGTTATTTGATTTGATTAATGGTATCTTGAAGCCACTGTCCTGAGAAATCTGAACCGTCAAGAAGCCCTCCTGCAGAGCCATGGAAGTAGATCTCAAGCTTTTAATGTTCACAATGTCTCTCCCCTTCTGGCCTCCCCTCCCCTGCCCCAGACTGAAAGGCAGAGAGGTCTGGAAAGACTCCAGGGTCTGTATTTGTACAAGAAATTAGAATGATTACGACGTAGTTGATTCACACCTTGAGAAGTGGAAAAACATGATTCATCCACTACAGCAGAAGATTATCTCCAAATACAGCTCACCCCGGTGTTTCTAGCAGCCCTAAATATAGCCGGAAATATTTCTTTGTTGCTGAAGTTTCCAGAGCCCTAAATGTGCCCATGTGTATTGGGACTCTCCAAAAACCTCCATCAACATCTGCTGAGCAATGCTGCACAGACACTAGTTTGAGAAATGGTGAAGTGGGCAATGTGTAAACTGTAAATAACAAGAACTCTACAAAACCAACCTGGAATCCAAGAGTTACTCCGCCATTTGCTAGCTTGGATTCTTTTATCAATGAAAGCTCTCTAAGCCGCAGTGTTATCCATAAAATGAGGCAATGATACCTAAACTTTAAGTCTGGTTTAAGACTTAAATATACTGACAAATAGTTCAGCATTCAATAATTAGCAGTTATATATGACTAGTCTACTTTCTAAAACACCCATAAATTAGGCATTTGAATTTTTTCACCCTGATGTAAGTTCAAGAAAACAGTAAAACTACTAAATGTAACTAGGTAAAGGGGAAAACGCTAGGGTCCTTTTGTTTTGGTCAGTACTGTTATATAAATAAATAAACTTCACTAAACAAGGATGCTACAGGACCAAGAAGAATGTCTTATTTTAAAACCTTCACTCGGCTTTTGTCACTGCTGATGTATGACTTGAGACACACTTGAAATTAAGCAGAAAAATAGGAATTTTTTCCCTTTATTCCTGTTTTTACATTTTAAAAATACCTATTCTATTCTCTGTTTATCTTTTTGAGCTACTTGTATTCCACCTGTATATTTCCTTACAGGTCCATTACCTTGAATAAAAAACAGTTCCTGTGTAATTTTCTGTAATCTTTTTCTTCCCTGTAGCTTACTGTCATTTTGATCTCAGCTTTCAAGACATACAACTTCTTCTCTAAGAGAAACATAAATGGCTGATCAAAGCGTATTTGCAGAGGCCAAGTTCAGGTAAGTGAAGCAGTAGCGTCTCCAGATATTATGTTTGGCAATACAATATTTGGCTTGAAATTAAATTGCTACTGAAGCAAAACAAAGAACATATTTTATATTAAGCTTTGATGTCTAACAGGGATCAAATGACATGATTTGTTAGCACAAAATAATAAGATGCATGTGCAGATGAGTACTTTTTAAAAGTCATAAACAATATTCAACTTAGGAGTTAAACAGAGCTATAGTTATTTTCGCTAAAACCCCAAACCTCTCATATTTAAAAGTCTTTAAATTGATGTGTTATTACAATGTAATGAAAACATAATGGAGTATCCAGGAACCACAACCAAAATCTGTATTTGGAGGTAAAACCTCTGCAGACATCATATTTCATGAAAAAAAAATTAGTTGATTAATGGAGTCCGCAAAATTTAAAATATAAGCATAAACAATTAAAATCAGAATTGTATTACTCCAGGAGAGACCCCAAATTCTCCCTAAAATCTCTGTTTCTTCAGCTTTTCCCTATCCCTGGAACCTAAAGAATTATTTTCAACATCTTCTCTGCATAAAAAGGTAGGAAGTAATTTAACAGCAACAGGCCTAACAGCGCAAAACAAGGGCAATGATAATGTTTGATTTTTCTTACAAGTTAAGCAGAAATTGCTATTATAGCAGGTTTGTTGTTTGTTTTTGCAACATGGAGTATTTCTGCCAAGAGCTAACAATATTTTATGCATTTAAAGTGACCTTTTTTAAGAAATAAAGATTCTTCAGGAAAAGTAGTACACATGGATATGACTTACATATGAGCCAATGACAGCACAATTTTCAAACTTACCAAAATTTACCTGAACAGTTATATTTAGCTTGAATAAGAAGTACGAAAACCATGTACTAGAGTCATGAAACTCAAAGTTTAGAGAACTGCCTAATTCTATGAATTCATGGCCTGCAAAATTAAAATCTAGTATGAATTTTATTTTAGGGTCTCCTTTTAATTCTTTTTATTATAGAAATGTTAATTTGTCTTGGTACTGTACATGAAAATACTTTTTTATGTGTCTCTCATGTTGATTCTATCCTATTTGCTATGCTTCTTAAGTTTTCTTATTGACCTGAATGTGTACTTTTTCAATTTCTTTTTCATTTACTCTATTTACTAGACACTATATCTTTTGATTTCTAGAGTTCCTGGATGTTTTTTCTCTGTAAAAATGTAAAATCTGTAATGGAATCCACAATTTATATTGAGTATTTTACAGTCTCATCTTTAGGTCAAAAGTAATTTTTAAAATATCCATTTCAGAAATGTCTTGCCTTGTTTCAATGATATAGCTTTAAATTTCAAAATAAAAATTACATCTTTTAAATATTTTTCAAGACTATGTCAAAAAGATTAAAAAATAAATAAGTAAACCCACATAACTTAAATATTCAATCAGATTAAATAGGGACAGTAGCTCTTACTGAATTTTACAGTGAAATCAGTTCAAAAACAAGAGGAAGAAAACGAAACCAAACTAATAAAGAATGATGTCCTTCTCTGAAGTTAATGTGAGGTTTATGAGTTAATGTGCATTTACAAGAGTCACGTTTCCAATTCTGTTGCTTTAAATCTCTAAACATGAAGATACTAGGACACTCACATATAGAAATTTCCTAAAATTTTATTAAAAGCTAAAAGCTACCTGCTGTTTTCCCTACTCTGATGTGGAAAAAAGAGTGAGAAGAGTAATAAATCAAACCCATATTTCTTTACTGTTTAATGCATTTTTGATGTCACATGGGCAAAATTGTCAAAAGCTAGTGAGCACTGATTTTTTTCCCATCTCCCCCTCAGCACTTTTTTTTTTTTTTAACTCCAAAAAAGGCCAGATTTCTCAAAAATGTGTTCCCTGGTTTGAAACTGTGTATGTCAAGTTTCAGCCCAGAGCAAATGTTTATGGCTAAGTAATAAATCCCTGAAACTCAGGGTTCCTATGGAAGTGCTGACACAGCCCTGACTACCATGCAGCTGTATGAATGGCGCCACGATTGTATCTGCTAGAGATTCTTTAAAAAGTTTGCAAAATACTGTCTTGCTTTAAAAAAAAAATAGCCAGAGAGAGTTTGATGCCAACATAAACATGCTTTTAACCCATTATGTGCTAATTTGCAGAAAAGCCATTAATAGAGACTTAAGATGCACGGCGCAGCAGTAACAGGAAATGCACTTTCAAACTTCTCTTGGACTTTTAACAGGACTTTAATCAATTCCATGAAGCATGAGTGAGAGTTAAAACTGGAGGGTGTTTTTGCTCAGAACTTAAGAAGGAGGTTGCAATGCTTTGCCAGAGAAGAGAATTTGGAGATTGGGGTTGGGGGGCACGAGGGAATCCGTGCCAAGACACACAAAATACACCCTGGCTTCTTATCACCCAGTACATCTTAAGGATATTTTGCAAAAAAAAAAAAAAAAAAAGAGGGTGAGGGTATTTTAGTAAACTTTGACTTATTTTGTCTCTTGCTACACCTGTGTTAATGATATTCTATTCACCAGCTTAAATATATACATGTTCTTAGTAGGAGGTTTAAATGTGAACTTGCTTCAATCAAATCCTTTTAGAATCTCTCAGAAAGAGGAATTTGTGCCTTCTGTGGGCGCCACTGTTAAAGGTGCTGAATCTACTGCCTGCCTACAGCCGTACCCTAGAACTTGACAGTAATCCACCTCACTCAATGCCTGGGCAGGTTGAAGTGAGTCCCTATGACCACTCCTACAAAGTCCCCGGGGACAACCATGTGCCATGCACTTCGCCAGAGCCACGGGCAAATCGAAAATTTAAAAATCAAATGAAATTCTAATTAGACTTACGTTGCTCTAAACTTGGGACATTTAGTAGGAAATATGGAAGAATCTTTTTAATCTACACTCCATTCTCGTGGACACTCCATTTCTCAATACGAATGACAATCTCAAAATTCTCTTTTTCTCCATAGGCTGAAAATCTCAAAGGGACACAAAATCAGATTTTTAGGGAAACATCAGCTATAGTATTTCTTGCCTTTCCCTTTCTTTTCTTTTTTCATTATTGCTTTCTTGGTTTTTGAAATCCAGTGCTATTACAGGAGGATGGCTTTGTGGGCAAGTGTATAGGCTTTGGAGTCAACTCCAAATCCTGGATCGTGTACTTACACATTATGTATCCATGGGTACATTTTTAAGCCTCCCTTTTCCTATTTCTCTACCTATAAAATAGGGAAAATAATAGTATCTGCTTCAAAAGGATGTTGCAAAGGGTACATATTATCTCTGGAGTGTTAAGGAGAGAGCCAAGTACCTAGTAAGCCCCTAATAAGTACTAGTCATTGTTATCACTGGAGCATGTAAAGGCTGCTCCTTCTGATATGGGCAGAGTGTGGAGGAAAACTTGTAATAGTATAGTTAATAGTGATGATCACGGTTAATGTTTCTCTGTAGATCACAAGAATAAACCTCAGAATTTAGTGACATCCTTTACTGTTATCATTAGGAATATATGATGGCGTGAACTAGATAACATGTCAATTGATAACAAGTGTCTTATTTTACTGCTATTTAGTAATAATTTTACTGGAAATGTGACTGGACTTGTGGATGGTTCGTGTTTTATTTGCTTCTGTCAGTCAAAAAAATAAAGGATTACAGTTTATGTTGCTAAATGTAATGTATTGATCAATCACAGAAAACCTTCCATGCAGGAGGTGTACGTTTAATTTTTACTTACCTCTATAGTCCCTTATGTTGGTTAAAAAGACAGCAATAAAAAAAATAAAATAAATTAAAAAAAAAAAAGACAGCAATAAAATGATGATGCAATTTAGCTCCCACACCATACCTTCCTTCACCTCCTGTTTTTTGTCTTGATTTTCCAGTTCTGAATCCTGGCCAACTTTAGGTTCTACCATTTCCTCATCATCCTCATCCTCTAGAAAAAAGAAAGAGAAAAATGCATTATATTCTTTCCTTCAAATCAAAGTGTCTGGCTGATGGTGGGAGGTAGGGGCAGAGGGTAAAGTTCCAATCATTTAGGGCGGCTTCTAAGTAAATCAGTCCACGATGAATGCCCAAGATAGACGTTCATGAATACATGAATACATTATCTCCAAAAAGGGCCTCTTCGAAAGTACCCCACGCTTCTGAGAAAACCGCCCCGAGTCGGCACCTGCTACATCCATCTCCAGGCCCTCACCACATGGGATGTCTTGGAATTGCCTCTCTGACCTCTGAAGCTTCTTCGGAGATGGGCCAGGAACAGATCTTAAAATGTTTCCACCTGTAGCACATTCTCCACAGGGGACACCTGCTGTACAGACGACTCATTTCCAATTTCATTCTCACCAAATTAATTTGGTTTTGACCTACAGGAAAGGGTTAAATACAGGTCTGACCCCAGGTCAAATGCCACTGGCAAGTAAACAACCTGGGGTAGGGCCCCAAAAGTCATTGCCATTGGCCTGGAAGAAAGCAACCAACCTGAAATGGCATTTACACATTCAGAGCAGTTCATGCATTAATGTGAATTTAATGAGCACTAACAAACGGTACCAGTCGGCCACCACCACCAGATGTTACAGTGCCCTTCCTGCCCTACGCAAATGTGCTCCTACTCTCTCTCTCCTCCCAAACTGCCTTTCTTGGAGGTCCCTTTCAGTGCAGAGTGCTTGAAATCATCAGTCACAGTGTAGAGGACGGAGGGGCAAGACAAAGTGTCACAAGAAAGTCCAACTTAATGGAATAAAACAGTATAAAAAATTAACACTTGCTTCCATGGTTTTTAAATATATTACCTTCACTCAAGTATTATATTGATTTCATTGGCTCAAATGGAGTTTAAAAGAAATGACTTCACTTCCTCCACCCCCATCATTCATTCATATATCCATTCATTCAACAAATATTGATATTTACAGATGTTCTGTAAGATCCAAAGCTCTATGGAGAGTCCCATTTCCATCACAATAAATCCTGAGATTTATAGTAACTCAAAATTTCAGCTCTAACCACTTAGAGAATGCATTATATATGCATATTTAAATGCCCAAACAAATATGTATAGCCTGAAAAGCAGCTGTAAAAGTTCTTGATTATATTAAGCAAGTGATTTGTGGAAGGAATATCCATTTTAAAAATATGGATATGCAAATATAGTATTGCAATCTAGATACTGAAATACAGTAATCTATATGCATGTGTGTAGATTGTGGAACCAACATCATTACTTTATAATGACACTAAATACATATTGGAAAGAATGTAAAACACTTTTGAGGAAAACTGTCATTATTATTAACACATTAACACAGTTATTACTAATGCATTATTACTAACACATACCTGTGAGACAAAAATGTGCACTTAAAATTTTGAAAAGTACACTGTTACCCAGATCTTTAGACAAATAGACCTTTAACGTGTTAAATTATAAATAACACATCTAAATCTTTATATATAAAGATATTTCTGCTATCTTCCCATTAAAAGCCAGCTTGGAAGGTCCTGAACAAAATATTCACCTCGACATGATGTATCTTCCTGACCCAAAGACCTAACACAAAGCCCAGTGAGGCACTAGCGGGAGGGAAGTTTCCTCTTCTGGTAAACCTTGGATGGAGACGCAGTTTTCAAAAGACCACTAATCTGCTGGGAAGTAGCTCCATCTCTGAACCTTCTAGAGACAAGTATTTAAATCCAGTGGATTCAGCAGCCGTTCCCTGGCACTTACTAAATACAAGTAAATACAACAAATGCAAAGGTGACAAAGCCCACGTTATGGGTTGAACTGTGTCCCCCTCCCCAAATTTGTATGTTGAAATCCTAACCCCCAGTACCTCAGAATGTGACCTTATTTGGAAATAGTGTCATTGCAGATATAGTTAGTTAAGATGATGGCATGCTGGAGTAGTGCAGGCACCAAGTCCAGCATGACTAGTGTCTTTATAAAAAGGGGAGATTTAAACACAGATCCACATGCAGGGAGAATGCCATTGAAGATGAAGGCGAAGACTGGGGGATGCTTCTACAAGCTGAGAAGTGCCAAGGCTGGCCAGTAAACCACCAGAGACATAGAACAGATTCTTCCTCATAGCCCTCAGAAGGAACCAACCCTGCCAACATCTTGATCTTGGAATTCTAGCTTCCAGAACTGTGAGACATTCAATTTCTACAGTTTAAACTGTCCAGTTTATAGGACATTGTTATGGCAGCCCTAGCAAACTAATAAAGGCAGTAGTGTGCCTTACCTTCTATGATCTTATAATCTAGTAGAAGAGATAATGAGATATACAATAATAACAACTAAAGCAGTGATGAATGCTTTACTTGTATCATCTAATTTATTTATCCGAACTTGGTACTACCCACCTAATTTTATAGGTGAGGAGACAGTAATTCCCCCCAAAGAAACTCCCAACCGTGTTGAGCTTCAAGTTTTGTCTGGTTCTGCATGTTTTGATCCGATCTGATCTTTAACCATTACGCACACTACCTCCCTACCCGCAGCTGTCATGAAACAGAAATGTCGTGGAGAAAAGCCTGAAGCACAGCAGGTGCGCTGCTCAGCTGCAGGGTAAGGAGGGGTGTGTGGAGGCTCTCAGAGGTGGACATTGCATGGTTCACTCTCCCAATTCCCGGAGGTCAGCGCATGTAACACTCAACTGAGGAGAAGTTAGGTTTCACACCCTTGAGAGCTAAACAGATGGGTTGCTTTATTTATCAAAACTATATATGCTACACCCACACTCTATTCTTATTTACTTTGTGGAATACACTCTCCTGAGACCTGACCAGCAACATTTACTACAAAGCATTGCTGTATTCCTTCAGCCAGACAGATTCGCAGCTTGCGTGGGAGCAACATTTCAAGGGAAGTAATTGGTCTGAGTTCAAGGCTGGAGTCTACCACTTGCCAGCCCCTGACTTTACATAGTTCGTAGAAACTCTCTGAGGCCTTTTTCCTCATCTGCTGAATTGGGATAATAACCCTGTCTTAAAACACAAATTTACTGTGAGAATAAACAAAAGTTTTGATGTGAAATTGCTTTTTAAACCACCAGGAGAGTTGCAAACATCCATACAGAGAAACCGTCAAACAAATGTTGCCTTCGCTTGTATGTCAGAAAATATTTACTGAGCCCTTACTATGTGCCAGGTGCCAGGCACAGGACAGGGAACAAGACAGACAAAAAAAAAAAAATTCTGTGCTCATGTCACGGAGCTTCCATGAGTTAGGGGAGAGAAACTGCAAACAAACAAATAAACAAAACATACACTGTGTCAGGTAAGTGGGATGGGGACAGAGAAAGCTGAAAAGGGACATCTGGCATGCTGATAAGGGGAGGAAGAGGTGAAATTTTAAATAGACTGGTCAGGAAGGGCCACACTGAGCAAAATCTTCAAGGAGTTAAGGCGTGAGCCACGGGAAGATCTTGGGGAAGCAAAACTAACAACAAATAGATTCTTCCATCTCACTCCATAGACCCAAAGGGTGGAATAGGTCAAGGTCTAAATTACTTTATTATCAGCTCGTTTGACTATGGAAAACAATTGTGCTTTTTATTAGAACCACCTAGTTTGTACATTCACATTTTCTAGTTCTTAAAACGAAGTCAGTTTCACCAAATGACTTTGGCTAGTCAGCTTTGAATAGTATCAAGTTCTCACCTTTTGCAGCTATAAGGATTTTTGTTTTAAAAAATCCTGGAAGAATCAAAAGCAACATCATGACAGAAGCGCCCCTTAGAGCTTTTAGGAAACATATTATTCTATAAGGGCCTGGCAATAAAAAGGGCTAGACTGTGATAGAAGTGTGTTAGTTTATTTTTGAAGTAGGTGGGGAAATAGCAGGTTATCTAATTCTTTAAATACAAAATACTTGCCCAGAGAGTATGTTTTCAATGAGTTCTTTTTTTTTTCCAATGAGTTCTTATAATATGTGCAAAGTCCCATAATGAGATACTGTGAATAAAAGAGAAATAAATTTAAAAAACAGTACCTGCCTTTTTAAAGTAGTTACAAACCAGTTGTAGGCATTAATTTTGAGTGGCCACAGAATTCTTTGTCTATCATCCTTTTAAAGACAGAAAGTGAGTGTTTCAGTGGATTTGTTAAGGAAATAAAACACAAGAGACTGGTTTGTTTCTCTGCATACTGATATGTTTGCCTTGCTCAGCAAAGAGAGTATATTTTTCTTTAAGACTCTGGTTTCCTTTCTGGTGCAATTGGAATTACTTCTGTTGAAACCATTTTCAGAACAGTTAAATAACTTTAAAGAAAAGGATTTATGTAGAACCGCTACAGACTACTGATATATGAGTTGTGCTACTTAGTTCATACCCGGTTACATTTCCTCTGAGATTGGAGGGAAAAAAATCACCACCCATGTACAGTTTCCTGTACCAGGTACACAAGAGAAAGTAAACTACTGGCAGAAGTTAATTGCCTGTCAGCCCAAGGGGCTAATTTCAAACAACAGCATCTTTTAGACATTATTTTATTTAGCACCCAAATTCTACCGTCTGCAGTTGTTGCCTTCTTTCTCTCTAGTTGGAAAAAAGTTTGCTCATCACTTCTCCTTCCTTAAGGTTTTCTCAATGTCTAAACACAAGTAATTGCATGCCTGGCAGCAATTACACATAACACACTTAGTGCAAGGCCTCACCCCTTATATGAGCTCCCAAAAGGTTAGTTTCCTCCACCAGTGAGTGGCTGAGAATGAAGTCAATGTCACCCATTGGAATACGCCACAGTCCTCTGAGTGTTGAGCTGCTCTGATGGCCTCACACATTTGAGACTTTGGAAAGGAAGTGCAGGGGACCATTCGTCACTGTTGGCAATACAACATCAAAATCCCTTTCTGTCTTGGGGCGGGGGCGGGATTCCCCTTGCACTACTGTTGTATTGGCGCCTTGCTGGACCCTACTTTATTCTCCTGACGTCCTGGGGAGACATTTTCCTGCTCTCCATTTCCTGGTGACCAGGACACAGGCAGGATCTGGGCAGTGTCCTAACAGGGGCTTTTGCTCCTAACAGGGGCTTTGTCTCTGGAGCCAGGAGGCAAAGCTGAGGGGACAGTTAGGATTAACGAGGGGCAACATGCAGCGGTGTCTGACATCCTGGCCAGACTACTCCAGAGCTCCACGGTCTGGGTTCCCTTGGTCTTGCCCTTTTCCAAACCTGTTCCTTCTGCCTCCTGTTGATTCTGTGAGTACCAGATTTCCTTCCAATCAATCTCACTAGAGGTGGTGTTGGCACCAGATTTCCTTCCAATAAATCCCATTGGACTCGGTGCCTGCTGCTTGCAACCAGAATCCCGGGTGATATGGGGTGGCCCTCTGTGAAGAGAAGGGCTTGGGTTTTGTGAGGTCAGTGGGTTCTCGCTTTCCCTGGCTCTTTCAGGGCCTGCAAAACCCCAGGATAAGAGGTTTTGAGTGCCTGGCCTGAGCCCTTGACACCCTGCTCCTGGCTTTTCACGAGGGGGCTGTGGCCTCATGGAGGACCGCTAAGTCAGGTCAGGGGGAGAAGGACAGCAGGGAGTAGAGTGGGCCATTTCACTACATCCTTCTCGAAAGGGGCAAGAACAAAGCAATTACCATATGACTTCGAATCGAACAGGCCAAAGACTGTAAGATACACAATTACTTTATGTACCACTAAGAAAACTGATTACTGCTAATTAAACTATAACATACATCAATTCTAATGTGAAAAATTGTGAATGTTGAAACTGATAAAATAATTAGTGGCTTAGAAATGAACAGAACGCTAGCTTCCAAAAGATAAAAGGGATGGCAAGAACACAGAGTCAATTCCAAATCAAACTTACTACTGTGCTACTGTTGGTGAACAGACTTGGCGAGATACAAAAGCTCTTTTTTTGTTTTTTGTGTTTTAGATGTATTGCACTTGACTTACGAGCAAATGCCCTAGTCACTTTTATATAAGTCTATGTATGACTATTTCAGATAGGGATTCTTTTTATAACATACTTAAAATTTTTTATAGAAAAACACAGTTAATCTCTCAAATTAAAATTTATTTTCGATTTAAAAAATAATGCACCTTAATGAAGATATTCTTTACAGTTCTGTCTTTGGCTTCATCTTTTCTCATATCAAATGCCACTCTGGATAATATTTACATCTGTCTGCCATCATCACCCACAAATGGATGTCTCCTGCCAAGATATCCCTTCTAGGCTCCAGATTCTGTATTGTACATTCCAACATGAATGTCCCCCAGGCACCTCACACTCGACATGTTCAAAGCAGAACTCCCACCTTCCGCTGAGATCTGCTCCTTTGACTACATTCTCCATCCCACCTAATGGTACCACCTTACACATGGGTTCACAGTTGGATATCACAGTACCACCTTTAATTCATCTTTTCCATCAGAGCTTATGGGGTCTCTAAGTCCTCTCAATTCCTCCTCCAAAATCTGTCTTAGGGCTTCCCTGGTGGCGCAGTGGTTGAGAGTCTGCCTGCCAATGCAGGGGACACGGGTTCGAGCCCTGGTCTGGGAAGATCCCACATGCCGCAGAGCAACTAGACCCGTGAGCCACAACTACTGAGCCTGCGTGTCTGGAACCTGTGCTCCGCAACAAGAGAGGCCGCAACAGTGAGAGACCCGCGCACTGCGAAGAAGAGTGGCCCCCACTCGCCGCAACTGGAGAAAGCCCTCGAACAGAAACGAAGACCCAACACAGCCAAAAATAATATAAATAAATAAATAAATAAAGTGTGACTAGTGTGGCTAGGGAACTGGATTTAAAAAAAAAAAAAAAAATCTGTCTTAAATCCACCTCTGTCTTTTCTGCACTGCCCTCATCCAGGCCACTGCCATCTCTCTCCTGGAGTATTACAATAGCCTTTTGACTGTTCTTTCTACTACTACCAGTCTTGCTCTGGATTTCTAGTAGTTTCATTTTTATTTAAAATATACACCTGTTTATCCTCTCTCCACCAAAAAAAACTCTGTAGTTTCCTATAAATTTCAGTATAAAACCCCATAACTTCTTGTCTCTTCTACCTCAGTTTGCATTTTGGACAATGCACAATCACCCAAAATCCTAGTAGGTACATGCCTCAAAGTCAATGCGCGTTATTTTTTTCTGCCTGTCCTGGTCTCCCCTCCAATGTCCAGGAGGTGATTATTACTAACTCTTTGTGACGCATCTCTGGAGCTTTAACACTTCCACGCAAGCAGATCTGTTGACCCCTTCCATTGTTCCACACATTGACCCCTTCCACTGTTCCCCCTTGTATCTCTATGATAACACAGCCAAGACCACTTGAAATTAGGTTTCGCATTTATCTCCAGAACCAGACAAAAAGTCCCTCAAAGACCCACGCTTGTTTGTATCATCAACGTCAAGTACGAACTCTAGCAAGAGCAAGATGGGTGATTGTTCTGGAAAGGGAGTGTGAACCACACCGTGTAGGACCTTGAATGACAGAACAAGTTTGGACTTCTTTCTGGAGATCAGTATCCCCCCTTTTTAATAAACATACATCTCATTTAATCCATAAATATTATTTAAATTTTCAAAAGGAATTCAAGGCACTGGAGATGCTAAATATGACTTCTGAAACCTCACTTATCTCCTTCCCAGCCAGCTCTTTATGTATATTCTAGTATATCTAAGGGGCGGTCTGACCTTTGATGAAAATTATTGCTGCCATCCAGCCCTGCAGAGAAACTGGAGGCTTTTAAAAATTCAAGAGACAAGGTCTGATTTTGTTTAAGAATATGGAGGCTGGAGGGGAGTGGGAGAGCCTGGAATGAGGGGGACAGTTAGAAGGTAAGCTATAGCCATAATCCAAGAAACAGATGATAAGAATTTGGCTTCAGTTGCCAGTAGGCGTGATGAATCGTACTGTGAATGTAGACGTGTGTTTGTACAGCAGACAGTGAGGGCTCCCGTACAGAACTCACTCAAGTCACCTTATCCTTGGACCAGCTTCATGTACAGTTTGCCAATTTCACCAGGAGTCCAAGGAGAGGCACCCTCCCGATACGTATCACGGCGGCCAAAATAAAGTATAGCATGCACCACTGAATGCTTACACAAACCAAGGTGAGCGCCTCTGTACTTTAAAAATATGCGGCAAAGACATATTTTGTGGGATTTTCAGTAAGCACTTTGTTAAATATACTACATGCTAATATTTAAAAAAACCTTCACTTTCTGGTCTAGAAAAATCTGGCCAGAGTAAAGAAAACATACATTTCTCATCGTACAGAGCACTCCTGTTAACACTCTAGGCCACATCAGTTCTCTCCTAAGGCTCTAACATGACAGTACTTGGAAAGTTTACTTCCTGATGGAATGTCACACAAGGCATTGCAAATGGGAGGAAATGAAAGAAAATATTCAAAACAAGAGAGGAAGCCAGAGAATGGTACTTTTTAGCAGCTGTTTCTGAAACTTGTAACTGTGCTGATATATAATGTGTGTGCAGTAAATATGTGCTGAATTGAGTTGATGCGGATTAGTCAGCTTGCGTGGAAGGACAGAGACCAGGAAGGGAATGCCCTTCTAGAGATGTCCAGGCAGGAGCCCATGGATAACGTCAGCATTTGATGTTTGTGGATGGGAAGATGTGATTGATCTCTATTTCCATAAATTTTCCTCCTTAAAAACCATCAATGGCTCCCTATTTCCTAGAGCATCTCAACATTTAAGGCCAATCACTAGCTGACTTCAATTAATTCTCCAGCGCTGCCCAGAGCAGAATAGTCCTTAGCTCACCTGTGTATGAAATAGGCCAAATTTGTTGCCAGAAACCACCCCCCCGCATCTTTCCTCCCTTTATTCTTTTATATTTTTCAGGTCCCCATCTCCTAAGCTTTCTCAGGAAGTCATGGAGCTTTCAGCCGTGATCAGTTGAGTGAACTAATTCATACTAATGGATTAGAGAATGGTAACCCCAATAAATTAATCTCTAATGGTGCAGGAGCTGGGAGGAAGATTTTCAAACAGCCAAGCCACTCCTCAAATCAGTCCTCTGTTCTGCATCCTTGGAAGCAGAACCATCATTGCACAACTCCAGAAAGAGCACTCCCATTGTACTCTAAGTTAATAGGGACTCCTTGACTTCTACAGGGCACGGGTTCTATATTCTATATCTAGGTTTATTTGTATAGAGGCATAAATACACACACACACACACACACACATTTTGGGCAATAATTCAAAACACTAGAAAATGCAATTCTTGTCTGCTTGGAGAGGGAGAAGGGACTCCTAACTTTCTTTTCCAGACTTAAATCCCTTTTGCTGCCTACTTTTGATTTTGGACAATCCCATACCCTTCTCTTTGTTTCCTCTATCACTTCTTCAAATGTGCAATTTTGCACTTCCTCTCAGTGGGAGCATGGCTTGTGAAAAAGAACACTGGGGTCACAGGGACAGGGATGTCATCATACCTAACTTTCAGCAGCAACTATAGATATGTCCCAGAAAAAAGTAAATCTCAAGGACTCCAGGTACTAAAATGTCTGCTGTGTTATTCTAGCTAGTAAAAACAGAGTAAAATAAGTAGAAACCATTTAGAAACATTATTTTGCTTGTAAAGAAACTGTTCATAAGGAAAACATGGTACCTTTCATCTTTAAGCTTGTCAACTCTGACATTTAATGTCAGAGCAGTCATCACATCCACCACCGCACATAGATGTCATCCCACTATTACATGTTCTCTAAGTGACTCAGTTATACATACACACACACACACACACACATATTCTTTTTCATATTCTTTTCCATTATAGTTTATCCCAGGACATTGAATATGGTTCCCTGTGCTACACAATAGGACCTTGTTGTCCATCCATTCTATACGTAATAGGTTGCATCTACTAACCCCAATCTCCCAGTCTATCCCTCTCCCTCCCGCCCTCCCAACCACAAGTCTCTTCTCTATGTGAGTCTGTTTCTGCATCCTTTTTGTTAACAAGAGAATCAAATCTTGTTAATTCTACCTCTTTGTATCCCCTTCACTTGCACAACTGCCTCTGTCCTCTCCATGTTTCTCCCTCCTTCTCTTTGGTAAAGGCACCATGGTTGTTTATGTGGCTTACCGTCAGGTCTCCTAGCTAGCATTCTCACCTCCAGCTGCTCTCTATGCCTACCCTTGACAGTGTATGACAATCTACACTGTCAGATTAATGCTCTAAAAACAGAACTCTGCTCATATAAATTTCCCAGTGAAAGCCCTTGATAGTTTCCATGACATGCAGAATAAAAGCTGGATTCCTTGGCCTAGTCTCCAAGTCTTCCAGGGTCTGACTCCAACATGTGTTTCCTGCTGAATTGCCTCTACCATGTTAACCCCCTCTCACCCCTGTCAGTACACACACTCCAGTCAGCTGACACTGACACTGCGATTGCTGCACAAACTACCACATTCTATCTGTCCTTTGGTTCATGTTGTTCCCTCAGGCAGACTCCTTCCCTCCCTTCCCTTTACAAAATACGAGCACCTAATACGTGTCAAGCACTATTCCAGGTGCTGGAATTAGAGCAGTGAACAAAGCAGACAAAACCTCCTGTCTTCATGGCACTTGCATCCTAGTGGTGGAGACAGAAAATTGACAAGATAAACCAGTAAAGTCTACAGTACGTTAGAGAGCTGCAAGTGCTAAAGAGAAAAGCAACACAGGGAGGTGGTGGGTATCACAATTTTACATAGGTAGCTGGGAGGTCCTTACTGAGAGGTGGCATTTGAAGAAAAGACTCAAGGAACTCAAGAGGTCAAGCTACATGGATAGCTGGAGAAAGCATTCTAGGTAGAGGAAGCAAAAGCACAAGGGCAGGATTTTGCCTGGAATATTCAAGGCCTTGAATACGTTTGTATCTTCCCCGCATGTAAAATCCATCTATACTTCAACCCAGCTCCCCAAATCTCTCCTGCTCACCCTTGTTGTAAGGGATTTCTTCCTCATTTAACCCTTCATAGCACTTGAGTCTGTCTTAACAACTTTCTCTATCCAATCAAAGAACTATCATGTTTAAAAGTATGACATTTATCATGCTCTACTTTATGTATATGTTTTTATGTTAAGCAAAGCACATCCCTGTACATGTCTGAGCTTTCTTCTCCGTCCAAAATTCTGAATTTCTTGGGATTAGGATGCATTAATTATTCATATTTATTTGCCCCAATATGGGTGTTAAGTAAATATTCTTGGCTGTTTTAAATGTTAATGATGTCATTTCCCCAGTGTTCTAAAAAGCACATTTTCTCAGTGGTTTCTCCAGTGTTTTAACTGGATCACAAATCTCTTCACTCAATTTCACATTTTAAGGTTCCTGTCCTTGATCACTAGGTCTCATCATCATTGCCAGCAACTCTTCTCTAAACTTACCCAGCGAGTCCCTACACTCACTGTGAGGCTCGTGGTCCTTTACTTTGTTTGGTGCCCTGATCACTGGTCACTAGGTATTTGCTCACTACCTAATGTATGCTCAGATCTGTTCTAGGCATCATGGAAAAACGACAGTTAACAATTCACTGAATCATATATGCCAAGCTTTGTGGTAAAGGTTTTTATTCCATTAGCTTATTTAATACTCCTAACAACTCGTGTATAGAGTTCTCTCTATACATGAGGCTTAGAAAAGAAGATGATCCACAAGGTTAGAGCTAGAGGAAGAACAGAGTCAAGATTCAAACTCATGTTTTCCAACTCCCAAACTTCCTTAACTTGCTGCTAACTTGAAGCAAACAGTATAAAGGAAGAAAAGGGAACTGTAACGCATATTGTAGCTCTGACCACCCAGAACCCACCAAGTCACATCTTTGACTAACAGTCTCTCTATTCTTCTTTGGTGGACCCATCCCTCCCCACTCTCAGCTAAGCAAATCCTTCCTAAGATTTAGAGGAACACTTTGTATCTGAGGCAGTGACCAATGAGACTAAATCTCAGTATTTCTCTTTGGACTATCAGTAGAGTGACCATAACATCTACTGTCCAAATTGGGATACTTCTCAGAGGGAATGGAGGTACAATTACTATTTAAGCAGGACTGGCAGGTGTAAACGAGGACAGTCTGGGCAATCCAGGATGTGTGGTCACCCCTACCACAAGGAAGTGGACTCCTCTGTTATACTGCACTGTGTGACTGTTCTAGCCAAAACAGGACACGTGGTTACTCTAACCATCAAGGAAGTGGACTCCTCTCCTCCATTGGATTGGGTGTCATACTAACAATGGAACCAAAGCTGTCCTGGCTCCCCATATGGAACTTGAAAAGAATCAATAAATGAAGCATGGGGACTTCCCTGGCGGTCCCGTGGTTAAGACTCTGTGCTTCCACTACAGGGGACACAGCAAGCTGTGTAGCGCAGCCAAATAAATAAATAAATAAAGCATGGCCAAGAGATGGATAGTGGTAACAGTTTGAAACCTAAATTGAGCAGTAGCTGAAGCCAGCATGTCCCTAGAATCTAGGGCCTAGATTTATCTTCATTAAGAGCCAACAAACATTTTTCAGCTTAAGTAATTTGGGGTTGGTTTCTCTATCACTGGCAACCAAAAAAGTATGATTGGTCAGGAACTAGTAATTACTGACTACCTACTTTGTAGGTACTCTCTATTTCTCTTCATGATCTCTTTTAGCATGCACACTAGCCTGCAAGGTAGCATAGGGTTAAATGCATGAGTCCTGCTGCCATGCTGCTCAAGTTCAGATCCTGTTCCTACCATTTAGTAGTAACCTTGGACTACTTACTTAACCCCTTGTGCCTCAGTTTTCTCATCTACTGATTACAAATTGTCCTCCTTGGTTAATGATGATTCTTTAATGGCTTAAGACACTTAAAGAACATTTTATTATTATTGATGAGGAAACTGAGACTCAAAGAGGTTAAATAAGTTTCTGAAAGTCAGACAGCTACTAAATTATAAAGGCAGGTTTTTTAACCCAAGTTTTTTGAGGTACCAAATTCCATTCTGTTTCAACTGTGTCTACACTGTCCCAGTTGCTTGGACTAAGCTGTGAGGGATGGAGATGTCTCAATGGGTTTGGAGGTAAGAATAAGCATAGCCAGTGGAGAGGAAACGTCATGGAAGAGGCAAAGCAGTTTTGGAGCACAGTTGAAAAAAAAAGTTGCCACCCATATTCATTCACACAGACCCCAGCTTCTCTTGCCTATCCCAGTTTCAGTATTGTTTTAGCACCGTGAGTGGGTTGCTTCACAATCCATGTGTAGATTCAGAAGTGTTCCCACCTACTGCAGGGAGGTCTACTTGAACAATCTCGTTTCCTCCAGTACGAGACTATGCCTACAGGATGTGCCCTGCTCCATCTCTTACTAAAGGGGTTACTCTGCCCTTTGCCAACACTGCTTCAACTGAGCTAGCTTTCTAGCTTTTCCTGATCTTGCCAAGAACTCTCATATCTCATAGCTTTTATACTTGCTGTCCCCTCTACCTGCAATACTCTTTATCCAAATATTCACACGTCTTTCTCATGATTTTCTTAGAGTCCCTGTTCAAATGTCACATCGACTGTGAGGGCTCTCCTATGCAACCTACATAATAGAGCAACACGCCTCAGCCCATTCTGTACTGGCACACGGCACTTGTTTTCTCCTTATCCTAACTTTTAAAAAACTTCATAGCACTGATAACTATCTGATTTAGTACATTTATTTATGTATGTATTTATTGTCTGTCTCCTACTACTTAGCACGGAAATTCTACAATGTCGGTGACTGTGTCTCTTCTTTGCTCTATACAAAGCACTTAGAAAATAGCTGGGTAGGTGGTAGGCGGCAATAAATACGTGTTGGACCATAAGATGACTGAATGCACAAAAGGACAGCAAGGCAGCACTGCATGTTGAAACCAACAACATATAATTCCTTAAGCCCGCAGAGTGATGGCAGTCCCTGTAATGGAAATCAGGGACCCCCCTCCCCCGACCTTGTTATGGATGCTTACAACCCCACAGATCTGGTTCCCTGAAATGAGAATTTTCTATCTCTCTAGCACTTTCATTCTCTAGAAGATGAAAAACGGATCTTCTGAGTGCTCTTTGCTGACTTCCATTTCAGCATTTTCTCGTTCTGGTGTCCCACCCCCACCCCCGAGAAAACTGATATATTTTCCATCTGGAAATACATCAAAATTCATCACAGTCCAATTCCCAGGGAAGATCATTAGCACATTTGTTTGCTTTTATCCTGGCATTAACAACTCTGTTTGGGGCTAAATTATTTCCCCTGGTTTCAACATCAAGTTTTCCCATTGGCTCAAATACGAAGTCCCTTGTCTGTCAATGTAATAATTTTCTATTAATTATGAAAGAAGAAAGCTAGCAGTTTGAGAGTCTTAAGGGAGGCATTTGCCTAATCCAAGAAACTGATTTTTCCAGTTACTTGGACTAAGTACAACTCTCAGTTGTGGTCAGATTCACAGATTTCAAAGTGCCCCTTGTTTTTACTTTCTGGTCAGTCTAGACAGACATGGTTCATTCCTTCATTTTTCAAGCTGTTGAAACATCAAGTTGGTCAAAAGAATCTGAATCTCTCGAGAATGAACTGAGCAGCACTTCACCAGAGACTTCATAACTTTCTATTGAATATCCCTTCAAACAGAAGAACCAACTCAGTGGTACTAGGAGAGATTTCACTTCAAAGGCTCAATGTGAGTGTGAGATTGAAAGTGTGACAACAAAAATAATGACCATTATTGTCCTATCCAGAATGGAAAAATAGTCTAGTGTTTAGGACATGCAGTCCTGAATTTTTTTGCCTGTTCTCAGCTATTTCAGTTTCATCTGGGTGTCCTCACCCAACCTAAACTGC
This sequence comes from Grampus griseus, assembly GCF_964374135.1. NCBI lineage: Eukaryota > Metazoa > Chordata > Mammalia > Artiodactyla > Delphinidae > Grampus > Grampus griseus. Next base: position 58,832,931 of record NC_139003.1, on the reverse strand, counting down.
CCCCTTTAATAATAATGCTTCTATTCATTACAATTGGACACGTGCTCTTGAGAAGCTACCACGTGCAAGGCATAAGCTCCATCTTATGGGGCCACAGAAATGAATCAAGAGAGATGCTTGAACTCAAGGGTCTGGCATTTGGGCAGGGAAATGGCCACTGTATGTAAATATCTATATCAGAAGAGAGAATGCTTGGAGATCTGCTCTGGGAATTCCACAGGGGTAAAGATATTCTCAAGGGGGAGTATGGGCAGGGAGAGACGAAAGGGAAGCAGATTTTTCAAGGAGTTTAATTTGAGCTGGGTCTTGAGGAGTGGTGAGGTCTTCACAAGGATATAGAGATGGGAATGCAGAGTATCATTCCAGAAGAAGAAAGAGCACGTATGAGTACAGAACAATGGAAAGATGGGCACAATGGCAGGAAGTTCAGTAGAGGAAGTAATGGAAAAACCTTAAATACCAGGATAAGTACCAGGATAAGTAGAGTCACACACATTTGCTATTTGATTCTCAAATTGATTCTCAGCTCTGTTGAGAAGAAGCATTGTGAATTCACATTGCTTTAACTCATGTCAAAAGAGGCTTTTTAAGGATCCCTGGGTACTTAGCAGTGTCATGACTCAAGCGAACAATTTTCCCATCAGAAATTTTGCAGCAGGTAAATTACCTACATATTTTCCCCAGAGATAGCATAGGGAAAACATGGTCTTATTCATGACCATTTGCTATACGATAGGTGAAAGGTTAGTTCCTTGAAGATTTATTTTCTCATCTGTAAAGCAGCGATGCTCATTTCTGTGCTACTTATATAACAAAGTTGTCGTGTGGAACAATGATATGATGGAGATAGAGATGTTTTGTCAGTGGTAAAGGGCCATTCATTACAGGTTAGTTATTAAGGTAGGGTAATTGTAGTAATAATTACAGTTTCTCGATGCCACAAAAATGTGTGAGGTAGGAAGAAGGTTATGAAACAGAAAAAAGAAGGGAGACATTCCAGTTAGGTCTCATCATAGAAACAAAGGGCGGGAAAGATCCACAGAGACAGTTATCGCTGGGTTGTGGCAGAATTGGGGGATGAGTGTAAAGCAGCGAGCACAGTTCAAATAACAGAATACAAAATAAGGGCTCAAGTTGCCAAGGCTCTAAGTCTTGTTGACACTAGACAGACAGCACATGTAAGCTACGGATCATTAAGCATTTAGGTGGAGTCGGTGCTTACTGCAGGCATGATCTTGGCTTTAAAGGACAGGTAAGAGTATGATGGGTAGGGCAAAGGGTGTTAGCATCTATATTATTTAGGTTAGGTGTTCTGGGCTCCCACTGCACCCTGTACTTCCATCTTTAAGGGTACATAAACATGGGAGCATTAAATTAAGTTCTCTCTGAACTACCAGCTCTCTGTCTAATAATTCACCCATAAAGGGACTCCTTACTTGTGTGTTGAATCAGGCTAGGTACATGATGAAGGAGGGTGTAAAGTCAGGAGATAATGAGCACACATTCAAGGGTAAGGGAAGAAAAGCCATGTGAGAAGGGAGCAAGGGACAAGAATGGTGGCAAGGCTGGAAGATATATGATAGATACCTTGGAAGCGAGGCTAAGGCCTTGAGTTTTGATGGAGCAGAGAGAACAGGATAACAAATTGAAAATAAGTAATGTATGGTAGCCATGTACTGGACATGCTACTGCTTCAGCCCTAGCTGTAATGCAGTCGTCAGGTGGACCAACCAGGGGGAAGGAACCAAAACCATGACCACCACGATTCGATCATGGTATTCCAGTGAAATCGATTTTTCCACCACACATGCCAATCCCTACTCCTGTCCTCGGTCACTGTTGAGGCAGCCTCAAGGTTTTAAAACATTACCTCCTATTACACAGGAAAAGTTTGTCTCCATCTTCTGCCATTCCGTTCTATTCCTAGAGCTTTCACATTAACTCAGACTCATAAAATCATACAGCTGAAAAGATCCATAAAGACAGCTATGGAAGTATTGTGAGATTTAAGGACGGTGTGTGTAAACCACATAGCACGATGCTCAGAGAATTAGATTAAAAAAACAGGTAAGTAGAAATTTCTTCTTTTCTTCCTCTTCCTTTTCCCCCTCCTCCTTCTCCTCCCTCCTAATGATCTAGTGTAGTCTTTTCACCTAATGGATGCGCTATTGCCATCCATATAGTCGAAATCTCCCTAAGTTCACACAGCCAGCTAATGGCCAAGCTTGGATTAGAATACAGATTTGCTGGCTCTCTTCCCATTGCTCTCCCCACACCTCATGTTGTGGCAGCAAGACTGTCCCAGAGACAAAGAAAAGCCCCAGTTCCAACTAGACTTGAAGGAGAAATGTGTTTCAGCAGCGGATTATCTGACATGCCCTCAGCAAGCTTCACCTCTCAAGATGGCTACTACCTCATTTATTTATTCCATTTCTCAACTCCAAATCTCTCTTTCTGAATGAAGTCATTAAATTATGCAAAGTCATCAAAGCACCCTGTGGCTTCTGGTCAAGCCACTGCGGGCCATCCAACCCTCCCTCCTAGGGCCCGTGCATGGCAGAGGGCAGTCTGCTAGCACAACTATGGGCCATCAAAATTCGAAGATTCTTTTCGGGACAGGCTAATTAGACCAAATCACTCCAACAGGTCTAGACGGTGCCGAACAGAGTTTTGTAGCTGGATCAGAGCCTACTGTGCTCCCACGGGCTTGGCCGCTCCTATCCACTTGCAAAGGCACGTCCTTCCCTTCTTTGCAGTGTTGAGTGTTGGCCTTTTAAGGCAAAGTGAAACCTCCTGGACACACATTATCTGCAGCTGTAGGGAACAACTAAGAAAAAGGATATTTCATGCTGATATGCTTGGAACACCTCAAGTGGCTATCACTGTTTTACCTCCCCTTTACATCGAAGCAAGCCAATCAAGTTGACAAACTGAGTTTTCAATACACTTAAGAGGGAAACCAGAATAAAGAAGGCCGGTGGGAACTTTTCTACCCCCCCTTTCCTATGGTGTTAGTTCAGCCCTTCCAGACTGCTGCTGAAGTGATTATTGGGACATGAATACTGGGACATATCATCTCCCTGCTTAAAATCCCAGTATCTCCTCATTCCCCACACAGGATAAAGGCCAAGCTCCCTAGCCTGGCATATACAATCTCCTGTGGTTTAACCCTTGCTAGTTTGCTGTCCTTATATCACACCACTCCCCTCGTGCAGGCTATATTCCAACCGTTTAACCTAGGTGCACTTGCCCCCAGGAGGCAGTATATTAGAATGGTTAGGAGCACAAGCTCTGAACTGAGGTTGGACTGCGTGGACTCAGGGTTGCTGCGCTGCGTAAGTCCCGAAGGACACTCTGCACACTGTTGCTAACATTAATTGACACTCACTAAATGCTAGGCATAGTTTTCCTGGTGGTCATCTCATTTCAACCTTATAATAACCTACCAAGTAAGTACTGTTATCAGCCCTCCTTTAAGATGTGAGGAAGCCAAGGCCTAGAGAAGTTGAGTCCAAGCAAGTTCATGCAATTGGTAAACAAGAGAAATGGGATATAAACCAGGTCGAATTTAATTTCAGAACTCAAGGTTTGAACCAGGCCATCATGCTGTTTCATTGTTCTCTCCCCCAAACCTCTCTTCTTCCTGGATTCTCTTATCTTTGGGATTGAGGACCAGCCACTGAGCCACCTTAGCTAGAAGCCTGAGATCCATCAGAAACGTCCCTTCTGTGTCAGGTTCCTATCTCCAATCAGCTGACAGATTTGATCTGCTTAATCTCTAAAAGATCTCCTCCCCCCACTCCCCATTAACCATGCCTTGATTTCGGTCCCTATTAATTTCCTCCTGAATTACTGCTGCTGCCTCCTAACTGGACTCTCTGTTGCTGGTCTGAGGTCTACAATGTTGCTGAAAGGAGCTGCCAAAAGGCCCTGTCCTGCCCCTGCTAAAATTCTGCCAGTGCGTCTCCACCATGGCTTCCAGTTCAGCACCCAAAGCCCTGCAGGTTGTGGTATGTACTCTCTCACTTCACTTTACATTCCTGCCCCATAGGATCTCTTTGCCCAGGCATTCAGAGCCTCTCATAGTTCTCCATATTGTGTGGCTTCATCTGTCTGAATCTTCATACACATCGCTCCTTCTGCCTGGGGTGTCCTTGTTCACTTCTTCTTCCAGTTAACTCCTATTCATCCTTCAAAACATAGCTTCATAGCTTCAACTTCACCTCCTCTAGAATGCTTCCCCTGATACCTGATGTAGCTGCTTCTCCTCTGTGTAGAGCAACTTAGCCATGTATTATTTGTAATTGATGATTGTATGTCTGCCTCAATTATGCTCTAAACTCCTAAAGGAGAGTAATCACGTTTTATTTGTCTCTGATTGCCAATGCTTGGTCAAATGCCTGGCACATAGTAAATCCTCAATAAAGATTTCTGCATGTTGAATTAACAGACAAGTCTTTTACGGTACATTTTAGGACAGCGTCAATATTAATTTCTACTCGTGTGTTTTTAATATGATTTATCTTCAGGTTCTCTATATGGCAAGAACTGTCATTGATCAGCTTAGAAAATTTATGTCTAGAGAAAAGAGTTTGATTGCTTTGTTTAGAACTCAACTGTGTCTCATACAAGTGAGTGCTTATACAATATAAACTTTTTGGTTATGACATAATGTATACATTCCTTAATCATTTTCCCAGAGACTCCTAGAAGAAAGTTACTGAATCTTACTGAGAAATGGCGGCACATCTGGAATCCTATGAGTGTCTCCATATGGTAGTGGTTCTCAACTCAGGGTGTTTTTGCCCACTGCCCGCCCCCCCCCCCCCCCGCCCCCAGCCCAGGAGACATTTGGCAATGTCTGGAGATGTTTCTGGTTGTTATCACATCTGGGGTCAGTTGCTACTGGAACCTGGTAGACAGAGGCCAGGGATGCTGCTAAACATCCTGCAATGCATAGGACAGCCCCCCACTGCAAAGGCTTAATCAATCCAAAATGCCAGTAACGTCGAGGTTGAAAAACTCTGGTTTATGGTATCCAGATCCACTCACTCTTTGAAGATATCCATCTGCAATTGTGATGAACTGGGTAACACTCAGACTATACTTCTTTCTCCCAGTAGAAGCTTTCATGAATGGTGATATTTGATGTGGGTGTGAATGTGGCTTAGAGACCAAGGCCAGAAGGATGAGTTCTATGATCTTGAGGATGGAGAACTTCACTTCTTTCAGCACCTACTCCTCTATGTGTCCTTTCCCGTAAATTCCATGATTAGCAAAACATTTTGTTGCTCAAAATGAGCCTCCAGCTCCTGACTGCTACAACCAGATGAAAGCTTCAGGCTGCAAGAGTCATTTCCCCATTCTGACACCTCCGGTTCCTGCAAGGTAGTGGGCAGAGAGAAGACCCACATGTTTGCAAGGTTTCAGCTTCCTCCTTTCTTGGAGTGATAGGGCCCCCAGTCAAGAACTCCCAGACAAGACCCGAGCCCCCACGAGTGGGAGCTTCTGGATAATGAGTAACTCTGAAATCCTGAATCAATGAGTAAGCAGCAGCAGACAATAAACAGCTTGAACAATTAATTCTTTGGGGAAAGAGTACTGATTTTAGGGGGACTTCTGTGAATCAAAGAAATAAAGGAGTGGGGTGAGGCAAACAGATTGCACTGAGATTCACATTCCAAGTACCAGGTTTTAGGAAGTTGCCACCGTTCTGAAAATCTAAGCAGCAACTCCCAACTTCTTCTGACACTAGAAAGTTTTACAAAAAGGTCCAATGAATACTGCCTAACTGCTGGCAGTAACATTTCATGCAGTAACTGTTTTAGCCTTGTTTCATAGTATTTACAATCATTTGTCCATTATATCATCTCTAATGCAAACCAATATTATCATTTTAGAGGTAAGGAATAGCAGTAACCCAGAAGAAGGGTTTTTCTGGTTATGTAACAAGTCATTGACCTAGCTGGAACTTAAACTCAATCCATCCAGGACTACAGAACAACTAGATGAAGAAAATGTCAAGGTAGTAATTTGGTAGCACACTGAATGAACTCAATGACTGAGCTGCTCATTAATATGTGTGTTTTAATAGCATCTTGTAGTTCCAATAGCCAATTAAATGTGTGCTCTTATTGAGCATCCACTGTGCAAGCTGAGGAAGACAAAGGTGGCTGAATATAACTCCTTTCCTTGGAGAACTCGGGGTGCAGTCAGAGAAGCTAGCAAATGAGCACTTAATGCTACATATTATTTACTTAGCAACTCAACATGCATGTGCCATGCCTGTTGGCACATGCATGGTCTTTCTGCCGAGTGCACTGAGATGTGACCAGGTACTCAGGGATGGAACTAGGACAAGGCTGAGGATCCTCCTGTTATAAGGTATCAGCTCACATCACAGAGAAATGTCTCCTTTGTGCTGAGATACAGTCATGTATCTCCTTTTTCAATTCAAACGCTGTAATACTTTTCAAATAGTAGTGACTGTTCCCAGCTAAAGCACAAATCTTCCCAACTTGGCCAAGTGTAATAAACAAGCCCCACATTACTCTCGGTAACAGGCACCCGCTCCCCTTCTTCTGGTCTAAACTCCCTGAGATAGAGACGGTTATACAAAAAATGGAGCTAGATTTATAGAAAAGAGCATTCAGCACTAACATCCTTAACACACATTGAAGAGTGAATGAGAAAACTACTACAGATTATGTTCACAGTTACGCCAAATAATTACATATTTAATATATTTTTTACTCTGAATTGAGCTTTTGCTCCTTTCATTTAAGCTAGTCCTGTCTGAAATTGTTAGATGAACTGTGTTTCCAAAGGTGAAACTTTTCATACATCTTTGTTTCTTAACTCTGTGTGGTGAAGGGCCAGTTTCTTTTGTGTGTGTGTGGTACGCGGGCGTCTCACTGTTGTGGCCTCTCCCGTTGCGATGCAGCAGGCTCCGGACGCGCAGGCTCAGCGGCCGTGGCTCACGGGCACAGCCGCTCCGCGGCATGTGGGATCTTCCCGGACCGTGGCACGAACCCTGCATCGGCAGGCGGACTCTCAACCACTGCACCACCAGGGAAGCCCGGGCCAGTTTCTTTTTTAAAAATTTCTATTCTGTCGCAGACCGATCTTTTCATAAAACACAATCAAGATGAATGATTGGATGCCGCAGCAATGCTGAATCCTTACAAAAATGTCTAAATGCATATTCTCAGTTTCTCTCCCTCCCTCACTGTAGATTGATAACTAACAGTTTGTGGACTAGACCCTCTGGGAAGCACATGTTACAAGGCACTGATATATAGATATTCAAAGACATTTAAGACAGCAAAGAAAGTAATTATCCATGCATCTTTAACAGGAAGATACAAAATCAGAACATGCAAGATGGAAACATGCTTAAATTGTAGCATCCGGCTCTTACTGCCTATATCTTTTAAGTATCTGATCAAGGTAAAGGTGTCGAATGGCTAGAGACCAAGAGACATTCTACAAACACCATCTACACCAGCACTGGCCAAGAGAGATTTCTGTGGTGATGGAAATGTCCTGTCTGTGCTGTCCAATGCAGTAGCCCCGAGCCCCACGTGGCTATCGGGCACTTGGAGTAAGGTTACTGAAAATGGAGGAACTGGATTTGAAACTGTATTTAATTATTTTAAGTTTAAACAGCCTCATGTGGCTAGTGACTCCCAGTCTGGACAGCGTGTACGTGTAGCTGACTTTTAAATGACCAATTTTTAAAAAGAGGTGGCATGAAAAATATGAAAAGAGTGGAACTGCTTCTTTCTAGGCGGATGACGCATCTGAATCCACAAGCCCTACCACTCCCTCCCCCCTAATCAGCTGCTCCCTTCTAGCCCTCAATGTTCTGGCCCTATGACTGCCTTGGAGTTCATGTTTTCTTTCCGCACCCACAGTGCTCTTGCCCTCTTGCCAGCCAGAGAAGTGAATGGTGACCAGAGAGCATGTGAACCCCTTTTCTTTGCAGTAGCTCAAATTAATGGGCTCTCTGCTGCTCTCAAGACAGTCAAGGCCGCCTGGCCGAAGTGTTGAACCTAGGTGTTTGTGCTTGCACAGAATTAAGTCACAAGTAAAGCACTTATGTCTGATGGCAGATTTATAAGAGGAAAAACTCAGCAGGAATAAAGAGTTGGAGACCCCAGCCACAGGCTTTTCATAAACTTTGCCTTGATTTAGTGGCTCAAACAACCAGCAAGAAAGGCAAACTGCAGAGGTAATCCTATCATCTTTTCTCCAACCAGCACTACTCCATCTTCTTGGCTTCCTCACGCTGCTAACGTGAATTCAAATCATCTGTGTTTAAAGTTAAACTCGGTGATTGACAGTTCTTTATAGTCTCAGTCCTATTGAAGATTATTCTAGATATCTATCAGTTATTACTACAAGCACAGTATGATATTCAATGCCGACAGTGAAAATTGTTTTTAACAGTGTAATGTCTGATCTGTTTTGAAAGCGATTTTAAAATAAAGAACTAACCATAACCAGGTGGTGAAAATCCAAACATGTTTCTTTTTTCTTTTTCTTTCTTTTTTTTTTTTTGCCTTTTTTTTTGGATAGGGGCAAGGCAATGGGGAAAGAAGAGAAAGTAAAACACATACTGCAAGAAGCTGTTCCACTAACGTAAAAAGAGACAAAAGTATTTCACTTTAGTTTTGCAGCATTTATTGCTTAAAAAAAAAAGATATATAAAATTGAACAAAATACTCACAGCCACTAAAACTTTTGGGATTTTATTTCTAAAAGATGTTAGAGTCACTTGTAAAAACTGCCATTGCCCAAGAGATTAGGAAAATGTATTGTAACATGTGAAGATCTGTGTGAAAGGACACTTGTCTGCTTTGTTCTCTGCAGTGTTCTCAAAGCTAGAACAGCCAGGCACATGGTACGTGCAAATATTTGCAGAATGAATGCATGAACTTGTAAAGACATGGACCAACTGCTATAATTCATGCTAGTGCTTAACAAAGGCCATTGGCTGCTCTGACCAGCACAATTCTGCCCCGTGGAGACCAGAGTAGTTTTGCGGCCAGGCTTTAAACAGAGCTCTGCTGGACGAGCAGACCCTGAAGGTATGATGTGATCAATCATTTCGTAAGCTTGCGCTCTGAACTCAACCACACACCTCAGCAAGGCCAAAATTGAAGAAAGGGCAACACGATGACTAAAAGAAGGACTGAGGAGGAAGGACGGGAAAGAGAAATAGGGCTGCAAAGTGGAAATACACTGAAATGTTGGTTTTTTTCTTTAAAGCTTATTATGTAGCATCTACAAATTTTATATCTCCATTTACATAAAAAGGTTTTTTCCCTGGTAGAGAAATAACATAGCATTTGCTTCAAAACAGGCTGCTAGGGAGAGAGCACTGAGCGGGGTAGTGCGTACCCCTGGGCTTGCGGAAGGTTTTCAGCTAGAATCTCCAGGTCAGGACATAGAAAGAGATTACTCAGGTTTTGCTAGTAAAGTGGGGATAAAAGGAGTGGAGGAGGGGACATCTAGGGATCCGGGCTTGAATGCACGTCTTCATCTTGATGAGGCATCTCTTGTTGCTGAGTTCCCAGTGGCATTTTCAAGATTCCTCTAATCACTAGTTGTCACTCTCCGCCATTAGTGAAGGAAGGGAGTTGCAAAGGGGAGGAAAATATAAGCTAAAAAAATCTACCACCTTATGTCAGAAGTGATAAATGCATTTACAGCGATTGGGAACAAATCTGAGAATCAGAAGGATGAAAAGATTCCATCATGAGGTAAAGAACATAAGTGGGCGATCTGGGGGCAAACTGGCCTTAAAACAGCTAGAATGGGGAAGGAGGAAAGGAGACAAGGAAAGAGAGAAATGGGAGATGAAAGGAAAGATGAAAAGGAGGGAGGAAACAGTAAGAAAGATTCTTATGCTCTATTATCAGACTCACTCAGTTGGAGCACACAGCACCATTTCAGAATCAAATAGGTGACCAATTCCAATACCCTGTTTGTCAATTTGCTTTTTTTTTTTTTCCAATTTCAAATAACGAAACATAAATGATTCTGAGGGAAACTGAAAGGAATATGTTCCATGAGGCTGTGGAGAAACACAGAGAAACATACACAGAAAAAAAGCATCAGGGTGGGGTCCTTCCTGACCTCCGCTCGGTGTAGTCTCCAAGGCGAGAAGCATGAAAGCACGTACACAAGGAACCCTTCAGAACTGCAACTCTTTGCTGCACGAACCCACAACACAGAGAAAATCTGCTGTGTAGGCGTGCAGTCGATACTGCCATGTCACGGAAAGATTTTCCTTCTCATTTTGTGAGCTGGAGGCATTTGAAAAGTGGGTAAAGCATGAGCTTAAGACTGTGTCGTAAGAAAAGATATGTTAAACCTAACCTCTAATAAAAAGGTTATATTGGATGCATTGTTTAAAACTGTAAAAGACAAGTACTGGTAGTGAGGAAAAGGAAAAAGAAAAACAAAACAAAAAACCTCGCGGGTTCCAAGCAAACTTTCAAAAGCCAAATTCAGAGAAAACTACCCCATATTGATCCTCAGTTGGACCACCCCCTGGTTTTATTATAACTGTAAAAACATAAGCATCGCTGCCTCTCCCATAGCACATCTTAATTAGCCTTTGTAAATACTGTCCATGACCTTTAAAGCCTTAACAGTTTTGTGAAGAGGAAAGCCAAGGCTATGTTAAGGACGAGATGGAGAGAAGTCATGTTTTCTTCACCACAGATTTGGGGCGGGCTCTGGGGGGAGAGCTGGAGCCTCACTGAAGAAATATCAAATATGCTGCTTAGCAAAAAAAAAAAATCAATTTCAATTATATCACAAAACTTCTGGAACTGGTGCTGTCTACTGAGCAGAAAATAATGATAACAGTAAAGTGCTAGTTATGAAAACTTTAAAAGGTATAATCATTGTCACCAAAAAACACTGGTCTATTTTATTCAACCCCGTTCATTCTTAGCTCCATAGACCATTTTATTTTGAAGTTATGAGACAAGGCTCAGGGAGAGAAAGACTAGAAGAAACAGTGATGCTTTGCAACAGGTAATGAATTTTTCACATACCCCGAGGTAGAGGCGATTTGAACCTTTATTGTGTCACGATTATTCTATACTGGGTTAACTGTTATGGTCTTTATTGCTGGCCATTTTTTTTTGGTTTGCTTTTGTTTTGGTTTCTAGGCTGAACTGGTCCTGATTTTCACTTCTGTTTGATGGGTGTAGCTGCATTGGTACCCTTCCCAACTGACCAAAGCCTTGCTTCTTTATCCTTCACTTGTCTCTTCATCTGAGTCTGACCTGTTGACTCTCTGGTCATGACTCTTAATTCAGTTTTGCCAAAATCTGCTGTGACAGCTGCAGATGTCAGAACAGAACAATAATAAAGGAAACTCATGGTTCATCATTCTTTACTGGCAACATAAGCTACTTATTTATATAAGACTCAATGGCACATATTGAACAGGTACATCAAGAAGCATTTTCATTGATTTTCCCACACGAAAGTATATTTTTGGTCAAAAGAATTAGATGTGGATAAGTTAATGCAAATCCATTCATGTTCACGGGAAAAAAACAAGTAAGCAAATGAAACCAAACACCAAAAAAAAAAAAAAACCCAAAGTGAACCAAAGCAAAACAAAACTTTCAAAATATGCCTGAAAAGGGTGAGGAGTAACATCTTCATATTCTAAGGATGGCAAGTGTTTACCATTATATGTCCCTAATGCTCTTTTAATAAGCATCCTTGTAGAAATATAAAAGTCTCACAGGACTCTTACGTTTTCTAAGCAACCATTTTCCCCATTTCCTTTATGGGACACTTCTTTCTATGACAGAAATAGCAAGTTGCCTAGGAGTGTGATAAACATTTGCCAAGGGGGAAAAAAAGGAAAGAATTCAAAGTGAGCACATCTAAAAATCAAGGATTTCTAACATGCCAGTTAAAGTATTTTGTAGAAAAGATTAGTGAAAAAAGAAAAGAAAGGTGAGTGATTAATGGCAAACCAGTCCAAGGCCCTTTATTAATCCTCAGGCCAAAAGAAAACTAACAGGTGCACTGTTTGTGGATTTATAGAAGACATCTGTCCATCTGGATTTCCACTATTCAGGTCCACTTTGGTTAGGATGGATGCAGGTTTTTAAAAGAGGAGGGTATTTATGTCAACTGAAAAAACTACATCTCCATCTCTTACACTTACCTGCTAATTATAGTTCCTGGCAGTAGTATAGAACAAGAACAAAAACCTCTTAAATCCTCTCTGGTGAGAGCTCCATGCTAAATGACTTTCATCTTGGCATTTAAAGGAAATCCAGTCAGGCTAGTGAACAGACCTCATCAACCAGTTCTAACAATTCCACGGAATTTGCTTTTCCCTTTTCCAACAATCTTAAGAATTTTTCTTGCAGGAAAGCAGTTCCTCATTAAAAGCCAGCCACTCTTGGGAGTCAGGCTTAAGTTAATGGCCATTGAAAGCCAAACATTCAAATGTGCAGTAAATTAGCTTTCTCCAAAGATGGTGTTTCCAGAAGGTGTATGCACCACTCCCCAACCCTTCAGCAGCCCCACCTAGGGCAGTAATGGGTAGCTAGTTGTTCTAAGGATTAGTGCACTTGCATAAGTGAATATATAAATTCCAAAGAAGAGTTATATGCACACTATAAGACCAGATCCTGAAATGGATCTCCAGAGCCACATTTTATGCCTAAGTACAATACAAACACCTGTTTTAAACACAAATTCTTTTACCTTGACCACGTTCTCTTTTTGGTTCACCTCAATTTGATCTTTACTCAAATGCAAGCCTCATTTATTTCTCCACAAAGCCCAAGTTGTTCCCAACTTTCATCATCATCATATCTCACTCTTGCCTGGAGTGGGCTACATACCCTCCCATGCAGAGCAGAATTGCAAAGACAGAGGAAGACCTAGGACCTGTGAAGAAATGAACTGGGAGACTTTATGGTCCAAAAGGAAACATTAGACAGATGTAAATGAAATTACATCATCATCCTATCAGCCTGACGCAGACACTAGCATCTGTATAAAGCTAACAGCTATCTGCTGTTAAAGAATGGGAGAAAATATCTGCAAATGATGCCACCGGCAAGGGATTAATCTCCAAAATTTACGAACAGCTCATGCAGCTCAATATCAAAAAAAACAAACTACCTAATCAAAAAACGGGCAGAAGACCTAAACAGACATTTCTCCAAAGAAGACATACAGATGGCCAAGAGGCACATGAAAAGATGCTCAACGTTGCTAATTATAAGAGAAACACAAATCAAAACTACAATGATATCTCACTTCACACCAGTCAGAATGGCCATCATCAAAAAGTCTACAAACAATAAATGCTGGAGAGGGTGTGGAGAAAAGGGAACCCTCCTACACTGCTGGTGGGAATGTAAATTGGTACAACCACTATGGAGAACAGTATGGAGGTTCCTTAAGAAACTAAAAATAGAGCTACCATATGACCCAGCAATCCCACTCCTGGGCATATATTTGGAGAAAAACATGGTTAGAAAGGATACATGCACCCCAATGTTCAATGCAGTGCTGTTTACAATAGCCAAGACATGGAAGCAACCTAAATGTCCATTGACAGAGGAATGGATAAAGAAGATGTAGTACACAAATATAAAGGAATATTAGCCATTAAAAAGAAGGAAATAATGTCATTTGCAGCAACATGAATGGACCTGGAGATTATCATACTACGTGAAGTAAGTCAGAGAAAAACAAGTATCATATGATATCGCTTATATGCGGAATCTAAAAAAAATGATACAAATGAACTTATTTACAAAAGAGAAATAACCTCACAAACTTAAGAGAATGAACTTATGTTTACCAGGGGCAAAGGATGCAGGGGAGGAATAGATTGGGAGTTTGGGATTGACATGTACACACTGCTATATTTAAAAGAGATAACCAACAAGGACCTACTATAAAAAATTAAAAATTTTAAAAATTAAAAATAAAAAAGAAGATGTGGTGTATACATAGCTACAAAGGAATATTACTCAGCCATAAAAAAGAATGAATACTGCCATTTGCAGCAGCATGGATGGACCTAGAGAATATTATGCTTAGCGAAATAAGTCAGAGAAAGACAAAAACTGTCATCATTTATACATGGAATCTAAAAAATAATACAAATGAATGTATATGTAAAACAGAAACAGATTCACAGATATAGAAAGCAAACTTGTGGTTACCAAAGGGGAGAGGAGAGGCAGGAGGGACAAATTAGGAGTGTGGGATTAACAGATACAAACTACTATATATAAAATAGATAAGCAACAAGAATTTACTGTATAGCACAGGGAATTATAGCCATTATCTTGTAATAACCTATAATTAAGTATAATCTGCAAAAATACTGAATCACTATGCTATACACCTGAAACTATTATTGTAAATCAACAATAATAAAGAAAAATGGAAAACAATTGCTGAATTGGCTGCTTCTTCAACTCCCACTTCTCCTCACAAAATTCCCCCTTAGTTCTCTTATTTATTCCATGTGTTCCAGTTTCCTAAAACCTATACTTGGGTCAAATTATGCCTCCTCATCAGGAACAACAATAACAGGACTTACCTCAAAGAGTTGTTGTGAGAACTAGAGGACTTAATGCAGGGAAAAGCCTGGCACAAGCCTTTCCTCACACCATATACTCAATAAATGTTGGCTTTAATATTATAGCTAAATGATGTATGGCCCTGGACACAAATAGTCCAATCACTCCCTTTCTGTTGTAAGGAATCAAAGATGTTGACTCAAGACCAAGCCAGTGAATTGTTGAAATTAACTAAGCCATTCCCACTGGGCCACTGCTGAGTGTGGTCTTGGGACCTCAGCAATGCAGTTTGAGAATATGCTGATAGGAGCACTGGTCCATCCAAGGACACTGACAAATATGGACGTCTCCTGTCTGCTGTATCCATTATCTGGCCCGCCCAAAGGCCCTCTCAGAATTTCAGTTTCAGCCTGACTTTCATGTTACCATCCCAAGAGTTCAGAGTCTTTGTTGGAATGCTGTCCAATGCAGGGGTCATGCACATGTGCTTGTCAACTGAGGTTATCCTCCTCCTGAAGATCAGTATACTATTGGCTTGAAACGCTCAACGCCCTTGAGAGACTTCTGAGAATTTCTCCAGGATGAAGAGATGGTCATCTCTGGCTCCCGCTGCCGGCCTCTGCAGAGTTCTTTCTCCCCCTACTATTAATCACAGGGCTTTTCATTCATTTCTGCCCTGATGTTGACCCTCAAATGGAACTCACCCCTTTTCTTTAACTACTACCCAAACGAAGCCATATACAAGGACCTGTTTTGTAGAAGACTTTATTGAAGGTTTCAGGAGATGAAAAGAATTTGTAATGCAGCAATGTAAACTTTTGGTCTTTTCTGTTCTTAGAAGATGCTTTTTGGTCTTTTCTATTCTTAAAAACTTCTAAGCCACACTGCCGTAATACTTGGAGAAGTGTTCTTCTACGTTCTTTTCTCTCTTCTCTCCCTCTCAGGTGTAAACCCCCATTCTGCTCCTAAATTTCTCCTATTCTTTTATGTATAGCATTTCAGCTGCCTTAGTTCCTGTGCCTGCCTAAGCTGGCAAAGAAGAAACTGGAGAGTGAGATCAGGGTTTAAAGGAGTACAGAATGGAGAATTTGGCCCACCCCCCTTTATGGAGGCATGAATTTCCTAGGGATGGATGGAACGGAGCTGGTCTGGAGCCCTCTTGAGCATAGCCCACCCCAAAACCTGCCATCTATAGGAGAAGATCTCAGCAGCAGGAGGCTCTGGGGTGGACTAAGAATGGCAGGACCTGAAAAAGACAAGTGAAGCATGAAGACATGCTTCACGTAGCTGTTGTTCATGGATATCTTTACTGTATAACACAGTTGGTTGCCTTAGTGTTTTCTGTAGCACAAATTTGGTAATGACTTTGGCCTTAGTGCTTAAAAGACACATCACTTTCAAGGAAGAGAGACTATAATAATGCAGACAAGCACATACATCAACATGAACAGACATTTACAAAAGAAAGGCACTGAAGACTGACAGAGCACTCACTATGTGCTGGGCTTTTTGCGCACACTATTTCATTTAATCCTCATAGACCATCCTTCCCTACTGTACTGTTATTTCCATTTTGATCACAGAGGAAACTGCAACTCAGAGAACTTAGTTATCTTGGGCTGTCCCTCAAAGACACTAAGATTGCTACCTGCACCTTACGGTGAGCCTTTGCATCACCACTGCTTGGAATCATTCCCTCCAGTAATCCAGGGCTGTCTCCATTCCCTTCTCCATGCCTCCGTTCTAACTTTAGCAGATGAGTGATGTTTTTGCTATCTATCGTATACAAAAGAACACCCTCCTTCCATCTGGCTTTCTCTAGCTCTATGTCTTTTACTCTGTTCTTTTCTCCTCTATAACACCCAATCACCATCTGACATACTCTACTTGTTTAACTTATTTATTGTATTTCTCCCCTTTCTTCCAACCAAGATGTAAGTTCCTTGAAGGCAGGGGCTGTGCCTGCCATGTTCACTGTAGTGTCCTTAGCACCTAGAATAGGGCCTGGCTCGGGGTAGACACTTACTAAAAATTTATTGAATGAATGAATGAGTCATACACCCCATTAATTCTTCACTAAAAACAACAAAATAAACATCTACTCCACTAATTCTCCACTATAAAAAGACGTGTTCATTTCTCATGTATTATATGTCTCTTGGGTTACAAAATACCCGACGTTTAATGTTAAGACAAAGAACAGTGCCAATTTAATGCTTTGGAAACGTGTCTATTTCCCAAAAGTATCTTTTAAAATGAAGAAAAAAAGGATATTCTGAAGTGAGTTTACCACATGAGACAGCTAGTCTTACATATGGCTCTTTCAGAACACTTACTTAAAAGGAGTACAATTTCTCCTTTATAATCAAGACTCAAGAATGACAACAAATATGAATTTAAATTGAAGAAATAGTTACTGCAAAATTAGGAATCTTGAGTAGAGATTGAAAATGCTTTAAGTTTGGTAGAAATACTTTATTTAGAACACTTTATTATTAAACTGCTATTGCATTTTACAATAAAATAAAATCCCTTCCAGATAATAAAATACGGAATAAACATTAATTTTCATTATAAAATTTTGTAAGCATACCTCTTTTTTCCCCTCTACTTCCAAATATATACAAATTATTTACAGTGAAAGGACGCTATCCGAAATGCATCTGATTAAGATCCAACTTTTATCCACAAGGAACTTGTCTTAAAATATAAATGTCTCAGTAGGATTACGCACTACTAATATTTCTCCTACTATTGATACTATTACTATTTATTCTATTGCTACTAATTCTTGCTACTGCTACAACCCACATCTCCCCCACCATCACTAGCACTTTATAGCTGACAAAAAGCTTTTAATATAGACCTCATTAAATCCTTATAACAGATCTATGAGATTTCCATACATACCTCAAGATTCGTATTACAGATGAGAAAACTGGGCAGAGAGAATCGTAACTTGGCCAAGGTTAAAAAGCAGCAGAGCCATTATTTGAAGCCGAGTCTATTTGATGCCAAGTGGCCTTATTTAAAATGAGGATATTACAATAAAAATATTCTACATCCCAAAGCCATAAATTGCCATATGTGATTATTCCACATTTTCCCTAATATGCTAACCACCCCCTTTACCCCCAGTCTTTATCTTTTCACTATGAAAAGCAATCCTTTATTGCATTAGCTAAACTGCAATGTAGCCGCAAGCAATCAGCTTCTGTCTTTGGAGACTCAGAAACCTTATCAAGTTCACCACCACCATGAATGTTATTATAATTTGAGAAATAGGTAATTTATCAGATTAGCCTGCTAAATAATCGGTGAGCAAAGACATGCAGCCAATTTGTTATGTGTAAGATCTACCAATCTAGATAAAAATGCTCTTTGCCCTTCTAGGCTAATGTAAATGAGAGAAAAATGTCATTGACAGCATATATGATAAGAAAACATAACAAACTGCCAATGTCTCACCAAGAGGGAATTCAGACATACTCTAAGTTAAGCACACTTAAGGAAAGCCTCAGGCACAAGGAAGAAGAGGAGTACCCGAGTAATAACAAGTAAAACTCCTTTCACGAGAGATGAGAACAATAAATTACAGTTCATGCATACAATGCAACGCTATGTTCAACCATCAAAATGATATTATACGGTCAAGATGTTTAATGTGAAAAGACAATATATTTATATTACTAAAACAAAAATATGTATGTGTGTTACATATGTATACATATGTTATAAATATATTAGTACATAATACATACTATAAAAGCTATATATACACATAACACCAAAGTGTTAGCAATGCTGGGATAAGTTGTATTTATGGTTGTTTGTAAACACTCTTTTTTTGTTTTTCCACATTTTCCATTTGTTCTACATTGAAAATGGATTGCTGCCACAAAGAAAAAGTAAAATGTAATGAAAATTTTGCCTATTTTTGTTTTAATATTTTGCTGAACCTTTTACAATGTTTCAGATATCATCACACTTTCCTAATTCTTAATTCCAAATTACTTCAGCAAGCATCTCATAAAACAAGCACATTGTCCTATTAACCATAATACCATTACCACACCAAAAAAAATAATAATAATATCCCAATATTGTCTAATATCCAATCTATATGCATATATCTTTAGCAGTCCCTCAAATATCTTTCATAGGGCTTCCCTGGTGGCGCAGTGGTTGAGAGTCCGCCTGCCGATGCAGGGGACACGGGTTTGTGCCCCGGTCCGGGAAGATCCCACATGCCGCGGAGCGGCTGGGCCCGTGAGCCATGGCCGCTGAGCCTACGCGTCCAGAGCCTGTGCTCCGCAATGGGACAGGCCACAAGAGTGAGAGGCCCGCGTACCGCAAAAAATAAAAAAAAAAAACTTTCATAGCTGCTTTCTTTTGGAACCAGGATCCAATAAAGGTTCACACACTGAATTTGGTTGTTATGCCTCTTTAGAATCTTTTAACCTAATAAAGCCCTATCCCTAATCTTTGTTCCACCCCTCCCACACATACCTTTTTAAAAATAACAGTCACTTTTAGTAGACACTCCCATTCTTGTAGAATGTTTCATATTCTGGCTATGTCCAATTTTTTCTTCATGGAACTACTGTATTTTTAATTTATAAAATTCTTTCTTGTTCTCCATGCTTTTTCTCACATCATCTTATTCTTATTTTTAGGGTAGAATGATGTCTTAGTGCTCAAAATCTATTACTTATAGCACCCTTTTTTGGTAATTTTCTTCTGTTGCTTGAATATCTTTTTCCTCTAGATTATTTTTTTCTATTTGTTTTTGCCTCTGCTTTGGGTACGTTTTTTAAACACACCCCATTTCACCTGAAAAACCAGCTACAGATGAAAACCCATCCTTCTGTGGTTGTCTCTATAAATCTGGACACTATCTTAATGCCAACTTCCCAGAGTCTATGAACATTCCAGTATCTTATTTTTAAGAAGAACTGTTTAGCTTGTAGCCGTCTGTGACTATTATTGAGGCAAGTCCAGGGAAATAATTTTGCTAACAACTTAGCTACCATTTTGACATTCTGGTGTCCCAACCAATTCCCTTTCCTTCTCGGCATATCAGCCATGTATATACTCGAATCATTTTAGCTTCCTTATTTTATACAGCAAACACATATACTTCACTAATTTCACAATAACTACTTCCCTATAATAACTTTTTATTGCACATACACCATTCTTGACTTTAATATTTGCTTGCCTATTTAGTAACTGGAGAAGAGCATCATGGCAAATTTGGAGTATATGTGGTCACATCTGATTAGCTCCTTTAATGGGGAGGACGAATAGATTATCTGTGATATTGTATACTTCAGCTGAGATTTTTTTCAAAACGCAAACAAAAAAGAACTTCAATTTTTTTTAAACTTTGAGACGCTATGTGTACTTTTTTTAAATTGTAGTTTCATGTATATTTACCTTCTTATATTTTTCTTATGCTAATATTAAAAAGGGTGTGTACTCTCAAGTGATGGTGTGTGGTGAAGGCTTTAAAATTCAAGGAGTGGCAAGGGGAAGTCAGGCTGGGATTTTAAAAATTTATAAGTAAAATCCACCAAGTGGACAATATTTTTGATGATATTGGCATTTGACTAGGTGACCTTAAAGTCCCTTCCAGTTCTGGGGGTTCTTTGTTCTATGACTTCAGTATTTGATTCTATAACTTTGGTTTTATTCTATGAATGGTTGCCTTCATTCTCTGTCTACAGGTAGCCAAAACAACATCATAATTGTGTTCATAAGAAAGAACTATTTATCAGACCATTTTATTTGTGGATATATAACTGATTGGTTTTCAATGAGCTGTTTCATTATTTTGTATGTTCAGCCAGTTTTAAATAATGAAGCCTTACGAGTGTTGTTCCTCACCCTACTAAGAAGAAATTCCTACTTGCATGTTGATTATGGTTTGTTTCCCTTGCTTTTCCTAGTAAGGGCTATAATTTAGGAAACAAAGCTCTTGTCTGTAATTTAATACGTACCCCCTAATACCTAATAATGTACCTTACAGGAACTCTAGAAATACTTAGTGACCATCTATTAATCTGACAAAGTGTCCAACGTTGTTTCACGTCTTCCAGTCACTGAGACTAACCATAGCTGGTTGTTTTCAGTCTGTTTTCTCTGTCTCCACACGGTTTCTAGGCCAAGAAACTGAATAGCAGAGTTTGCTCTAGTCATTTCCCTCTTTTTCTCTATTCCAAGACAACCAGGCAATTACTACTGGCACTTAAACAAAGACAATTATCAGTGGCAAAAACCTCTTGTGTTCTACTGTAAAGAATACAGATTGTGACAGTTTTCTAGGCAAATCTTCCACTGGCACCAATGGTGACCCTAGACTGAACTTATGAATTAAGAAATAGGTTGTTCTGAGTATTGGGTATTTCGTATTACTTCTTTTACTACCACCAGGCTCAAAATAAATCTAGCTAAGAATAATGAAGAAAAGGTCATGAGAGGCTATGGCAAGAGAAACTTAAAGGTGAGAGTCTCGTCAACATTAAATATTTGCCTGATTTTATTATGTGAGGTTTAAAAAAAAAGTGTCTGCTAAGTGAAAAAATTAGACAGAGAAAGACAAACATTATATGATTTCACTTATATATGGAATCTGAAAAACATATGAACAAACATAACAAAACAGAAACAGAGTCATAGATACAGAGAACAAACAGGTGGCTGCCAGAGGGGAGAAGGGTGAGGGGGATGAGAGAAATAGACAAGGGAATTAAGAGGTACAAACTTCCAATTACAAAATATAGGAGTCATGGGTATGAAATGTACAGTGTGAAAACACAGTCAATAATAATGTAACATCTTTGTATGGTGACAGATGATAACTAGACTTATTGTGGTGATCATTTTGGAATGTGTAGAAATATTGAAACACTATGTTCTGTAACAGGAACTAACACAGTGTTGTAGGTCAATTATACTTCAAAACAAACGAACAAACTCATAGAAAAGGAGATCAGATTTGTGGTTACCAAAGATGGGGGATTGTGGGTGGGGGGAGGAAATTGGATGAAAGTGGTCAAAAGGTACAAACTTCCACTTATAAGATAAATAAGTACTAGGAATGTAATGAGCAACATGATAAATATAATTAACTCTGCTGTATGTTATACAGTAAAGTCGTTAAGACCTCTTAACAGTTCTCATCACAAGGAAAAAAAATTGTTTTAATTTTTCTTTTACTTTGCAACTATATGAAATGATGGATGTTCATAAACTTACTGTGTTCATTTCATGATGTAAGTCAAATTATTACGCTGTACACCTTAAACTTATACAGTGCTGTATAATTATATCTCAATAAAACTGGAAGAAAAAACAAAAATTAAACAAACAAAAACCCAACATTTCACTACCTTTAGTGCAGTTTCATGTCACCTCTGTAAGAGCTTAGATTCAAATGGTGTGTCTATTATGAACACAAATTGTGACATGTTTGAAAGACATGTCTTTGTGCAAATGCAGGTTTTGCCAGATGTTGGTGTCATTACTAAGCTGCCAAAAATGTTAATTCACATGAGCATCAACTTATTTTTGCTTTACTAGAGGAAATGATTTCCTTAGAAGTCTAGAAAATATTATGTTTCTGTATTGGATTAACCCTGAGTCACATCAATGTGCTAAAATGACTTCAGCTGAGGATATCTATTTCTTTTCCAATGAGACCTTAATGTACACAAACAAAGGGCTTGACATTGTCAGGAACAAGAACTTCCAAACAGTTTAGGCCACGGATCAGTTTGGACTCTTTTTTTGTTGTGATGGCCAAAGGGATGACACCTAACATTTTATCAGAAACAAAACTACTCTCACATGAATTTTCAGTCTTAAATCATGTATTTGAAAAGCCTACAAATACAAATACGCTGTCAAAGTATAAAACCTACCAATAATGTGCTGCTGTAAGTCTTATTCTTCCTGAGTTTTGAAAATCAGGTATTTCAATTCTAGGTCACTGGAGTTGGAGTCAGTGGATAGGCTAAGTCATGATCAAAACCTACTACTATGACCTTGAATAAATCACTTAACCTTTGTGGGGCTCAGTGCCCTCATCTAAAACTGAAGGGGCTCATTTTATCATTGTAGAGGTTCCTAGAAGCTTGATGTTCAATGGTTTCATATTTCTAACACATACACCGTAATCTTGACATTTTCTCAGGCTACAGTTCAAGTGAGGGCAAGCTTACAAACACCCTACCTAAGGACACTTCTAATGCCCTCTTATGTCGTTCAGTTCCACTCAGCCTTTTCCCAGGGTAGGTACTGCCTAGCAATGGGAAACATAAAACATCTGTCCTGAGTACTGCCCACTGTCATGTTTTTTAAGTCCCTAATCAAGTTAATTCACCCCCCCCTTTCTTTTATATTAGCCATGATTACCATGCAACTTCTCTGTTGTGAAAATGTGCTACTATATTGTGTGTATGACTTTCCAGTATGGGTTGGGAAAAATAAAGACTTTTTTTGCCAGGTTTTATCGCTGCATTCTTGGACCTAGTCTGTCATACAGAGTGAAGGAAGTCAGAAAGAGAAAAACAAATACCGTATGCTAACACATATATATGGAATCTAAAAAAAAATAAATGGTTATAAAGAACCTAGAGGCAGGACGGGAATAAAGACGCAAACTTACTAGAGAATGGACTTGAGGACACGGGGAGGGGGAAGGGTAAGCTGGGACAAAGTGAGACAGTGGCATGGACATATATACACTACCAAATGTATGTAAAATCGATAGCTAGCGGGAAGCAGCCGCATAGCACAGGGAGATCAGCTCGGTGCTTTGTGACAACCTAGAGGGGTGGGATAGGGAGGGTGGGAAGGAGGGAGACGCAAGAGGGAAGATATATGGGGATATATGTATATATATAGGTGGTTCACTTTGTTATAAAGCAGAAACTAACACACCACTGTAAAGCAATTATACTGCAATAAAGATGTTAAACGAAATAAAAAATAAAATAAAAGGACTAATTTCTGCTGGAAAAAAAGGAAAAAACTGAAAGTAAGCTCCATGTTCACCAATAGAGGGTAATAAAATAAGTTTAACTCAGTCCTACTATGGACAATATGCAACAGGTAAATAAACATTATGAGATAGAGCAACATGTCTTGATATGGATGACTGATCATGAAGGCAAATTGTTAAATGAAAAAATGTGAGGAATAGAACAAATGTGATATGTGATACCATCTATGTAAAAATAAACAAATTTATGTATATATGAACACTGCATATAAAATTCCTATTACTCTAAATATATAAAACTGCTAAAGAAAAAATATCTACTACAGGGGTCAGCAAACTTTTTCTGTAATGGGCAGTTAGTAAGTATTTTAGGCTTTGTGGGTCACATGGTCTCTGCTGCAGATGCATGACTCCGCTATCACAGTGTGAAAGCAACCAGGGACAATATGTAAACAGATAGGTGTGCCTGTGCTCCTATAAAACTTTATTTACAAAAACAGGCAGGGAGGGCTTCCCTGGTGGCGCAGTGGTTGACAGTCCGCCTGCTGATGCAGGGGACACGGGTTCGTGCCCTGGTCCGGGAAAATCCCACATGCCTCGGAGCGGCTGCGCCTGTGAGCCACGGCCGCTGAGCCTGCGCGTCCGGAGCCTGTGCTCCGCAACAGGAGAGGCCACGACAGTGAGAGGCCCGCGTACCGCAAAAAAAAAAAAAAAACAAACAGGCAGGGAGCTGAATTGGCCCTTCGGCTATAGTTTGCTGGCCCCTGATCTAGCATCATACATACTAACTAATGAAAGGATTATCTACTGGGAGGAAACCAGAACTGATGAGGAGTAGTCAAGGGGATATTTTTCTCTAACTGCATTGTTAGATTTTGATTTTACATTGAGAATGTATTCATGAATTACTTGTATAATTAAAGACATTTTAGGAGAATAAGAAAAATAATTAAAAGAATAAAAATCATTTCACCAGCAACACTCTGATTTGGCAAACTTTTCTAAGCTCTTCCCAATAAACATCCCATGAAGCAATCTTCCTGCCAAGGCTTTGTTCTCTTATCAGCTCTCTGGGGCACATTAAAGTATGGCAGCCCAGAGCCTGCAGAGCTAAAGGACAAAGAACACTGGGGCAGAATCCCACTCTAAAGAGCTCACGGAGCAACCAACCTCTGCAGTAAATGAGGACAAGCTGCCCTGTGTTATGTTTCCTTTTCAAATATTTCTTTTTACATCAAAAACACATTGCAGGGGAGTGAAGACTTCAGGGGCATCCTACAAAAACAGGCTGCATAATTCTGATATTGAAAGCCAGCCACGTTTTAATTGACTGCCAGTGCTCAGCCACGTCCTTGAGCTCGAGATAGCCAATAACAATCTTGTAATTTCTGAATGTGAACGCCACTCAGGTGGAGACCAAATAGCGAAGGTTTCAGCTTACCTCTTCAAATGTAAACATGAAATTTCAGATATCCATAGCAACGAGACCTCCCTCCGCCTTAGACACTTTCTTCAGAAAAAAAAAAAAAAAGGGAGGAAAAAGCATTTCTGTGGTGGGTGGCATGTAGACAGTTGCCCATTAAAACGATAACATCGAAATATAAACAACCAAACCTTTTCATCATTTATTGACAAATGACTTATAAGACTGCTAGTGAAATCCTTTCAAAACCCTTTTCAGACATGTTGGAAATTAAGACACCAGCAGCAAGTTAAACTGACAAGTAATTACAATTAATGCCACCACAATCATTAGTAAAACACATTTAGCTATATATTTGTATGCCAATATTTAACAGCAAAACAGAATCCCAGGAATGCCATCCTGCCCAAAAGTGCCCTATCTGATTTTTACCAATTTTGCAACCAGCTCGGTTAGAACATAAAAAAGAATTCATGAGCCGGGAAACCGAGGTATCCTGCTTCTGAAAGACCTTGTCAGCTCTGGAAACCAGGAGCCTTTAGTCACTGCTCTTTTCAAAGGGTGGGAAATCAGGGCTGCCTTTCTAGCATTCATAAATTTAACCTTCTGTCCTGTCATCCCTTCCTTGTGAAATGTTTCTTAAGAGGCAGACATCCGTATTCGAATTAGTTCACAAAACAGTTACTTTCAAGTGAAACTTCGGCAGCAGAATGAATAAATAAACAGGTTTACACAGTGGGATACTATATAGTCGTGAAAGAAAATGAACCACAACCAAACACAACAGTATGAATGAATCTCAAACATAATGTTAAACAAAAGAGCTAGCCATGAAAGAGTACATACTGTATGATTACATTTGTAAAAGTTCATTCAGGCAAAACTAATCTATGATGTTAGAAAGCGTGACAGTAGTTAAATCTTGGGGGAGCAGAGACTAAAGGTGAACCTCTACATTTCTCCCAATTGTCTCCTGATATTACTCCTAAGACTTCATCTGGAGGCTGGTTGCCTGGGTATGTTCACTTTGTAAAACTATCAAGCTGTATACTCTTGACGTGGGCACTATTCTGTATGCTTATTCTGCTTTCAAAGAATGTCTAAGAACAACAAACAATCCCAATACAACAGGTATTGAGCAGCGTATGCTGCAACTAGGATAACTATAATAATCTCTATCCTCCAGAAATGTAGAGTCAAGTAGGGGAGATGAGTTTAAAAAACAAAACCATATTACTTGGTATGGCCCGGGCTATTAAAGAGTTAGGTGAACGGCACTACAGGAGTGATTTCCTCTGCTCTCAAGGTGAGGGGCGTCCACAGAAGGTGACACTGGGCCAACCTTGAGCGACGAGCTCAGTCAGCACTGAGTAAAGGGCAAAGGCATTCTAGGCATGGGTACCACTGGCGCTCAGGGCCTGGGAGGATGATGGAAGAGCAGGATACACATCATGTTAGAAAACAACAATCACCCCGCCACCCGGGGTGCTCATCTTTATGTATTCGCTGAGTAATTCACAGTTTTTCAAGGAGCGCTTTACTCATATCCAATTGCAAGGCTCTCATCCTCAAAGGAGCCGTATCTCTAAAAGACAGTTGAATCAACTATGCAACACCAGTAAGTCTGGGGAAGGAAGGGAAGGAGAAAGGACAGAAGCCAGGCTGCAAACATTAATACTCATGACAAGCACAACAACAATGGTGATAACCACCACGTACGCTTCCTACTTGATATGCATAGTCTGATACATTTAATTCTGACACCAATTGTACGAGCTGGGGACTCTCATTATCTCCATTTAGTAGAAGCTGAAACTGAGGCTTAGTGAGGCTCGCTAACCACCCGCAGCTATATAGCCAGTAAGCAGCAGAGCCACTATTGGAACCTGGCGGGTCTAACCCTGAGGCCTGTCTGCTCAGTGAAGGTCTTTGCACGGGGACCAGCCTCGGTTGTCAGGCACCGACTCTCTCCTCACAGCCTGTGCAGCACTGGGGCACAGGGCAGGCTCAAGACAGCTGCAAACCCACCTCGGTCAGGACTGCAGCTTCTCTAGTGACCAAGTGACCTCCCTGGAGATACTGGGAGAGGCTGTGGATGATTTCCTTCCCTCCACATCCTGTCTTTCCATGCTTCCCAGCCTGAGCAAGAGCATCAACGTCAGTGTTTCTGCTTCCTGGAGCTCCCCGTTGGGAGCAGGGAAAGACGGGGGACTGGGCACACCTCTTTCCGGCTGCCGCTCTTAGCTCCTCGAGCTAAGGTGGGGCTGCTTTCCTCTCCTGGAACATCCTCACTCTCACTGTCCTCACACCCTGCTGAGGGATCTTTAAATTTTTAGCACCCTGGAAAATGTGTTTCTTGAATAGAGGTGGCTTGCGACGGTGAAGTATGTGAAGAGCTCGGGTCTGAGCCACACTGAGAAATTACCTGGAGGACGTTACCTGGAGACCAGAGGTGAGGACTTGGCATGCTTTTGCTGAAGCTCCAATTTAATAATGATGACAGGGAAGGGACTGGAGTGTCATCTGGGAAATGTCTTTAAAGAAATGTGTGCTGGGCTTCCCTGGTGGCGCAGTGGTTGAGAGTTTGCCTGCCGATGCAGGGGACACGGGTTCGTGCCCCGGTCTGGGAAGATCCCACATGCCGCGGAGCAGCTGGGCCCATGAGCCATGGCCGCTGAGCCTGCGCGTCCGGAGCCTGTGCTCCGCAACGGGAGAGGCCACGACAGTGAGAGGCCCACGTACCGCGAAAAAAAAAAAAAAAGAAATGTGTGCTATCCTGAGGGAGGACGCAAGGTAACATTCAAATGGAAGGCAGAAAGCTTTGTTTTCTAAGTCAGACTCTCCATTTTCTTTGTCCTGTTTGTTTTTTCCACAAGGAAGGGTCTGATAGCAAACTGCTCAAAGCAGCCAAATGTGGCTGGGCGGGCACGGCTTCCACCCCTCCACACGACACAGCCCTCCTGCTATTTCAGGCCTCAGGTTCCGCAAAACAGACGCTGCTGCCCTCCATCCTGGGTTGTGTGAAATTATGCGGTGGTTTGGTGAAGTCAACAAATAACTAGAATGAACCACATTTTGGGAAATAAAAAAGCAGCTGGCATCGGTTCTGGTCTTCAGAAGGCTGTAAATAAGGACAGCTATCCTCTGTTGCCTCTTATCTGAAATCTGGCTTTTGAAAAACTTTTTATTGGGAGATGATTTCAAAGGAGCGGATACGTTGCAAAAATAAAAATAGTACAAAGAACACCCATATGCCCTTTACCCAGATTCATCTACTGTTAATATTTTATCCCATTTACTTAATTATTTGTGCTGTCTCTGTCACCTCCACCCCTGCCACATACTTGTGTATTTCCTAATTAAATAGATATACTTGCACATACCACAGAACAGTTATCAAATTCAGTAAATTTAATATTAATATAATATTTTAAACTAATCTAGTATTGGTATGCAATTTTATCAGTTAGCCCAATAATGTCCTTCCAGCCCAACACAAATGCTACCTCTGCCATGATCCTATTCCTAACATTTCTCTCTTCTTTTGTGATACTTCTTTAGCACTTAGATTTCCTTTTCATGAGACTATTATGTCCTACTTTGCGCTGTATGGCCATTTACCTCTTCTATTAGACTGTAAGCTTCTTGAAGACAGGGCAAATATCTATTGGATGAATTGCTAGGTGTATATATGTGTGTGTATATACTAATATAAATGGCTGTAGAGTTAATTAATTTGTATTAGATGTTTCAAGACTTCCATGTTGTCATTTAAAAAAATGAATACGTTTTTGCTTCTTAGCCTAGAAAGATTCACATACAATAACCTTTAAACAGAACCATTAAACTACAACAGTCTGTTTGTGAGGTGAGTTTGTGGAAATATTTTTACAAAAATGTCATAGTACTGTCACATGTTTTGAGCATATGAGAGGACAGATTACAATTCCAAAGCACCATAACAAATGAAAGAAGTATTTTGAACAGCACAGTCCATATCTGGCTATGCATTGAGCAGTCAATTAAAGATAGTATGTCAGGGGAATGATGTCAAATAGAATCTACATTGAAAGCATGTCAGGAGCGGGTGGGTGGATCATTATGATCATAAAAGATCAAGGTCAACAAGGTAGCTATGAAGGCAACTACTAGACAGAAAAGTTGGTTTGAATCACAAAGTAATTCCTTATATCCCTCGCCTGTGTTTTATCCTTACTACAATTTTATGTACCTTTTATTCATCTAACCACATATAGAGGGAGGAGGAAAACTTGAATATACTCAAAAAGCGTTTCAGGAAACTGTCTATGACCCAAAGTTGTTGCACCTTCTCAAACAGAAGGAATAAATAGATTTTTTTAAACCCTCACAATTCTAACATCCAGATATAACTACCATTAATACTCTGGCATAATCATTTCAGTCTTCCCTCTGCATATGTATAAAATAGATATTATTTTATCAGTATCAAATCACATTCACATACATTTTTTAACCTGTTTATTTTGTAACCTGTTTTATTTATTTTTTTCCTCACTTAAAAGTATATCATAGGTGGGCTTCCCTGGTGGCATAGCAGTTGAGAGTCCGCCTGCCGATGCAGGGGACACGGGTTCGTGCCCCGGTCCGGGAAGATCCCACATGCCGTGCAGGGGCTGGGCCCGTGAGCCATGGCCGCTAAGCCTGCGCATCCGGAGCCTGTGCTCCGCAACGGGAGAGGCCACAACAGCAAGAGGCCCGCGTACCGCAAAAAAAGAAAAACAAAAAAGTATATCATAAGCTGTCATTTTTAAGCTAAATAGTGTTTCATCATATGCAGGCATCTTAATTTATGTAACTAGTTCCCAAGTAATAGATATTTCTAGGTTTTTAATTTTGCGATCAGGAAATTTAAAAAAGCAGCTGGCACCAGTTCTGGTCTTCAGAAGGCAGTAAATAAGGACAGCTATCCTCTGTTGCCTCTTATCTGAGAGCCGGCTTTTTAAAAATCTTTTTATTGGGAAATGGTTTCAAATGAGCATGTAAGTTAAAAAATAAAAATAGTACCAGGAACACCCATATGCCCTTTCCCCAGATTCTTCTATTATTAATATTTTAAACAATGCGGCAGTGAGAATTCTTGTAGTTTAGTTAAATCTTTTCTCTCATTCTTGATTACTTCCCACAGGAACAATTCCTAGAAAGGAAACTGCTCAGTTTGTACATTGTTTTAAAGCTCATAATGATAAGTATTACCAAGCTGCCTTTCAGCAATACTGTGACAATTTTAAATCCTGAAGCAATGCCAGAGAGAGTCCCTTCAACCATACCCTTGGGAATTATCTTTGACAATTAAATATGTGCAGTGTTGCTCCTTGTTTAAATTTGGATTTCTTTGATTTATACATCAAGTTAAACATCAAATAACTTAATTGGAAATTTGTACTACCGTTTTATGAGTTTGGGGTCATAAATATTTAAATGATAAAAAGAAAAACTAAAGAAGATAAAATAATATTCAAAGTATATTTCAAATCTAGAAAAATGCAATTCCACTCCATGTAATAAAACAGGCATAAGAAGAAACAAGGAGGGCTTCCCTGGTGTCGCGGTGGTTGAGAGTCCGCCTGCCGATGCAGGGGACACGGGCTTGTGTCCCGGTCCGGGAGGATCCCACATGCCACGGAGCGGCTAGGCCCGTGAGCCATGGCCGCTGAGCCTGCGCGTCCGGAGCCTGTGCTCCGCAACGGGAGAGGCCACAACAGTGAGAGGCCCGTGTACCGCAAAAAAAAAAAAAAAAAAGAAACAAGGAAGGTATGTTCCAAGTTTAAGCACAAATGTCACTTGTGAATACAGCTCTTGCTCTGCATCTACGAAAGATCAGATCATTTTGTAAAGTGCCTGTCAAATTTTGGCTATTTTCTATTTTCTAGAGAGCTGAATGTTAAAAATCAATAGAAATGTTACCGCATTCATGCTGCCTTTAGAAGGGTTAGACAGACCCATGCCCACAACATTCAAAGCCATTTCTGTTTAGAATCTTGGGAAGGAACCTATTCCAAACTTCCAGAATCACAGCTGGCAGGCTATAATTTAGAGTTGCATACAGGATAATGTGTATTAGTCCATTACTAAGCTGTAAGTTGACACCAACCTTTGGAATTGCTTTCTCAGAGGAAATGTTGAAGAACCAATGCCTCAATCATTTCCAACGGGGCTGGAAAAAACATTCAGACAACCCATTAGATCCTTTCATCTCACATTTTGATGATTTTCATCAAAAGGGAGGTGGAAAGGGGGTGATTAGACACCAATTTTCACTCTGGTGAAAATCCAAACATGTATTTTTAAGCTCAAGACATTGATAACCAATTGGCAAGTTCTTGTCCCCACTTATGTGAACCCTAGCAGCCACCCAGAATATCCTAATGGTAATGAACATGTTCAGAAAGAAGGGATGGGCAGCAGCGTCTAAAGCAAATATTGCAATCCATATTGGACAAGCAAAGGGCATTTTTGTGAATACCAACAGAAACCTTAAGTCACCAGGGATTAGGTTTGAGACTTTCATTTGCCAAAGTCTAAGCTGAATTGCACTCTAGCTGTGAGATCGAAGGGCTGTTCTTTGATGATGTGTAAGAGTCTGCAGTGGTCACACGGGTTTGGCTAAGGCTGCATTAGAGTCAACTGAGGGACTCAGAAGAGCCTGCTTTGGAACGGGTCAAAGAGGTAGGCCCTCTTCCTGCCCACGCCATCTGGGCTGATTCTGCCACAATTCAGGATAGGACAGATACCCTGGCTCCAGACGCTACAAGCTGAACCACTGTGCCGTACTAGCTTTCCCCATCGGCTAGCTCCAAGTTTTATCTTTGAAACAACAGAACTTGATCTAAATCTAAGCCTTCCATCAAAATGAGCTGAAATTTAATGAACACTGAACATTTTTTTCTGTCTGACCTAATGCGTTTCTTCTTTCCCCATTCTCATCAAAAGCAGAAAAATGATGTTACTCTCCGACCCAGCACTATCCAATAGAAATATACTGTGAGCCACAGATGTAATTTTAATTTTTTTTGGTAAAACTTTAAACAAAATTAAAAACAAAAAATTTTAATTAAAAACAAAAGGTGAAATCAATTTTGATAATATAGTCTATTTAACCTAATATATTCACCATGTTATAATTTCAGTATGTAACCAATGTAAAAATTATTGAGATAGTTTCCATTTTTCTCACTCCAAGTCTTCAAAATCCGGTGGGTATTTTATACTTAAGAGTGCATCTCAATCTGGTCTTGCCACATTTCAAGTGTTCAATAGCGCCATGTGCCTAAGTGGCTACTGTATCAGAAGGAACACAGATCTAGAGATTAAAATGTGCATCAGGACCACCAAAGCAATATAAGGACAATTCAAGATGCAAAACACAGAAGACTGATCTCATGACGACTATGCTCACTTCATAAACACAGCAATGCAAAGAAATGGGAGATGCTCTGGAAATCATCCATTCAATGCCCACGTGTACTCTCTAACAAGCTTGATAACACCGTATACTAATGGGGAAAATTTTTCTCAATAGTAGCCCCCAAATGCAAAGCAATGAGCCTCTCTTGTTTTTCCTTGGCAAACACAGTTGTAAAGTGGTGCCCAATGTGAAGAATGTAAAGGTGAGGAACATGTAAAATTGTTTCCATGCCATCCTGGTGCCAATTCCTGATAGCCATCATGCCAACCTTAAAAGTTCCTATACATAACTGTCATGCACAACCTGAATTAAAAATATATTAGTAATACTTCATTATAATTTCCCCCTTCACTCAAATGTCATTTGTACAGTGAAGTTACACAATTTCCAAATGTGTGCATCTTGTTCAAGGCAATTTAAAAAATGATGAACAGATATGAGAGTTTAAATTTCTTCCCCATAATGGCATACCATTGTTTTAACTGTGTAGAGAACCTTTGCAAATAAGCTATAAAATGCTGTTACCCCACAAAAATTATTCTTCAAGCACAGTCTTCCTCCATATAACACAACCTATAATTTAGTAATAATAATAACACTTTACAAGTGGATAGTCCTTTTCTGTTTACAAAGCATGGTTTACGCTGTCTCGTTAAGCATCACAAGAAACCTTGTGAGGCATAGATGGCAAAATAAACAAAATACAAGTTCTTTGTCACTGGCTTTCTTCCAACATTTTACTTCCTTTGGGTACACTGACTATTTACAAGGTCAATGTAAGGAATCTCTCTTTAAAAAAATAAATACTATTAATGAATCTTTCAGATTGTTTGATAAGCTATGTCCTAGTAGTCATTTGGTTTTCACACTGAATAAGTCAAAGTTCTTGTCCTACTCAATCTTAGTCAAATAAATTCTACTCAAATCTCAAATAAAGCAATTCCCTTACTATTCAGTTGACTCTAAGTTTTAAAAAATGGTGGGCTGGGGCTTCCCTGGTGGCGCAGTGGTTGAGAGTCCGCCTGCCGATGCAGGGGACACGGGTTCGTGCCCCGGTTCGGGAAGATCCCACATGCTGCGGAGCGGCTGGGCCCGTTGAGCCATGGCCGCTGAGCCTGCGCGTCTGGAGCCTGTGCTCCTCAACGGGAGAGGCCACAACAGTGAGAGGCCCGCGTACCACAAAAAATAAAAAATAAAAAAAAATGGTGGGCTGAAGTCTTGACCCAAACACAGATTTACCTTTACGTCGCACTATGTATAGACCTGCCTGGTGTAGGAACAGCTAAGCCTCTGAACAACCGCCGCCCCTCCCCCTGACCCAATCAAGAAAAAAGGTGTGAAAATAAAAAGCCTCTGAAGAAATTTAAACTCTGAAGTCAAAAGACTAACTTAAACTTTAAGAAAAATCTGCTATGAGATTAGAGTCAAGAGAGAGGTTTGATGAGAAGAAATAAAAAACTCAAATGGGAGCCTTTAGACACAACAGTGCTCAAGACCCGATAACGCAATCTTATCGTCAGGAAAGAATACATATAGGGAAACGAAGAAGGCTTTCAAAATTATAAATTAATTAATTAATAATTAATTAAAGCTCCACTTTTTCTAGGTATTTAAACATTTTTCAGAACCTGGAGCCCCGGCTTGCCTGGGTGCTGCTTTTCTACACCTAGAAATCAAGGAAGAAAATTGGAGGGAGCGTGTTCATGCATGGAATGAAAAATAGACCATCTTGTTAATTATATATCTATCTGCTACATATGTCCCAGCTCGCTGTCTTACACATAAAATTGTGGGGAAAGTCTGGGTATCCCGAAAATAGCCCCTCTCCCCTAGCATGGAAATAGGAAGGAGTGAGAAGGGCCTGAACTTCATGTGTGGCTCCTACT
This sequence comes from Grampus griseus, assembly GCF_964374135.1. Taxonomy (NCBI): domain Eukaryota; kingdom Metazoa; phylum Chordata; class Mammalia; order Artiodactyla; family Delphinidae; genus Grampus; species Grampus griseus. The sequence goes on along the minus strand of NC_139003.1, from coordinate 58,798,571 downwards.
TTCTCTTGTTGTAAAGGCCACACATGGAGTGCAGTAAGAACAACAGGCCAGGCAAGATAGGTTTTGGTTTCCTTAGTTAAACAGCTCAGTAGACTTGGCTGTTCCCTCATGCCAAAGCAAGCTAACCGATCAGTCCTTCTCCGAAGAGTTTTGCCTTTTGTGTCTTATAGAGATATAAAGGTTACTCACTTTGGAGGGACATTTGAAACACGTTTCAAAATAGACTGGAGCATGTTTAAGGAGCTTTTGGAATCACTGAAACCACCTTTTGACCGACTTATATTGAAAAAGAAAAGAAAAAAATTCCTGAAGAAAAATTTGATTTGTCATTTGATTTGAATGAAGATTAAAAATATAACATAGCAGCTGTTCAATTCTGTGTCATTGAAATTCCCATTTCATATTTTTTAATTGCTACTACGAAAAATTCTTTGATTGCACTTGATGAAATTAAGTTTTGCCTTTTTAATGATTAAACGGGAAAATTCAAGTGTGTTCTAGTTAAGAATTTAAATTATTGTGTGTGTTTAAAACATGAAGTTAAATCAAGGCTTTACTGGGTTAAAGGAAAGGAAACTGTCGGATCACAATGCTCATAACCATATTGTGACAGGGTTGCTTTACAGATGGCAAATGACATATTTGTCATCAGTTGTTTTGTGACAACCCCGTGAGTCACTGGTCAGTTAACACACTCATAAACATGGTGCACATTCTGCTCCTGAGATTTCATTATGGAAGATGACCAAGGTGTTTGAAGACAAGAGAACAACCAGGGAGCCCACGGGCTGCTCAAAGGCTCCCAGATCCCATAAAGATTTTAAAGGATGAAACCCAGACCATGTGTTTATTACTGTAGGCAGAAACCCTTGTCCCAGTCTGCAGCTGAACGCTAAAATGGAAACAGTGAAAGGCGGTAGCCTCTGAATACAAAGAAGATAATGCATGTGAAATGGGACCACTGGACCACACAAAAGAGCTCTCCCAGAAAATGCCTCTTTGTCCTACAGATGTATGGCATGTTTAGAGATGTGTAATATAGTTGAACTTTTTGCAGTCACAATGGCATGCTATTTATAGTTATGACATAATAAAGCCTCAAATTTTTTTGATAGGTTTATCAATAGCCACGATAAATTTTACATGTCTTATGAATAGTTACAATGTGGGGATGAAAAATTCATTACTTCATCTCAAAAAGAATATATTTTACTCTCTTTTGAAAACACTGTACTTATTAATGCAAGAAAATACAGTGCAATTTTGATAATGACTATAATATAAACGATTTTTTGAAGGTAGCTATCATATTAGCAGGGATTGTGCAGAGAATGAGAGAGACCGTTTGATTATTATTATTTCTAAACAATCCACTGAAAATTATCTAACTCTTGACTGAATGCTAAAGTGGCCCCTCACCACTAAGTTACTCAGAGTTCCCTCCCCTGTGGGTGGTCATGGTAGTCCTAACTATGGAGAGCAAACTTTCTCATACCTTGGGTCCCTAATAAACACTTTTCATAAAGTAGAATATTGAGTCTTTTATAAGCAAAGGCAATCATGATATTCATAGCTCCACAAATGGCACCTTTAACAATTATAAATACATAAAGTAGTAAAGCTTGGAGAACATGTTTTATCCAATTTAAAGTCATCTCTTAAAAATCAACCCAGAGTTAGGAAAATAATTACATTGAGATGTAGGGCTAATATATGAAAATAAGGATTACTTTTTTAAAAACTTTACATTTCAAAATAGTTTCAGTTTTACAGAAAGGTTGCAAAGATAGTAGAGAGTCTTCTCGGATACCCCCAACTAGTCTCCCCTATCGTTAACTCTTACATCAATATGTCACTTGTCACAACTAGTGAACTAATCTTGATACATTATTATTATCCAAAGTCCACCCTTTATTCAGATTTGCTTAGTTTTTACTTGACGACTTTTTCTGCCCCAGGATCCCATCCAGGAGACTGCATTACATTTAGTCATCATGTCTCCTTAGGCTCCCCCAGACTGTGACAGTTTCACAGACTTTCCATGTTTTTAATAACATTGAAAGTTTCGAGGAATAGGATCTGGTATTTTGTAGGATGCCCCTGAAATTCTATGTTTTTTCATGATTAGACTGGGATTATGTGTTTGGGGGAGGAAGCCTACAGAAATAAAGTGTCATTCCCGTGCTATCATAGTGGGGTACATGCTATCAATATGATTTATCACTCTTGGTGTTGACCTTGATCACCTGGCTGGGGTACTACCACCCGCTCCCCCTCCACACCATACTCCCTGGAAGAAGGTTACTGTGCATAACTGGCGATGAGTGAAGGGTTCCTCTCTACTTCCTTGAAGATGTAGTATCTACAGAAATTATTTGGGATTCTTTTGTATGGGAGATTTGTCTATTCTCCCTAATTATTTAGTTATTCCATCACTTATTTATATCGTTATGGATTTGTGAATAGGTATTTTATACTTTGAGTTATAATCCAATACTCAACTTTGAGTTATGAATCTAATCCAATCCAATCCAACAATTTACTATTTATTTTGCTGCTCAAATTATTCCAGCTTTGGCCATTGGGAGCTCTTTCCATTCCTAAATGTTGCTCCTAAATATTACTTTTTAAAAATATAACTACATCTTCCCTGTTCTCACTTAATAGTTTTCCCCAAATTATATATGGGAAGAACATGCCAATTTTCATATTGATTTTGTACTGTTTAAAATGTCAAACCCAGATGCTTCTTAACTTTGGTTTCGATGGCTCACACAAACAGGACATTGAGTTTGTTCCTTAGTTGGTAGACTATCAGATTCTTGCCTGGAGCCCAACTACTCCTCAGAATGAAGACAATGGACCATTCCAGCTTTTCTTGTAACTGTCGTAACTTTTTCTCTTTTACTTTGTTTTACATATTTTCCTGTGGAGTGTTGGCTACGCAAAGAAGCTGATTTTTAAATGTTTACAAATATGAAACATATAAATATGAAACCTAATTAACCCTATGTTTGTGGAATTAACCTGTATTTGTAAAAACAGAATGGAAATCACGTGACATTTAGAGCTGAAATGAACATGGCCTATTTCTAACTAGACAATCCAGAACTAGCTTTTTTTCCTTTCTTTGGGAAAAAACCCTCTAGGTTGCTGACATTGGGTCAATAATCAAATTCCATGTCTGGATTTTATTTTACTTCTTTGGGATAGTGTAACTTGTAGAAAATACTATTTAGGTATTTTGGTAGAATTAATTGCTAATTAAACAAGAATGTATGTATGGCCTTATATAAATATATAAGAATATATATCAAAATTCTGAGTTTACGATTGAAAAAAAAATCAGCCTGAAGTAATTAAATTTTCATTTCACGAATATTTCTGGGTTGCCTGCACCATGCAGAAGTAACAGCTTTCTCAGTGTCCCACCACTTTTTTTTTTTTTTTTTTTTTGCGGTACGCGGGCCTCTCACTGTTGTGGCCTCTCCCGTTGCGGAGCACAGGCTCCGTACGCGCAGGCTCAGCGGCCACGGCTCACGGGCCTAGCCGCTCCGTGGCACGTGGGATCTTCCCGGACCGGGGCACGAACCCGTGTCCCCTGCATCGGCAGGCGGACTCTCAACCACTGCGCCACCAGGGAAGCCCCCACCATTTGGTCTTTTAAGGCTAGAGTAAAAAGGTTTTAAGAGCAGTCTCTTTAAGAAGATCTCCCAAGATTTAAATTCTGGTACATTGCCTATTAAGATGGAAAAGGCATGAACTCAAGGAATTCTAGGCTGTCCCCCAAATGAAAACATTTATGGTATTTGTTTAAAGGAAAAAATGTGAGAGTGGGGAGATGGCAAACAAAAGCTTTGTCCTAACAATGAAGAATTTAAAATAAGCAATACAAAGGAGCATAGAGAAAAATCAGCGCTACGTAAATGTCCCCCAAGGCCTCAGAAACCTTCTGTTCACCTCTAGATAGTTCATTCTTCTTCCTAAGGAATTTTTTCAGCCTGACTGCTTTTAACGGTGCCAACAGCAGCAAACCATGACAAAAAAGCCAACTGCTAAAAGACACACACACACACACACACACACACACACACACACACACACACACACACACACACACACACACACACACACACACACACACACACACACACACACACACACACACACACACACACACACCCTGCTCCTGCCTTTCTCCATCCACACCTCCATAATTTCCCTCATGAACCCAGAGCTGTTCTGTCTCCACCAGGAAGGGTGGGAGCACCTTAGACCTCTCCCTGGGAATCAATTTAGATTGATTCTCCTACGAAACAGAAAAGTCAGGTTTTCTGCCTTTTTTATTTTTTGGTTTGAAGAAAGGGAAACAGGCAGAAAGGTCAGTTGACCTTCTGAACACCACCCAGAGAGCCTCAGCTTGGGCCTCAGCTTCTCTTTAAAATAAAGGTTTACTTTAGATACTCAAATAGACGTTTTTTAAATGTGCAAATCTAATACCTCAACCACTGGACCCATGTTTACAGTTCAGGATTATACAAATTTCCCTTGGTCTTCTGAGGCCTCATCTAAGGGACTTGACTGATGCTCTCCTGCAGCCCCAGGACAAGGGGCAGGATGCTTCACGGAGAACACAGCCGTGAGCTAATGGAAGACATTTTTCATCCTGTGGAAGGATGGTCGACGGCAGCCAGCTACAGGGCCAGCCAAAAGTGGCACCTGCCAGCTAGGAAGGACAGAGAGTCCCAGTGCCCATATGGCAAAGAAAAAACACATTAAGCAAAGTTCAGGTTCACCAAGAACTTTAACAGGATGTTTTGACACTGGCTGACACCACCGTAAAGGTGAATCGCAGATGTGACTACGGTGGCAGTTCGATATTTTCTATTTCTCCATAACATCTTAAACATCTTGTGAAAGTTTCCGGGTGGCTGGGGTGAGGGGAGGTCCTGCAGAAGATACCTATGTAAGTGTTGGAGGTTCTAGGATTTCTTTGCCGTAAAAGCTTAGATACAGCATTTTCTTTGGAAGGAGACTAGGGAGAGAGTTGGGTAGAAATTTTGACTTGAACCTGTGTTTGCATAGCAGTTTATAAAATATCGAGGGACTGTCAGTAGTTCATCTCAAAGGATGAAGGTGCTGGTGGAGAGGTAAGTCTCTTCCCAGATCACTCCTGAGCATGGCCACTGTGCGTAAGGGGGCGCCCCCAGAAGACAGAATGCCTCTGAGTCTACAAGATCGTGCCCTCCTCCCACTGACCTCTCCCTATCAAGGCCTCCAACCCCCTCCCCAGTCCACACCCTGGATGGCCAAGGTGGCACAGATATTTCCTCATCATTGTACCAGGTCAGGGGATAACTGGCAAGGCTAGTTGGCAAGTGAAAGTGTAAACAGGTTCTTATTTTCCCCTTCTTTTGGCTCTCTATGAATAGAACGTTCACATAAGAACCTCAAGCTGATGGAAAAATTAGATAATCACACCCGGCTGCCCTGAACTCATCCTTACGGTGGGTCAGCTAAGGGCTCTGTAGATGTGTGAAGGAAAACGAATTGCCCACTTTTATTGATGCCTTTGGGGAGATGAGATGGCAAAAGACATGAAGAAACAATTTTGACAAATTTAAGACAGTTTTCTCATCTTGATTACTTTGACTCAAGAAAAATAATTTCCATATATGTTTTTTAAAGTGCTGAAAACAGGCAGTGAGCCGTTTTCTTTAAAAAGTAAGCCAGCAACGCCCTCTGCTGGCTGTTTTTCTGCAGTGTCCAGGATCTAACACGGGGCAACGCGGCAAAAGTGGGTTTCAGAGACACAGGATAATGTTCAAGGGAACAGTACAGACATGTTTTGGAAAATGATCCATACTTGCATATTGAAGGTTAACTGTGAAATTGTAGCTGTTTCTAAATGTTCAAGTAAATACCATAAGATACAGGAAAACTAGACCCTTAGAAAAGAAAATACATAAAGAAAATGGATAACAACGTATTTCTAATAGAATACAAATGTCTACTGATTATCCTATCGTTTTTATAAATAAACAGATCCAAATATTAAACAAAATTTTCTCCTTTAGAGGAAACTGTACAAATAAACACACAGCGATATTTATGAAATTCACATAATTTGAGCCAGTTTTTCCACTCATATTTAAGCTCTGCTTACATACTCCAGTTTCAAATTTAAGGCAAAGAAAAGCTCGGCAATCAGAAGCTTTTATTGGCAATAGAAATAAAGTCCCAAAGCCCACAGCTAACTGACTTTATATGGGAAATATTTGATTTTGAGAAATGTTTTTATACTTGAGAAAGATAATTTTTAGTTAGAAACATTTCCATCTGCGGCTTGTTTCTTTTAAATAAATATTTAAAATATGGGGACCGGTATGACTTCTAAGTGTTCTTTGTTAGGCAGTTCAGAGACAATGTTATAGTACTGAGCATACAGTCCCAGAGACAAATCAATTCCCAAAGCTTAGCCCACTCACTGATTCTTACAGTGGGGATAACTGGCTATTTACTCTAAGGCAAATCAATCTCCTTTCGCAAATCAATCTCCTTTCATTTTGGTGAGTTCACTGTTCTCTGTTGTTGAACACACACTAATGAAGAGACTACCAAGCACAGTTTGTTTCTCTGCCTGTGAGCTGGAATGCGGGGGGAAATCACCTTTTTATTGACACATGCCAACTTAAAGCAAAGAAATATTCTAACCTAACTGAAAAGCAGACAAGTACAAATATTCTGATTTTGTTAATGTGGGGATTTGTCTTATATAATTTTATAGGCTTGTAAAGTGAAACTTTCTGATCTCATTTCATTGACAAAAAGGAATTCTGTTCTATGAATGCACTGATCTTACTTGACTGCAAGTTGCCAGAGGCCAGTAGACAGCAGGCATTCAAGAACATACATTGAATGTTTTGAAAGTTTCTCGGGCAGGTCGGTTTATATAATTTTACAGTCGTAAGGGCACAAAAGGATTATCTGGTCTAACCCGGCTCCTTCAGAATGTGGCTCCACTTAGCAGCCAATATATTGTTTCAAAAGTAGCTTTTTCAGAAGTGTATAGAAATAAAACATAGACACTCATTAATAACTTAAAATACAAATTAAATCGAAAATTAAAAGCTTTGGAGATATATGGAGTTTCAAATCCCAGCATCACAACTCTTTCTAGCTATGTGACTGTGCATGTTAGTTAAACCTCTCTGATACTCCAGTGCCTGATCTGTAAATACTTGTCAGGATCTTTGTATTGGAGATAACACGTAAGGCTTCTGGCACGTAAGTGCTCAACGAATGGTAGCTGTTACTATATCTGTTATGATCGTGTGTGTGTTCTCCTTGGCTCTCTTTGTGACTCTGCCAAAATCTCATGCTCTCTGAATTAGGAAGAGCTTAACCATCTAACTAACATGGAAGGAAATGATAGCACACAGGACAGAGTGCATTCACTTGTCTCATTCAGGATATAACTGAGCTCACTCATTTCAGGGTCAATGTATCTCAGAGGGTGAAGAGTAGCAAATAAAATGCTGCAAGATTTTCCCTTGAATCAAAAATCTCATTCCGATGAAAAAGGAAACAAGTGAGTCACTTTAAAAGAAGTGCATGGGTGATTTTATTTGCTCAGTTTCCCTTTTAAGATGTGATCACCAGACTTCTGGCTGCTTGAACAACACTGCTATCGGCTACAAAACCACATGCCGCAGGCAGGCACAGCCAGCACCCAGAGGACAGAATACAGAGTAGACCTCATAAGGAATCTAAGGAAAAGAGGAATTAATGCAAACACCAATTCCTGACAGGCAGACTTCATTCTCAAATTGCACACCAGTGGACACACTCATAAATTATCAGGTGTCTTCATTTTGAAATGCTAGTCCAACATTAATGTGACCATATGATGTTTTCAAAGGGATAATTATCATTCTCATCTTGCAGATTGATCATCACACTTAAAAAGGAACATCATTTCATATTATGACTAATATCATATTCGGTTGCCAATGTTAATAGGTGAAAATATTCTGTCTGCATACAAAAATGACATGACTGACCCAATATTGGCAAGGTGTGTGTATACAGTTTTCTTAATTATTTGCTCCCTCTTTTATCCACAACCCACACAAAGGATTTCAAGTGGCTTATAAAAAGAACCAAATTACAAAACCAGGGAAGTTCTAATGAAAGGAAATAATAAAGCCATGGACAAGAACAGCGACCACATCCTATCCAACTGCTAGAAGTGGCTCAGAGCTTCCTGGTGGGTTAAGGAAATAAAACATGATTCACAGTGGCCGTAAGATAAAATGTACTCTGATTTGTTTTTTTCCAGGAGTGACAGGTCAGCTGCTTCTATCAGCCTTCTTACCTATCAAGCCGGTGCCGCCTGGGTTAGTGTATATAGTTTTGGCCATGACATAGTCAAAGCCGAAAGGCTGGAAAGTGGATCCGATTCTGCCCAAGATCAGAGCTTCCTGGCTCATGTGTGACTCACAAGCATGTTGTGAGCTACTGACCTCCTCAGCCTGGGATGAAGATGGGTTACCTCCTCCCTCTACCCCAGTGTGCCACACAAATATTGTAATTTTGATGTGAGAAATACCGGGCAGCACAGCTCTAAACAACTGAGCTAATAAACCATCGCTTTATTTGTGAATAGAGTGAAAGTCAAACTCATCACCCCAAAGATCGGCTAGGATACTGTTCCCTTAACTCTGTGTGTTGGCCATGCTTGACATCCCTTATGAAGCTCTTTTTCATTACTCTTTTTCATTCCCTCCCTTTCAAGTTCTCACATCATAACTGCCTTACTTGGAGGCAAGGGTCAGTTTACGGAATAAAGGTCAAGGTTCAACTTCAAAAGAACTCACAAATAATATCCGTCTATTTGCAAAACTCGTTCTCATTTCGTGAACACGGGGGAGTAGCTATTATTTCCAAGGATCCATGAAACCAACCCATGGCCACAATAGGAACACACAGGAAATCCAGCTTAGTCTGTGCCCCACAGATCTCCTGCCCTCAGGGTGATCCTCCCACTTTTCAGAAGCTGATCCAAAGGCAGAGGAAGGACAACAGCTGTGGGATGTTAGCCCCTGATGAGGGCTGGTGCTAATGAGAGTCTTGACATAGACAAAGGCTCCTGCCTCCAAAGCTGGCTGGCACCTCACTTCACACAGGTCCAAAGAGAGGGGCAAGATCGTGTGCCTGGTTAGGACAGTTCCTTCTGCTGGAGAGCTGCCTGAGGGAGATGTTCTGGTGAAACAATCTTCACAAGATGAAAACAAGACTAGTCTCATTCTTCTGCACTCTTCACACCACTGCAAATCAAGAGGCAGGAAAGATGTACTTTCCAACCCGAGCCACATGCATGGCACACCGTGAACAGGAGGGATTCCGTGTCACCCGTAGGCACACGTCTTCACGCTACGGGGTACAGAGCAAACCAAAGTAACACCTTCGTTCTAAAACTGCCTCTCCGCTCCTTTCTCAGCATCAGGATTTTCAAATGATGAGCGCAAAACGAGAAGCCTTAAAAACAGCCTGGATTACGTGTTCACGGAATTTGCCCTAGAGATGAGGGCTATCCTTTAGAACCTCTGAGGTCTCCTTATAGATGATTCATAACTAGTTTCAGTGGCCTTGAAACATTAGCTATATATATTTTTTCTAATTTTTCTTAATAGTAGTTTAGCCCCCTCTTAAGAGTATTGGTTCTCAAAGATCAGCTCCACCTGGCAGCTTATGGGACGGTCAAAGGACGGGACCAGCAACCTGGTTCTGACAAGGCCTCCAGGTGATTCTGATGCTCACTCGAATTTGCTTCAGGGTATTCTTTCCTGTTTTACTTACGGCTTCAGATCACTTTGCTTTGGTCACTGACAAGTTCAAACCTCCAAACCTGTGAGCTTTCCCTAGCTTCAAGATCCCGCCAGGTCCTAATTTTTTGACAACTGTGGGATTATCCAGTTTTGTTTGCCTGCTCTTTATACTGTGTCTGCCCCCATAAATCTAACTGTTGGCTGAGCTCCAGCTGTACCCAACACTTGGGTGAGATCACCTGTCCTGATGAGGCCTAAGGATGAACATCAGTGGGCCATTCTGAGAGCCAGAGAAAGGGTACGTTGGGTGGGGTGAATCAGGACAAGGGCCGTGAGTTGGGAAAGGACTTGGTGCATTCAGGAGGAACAGAACAGCAACCCGTGAAGATGGGTGATAGTGAGCAAGGGAGAGAGAGAGACGAAATAAGGATGGAGAGCAGAGCTCTGACCGGGCAATGCAGGCCTTCAAGGACATGGTAAGGAGCTTAGATTTGATTTCAAGGGCAACTTGAAGTCATGGGCTGGGGGCGAGGGGGGGTGGTAAGTAAGAGAGTGCTGTTATTTATTTGTATTTATACAAAGCACTCCAGCTGCACCTCTCCTTCTACCAGTTCCTGGTCGTTCTCCTTCCTCTCTTGTTCATGGTTCAGCATCCAAATTCGTTCACATTCCAGGACAGCAGAGAATGTGAGCGTGTCAGTATCACCCACCCTGTGTCCCCAACTCCCACACAGGGAGGCACGTAGAAGAGGCTCAATAAACACGTATTAAATAAATAAGGGACAAACTGAATCTGCACGTATCTTTGTCTTATATGCAATCTGCAATGAGGTTCTTACAGCCAAGGATGTGGTTAGAAAACATCCTCATTCCTACTAGAAAAAAAAAAAGTGGATATTTTTAGAGCTCGACTCCCCCCACCCCAAATGTCCCTAGAGTTTTCAGCTGTGCTCACTTTGCTGTTTTGTTACTGAACTCCTCTTCTCCTCCCCACGAACCTTTGTCCTGCCATTCTTTCCCTTTCACTTAGAATTGTTTTTATTCCAAGTCTCTTTGGTATTTCATCATTCCTTGCATCATCCCTTTTCTTTCTGTTCCAGTAACAGCCCCAGTCCACTGTCTGGAGAGCTATGCCCTACTCTTTAATTTTTTGCCCTTGCAGTGCCATAGACCTTCCCTCAACCCCTACTCCCTCTCTTGTAATGCAGTTTATGTCTTGTCTTAAAAGAAGTCTTTTGGTTTTTTAAAAGTCAAGGTCACATTTAACAAGGTACATTTTACTAGTGACTCTTGATAGTGCAGAATGCTAGTTTTCCAGTACTACTCCACTGGGAGTCCCCTGCAGCTCACTACGTTATTTAACCCTGGCAGACTCTTTATAAGACAGATAACAGGGAGAATCACATCCAGGAATCCTAGATTCCTGGGCTGCTTAAGAACCCTCAAGGGTTGTGGATGCCCTCCTGTATCTGGGTGTGGAAGAAAACCTTTCACCCCCTAAAAGAGGCCGGATCACTGGCCTAAATCCTACAGATCAGTTAGAAAATTGCTACAAACATCAGAGTTGAAGAGTTGTTTAACCAGTAATATTTAGCCATTTGGTGTATTACTTCCTTCTGTGGAAACACCATGAGTCAGTTATTTTTTTATTGCTTTCTGACACAAAAGGCTGCGTTATTTTCCCCAAAACTCCTTTCATTATCTCTCATCGATAGTGCCTACCAATGCTTTTAAAATATTAGATATTTAAGGTTATAATATAATATGGATAGATGCCAAATCTATTTGTAGATCACTATTTGGTTGCTAAATGCTTGCTTTTAGGCTGAAATGTGGAAAAATAACTTACTTGCTGAACTAGAGTTCTCAATGATATAGTCCAATAAACAAATACTTTTTTGTTTTATGAAACTATACACAAAAGTGTGTACATTCATATTAAAACTTCAGAAGAGTTATCAGAAACACACTCTCCCTGCGTGTGGTTGCTTTAACAAGGTTGGAGAATATTTCATTATTTTCTTCCTTAAAAATAAGATACTCAGGGTGGGATAGGGAGAGTGGGAGGGAGGGAGACACAAGAGGGAAGAGATATGGGGATATATGTATATGTATAACTGATTCACTTTGTTATAAAGCAGAAACTAACACACCATTGTAAAGCAATTATACTCCAATAAAGATGTTTAAAAAAATAAAAATAAAACAAGATACTCAGACTGTTTAACTGACTTGACCCAACACCATTCTGTATTTATTAAAATACAAATTATAGAAAGTAAAAAATATTCCATTACAAAAATCTCCAGATCACGTTTATTTGAATTTTTTTACTTGCATACTTTTCAAGACTGCTTTCATTCCTTTTTTTTACTCTTCATCTTAAGCATATCTTGTTTAAAAAAACTGAACTCCATTTGCCTATGCTTTTCTAATTTTCTACCTGATAATTCTGTTAAACCATATTTACTGAGTGTTGAATATAGAAAACATTTCCTAGGACAAAAAAGTTAAAGACACATTTTTGCTCAAGTAGACTACATTCTAATTAAGAATTCACAGAACAAGGACCAAACTGACACAGTCATGGTGAAAGCCAGAGAACAGGGACATGAACTTGGACTAGGGAAGACTAGGAAATCCATGCGAGGATATAGGGCTTGGGCTTTGAGCAACGGAATGATTAGAGTTGGGGAAAATTAAACAGAGGGAAAAGCAATTGAAGAGTTGGGAACAGCAAGACCACAGGCACGGGAAAAAGAACGTATGCCGACTTGAGTGAAGAGGCCAGACTAGCTGGAGCACAGGGCTCACGTGTGGGAGTTGAGGGGAGGTTAGGCAGGCAAACTGCAGAAGGTTTTGAGTGCCAGCTCACTCTCCTGGACGACAGAAGGCCTGCCATTTCTTCTCAAAATGCAGGGAGTCGTGCTGGGAATCATATGATGGCTTACGAAAGCACTCATTACATGACCTTAACTCATTATCAGATACTCACTTACGTAACCTCATGAGAACAATGTCCCTTAAAACACTAAGACGTGGGGCAAGAACATGTGCTTTTATCCAAATATTTTCCACTGTTCTTGCATTACCTGAGAAGAATGGGACAAGATAAAGCAAGTAGCTCAGAGATCAACAGCCCTGTCTCTGAGTGAGCTGCAGATTTCAAAGGAGATGCTCTGCAAGCAGATCTCAGTAAGGAAGCTGGGAAGCACAGCTGCTTGGAGAGCTTAAGTGATTTAGCTTAATTCCTCTGTAAACTGTATTTTAAATGACTATGAAACCACATTTCTGTGACTGGTATTGTTTAAGGGGATGGAAGCCCAGCTAAAAGGTTTTGGTTTTCTTTCATAAATATTCAGGCTTATTCTACTGAGACTTCCTCCCACCCCCCTTAGTAGTCTCTGAGAATTAGCCCCTTGCAAGTTACGGAAAGACTGGATTGCCCACTGTATGTCTTAAGGGCTCTGTGTTTGGCACATGCATCTTATTTTCTTGGAGATCTAGTGGACTGTGATCTTTCAGGTTGCTTCATAAGGTGGCTTTCTATAAATAAAAGAAAAAAGAATGAATTCATTTCACCCCGATTCCCAAAAAGATAAATGTTACCCTGCCCACCCCCCCAAATATAAGCATAAAGCTTAAAGGTCTGTTTCTTACATAGGAATAAGTAGAAGATAAATCCTTCACCATGATCAGAGACCCACTGTGAGCACATGTTGGAAAACCTCTGAAGAAAGTGTTTTTAAAACCATCAGAAACTTTTCAGTAAAATAGAAGAGGAGCTACATCTGTGTGAAAAAAAGAGAAAAGGCATAAGAATTGAGCTTCTCTGTATCAAGTGATCAAGACCTTTTACCTACCTCTCATTTAATTTTCATGGCTATCATATGCAGTTTTCCCACTTACAAGTGTGGAAACTACAGCTCAAGGAAGAAGATTAAGTAACAAGCAGATTAAGACATAGGAAGATTAAAACACAGCTTATAAGAGACAATATATTAATACTGAAGTGAGTGGTGGAGACTACAAAGTGATCGAGTTGAGAGAAAGGAGAGGTCCTTTTACACTGGGCTGGTCTGTGGAGAGGCTGAAGCAAAGGTGAGATTGGGCTTAACATTGGAGGATGGGCAAAATTTTAACCCGCTCACAATGCTGGCAGGATGATGAAATGTCATCAGTGAAAAGGAAAAGACTAGGACACAATGGAGCGTTAGCAGGAGTGCAGTCCCAAGATCTGCCCTTAAGAAAGACAGAGCCCCCAGAGAATGACTCAAGCAATGAAGTGGGAGATAAATCCTTCATATGATCAGGAACCCCATGAGACAGCGAGGCACAAGTCAGACCAGAAGCAGGGCCAATACTAGAATGAATCTCTGAATCTATAGTTGCTAAGCCTGGGAGAAAAAAGAAAGTGGCCTCTTTAAGAAAAAGGGCCCAGAGAGTATGGGCCCACAGCTGAGTAGGTCTACAACTCAAATTACAGAACCCTTCAGCACTCAGATTTTTAGTCCTGGGAGCTATCCAAGGTACTGACTGATTCCATACTAATTTCTGACCCAGTGGACCAAGTTCTGTCCTACTGTCTCTGCACATGTAACACATGAACCTCTTTACTTCAACCACTCTCCAGCTAACTGCTATTTGCAACTTCAGTTACTTTCCAAGCCAACTTACACCCTGTCTGTTGCCTGCCATGGTTTATGACTCTAGGCCATCATCTTTACACTCCTATTGTCAATCCACTAGGTAAAGAAAATAGTGGAGCCATTATAAGCAAAAATAGCATTTTAAACAAAGGTCAGAAACAATAAATTGACCTATTTAAATAGTTTAAAACTATTGACTTTTATAGGGAAACTGTAAAAATGAACCTTGAAATGCAGGTTGAAAGTAGTTTATGAAAAGTGCTGATTTCAATGATAAGAAATTTTGCCTTGTCCAACGCAACAGGCAATTTCAAAGTTCTGAAAGTTATTGAATAGGACATTGATGTGACAAAGAAGTGTTGGGGAAATCAGTGTGGAAGTATCATGCCAATGGATTAAAAAGGAAAGATTCAAGAGGTAGGCAGATATCTCCTTCTTTGGGCTGAAATACTTTTTAGAATATGTGTATACACACACACACACACACACACACACACACACACATATACTGTATATATATATATTCCTAAAAAAGTCTTTTCAGGGATTTAGGATTTTAAGAAAATGATTTTCCAAAGATTAAAGATCACATTGAACGCTTCTATGTACAAAAAGTACATTCCTGAATCTAAATCTAGTTAGATTTAATCAACTTTTAAATCCAAAAAGAATGTTCTGTTGTATCTGGCGCCTGTCACTGACTGATAATGCATCTTTGCATCTTCCAGTCTCCTGCCATTTTTCTTATAATCTAACCAATTTCTCAATGCTGGATATCTGTCACTACTGTTTGCAAAATTCTCCCCAGACAAAGCACATCGCTTATGGCTCATTGTTGTATATTCTTGAAACATTACTTCCTCCTCTTTCCAGCAGTCCATTGGGCAGTTGCCATTAAACCCAGGTGGCTCCATCCTCCATAGATGGCCAGGGAAAGAGGACCTGGGGATCAGGAACCTAAGGTCTGGCTACAGTCCAGGTCCTTGTTAACAGGACTTTGGAAGTGATATAGTGTGGATTCGGACGTTTATGACACTGTACCATAAGGTAGTTGCCAGATGTGGGGCAGCCTAAGTCCTATACATGCTTTAAAATAAAGGGCTAACCAAACCCAGTTATCAGCCAAATAGTATCTATGTCTCCAGTATAGCAAGGCAAAACTGGACTCAAAATCTTTCACACTAGCCACAAAATGTTGCCAATCTGTCAACACATCCTCAGGACCTCGCTGCTGCCACTCTCCAGCTGCCTTTGTCCCTAGGCAATTTGGGCGTTGCTTTCTGCCCTAAGCCAAATTCTCCCACAGGAACTGCCACTACTGCCTTGCATTCTGACATTCAACTAACTGCCCCTTGCCAAGAATGCATATTCCCATTCACAGTCAAACGAAGAAGGATTCAAATTCTGCCTCTACTATTACTGGTTGTGCTCTTGGACAAGCTGGGCAACCCCACTAAGCCTCAGGTTCTTATCTATCAAAGAGGAGTGATCAGACTTACCGAGTTGTTGCAAAGATAAAAATCAAATAAGGGATACGAAGCACTTAGCGAGGTCTGGAAAAGGGACGCACACAATAAACTGTGAATTGTGGTGGGAATAAAATGCTATTTCTTGTTCTGACAGGACATTCACATGAAGGCCAGTTTTCCATGGGCTGCAACACTTTAAACTTTTAAGTCTCTCCTCTAGTCTGCCTCCTTGTTTGTGGTTCCACCGTTTATCATAGCTATCTTTTCTTCGTCTTTACTTCATCTGGGTTCCAGCCCTTGGCATGGATTACTCCTCAGCTAGAACCAGGTATGACTAGCCTTGCCACTCTCTGCTGGGGGTAGATAAGAATGCTTCAGAAAATACAAGGTGCCTCTCTCTTCAAAATGAACATTTTTCCATACAGGTTTAAAGCATCAAGGTAAAACAGGGCAAAGCACTTTGGAAAGACAGTTTGAACAAAGCTCAAAAAATGTGAAAATGAGACAAGGTAGATGTGTTCTTCTTTCCCCCCTTCAGTAGCCTTACTACCAAAACACTATTAACTAAATTGTCCCACACTTCAAGTTTCTTCTCAGTGGGGGTAAAGGTAGCAAAGAATACTTGCTACCAAGATATGGCTGTGGAATATTTTAATTTTGTGCAGTACAAGTGGGACTGCGCCACTGGGATATCTCATGTCCGTTAACAATTTCAGAATGCTCCTGACATAAATGAAGGTCCCTGAGTCAGCCTGGAAATAGTCAGTGCTTTTTTATAAACAAAAACACTGAACCAATTAGAAAGATAGCTTTCATACTGTTCTCCATGAAGGAACAGTGCGGTAAAATTTTCACATGTGAATTCAACCAAACTGAAATAAGATGGCCCATTGTTTGAATAAACTGAGGGCATGCAGCTGGGTTTTTCCTTGGCAGTGATTCTAATAGCCTAAATAAAGAACATGTTGAACTACCTACTTTGGGGAGAAAGCCCCTGGAATATTTCCTCAGGAAGAGGAGACAAGTGGATTTAAAACATATCATGTTTTTAGAAGACTAAGTTTCCCCTGCATGGAGGCACAGTATAAATATTACTTTAAAAATGCCATGTTTCTTAAAATGCGATGGTTTCCCCAATATATAATATGAATGTAAACAAGATGCCCGTCAAGCATGGCTATAACATACTGCTTAACACACCAAACTTATAATATGCACCTATTAGGCTTGGTTCTCTTAATGAGAGGAACTAAGGACACTGCATAAATTCTTCAACACATGTTTCATTTCTCCAGCTGCCTTGTGCTGTAGAACATCATGTTAACAAGAAGTGATGCTAACAAGAAGCTAAAACCAGTGTAGCAAATGGGGCATTTAAAATATATATAAACATACTGGCCTTCACAAAGAAAGGAGCTATTTGGGGGGAACTAAATGGATCCCTAGACAGACATATTTTAGTTTAATATTCCATGTATTTTTCTACATGCTAACCATGTCAGTTCTTCTCAATGGCAGAAAAATATTCTGTGAGAGAACAAGAAGCCAGCATGCAATTATCCCCTGGACTCATACTCTAAACACAATCATTTGGGGGGAAGGGTAGAAGGCAGCCACCTGAATTTCACCAACTTTCTTTGGTCACTTTAGGGCCATTTTTAAATACCAATATTTGCAGACAGCAGCTAAAGAAACCAGAGATTGCACTGCTTATTCTAAACAAACCACCTGGCAGCTTGCGTGGATTCAGAGAAGCTGGCCATTTTATGCACTGGTCCACCGGAGCTGGAGAATCAGTCTAGAATCTCACTGCTTACTCTCCTAAATGCTCACCAGAGAAATCAGTTCTCATTGTTCACTGAGGCCAAATCTATATAGCAGTAATTTCTAGTATAAATGCAGAACGAAGAAATGACTGGTCTTTTAGCCCAAATCACCCAGGTGTTTAACCAACCCTGAAGCAAATGGTGGCCCTCATCTAACCATGCAAGGCTTCATTCGTTCACTTGTGTCCTCCAGGTTCCACAGCCTCCATCAATAAGCACTATCAGTAAGCAACTCTGTTGCAGAGAATGGAATATCTTCAAAATGGTATCGTTTGTCAATTAAAGCCAGCTTCATACTGAAAGGAGGATATGGGGTCCATATAGAGGCAATGTAATGAAAACAGTTCGAGAGCAACTGCTTGATGAGGGGTGGCGGCTGCCCGGAAAAAAAGTATAAACTATTCGTAAAATGAAATGACTTGTTGAACTTACGGGCTATTAGAAGTGATGTTGAGTATATATCCTACTTCAGCCTGAAGACTACTGAAGACTATACAGTAGAGCTCTCATTTGTTTGTTATTATTCTTTTGTACGGTAAATGAAACAGCAAACAGATGCGACAGTACATTCTATTAAACATTCAGAGAACTCTGTCCCTTTGACTACAGCCTGTATAATACCTCAGGCTCCAGGAAACTAGTCTGATTTTGGCCCAGCGCTCCACTGGCAGTCAAAGTTGGTCTGAACAGGTTCCAAAAGAACTCTGCTCCAACCCGACTGGGCATTGGTCAATTACTGCAGAGCACCATTTAAGTTGAAAGGGATAGTTATCTAGGCCTAAAATCAGCTGGAAACGGAGCTGCTGCCATGTCAGCAGTCTGCCTTTCCCGGAGGCTCCAGCACACTTAGGCTGGCTCTTTTGTCACCAGTCATCTGCATCCAACCTGACGTGGTTGCTTAAAAAGAGAGGATGCCAAGTTTGTTTGTCACACTTCATTTCTTTTTCTCCCTCCTCTACATCCAAGAAACAACCAAAGAGGAAATTAAAGACTCTTTTAATATTTAATATTTTTATACCAATTGAAAATGGGGAAAATAATACACTCAGTTTCTCTGGAGGGACCCAGAGTGAAGTATAAACTGATATTCTTTTAACAATGTACAGCTCATTCCCTATATGTTTACATTGAAATTCCCATGGAAGATACACGGTATGAATAAAACTTTTCATTCCATTTTTACTAGGATTTCTTTTAGAAATGGAGGATGGATGGCAAAGATTAAATACCATAGAACCTGCTTTCCAAATAAACCAAGACTTTAAGAAAAGCCCAAGTCTGTTTTGGGATTAAAACCCTTGTATTTTTCCTGCTCTGATATCATTCAAAATGAGTTTTATTGGTGAGTGGATAGCTTCCACGAGGCAACCATTTTCCACACAGATTTCCAATTCCAAATCTCCTTAGCAATGACCTCAGCTTGACTCCAAATTTAACTGTACACATCTAACCTCAAGTGCAGCTTCTCCAGCAAACCCCAGGTTGTCCTTATTTTGCTTTCTAAAGCAATGTGTGTATTGTAACTGGTCCATGATGATGGTGATTATTATATTAATAAAGCTACTGTTCCCTGGAGATGTGGCTTTGTGGTTTACAAAGAGCCTTCTACCCTAGCCAAAAAGGAGGCAAAATTCTTGTATGGGTTGTTTTGCAATGGTTTGTGGCACAGAACAGCAGAATGTCATAAGAAGGAAACAAGAATTAAAAGGGAAGGGAAATTTGAAGAAAAACACAAACTCGGATTCCTTTCCAGTGGGTATGCTGAACACAGGCTATGGAGTACTACTAGAAATAAAGTAGGCTAACCCTCCCAATCCATGTAGCCTCAGGCACGCTCTATAGATGAATTTCCCAAGCTCGTGTCCAGAGAAGCCAATGGAAACGCATATGTACATTCTTTCTAGATCTTTGTCAGAGCAAAATCATGTGCTCTGTGGAACAGATATATTCTGTGTACATAATACAGATGAGCCCTTACCATGAAAAAAGTATATCGTTTACCTGCTATTTCTGCAAGCTGTTCTAAAATCAAGAACTTTCGGGAATAAGAAAGTGAGTGAGATACAGAGGTGGAGCAGAGGTCAGATAATAATGAGGAGTTAGAAATATCTGGGGGATATTCATAGAAAAAATAGAATATTCAAAACTTGCTCTAAGGAAAAATAAAAAAAAAAACGAGTGATGTAGTTTTTCTTCCCTCTGCCCTGAATATTCTAACACACTGAAGACCTCAGATGAAAGCGGTAGTTTCTAACACACTCCGCATGTCAGGTTATCCTTACCTGTGATTTTCCTTTGTGTGTGTGTAATTTATATTCCATACTTATTAATAGTGGACATCACAATATATTACATTGGATTTTAAACAATAACCTGTGTGTTTCTTATGATATACTTTTACAAAAACAAATAGAAAAAAAGCAGGCCAAAATAAGCTTTTGTTCTAGTCTCACAGAAGTGAACTATCAATGGAGAAGAAATGCCTTAAGTACAATAGCAATGGAAACAGATACCATGAGCACATCCCAGATAATATTGTCATCTAACTTACAGCAAGTAATTCCATTTGTTCTTCTTTTGCTAGGTTATTTTAAATTTTAAGTGATTTTTGTTTAAATTGTTAAATGTCAGTTTTTAAAGATGATTAATATTTAATGACAGGATAAAATAGAAAATGGAGTTACAAGCTTTTCTCATTGACATTTAATGTAAATTGTACACTAGCCACATAGCATACTATCAAGTGATTTTATGGTAGAGATCAATTTTTTGGGGGAAA
The DNA here is from genome assembly GCF_964374135.1 of Grampus griseus. NCBI lineage: Eukaryota > Metazoa > Chordata > Mammalia > Artiodactyla > Delphinidae > Grampus > Grampus griseus. The sequence continues at coordinate 58,778,018 of NC_139003.1, read as the reverse complement.
AAAAATAAAGTCATACTTTTTTTTCTTACCTTTGACTCCCTTCACCCATTTATCTCAAACCCCTGTCCCCCACCTTTGGCAACCATCAGTCTGTTCTCTGTATCTATGAGCTTGGGTTTTTTGCCTTTTTTTTTTAATAGATTCCACATATAAGAGAGGTCATATGGTATTTGCCTTTCTCTGTCTGACTTATTTCATTTAGCGTAATGCCCTCAAGGTCCATCCATGTTGTGAGTGGCAAGATTTCATTCTTTGTTTATGGCTGAATAATATTCCATTATTCTCATATATATATATATATATAAAATTGTGATTATATATCACAATTTCTTTATCAATTCATCTATCAGTGAACACATAGGTTATTTCCATATCTTGACTATTGTAAATAATGCAGCAATGAACATGGGGGTGGGGGCATATATCTTTTCAAGTTAGTGTTTTTGTTTTTTGGATAAATACCCAGCACTGGAATTGCTGGATCATATAGTAGTTCTATTTTTAATTTTTCAAGGAACCTCCATAATGTTCTCCATAGTGGCTGCACCAATTTACGTTCCCACCAACAGTGCACAAGAGTTCCCTTTTCTTCACATCCTTGCCAACATTTGTTATTTCTTGTCTTTTTGATAATAGCCATCCTAACAAGTGTGAGGTGATATCTCATTGTGGTTTTGATTTGCCTTTCCCTGATGATTAGTGATGTTGAGCATCTTTTCATGACATGTTGACCATCTGTATGTCTCCTTTGGAAAAATGTCTATTCAGATCTGCCCATTTTTTAAAGTCAGATTGCTTTTCTGCTATTGTATTGTATGAGTTCTTTATATATTTTGGATATTAGCCCCTTATCAGATATATGATTTGCAAATATTTTATCCTATTCAGCAGGTTGCCTTTTCACTTTGTTGATGATTTCCTTTACTGTGCAGAAGACTTTTAGCATGATGCAGTCCCATTTGTTTAGTTTTGCTTTTGTTGCTTTTGCTTTTAGTATTAGATTCAAAAAATCATCACCAACGCCTATGTCAAGGAGCTTTACTGCCTGTGTGCCTATGTTTTCTTCTAATTGACCATATATTTGTGAGTTTATTTCTGAGCTCTCTATTCTGTTCCATTGATCTATGTACCTGTTTTTTATGCCAATGCCATAATGGTTTGATTACTATAGATTTGTAATATAGTTTGAAATCAGGGAGTGTGATGCTTTCAGCTTTGTTCTTCTTTCTCAGTATTGCTTTGGCAATTCAGAGCCTTTTGTGGTTTAATACAAACTTTAAGATTATTTGTTCTAATTCTGTGAAAAATGCCACTGGAATTTTGATTAAAATGTTGCACTGAATCTATAGATTGCTTTGGGTAGTATGGACATTATAACAATACTGATTCTTCCAATCCATGTGTACAGAATATCTTTCTATTTATTTGCGTCTTCAATTTCTTTCATTAGTGTCTATTTTTTTTTAATTGGGTTATAGTTGTTTTACAGTGTTGTGTTCTTTCTACTGTACAGCGAAGTGAATCAGAGTTCCCTGTGCTATACAGCAGCTTCTCATTATTTATCAATTTTATACATATTAGTGTATATATGTTAGTCCCAATTTCCCAATTATTCCCCTCGCCCACTTTTCCCACCTTGGTGTCCATACATTTGTTCTCTACGTCTCTGTCTCTATTTCTGCCTTGCAAACCGGTTCATCTGTACCATTTTTCTAGATTCTACAAGTATGTGTTAATATATGATATTTGTTTTTCTCTGACTTACTTCACCCTGTATGACAGACTCTAGGTCCATCCACGTCTCTGCAAATGACACAATTTTGTTCCTTTTATGACTGAGTAATATTCCATTGTATATATGTACCACATCTTCTTTATCCGTTCATCTGTCAATGGACATTTAGGTTGCTTCCATGACCTGGCTATTGTAAATAGTGCTGCAATGAACATTGGGGTGCGTGTATGTTTGTGAATTGTGGTTTTCTCTGGGTATATGCCCAGTAGTGGGATTGCTGGGTCATATGGTAATTCTACTTTTAGTTTTTTAAGGAACCTCCATACTGTTCGCCATAGTGGCTGTATCAATTTACATCCCCACCAACAGTGCAAGAGGTTTCCCTTTTCTCCACACCCTCTCCAGCATTTGTTGTTGTTTGTAGATTTTCTGATGATGCCCATTCTAACTGGTGTGAGGTGATACCTCATTGTAGTTTTGATTTGCATTTCTCTAATAATTAGTGATGTTGAGCATCTTTTCATATGCTTCTTGGCCATCTGTATGTCTTCTTTGGAGAAATGTCTATTTAGGTCTTCCGCCCATTTTTTGATTGGGTTGTTTTTTTAATATTGAGCTCCATGAGCTGTTTGTATATATTGGAGATTAATCCTTTGTCCATTGATTTGTTTGCAAATATTTTCTCCCATTCTGAGGGTTGTCTTTTTGTCTTGTTTATGCTTTCCTTTGCTGTGCAAAATCTTTTAAGTTTCATTAGGTCCCATTTGTTTACTTTTGTTTGTATTTCCATTACTCTAGGAGGTGGGTCAAAAAGGATCTTGCTGTGATTTATGTCCAAGAGTGTTCTTCCTATGTTTTCCTCTAAGAGTCTTATAGTGTCCGGTCTTACATTTAGGTCTTTAATCCATTTGGACTTTATTCTTTGTATGGTTTTAGAGCGTGTTCTACTTTTTTTTTTTCTTTTTGCGGTACGCGGACCTCTCACTGCTGTGGCCTCTCCCGCTGCGGAGCACGGGCTCCGGACGCGCAGGCCCAGCGGCCATGGCCCACGGGCCCAGCCGCTCCGCGGCATGTGGGATCCTACTGAACCGGGGCACAAACCCACGTCCCCCGCATCGGCAGGCGGACTCTCAACCACTGCACCATGAGGGAAGCCCGAGAGTGTTCTAATGTCATTCTTTTACATGTAGCTGTCCAGTTTTCCCAGCACCACTTATTGAAGAGACTGTCTTTTCTCCCGTGTATATCCTTGCCACTTTTGTCATAGATTAGTTGACCATAGGTGCGTGGATTTATCTCTGGGCTTTCTATCGTGTTCCATTGATCTATATTTCTGTTTTTGTGCCAGTACCATATTGTCTTGATTACTGTAGCTTTGTAGTATAGTCTGAAGTCAGGGAGTCTGATTCCTTCAGCACCATTTTTTTTTTTCCCTCAAGATTGCTTTGGCTATTTGGGGTTTTCTGTGTCTCCATACAAATTTTAAGATTTTTTATTCTAGTTCTATGGAAAATGCCATTGGTAATTTGATAGGGATTGCACTCAATCTGTAGACTGCTTTGGGTAGTAGAGTCATTTTCACAATATTTATTCTTCCAATTCAAGAACATAGTATATCTTTCCATCTGTTTATGTCTTCTTTGATTTCTTTCATCAGTGTCTTAGAGTTTTCTGAGTACAGGTCTTTTACCTCCTTAGGCAGGTTTATTCCTAGGTATTTTATTCTTTTTGTTGCAATGGTGAATGGGATTATTTCCTTAATTTCTCTTTCTGATCTTTTGCTGCTAGTGTATAGGAATGCAAGAGATTTCTGTGCATTAATTTTGTATCCTGCAACTTTTCCAAATTCACTGATTAGCTCTAGTAGTTTTCTGGTGGCATTTTTAGGATTTTCTATGTATAGTATTATGTCTTCTACAAACAGTGACAATTTTACTTCTTTTTTTCCAATTTGTATTCCTTTTATTTCTTTTTCTTCTCTGATTGCTGTGGCTAGGACCTCCAAAACTATGTTGAATAAGAGTGGCAAGAGTGGACATCTTTGTCTTGTTCCTGATCTTAGAGGAAATGCTTTCAGGTTTTCACCATTAAGAATGATGTCTGCTGTGGGTCTGTCATACATGGCCTTTATTATGTTGAGGAAAGTTCCCTCTATGCCCACTTTCTGGAGAGGTTTTATCATAAATGGGTGTTGAATTTTGTCAAAAGCTTTTTTTGCTTCTATTGAGATGATCAGATGGTTTTTATTCTTCAATTTGTTAATATGGTATATCACACTGATTGATTTGTGTATATTGAAGAATCCTTGCATCACTGGGATAAATCCCACTTGATCATGGTGTATGATCCTTTTAATGTGTTGTTGGATTCTGTTTGCTAGTATTTTGTTGAGGATTTTTGCAGCTATATTCATCAGTGATATTGGTCTGTGATTTTTTTTTGTAGTACCTTTGTCTGGTTTTAGTATCAGGGTGATGGTGGCCTCACAGAATGAGTTTCGGAGTGTTCCTTCCTCTGCAATTTTTTGGAAGAGTTTGAGGAGGATGGGTGTTAGCTCTTCTCTAAATGTTTGATAGAATTCACCTGTGAAGCCACCTGGTCCTGGACTTTTGTTTGTTGGAAGATTTTCAATCACAGTTTCAACTTCATTACTTGCGATTGGTCTGTTCATATTTTCCATTTCTTCCTTGTTCAGTCTTGGAAGGTTATACCTTTCTAAGAATTTGTCCATTTCTTCCAGGTTATCCATTCTATTGGCATAGAGTTGCTTGTAGCAGTCTCGTATGATGTTTTGTATTTCTGCGGTGTCTGTTGTAACTTCTCCTTTTTCATTTCTAATTTCATTGATTTGGGTCCTCTCCCTCTTTTTCTTGATGAGTCTGGCTAAAGGCTTATCTATTTTATCTTCTCAAAGAACCAGCTTTTAGTTTTATTGATCTTTCCTATTGTTTTCTTTGTTTCTACTTTTTTTATTTCTGCTCTGATCTTTATGATTTCTTTCCTCCTTCTAACTTTGGGTTTTCTTTGTTCTTCTTTCTCTAGTTCCTTTAGATGTAAGGTTATATTGTTTATTTGAGATTTTTCTTGTTTCTTGAGGTAGGATTGTATTGCTATAAACTTCCCTCTTAGAACTGCTTTTGCTGCATCCCATAGGTTTGGGGTCGTAATGTTTTCATTGCCATTTATCTCTAGGTATTTTTTGATTTCCTATTTGATTTCTTCAGTGATCTCTTGGTTATTTAGTAGCATATTGTTTAGCCTCCGTGCGGTTGTGTTTTTCTACAATTTTTTTTCCTGTAATTGATTTCTAATCTCATAGCGTTGTGGTTGGAAAAGATGCTTGATACAATTTCAATTTTCTTAAATTTACTGAGGCTTGATTGGTGACCTAAGATGTGATCTATCCTGGAGAATGTTCCATGCACACTTGAGAAGAAAATGCAATCTGCTGTTTTTGGATGGAATGTCCTATAAATATCGATTAAATCTATCTGGTCTATTGTGTCATTTAAAGCTTGTGTTTCCTTATTAATTTTTTTGTCTGGATGATCTGTCCATTGGCATAAGTGAGGTGTTGAAGTCCCCCACTATTATTGTGTTACTGTCGATTTCCCTTTTTATAGCTGTTAGCATTTGCCTTATGTATTGTGGTGCTCCTATGTTGGGTGCATATATGTTTATAATTGTTATATCTTCTTTTTGGATTCATTAATGTCTTATAGTGTTCAATATACAGGTCTTTCATGTCCTTGAATAAATTTATTCCTAGGTATTTTATACTTTTTGATGCAATTGTAAATGGGATTATTTTCTTAACTCTTCTTTCTGATAGTTTGTTATTAGTGTATAGAAATGTAACAGGTTTTTGTGTATTGACTTTGTATCCTGCATCTTTACTGAATTAATTTATTAGCTCTAACTAATGGAGTCTTTTTTTAATGGAATCTTTAGGGTTTTCTACATATATCGTGTCATCTAAAACATAGTGACAGTTTTACTCCTTCCTTTCCAATTGGATGCCTTTTATTTCTTTTTCTTGCCTAACTGCTCTGGCTAGGAGTTCCAATATTACACTGAATAAAAATGGCAAGAGTGGACATCCTTGTCTTGCTTCTGATCTTACAGGAAAATCTTTCAGCTATTCACCATTGAGTATGATGTTGACTTGTCATATAATGTAGATTTGTCATATATGACTTTTATTATGTTGAGGTACATTGCCTCTATATCCACTTTGTTGAGAGCATTTATCACAAATGGATATTGAATTTTGTCAAGTGCTTTTTCTGCATCTACTGAGATGATCATATGATTTTTAATCCTTCATTTTGTTAATGTGGTGTATCACTTTGACTGATTTGTGGATGTTAAACCATCATTACTTTACCTGTGATTTTTCAATTGGTTTGTTGTTTCATCTCACAATGTGCCTAAGAGAACAGTTCTGCTCTCTCCACCAACTGCTGTTCCCATCTTCGTTTTTCAAGTATTGTTTGAGAGCCTCAATTTTACAAATTAAAAACATCCTGAATGATTTCTGGCTTGGTGGGACCAACAGATCAGACCCAGCAGTCTGGAGTGGAATAAGCCTAGGATTCAATCTCAAGGGTGCCTGGTGTGTGGAGAGGCTTACATCAGACATTCACATCATTTTAGCTGAAGAATAGCCAACAGAAGATTCTGATTTAATAGCCCAAGGAGGGATTCAGGCATCAGGTTTTCATTTTTAAAGCTCCCTTGGTTATTCTAATGAACCAGCAGGGTTGGGATCCCTTTTTCAGAGAATGGTTGCTATGACTGGGGACTCTGTGCCTCCAGATATAACATGGCCCCTTCTCCATCACTTTGACACTTTAGAAGTCTAAAGGAATTCATTCATTTATTTAATGAATGCTAATTGAGTATCTATAATTTGTAAGGCACTGTCCTAAGTGATACAAATAAGCAATGAACAAAACAAAGTCCCAGACTTGTGTAGAGTTTACATTCTTGGAAGGTAAAATATTTTAAAAGTGCTTGGAGAATCACAAATTTTAAAAGCCTCCCTTTACTTGGGGACAAAAAAAAAAAATGCATATTTGTAGCCAGATTGTTCTCAATAAGAAATAATTTTTTAAAAGAGATTCCCATTCCCAGGATGAAATCTTAGGCCCTAATCACCAGGATAAGAGAAACAGTCCTTATTGTTCAAGGCATTGAATTTAATCAATCTCCTTTTCAATTCCATGAAAGTTTCTTCTCTTTTACGTGCCTCAATATGAAAGTAGTCATTTTAAAAAGAAGATACATTCACGAATTAGAAGTAAATAAATAATTCACTCTGTGTAATCTCAGACTGAGGCAAATCAGGGATTCTTTCCTTTGCAAAGGCAGATTTTTTTTGGGTTTTTCTTTCAGATATAAAACAAAACAACAACAAAGCACAATGTAGATCCTTCCACTGCCTACTGTTTTACCCACACCCTGAATTTTTGTAGCTGTCTTGGTCCACAGATCTGTGAGCAAGTGCCTGCTAGGGTATAGTATAGAACCACTCATCCTTCATACCCAATCACCTCAAGATGTTATATGTAAATAGCTCATGATCATGAAGCACAGCAAAGATAGAGAAATGGGTTTAGGAAAATTCAAGAATTTTAGTCATGTTATCTACACCAGGGACAGATCAGAAATACCACGGAGTCTTGGAACAAGAATCCAAATTAAACAGTGAGACCATCAGTTGAAAACTCTGTGGGACATCCTAAATTAACACAAAACCCAGAGCCCCCAGCAGGTGGCCATGTTTGACATTTAAATCACTAACATTTTGTATGTGGAGTTTTTATTAGGACAAGTTTACCACATGATAGACAATCTGCGTATGTTTGCAGATGTGTGCATGGCCGTCAAACCTGCATGGAGAGGATAATTCTCAGCAATCTCCACCTGACTGTTGTTGAAGGCAATGTCCAATCAAAGTACAGAGCTCAGCGAATAAATGAGTTGCTTTGACAGGAAATTCCAACAGCAATTTTAATTCTGATCAGGCTTCAGGAAATGGAAAGAATAAAAACACATCAATTATAGTGACAGGAAGTTTTAAATCACATGGCGAGCAGCTGCTGCCAAAAGACGTGTCTGCCAGCTTTGTTAAGGAGCCTGGTATTTTGGTGTGACCAAAATTTTACACCAAAATGTTAGAGGCTGACATCACTGCCTAATTGCACGTTATCTCTCTACAAGGGTAAAGAAAATGACACGCTACTGAAAGCGTATTATTATTACGGGGAAAAGAAATCAACTTAACTGTAAGGGTTTGGAATGCATTAAAAAAAATGGACACATACAAATATATTCCTCTGCACAGAAAGCAGATCTGCCTGCCAATTAAGTCACAACTGTCCACTGCTAATTAAAATCTTGTTTAATCAACACTCAGGTATAAGTACTCATTTCATTTCATGACAAAGAGCTAGATTCTTCTTTCCTGCCCTTTGGGTCTCCTTTCTCTTTATAGTGTATTTCTTAATACTTTTAAGCTAGGTCACAGGGAAAGGATGTAGAGAAGAAATCATGAGCAAGAAGCAAGTCCACCCAGAGTGGTCCATACAGCTTGTGGGGGGGCAGGGGAGAGGTGATTTTCTACACAGTATATCAAACAGGCTCTATCTTCAAAAGAGTTTTAACTCAGTCACTCTAGACAAGTTATAACATAAATTCATTTTCCTAGGATTTATAAAGCCCTTTCTATAAAGTTCAAAGGGGGCTCAGAACTTTCTCTGGTTTGTTGCCTTTCCTGCTTCCGGCTTAGGAAACTGGGGATAGATGTTAATGACTGTGTGCTCATAAATGGCCCATGGAAGAGGTTATAACTCAAATTCTACTTTTCTTCACTCAATTAACGGCTTCCCTTTTTCCTAAAATTTCAAGGACTCTGGCACATTCTTCCCTTCTTAACTGATAAAGTCCTGGTGTAGCCACCTCCATTAATAACATGAAAAAGTTACAGATTCTCCATATTGGTCTTACAAGTTAGAAGCAATGGCATCAGACACGTATTTCAAAATCCAACTTCTAAGTAATTTTCAATATTCTCAGTATGTTATACCAGTACAGTCAGTACACGCAGCAATATTTACTAACATTTGACATATGTCAGGTTTTAGAAATTTAAAAGTAAGACCTTCAGTTGGATATAAACAAAGCAAACTTTACTTTTAAGGTTTTGTATAAGGCTAAATACAACAAACAGAATTGATGGGAAACATCGTGGATTGACATTCTAGGTTCCTGGAGGGTAGGTATAATAACTTACGGCCATTGGTAGTAACCACAACCTGTAGCAACCTATTATGAAATAATAAGCAACTTGCTTTCTGATCCCTCACTGGCCTTTCCTGTGTTTGTTTACAGGCCATATGATTTAGTGGAAAAAGTATGAGATACTGATTCAGACTGAGCTGTGTGCGAACCCAGTTCCAAGTGTTTAGTAGCTGTGTAACTTCAGGCAAGTTTCTTGTTTTCTCTTTGTCAGCTATCTGATTTGAAAGTGGGAATAATAATGGTATTTAACTCATAAGGTTGCTGCGAGGATTAAATGAAACACTGAATTTAAAGTACTGAGTATAAGAGCTAACATATAGCAAGTATGACATTCGATGATATTACCACGTTTATTGTTATTAATGTTGATATTAGCAATCCCGTCCAGTTTACCTCTTTGCCTCATATTTTGCTGTGAGGTTTATGATGTTCTCTAACTTGGAACACTTCTCCATGAACACCTTCCTTTTAGCTAAAATGACACTAGTTTAGGGCTCAGAGCTCTTCACCGGGCAATTCTTAGCCAATGGTCTTCCTGTTCTAGTCTCATCTAAATCCCCTACATGCTGTGTCTGGAACTGCCGGAGAAAGCAGCCCTCTGCAGTTAGCAAACTATTGCCGGCCCTAGTTTTCCTGAGGTGGCCCAGCTGCTGCTATAATTAGCACAGCAGCCAAGACTTCACAGACTGTGGAGGCTTAGTGCCTTCTGCTGGCTCTTCTTGCAAATCACTGCCTTATGAAGGGGAGAGTGCAGAAGATGGTTTCTCTAGCCTCCCTCTCCAGCTGACTCTGAACTCGGAGTCCTTCTCCAGGGCCAGCCAGCCCTGATTTCATTATGAAGCCCTCAGGTCCTAACTAGAATAAGATAGGATTCTTACATCATTATTACCTAGAAGAATGTCTGAAGAGATGGTCACTGATGAGATTTAGAAGAAGAGGCATACTTGTACACCCTATGCTTGTAGTGCTAAAAATTTGGGGTCTCCAAGGATGCTGGGTCTGGATGGATAAGGGACAGGCAGGTAATCACAACATGTTAAATAGTGAGCAAATTTCTTCACGTGCAACAGCAGAAGACAAAACTCCAGGCTTCATCAGACATTCTACATTATTTGGCAAATGGTTATCCACAGAGGCACCAAATAAATTTTCCTTTCACTTCAAAAATCTTTATTTCAACCCTTCATAGGGCAGACTGCTTCAAGAGATTCCAAACCCAATTCTCCAAGTCCCAACCCAGTCAGCACATTGCTGTTTCATGTAATATTTTTGTTTCCTGTTCTTGCCACTTGGCTTTGTTTGACATCTGTCTATATTAACTATATTCTCCATTGATATTACTAGCTTTGGCAGGTCAAAGAAACAAATCTTTTGAGCCTGGCTGTGCTATTCTTCGGTATTTCCTAGATCTCTAGGTTTTGCCCCATCAGCAGTCTTTGATACCTAAATCTGTATGCTTGGAAGCTGACATTCATGGAGTGCCAGCGATGTGATGGACGCTGGACAGAAACAGGAGTAAAGCTCATATTCTTAGCTAAGCCAATTTATGAGACTCTAAAGCCCAGGCAACTTTTCTTATTACACTGAACTTCAAGGGAGTTATTGGGAGTAATGTTTCTTATGTGTCATTTTTAAACTCTTCAAGGACTAGACATTTACAAACCCAATTGTCTGATACCCAAAGGACCCTTTCATATAGTATCACTGATATTTCTCCTAAACAGACATCATGTACTGCCCATCCTTCCCTGCTGATTATAAAACCAGTGAAAAAGATCAAGAAATGAACAAGACATTCTCAAGTCACAAGTCCATTTGTAAGTGCTAATTAATATACTGCCTTATACATAGTTCTCCAATTATCTTCATATAATAGGTGAATTTTTTCTCTGAAAATCATAGTCCTTAAGGATGAATAAAGGTAAGTTACTTTGGAAATTAGCCTGCTATGAGAGAGTTCTAAAATATGCTAGTGTTTAGTAGCCAAAACCAGGAAGTTATTTTTTTAACCCTCCCTTTTCAAAACTCACTGTGCCAAAATATATAAAGATTATTAAGAAACTAAGAAAGGGTGAAACAAATTCAAGCACTTTTTTTTTTTGGTGGTACACGGGCCTCTGTTGTGGCCTCTCCCGTTGCGGAGCACAGGCTCCGGACGCGCAGGCTCAGCGGCCATGGCTCACGGGCCTAGCTGCTCCGCGGCATGTGGGATCTTCCCGGACCGGGGCACGAACACGCGTCCCCTGCATCAGCAGGTGGAGTCTCAACCACTGCACCACCAGGGAAGCCCTCAAGCACTTTTATGATTACATTTCTCTCTGTTTGCTTCTCTTACTTTACTGCTGGTTCTGATTTTTCCTTAGACCAAATACAAAATGGTAAAATAAGCTTTCTAAATAGCTATTCCTTTTTGAAGTACACCATCTATATTAGTTTGCTAGGGATGCCATATCAGAGTACCATAGACTGAGTGGCTTAAACAACAGAAATTTATTTCCTCACAGTTCTGGAGACTAGAAGTCCAAGATCAAGGTGTCAGCAGGGTTAGTTTTTTCTGAGGCCTTGCCTTATAGATGGCTGTCTTCTCCCAGTATCTTCACCTGGTCTCCCTTCTGTGTGTGTCTGTGTCCAAATTTCTTCTTCTTATAAGTACATTAAGTCATATTGAATTAGGGTCACCCCAATAACCTCATTTTAATTTCACTGCCTCTTTAAAGACCCTATCTCCAAATACAGTCACGTTCTGAGGTTCTGGAGGTTAGGCGATTTCAACATCTGAATTTTGGGGGTGACACAATTTAGCCCACAACACCCATTAAAAAAATCTTTTGCAGGTGTACCTTCTATTACATTATAGATTTGTTTCTTAAAGCTATGTTCAGGTGGAATTTTAATAAACAAGAAGTTCTCAACCTAGCAGCATCAACTTCACCAGAGAACTTGTTAGAGATGCAAATCTGGGGAACACACCTCAAATCTCTGAATCAGAAATTCTGAAGGGAGTAGGGGCTGAGCAACCTGGGTCTTAACATACCCTCCAGGTGATTCTGATGCATGCTAAAGTTTGAGAACCACTGGAATTAACCAAATGACAATTTAAACATACTATAAGAGGTATTTTGAATGGAATACTGCAGTAGATTTTTTTAATATAAAGCGAAGATCCTTTTTTAAAATGTGAATCATCACCTGCTAATTTTGGATTTTGGAAATTCTGAATTTTAATGCTAGCTTTTTTTCATAGGAAGGCACATTAGTATTTTACTTCATTAAGTCTAATGTTCATTCCTGGCAATTATTTTTAAATATATATATATATGTATATATATATGTGTATATATATATACATATATATATATGTAAACACGTATGTGAATATATATATATTGCTAACCCATATCTTTAGCTTATTAATTTCTACTAGGTTCACTAGTTACTGTCTCTCGTGTGCTGTTTCTATTTATTCAGGTCAAACTCCAATTGTAGCTCCCTCCAACTACTGCTCCCAAGCATTTCTCATTCCTTGAAAGGAGATCTCCCATGCTGAACTGAGCACCGATCAAAATTCCTTACATCATATTACCTCAGAATTACCAAAATTACAGATTTAAGTGGAGGTCCTTCCAGTTTTTTCCCCTTACATTCTAGAATTACAAATCAGTTCAATTGAGAAGACAGATGCTTTTCTAGCTATGTTGTGCCCAGGAATAGAAAAATTACTTCTAACAGCTACTAAGTCATGTTTTGATTGCTGTTGTTTTAGTCCTAAATATTTCAGCAACAAATAATGAAACATAAGAAACTCAGAGGTGGCCCATTGAAATTAATTTTATCCCTTTTGCAGACAACCAGGTCTTTGGCAATTTTTGGCCAAGAAAAACTATATTTTGGCAAAACACTCATACAACACACACACACACACACACACACACACATTCACTCATACATGCATGTGAGCACTTTTCTTCTGTGAGTTACTGGTGGACAATGGCAGGGCCACTATTCTTTTATCATCGAGTCAAGCTGGAAATTCATACTTTTCTGACTAATAACAAAAGCACCTTTAATGTGATTTTATTTTTTATTTAAAAAGTATGTAATCATCCAAATGACAGATGCTGTGCTTTATTAGTCTTTAGACTAATGATAGTTTCATGAAGGCATTCAACCTAAACAGAGCTGGGTGTTCCAAAGCTATGCTAGCATGGCAGAAAGAGAAATGAAACATTAGTGAACAGCAAACGGGACCACTGTCATCACCGCATGCTGAGTTAGGAAGATTTATTCTCTAGAACAGTAAATCTTAAAGTCAATGGATCATAGATGGGTACCTTTGATACTCTGATTAAAACCACGGAAGCTTTCCTGAGAATAACACACCAGGCCCATACACCATTCTAAGTACCCTATCGGGGGCTCACAGACTCTAAAATAAAACTTTCATTATTATGGGATAGACCTTGAGTCTAGTCTCGGACTCAACACAGACATCATCAGAAACGGGAGGATGATGTTAACTCTTTTCTCCAAGGATCTGTGTAAAGATTTTTTGTAATATTTGAAATATATGTATTTAATTTTTAATTAAGACTTCAGTGCAAAGAAATCAGTAAAACTAGTTTCTGCTCATGAAGAAGGGTGATAGGAGGTTTTGATAGGAGATATAGACGCTATAATAGGAGCACAAGCACATTTTGTAAAGAGTTTAAATGAGAGATGTCATTCCACTAACGTGGACAGGGGGTAAGAAAAGCTTCAAGGCATTCGAGAGGGGCCTTACAGGATGGGAAGAATTTAAAAGATGTAGTTGTTCAGAAGAGGAGGTGGAAGGGAAGAAGAGAGAAAAGGTATTTCAAGAGAAGGGAAAAACCTCAGGAAAAAGAGTCGGGAGGCTGAAATAGTTTTCAGAATCTCCTTTGATTAGAGCAGTGATCCTTAATCCCAACTGTGCATTGTAATTACCTGGAGAGATTTTAAGATCCCACCCCAGACCAATTAAATCAGATTTCCTGGGGGTGAAGCCCAGACATGTGTATATTTTTAAAGCTCCCCACATGATTCTAACATGCAGCCAAGGTTAGGAACCACTGGACCAGAGCATGGAGACTGAGTTGTGGAGGGTGGGAGATGAGACTGACTAAGTAGGTTAGTGTCATATTCTGGAGGGCCCCCTATGCTCACATAGCATTCTGCACATAGCCAGAAGTCATGGAAAGTTTTTAGGCATGGAGGTGGCATGATCAGAGCTGTCTTTTTGAATTATGTTTTGTTGAAAGCTGCCCTGTCATAGACATTCAACACTTACAGACTGAGTAAATAGAAATGGGCACTCTCTCCTCCATGTCTAGTTTCCATGGAAACAGAATACCATCACTCATAAAGGGCATGTTTCCCACTTGTTCTTTGTGACTATTGCTGCTCTCTTCCATATGTTCTTCAGTGAGACCGAGGTACCTTTTTACCTATCATGCCTCAATTGTCTGGAGTTTCCTCAACCTTTTTTTCTACTTTGCCTTCTTGGCGAGGGTTTGGGCAGTCAGTCAAGCAGCACTGTTGGTCAATTCACTAAAGTCAACATAAGACAACCCTGAAAATGCCTTGAAAAAAATGCGTTTTCTTCAAATGGAAAGAGGCTATCTGGTTTGAGGCACAGTGATACCACGGGAAGAAGCTTAAAGTTAGGAAGTGCAGAGTATGAGTCCTGGCTTGGTTATTTGTCCTCAAGTTAAGCTCTCTGAATCTTAGTTACTTTATAAAATGTAGAATAATGCAATCTGTTTGGCAGAGGAGCAAGGACTGTAGAGAAACGATGTGGAGAGCATGTCATGCTTAGCAAGTTGGAGGGGCTCAATAAATGGTAGCTGCTACTATTAATTAATGTCACCCAAATCTTAAAATTAGGATTCATAATATGACTTTTGAAAGCTCACAGAGAAATTATTTTCATAAAAATTAGGGGACAAAATGAAGTGCAAGGAATAAATAGTTTTTAATGTCTTTCTTCCTATAACTCAACGAGATTTTGGAAAGAGATATGGCTACCTAAAAGGATTCTAGTTTTGAGAAGCTAAGACCAGGTGTATGTCTCAGAACAAAAATTCTAAAATAATATGCCATTCAGGTCTGGAGAAAATAAAGGGGTTCTAGAAGTGAAAGAATATTTGGTGATATTGAATAAATGTGTGAAATATTTCACGGAAACATTAAGACATCTAGTTAGAATGTGTGAAAATGGTAATTTTTAAGCTAAGATTTATGAATACTGATAACAAGTATTGTATATCAAGCATTTTGGATGGAATTTTATTTTTACTTGAATTACATCTGATCTTCACTACAACCCTATGAGGTTTCTTGACTTGGAGAAACTGAGGCTCAGAGAAGTAACAGAGGACAGTGCTGTGTATGCAGCCTGTAAGCTGTTTTTGCCTTTATTATCCTTTTAACCTCTCTTCACTGTTCATGCCAACTGTCCATTTCATTGACTTCTCAAGAAACCACAGTCCTGGATTCCCATGGTCATGGAACCACTTCCTCTCTGCAACCTTACAAAGTCTTCTAACTGCGGTCCCTACTGCGTTCTACAAAATCATCAAACATCTTATTATGTATTTAATAGAGATGATATAAAAGACTGCATTCCTCAGTAGTATTTTACCATTTTAAAGGACTAAACATGGGGGGACAATGGGTCAAGATGAGTGTTCTTCCCTGCCTTTCTCTTATCGTTACCATCAAAAATCAATTTCCAGAATCAGAATTTGAGTCTATTAAATCTCAGGGCTTCACTGACACCCTCCATAAAATTTTATTAAACAATTCATTCTTTAAAAATATTAAGAAAATGCAGATGTCTTTATATTTTAAAAAGACATTAAATACACAAAAAAAGACATTAAGTTCTATCATTGAAAATCTTCCAGCATTATGTTTAAAATTGATGCTGAGAACCTTCTTTATATATAATTCTTATTTGTTAGGGGAGAATCACTGAAACCACTTGGCCAAATGAACTAAATTTTAAGAGGAAATTCCATAATGGCCGGTATTTTTTTATATACTTCAAAGAATAATACATACAGCAGATCTCCCAAAGTGTTGCCAGATTTGAATTTCTTAAAAATCTTTCACTGTGAACATATTGCTGGTGTTGAAATACAACCCATGTCTCTCACAGCTTCAACAAACATATTTAACACACTTATGCATACATTAGTTAGTGTAAACATGACTCACTTAAGTAGACAGGGTTTTTTTAAATTTTAATATTTCATCACCATGTCATTCCACGGAAACTACCTTGGGGCTTCTATGAAGCAGTTTCAAACCTCTCTCATATAAAACATCATTACACATTAGCAGAAACTCCATTCAGTCAAGAAGAATGGCATACTGGCTACAGGCAACTCTATAAACCGCATACAGTTTTAATTAAATTCATTAGAAATGCTATGTCTCTCAGTAGATTTGAGGGCAGATAGAACCACTTAACAATAGCCAAGACCTAATCCAGTTTGTCAGAACTAATAATAACACAAATGCAATTTCTCACACAGGGACACA
This sequence comes from Grampus griseus, assembly GCF_964374135.1. NCBI lineage: Eukaryota > Metazoa > Chordata > Mammalia > Artiodactyla > Delphinidae > Grampus > Grampus griseus. Next base: position 58,761,415 of record NC_139003.1, on the reverse strand, counting down.
TCCAGAAAGTTCACGAATGAGCAATTGTGATGCTATTTTTTAAAGTAATATTTATAAATTATTGCAAGATGTTGCCAGCTTCAGACCATGGTTGCAATGTCTAATTCCAATGAGCTGATAAAAGGTGCTATTAATAAAAAGGCACATTTTGGGCAACTGACATAACTAATTGATCAAGTAATTTGAGTAAAAATACAAGATTTCACTAGGAAACCCGGACAGGGATGAAATCACTCAATTTACTGAAAGCCAGAAGGCCTTGAAAAAAGAGGAGACCACAGAACACTTTTATGTCTAACCAAAACCAAATAAAATGATCCCAACATACAAATAGGCTTCAGATGATATAATATGACGAGAGATTTCAACTATGTAGGCAAACCTTTCATTTTCTTACCCAAATATGCCAAGCCAAAGATTACCAAAATAGAGAGGGAGGGGAAAAGTCCCATTTCCTCAGTCTCTGTAAGAGTGGCAAGGAACATTTTTTCCCTCCTTTTCAAGTTTCACCGTACCTCACTAAACTAATGCTCAACATTAGCACTTGGATCTCAAGATCTGGGTTAAATTAAAACAAAATGAGATAAAATGGACCCAGATGAACGTGAATTTACCTAGGCTGACACTTCTAGTAATGGTTACTGGAAGACGCATCACCACCAGCCCACCCAGGAATCCCTCCATCCGCCAAAATCACTGCTTGTCTGGAGCACCTGAAGATGACTGGGACACTATGCAGTTCTGCTAGATGACTGTGCTGAGTTTACCGCTGCACATGAACTGAGGAGAGAAGGAAACAGCTGCTCAAACTCTCTATTCAGGTGCGCTAAGAAATATGGAAACTCTGTCCTCTTTTTCTTGGGAAAACAGGCACATCCCAAAACTCATCATTATTAAGAAATCCCCAATATTGGCCAGAACACTGTCCTGGTCCATTTTAGGAGGGGAGAATTGGTATCACATATCTATTCCTTCAGGCCTCCAGCAGCAAAATCAATGTCTATCACTGAAATAATAGTTTAAGGAAAGGCATCGTCCAATCACTTTCTCATTTCATCTTCGTAACATCCTTTTACGGAAAGGGCTGAAAGGAGATAGGACTTTTTTGATGTCCAAACAAATTAAAATGGTGGTTCAAGAGAAGGACGATGCTTCTGTCAGTAGAGGCTACCATGGAGAAAACAGGAATGGGAGGAAATTACAATGGTATCCCTGAAGATAGGAAAACACATGCTAATGTGGGTGTCCTCAGCCAGAGCATGTATGGAACCGATGGGAAGTATAAGATCCGTGATGCACAAAACAGATCTTACCCGCTGTGAACAGTTAATAAATTACAAACTCGTACACATTTCATTATGTTCATATACATTTCATCATATTTTGTGTCTTGCCTCGAACTGATTTTATCCAGTGTACCATGCATGCATGACCACATGCCTGTCCCCAAATGCTTACTTCATCAGGAAGTGTGAATGGGCTGCCAGCGCCTGCCAAATGACACTAGAGAACAACCAAGTAGAGAAGATTAAAAGTTATCCTCACTTTCTTTGAGCCAAGGCTCAAGCCTTCTTCCCAGTACCAGAAAAAAAAAAAACAAAAACGTCCTGAGCCTTCAGTATGCTAAACTCACAGTGAGAACAGCCACTTGCACTACTGACTACAAGAAAACAAATTTCACAAGTTTCAGGCTGTTAAATGAGATCGACTATTCTCCCACAGTCCAAAAGTGGCCTTATTTTATGAAAAGGAAAGGTTCTCCATCAGATACATGTTTTCCTGCAACAAAATCATCTGACTTGTTATCAAAACTGGAATCCTGTGCTGACAATTTTATAGGAAATCTTATTTCACATTAGGACTCTGTGATAATAATGATCGGGGTTTTGTGTTGTTGTTTGTTTTTTTTAACAAGTCATCAAGCATAACAACCTCCCTGGATCCCTGCCTTCACAAACCACCTTCTAATGTGCACGGTTAGTCCTACCACACTGGTCCAGCACTGACACACATTTATGAAGAATTAAAAGAAGTTCAGGGGCCAACATTAAGTTGACTTTACTACTGGTTCCACTCTGACCTTGAGATCCACTTCTATAAATGAGCTCTCTTCTCGTAGCTAGAAAGTAAACCTCTTCCCTTAACATCAGTTACTCTTTTTTTGTCTAGCTACCTACTGTCATTAATATTATTTTCAGTACTTTGATCACTCCAGAACTGATACCTTGCCATGATTTTCCTAATATTTGTTGAGCTTCTTAGAGGACTGAATAGATTGCACCCAAATGAGAAATAAGGCAAACATAACAATGGAGCGAGGCCAAAGTAACACTTTCATCACTGATGAAGACTGAGTGAGAAAGCTTACTGAGAAAGCCAAATGGACCTGCTAATTGATTTCCTAAATTAGGCAGATTTATTCACCCACTTACAGGTAAGACCAGACTTGACAGGCCTCCCCAGCTGAGTGTGACTCGAGTATGACCAAAGGCACAGAGGAGCAAAAGGTAACTTGTATGCTTACAGGTATGCCTGCTTCCCCCAAAAGAGAGAGGAGCTGGCTTGAAACAAGTCACTGTACCTCCTCTGGGGAGGGAGGCTGGGGGGCGGGCAGGGTGAAGTGAGTAAAGGGGTGGCAAGAGGCCAGGAGTATTATACTAACTGAGCTTCATAGTGAAGGAAACATCAGATGTGGGCAGGAAATGCATTCAGTTGATGGAATTCTCTTACGTGGGAGGCTTGGATACGATTTTGAGGCTATGTACCAAGATGTTGGGGTCTTGAAGGGTCAGATTAATAGCACCACTCTTTCCTGTCCAAGTTCTGAATTAATTGAGAGATAAAACAAGAGACAAAACAAATAAAGCCCAAATTCTCATCATTAATACTGATAAACGATATGCTGGCAGTTGTAACCTAGGTGTAACTTGCTGCACCTTTCCCCCAGATTCTAGACCCTGGGACAGTTCACATCTGACAGAGCCAGCACTTTTACATACGTCACTACCTCTAACTGGTGTGAGGATGACAGTAGTAGGAAGAGGTCAAATTTCCCCTCCTAAGGACCACTGATAAGTTAGTTCCATCCAATCAAGAAATGTTGGCCAATTATTGTCCACCAACCTTCCTACAATTCTACCTCTATTAGGAGAAGAAAAGAAAGGCACAAGAATCAAGAGTTCTGAGGGAAGATCTTTCTTCCTGGAAACCAGAATAAGGGAAAGGTGGGCATTTCTCTCATGCAGTACCTCCTCCCTCATGAAACCCAGTTCATATGGTTGAATTTCTAATGCCTTCAACTGGATGTCCCAGATTTCAACCCCTCAGCCTGTCTAAAATGTACGGGGACCAAATGGAGTTCTCTTGCCCCCATTTCCATGCCCTTGGCAAGTTATTTGTTTACAACTTTCTTTCTTGCTTTATGCCACGAGAGCTGACCATGCTTCTCCTTCTACTTTTTGGTCACTTCCTCTACTTTTGCAGCTCCTCCTCCCTGAAATTGTTTTTCCCTTCCTCACTATCCCCCAAATATAAGTCTCCTCTTCATGCAAGAGTTTTAATGCTAGTTACTGTAGACCATAGGAAATCAGCGAAGGAAAATAATACACAGGAGAATTTCTTTAAATAACAAGGTACTCAAAAGAGTTATTCCATAGCCTATATATATAATAAAATGTAAAAGGTAACAACTCTGAGATTCTCATTGCCCCAGTCCTGACACTCTTTAAAGATAATTTTAACCAGTGTTTGCCAACAAAAGGCATGCTTACTTCCCATCTCACGCCCATAGAAGACATCTTTAATTGAGATGAGGTAGAATGGAGTCTCAGAATCCTTCTCAACACAGTAATCCACTTAGTCACTACCAACAGATTTCAGTTGACTCTCAAGATAAAACATATTTCTATTTTGGATAACTTCATACTGTCATTTTGAAAGAACTTTCCACCTCCCTTCAGACATTCTTGACACTATGCTACTTTCACAGGCCATATTTTCTGCCACCTTAGGATTTTCTCCATTTTTTTCCCCCTACTACTTTCCCAATACCTTTTTCTACTGTAAACTACATTTTCCTCCTGGTGCTATAGTCCCCCCTGGGACATCTCTTTGCAGGCCACTGCATTATCTCTTTTGGTTATAATTCGCTTGCCTGTACTGCTACTACATTCCGCTATCACCCGCACTTGTCCAGTATCTGTATCTTCTCAGCCAGGACCCCTATGGGTCCATATCTGGCAGATTTGGTTTCATCAAGGTGCCCACGCCCACCCCCATCCCACCACTCACTAATATACTACAGTGGGATTTATAGATGACATTTTATTTTTGTCTTCTGTATGTCTTATGTCGTTTTTTGTTCTTCTATTATTCTCTTATAGTTTTCTTTTACATTAAGTGAATATTTTCAAATGTGACACCTTAATTTTTAATATTTTTCCCACTAAATTTTTTTAAAGTTATTTCCTTGGTGGTTGCTCTAGGGCTTACCATATGCATCTTACCTTATCAGAGTCTGCTTCAGATTTATACTAACAATTTCAATGAAATACAGAAATGTTATACCTATGTAGCTCTATTCCCTTTCTCCTTTCAATGCTCTTATTGTTACATCTATCTATATATGTTATAGAGCCCACAATGCATTGTTATAATTATTACCTCATATGACATTATATATTTTAAAGAAGTTGAGGGGAGAGCAATGATAAACTTAGAGCTTTTGTTATTTAACCTTCGTATTTGGTTCTCTTCATTTCTTCCTGTGGATTCAAATCACCATTTGGAGTCATTTCCTTAGGCCAAATGCAGCTTTGCAACCTACTTCCTTTGTATTATTACTAGCAAATATATTACATTTCCATATATTATAGGCTCAGCAATATAATTATATGTATAGTACTTTAGATAATGCTACTTAAATCAGTTAATGAAGAAAAAGAGGAAGTATACACCTACACTGTCATTTATGGTTACATAATTATCTTCACCTGTGCTCTTGGTTTTTTCCTGTGAATTTGAATTACTATCTGGGTTCAGTTGCCCCTAACCTGAAGAACTTCCTTTAGTGTTTCTTATAAGGTGACTCTGCTAGCAGCAAATTCTCTCAGTGCTTGTTTATTTGGGTATGTCTTTATTTCACCTTCATTTTTTGAAAGAAAGCTTTGCTAGGTTCACATTTATTGGTTGACAGTTTTTTCTTTGAGAACTTTAAATATGTTATCCCACTGTCTTCTGGCTGCCATGGTTTCTGATGAGAAGTCAGTTGTTAATCTTACTGAGTTCCTTGTAAGTGAAAATTGATTTTTCACTTTCTGCTTTCAGTATTTATACTACGATCTGTCTTTTCTAGAACTCCTTACATTTATTCTACTTGGAGTTTGTTGAGACTCTTGGGTTCATGAATTAAAGTTTTCATCTAATTTGAGAAGTTTTCAAACATTATTTCTTAGAGTATTTTTTCTATTTTTTCTACTCCTTCCTCTCTCACCTCTCCTTCCAGCACTCCCATTATGTATGCTGAGTCATCTGATGGTATCCCACATTTCTCTGAGGATCTCTTCATTTTTCTTTTTTTGCTGTTGTGCCTTCTAATGAATCTTTCTTTTCAGTTTTTGTACTTTCCAAATCCTGAATTTACATTTGTTTTTGTTTTCTTTAAATAATTTCTACCTCTTTACTGATATTCTCCATTTAATGAAATATTGAAGTTTTTAATCTGTTTTCACAGGCAGTTTCTTTTGCCTTGTGAAACTGGCTATTTTAGGTAATACACTGTAGTGAGTCTGGGTACTGGTTGATCTCCTTTCCCTTCCCTAGGGGTTGGTTATTGTTACTTGCTTGTTTATTTGTTTAGTGACTGGATTATTTTGGTGAAGTCTGTTCTCTCCTCTCACCCCATAGTGTAAAGCCTCTGATATTGCTCCTCAGATAGTGCAGCCTGGCATCTGCACAGTCATCTTGGGAGGACAGTATTTTGCAGTCCCTTTAACTGTCCCTGTCCTTGACCACACCCAGCAGTTAAGTTCCATTAATTGCTGGCTGATTGCTCTGTTGTTGTCAACAGTGCCCTGGGACACAAATTTCTCCACAGATTGATCCAATTAAACTCAGGCTCCTTTACAGAGATAGTTTTTGAGTTCAGTTTTTGAGATTTGTCTGATCCCAGGAAGGCTCTTCTTAGTTGTCTGTCTCCCTGGCTCTGGCAAGTAAACTAGCTGGCCTGTGACTTAGCTTATATCTTGTATGCATCTACCAGTTGACTCTGAATTGCTTTATAGCACAACCTCCATTGTTTTGAGGATGTCGTTAGGCTTGAATATCCCCACAGTCCATTGCAAATGAAGTCAGCTTCTTTGGGAAGAGATTCTAACCTCTCTGTTTTATGGCCTACTTCTTCCTCTGGGCCAATGCTCTGGAGCTGGGGGAGGGGACAGTGGCATACTTCTGAGTGACACCTATGCTTTTGGAGCTGGGTGCTTGGCAGAGTTGGGTCCTGCCACAGCCTCTGGTGTATCTGGCTTGCCTCTCCCTGAATGGAACCTCTGCTTTACACATGAGCTGGTGATTAGGGCCCCGCTATTTTTAGCATGCTGCCCCCAAGGTAAAGTCCCTATTTCTCAAGTCTGGGCTAGGCTAAAGAAGAGAATATCCGCCTCTCAGTTGCACTTGCTTGAAGCTTAGGCTCTGTAACTGGTATCTGGGGGCAGAAACAGAGATTGTAAAGTCCTGCCCCTCCCAGGAAGATACAGTAGCCCTCCAACTGGGAGCTGGGAGGACAGGCAGCTCTGTGTTCTTTTCTGCACCCACCTGAAGAAGAGTTTGCTCCAAGCTGAACTGGGAAGAGGGAGCATAGGAGTAGGCTGTGGTTCAAACACCGCAGACTCTTCCTGTTCTTACCAAGTTTTAGTTAAGTTTTCTTAAATAAATGTTTTTACATTTGTTGTATGCCATTGGTACCATTTCCAGAGACTTGAGTGTTTTGGTTTTGGTTTTTTTAATATTTTCACTAATTTACTGGGAAGCAGATCCACAGAGCACTCCATGTTGCCATGCTGGAAATGGAAACTTTATATACTTCTTGACTTAGTCAACGTATCAGTTGTATTTCTCCAAGGAATAAAAGGCTTGTTATACACTGTAATGTTCCTTAATCCTGATGTCTCTTGACTCTATTATTGATCAAGAGTGATGAACAAAAACAATATCCTGCTCATTTTGATGAGCAGTGAGAGTTATGTTTGAAAAGTATTAATGTGCTTTTCTATTTTTCTTTCTGAACATAATAATCTGCAGCCTAGTCTACCTAGGGCATTCATTTGCTAGTAGAGACTTTAGAATTTGATGCAGAATGAAAATAAAATGGCTAAGGTAACATTCAGCTCCCTTCTCAAAAACTGGATTTTGGAACCCCACAGGACGATGAGAGTCAGGATTAACTGAGGGAGAAAAGCCATTCCAAATTTCTTTTCCTTACCATTTAGAATATCAAAAAAGAAAAACAAACAAACCCATAAAGATCCACTCCTTCTGTCCACTTCTTTCCCCAATCTATGGGGGAAGTTAAACATGGGAGTTTATTTTTAGATAAGTGGCAAGAAAAGGAGCATTCAGGGAGAAGAAGAAGAGATAAGTTTTCAGATACATCTGGATTTCCACTTTCTGAGGAGAAGCATTGGGAAGGAGGAGTGTTAATAAACCAAGAAAAAAGATGAGCACAGGAACCACGGAACCACATTCCTTATTTGGGAATCTACGGAGACCACTATGCAACAGGTCTCGTTCACCACAAGGCAACGACCCAGCTTTGTTGGGAGTGGTTGGCATAAAACAGAAGAACCAGTGAGTGCTCCTAAGCCTCCATCAGATCATCTGAGGCATGGAAACTCAATGGAGAGCCAGTCTGCCACAGGGTCTGCTGTGGTGGATAAAAGGACTACATGGCCTGGGCTGGACATGGACTTCCCGGCCAGGGGTTGAACAGAAGGCAGGGCATTGACTCAAGTTCTAGAAACAATGAAAGCTGAGAAGAGACCAAGTCATCAAGAGCAAAATGGCCCATGCTTCCTGGAGACATTGCCAAGCCAAAAGAACAGACACGGGCTTCCCTGCTGGCGCAGTGGTTGAGAGTCCGCCTGCCGATGCAGGGGACACGGGTTCGTGCCCCGGTCCGGGAAGATCCCACATGCCGCGGAGCGACTGAGCCCGTGAGCCATGGCCGCTGAGCCTGCGTGTCCGGAGCCTGTGCTCCGCAGCGGGAGTGGCCACAGCAGTGAGAGGCCCGCAAAAAAAAAAAAAGAACAGACACAAGTTCACCAGCACTGGGTGCCAGTGCCCAGGTGGATAAAGGTCAGGGCAGAGAGAAGCAGATGTCAGCCAGCATACTGCCAAGGACTTGACCGAGGCCAGAGTCCCTCTCATCCCTCCCTACTCCACCAAGGCCATGAGATCATGTAACCTCTTCTCTCTCCCCTCCAGTTTGGCCATGATCTCAGGGAGAAAAGCAGGTGAGAGTGAGGTTCTATGAGGGTTGGAGCCCTTCCAGTCAATTTTAACTGAACATACCAACTGAGACTGTTTACAGTAAGAGATTGCACTCAGGTTTATTGCATACCTTTTTTCTATTTTCCCCTAATAGCGAATAGTATTATAGACAGCTGAAGACAAGATAAAGGAGCTGCATTGTCTTTGCACTTCAGATTTGTAATCTGAGTAAATTCTGTAGCAACACTGCAAGAACAATAATGTTTATGAGTGCCCTGGGCACATAACACATACAATTTTTCTCTTTACCTCCCCTTTTTGCTTCTCACCAGAGTAGGCACTTTTCAAATATATATTTTTGGCTGTCCAGCATCCAAACACCCTCTTTTAGAGCAGGGTATACCAAAATAGATCAAAGTGAAGTCATGGCCTCCCCTAATATTATGGAAGCCAGGCTGGGCAGTTATTCCTCTGCCTGGCCCTCACAGCTAATTCAGCGCACGTAACCGAGGCCTGCCTAGTGGACCCCTTTAAAGCTCAAGGGAGCACCGTCAAGGTGCAGGGAGAAGTAGAGGGTTTCAAGGCAGCAGTGACAACAGAATTTAAATCCTGAGCCTAACGGCAGTGCCCAATGACAGGAAGTCCAGGAGGTCCAGGTCGCCTTTATCAACCTGATCAAGTTCAGAGGCATCACCTTGCCGTGTTAGCTGCTGTCTGTCTGCTCAGACTGCCACAGCAAAATGCCATAGACTGAGAGGCTTAAACAACAGAAATTTACTTTCTCACAGTTCTGGAGGCTGGGAAGTCCAAGATCAAGTTACCAGCCAATTGAGTTTCTCCTGAGAGCCCTCTTCCTGGCTTGCAGAGGGTTCCTCACTGTGTCCTCACATGGCCTTTGCTTGGTGCGTGCACATGGAGAGAGAGAAACAGACCCCTCTCCCTTCCTCCTCTTATAAGGCCTCAATCCTATCAAATTAGGATTCTGCCCTGATGACCTCATTTAGCCTGAATGATGACCTCATTTTAGCCTAAAAGCCCTATTTCCAAATATAATCACATTGGGGGTTAGGGCTGCCTTCTATTTCTGACCTAATCCTTTAACTTTTAAAATCCATTCTATGAAGTATCTAATATCTTTCCAACAAATCCCTTTTCTGTTTAAGTTAACCAGAGTTCGTTTCTATTGTCGGCAACCATGAACCTAGACTGATCAGAAATTAGTATCAGAAGACAGTCACTCAGGAAATTGGTGTTGGTTATTCGCCCTAATAAGGGCTAAAGAAAATGAAAACTCAAGAGTTCAGGAATGGGAAGCTGTCAGCCGTAACAAATCGCTAGATAATTTTTCTTCTGCAGTGATCTTTAATGAAGTGTCCACTGAAAAGAAGGATTTAAGGGATCAAATTATCACTGCCATTGAAGAGTGTGAACGGCCTGAAGAATTTAAAGACGCTATAGGGTGAGATGGCTGCTTCTAATGAGACTGGACTGCTTAAAGAAGAGAGGACAAGCTCAGATCTCTATATTTTAGCTCAAGGCATAGACCCAGGGCATTTCTCTGGTTGTGATAAATGTCTTCATAAATGTCTGCAAAACTCAAATGAAAATTTAAAATTCTGTGGATGCCTGGATAAAGTCCATTGAATTTCCAGCCTTACCAAGTCACTTATGTGAAAGTGATAGTACTGATCAGGAAATAATGAAAAATTGAATATACAGGAGAATACGGAGGCCTGGAAGTACCCCCCACACACACACACCAAGCCACACTCTATACCAAGCCTTGCTTCACAGCCAAAGAAGACCCACCTCATTTCTCTTTGCATCTTCAGCATCTTATATCAGGGTTGAGCCAGAGAGCTGGCTTTACCTACAGGCCTTGATCGTCTCACCTTCAGCACAGGGCATCATGCTAGCAAGACCTGAACAGTAAGCTGGATTGGTACCTTCAATACCTTGCTAAGACACAAGTAGGCTACAGGATGGGAGAAAAGTACTTGAAAATATAGAGATCTGCTACTTCAGGAAAGTTGCTATGGGTCTAGTGATCATAAACTTCAAAGTACATGGCAAATATCTTGTTTCTCTAATAGTAAGAGTTGTCATACTTGGTGGGCCATTCTGGCTTTTGCAGGTAACATATTCAACATTTGCATGTACTTATTCAACCCATTTACCAGGTGACTCAAAAGGCTTCTACTTTAAAAAAAAAAAAAAAAGGCTTCTACTTTTAAATGGCTATATTACCTAGAAATTTTGGTCCAGCAGATCCAATGATGCCCAAAGGGTCTGTGGAAAATCAAAGAGCTCTAAAAGGGAAGCACAAAACAGGTCCCTAGATTTTAGAGCAACAGTGTAGCCCCTTTACTATGTTACTAGCCTTCTGAGGGATAGGTGTTGGTTTGCCCAACAAGCAGACCCAAGTAGAGATACCAGGTGACTACGGAAAATACGCATTATGAACTGGAGCGCTATCTGATCCACCTGGCCAGAAAGTCAGGTGGATCCACCGCTAGCTCGCTCATCAGTGAGGACTATATACTGAGTTGTGACAAGCAATCTCCCTGAGCCCGCTGCTCTCACTCTCATGTTCTTACTCCTGCAGCAATGCCACTCCTCCTGCAGCCTAAAGAGAAGTGTTGGGTGACTAGCTGTCTGAAAACATTTGAGCCTGGACTCTGGAAATTTCTAAGTGATAGGCTGGCAAAAGCCAGAGGTGGACGGCTGACAGGACACCTCCATTTAGGCGTAGGCCTAAAGTTCAGTGGAAAAGAAAAACCACTACAATTCCACTCGGATGAAAAGAGTTTTGATCAGCATATCTCGTTTCCCACTTGAGCTGGAAGAGTAGACTGAGAAAACACTCTATCTAAAACTAAGCCATGAGCAATGACTGAAAGATCACACGTAGAGGCTACCAATGGCAAAAGATTTAGGAAAGAGGTATGTGGTGGGACCTTTCAACATAGACTGACAGTGACAGAATATTTATGTACAATCAAAAATTATGCACTGTGTAACTAATAACGACCGACTGTATAGCACAGGGAATGCTACTCAATATGCTGTAATGGCCTAAATGGGAAAAGAATTTTAAAAAGAGTGGATATATGTATATGTATAACTGATTCATTTTGCTGTATACCTACAACTAACACAACACTGTAAATCAACTATACTGCAGTAAAATTTTTTTTTAGAAAATTTATGCACTGTGAAGGAGGCTTCTAATAATCAGGTGGAAGAGTTGATACATTCTATTCTACAACGCCAGTCATTCTCCTGTGTCCAGCTGCACAAGTACTTGCTCAATGGACTCATAAAGTATCTATAGCTACAAGTATGTACAGCTAGGCCATACAAGGACACAGTTGCCCCAACTCAAGATGCCTTGGCTACTTGCCCAACCAGAGATCAACTGAAACTCCCAATATTGAACCAGCCAGGTTGATCTTCTCGAAAGAAGAACCAGCCAGGTTGATCACATTTTTCTATTGTGTAGTGGGGAATCCAATTGTCTTCACTAGAAGAACTGCTTATCCTGGATGTTTTCCCCCTGCTTGGCATGCTTCTCCTAGGTTCACTGGTCACAGACTTACTGGAAATATTACGTACTGTAAGTTTGGGCTATCTTCTTGACAATTAGCTTCTCTGCCTGTCTTCTGAGCCTGCCTTTTCAACCTTCAGGTTGATTCTGTGATTTACATAATATCCTTCTACTCAAACTCTTTCCTGCTTAAGTTAACCATAGTTTATAGTGTCTGAAACTATAAATTCTGGCGCAGCTCCTCCCAGGGTCTTACTCTTTGACCTACTTCTCTTTCATTTCTTCCATCATCTGGCTCATAAGGCGAACAGTTGAGGCAACTCTATGACCTAAGCCAGGTCATCCATTCATTCCCACACCAAACATTAGGCACTATGCAGGCACTGGTGATACACAGAATCAATGTGTCTGTTACCAGGGATGAGGACCTATGAGAAGGGATGCCTTGGAGATCAAGGAAACTGGATACGTAAATGAACTTGGGAGAAGCAATCAGTGATCTATGATTACATATTAACTTGATATTAGGTCTATAATTTGAATATTAGTTCTTTTTTTAGTAAAACGTGCTTAGATCATCTACCTGCAATGTGTGAGCCTTGGAGTCAGACAAAAATCTCACAGCCCCTTTTGTGTTAATATGAGCTTCCAGGTCCTTAGCTTCAGTTAAGCTTCTTATTCATCTTCCTGCTCTGAAGAGGTTTTTAAAGATACCTTCCAGTTGTATGAAAAACTAAAGGGATGGAGTCATCGAAACAATATTAGAAGGACAATGTTTTTATTTTATGCAAAATCTTTCACTTCTGAATGCCATGAGTTTACAAAGCACATTAACCCTTGGTGGCCTAGAGATTGCGATATGTTGTTTAATTGATTCACTCATGTTTAAACAAAATTCTCAAACCATCTTCCTAAAATATAAGTTTGTTTTCTAGTACAGTACTGTAGCCAAGATATAATCCTATATTGAGCCTAAAGTTCACAGGATGCTCTAGGGCTAGTCTTCTCAATGGCCCTCCCCTCTCTATAGACCTGTAGATTACAGAGGTATAGTAAATAAGACAGTGCCCACCGGCAGCAAGTCTTGCTCTGCATTTTATCTTTTTATTACATTTCTGGTTTCATTTTGAGTTGTCACGAAGCACCCTTTTGTTTTTTTATTGGAAGGAATATTTAGGCTAAAATGAGCTTATTTGACTGAGATTTGATTGTACCATCTCTGGCACTCTCACTAAGTACTTTTTAAAAATAAATTAACTTTTAGCCTGAGGCTTCTCTTCTGGAATATCAAGACCAGCTACAGTCTAAGCCAATATCTATTTTAGTGTCTAATATAAATCAAGAACTAAACCATGAAAGCTCTCCTGACCAATAGCTAGAAAGGTGGCTGAGAGATAGAGAAAACAATTTTTTTTAACTAGAAAATTTTGTCTATTTGATACAAATAATACTTAAAAAGTAATGTCTGAAATGTCTATGTTCCTTAGATAGCCCCCCACCCTTTTTTTTTTTTTTTTTTTTTGTCTTTCAAGAGTCTTGCCAAGATGATATGAGATTAACATTGTTAAAGAAAACTAATATCCCAGGAGAGGATCTCAAAATCCCTGATCTTGTTAACAATGGGCCTGGAGGCTCTACAGTTTGTTCTGAGAGAGGATTAACACTTTAACCAAGTGTCAAAAGGGAAATAGCAGGCATATTCTAAGGAAGCAAATTGTGGCAGATGTCACTATCTCTCTGGAATAGTGTCAGTTCTTATCTTAAAAACAGAAGCTAAAAATAAGATTAGGTGTGTCATCTTCACTAGGGAGTTTTAATTTGCATTCAGATGCCACCATGGATTGTCACAAAACACATGGTGGTTCTTTAAATAGTAAGTTCAGAGAAAGTGTGTTAAGGTCCATGAAACTGATATCCAGTTGGAGAGTCAAGGTTATGACACCATACTCTGTTTTCTCCCAAGTCATCTCCAGGTGTTTCAGGATTGGCTTCCATTGGGAAATTATATCTCTAAGAACTGTCTGATTTCAAACTTTAGGTTCCAAGTAAATATTTCCACTTAGATCCTACGGTAGATGTCTTTATTGGGCAACTTTGTATCAAAGAATTATGTTCTTGGGACCACCAAGGTGTAGGAGGCCTTAGAATTCAACTATCTGCAGTTTAGAACTCAAATCTTAATTCTGATCTCTCATCACTTCATGCAGAAGGACAGGGGAGCAGGAGAAGTGTAGATAACTAACAAGGAGGTCATACACGGTCTTTAGAAGTCCTTTGGGCAGCATGAAGACAGGGTAGAAGGACTGAATATTCTAGTCTCTAAACTGCAGACCATGAAGGGAGAACCCATAGGGGTTCTCACAACTGCCTCTAATATGACAGGATGAGGCTTATTGGAGGACTTACCCTGCTGGGGGTACAACTTGGATTCTGTCCAATCATCTAACGCTTGCTTGGATACGGCTGACTTCACAAAAAGGAGGAGCATCTACAAAGTCATCATTTACCTAGAGGAGTTCTCTACACGTCAGGGAGGTCTCCTCACCCAAGCCCCTCTGCCCAGCCATGGTAAAGTGGAGACCAGCCTGGCTTGTGGGTCTCAGCATCTGACCTGCATCATGAGGGGTCATGGTAGACCTGAGCTGTCCAATTCAGGAGCCACTAACAACCCCCTGCAGCTATTGAGCACTTGAGATGTGACTAATGCAACCGAAAAAACTGCATTTTAAAATTTAACTTTAATTAATTTAAGTTTAAACTTAAAAACAAATATTTGATACAATTATTGAACAGCTTTCAAATATGTTTGGAACAACAGTGGTATATGAACTTACTTTTTCAATTGTCAATTTTATGAAATCTTATTACAGTTCAAGTATTTCCAAGGGAAATTTAGTGTTTGAATTGGGATATGCTGTAAGTGTCAAATACAAACCAAATTTTGAAAATATAATATAAAAAAAGAATGTACTGTATCTCATTGATAATTTTTATATTGATTATGTTAGAATAATAATTGTTAAACATACTAGGTTAAATAAAACATTACCAAAATGAATAATGGCTCATTATGTTTTTATTGGGCAGTGCTGGACTAGTTTATCCTGGGAAACTATCTCTATATTTGCAGCATCTATATTGAACATATGCCAGAGAGGATGGGAAGCCAAGGTAGAAATTCCCCTCAAGCAGCCAAGAATTCCCCTCAACCTTCCTGCACACCTGTTCCAAACTCAAAGTACTTTCTAAACAGTATCTCTGCACAGTACGAACTTGGTGACTGCTTTGCTCTTTCCTGGGCCAAGCCAGGTGGCCTTGGTGACTTTCTCCTTCAGTTCTCATAACTGTGTCATGTTCACGGCAGTAATGCCTGCACCAGCCTCGGGACGGAAATACAGGCGTGGTGGAAATAGAAACATTGAACTCCCCTCCTTACACACTCTCATGACTTTTCCTTAAAAACCCCATAAAACCAGTGCAGCCTTAACGCATGGATCATATTCCATCCTCCCCAGAATACAATGAGCATTTTCTCTTCTTTCTTATTCGTCTAGAATCATTTCATTCTTCACTTCTTCCACTGATATCTATTGAGCCCTTTCTTTGTGCCAGGCACTGTGTTGGGCAGGGAGGTAAAGAACACACACCTTCTAAATGTCCATCGATGGAGGAATGGATAAAGAAGATGTGGTACATATATACGATGGAATATTACTCAGCCATAAAAAAGAACAAAATAATGCCATTTGCAGAGACATGGATGGACCTAGAGATTGTCATACTGAGTGAAGTAAGTCAGACAGAGAAAGACAAATATCACATGATATCACTTATATGTGGAATCTGAAAAAAAGGGTACAAATGAACTTATCTACAAAACAGATACAGAGTTACAGATGTAGAAAATAAACTTATGGCTAAAAATATTTTAAACATAAAGGTAAAACGGGGAGGGATAAATTGGAAGATTGGAATTGACATATACACACTACGATATATAAAACAGATAACTAATAAAGACCTACTGTACAGCACAGGGAACTCTACTCAATATTCTGTATTGAGTAGAGAATGGCCTACATGGGAAAAGAATCTAAAAAAGACTGGATATATGTGTAACAGATTCACTTTGCTGTACACCTGAAACTAACACAACATTGTAAATCAGCTACACTCCAATAAAAGTTAAAAAACAAAACACACTGGCTTCCCTGGTGGCACAGTGGTTGAGAGTCCGCCTGCTGATGCAGGGGACATAGGTTCGTGCCCCGGTCCGGGAAGATCCCACATGCCGCAGAGCTGCTGGGCCCGTGAGCCATGGCCGCTGAGCCTGCATGTCCGGAGCCTGTGCTCCGCAACGGGAGAGGCCACAACAATGAGATGCCCACGTACTGCCAAAAAAAAAAAAACACACACACACACACACACACACCTTGCCCTCACGGAGATCCAATCTAAAAGGAAGACATTTAAATAACAATTAAATATATTAAATAAATTAAATAATAGCTTGATAAGGGGAAGATGGACTATGCCCATGGTACAAGGAGAGACGTCAATCATAAGTAGAACTACCAAGGAGCTGTCCCTTGGTTTTGGTCTGGAAGGAACGCAAACAGGAGAGATGGCATTCCAGGCGGGAGACAGTAAGTACAAGTCTGTGGAGGCATGAGGCTGCACGGTGCCTTGGAAAATGCAAGTGGGTTGGTCTCTCTTGGATGTAAGAAACAAGGCATAAGAGGGAAGTCAAGAGAGGGGGGTGGCCAACACGGGGCCACTAAGTTCCAATTTATAAGATATCACGGGAGCTTCCCTGGTGGCGCAGTGGTTAAGAATCCGCCTGCCAATGCAAGGGACATGGGTTCAATCCCTGGTCCGGGAAGATCCCACATACCGCGGAGCAACTAAGCCTGTGCGCCACAACTACTGAGCCTGCGCTCTAGAGCCCATGAGCCAAAACTACTGAAGCCCGCCTCCTAGAGCCCGTGCTCCACAACAAGAGAAGCCACCACAATGAGAAGCCCACGCACCACAATGAAGAGGAGCCCCCCTCGCCGCAACCAGAGAAAGCCCACGCACAGTAGCGATGACCCAACGCAGGCAAAATAAATAAATTAAAAAAAAAAAAAAGATATCACGAAGAGAAGAGGAAGATCAGAGAACTCTTCAAATGATCAACAGGTTATGTAAGTTTCTTCCTCCTCCCTCCAGATTGGCTTACATTTTTCCAGCAAGTTAAGAAGTTCTCATTTTCCTAGGGGCCACTGCAGAACCTGGCGTTTCTAAGATGTCTGGCCTCATCCTTGTCATTCAACAGCATCTGTTGGAAGCCTAGTATGGGCCAGTCACTTTCCCACTATAATAAAGATGCAGAAGACTGGCTTCCTAACGAACCTCAGGACCTCACGGTCAGTCCAGCAAGATATTAATAACACAAAGCAGACGTAGTTTGGAAGGGAACCATTATTTTTTTCCTTTCTTATGACCTGGGAATAAGAAGCACGTGTTTAAAGTGTTTTGGAGATAGAGATATCCTGCTCCCCAAATCACTGTTACCTATTCTCAGCCTTCTTTCTCTGCAACTAATGACCTAAGCAGAGAGGGAAGATCTAAACTTGTACTGAAAAACCAGTGTTTGTACGGACCTCATTCCTAAATCTCCAGGTCTTAAATCATTCTCTGGACTGTTTCTCATACATAACAGGTCATTACGATCACAAATTAAGAGAATGTTCATTACAGTACATAGTGGAGAAGAGAAGCTTAAGCTTGGGCAAGTCCAAAGTACCTTCCCTTTCATTTTCAAGAGTAAAATGAGAACATGTCAAAAACTGAACGCATAAGAACTCCATTAGATGTAGAATAGATCAATGCTCTGAGATCAACAGTTTGAATATTGTTAAATTTTCCATAGTCACATAATGACTTCAAAAATAATCAGCGTTCCTTCATACACCATGGGCAATAATGAGCTAAAACAGATCTTACACGCACCACAGCTTTACGTATTATCCATCCAAGAGCCTCATTGTGTCATGAAATTCGGTAGTTCATTGTTTCCTGACCCTGAACGCCTGCGGTTGTCATGAAAACACTGCCATGGCCCAAGCTCCCAAATTGGAAGCCAATCCAAACCCGCCACGTGGTAGAGCCTCCCCACTTCACTCAGCAGGTGAAAGGCAAGCATGGGGCACCCACCCCCGTCAGCCAGGGGCTGGACAACACCGGGCAGCCAGAGGTCAAGGAATCCTCTGTGCTGAGAGGACGATTTGCTGAACTCAAATCCAAAGTTCTTCCTGTCTAAACCCATCGGGGATTGCTTTACTGTCTAGAGCTACGGTAGCTCACTTTGAGTTCAAATCTGTATTGTGGAATTTGAACCATCAAAACACCCATCACCATAAAAACCCTCTGTGAGTCCTGTTAACAAAACAGAAAGAACTTCTGCCAAGAGCTGAGAAATAAATTCCTTCTTTCATGCTGCTTGGACCACAGCATAATGAGGGCTCCCAAGCTCTCTCTGCAGTAATAAAATGGAATGCCCAGGCTTCTCCTTTTGATGTGTTCCAGTTTAAAAGTTTAGAGTTGATGCCTTTTCATCCTTAATTTATCTTCCCTTGTAAATATTTCTGTACCATTTCCAATATCTAAAGTCTACACGTTTCCAAAAAATAATTCACTCCTTCTCCTATTTCAGTTGTATAACTTTATGTTATGGGTCAAATTTGGGGCTAAATAAACATACCTCAGGCTACAGCTCTGCAAATACCTCTGGCAGCAAATTAACTCAAACAAATGTTTTGGTTGGGTGACGAGGTTATTTTTAATGATCTTCCTGATCTGCCTAGAGGCCCAAGGATAGACTAGGTGAACTCCCAAAGGCTTTTCTAACTTTGTATTTTCTGCCACATTAATATACAGTTCTCAAGTTCATTGAAAGAGTTGGTTTAAAATTCCACCACCAGAGGGTGCTACTTGTTTGCTTCTAAAATTCATTTCTTATCACGTGAAAAACAGAGGCCCTGCTACCAAAGAATCATCACCACGCCAGACAGCATTACCCAAGAAAGGTTTTCAGAAGGCCTGTAGACAGCGCTCTACTTCAAGGAATCCAATTTCACTTGTCTTTTGATGTTACGTGTTTAAAACCAAAACTGAAAAGCTCTGTAACTTGCACAAACCAAAGTGCACTGGCTTATATATGCTGTAAACCAAGGACGGAATGCGAATCATTTTTCATTTTCGTGGCTTTTGTTCAGTATTTACTACACAACAACAATGAACCCAGAATGCTAACATCCTCTTCACCACACCAGACAATAAAATAACAAAGTAAAAAGAGAATTTGCTTAGCTATAAAAACAGTGCTATATTCTCTAACAATGCAACCTTCACTTATCCTATTTTAAGTGCACACATCTCCTGCTCCTGCTTTGGAGTAATTTTGCTTTGGTGTAATTTCTGACTTCTAGGAAGCATTTCGATTGATTAGCTTCAACTTCTCTTATTAGTGTATTTTCACAATTTATTGGGATTTGCACATACATTTTCCACTTGATATTTTCAGGTATGCACGAAGGAAGCATGGAGTGAATTCCCATTCACCCACACGGAGATCGCATGGAAAGTCTTTTTAAATCGTGGTAAGAAATTCTAGCGTGTTGCCATCTGAATTGGCAAAGCAAGTCAGGGGTCAGCAAAGTTTTTCGGAAAAGCACCAGATTACAGTAAAGAGTTCAGGCCATGTGAGTCATAAGTACTCAACCCTACCACGCAGCAAGAAAGCAGTCATACAGACATGCAGGACTGGATATGACTGTATTCCAAAACACTTTAATTTGAGGAATAGGTGGTTGGTTACAGTTTGCTGACTCCTGCAAATGCTGAATCTTAATGTACACTCTTCTTATCAATAAAATTCAGAGAAGTTTCTATTACATTATCCTTCGGTGATTTTCCCCCTCCTCACACAGTGTTGACAAACTGTGGCCTCATTAAGTTATCCATTTTAAAGTTCATGGGTCCTTTGGAGGAATACCACTGGGTTTCCTCTCCAGCGTTTCCAAAACCAGAGTCAAAGGAGACTTAAGCTTTTGGTGTGTCATTATATTCGTGTCCTGTGAAGCTGTCTTATGGTAAGACAGGAAATCAACAAGAAGGATGTAACTCCCTGGCAATTTCTCCAGAGATCATATGGAAAGTGAACAAAAGACATAGTTTACCTTCGGACTGATGTGTAGCCAGAGGAGTCTGGGTCTCCTTGGAGTAGGACACTACCTCCCTGGGCAGGAAATCCACTTGGGTAACCTTCGACACACCCAGCTTATGCAGTCTTCGTCTAAAAGTAACAAAGGACAAACGCTTAGAGAAGGAAGGCATTCCTTGCGGAAGATCTATCAGGAATAAAACAAACAAACCCCAAATACCCACAGCTTCTCAGTACAAGGGGCAGCGTCATGAAGTTGAACCGGCCCTGGGCTGCAAGTCTGGACACTGGGGTTTTGGCCCACTTTGCCCCTGTGTTGCAGGGTGGTGTCAGATAGGTCCCTCAGGCTGACCTTCAGCTTTTCTATCTGCAAAACCAGGTCTTGTCCACTTCAAATGAGACCCCTCCATTCTGAGCAACTCTGATTTTTCTTGATTAAAGGTTATAAAGGGAATTTTCATTTGTAATACAGGATTCTAGTCCCTTAGGCAAGAGGGACAGAAGAAAAGTAACGCTTCTCAAATCTGAAGAAAAAAGAGATGATTAGTGGAGTAATTTGTTCTCTATAATAGTAATGAGAGGATGATATTCCAAGGGGGAGTATAACATCTCCCATTTCTCCAGAAAAGAAACTAATACAGATCATCATGTGAATTTGTTTAAAGATACGCTGACATAGCACAAATTGAGTGAAAAGGGTACTGGGCTAAGAATGATAAAGTTTTCGTTTAGAATTCCCAAATGAGCCGTGACCATGTAAAAAAAATCCTTTCTGAATATTTATGGAGCACATCAAGAATTTTCAGATGTCTTTCACATCCATCATGTCAACTGTCTTCATGACACCGCTATGAAGCTTCTGGGCAGATTATCACCATCTCCATTTTACGGATGAGGAAAGTGAGATTCAGTAGGAGACATTCCCAAGTATATGCAACTCGTAAATGGTAGAACCAGGGAGGAAATTCTGTTGGCCTGAGTCCTGGTCCAGTGCTTTTGCCACCAAGTCAAACTCCTACCTGAGGTTCTTAATGGTGAGCTCTGAGCTACCCCCCAGATCTGAAGTGCCTCCTGCGTCACCCAGGAAACATCCACTCCTGGAGGCAGCAGAGTGGTCGCTAATCACAGACTAGCCCACACTTACCACTATGTGTGTGATCTTGAATAAGTTACCTAATCTCTCTGTGCCTCGGTTTCCTCAACTGTAAAATGGAGATATTACTAGTTCTTAGTACTAGGATTAGTATGGGTAATGTCTATGTACCACATACATATAATGCATATGCCACGTACATGTTATATATACATATGTACACAATTTACACACATATATATTTTAAAAGTTTCTGAAACATTATTTTAGTATATAGATTTAATCAGTATCAGACATATTTTACTATATTTCTTTAAAATTTCCAGGAAATAGAGTATGTGTGTGTCTCTCTGAGAGAGAAAGGCAACATAACCATTTAGCCACAATTCCACATTCCCTAGCTCTCTAGGATCAATAGAAGCATACCCTTTTCGTATTACTTTTTAAATTATTACTAGCAATGGCACAGACTCACTGTATTTTTTTCAGTAGTAGTAATAATAAAATGAAAGAAGATGCATACCACAGCTGGGAATTTCCATGTACAATTTCTAGGAAAACAAAAATTTCTTCTTTTCTATGAATCACTAAAATTGAGGTAAAACCTAAGATGAGCACAGAGTAGATACAAACAAACTAAGGCTGGTTTAGAAAGAAGCCCAGCTGGCTGTCTCTGCGGCTCCACTAAGCACGACTGTAGCCCAAGCTCCACTCAGGCCTGGGCCACGTGGGCCTCACTCACTCAGATGTCTGGACCACAGAGCGTACACGAGGGTCAGGCTGGGGACCCAGCACTTCCTCCAAACCTTCTCACACAGAATTAGGGGAAAACACACAAAATATACTAGAAACAAAATTACCAAACAAGGTAAAAGGCTCAAGGTTTCAAAGCAAGAAATTCAGGTATTATTTTAAGTCCTTCTTGGGTTAAAGAAGTGTTTTTCTTCCTGAAATGGGTCTCTCTTGAAGCATCTGAAAAAGAAAACATGACTAGACACCCCAGGACTGCTTGAGACAAAGCCCCCTCTGCTGTTTAATAGCCTGGAGCATCTTTCTGAGGCCCCAAGAGGTTCATCTTCATCTTAGGCAAAGAGATGGAAAGGAAATGTACTGGGCTGGTAATGTACCACCACCAATTCAAAATGGGGTCACACCCGGCATGGAGAGATCACCCTGGAGTTTAGACTTCCATGGGCATCTGTGTGAGGCCCAAAGATCTCCACAGTCCAGTTAAG
Organism: Grampus griseus; assembly: GCF_964374135.1. NCBI lineage: Eukaryota > Metazoa > Chordata > Mammalia > Artiodactyla > Delphinidae > Grampus > Grampus griseus. Next base: position 58,738,850 of record NC_139003.1, on the reverse strand, counting down.
AAACACCTATACCTGCAGCCAGGGATTCCAGCGCCTCTTGCTAATAAGATGCAAGCGTAAGCTGTAGGCCTATCTTGCTGGGTGACCAGCCATAGGCACTGGACAACGGGAAGCTGATCTGTAATTCGATAATCCACAAGGCAAACTGAAACCAACTAGTGAGGCAGCATAGCATAATGGTGAAGCCACGTGCTCACACAGAAACTGGGTTCAAATCCCCTCTTTGTCACTTACCAGCTGAATGGTATGTAAAAGCTTTGGATAAGTGACAAACCCCTCTAAGCCTCATGTTTCTCATCTATAAAATGGGTACATATCATTGAACTGTTATGAAGATTAAATGAAGCTAATACTTGTAAAATACTTAATTTAGTGTCTGGCACATAGTAGGTGGCTCTACTTCTATCTTTCTGACTGATTATAATAATGCTTATATTTGTTTCAAAAAATCAGAGAAGGCAGATTTATGAATGCTCTAAACTGATTTTCTAAAACAGTAGATTCGAAGATTATCTCTGACAGTAAAACATAAGAATCACACCCCTAATTTCTTTGTATGGCACATGGGTAGGTTTTGGCTGCCTGGGAGAGTCCATTTGGTTTTCCTTTAACTTCTCGGTTTTCAAAACTTTGCTTAGAGTGGTGTGAGTACTACACAATTGTTCCCACCCTAGCTGTTCCAGAAAGTCTGGCAGAAGGTGGCGCCCTTCCACGGCAAAGACCTTCCTCTTAGGTGTGTTCTCCAACTGTGTCCCCGCTTATGGGTCTCTCCCAGACCAGCCTTAGGGTCTGCACGTCTCAACTGATCAAGGATCTATCCATTCATACAAACCTGTGATAGAGACTTTGAGCGTCCCTAAGATACTTCTACAATTTTATCATCTGACAAAATTATCATATAACTATGTCTACAAGAGGAAATATATAGTAGTTATTTTCTTTAAAAGTAGAAACACTGGGCTTCCCTGGTGGCGCAGTGGTTGAGAATCTGCCTGCTAATGCAGGGGACACGGATTCGAGCCCTGGTCTGGGAGGATCCCACATGCCACGGAGCAACTAGGCCCGTGAGCCACAACTACTGAGCCTGCGCGTCTGGAGCCTGTGCGCCGCAACAAGAGAGGCCGCGATAGTGAGAGGCCCGCGCACTGCGATGAAGAGTGGTCCCCGCTTGCCACAACTAGAGAAAGCCCTCGCACAGAAACGAAGACCCAACACAGCAAAAATAAATTAATTAATTAATAAACTCCTACCCCCAACATCTTCTTTTAAAAAAAAAAAAAAAGTACAAACACTGAGCATTGTGTTTCTTATTTTTGCTCAGTCTTACCAGCTCATAATTCTTTTATTCAAGGGTGCAAATTAAACTACTTAGCAAAGGAGGGGGGGGAAAGGCCACATTGTATTGTAGAATTAATGCTACTCTAATTCCTTTTCCTTCTAATTAGGCTCTAAATTTCATGCAGGCTCTTCTGTTCTGACTCTGGGATACCTTCTCCGCTGTCCCACCATCCCTCCTGCAAAGCTCATCCCTCGGCACTACACACACACACACACACACACACACACACACACTCTCTCTCTCTCTCTCTCTCTCTCTCTCTCTCTCTCTCTTCCACTATAGCCCCTGTTACATGTCACTGTCCTCTTCTCATGTCTGACTTGACTAAAACTTACTTATTTATCCCTGAGTTATCTCTGTACCCTGGGGCTTAGTTCTGTGTCAGGCACAGAGCTGGCACTAAATAAATGTTTGAGGAAGAAAGGGAAGGAAGAAGAGAAGAATGCAAGGAGGAGAAAGAAGCCATGATGCAGAAATGTAAATTGAGAATTCAATTATCTACGCCATGGCAGCCATGGTATTACTATTAAATTATAGGGTCCAGCAACTTGTGTTTTAATTACCCACCCCCACCTTCCCCACCGGTGATTCGGACGCTCACTAAAGGCTGAGCACCACTGATTTAGAAATATTAGAGTGTAGACATAGACGCTTCATTGTTTCTAGATTCACTTGGGCCTCTCCATCCTGCAGCTTAGAGGATGAGGCCTCAGTCCCACAGAGCGGAGATGATATCTCTTGACCAAGCTTATAAAGTTCTATGAGACAGGCTGGGAACAAAGGTGAACAAAGATGAGAGGGTAAGAGGATGAGTGTCAGACTGCAGTGTGCAAAATATTAAGGGCCTGGCACAAGGGTCTATCCTAGATCTAAAACTAAAATGTCAGGCAGGGGATCCCAGAGACGCTGGGCAATGGAACCACGGATCCCTTACTCGCTGACCTGGCCTGGTCCTAAAGTGACATGGGGCCCACATCTCCCTGGGCCAGGGCTGGACTCCCCACTAAAAGTCCCAGAGACTTCTTCTCCAACTGGTCCTGTCAACTTGGCTGAGCAAGCTGGCTGAGCAAAGCCATGTTGCACCAAAGTTGAAATGTTTCTTCAGAAAAGAAACATTATCATGTCTTGATAAAGAACAAAAATGGAAGGTATGTGAAGTTTGAGAAGGTTATTTGCCAGGGCTCAGGGTGTTGCGATCTATGATCCACCACTAGCATAGCCTAATTCACTCAGGTTTGTCCACCTGCCCTCAGTTAGACATTATGCATCACAAGAAGAAAAAAACTCCCTTACACGAATCACTGTCTCCATTCCCCTTTCTGGTTTACTTGTAATGTCTTTGCCTATCCACCAGAAGGTTAGCGTGACTTTCCTAGCTACTTTCAGAGTTTCATTATCCAAGGAAGATGAAGCTCAAAACGCGACTTCATCATGGTCTATGATGTCTACCAACGTGGAAGAAAGTTACGGGTTGTACAGACTTACTCCCAAATAAAAGGATGAGAAACATATACATAGCAGTTGGAATTCTAAGAAATATAAACTCTTTGGCTCTTCTCCCATTTCAAAGATGAAGGAAAATTTAAGAGAAACCTTACTGACATTTTAAAATGCAGTTAATATTTAAACATTATTTTTAATAATACAGAGAATAAATACTTGCAAAGTATAGATTTATCTACCAAAGTGGGACACCCTGGTTTTGTCCCTATTTTTTTTTTTGTCCCTATTTTTGAAAAGACCTATATTCCCTTGAAAGCCAAGAACAACAGAACTTCAGCTTCTGATGTCACTGCATCTGTGACCTGAAAATATGCAGTCACTGTTTCATGCGTACATGTGCAGTGCTAAAAAAAAAAAAACAAAAACAACTAGATTTCAAAGAAACTACTGTTAAGCTGCCTTTAAGAATTAAATAGGAAAATGATTTTTTTTTTTTTTTTTTTTTTTTTTTGCAGTACGCGGGCCTCTCACTGTTGTGGCCTCTCCCATTGCGGAACACAGGCTCCGGACGCGCAGACTCAGAGGCCATGGCTCACGGGCCCAGCCGCTCCGCGGCACGTGGGATCTTCCCAGACCGGGACACGAACCCGCGTCCCCTGCATTGGCAGGCGGACTCTCAACCACTGCGCCACCAGGGAAGCCCAGGAAAATGATTTTGACACGACAAAGATATGGGTGGGGGTTGGTTTGGGATGGCAAGGATCAAAAAGCAGAGCTCTCTGATCAGAGACTTAAGATCAAGGCTGTCTTAATTTTTTTTAATTGAAATAAAATTTACATACTGTAAAATCTCCCCTTTAAAGTATACAATTGAGTGGTTTTTAGTACATACACAAACTCGTATAACCTCACATTTGTAATTGCACAAACTTTTCGTTACCTCCAAAAGAAATCCTGTACTCGTTGGGAGTCACTCCCTCAATTCTCCCTCCTTCAGCCTCTGGAAACCACTAATCTACTTCTGTTTACTTTCATATAAATGGAATATTACAGTATATGACCTTTTGGGTCTCACTTCTTTCACTTAGTTTGTTTTAAGGTTCATCACATTATACCATGTATCAGAATGTCATTCCTTTTTATTGATAAATAATATCCCATTGTATGGATATACCACATTCTTTTTAATCCACCCATCAGTTGGTGGACACTTGGGTTGTTTCCATTTCTGTCTATTAAGAACAATGCTGCTATGAACATTTGTGTACAAGTTTTTGTGTGGGTGTATGGTTTCAATTCTCTTGGAATTGAATTCTTTTTGAATTGGTATATATCTAAGAGTGGAACTGCTGGGTTAGATGGTAATTCTATGTTTAACTTGTTGAGAAACTGCCACACTGTTTTCCAAAAGTAGCTATACCATTTTACATTCTCATTAGCAGTATACAAGGATTCCAATTTCTCTACATCCTTGTCAACCCTTATTATTATCTGTCTTTTTGCATTACAGCCATCCTAGTTTGTGTGAAGTAGTATCTCATTGGGATTTTGATTTGAACTTCCCTGATGGTTAATGATGTTGAGCATCTTTTCATGTGCTTATTGGCCATCTACATATCTTTCTTCAAGAAATGCCTATTTAAATTCTTTGCCCATTTTAAAATTTGGTTATTTGTCTTTTTGTTGTTGAGTTGTGAAAGATTTTTATATATTCTGGATACTAGACCCTTATCAGATATATTATTTGCAAATATTTTATCCCATTCTGTGGGTTGCCTTTTCACTTTCTTGATGGTGCCTTTTGAAGTACAAAAGTTTTAAATTTTAATGAAGTCTGATTCATCTATTTTTTCATTAGCTGCTTGTGCTTCTGGTGAAATATCTAAGAAACCACTGCCCAAGGTCACAAAGATTTACAGCTACGTTTTCTCCTAAGAGTTTAATAATTTTAGCTCTTACATTTAGGTCTCTGGTCTATTTTGAATTAATGTTCCATATATGTGAAGTAGGGGGGTTCAACTTCATTCTTTTGCATATGGATATCCAGTTGACCATGCTTAATTTTTCTTAACGTTCAGTGGCAAGATTGAGCAGGGGAGCAGAGAAAGGCTTTGTCATGAATACTGCTCCTTGGTGATGCCCATGGGCCCCAAGCAGTAGCCAAATCTGACTGTGGGAGGATAGATTCAAGAGGAGGCACCTCATCACCTGAGAGCTTCCCAGGGGTCATGAAAGCCTTCAGAGCACCTGAGCATGTCATCCATCACCGGCATTAGCATCATCAAATCCTTCCCGAATCAGTTAGACACAATACAACTCATATTCTGATGCTCTAATTTTGGACCACAGTGAATTCTATACAGCAAACTTGATGTTCCTGCATTTCATACTCAAATAAGTGAAGGAAACTGCACTAATATTACGGTACTATCTCTACTGGACTCATAAGGGAACCCAGTAATATCGGAGATCTGGCTCCAGACTACTAAAGTGTTAAGCAAGAGGCTGCTGTGGAGATTTCAGATGCCATCAGCTGATCCTCACAGATGCACGTATATGAGAGTGGATGATTCATCTTCTAACCCATCACCAGTACTGGGACGCTGACTACCCTCACACTAGAATTTCTGTTTTAATGTCACAGTACAAGAGCCTATGTGAAGACAAAGAAAAGCCACAATAAGAATATACCAAGCATCTAAGAAACTCTTCCAATTTTACAAATTGTGAATCACGAAGACTCTCAACAATGGTCTCTGAAGAGCAGTCTCATAGTGTTCAGTGACTGGAAATTATAATGTTGAGGATACACTGGTTAAACCTGGTGGCAGAAGTGTGGGCCGTAAGGTGGCAGAGTCAGGAGCTCAGATCAGAAGCCAGGAAACAAGAGGGGTCATTGTACTAATGGGCAGTCTCTGGAGCAGGGAAGAAACCTGGAAGTCAAGCAGATAACACCAGGAGCAGATGTTCCCAGAGACAAAGAGTTATTTGGCCAGATGCCAAAGTAGGTCAAGGCCAAGGAATAAAAGAATGTCTGCACTGGGTCCAGATTCAACCCTGCTGGGTTTTATTCCTGCTTATTTGCATGTGAGTATTTCATCCCCAACACACATTAATGGTGCTACCAGTGACTTTCTTCTCCTGGTGCTGCTTATAAAATTCCTTGAGGTTTCTCAAAGAAGAGCCCCTTAAGACAGTGAAAGTGATAATGGTGTCACTTTCTTCGTTGTCCAAAAATTTTATGTGGGTACCCACAAAGGACTTGACGACTGGCACAGGAACTACTTCAGCCAACATCTCTATCAGCAACCACAAACCATTTCTGAAGCACAGAACCATGCCAGATCCTTACAATAAAGAGAGGATGAGGAGATTGAACATATACAACAAAAAGCAAATAAGAATGAAAGGTAATAAGAGCCAACATGAGCAATTCACATGATCAGTGGGACAGGAGAGTATAATAGGAAGATCACTACGTGTCTGGGTAAATGAAGCAAGTTTCACTGAGAACCAAAGGCCTGGTGTTAAGTCTTGAAGGATAGGCAGAACTCAGTCGTAGAAAGGAATGAGGAGGGTGCTCCAGGGAGGAGGCGCTGTATATGCAAAGATCTAAAGACTGAATTCCCATTTTATGCCTGAAAGACCAGGTTTTCAGAATAGAAGTTTTACACTGAGTAGCAGTGGAAGATAAATTTAGAGAGGTACACTAAGGCCAGATGATTAGAGGGCTTTAAATCTCAGGCTAAAGATCTTGCACTTTATGCTGTAGACAATGAGGAATTACTGAACGTTACTAACAAGCTGACGGCTTCAAAGAGACATTTAAAGTGAGGCAACTATGTGAAGAATGGAGTCTCAGTTTCCCCCTTTGACAAATGAGCGACCAGAGTCTATGCGTGGGGCCTCAGAAGCTGAGGTGGAGAAAACGGGGAACTGAGAAAGGATCTACAAACAGAGGCCGGATGGGTTCAGTAACTAAACAAAGAATCCAGGCAAAGCACTACATCAAAGTGGGAATGACTACTGGATTTGTGGAAACGTGGTCCCGGGTGATAAGAAGGCACTCAGTGGTGATGCCACTGGGAACAGAAAGACAATGCTGTAGTTTGGTGATGCTGGAAAAGAATTAAAGCCGTTCATTTGGTATGGAAGGTGAAAGAAAAGGAATAAATTGGGGATTATATCAAGGCTTCATGCCTTATGGGAAGAAAGTAAGTAGTGTAACTGGAAGACATCGGGGAATCCCGAGAAAGTTCTGCTTTGGGATAAAAATGAGTACCTCAGTGGATGAGTTTATAGTGAGGAGTTTTCCAATTGTATGAAGTTTAAGACCAAAGCTATGAAAAGAAGACAAAGCAGAAAATGTGGTCCTGGCAACCACCCACCTAGAGCCACATGGGAAAATACTGCATCCATAGAAGAAGAGCATATAGAGACCTAAGGACATAGAAACTCATGAAATATGAAAGAAGTTCTTAAAAATGACAAAAGGTCAACTTGTTTTCCCAACACTGTATACTGGTGTAATTAGGTGTGACATACTGAGGACTGGCTCCTAGATTCGAGAATGGGACACCACACGGAGGAAAGGTGGAGATGGGGTACCACACGCAGGACATGAGCCTAGCACTGAAGCCCCTTCACACACAATTTATCCCTTCTGTTCAGAGTGGGTGCTTTTCTCCAAGGCCTGAGAAGCAGCTTGATGGTTGACCTTTTCCAATTACCTCAAGGAGGATCAGTTTCCATTTTCTATGTTCACATTTAAAAAATCATTTGAGGAAGTATTTATCTCATTTCGATGATATTTGTCTCTTACTATGCAGAGATATTAGTCTGGCAGCTAAACCATTTTTCCTGAACAGAAGCAAATGTCAAGTCTGGCTCAGTCAACAGGCACAGTTAAAGGGTCTGCCTTAAACTTCATCACACAAGTAAATCTTGCAAACTCCCAGGATGAGAGGAATCAAAATAGTCATGGTTATAACAGAGCTTGGCAATATTGGTGGGAGTTCTGCTATCAAGTGCCCACTTTACAAAGGAAACTGAAAGTTCCGGATTATAAGATCAGAAGGTACGGAAGTGCATTTTCTCCAGTATTGCATATAAAGGACAACAATGATATAAAAATTTTGTAGATTGGCCTTTTATTGACTTGGTATTTATGAAAAACCTTCTGTAGAAGTTGTAACTTCTAACTTTATAAAGCTATAAAATTACAGAAATCTTTAAGTCACTGAGTACCAAACTATAAGCATACATCCCTCCCAACTGACCATATTAATTTTTCTGAAACGGAATAATAAAAGGAATATTGTTTTATGAAAGTCCAGCTGCAAGTGTGGAACAGAAAATATCCCATAATTGCTTATTCAAGGTTCTTGAGGGTAGAGAACAAAGTCGAGCAGGTAACAGCTCTCAAGAAATGTTTGGGGACTTGATAAAGGAATATTATAAGAGGTAAACAAAGTGTTTTCTCCCTCTCTTGTGACAAAATTTTTATTGGATCTGTTAAAACCAATTTATTGAAGTTTTTCATGGGTCAGAATTCATTCTATGCGTAAAGATTCCGAAATGCATTTTACCATTACCTTCTGATACACACACACACACACACACCCCAAACTGCTATTTCATATTTTAATTTCTGTAGAAAGTGTGATTAGGTGTTATTGAAAAGGCAGAGATTGTCAGTTTGATAAAAATACAATGCACATCATTCTCAAGAAAATTGCAGGCACTGTGTCCATGGGAAACCTTAAAAATTAATTGAAACCAGAGATCTAAACGTAATGCATAAGAACATTTGAAAAAACATGGAGAATAAGCCAAAAGAGGCCTACTTTATCAAAGGCTAATGAGATTATTACTGTTCTGCTAGGCAAATGAAAATAACCTGAAAACATGAAAAGACCTCTAGAACTGGCAGGTGAGACTTTCTCAAACACCTCCCACCATCTTGAAGGATACGTGTTTTTTCTGGTGCCTTTAGAGAGTTGGTTTAACTTCTGTTCTTAACAGAGTGATCACTCTGTTCTGCCACAGCAGTTTGGGATGGTGCGTGGTGGATTCAGGAGTAATACCCTCTCTTTCAGCCAAAACAAGAGGCAGAAGAGAAGGCTGAGAGAAGAAGAGGTCACCGCCACCTTCTAACAAAGTCTCCCAAGGACTGAAGGAACCTCTAAGTTCCTCCTTGAGGGAAGGAACCTCTAAGTTCCTCCCTGAGGGAAGGAACAGCCAAGTCCTTCACGGCTTCAGTTTTTCCTCATTCTCGCTTTGCTTCCAAATATTTCAAAAACCCTACTAAGGGTTTAATATACTAAGACATAGAGGAAATATAATTGTGAGGCTTCAATAAAATCAGAAGCCACTAAATATTCCTATATGTTATTGAGCTTAACAATTTGATGTGAAGGTCCACAAAACACTCTCATTACTCACTGATGTCTGCTCATTATTGAGAATCTCTGTCTCCCTCCCCGACTCCCCTTTTGCTGACTCAACACATGTCCCTAAGGACTGGCAATCTCATGGTGGCATTTGCCCGTATGTTCCCTTCATAAGACAACAAAAAACATTTGAAATATAACCCTTTCCTCAAACTTGCTCATTGCAACTCCAAATTTCAATGACATTTATTCACTTCCCAGTCAATATAAACTTTCTATCCCATGATCTTTTAACTTACTCTTTTTATCTCATTATTTCACTTTTTACTTCTACCATCTTCAATTCACTCAATTATTGTAATAGCCTAAGAAATAAAAGTATTTTGGGTACTTTCATAAGCAGCTGCCTGGTGAAAAATGAGTTACACTTGATTTACAATTTTCTTGAAGCTATTTTTTTTTCGCCCTAATTTCTCTATGTTGCCACTTGTTTTGCTGATCACATAGCTAACATACAAAGCATACAAAAGTGAACCATTTGTGCTCCTGGCCAAGATGGAGGAACAGAGACCAGATTTATCCTCCACCTGAAACAATCAAAAAAAAGGACAGCAGTTTGAATGAAACAACAGTTTGCAAGACACTAAGGGTCAAGCAATGAAGTAAAGGGATACATGAGAGCAGGGAAACGTATGATGAGTCCTATAGTTCCCCATACTCACTGCACTGAGAGTTTTAAGGCCATCTGTGATGCAGGGAGAGAACCGAAGTGAAATCCAGCAGACTCATTAAGTTGAGGAGACAGAGCTAAGAGTCCAGGGAGACCACAGCAGCTAGACTTTACAGTACAAAATAACAGAGAAAAGAAAACGCACAAAGAGAAAACCTACACCTTCAGAGGATACCCCTGAGGATTCAGCTTAGTACTGATCAGCACATGTATCTGAGGAAACCACCTGAGGCCAAGGGAAGAACTACCTGAAGGAATTGGAGGTAACAGTTCTGGGCACTCACACAGGAACAGGAATGTGCCTGTTCCCAGCCACCTGTTCCCAGGCAGGAAAACCTCAAGATGTATGGGGCATTGTATAGAAAGCACATAAGGGTCTTGCCTCAATAGCAGAATTAATTAGCCACAGACTGAGTACTGCTCCAGTCCCAACTAACAAATCATAAAAACAAGACTTGAAAGAGTTTCCAAGTGAACTGACTGTATCTCAGAACAAATCTCAAGATTTATAGGAATTCAAATATATCTAACACCTAACCAAGTAATATTCACAATGTCTGACATCAATCAAAAATCAGCAGACACGCAAAGAAGAAGGAAAACATAACTACAATGAAGAGAGAAGTCAATCAATTGAAACTGATCCAAAACTAATACAGATGATGGGACAGCAAGTGAGGATATTAGTTAATAAAACTGTATTTCATGTGTTAAAAATTCGAGTAGAAACAATGGAAGATTTTTTTTTAAAAGACACAAATAGAACTTTTAGAGATGAAAAGTACAATGTATGAAATTATAAATTTACTGAGTAGGCTTCATGGAATATTAGAAATTGCAAAACAAAAGATTAGTGAAGACAAAATATATCAATAGAAACTATCCAAAATAAAACACAGGTAGTAAAGGAAAAGTAGATGGAGCAAGTTAACTGTGGGAAAACCTCGTTACCTCATATATATGTCATTTGAGTCCCCAGAAGAAGAGAGAATAGAAAAAAATTCTGAAAAAATAATGGACACATTTTTCCATATTTGTTGAAAACTATAAGCCCAATGATCCAAGAATCTCAATGAACCCCAAGCATAGGAAGCATGAAGAAAACTACATCTAGGTATATCATAATCAAATTGCTCAAAATCGATGAAAAAGAGAACACTGCAAAAGCATCCAGGAAAAAAAAAAGACATTATACTCAGAGAAATAAAGAAAGGGATGAGAGCATATTTCTGGTCAAAAACAATGCAAGTGAGAAGACAATGAAGCAACATTTCTGAAGTACTGGAAGAAAAAGACTGTCAACCTAGAATTCTATACTCAGTTAAAACGTATGTCAAAAATAACGATATAACAAAGACGTTTAAGACATAAAAACTAAAAGAATGCCTTAACAGAAGATCCTAACTCTAAGAAGTGTTAAAGGATATCTACCAGACAGAAGGAAAATGATGCCAGATGGAAAGATGCATCTACACCAAGGAAGGACATCAGAAAAGTATTGACTACATGGGTAAATACGTAAGATATTTTCCTTATTATTTAAATCTCTTTCAAAGATAACTGGCTGATCAAGATGGTGGAGTAGAGGGATGTGGAACTCACCCCACGCCATATACACATCAAAAACACATCTACATGTGGCACAATTCTCATTGGAAACTAGCAGAAAGACTCCTGTACAACAAAGGCTGTAAGAAAGATGGAACTGGGTAGGAAAAGAAGAGACGCCATCAGGTCAGGACCTGTACTCCTGGGAGGGGGCTCAGAGGACAAGGGAGATTACATGGGTGGAGATCCTCCCTGGGACTGAGTTCTTCAAGCCACATGTTGGGCACCCCAGCCCCGGGGTCCAACACAGGGAAGATGAGCTCCCTTGAGTGGTTGGAGGGCCAATGGGACTGGCAGGAGGGCTGTGGGAAGCACAGACAAGTGAAGCATGAGGAGCACACGCATGAGTGCTTACTCCCAAAGCAAGGTAGAGAAGGCGTATTGGAACCGCGCAGGCAGCTGACTGGTTTACTGCAACTACCCTGGGTGCCTGCCCCTGCCTGAGCCAAGCTAATGCTCCAGCCCCACTTACTTCACATTGCAGCTCCACACTGGAGCGAGGGCTGCCACGGCTGAGGAGAGAGTTCAGCCGTCAGACACAGCGGTAGCTCAGACCTGAGGCAGCGTCTGAAAAGGGCAGGGGCAGCCATTACTGGCACTCGCACAGGCAGCGCATCAGAAGCAGCCCTGACCTCTGGTCATGGCCAGACCACTGTAGCCCATGACCTCTGGTCATGGCCAGAACACTGTAGCCCATGCCACAACACATGTGAAGGGCCCACACGGGCACTGCCTGCCCTGCAGCACAGCTCCACACCAGGGTGGCAGTGGTACAGACTGAGGGAAGAGAATGGACGTGAAGGATAAAGAAGACTCAGACCCCAAAGCAGGGTCTGAGCAGGGTGGGGGCAGCCAGTACTGGCAACTGCACAGGCAGAGCATCAGAAGTAGCCCCAACCTCTGTATGGAGCCACACTGCTGCAGCCTGTGCCCCATCACACCGAAAGCCTGCGCGGGTGCCTCTTGTTCCAGCACTGCTCCCCTCTGGGGCAGAAGTCCTGGTGCTGGGAGCAGGAAGAGCTCACACTGAAAGGGAACAGAACCAGCACAGACCTGACCCCTCAGAGCTTCTGCCTCAGCAAGGTGGGACCTGACCCTGCTCCCAATAGGGTGGAGACAACCACTGAGCAAATGGTAAGCCCGGGCTCACACCTGACCCCAGCCAAAGCCCCTTTCTCCAGCTCCACCTCCAACCAAGGTGATACCTGCCAGCACACCGTGAGGAAAGACATAACTTGTGTTCACATCGAATCTAGCTCCCAACCAAAGCTACCGGGCACACACAGACAGTAGAGGGACACACCCACATGAGGACACCCCTTCAAGACTACAATAGGTAACTATTTCACCTAATTTCATAGAGACAGAGAAAGTTAAGCAAAATGATAAGACAGAGGAACTGGTCTCAATTGAAAGAGCAAAAGAAAAAACCTGAAAAAAATAAATAATGAAATAGAAATAAACAATATACCAGGTAAATAATTCAAAGCAGTAGTAATAAAAATGCTAACTGAATTAGGGAAAGGAATAAACAGAGTGAGAATTTTAACAAGGAACTAGAAAGTATAAAAAAGGATCAGAACTGACAAATACAATAACTGAAATGAAAAACACACTAGAAGGAATGAATAGCAAATTAGGCAATACAGAAGAATGCACAAGTGATCTGGAAGATAGAATAATGGAAATCACCCAATTAGGACAGCAAAAAGAAAATTAAAATTAAAAAATGAGAAGAGTTTAAGAGATCTCTGAGATAAAATGAAGCATACCAACATTCACATTATAGGGGCCCCAGAAGGAGAGGAGAGAGAGAAGGGGATCAAAACCGTATTTGATGAAATCATGCCTGAAAATTTCTCAAACCTGAAGAAGGAAACGAATATCCAGGTACAGGAAGCACAGAGGGTCCCAAACAAGGTGAACCCAAACAGACACATACCAAGACATATCATAATTTAAAATGACAAAAGTAAAAAAAAAAAAGGGAATTCTAAAGTAGCAAGAGAAAAACAAAGAGTCATATACAAGGGAACCCCCATAAGACTATCTGATGATTTTTCTGAAGAAATTTTGCAGGCCAAAAGGGAGTGGGGCATGATATATTCAAAGTCCCGAAAAGGAAAAACCTGCAATCTAGAATAGTCAACCCAGCAAAATTATCATTTAGAATTGAAGGAGAGACAAAGAACTTCTCAGACAAGTAAAAGCTAAAAGAATTCATCAATACTAAACCTACCCTATAAGAAATGTTAAAGGGTATTCTCTAAGTGGTAAAGAAAAGGCTATAACAAGAAGAATCTATAGGAAAGAAAAAAATCTCACTAGTAAAGGCAAACATATAGTAAATGCTAAAGATCAAACACTTAAATAAGCTAGGATAAAGATTTTTAAAAATCATTAAGTATAACTACAATAAACAGTTAAGGGATAAACATGAAAATGTAAAATATGACATCAAAAACAAAAATGTGGGAGACAGGAGTAAAAAAAAAATGTAGATCCTTTAAAATGTGTTTCAACTTAAATGACTACCAGATTAAAACAAGTACATATAGTTAAAGGTCAGCATATATGAACTCCAGAGTAATCACAAATCAAAAACTTACGATACACAAAAACAGAGAGAAAGGAACACAAGCATACAACTAATGAAAAGTATCAAACCTCAAGGGAAGAAACAAAAAGAAGAACACAGAAGAACTACAAAGCCAACAAGAAAACAAGTAATAAAATGGAAATAAGTACATACCTCTTAATAATTACTTTAAATGTTAATGGACTAAATGCTCTAATCAAAAGACAAAAGGTGGCTGACTGAATAAAAAACAACACCTATCTATATACTGCTTACAAAAGACTCACTTCAGAGCTAAAGACAAACACAGACTGAAAGGGAGAGGATGGTAAAAGATATTTCATGCCAACAAAACTCGCAAGAAAGCAGGAGTAGCAATACCCATATCAGACAAAATAGACTTTAAACAAAGTCCATAAAGAAAGACAAAGAAGGACGTTATATAATGATAAAGGGATCAATACAAAAAGGATATTACACCTGTTAACATATATGCCCTCGGGCTTCCCTGGTGGGGCAGTGGTTAAGAATCCGCCTGCCAATGCAGGGGACACGGGTTCAAGCCCTGTTCCGGGAAGATCCCACATGCTGTGGAGCATCTAAGCCCGTGAGCCACAACTACTGAGCCCACGTGCCACATCTACTGAAGCCCATGCGCTCTACAGCCCGTGCTCCACCACAAGAGAAGCCACTGCAAAGAGAAGCCCGTGCACTGCAATGAAGAGTAGCCCCCCCGCTCGCTGCAACTAGAGAAAGCCCGTGCACAGCAACAAAGACCCAACACAGCCAAAAATAATAAATAAATTTTTTTAAAAAAACATATATGCCCTCAATATAGGAGCACCTAAATACACAAAACAAATACTAACAGTCATAAAGAAAGAAATTGCCAGGAATACAATAATAGTAGGAGACTTTAACACCCCACAGACATCAACGGACAGATTTTCCGGACAGAAAATCAACAGGGAAACATAGTCTTAAATGACACACTAAACAAGTTGAACTTAATGAAATCTATAGGACATTCCATCCAATAACAGCAGAATACACATTCTTTTCAAGTGTACATGGAATGTTTTCCAAGATAGATCACATCCTAGGCCACAAAACTAGTGTCAACAAATTTAAGAGAATATAATTATATCAAGCATTTTTTTCTGACCACAATATGAAACTAGAAATCAATTACAGAAAGAAAATGGGAAAAAAACAAACACAGGGGACTAAATAACATGCTACTAAAAAAAAATGGCAGGCTTCCCTGGTGGCGCAGTGGTTGAGACTCCGCCTGCCGATGCAGGGGACACGGGTTTGTGCCCCGGTCCAGGAAGATCACACATGCTGCGGAGCGGCTGGGCCCGTGAGCCATGGCCGCTGAGCCTGCGCTCCGCAACGGGAGAGGCCACAACAGTGAGAGGCCCGCGTACCACAAAAGAAGAAAAAAAAAAGGCTCAATGAAGAAATCAAAGAGAAAATCAGAAAATACCTTGAGACAAATGGAAATGGAAACACATGTTCCAAAATCTATGGGATGCAGCAAAATCACTTTTATGAGGAAAGCTTATAGTGATACAGACCTTCCTCAAGAAACAAGAAAAATCTCAAATAAACACATAACTTACCATCTAAAGGACTTAGAAAAAGAACAAAGAAAGCCCAAAGCCAGCGGAGGGAAGGAAACAATAAAGATCAGACAGGAAATAAATAAAATAGAGATGAAGAAACAATAGAGAAAATCAATGAAACCACAGGTTGGTTTTCTGAAAAGATAAACAAAATTGATAAACTTTTAGCCAGACTCATCAAGAACAAAAGAGAGAGAACCCAAATAAACAAAATAAGAAATGAAAGAGATGAAATAACAACCAACCACAGAGATAACAAAAAAATCGTAAGATATACTATGAACAGTTATATGCCAACAAACCAAGTGTTGTCAAGAATGTGGAGGAACTGAGGCTCACATATACTACTAGTGAGAATGTATATAACGGTAAAGCCACTTTGAAAACAGTTTGACATTTTAAGTTAAATATACATTCTCTATACAATTCAGCCATTATACTTTGTGATATTTCCCCAAAAGAAATGAAAGCATACTGCATAAAAATATTTCTACATGAACGCTCATAGCATTTTTATTTGTAATGGGGAAAACTGGAAACAACCCAAATGTACACCAAAAAGTGACCGGATAAGTGGAACCAGAGAGTTGGCACCGCACGCAATACCTTTGTGGACTGTGTGCTCCTCGAGGACAAGGAAATCAAAGCAGAGCAAAGTGCCTGGAACATAAAGTCTGTGCCGTTTCTCATTCGAGTCTGGATTTCTACCCACCAGAGTTATACAAACCTTAAAATATAAGATTGAGGTATTTATGCCTTGTGTCTTTTTTGCACCTTAATTCACTAGCAAGCTTCCCTTGTACCAAGTTGACAGCCGTGTGGCTGACAGGGTCTTGGTGCTCCGGCCGGGTGTCAGGCCTGAGGCTCTGAGGTGGGAGAGCCAAGTTCAGGACATTTGACCACCACAGACCTCCTGGCCCTATGTAATATCAATCGGTGAGAGCTCTCCCAGAGATCTCTGTCTCAACCCTAAGACCCAGCTCCACTCAACGACCAGCAAGCTCCACTACTGGACACCCCATGCCAGACAACTAGCAAGACAGGAATACAATCCCACCCATTACCAGAGTGGTTGCCTAAAATCGTACTAAGTTCACAGACACCCCAAAACACACTACCAGATGCGGTCCTGCCCACCAGAAAGACAAGATCCAGCCTCATCCACAAGAACATAGGCACCAGTCCTCTCTACCAGGAAGCCTACACAACCCACTGAACCAACCCGACCCACTAGGGGCAGAAGCCAAAAGCAACAGAACTATGAACCTGCAGCCTGCAAAAAGGAGACCCCAAACACAATAAGCTGGGCAAAATGAGAAGACAGAGAAATACGCAGCAGATGAAGGAGCAAGGCAAAAACCCACCAGACCAAACAAATGAAGAGGAAATAGGCAGTCTACCTGAAAAAGAATTCAGAGTAATGATAGTAAAGGTGACCCAAAATCCTGGAAATAGAATGGAGAAAATACAAGGAACATTTAACAAGGACCTAGAAAAACTAAAGAGCAAAGGAACAATGATGAACAGCACAATAAATGAAATAAAAAATCCTCTAGAAGGAATCAATAGCAGAATGACTAAGGAAGAAGAATGGATAAGTGACCTGGAAGATAAAATAGTGGAAATAACTACCACAGAGCAGAATAAAGAAAAAAGAATGAAAAGAATTGAGGACAGGGCTTCCCTGGTGGCGCAGTGGTTGAGAGTCCGGCTGCCGATGCAGGGGACATGGGTTCGTGCCCCGGTCCAGGAAGATCCCACATGCTGCAGAGCGTTTGGGCCCGTGAGCCATGGCCTCTGAGCCTGCACGTCTGGAGCCTGTGCTCTGCGCGGGGAGAGACCACAATAGTGAGAGGCCCATATACCGCAAAAAAAAAAAAAGAATTGAGGACAGTCTCAAAGACCTCTGGGGCAACAATAACTGCAACAACATTCAAATTATAGGGGTCCTAGAAGAAGAAGAGAAAAAGAAAGGGACTGAGACAATATTTGAAGAGATTATAGTTGAAAACTTCCCTAATATGGGAAAGGAAATAGTCAGTCAAGTCCAGGAAGCACAGAGAGTCCCATACAGGATAAATCTAAGGAGAAACATGCCAAGACACATATTAATCAAACTATCAAAAATTAAATACAAAGAAAAATATTAAAAGCAGCAAGGGAAAAGCAACAAATAACATACAAGGGAATACCCATAAGGTTAACAGCTGATCTTTCAGCAGAAACTCTGCAAGCCAGAAGGGACTAGCAGGACATTATTTAAAGTGATGAAGAAGAAAAACCGACAACCAAGATTACTCTACCCAGCAAGGATCTCATTCAGATTCAATGGAGAAATTAAAACCTTTACAGACAAGCAAAAGCTAAGAGAATTCAGCACCACCAAACTAGCTTTATAACAAATACTAAAGGAACTTCTCTAGGCAGGAAACACAAGAGAAGGAAAAGACCTACAAAATCAAACCCAAAGCAATTAAGAAAAAGGTAATAGGAACATACACATCAATAATTACCTTAAATGTAAATCGATTAGATGCTCCATCCAAAAGACACAGACTGGATGAATGGATACAAAAACAAGATCCATATATATGCTGTCTACAAGAGACCCACTTCAGACCGAGGGACACATGCAGACTGAAAGTAAGGGGATGGAAAACGGTATTCCATGAAAATGGAAATCAAAAGAAAGCTGGAGTAGCAATTCTCATATCAGATAAAATAGACTTTAAAATAAAGAATGTTACAAGAGACAAAGAAGGACACTACATAATGATCAATCCAAGAAGAGGATATAACAATTGTAAATATTTATGCACCCAACATAGGAGCACCTCAATATATAAGGCAAATAATAACAGCCATAAAAGGGGAAATCGACAGTAACACATTCATAGTAGGGGACTTTAACACCCCACTTTCACCAATGGACAGATCATCCAAAATGAAAATAAATAAGGAAACACAAGCTTTAAATGATACATTAAACAAGATGGACTTAATTGATATTTACAGGACATTCCATCCAAAAACAACAGAATACACTTTCTTCTCAAGTGCTCAGGGAACATTCTCCAGGATAGGTCATATCTTGGGTCACAAATCAAGCCTTGCTAAATTTAAGAAGATTGAAATTGGACTTCCCTTGTGGCACAATGGTTAAGAATCCACCTGCCAATGCAGGGCACATGCGTTCGAGCCCTGGTTCAGGAAGATTCCACATGCTGCAGAGCAACTAAGTCCATGTGCCACAACTACTGAGCCTGCGCTACAGAGTCCGCGAGCTACAACTACTGAGCCTGCACGTCACGACTACTGAAGCCTGCACGCCTAGAGCCCATGCTCTGCAACAAGAGAAGCCACTGCAATGAGAAGCCCACGCACTGCAACAAAGAGTAGCCCCTGCTCTCCACAACTAGAGAAAGCTCGCACACAGCAATGAAGACCCAACACAGCCAAAAATAAATAAATAAATTATTTTAAAAAAGAAAAGAAAATTGAAGTCGTATCAAGTATCTTTTCCAACCACAACACTATGAGACTAGATGTCAATTACAGGAAAAAAAACTTTAAGAAATACAAACATATGGAGGCTAAACAATATGCTACTAAATAACCAAGAGATCACTGGAGAAATCAAAGAGGAAGTTAAAAAATACCTAGAAACAAATGACAATGAAAACACGACAACCCAAAACCTATGGAATGCAGCAAAAGCAGTTCTAAGACGGAAGTTTTTAGCAATACAATCCTACCTCAAGAAGCACAAAAAATCTCAAATAAACAACCTAACCTTACACCTAAAGCAATTAGAGAAAGAAGAACAAAAAAACCCCAAAGTTAGCAGAAGGAAAGAAATCATAAAGATCAGATCAGAAATAAATGAAAAAGAAATGTAGGAAAGATCCATAAAACTAAAAGCTGGTTCTTTGAGAAGATAAACAAAATTGATAAACCATTAGCCAGACTCAAGAAAAAAAAGGAGAAGACTCAGATCAACAGAATTAGAAATGAAAAAGGAGAAGTAACAACTGACACTGCAGAAATACAAAGGATCATGAGAGATTACTACAAGCAACTCTATGCCAAGAAAATGGACAACCTGGAAGAAATGGACAAATTCTTAGAAAAGCACAACCTCCCAAGACTGAACCAGGAAGAAACAGAAAATCCAACAGAGGAATCACAGCACTGAAATTGAAACTGTGATTAAAAATCTTCCAACAAACAAAAGCCCAGGACCAGATGGATTCACAGGTGAATTCTATCAAACATTTAGAGAAGAGCTAACACCTATCCTTCTCAAACTCTTCCAAAATATAGCAGAGGGAGGAACACTCCCAAACTCATTCTACAAGGTCACCATCACCCTGATACCAAAACCAGACAAAGATGTTAAAAAAAAAGAAAACTATAGGCCAATATCACTGACGAACATAGGTGCAAAAATCCTCAACAAAATACTAGCAAACAGAATCCAACAGCACATTAAAAGGGTTACACACCATGATCAAGTGGGGTTTATCCTAGTAATGCAAGGATTCTTCAATATACGCAAATCAATCAACGTGATACACCATATTAACAAATTGAAGGATAAAAACCATATGATCATCTCAATAGATGCAGAAAGAGCTTTTGACAAAATTCAACACCCATTTATGGTAAGAACTCTACAGAAAGTAGGCACAGACAGACCTTACCTCAACATAATGAAAGCCATATATGACAAACCCAGAGCCAACATCGTTCTCAATGGTGAAAATCTGAAACCATTTCCACTAAGAGCAGGATCAAGACAAGGTTGCCCACTCTCACCGCTATTATTCAACAAAGTTTTGGAAGTTTTAGCCACAGCAATGAAAGACAAAAAAGAAATAAAAGGAATCCAAATCAGAAAAGAAGAAGTAAAACTGTCACTGTTTGCAGATGACATGATACTATACATAGAGAATTGTAAAGATGCTACCTGAAAACTACTAGAGCTAATCAATGAATTTGGTAAAGTAGCAGGATACAAAATTAATGCACAGAAATTTCTTGCATTCCTTTACACTAATAATGAAAAATCTGAAAGCAAAATTTAGGAAACACTCCCATTCACCACTGCAACAAAAAGAATAAAATATGTAGGAATAAACCTACCTAAGGAGACAAAAAACCTGTGTGCAGAAAACTATAAGACACTGATGAAAGAAATTAAAGATGATACAAACACATGGAGAGATATACCATGTTCTTGGATTGGAAGAATCAACATTGTGAAAATGACTATACTACTCAAAGCAATCTACAGATTCAATGCAATCCCTATCAAACTACCACTGGCATCTTTCACAGAATTAGAACAAAAAATTTCACAATTTCTATGGAAATGCAAAAGACCCCAAAGAGCCAAAGCAATCTTGAGAAACAAAAACGGAGCTGAAGGAATCAGGCTCCCTGACTTCAGACTATACTACAAAGCTACAGTAATCAAGACATTATGGTACTGACACAAAAACAGAAATATAGATCAATGGAACAGGATAGAAAGCCCAGAGATAAACCCACACACATATGGTCACCTTATCTTACCTTTGATAAAGGAGGCAAGAATATACAGTGGAGAAAAGACAGCCTCTTCAATAAGTGGTGCTGGGAAAACTGGACAGCTACATGTAAAAGAATGAAATTAGATCCCTTTCTAACACCATACACAAATGTAAACTCAAAATGGATTAAAGATCTAAATGTAAGACCAGACACTATAAAACTCTGAGAGGAAAACATAGGCAGAACACCTTATGACATAAATCACAGCAAGATCCTTTTTGACCCACCTTCTAGAGTAATGGAAATAAAAACAAAAAATAAACAAATGGGACCTAATGAAACGTAAAAGCTTTTGCACAGCAAAGGAAACCATAAATAAGACCAAAAGACAACCCTAAGAATGGGAGAAAATATTTGCAAATGAAGCAACTGACAAAGGATTAATCTCCAAAATATACAAGCAGCTCAATATCAAAAACACAAACAACCCAATCCAAAAATGGGCAGAAGACCTAAATAGACATTTCTCCAAAGAAGACATGCAGATTTCTAACAAACACATGAAAGAATACTCAACATCACTAATCATTAGAGAAATGCAAATCAAAACTACAATGAGGTATCACCTCACACCGGTCAGAATGGCCATCACCAAAAAATCTACAAACAATAAATGCTGGAGAGGGTGTGAAGAAAAGGGAACCCTCTTGCACTGTTGGTGGGAATGTAAATTGGTACAGCCACTATGGAGAACAGTATGGAGGTTCCTTAAAAAACTACAAATAGAACTACAATATGACCCAGCAATCCCACTACTGGGCATATACCCTGAGAAAACCATAATTCAAAAAGAGTCATGTACCACAATGTTCACTGCAGCACCATTTACAGTAGCCAGGACACGGAAGCAACCTAAGTGTCCGTCAACAGATGAATATATAAAGAAAATGTGGCACATATACACAATGGAATATTACTCAGCCATAAAAAGAAACAAATTGAGTTATTTGTAGTGAGGTGGATGGACCTAGAGTCTGTCACACAGAGTGAAGTAAGTCAGAAAGAGAAAAACAAATACCGTATGGTAACACGTATACATGGAATCTTAAAAAAAAAAAAAAGGCTCTGAAGAACCTAGGGGCAGGACAGGAATAAAGACGCAGACATAGAGAATGGACTTGAGGACATGGGTAGGGGGAAGAGTAAGCTGGGACGAAGTGAGAGAGTGGCATGGACTTATATACACTACCAAATGTAAAACAGATAGCTAGTGGGAAGCAGCTGCATAGCAAAGAGAGATCAGCTTGTGCTTTGTGACTACCTAGAGAGGTGGGAGAGGGAGGGTGGGAGGGAGACGCAAGAGGGAGGGGATATGGGGACATATGTATACATATAGCTGATTCACTTTTTTATACAGCAGCAACTAACACAACAATGTAAAGCAACTATACTCCAATAAAGATGTTAAAAAAAGAAAAAAAAGGGACCGGATAAACAAACTGTGGTATGTCCATACAATGAACTAGTCAACAAAAATAAGGAATCAACTGCTGATACACACCTACATGAATGAGTCTTGACATAATTATTCTGAGTAAAAGAAGTCAGTCAAAAGAGTACCTACTGCATGATTTCATTTATATAACATTCTAGGAAATGTAAAGTAATGGACAGTGACAGAAAGCATATCAGTTGTTTGGGGGGTGGAGAGAAGCAGGAGCGAGGATGAAAAAGGCACAGGAGAAAACTTTTGGGGGATGATGAATATGCTTATTATCGTGATTGTGGTGATAATTTTATGAATGTGTATACATTAAAATTTATCAATTTGAATACTTTAAATGTGTGTCATTTCTTTAATATTAATCATACTTCAATAAAGGTGTTAAAAAAAATCAAATGACAGAGCCCGTTAACCCCATGCCAAAGAGCAAGAAGAGGAAATAAAACTGTCACTAGAAAACTCTTGTCGCCTGAGGTAAACTTCATAAAAAAACTTCATTAAAAAAAAACTTCACAAAAAAAAACTGAGTTTTTGCCGGGAAAACAGATATAAATAGGAAAATTCCTAACTGTTCCACGCAAGCAAGTGTAATTTACCAGTGTCACAATCTGTCTAAAAAATCTGTTAATTTAAGTGCATAAGGTAAAGTCTCTGCCAGTTCTAGCCCTTTTTTTAGAAAAAAACACAATGAAATATTGAAGAACTACAGTCTGAAATTCTCCTGAATAGTAACATACTATGTATTCAGGGTTTTTTACCATGATTTAAGCCATACTTCTTGGTTATTTAAATAATACAAATGGAAATAAAACATACAATGAACTACATAACTAAATAGCCAGAAATTTAGTAGTGTTAAAAAAAACAGTGTAGTTACCTGAAGTGTTAGGATATTACCTTGCCTTAGCAGTGTTGTGAGTCTGCAGAGAACTTTTGCATACATAGAAGGACCCAGGCAGATGGCATTTAACCTAACATATAGAGACCCTTCAACCTTGAACGCCTACAGTAGGCACTGAAATTGATAGAAACCCATAGATACATGCCCAGGAATCTCAGAAATTCAAAATAAATAATAAATAAATAAACACCCACTTCAGGATTCATTAGGTTGTATTTAGAAAGAAACGTAATAGCTTCAGAAAATACTGTAATAAAATTTTTCACATACTGAGGTACCCAGTGGCGTGTTGGTAAATGTTCAATAACTGGCTTGAGGGAAAGGGAGCAAGCCCTGGTTTGCAGCATTTGCCACTTTTTGTGGTGTAAATACCCTCACCGTGGCTGGTTTCGGGCTGATCTGAATTCACCAGAGCAAGCTGAAAGGAGCAGCACACAGTCGGTGCTCCTGAGCTTGAGCGCAGCTAGGACAAGCACCCCACTGGAAATATCTCAAGTGTGAATATAAGCTAACTCCAACCCTATAAGACAAATAAACTACGTTTCTAGGAAATGCCTGTGTGTTTTATTCTTTGTGGATGACTTTTCAATTCTGAAGCTACCTTTTAACACAACTTCCACTTGAAAAAAAATGATCTTTAGGATGCAGGAGACATTACCCATCATCAAATATTTGACATTTCTTAATACTGAGGCATTGAACAAATCTGCTGTTTCTTTAACAGGAATCTTTACACATTCAAACTTGATTCAAATTAAATGCTAACTGTGAGTCCCCGAAAAGTGAAAAGGAAACAAGATACAACATTTTCATACTGATTTTAGACAAGGATTAACTTAAGGTAACTTGTTAGTCAAGGGGAGGATGGTTAGGATTAAGTTAATCATCTCTGCCGTCACAGAACTTGCGTGCCCCACCTTGCAGCAGAGGTGTGGGGATATGTTTGTCATTTTTGTTTTGGGGGAGGGCTGTTTTGCAATCATAGGAATTAGAAGGGGAGATCAAAAGCCATCTTTTTGTGGTGTTTTCCACAAAGAGACTTTCTTCAAAGCATAACTTCATAAGGAAAACTAACAGAAGGAAATAAACTTATCAAACTGGAAATTCAACAAAGAGGGAAAAAGCAAGAGCAACAACAGCTCCAGCGTTTCAACACAACTGTAGCAAAGAAATAATAAAAGGAGTAACAAAAGAGCAGACATATACCCAAGTTCTGAGTCTGACTGCAGCTGGAGCACTGAGGGGTCTGTGTCCCACTGCAGGGTCCTAATCGTGCAGCACAAAGGAAAAAAAGAACACAGAGAATTAACAAAAGGGGAGGGAAACAAACCAAACCAAACCATGTCATTCATCAAGGCAATGGCATATACAATGTATACACAGAACATCTCCCCACTTTGTCACCCTGGCAACCCCCAGGAGCCAGGAAGACCCCGTGAATATCAATTGACAAGAGAAAGTGAGGGGCTGTCCTTTCCTTTGAACAACTGTTTGATATTGGAAGCTATGGTTGTTTTCATGGAAGGAAGCCCAGAGCTAAATATTCAAATATTCATCCACTCACACACACCCTTTTTGCTTTTGTTTCATTCTACACTGGAGCCTGATTGATTTCAGCATGTAAACTGCTTCATGTATACCCCAGAGCCCAGTCACACCTGGGAGCAACAAGCATCTCCCATGCAATGATGAGAATCAAATGCAAGGGTTCGAATGGGCCACAGCAGGAGCATCTGGGGAAGTCTGCCCAGGTAGAACACGACTGCAGAACCAGGAGAATAACTGGCTTCCTCGGGTCAGTTACTGCAAATACAACGCATTAGATTTCGAGGCTCATGGGTATTTTGTTGTTTTTTATTTATATATCACACCAAGATGGTGACCAACAATAATACCATTTGTCTCTAAAGATGCCAGGGATATCTTACACCTTCTAAATATTTCACAAGAGATAGCACGAAGTATCAATAGTTACCAAGGTTACCAATAATTATCAATTTCCCTTGTTATTTCTCCATCACATAAAAGGAGATAAGTAGCTCTTCCATGAACAGACTGCACACAAGGACCTTTCTCAGGCAGGACCTTTAAAGTCCCTGCACGTTAAGTAGTTACAGGTGAGTCAGGCATAAAGTTACCTGGTAGACAACCGATGGACAGTAGGGACTTTGGGGTCAGGCATCTGAGACTCAAATTGTGCCTCTGGGACTTACCAGCTGTGTGACATTGGACGTGTTGCTTAAGTTCTCAACCCCTGCACCCTTTTACTTGCTCTGAGTGTGGCCCACAGACCAGGAGCATGAGCGTCTCAGGGAGTTTGCTGGAAATGCCAAGACTCGGGTCTCACCCAGACTCACTGACTCCACGCTACAGTGTAATAAGGCCCCAGGTGATGTGATTTGTGGGCACCTTGAAGTCTGAGAAGCCCTGCTCAGTTTCCTTGTCTGTGAGGATTTCCCATGACTTATGAGACAATTCGTGACCTGGCTTGTAGCTATCTCCCCAGTTTATCTCTAAGTGCTGCCCCCTCCCTCACTGCGTCTTCCCTGATGTTCTTCCCCCAAAGAGCTGCGTGGCTCGTGCCTTTGCTTGTTTCTGTCTTTTGGCTCAAATGTCACCTGCCCAGAGAGGCTTTCCTTCTCTCACCATGCTACCCCAAGCAACACTTCCTTGTCACTCTTCATCCCGTTCTCTTATCCTGCTTTACTTTCTTCATAAAGTATCTTCACCTATGATTTTATTATACATCAGTTTATTTATGACTGTTTGTTGTTTAACTCTGGACTTAAGCCTCATGACAGGAGCAGCTATATCGCTACATTATAGGGATATATGCCTAGACCCATGCGTGGCATACACGTTTATATAATACAGTATTAGTTGAATGAATGGATGGATGGATGGACTCTCTCTGGATTTCTATAGGGACTACATGCAATTATACCTATAAAATACAAAGTAATTATTTGATAAACCGTAGCTGCTCTTACTATACCACATCCACTATAACTACTCCCAATGTTTCTTTGAGTCAGTGCCCCACGCATGTTAAGATCCCACCTAAGCTCCTCCTGTAGAAGTATCGGAATGCAGTTTCATAGCTTCCCTTATTAGTTCTGGTCATGCTCTTGTCCTCTTACCTAAATGCACTGAAAGATGACACCTGAAGTGAGAACACAAATTGGCCATTGTTTCTTCGACCAATGCTTCTCAAACTTTAATGCACAGATATCTGGGAACATTGTTAAAAATGCAGATTCTGATTTAGTAGGTCTGGGGTGGCCTGAGAGTCTACATTTCTAACAGCTCCAAGGGATGCAGATGCTGCTGGTCTGTGGACTACACTTCGAGTAGCAAGGTCTGGACTTAGATCAGTAGTTTTCAAATTCTAACATGGATCAGAATAACCTGGAGGGATTGTTAAAATACAGATGCTGATCCTCTAGCCCAGGAATTTTGGTTTCAGTAGTTCTGGGGTGGGGCCTGAGAATTTGCATTTCTAACAAGTTCCCAGGTAATGCTAACAGCTGACCCTGAAACCACCTTTAGAGAATGACGGGGCTAGACTATTGCTTCCATTAGTCAGCAGGCAGAAAGCATCACTGATCCTCAAATACATCAGTATCTAAACCAGTGATTAACTCAAGACTGGCCTAAGGCCCAGGCCGTTTTCAAACCAATTAAATCAGAATGTCTCTGGTGGGACCCAGGCATCTGGATTTTTTTAAACTCTCCAGGTGATTCTCATGTGCAGCCAGCGGTGAAAACTACCGCTCTGCACTCATTCTCTGTCCAAGGAAAGCAACTCTCCCTGGCTCTGCACGCTGATTCCGTCACCTCCTTTCAAATCGGGGAAGTAACCGAATCCATTACAGTGATTCGTCCTTGCTGTTCACGTATCACTGGGGATCAAACCTTTTATCTTTATGGATATTTCTTTGGCTATAGACAGAGGAGCAGCCTCTGGCTCTGGATCACTGTGAGAAACACTCCCTCATAAGGAATGGGATCAGCTCCTTTGCCCTCAGGTTTCTGATGGGACAATTTTATTGGTCTTTTCTCGTTCCTCCTAGGCAGGTGAAGAATGTGGCAGCTCCCAGGTGGTCACAGCTATTCTGTTATTTATCCGACGGCTCACCTGAACTCACTGTATCCTTAAAGAAGTAAAAACGATGATTCTCTCGAATCACTCACTTCAGAAGTCCACCGATTCGCAGTGTGGAGTTTGCATTCTACTCAGCCAGAACAACAAAGGAGGTCTCTGGCACTAACCCACAACAGTCCTGCCCTCTACCCCAGTCACGCATGTGTTCCCCAGTAAAAGAAATCATAGTCGTTGCCAGTAACGAGCAGTGTGGTAAGGAGTCAAGCCGAGGATGCTATCAAGTGTGCTAATTTTTTCTTCTCATTTTTCCCATTATTATCTGTGGAGTGGTCAGACTTACGCAGAATGCATTTTTCCTTTGGAAAGGAACTTAAAGTCAGTACCCTGAATAAACAATGTGTTTCTGAGGGTAGCCTAGGAATGTGTATTAAACGTTTGCTGAATTCCTTCTGTGCAAACTTGCAGAAAAACTTCTCTGTAGATGGCAGCACCTTGGAGAGGGCCTCACCTCAGCCTAGGGGTCCTGGCTTGTGTTCTGGGCTGGGCTCCACTGTGTGTCATCAGGAAAGTCTGCTGTCCTTAGCAAAAGGAGGGTGCAGGCCCAGAGGCCCTTTAGGGTTCTTTTCTGCCTGATATGTTAAAACGTCAGATGACTATTAAACTGCCTTTCTGCTTTCTCTTCTCCAGCTGGAAAACTTTTCTTTAACCAACTGACATAGTTCTTACTTTTTAACCATCTTATCATCAACTTACTGTATCACTGAAAGTAAAATGATGGTTTCCCCACAGCTTCTTGGACAGTTTGAAATCTTGCCAGGTAGTTTATTTTTTAAATGAAAGAAGTAGTAAAATTGTAAGTAAATATATGTGAACTTAATATATTATCACAAAGTATTTTCATACAGAAATCACCCTGTTTACTATAGTAATTAGTTCTAGTTATCAGTCCTCTCTGGAATGGACCAATCAATGCATGCAGGGACAGAATATTTTTATAAAAACATTCATTTAATTGTTCAATAAATTCCTATTAAGAGCCTAATATGTAAACTACTGTGCTAGAGGATTAAAAGAACTCCTAAGGAAACTGCAACTCTTATGGGGAGATAAAACATATAAATAGTTTCACGGAACAAGGCAGAAAGTAAAACAAGCCCTGTAAGCACCACAGTCGTGCTGTGGGACATGGGACTTGCACTTAAGAATCTTACATTTTAGTAAAGGAATGAGACCTATGAATATTTATACCTAATGATATGCATACTGATAATATATACAAGGAAAAAAGTAGTTCCAATCACTTGCCCAGGGCCTGGCAAAGTTTAAAGTTTCAGTCAATGTTAGCTGAAAAAAATAAGTAAATGCCATAAGAAAGATTAATACTAATGATAGCTATGATTTCCTTTCAATGAGTGTTTATTCTGTCCCAGCCAGCCAGGCACTGGACTATACTTTCATTATCCTTTGGAGGCCAGAGCAGGGAGACACCTTCCCTCTTGAAAAGATCAGAGATTCCATTCGACCGGGTTTCTGAAAGATGGAGCAGGACTGGGACATACACTCATTTTTCATCAGTGCCTTGTTTATTTTAGGCAGCTGAGTTAGTCTGCTAGTTCTAATAAGACTTCTAGATCTAGTAAGTTGTATTTTAGATGCCAATTTACCAATCTGTCATGAGAACAATAACTGACTGCCAGGCTGAGCAATTATACAAGCCTGACAAAGTCTTCTCCCCTTGAAGACCAGCTTCCTGGGAAGCCAGGCAACTTTAGCAGCATCTTTAGAATTAGAACACGTGAAGCTGAACGTTTAACTATTACGGCTTCTCCCTGTCCTACGCCCATGTCCACACTCTTCAGCAACACTAGACATACCTCCCTCACTTCTGCCAGAGCCTCCATTTCCCCCAATTTCTTGGGATGACCAACAGAACCTGTTTTGATGAATGTAATCTTTCTTTAATGCTGTCAATCAGATTTTGTTCAGTGTTCCTGTCTGGGAAACCATCTTGGTTTTGTTTGCTTATTTTTAAGAACTGTATTTGTCTGCTCTGATCAATTGTACGTTGATGTCTTAGGTTAGCTCTCTGAGGGCCCAAGGGAGGATCTCTTTCATATGGAACCTGCAATTTGCACAGATCCTGAATAACCCAATAATTCCTTACCTAATCTGGCATCATCATGGCTCTATGGTCCCATGGTTGGATCGGCAGTTCTGGACACACCGTTTAAGGTCACATTTCCTAACTTTGTTTCAAAATTCTAGGTACAGGAGCTTCCCACACCATGGAAAATAATCATTCACCTATTTGATCCTAAACATGCCACACAATGTAGGCTCTGGCATCTCATCTAAAAAGGCCTACAATGTAACAGTTAGTTTATAATTTGGGGAAAATTTGTTTTTCAATATTTCTTTAAAAAAAGAATAAGCGAAACGCCAAAATTCTTCAAACTCGCAGTGACCTATGAAAAGACTAACAGAACTTTATATTTTAAACCTTTTAACAATTCGTCACTATCCAGCTTCTTAATAAAATTCTCCCTACATTGGCCCAATATTATTTGCTCAGTTTCAGTTTATTGGATAAAGGGAAGTGAAAATTCAAACGAAACAAACAAAACAAAACAATCCCTGGCCCTCTGCTGAAAGTATAACTTAGGAGTAAAAGACATGATGTCTGTTTTGTGTAACCTTGTTCTCTGATGAGTCGTTAATTTCTTCCTGTTCAGCAGCAAGTTAGTGGTTTCTTCTTCCCATCTTTTTTAGACTCCAGAGTAGACAGCCTTAATATTCTTCCCTTAAAGAATATCTTTGCTCTTACATTTTTTTTTTTGGTTTTGGTTATAAGAAAGAGATGTCTGATAAATACTTGGAAGGCAGTAGTAAAGAACTGTCATTTGTAATGATAGTATTCAATGCGGCTGAGACACGCTCATATACTGCTGGTGGCATTTTAAATTAGTACAGTTCTTTGGGAAAGCAATATGCCAATATGGAGCAAGAATCATAAACACAGAATTACTCCAGGACTCGTTTCACTTCCAGGAACTCAGCCTACGGAAATAAAATAACACAAGCAATAATAACAAAAATGATGACGATGATGATAACAATGACCTCCAAATTATCAAATCCCAAGGCTAATTCTTCTTTCTCAGCCTTGATCTCTATGATTCTGGTGACTATTTTCTCCTTCATAGCATGTTATTTCTTTTAGTCTTCCTGACCCTAAAAATCTTGTTTCTTTTCCTCCTCTCTCACTGTAACTTTGGAAGGGTCCTTATTCTGTCCATCCCCGTAAAGACAGACATTCCCCAACCAGGATTATTTCTTCTCCCCTCACCTCTATGCTCTAACTGTAGGTGATCCCAAAGATGTCCATATAGCTTCAGCAAAAAATAACCCCAACGTCCTCATCACCCTTGAACTCCAAGTCCCACCTTTTCACATGCTCTTTGGACATATCCATCTGTAACACCAAAGCCATTTCACCCTTCCTTGTCTCATCTGTCTTTCCTTTCCTTCTCTATCGCCACAGTCCTCATTCAGACCTTCGGTCCTTTTTATCAGACCAATGGTTCCCCCAAACTCGTCTGCAAATCTTGAAAGCATTATAAAAATGCAGTGGCCCAGATCTCAACTCAGACCTGTGCCCTAGGTATCTGTGTTTTTAATAAGCTGCCATGTAAATTCAATAGATAGCCACCAGATATGGAAGCCAGGAATCCGAACTATCTCCAAGGCCATACTTGCCCCCCAGACTCTGATCTCTTTTCATACTGCCTCCTTCACATGCATTCTACATCCCATGCTCTTCCTTCCCCCACCATTTTCCTTTGTTTTTGCCTCTCCCATTATCTGGAATGTCCTTTCTCCCACCTCTACTTGTCCAAAGCACAGGCACTATTTAAGGCCCAGCTCAAAGGCCTTGCTCTCTAAATATATTTGTCCTCAATAACCTCATTCACAAATAACTTGTCTCTCTATGAGACAAGAATAGAGAAATACATGCACCTCTTATTTCAGTTCTCTTTGCCAACCTACAACCCATTTGACCTCAATAGTAGGCCTGTATCACGCTTTAAGGCCAAGTCTGAAGATGGTCTAAAGGATGTAATAAGCACTGTTACAAAGCCCAGGGGCCTCAGCATGAAGACAAACACACTGTTAGTCCTACCCTACCTTTTTGCCCTGATCCTAGTAATTGAATTTGTCTTGCTTCTGTGAGAAATCCTCGCCTTGTGCCTCAGTCCTCTAACCACTGCCAGTGGTTCCCCTTGAGTAAAGTCCATCTTCTGGCAACTAGCCCAGCAACCTTGAACTACCTTGCTATTACCTGGGTCCTCATCTCTCCACTCATCCTGCACCCATCCTATTCAGTTTTTTGCAAGCTGTGCAAGCGTGCACACACGTGCACACAAACACACACATCAATAAACATTTACCTAGTTCCTAATATGTGTCAAGACTCTAGGTAGGATAGTAATGAATCAAAAGCACTTGTCCCACAAGAATATACAAGCTAACTATAGCTGATCTGGGAATAATGCTTTATGACATTATTGCTCATCTCTATGAGTACAAATATTTAAGAGCTGTAACTACATAGAAACATTTCCTTAGATGGCTTCAAATTAAATATGTCAATTTACTGGAAGTGGGATCTTTAGAAGTAAGAAGAATTCCTCCATCTTTGTATTCCTTGCAGGACTAGCATTTATTGTGTGTCATACAATAAATTCTCAACTATTTATTGAATGAATGTGATAAATGAATGAACAAATGAATGGTCTTTACTTGCCTTTTCTGCAGATGGGTGTGAATTGTGAGGGCAAGCTGATTCCCAAAGAAATAGTTTTTATTTTCTTTATTAAAAAATGAGAGAATAAATCAGGGCATGTCTGCCTAACCCCCTTCATCTCTACCAAGCCACTTACACAGAACTCAGTCTTGTATGGCATAATGTCACCACATGGTGCCAGGAGAATTTTCAGGCTCACTTCCACACTGAAGAAGGACAGCCTATCTTGAAAATGCTGACCTCAAGGCATGAATGGATAAAGAAGCTGTGGTATGCACACACATATATATAATGAAATATTATTCAACCATAAAAAATGAGGAAATCCTACTGTTTGTGACAACATGGATGAACCTTGAAGACATTATGGTAATTGAAATAAGTCAGACAGAAAAAGACAAAACTGTATAATCTCAATGATAGGTGGAATCCAAAAAAACCAAACAAACTCATAGAAAAAGAGATCACACTTGTGGTTACTAGAGGCAAAGCATGGGGGAGCGGGAATTAGATGAAGGGGGTCAAAAGGTACAAACTTCCAGTTATAAGATAAATAAGTACTAGGGCTGTAACATACAACGTGATGATTAAAGCTAACACTGCTGTATGATATACAGGAAAGTTGCTAAGATAGTAAATCCTAAGAGTTCTCATTGCAAGGTGAAAATGTTTTTTCTTTTTTCTTTTTTTCTTTCTTTTCTTTTTATTGTACCCATGTGAGAAGATGGGTGTTAGCTGAACCTATCGTGCTAATCATTACACAATACATGTAGATCAAACCATCATGCTATGCACCTTGAACAATGATGTCTGTCAATCATTCTTCCATAAAACTGAAAAGAATGCTGACCATAATGCTAGTTTGTGCTGAGAATGAAAAGAAGTCCAGCTACCTTCTCTACCAATTGAACTTAGCAACTTTTGTTAGTCCCTGAAGCAACCACCTTGGAGCTCAAATTGTCATCTTCTTCTTTTCTCTTTAAGGTGGAGAGACCTCTCGAGGGCAGAATACCGAGCTCCCCTGAGTCCCACAGTTTCTCTGGACTCTTGTTCACATGTCTTCTCTTTCAAACAAATCACTCGTCACTAATCAGATAAAGAAAACAGTTTGGGCCAATGTGAGCATAGTGCCAAACAGAAAATCTCCAGTGAACATCATCCCCAAATTCTTCCTCTAAGTGCCATTTCCAAAAGTAATACAGTGAATAATAAGGACGTTTTAAAATCCATCACATCACTCAATCCGTCAGAATCATTAACGTGATGTCAACTAATTAAGAATGACATTTAAATAATGAGTTAATGTTTTACTTCCCAGCCTCAATGATTTCCTTACTTTGGTCTGGCAAGGACAATGATAAAGATTTTTTCCAGTGTCAGCAGTAAAATTGGAACAGTGCAATACACACTCATACCAGGCTCTTTTTAAAAAGCCTCTTTCTTCATTTACTGTGTGAGAATCTTCCCTCTGTTGGCTAAAGCCCTAACATGGAGCTCTGATACAGGCCACACTAAGCCATAGAGGGAGTCCATCTGAGCTGAATTCAAAAAGAAATGCAAGACTTCCCATCACAGAGCAAGGATGTGTTTTCCCCAGATCTTACACAGAGGACCTGCTGTCAAGCAGGCAGTCTCTCTAGAAGAAATCTCAGCAACCCCTTGATAAAAATAGATGTTTACCCTATAACTATAACCAGATGGGTATATACAGCACTCTCTGCCTGAGACAGAGTGACAGGATATCAACAATTTTTAACTAATCAGTCTATGTGCTACATAAAGAGAAAACCCTAGAGTGTACACTTTATTTTGATTTCCAAAGAGACTGACTTTTAATCAGCCTCGAATCAGTGATTTCAGTCTCCCTGAAGTCCAACTAGCTGGTAGCATCCTGTTGGCTTCTCTCTACATAATGATCATTTAAGGAATTTTGGATGCACAAAATCTTACTCGTCTTTATTAAATTTCCCCCAAGGTTTTGCATTATTGAATTGTACTTTTCTACCTTTACTAAAACCTCCTTACAGTCTTCCCTTTAGCTTCTGATTCATCAGGGAAAGATAGTGATGTTTTCACCAAAAAGAGTTAAAAATCCTTTGAGGTTCAGGTAGTGCCAGGGAGTCCTATGGAGTTCAATTGTGGATGAAGTTAGAAGTCCTGAGGATTGGGCTTCCCTGGTGGCACAGTGGCTGAGAGTCCGCCTGCCGATGCAGGGGACACGGGTTCGTGCCCCGGTCCGGGAAGATCCCACATGCTGCGGAGCGGCTGGGCCCGTGAGCCATGGCCACTGAGCCTGCGCATCCGGAGCCTGCGCGTCCGGAGCTTGTGCTCCGCAACGGGAGAGGCCACAACAGTGAGAGGCCCGCGTACAGCAAAAAAAAAAAAAAAAAAAAAAAAGTCCTGAGGATTTTCTGTCGGGCATTAAGCCCATGTGGTCCCTGAGCATATTTTCCTCTCCTCAAATTACAAGAGAAAAGTGGTGACCAGGTGCAGCCAGCACAAGCTGACCATGAATAAATTATTCTAATTTCCTTATTTGTGAGTTCAGAGTTCACTAGGCAGTAAGTAGATCAGGGAAAGGCAGAGTTTATCAAATATCTGAATTTTACCCAAAGTATTTTGTCAACATCATACTTAATATTAACTATATAGAGACCTAATGTTCAAACTGAACAGGAGAGGATCTGCAGACATCTGTCCCAGTTCTGATCTGGAGTCCACATGAAGCTGGAAGCCTGAAAGACCTCTAATCCACTCTGTACCTTTGTTCCCCTGTTAAGTGTTTCAGAAGACATTTCTTCTGTTGCTACATCTAAGGTCCCCTTGGGAGAGGCTTCACCTCTCTAGAGAAAATCTATGGACATAAGCATTTTGGTTAATAGGTGCTGATGGCTGGAAAGACAGGCATCAATTTTAAATATAATGGGATTATGCTGGGAGCAACTGGGGAAATTTGAAGATGGTATAGATACTAGATAAGATGAAAATGTACTGAAATGGAAAAATAGAGATACCTGAATAGAAAAGTAAGTTCAACAGTTTGTACAGTATGATATCATTTATCGTATATATGATGACATATATATTGTGTGAAAGAATATACACTAAGGTATTAAGAGTGCTAATGCATATTCTCTGTAGGAATATGATTTTTTTCTATTTTTGCTTGTCTATATTTTCTAATTGTATAAAATGAACTGATATTGTTTTCTATAATAATAAGAGATTATTAAAAATAAAATGCGGTGGTACTTGAGTGTCCTTGATTGATTGGAAAGTAGAACTTAGTGATGGTGTTAAGGCTACAGAGGGTCCAAAAGGAAGATAAAAATCAACTGTATTACTATCCGTCCACCCCATGTCACTTGTCACAAAAGACAAGCATGAATAATCTCCCCTGTGACTGTTTTTTTAAGGAGGTTACGGGATGGGTGTTATTGTAACAAGAGATTGCACGATACGTTATCACATTGAGACATGTTTTACCTTTGAAATCCTTTTGAAAGTCTTCCTCTTGAATCAGGTTTGGGACAGTGTGTAGCCTATGCTCTGGTATACAGTAAACTTTATGATGTCAATACTCTCCTAGTTGCCACAGGCCAGTGCAGCCTCTAATTTAGTTTTGGAATCTCAGCCAAACATGAGAAGAGCCCTGGTGCAAAGTCCCCTGTGAGCCATCCGTGTGAATAAGAATAAATGTGGGCTGAATGATTCTCACTTAGATTCATTTCTGGTGGAATACTTGAAGGTTAGGGATTAAGGGCTGGGCTAAATCAAAGTACGAAAAAAAGAACAGTAATAGCTAAAACTCACATATACTTAATATATACCAGCCTCCTTTCCAAGTGCTTAACAGATATTTATTTGTTTAATCACAGTAACCTAACAGAGTAGGCTGTGTATCACTTTTATCCATTGTCGTCAGAGCTGATGTAGGGTTGAGGTATAGATTGTGGAAACTTGTATCATCCTGCCCAGGTTCAAACATAGCACTGTAGCTATGTCCTGTGTGAGCTTGAGAAAATTACTTATTCTCTCTGTGTCTCAGTGCCCTGATCTGTAAAAAGCAGGAGGATACTTGATTCATTCAGCAAACATTTAATGAATACCTACTATATGGATACAACCACAAATATCACTTACTCCCTGCTCTCAAGGACCTGACATTCCCTGAGGAAGAGAGACATGTATTCAACTAACCATAAGTCATTCTTGCTTGAGAGCTATAAAGTGCTACTGCTTCACTCTCACGTATAAAGGATGTAAGCTGTTGGTTTGAAATTAATATTCTTTATCATATTGAGAAAAACATTTCTATTCCTAGTTTACTACGTTTTAAAATATGGGACTAGATGTTTAAGTTTTGCAAGTACCAATTCAGAATATACTGCAATATTTACTTTTCCCTCTTTGACCTTTTCCTAGGCTGAATTATGATAACATGTTTTCCTATACTAAAATATCCTTGAATTATTTAATCGATCCCAATTTTTGAGTCAATATCCCAAGCATAACATTGTATCCTTTTAATATTGTGTTGGATTCCAGTTGCAAATAGTATGTTTAGGATTTTTTTCATCTACTTTTATTTGTAGAACTAGTCTTTTAAATTTTTTATTAATAAATTGATTTTTTTGAAACCCAAGAGGCTTGTTCTTTTGTCCAGTATATTTAAATGAGCAATGATTAATTGGTTCTACAAAAACTAATTAAGAGAAAGAGAAAAGCACCACAAATGTAAGTTGTAAATGAGAAGCAGGCCATAATAACAGAAGCAGAAATTGGAACACAAATAATGACACTGTAAGTTTAAAAATTAAATCACACTAGTATAATTGAAAAAATATTAGATATATCTACTCTATTCACTCAATTTAGAAAATTTACTAAATCAATAAAAGAAAATTTTGTTATACCTGATTTTTTAAAGCACTATTCTAACCTTCTCTTTATAATAGGGTACATTAAGTATGCCCATTTCCAAATTAACCACTTACAGGGCTTATATAAGAAATGTTTCCCAATTTTGGCTCTGAAAAGAAAATTGTAGTTTTGGTTTGAAATGTTGGCAAATGAATGACAGAATTTATGTGCCCCTTTAGGTAGGACCAGATATGTTGATTTGACTCCTAAGTTATCTTCTGAAAGATTTTCCATTTCTCAAAAGGTCCAAATTCTACACAAATATGCAAATTTATGACTATAGAGTTACATTCTTAGGAATTACCAAGTTTTTTCTCAGCCTCATGTTTTATGAAGTGTTAGAGTTAATAGTAACTGTTTTCAAAAGATGTTTCTTCTACAGAAAAAGACATTCCAAGTGGAATTTTAAAAACTGAAATATAACATTCTTCTGAAATTTAACTCTCAAATATATTTCATGGAAGCAAAAACATAAATTTGGGCGGAATGTTCCTAAGTTCAAAACAAGGGCAAGGGGCTTCCCGGGTGGCGCAGTGGTTGAGAGTCCGCCTGCCAATGCAGGGGATACGGGTTCGTGCCCCGGTCCGGGAGGATCCCACATGCCGCGGAGCGGCTGGGCCCGTGAGCCATGGCCGCTGGGCCTGCGCGTCCGGGGCCCGTGCTCCGCAACGGGAGAGGCCACAACAGTGAGAGGCCCACGTACCGCCAAAAAAAAAAACAACAACAACAACAACAAGGGCAAGATTTACTAAGTTATTCCTAATGCCGTCTCAAGCCAATTTTATCCTTAGTTTTTCTGAAAATCATCATTTCCTCAATGCCAGTTTCCTTGCATTTCTATGAAACCTGCACTTAGCAAGGGAGATACTCATTGACTTCTAGTCGCCTACGCTTGCCAAAATGTTCCTATAAAGAATTGAAGCTAGTTGGAGTTTGTGTGGGGTAGGAGTAGACAGCACCTCTTCCAAAGTGATTAAGTTAAAAAATCATGTAAGAAGTGGAAAGAAATGAAATGATGTTCTCTCAGAAGGAATAACTGCTGCTGTCCCCAGAGTGCTAACAGCATAGGTCAGCTTTCTCTAGAAGTTTTCAAAAGGGCTCATCAACTATGAAGTCAGTAACAGTATTTAATGCTGCCAACTGCACCCGTTGACACTAAGCATCACTGACACAACACCATCGTTGTATAGAAACAGGCAAATATATTAACTTAATGACAGGCCAACGACCCCCTAAGGAATGTGACTATATTGTGCCTGCTCTTGTATAAATGTTAGATGGTACATGCTGTGTTATTATTACTTTTTTTCCCCCTCAAAGACCTTTTGAAGTGTTCAAAGCAAAAGATGAGAGAAGACGTGTGCTACCCCAAATCACAAAGGCTAACATAAACTAACATAAACCAGCCTGGTGCCCACAAAAGTCTCTACTTTCACTTTTCTCAAATTGAAAGCAGTGTCCACTGGTTTCAAAAGGCCCTATCAAAACAAAACACTCAAGTCTGAAACACACCAACAGGCAGATATTGGTGAGATCAATTCAGTCTTACACGTTGGTTTCAGAAAGCAAAAAACAGGCCTACAGCACAGGCTAATACTATTCTCATTTCCATAGTTTTCTTTACCAAAATTGCCTACGCTTTTCTGGAAACAATGGACTTTCAGAACATAATGCTTGTGATGATGTGTTAACAGAGAAAAATGCAAAATTGTATACCTCTCCTCCAGGAACATAATATGGTAGCAAGAAATGTACACAGGGAGACAAGGATTGAAAGGTACATTGACAAGGCAAAGGCTGATTTCTCAGAATGGTGGTGTTGTGGATGATTGTTTCTTTTATTTGAAATTTTATTAAAATATTTCATGATTTTTAAAAAATTAAGAGTCAAAGAGAGAGGCCACAAACTGTCAACAAGATCTAGCCCACAACTACTTTTTAACAAAGTCATTAACAGTTAACATTTAGGAGACTGTTGCACAAATACTTGAATTTTTAGCTTCTCATGAAAAATTGAAAGATGTGGAAGAACTGGGTCCATGTTCCCACCTGAGCTCAACCAGCCTGAGCTGTGAGGAGACATCTGACCTTTATAAAGGG
Source organism: Grampus griseus (assembly GCF_964374135.1). Classification (NCBI taxonomy): domain Eukaryota; kingdom Metazoa; phylum Chordata; class Mammalia; order Artiodactyla; family Delphinidae; genus Grampus; species Grampus griseus. The sequence goes on along the minus strand of NC_139003.1, from coordinate 58,699,260 downwards.
AGTGCCTGCTAACCAGCTGCCACAGGCCCCCTCCCCACTCATCTCTATCACCTGCCTATAGGCACCCTCGTGAGAATCCTGCTGAAGGCACCTGGATTAAGAAAGTTTCCATGACTCCATGCATATTAATGAGCCTTCTCCTTTCTCTCCTTACATCTTTACATTTTGGATGTCCCCTCAGTGGTCAAATTAGAGAATGTCTATATCCGCTTTGAGAAGCTAATTACATAATCTTGGAATATACCTAGTGTAATAAAAATCTGGCAATTGACAAAATCAGAGCAGTCAATCCTGATGATTATAATAATTAGTAATGATAATAAAAACACTTTGGGGACCCAGTTCTCAAATTAATCAACTCTATTAAGCAAATAAACAAGACTTTTGAAAAATTAAATTTAGGGTTAGAACATCTCAGTGTTCTAGTCGTAAAGATTCTCATGGAAACCAAAACCAAAGTGGAATAAGAAGAAGCTGGATATATATTCCATTTGTCTTTGGTCCTTCCCTGCTTTCTTGTAGGCCTAAGCTAATGGATATGTCTGTGTTTGTGAAACAAGGTACATGGTGCTAAATTAGCCCATTCACGGAAGGATAATATATAAGTTTATCATTTCTAGGGTTCAAATTCAATGCTATGCCACCAAAAATAGTAAGCCACCATAAATGTAAACATAAAATGACTGATACGCTGAAGATGCATGCACATTTAACAGTGTACAACAGAATGATGTGGTTTTCAGGCCTTTTTTTTGGCCGGGGGGGGCTTGTATTATTGACACCCCACCATGGCCTTTGTAAAGGGGAAATTCTTACCTTGTCAATGGTCCCAGGTCGCCTGAGTCTTGGCTTCCAGCTTCACTGGGAGTGCTCACTGATTTCGAGGAGGGAGACATAGGGGTTGGGACTAAATAATGAAAATAACAGGTATCCCATGTTAAAAAATGCAGCGACTGCACTGGGGAAGAGCAGCGTCAAACAAATCAAAACAAATGGGCCCAAATTAAAGTGGTTGTATGGCCAGGAGAGATTGAGATGGGATAAGGAAAAAAAAAAAAAAAGGAAAGAAAAGAAAAGAAAAGGAAGAAAGTCAAGTGAATTTTTCATATTTTGGAAATTAAAATTTGAAATGAATTTAGACAGAATTAACTTAGGGATTCTAAGGCCATGTCCACCTTAACAAAGTAACATGGAGAATCAAAACAGTTACCCAGATAATTCAAGTCAAATCTCTCTCTAGCATGAACTATCCAGATACTTCTAATTCTCCACTTTATTTTGTTAGTATAGATGTGACCTATTAAAAAATAAAATGAGGTGTCTATAAAACTTTAAAAGATTATAAAATAAGTGATTCTGAGTAATTTTAAATGGTCACAGGGAGTCAGAAAAGGCTGTTGTATGTCTGCACTTGGAGGGAAATCTATTGTCCACGGAGTATAAACTGCATTTGCTGTGAGAGACTAAGTGACAGATAGAGAAAGGGTAAATGTTGAACCTGGTAATTTGAAAATCTCTTTCAAAACAAAGCAAAATGCCAGGCTGCTTTATTTTTACACTTAATTAACAGTTTCATCCCGTTGTAATGTTTACTGTGTTTGTGAATTGTGTTCCTTTGCTTCTGGCAGCTCTAGAAAGCACTGCCATGTGCACATAAGCAAACTGCCGTTCTGCAGACAGGAGAAGAAAGTTCAAAGATCAAGGTCAGTGCAAGCTGAAAGTCTGAGAGCAAGGATAATAAAAGGAAAAAACTAAAGGAAATGCAAATGTATTTTTTTCTCTATCCTTCAGATACAAGCCAAATGTCCTTCAGATAGAAGCTGCCCCAAATAGCCAAGGTGGCTGCAGGCCAGATGAGAACGGGTTCTCAGTATCACACATGCCAAAGAAGCCATATGGGCAGAAAGAAACTTCAGTACGTAGTGTAGATTCCCATTTGGTTTCAATCATGTGCAATTTCCTTTTATTTATTTAATAAGGTAAAGGGTTTAACTATTTTGTCCAAATCCTATAACACAATGGCAGATCTGTCAAGTAACTAGGAATTTTCACGTGGTTCTACAATTAATTCACTGATTACCCTCTGCAATAAGTCAGAGGGTCAGTCGGAGACATGGATGAAAATTGAAAATGGAGTCCACCCTTGCCAGGGCCCTTTGGCAGGGATGCAGGGATAGTTCAGAATTTGGTCATGGTTTAGGGATGTTTAAACTGTTTTGCTCTTAAGGTTTAATTGCTGGCTTTATGCAGGTTAGGGGAGAATAGATATTCTACTATTGGGTTTAACCAGTGTTCACATTGCAGCAGAACTTCAAAGGCTATTTTGAGACAAAAATACAATTGCAAAGTGTCTAATATACATCACTTGTCAACTAAGTAATAAAAAAATCTGTCAGCTCCTCAAAGAAGGTCCATCACTCAAATATCCCATAGTTTACCTCTTTCATACCACAAAGAAGCTAACAAAATAATCAACGTCTTATTGGGGTTCATTATATCATTGTTAGACATATGATTTTACCTACTACAAACTGAGGTTGAGTATAAAATGCCTTTTCATGGTGTTTTAGTTTTGTGTGTATGTATTAAATTATATTCAGCAATACTTAATAATTTGTATACTTATGATATATTGCTCTTTTTCTTATAGTGATATAAACACTTGCCGTTTTGTTGTACATGGGATAATTTTTATTGTTAAGTAATTATGGAAATACATGAAAATTTATTTTAATATAAAAGCCAATGATGGAAATAAAAGAAGACAAACCACTGATAAAAGGAGACCTGTACTGCATTTATTTATATGTATTACTTTTAAAGTTTTTGTTTTACTATATTGGATATCACGTAGTTTTACAGACACCCTAGGATTACTCTAAAATGTATGGAAAGCAAATGGATAAAGAAAAATAAAATAACTTATCACATGAGTGATATATAGTTAAGTGACAGAGTAAACACATTATGTACAAGTTACCTTCAACACAAATAAAACAAATAGTTGAATATCCAAACCCTGGATAAAATGAGGTCATGGATAATTAACTAGGAGTGAATGAGTTGGAGGAAGGGTGCTGCAGTAAAAATGCCGATGAGCAATGAAACCAAGATATACAACAGAGTCAAAGAAATTTAAACTTGTTAATTAGCTGCTAATCTGTCACCCTTCTAAGTTTTCCTTCAAATTTACCATCGAGCATTCTATTTTCATCATGGAATAACTATGTCTGTGGTGGTTATGAAATTCATAACCAGATTCACAGTATTTAGGTTGGCAGAGAGAGGCAGGGATTCAGCAATGAAAATGAAGAACAATTTTTTTTTCTTAATTTCGAGATTTCTTGTATTTACCATGTGGCAACTCATTTAACAAATAACACAGTGGAGAAGGTTGACTGCAGAATCAGCCAATAAGCAGCAAACTGCTAACAACTCTACAACCTGTCCTCCTATTTCCTTCCAGCCCCCTCAAATCCAAAAATAAATACATCTGACCCATAAGCCAAAGCGGTTCTTACAAAATAAAAACAAAAATAGACGTAAAAGAATAGTAAATGCTGGACATGGTATATCCCACACAAGTCAAATCTGAGGAAATAGTAACACAAAGCACTTTTAAGTACCTAGAGGGGGCTCCGGCGATATCCCAATGCTTTGCAGCAAAGCCTCTGTCTCTCGGCGTTTGCGATCCAGGTCAGAGTCATCCTGAACTGGTTCTTTCTTCTGCTGCATATCAGCCTACAAAAAGTAGATGCCAGTAAGAAAAGTGAATAACAGAGTTAAAGGTATGCTTTTCCTGGCTGAAACTGGTAAATGCATGGCAGAAAACACCAGGCAAAAGCCCTAAATAGATATAATCATGTGTATAAAGGATGAAAAAACACTGTAACTGCTCCATTTAATAATCACTAACCCAGTACTTTCTCCTTTGGTTGAAGGCTTTTTCCTGTCTCTATCACAGGGTATAAGAGTTTTACTCACTCAGTTTCGGAAGAAACCATCACAGCAAAATATTTCTAACTGGGATGTGATTTTTTTAAAAATTCTGTCTGGTTTTTTAAACCCCCTTGTCCCTTCTGGGAAGACATATGATCAGTTCTTGATGAGTGTGTTTGTAATATTCATGGGTCATGTTTAGAATTATGCAAACAACGAATTATTGGGATCTGACTAAAAAGTAAAGCTAGTTATGAAAATCTGTTACTGTACAATACACTATTATATCAGTAATCTAAGTTTACCATGGTTTAAATAAACCAAGCTAAAATGTTTATTAAAGCATGTGAACAATACTGATGTAAGTATTGTTGCTTAATTCTGATTTTCTTTTTTTTTTCTAAATATTGACATATGTCGTGAATTTTTAAATTTATTTATTTATTTATTTATGGCTGTGTTGGGTCTTCGTTTCTGTGCGAGGGCTTTCTCTAGTTGTGGCAAGCGGGGGCCACTCTTCATCGCGGTGCGCGGGCCTCTCACTATCGCGGCCTCTCTTGTTGTGGAGCACAGGCTCCAGACGCGCAGGCTCAGTAATTGTGGCTCACAGGTCCAGTTGCTCCGCGGCATGTGGGATCTTCCCAGACCAGGGCTCAAACCTATGTCCCCTGCATTGGCAGGCAGATTCTCAACCATTGCGCCACCAGGGAAGCCCAATTCTGATTTTCATAGGCTTCCATTATACATATTAACTCAAAGGAGAAAATTATCGTGTAGAAAAATACAAAACAAAAAATCATTTAGAAGAGAGACATTCTTTCCCCAAGTTCTATCTTAAAAACACATCTTGTCTGAGCCTCTTATAGTCAGATCCAGTTTGTCTTTTTATAGGATAGCAACAAGTCAAAATACAGGTTAAAGAAGGTTAGTGGTGGAATTCTGGGGGGAATTCTCGGGTCTCTTTTCTTTTTCATAACACAATTACTACTTAAGACAAGGCATTTGCCCCACATCTGAAACACGATAACATCCTATTTGATGTGCAGCTACCTCACGACAAGGCTTTGTGAGTTTACACGCATGAAGTTGTCTTAGAGCTTGTTAAAAGCCAATTATCCAGTTATCAGACACACCTTTCTCCCCAGGGGCAAGCTGGGCTCCCTAACAGACACATTACCTCTTTCAGGAGTGCAAAGTACATTTCAAAGCAGTAAGCATAATTTCTGTTGTGGCATCTAAAGCAGAAAGAGTTCATGCAACCTTGACTTACTCCCAGATGGTAACCTACACCCCAATTATAAGTAAAATGCATCTTTGCACATAGTGCTAGGCTCAAGGCTTCTGTTATTATTCGCCTCAGGCTTAAAATGCAGTCATATGTTTGAAGTCTACCTGTCATCAGAGGGAAAACTGCCATTATGGGGATCGATAAGGGCTAATGAGGATACTAGAAGATTCAGGCACTCTCATATAACCCAAAATTCTGAAGCGGCAGTTTAATCTTGGAAGATATCAAAGTTCACGTTCTTTCCCAATTTTAACATTTAAACTAGCAAGTTCCAAAGCTTACGCATACAACAGAGGCAAAGACAGAACTAAGATAAGAAAAAGGACCTTGCAGAGTGAGGATCTATATCAGTATTCACATACCATAAAGTTAAAAAAAGGACTGAAGGAAAAGGGGGAAATGAAAGAAAAGGGAATTATCACTGCCACTGCTAAAATACAAATGAAAAAATGAAGATAAGCAAAATTCATCTCAGGAAGCCAATACAGAATAGCATGGTTTTACAGTGAAGAGTTAAGCCATAACTGGACTGTCAGCTTTACTGAGAGCAGATAACGTGTTTATTTTGTTCACCACTGTATCCACACATCCAGATAAAGGCTTGACACAGTTGGTGCACAATTATCAATAAAAAAATGTGTTGAATGAATGAATATTCTGCCTTTGGTATTTGCTCTTCTATAGCTATAGAATCTAAGAATTACACACCATTCAGAGCAGTTTCCACCAGCTATAGTCCATTCAGTAAGTCCTTTTACACCACCACTGTGAGGAGGAGTCATCTAAGTTTCCAGTGACCCAGTGCTCATAACAAAGCCACTTTTCCTCATCCTTTCAACAAAAACTTATTTAAGGACAACGGAGTGCCGGTGGTGATGAACGCGAGAGATTCTAATGGAGCTTATGTACAGTGAACAGAAAAAGATCCATCTAATCTTCCTTTGAATAAACTTAGGGCATAATATCTATAACCTTCTGTCATGTATGTCCTATGCAGAAAGGCACAGAATCTGGTTTGTTTTAAAATTTATTCTCACTTTAATCATTTTAAAAAATAAATTTATCTATTTATTTTTTTATATTTATTTTTGGCTGCGTTGGGTCTTCGCTGCTGCACGCAGGCTTTCTCTAGTTGCAGCGAGAGGTGGCTACTCTTCATTGTGGTGCATGGGTTTCTCATTGCAGTGGCTTCTCTTGTTGCGGAGCACGGGCTCTAGGCGCGCGGGCTTCAGTAGTTGTGGTGCATGGGCTCAGTAGTTGTGGCTCACGGGCTCTACAGCGCAGGCTCAGTAGTTGTGGCGCACGGGCTTAGTTGCTCCGTGGCATGTGGGATCTTCTCAGACCAGGGATTGAACCTGTGTCCCCTGCATTGGCAGGCGGATTCTTAACCACTGCACCACCAGGGAACTCCTAACTTTAATCATTAAGCATTCAAAAAACATATTAGAACATAAACTGCGTGTCAACATGCATGGCCAGACACTGTGCAAAAATAGCACACCCAAACTCCACCTCCAATGTGTCACTCCCACGATACAAGGTGTCTCTACAACTCATTCTCTGCCTTCTGCCTTTTTTAATTCTTAAGGAAACAGACAATATAATGACAAATATTAGTAAGGATAAATGTCCATCTAGACGTAACAGAAGCTTAGGAAAGCTATCAACACTCAAAGTTGACCAGGAAAAATGCAAAGTTAGGTAACTGGGACTTATTGGAAATAAAGGCAGTTCCTAACTGTTACCAACTAGCACCTTAAACTAAACAATGTGTTACTTCATCCAAGGCAGTTATACCAAGCCCTAATCATGAAACCTCTGGTTTTTTCCAAGTAAATACTACAGAGTCCTAATACATTTTAATGACTCAACAAGGAGTTTTTGCATACTAGTGATTTAAAATATGCTCGGTGTCTCTCCCAGCAAATGGTATTTCTGTTTGTGAAGAGGCATCACGGCTGAGACCCAGAGAGGGTATGTGAAGAAAGAAAATTTGTCAGCTGAGAATTGTCAGTCATTTTTCCAAAAACAGCTGCATAGCTGTTAGACGAACAAGTGAGGAAAGGCTGGGAAGCCTCTGTTCATCTTACCTTGCAGCAATTTGGCAGACGGCCAAGGACAGGACGAAATTTCAGGGTGGCCTCATTAAGCACACCTCATTGCTTTAAAGCCAATTTTTCATGACATTGGCTCTGTGTCGTAAATGGTGACCACTATATTTATTTTAAAATCAGATTTCATCCGTAATACCACAACCAAGCAAGCAGTTGACATCCAAAGACGCAGAGAGTGTAATGTTATACATGTACACAGTTTTCTGGATTCTGCAGAGACAACCAACCTGGGTGGTCCCAATTCACACTAGTTTTCAGTCATGGCAAAAAACTGTCACTCAGATTAGCATTAAAGAGCATTTCGTTTCCTTTTATTCTAAACTTGTTTTATTTAAAATATAAGCCTAAATAAAGTTGGAAAATATCAAACTTATAAGCTTAAGGCTATTTCTAACTCTCTACAAACAACACAAAAACTAGAAAATCTTAAACTTAGGAGTCAATGACCGTGGCCAGTTAACTAGAGCATTCCACAGACTCGGGATCTGAAGCTTCCAAGGAAATTTGCAGAAAAAAAATTCCGGTCCTTGGAAAGAATGTCTGTGACCAGCATCTCAGACCTGCCCTAACTAGTTTAGGTGTTCATTCATTCATTCACTCGTTAATTCTATAACCCTTTATTGAAGGCCTACTGTGTGGCAGGATCTGTGCTGGACATTGACTCAGTAATGAAAAAATACAACCCTGTCCCCAAAAGCTTGTGCTCTATTAGGAGAAAAAGACAAATGAACAAGCAAATGGTGCTAAATAATTTGATAAGGTCAAGGATAGGGTATAGGACTAACTCAGTCATGTGTTAAGAGAAAGGTATTAGAGAAGGCTTTCCAGAGGAAGAGACATCTGAGATGAGAACTGAAAGACATATGGTTAACAGAACAGCAAAAGCCAAGGGAAGAGAATGTTCATAAACTTCCTGTCAACAGAGAGCATGGCCCATAAGGTGTAATGTAAGAAGCTGAGTCTGCCTGTAATGTGGATTTAGGGAAAAAGGAGATGGAATGGAAAGGGGAGAGCTACTGTGCCTGTCTAGGACCCATGATCAGTGTGAGCTGGAGAAGGGGTGGTGAAAGAATGACCCCAGGTTTCTGATTTGGACAACTGGCTTGGCTGGAAGAGGGGGTCCTTCCTGAGACTGGAGATAAAGGGGGACCACTTCTGAGGCTTAGCCCCCAGGGGCATAAGAGCATTTGAAAAAGAAGGATCAGAAGAGATTACTTCCAGGTTTCTTTCAGCTACAAAATGCCATCATCCCAGGAAACTAGGGGCCTTGAATTATAAGACCCTTCTAATAATGGGGCATTTTTGAATAACGGCCTCCCTAGCACTGATCCTGACGAATGTATGCAGCCGTTCTACGGGCCCCATTTAGGGCCCATCTCAGGGGCAGAGTAACAGCTGTTTCTCACCAACCAGATCCTCTGCGTCTTTCACTGCTTTACGTCATCTCCTCGGATCCTCACACAACTCCATGAGGAAGGACCCACTCTTCTCTCCATTTTACAGAAGGGAAACCAGGTTCAGAGAAGTCCCAAAGTCACTCAAGGCCATTCTGCGAAGGGCAGAGCCAGGTTTCCTAGCCACATTCAACTTGAAAGCCTCTGCATAACCACTGAGTTCTACTGCCTCTGCCTGACAACACTGGCTTCTCAGAACAAACCAAGTCATCATAGTCTGACCCAAGGAAAGATCTTTTGTGGAGGAGATGTGGCTGTAGAGGGACAGGACTGAAAGCCAGGACACACCTTCAGGATGCTGCAGTGCAGTGGATCCCAAAATCTGGTCCTATTTAGATATTTCAAATCAAGAGACTCTGGGGAGGGGAGGCTGGGATTCTACATTGCCATGGGACTCCAAAGAGCAGAGTCAGGCCTCAACCACCCTGTCAATTTAGAAATGAGGAAACTAAGACTATGTAAAACTTTAATTCCAGAACTAGGTAGAGGCCCAGGAAGGCCCAGAGTCCAGGTGTTCCACACTCTCCACCACCTGCCGTCCCCAGTCTGCCAGGGCTCTGTCTGTTGCGTAACAAGCTAAATCCCCATCAAAGCTGCGTGGTATAGGAACAAAAAGGGTGGCCTGTTTCTACCAGTCTTGTTTGCCTGTAATTTCCCCCCCAAATGTGTAAAATGATGAGGATGAAGCAGACAGCATAATTTGGAACCAGATTTCCCATATCACTTCGCATTTTGTGGTAATTCTTTGGAATTCAAGTTGGATATTAGAATGTCAGTTTAAAAGGAAACCGGTTATTAGTAAAGGATAACAGGTGCTTTAAAACTACAGTAAGTGTTGACATCTGAAGGAAAGGGAGCCTAATAACTTAATGCTTTTTTTGGCTTTGCATGGAAATGAATAGCCATTCCTTGTCAATTCTCACCTCTACTTCACTCAAGACTGCATATGTAACAGCAAAGATCTGTGAAGGAAAAACATTACGCTCGCTGTCAAGGACAAATAAACTATGACATCAATCAAAGTGTAATGGTACCAAGAGAAGCAAGATACCAGAAGGCTAGAGAACAACTTCAATTATGTTTTACTTTGTTGGAAAATAATTGTTAGAAACCTTTTTACCTTGTTCTCCCAGCCTTATAGTGTGAAATAGCACTTAGCTTGTAAGGCATCAAAACACATTCTTCTTTTCGCTTAAAGAAAAACTCTGGGGCTTCCCTGGTGGCGCAGTGGTTGAGAGTCCGCCTGCCGATGCAGGGGACACGGGTTCCTGCCCCGGTCCGGGAAGATCCCACATGCCGCGGAGCGGCTGGGCCCGTGAGCCATGGCCGCTGGGCCTGCGCGTCCGGAGCCTGTGCTCCGCAGCGGGAGAGGCCACAACAGTGAGAGGCCCATGTACCACAAAAAAAAAAAAAAGAAAAGAAAAAAGAGAAAAACTCTGAGTAGGGAAGCAGCTCTGGTTTGTATTACACACAAGCATATCACTCTGTATGTAGTTTCCTTCTTAGAAAACTACTCAAAAATATCTGTGGCATCTGGTTTTTGTACAAGATGTGGGCTATTTCTACACCACCACAACAAACTGGAGAATTAAAAATAAACTATTTGTTGGATTCTGACAGTAGAAAAAAAACATGATATGGCAGCAAGGCATTGAACTGGGAATCAAGGGTCCTGGATTCGGGTCTAGCAGGCAGAAAAGCTACATTTCACCTCTGGATTTCTGCTGCTTTGTTGGCATAAAGAAGGGCCTTAATGGAAGGGCTCTAAAATCTCTTCTAGATTTAACGTCTCACATAGCGGGGTCTACTATACTATCCACCCCCTTAACCAAAGGAGAAGAATGCAGCTTTCCCTTTACCAGACCTAGGATTCTTGTTTACCCTGAAAAAAATATACATTTAAGAAATCATGGTAGTGGGATGAATTGGGAGACTGGGATTGACATATATACACTAATATATATAAAATAGATAACTAATAACCTGCTTCATAGCACAGGGAACTCCACTTTGCTGTACAATAGAAACTAACACAACACTGTAAAACAACTGTACTCCAATAAAAAAAAAATTTTAATAAAAATAAATAAATTGATGGAAAATACTTTTAACTTTAAAAAAAAAAAGAAAAGAAATCATGGTAATCCACTGGCATCATTGTCTATCTTTCTCCTAAAATGTTCTGGTCAGTAGTTTTTTTAAAACCTTCCCTTGACATTAACACTTATTAAGTAGTAACTATACCCTAGGTATTGCTAAGTGCTTTATAAGATTAACTTTTTAAATCCTCATGATCAGACAAAATAAACACACTGCTATTCCCATGTTAAGCACAGGGAACTGAGACACAGAAAGGTTAAGGAATTTCTAACAATAGCGATATCACAGGCCACTTTCAGGGTTCTATTCAAGTCTGGGGTAAACCAGGGGTTCGGGACCTCTGGACCAAATGCTATCTACCGTTTATGTGGTGCCTGGCCACTACATGGCAGATGTCAATGACTTTACTACTCTTCAGTATGTAGACATCACTCATGTTATTTAGGTATTGTAAAAGCATTCTTTTACAGGGTCCTCTTTATCCGTTTGACCAGCCTCTCGGAATCAAGTGATTCTCCTTTCCCCCTACCCCCCAACACCCCAGCACCCAGTACTTACCTCTTTCTTTTTCCTCTCCTCTTCCTTCCGTTTCTTCTCTTCTCTTATCTGTGCTAAGCGCTGCTTTTTGCGCTCTAGCTCAGCTTTTAAGTCACTTTTGTCAGACATGTTGGTTTCCTTGGAGCAAAAGAGGAGAAGAAGTGAATATACACAAACAACTTCTCTCTATTATCATCGCAAAAATCATTCAAAAGGAAATCAAGCTTGAAAATAGAACTTTCTGGCAATAACAGATTGTATACCTTAGCCTCTGCTGATGAATCAAATAAGTCAGATCTGGTCTCCCTCTATATAAAATCTTCCCTTTTCACGTATACATAAATATTTGAAAAAATACAGTGTTATAGTCTATTCTGGTCTGAAGAATAATAGCAACTTACTTCAGAATAAGTAACACATTTTCCGTACAAGTTTCTTAACAACTAAACAAAAAGTTAATAAGAGAATCAAAAAAGAACCATCACCATGACTTCCAATTTAGACGACAATGGACCAATTCATCCCCACACTGAGAAAAGAAAATAGGCTGTCATAAACTCTTAGACACATGCCCTGCTCAAATTTCTATGGGCTCAACAAACATTCCTCCACTGAGACTGGGCACATGGAGATTTCATTTTGCCTAATATTATATGCATCAGAGAAGACAGCCACTGAAGACCTAACATGTTAATCTTCTTTTCCTGTGAAACTCCTCCTGAACTGTCACAATTAATTTCATCTCCAGTACAAACCTATTTCTATAAGACTTTCATTTGCATACTGAATGCAACATTGCTTATCCTGGCACTTCCCCTTTTCAAAGCAAAAGATACTTGTGAACACATGAATGAGGAGACAACACCATGGCAAGTTCTTGGGACCATTTATCTGAACAAGATTTTTAACGTTAATGGTGATGATGATCCTAGTGGTGATGGTGCCAGAAATTTCAAATAAAACGAGTTTGGAGAAGATTCTCACCAATCACAATGATTATATTTGCCTCTTTTCTGCTCCCAACTGGAAACTAAGAAAATGGAGACACTGAGACATGAAGAACTCCTCTCTGACCCAAATTCCTAAAATAAAGTAAAAAAAAAAAAAAAAAAAACTAACCATAAATGTCACGAGTATTCATTTGCATACTACTTGTATGCAACTATGATGAATATATAATGTGTCCCTGAGTAGATGACAAAACGAGGGAAGGCAAAAAAAGGCATACAAAGCAATGAAAAATCCTCAAACTTACTGTCACTGTCTTTACAAGGTAATCAAGAACCTGCAGTCACCCTAAGACACTTTCAGATGAATACACACAGTTGGGAAGTGTACTGTGTTCCTACTGTCCTACCATACACATTGTGGCTCATAATGTGATGGCAAAGATTTGTGAAATAATAGCAATAATGCTCATGATAATCGATCTCTGCTATTCATGATCATGCTCTTCATGTTTCAACAAATATGTGTTGAATGTTTAATCTGTGCTAGGCATTCTCTAAGGTATCGAGTACAAAGATGAGCAGAGCCAGATTCTTTCCTTCAAGGAGTACATAACTCAACTTTGTGAGCATGTGGTGTGGCTGGAAATGCTCCTTGAGAGATCGGCTTACTGAGTGCCAGATACTTTACATTTATTATCAAATTTAAATACAACAATCCGAGGAGACCAATATTATTATGAATGCCTTTTTCACAATTCAGATAAAGGAGACTCAGCAAGACCTAAGACTGCATAGTCCATACATGGAAGGACGTCAATTCAAGCATGTCCGTGCTCTGCACCACTACACTCCACTGATCGCCAAGGTACAAGTTCAGAGGGGATGCAGAACAAGAGAATAATCAAGATCTGGTGGAGTGGGCGAGGGTGAGCTTTAAGGAAGAAGTGGAATTTGAACTGGATATGGAAGGTCAGGAACTAGCACAGGAAAGGGAGATAGAGACACAGAAAGGCCTGCAGAAGAGAGAACCAGCAGGCTGTGTACAAGAGACGCAGATGAATCCAAGTCAAGAAATACAAACTTTAGTTGGTAAGAATGGACCTGTGGAGGCAAGTGGCAAAGACCTGAAAATACAGAAAAGTGAGTTCCATTGGGTGTAAAGAGGGTTGGGAAATCAGCAGAGAAAGTGACAAAACAAACACAGAATACAAATTTGCCTAAGCCTATTCTTGTCCCTGCCTGGGAAACAGATAGGAGCAGAAACTAGAAATACGCAAGCTGCGGGGAGGCTGGTGCCAACATCTATCTGGGTCGACTGCACCTGCACCGGGATGGTAGGTGAATGTAGAGACAGAATGTGCTGGGAATGTGGACTGAAGAGAGCCCAGCCAAGAAGGAAGACGTGACTCCTGGTAGCCTTTAGATGTGGAAGCACATGAGAAAGATTCAGTAACAATTCAACTTTGAGACTGTCAAGAGGATGTCAGTGAAACTGGGAAGAGAAGGCAAATAAGGAAGTGATGAAAAAACTTTCACTGTGTCATAACTTAAGTGTCAACAGGACTTCTGAGCAGAAAGAACGCAGAGATACAACACTGCAGGTGGGTTGAGAAGCTGGATGGGGACTGGGGCTGTGGAATGGAGCGTGAAGTCTCCTGCCAAGGCCTATTTAAACCTGAGTCACAAATTCATTGTCCTTACAGGTGCCAAGTAGATAACTGAGGAAACAAAGCAGTGGCTGAGGCCAGCCAGAGAGGAAACATTCTGCCTGCGGGAAGCAGTTCTATTCGGTTCCAATCTGATGGCTGACATGGAAGAACATGGACCCAAGCAGTTAGATCTGATTTTTTCCCCAAGAGAAGCCATACAACTGATAAAAGTAACATTTACCACTAAAACACTGTTAGCCAGTAATTTTCAACACCAAAAAACCTGACGGGAGAAAACTAGAACCTAATTCCAGAAGGCATCTGAGAAGTTACATATATTCTTCCCCAATGGGGGCCAATCTGATCTATGTTTTTGATATTTTTCTGCTGTCAAAAACGAAATGTCTGATCAGAAAAATTACTGTTAAAGCAATAGTTGTGTCATCCTATGTTGAAAGCAGCCAGTGGAGACTTCTTAGAAAAACTTTAGAATTCTCTAAGAAGTTTCCCTCTCCTCCACATTCCCTTTTATCTCCCTTTCCCAGTCCATCAAAAGTATCTGGCATGACTTCAGTTACATATTATGGTTGTTAAAGAGAAAACCATGTAATAGAACATCCTGTATTTGTTGTGATTTTCTTACGAAGGACTTCATTCAACAGTGGGAAGTAAGGTGTATTCTCAGTACATTTTTGCAAAGGGCAAAGGTCTTCTTAAAACTGATAAATTTGTCTGACAATGTTGGTCATTTAAGTTGGTGTTACCAGCCATAGAGCCAGTATTTTAAAAATAAACAACAATAACACCAAGGGAACTTTAAAAAAAATTATGTTATATAGTGACGTTTCAAATAACACTTAACTTTTTAAGGGCAGTAGAAGCACAACATTAAAAGACAGCTACAGAGTACCTTCCACTTATTGATTTTTGGATCTATTCCAAACTGGACACTTTGCATCAACACCTGGGAGAATAAGAAATCTCAAGAGAACACCTTGTAAAGGGTTTGGAAAGTACACATTAGAGTAAATGAATGGGCTTTACACACAGTGAAATGGCTTAAATAGTGGCACTAAATGCAGTGTCAGCACTGAACTCCACAGGCTTTCCCGGGGGGGCTTGCCAGTCTGACCCACTAAATCTCCCTGCACATTAAACAAAGCAAATCGAGGAACAAAGAATGCAGGACATGAGTTATAGAGCTTCCTGGGGCTAATGTAGGTCATTGCAAAGGCAATTTTGGTGCTCGCAGTTTAAGAAAATAAGAGTCAAAGCTACCTGCTGTTAATTATTGCTCCCTTGCTGCACACACATAAAAAGCTGGTCTCTTTTATTTACAAATGGCAAGGGGTCAAGTAGATAAATCAAACCCACCTCTAGGTGTATATCGCCTCCCTGTCTGATCATCCACCTACTCTCCCACCCACCAGCCAACTACAGCTCAACTCTACCCTGGCTTAGGAACACTTACAGCTGTCTCGCCCCAGCTCCATCCACGGCGGGGTCAGTTGATGCACTGTTTATGATGCCTGCCCAGCTCTCCTCCTAGCAGAGTCCCATGTTCTGAATTTGCTTTCCAGGGTGACATTCCTTTTGCCCACATTCTCTCACAACCTACCTGCACTTGCCCGATTCATGCTCCTATTCCCTCCCACGTCTGCATCTCAGCTCTCGCCCTCCTGCAAGTTCTCCAGCTATCACTGAGTACAATCCAATGTCACCTCTTTTTTTTTTCTTTTCTCATCCTGCAAATTACCCCTACCTGACAACAGAAATCTCAACAGCTACTAATCTCAATTAGGGTATGGACTCCATACCCTAATTCCCAACTGTAACTTTTTTCAAATTTAAACTCTCTACTTCTGATTTCCCTCTTTTCCCCTGGTTCACCTTATATCCCCTTGTTCACTATGACTCATCTCCATCCATCCTCCCAAGTGTTTCAGTTCTCACATCTTTTGTTTCAGCCCATCTTTGAGCTCAGTAAACTGCCATTGTTATCATCCGAGTAAATGAATCAATATAAGTCAAGAGCTTAATACTGTGCCTGGCAAATATTAAACACCTAAGAAAAGTTGTTTGTCCTCTTCCTCCTTCTCTTTCTGCCCCTCTTCCCCTTCCGCCTCCTCCTCTTTTTCTACTATTATTATTAGTATTACTATTTTTTTACCCAGCAAACTCTTTCCCCCAACTCCACCCTAATTCAATATCCAAAACCATCCCTCGAAATTCACTGCAAAGGATCTAAACCTAAAAAAAACTTTAACAAGAAACAAACAAAACAAATCAAGCTCATAGACACAGAGAACATATTGATGGTTCTCAGAGCTGGGGGTGAGGGAATGAGTGAAATGGGCGAAGGTACAAACTTCCAGTGAGAAAACAAATAAATCATGGGGATGTAACATACAGCATTGTGACTATAGTTAATAACACTGTACTGCATATCTGAAAGTTGTTAAGAGAGTATATCTTAAAAGTTCTCAACCCAAGAAAAAAAATTATATAACTATGTATGGTGACAGATGTTAAACGAGACTTATTGTGATCATTTCATAATATGTACAAATATCAAATGATTATGTTGTACACCTGAAACTAACACAATGTTTTATGTCAATCGCACCATAATAAAAATAAATTAGGGCTTCCCTGGTGGCGCAGTGGTTGAGAATCTGCCTGCCAATGCACGGGACACAGGTTCTAACCCTGGTCTGGGAAGATCCCACATGCCACGGAGCAACTGGGCCCGTGAGCCACAACTACTGAGCCTGCGCGTCTGGAGCCCGTGCTGAGCAACAAGAGAGGCCGCGATAGTGAGAGGCCCGCGCACCGCGATGAAGAGTGGCCCCCGCTTGCCACAACTGGAGAAAGCCCTCGCACAGAAACGGAGACCCAACACAGCCATAATAAATTAATTTAAAAAATTTAAAAAAATAAATAAATAAATAAATTAAATATTAAAAAGTTACAGTGAGAAATGCATTAAAGGTATAGCATGCTTCTCAATCTAAATGGGTTATAAAATGGAATGCACGTGGTTAAAGAGATGTGACTCAAAGAAAAAAATATTTTTAAACAATTAAATGTAGTCATTTAGTAGTAGTAAAATTCTTCTCCATTTTTCTGTTGAACATAGGGATTACGTATCAAGCTGTCCCAGGCAGGCATCCTCCCCTATCTTACCCACTTCCCCCAGAGGATGGAGAGGCACATGGAGAAATGGTTTCTTCTCTAGTTAAGAAGTTGGTTACAGGGAGGGTCACTCCTGCTGTTCCATCATAAAAACGTCTCACGGTCCTAAGCCTCAAAGAGGAAAGAACGTAGAGAGGAAGGAAGGAGGAAAACACGAGAGAACGACATGGACACTCAGGAAGGTAAAAACAGAAGTCATCTCACACCTGCCCTTTTCTTCTCAATTCACCCTGCATCTCCTTCACATTTCTTACTCCACACACATCCATAAAGAAAGGAAAATGCTCGACTTTTCTCGAACCCAACAATGCGACCCACCACCTTCATTTCCATTTCTGCACATATGGTCATGGGATGGTTTGATCCTGTTTAGAACCAAGCGTCTAACAGAGGAGAAGCAAAGGGTTTAGCTCTGTTTACACAGCTGCCAAGCAACAGAACCTCCTGAGGCTTAGCTTTTCAACCGTCTAGATCTCTATTTCCTTTCAGTTGTCTAAGTTGGCAGCAGTTTGAGATTCCATTTCTAATGCTGGCATATGCAAATGTATTTTTAAGCTTAAAGTCAGAATCCTAGGAGGTTTAAGTCATTGCCCAGCTGTTTCCAGACGCATTGAAAAAACTACCTAGAAACAAGTTCTCTTTTCCTGCTTAAAAACAGTTGTTCCTGTCAGCTCTTCACTATCAGCTATTGAACTTTTCATCTGCCACTAGGTACATGTAAGAAATTTGATCTTTCACAACGTCCTTGCACCTGCCTGGCTTCTTATACAATATAGCTGCCTCCTTCCACTTGGATGGGAGGCCAAGGGATGAATGGGACCACAACCATTTTTACAGCTATATCACACTGTCAATAAAAAGAGGGTGAGAGAAATCTCAGGACTTGGCTGGTGAAAGATGTGGGAGGGTTATATGCTAAATTTGTACAGCCATCAGTATACTGGGAAAACAAACATTTTGATAAAATCCATCTCATGGGGGGTGCCCAGGCCTCGTCTACTCATATTGTAGATGAGTTCTCAAACGTTTGGTCTCAGCATCCCTTGGGACTCTTAAAAATTATTAGTGACCTCAAAGAGCTTTTGTTTATGTGGGTTACATCTATTAACATCAACCATGTTAAAAATTAAAACTGATAAAACTTTAAATACCTAATAATTCTATAATAACAACACTA
This sequence comes from Grampus griseus, assembly GCF_964374135.1. NCBI lineage: Eukaryota > Metazoa > Chordata > Mammalia > Artiodactyla > Delphinidae > Grampus > Grampus griseus. Next base: position 58,680,857 of record NC_139003.1, on the reverse strand, counting down.
ACCTTTTACTTAACATAAAACTTTTATGAAAAAATAGGCACACTTTCCAAGACCAAAAAAAATCATAAGAAGAGGGTATTTCTTTTATATTTTCACTTCTCTTTTTAATATCTAGCTTAAAAGAAGTCAACTGGATTCTTACAGGTGTTTGTGCATTCAATCTGCTGTGATGTGCTATTTTAGTTGTAAAGAAAATCTCGTCTCACATGAATGTGTATTCTGAAAAACAATGAGTATCTGAATAGCCTCTCAAAGTAACTGTGGATATTCTTTGATATTACACCAAAAATCAACAAATGGCAGTTACCAAAAGTTCAGTTGCAATCTTGAAATCACACCAGTCAATGAACTTTTTTGTACTTTGTTACATTAAAATCCATTGGTCTGTTTTAAACTTTGAATGAATCTTTTATTCATGTATGATTTTATAACATTATGCATTGATTATTTAGAAAATTATGCAGACTTCTCAAATATCGACACATTCCATTGTACAACATCCAAAAATCACATTTGGTACTATCATTACCAAACTCTTCAGAAGGGTCTTTAGGTATGGTAAAGCTGTACAGCTCATGGTGGCAGATATAAGTTTCCCAAAACTCTGATTTTTGCTTGAAGCTCAAATTTTATCATTAGCAACAAATATTGTCAATTGTGTTCTTGAAGTGGCAAGCTCACGTCATTCATTTTTGAGAAAATTTCTGCCAAATAACCAAGCCTAAATAACCATGGTTTGTCTATGAATTGTAGTTTCAAGTAAAAAATAGTGTTTCTTGAAAAAAGGCAGCTAATTTAGCTCACAACTCAAACACTGCACAAATGCTTTTCTCTAGAGAACCACTGGACTTTGGTAAGCAGCAGAAGTGCTTTATATGCCCCCATTTGTCACACAGAAAAGATGTGTGCTCAAGGTTAGAGATTTAATGTAACTAGTATTTTTTTCCGCTTCATGAAGGATACTCTTAAGTGAAACTATTTGTCTTTTTAGCTGCAAGTGTGTGGCAGTGAGGTGCAACACCACTACTAGGAGTTTGGTGCCCTGTCTCAATTCATGCTAAGGTACTAGCAGTTTGACCTACCATCACTTTCACACAGTCCTTGCAAATGTCAATACAGTGGAAAAGACAAAAAACATTTCAGGATTATGAAAATAATTTTGACCTTTACAGACCCCTGAACACATCTTGGGACTCACAGGGATCCTCAAACCACACTTTGTCGTAATCTACTTCTGATAAGATGGAGTTGATTCTAAAGTCTATAGAGACATTTACTTAACAAAATTTTGCTAAGAGTTTATATTGGCAACCTAAACAGAGGGGGTTAGAGCTCTTTCTTTTGCAGAAAAGAAAAAGTAAAAGATAACAGGAATAAAATCACTGAGCACAGAAAATTCAGATTAGAGTCAAGAAACTACAATGATTTAGAAATATATTTATAATGATTTAAAAATACCAGGAAGATCTAAGACATCTGGATACATCATTAGAAAGACTGGATTTAGGGAGATGAGGCCTTGAAGAAAAGGTTCCATAAAACTTTGTGTGAAGGATTTCTTATTCCTCACTTGCCTACACCAGGTAATAGGTAAGGAAGACAAACTAAGAAGCCTTCTCTCACTCCCCATCCTCCTCCCCCCATAACACACACACACACACACACACACACACACACACACACACACACAATTAATGGGTCTTCTTCACCTTGCGAAGTGAACTAAGATGGTTGTTAATAAAGTGAAGGCTTCTCTGTTATATGAAAAGTTTTTATTCTTTTAATTTTGCTGCTTTCACAATTACAATTACACATGTTTCTTTCAAGATAAGAAACTTTAACGATTACATAATCCAGTACCAGTATTTTACCCATAAACAGGGAAACTGAGCTGCATTTATCTAAAGTGTACAACTATTAAGTGGTCGAGTCAGAACTGGAAACACCAAAACTCTTTATTTCTTGAATATTTTTCATTAAACAATGCTTCCTTTTCAGGGTTTACTTATTCAAGATTTCACTCCCTTTAGTCACAAGAAAGCTCTTCTTAAACAAAAGGCACTTACGGTGGATCCTGATCAGTCTACTTTCGATCACTCTCTATCACCACCTGGTGGCAGCAAATGTAAATTGCATGGGAGAGCTGACAGGAGAAAAGACTTTGCCTCTGAAATTCCCAGCCAGACCTCTAAGCCAATACTGGGTAGTCCCAAGCACCACAAGAGCTTCATCTACATAGGAAGGATCTATTTATGTTAATAGAGAACAGGTTTGGAGGGGAAAAAATCTTCGTATATACATACAGTTAAATATTTATGTTGAGTTTTCGAGGCTCCTCTTAATTTTATTCACATTGGGTTGGTTCTTGACTAGGAAATCAGGCAATATTTCCACAGTAAGCTGTTAGTATCTCTCTTCTTGGGTTTGTGAGCTATATTTAAGATTGTGTTTGCATAGTGTCTCTAGCCCTACTTTCATCACTTCAAGATTCTAAGCTACCCAAATTGTACTGCCTCAGCTGTAACTTGAGCACCGGCAATTGCAGCGCATTAAACAGGAGAGCCTCTCCAGCACTCAGCACAGAGGCCCATGATACTAGAGAGAAAAACCAATCCATGGGGTACCTGCCCTGTCATCTAGTTAACAGAATAGAGACGAGGGCTCTTCAATTTTAAAGGACTCAAAACCCATTGTCAGCTTTGCCAAAAGTTCTGGAAAATTTTGAGTCATTTCTGACCCCTACAGTGCATTCCATCCATTTAAAGACTCAACGTGCTTCTCTTTGGAAAAGGAATTGTTCCTCAATTAAGAGATTCACTCATTCATTTCTTAGAGCATCTTCCCTTGGGAAACGCTCAGATGATATCAAACGCTCAGGAAATGAGCATTTCAAGGACCATCCTTGAAAGAATATACAACTAAAGATGGAACAGTTAGGACACTGGAAGAGAAATATTTTGGCATTGGGTCCCAAAGAATCTGGGCAGAAAAGGGACTGGAAAATAGAATCAGAAGAAAGGAGATGGGAGCCTTCTGGACAATATCACAAGGAAAACTAGAGTGAAGAAAGAAGTGAGGCCTTACACAAAGGATTCTGTAGAACACCTAACCTCAGGTTGAAATAGATGGGAAAGATGTATCACCTGCCTAGGCCAGGTACCAGTAAAGAAGCCAAACAAAGAAGGCTACCACCACTACTACACTTTATATGAGATTATGTATCTGTGCTCCTAGGGGTTCGAAAGCACTTCAAAGCAAATAAAAACGAGCACTCTCAGGGAGCACGTGCAAAGTGGCAGCTTCTCCACAGACCCGATGTAAGCTCCCTTCAGCACTTGCACAGTGGCTCCTCAGCCTGCAACTGAGCTCACAGTAGACTTTCAATAAACACTTGCAGCTATATAAATGGGTTAAAGATGGCCCCTGTGTACTGGCCTCTATGTTGTTCACTTCTCATCAGGCTAGGACCACTAGATTTGAGCACCCACCAGCATCAAACACAAATTCTTACACGTCCAATCGCTTTAAATATAGCTCAAACAAGCACATTTTTAGCCACTTAGAGATCTTCTGCTTTGCATACCCTGCAAAGTTGCACCCACTATCTGCCAGTCATAGATAGGACAATGCTGTGGCTATGAGAGACCTTTAGCAGCCCTTCGGCGCTCTCGGATCCACAGGCTCCCCCGCTTGCTCCAAGCAGCACCACCAGAACACATGGCCTCCCTCTGATTCCCTCTTCCCTTTGTGGGTGGTGGCCCCATGCTGCTGTCCCTGGAGGGTGTCCTTCTATCAGGGGCAATCCCCTCTCATGCAGTCCCATCCAAGTGCTGCCCATGTTGTGCCACAATGCCACCTCGTGATCCTGTTTTTCCCTCCATCAGCCCTGAAATCCTTGAACTCACCATACCCCGCCCCCAGCCAATTTTCACCAGTCCTCCCAATTTTACACCTAGTATTTCCAAGCCTGCCCTCACCTATCCATGCCAATCCACACAGCCCAATGCCAGGCTTCACATCACTCGTCTGACAACTGCAACCCTGTCTCCGTGCAAACCTTGCTCCTCGATGACCCTCCCCATCCTCCACAGGGAGTCAGAATGAGCTTTCTGTCATTCAAATCTGATGAGTACACTCCCTTGCCTAAAACATGTCCATGACTCCCTTTTAGTTGCAAAATGTGTCCCAGCTCCCCATCACGGCCCTTAAGATGCTCTTATTGCCCACCTCTCGATCCACAGAGGCCTCCTCTCCCTATTTCACATTTTACTGGCACGTACCAAGCTGTTTCCTTCCTTTGTACCTTTGCAAATTCCAGAAATGCTCTTCTCACCATTCATTACATGATGATGCCTATTCATCTTTCTCTCTCGGCTCAATCACATCCCCTCCAGAAAGGCCGCCTACGGTCTCAAGACTGGGCCGAGCACTCTCCCTGGCAGCCCTAGAGCACCTGAGGCTGGCCTGCTGAGACATGAACCACATGTTCCACCTATGCGTGCCTCTGTTCTGTTCATACGATGCTCTCCTCCTGTTACACCAACAGCTCCTCTAAAGGAGGGGCCACATCTAATTTATCTCTGTACTTCTAGTGCCCAGCAGTAAGTGCTCAAGAATATCCCTTGAACTGCTAAATTACCATTAGACAGAAGTGTGAGATTTTCCACAATTTCACTATTGGGATTTTTCTAATCATCAGTATGTTGGGTGAGTGCACTAAGGTTTTCAATGATCCAACTCAGAAAAGTTCTTCCTTATTCTGCAACAAATCTTTATTTCCATGGGCGTGGGGGTGGGAATTGATTTTTTTCATCCATTAGGACACGTGCATCAAACCCACAATCCTAGCATTGCCTCATCCATTGTACCATCTTTTCCTAAATCAGTACATCATATACCCATTGATATAATGTTCTCCTGCCTGGCTTACATTTTTAATCTCTGTTTTTTGACTCTAAAAGGATTATTTAGCAAAATCCATTCAATTTATAATTGACACCCTCCATTATCTCAGCCAAAAACTCAGCAATCTAGAAGCCCAAAATGCCTTGAGGATAAATCATCATGCTGATAGTTGGGCTTTCTCCTTAAAAGTGATGTAAAAATATCAGTGCTTAGAACAGAGCCATCCATTGCACTTGAAGCTGTTTTCTCTGAGTTGCCAAGATGATAAATGAACGTGTCTAAAAATAAACGACTCTCGGGTAACCTGTGGGGCTGATCTTTAAAATAACTGATAACAAGCAAATCTTCAGACATGACTAACTTTAGCTTTGACTCCTTGCCTACCATCCCTATAAAGGGGCCAGATGTTCTGCACAGCAAAGTTAAATCAAGACAGCCCTGGCTGCAGAAGACCTAAACAGACATTTCTCCAAAGAAGATATACAGATTGCCAACACACACATGAAAGGATGCTCAACATCACTAATCATTAGAGAAATGCAAATCAAAACTACAATGAGGTATCACCTCACACCAGTCAGAATGGGCATCATCAAAAAATCTACAAACAAATGCTGGAGAGGGTGTGGAGAAAAGGGAACCCTCTTGCTCTGTTGGTGGGAATGTAAAGTGATACAGCCACTATGGAGAACAGTATGGAGGTTCCTTAAAAAACTAAAAATAGAACTACCATACGACCCAGCAATCCCACTACTGGGCATATACCCTGAGAAAAACATAATTCAAAGTCATATTTCATAATAAGTTCATATTTCATAATAAGTTCATAATAAGTCATATTTCAGAGTCATATACCACAATGTTCACTGCAGCTCTATTTACAATAGCCAGGACATGGAAGCAACCTAAGTGTCCACCGACAGATGAATGGATAAAGAATATGTGGCACATATATACAATGTAATATTACTCAGCCATAAAAAATAACAAAATTGAGTTATCTGTAGTGAGGTGGATGGACCTAGAATCTGTCATACAGAGTGAAGTAAGTCAGAAAGAGAAAAACAAATACCGTATGCTAACACATATATATGGAATCTAAAAAAAAAAAAATGGTTCTGATGAACCTAGGGACAGGAAAGGAATAAAGACGCAGACGTAGAGAATGGACTTGAGGACACGGGGAGAGGGAAGGGTAAGCTGGGACGAAGTGAGAGAGTGGCATGGACTTATATACACTGCCAAATGTAACACAGTTAGCTAGTGGGAAGCAGCCGCGTAGCACAGGGAGATCAGCTCGGTGCTTTGTGACCACCTAGAGGGGTGGGAGAGGGAGGGTGGGAGGGAGACGCAAGAGGGAGGAGAAATGGGGGTATATGTATATGTATAGCTGATTCACTTTGTTATAAAGCAGAAACTAACACACCATTGTAAAGCAATTATACTCCAATAAAGATGTTAAAAAATGTTATATAAATAGTAAAAAAAACATTAGTCTATATATATATATATAGACTAATACATATATATATATATGTGTGTGTGTAAAGGTCACTACTTTAGGTATCACTTGTCCTACATACTAAAAGGTCACTGTGAATTTCATCACCACGCATGTTGGTGTCTCTAAAGATTGTGCACTCATATCTTTACCTGTTAAAATGAAATGACATCTATTTGTTTCAGATACATATATTATAATTTTTCAAATATTCATGGAGGTAGTAAATTCATATTTGTTTAAAAAGAAAAAAAAAAGACAGCCCTGGTCAATAGGGCTGCCTATTGAGGGCACTCTATCCTGATAGAGGATACAGGCAAATTCAAGCTGCCCAGAGGCTCTTGCAACTCACAAATGAGAACGAATTTAAACTATCATACTAAAGGAAATAAAATAAAGACACATTGATAAAAATAAGGGAAGGAAAATTTTAATGCTTAAATAATAAAGTCAAAATAGATTTTTCTCAATATATATGTTCACAAAGTCAATTTGTTTTTAATCTTCTAAAAATATAAGTTATTAAGATATCTCTACATCTTCAAACCACTTCATTCAATACTCTCCCAAATTAACTACAAAATACAAATTTGTAATTAAGCCTACCTAATTTTAAGGACGACTGATCTTGGTTGAAGTTATGATGAGTGGAGAAACTCACATAGAGAGGGACCTGCTAAGTAACACTCCACCCTCCCACCAAAGCAAACAGCTTGACACGTGAAAAGCCAAGATTCAAACCAAAGTCTCCAGTGGCTCTTAACTACTGCCTATGCCCACAACTTTATGTTTTTCTCGTCTTCCCTCACCCCACGCTATTGGCTTTAACATCTGTACTGGTTTATTCTATTTCCCTTGTATTCTTTCTCTGCCGTTGTCATCCACTTTATGTCAGCAGTTTCCCTTCTCACGTTTGTTCTACAGGTGATAAAGAATAAGACGGCTGAGAAAAACACAGGACTACTAAAGATCTTACAAGTCAACATAGTCTGTAGCACTACTGTGCTCACAAGAAGGCAATAAGAAGGCTCCACAGAGTTGGTGACTTAACAAACCATCCCAGAGGAAAACCAGACCTGCGGACAGCAGAAGGTGAGGGGTGCATCCCAGGCAGAGGGAAGCATGGACAAAAGCAGGAAGATAGGAAAGAGAATGGCCAGTCTGTGGGACAAGTAACTGGATATAAATGGGACACTCAGCGCAAAAGAAGATGGAGGAAGATGAGGATGGATGTGGATCTCACCTCTCAGAGATGAGATCCCAAAGGCTGAGTGACCAACTGTCCCAGTTTGCACAGAGAAAAGGGAGTTCCCTGGATGCAGGACTTTCAGCACTTCAACCAGGAAAGCCCCAGGCAAACATGGACAAGCTGGGCACCCTACAGCCAAAGACCTGCTATGCCATACTTTAAAGAGGTCTGAACTTCTCTGTAGGCAGCAAGGAATTACCAAGGATTCAACCAAGTACAAGACTAGATCATTTATCCCTAGCGTGTAATACACACAGCCTTTTTAAACATGGGTTGCAACCTACTGATATGTTACAAAATCAAATTCGTTAGTAGTCATAGGGAGCAATGTTTGTGATTAACATATTAGAACTACTAGAATGCACACTGCACATAGTAAGGACAACTATTGTTTCATGGAACTTGGTTTTGGACACACAAACATGCATTGTGACATATACATAGTATTTTTTTATTGTCAATTGGGGTTAAAAGAGACTGAAATATATTGGGCTACATCAATTGTAAAATCAATAAACTTTCAATTATAAACTTGTCTCTCACTTTGTCTTTTCTCAGCCAATATTTTGCAATGGCATGACACCCACAAATCATGGTGATGTTTGCACAGTACGCTGAGGTGAACAGAGAAAGCTGTTCACTACCACAGGAGCCTGACCCGGGCTCTGACTATCATGAGGGCCAAGAGATTAATATCTGGGTGCACATGCAACCTGCAATCCATTTGCAGGGCCCTGGAGAGGAAGCACTTCCACAGAAGGACCAAAGCAAGCTCAGCAATATTTGAGTCTACCAGAGGAAGAAAGGGAAAAAGATACCAAATAAATTCCTGCGTGCTTCAAGGCACAAACACATCAAGGTGGACGTACTTAGAAAGATTAACCCGCTTTTCCAGCTACCCTAGTATGCCCATAAGAGTGCAGAAAATCAACACTGTCGGGAATGCAGGACCAGGGCATACTTCCTGCACGCCTTGTCAGCACAAATGCTGACTGACCCTAGGATTTGGATGTCTGCCATTTGTCTCATCAGCACAACCTTTATATTCCTTTTAGAAAGCAAATACCCATCTGAAAAGCTTGGCTGCAGAGTCCCCAGCCTGGTCTGCACACAGCATTCTGCACATGAATGGATAACTCAGTGGAATGAGGCAGTATTCAGAACAGATTTCTCAACTAGTCCTTAAAGGATTAAACCCTTCTGATACTCATGTGCATTTTTTAAATTCAAGACTTCTTTTTTTTTAATTTAGCTAGAGTCAGTTTCAACCATCTGTCTCTTTGAGTGAAAATAGGAGTCAGGCTTGTATATATGAGCTGTTGAAGAAAACCAATTTTGGCAAAAAAAATTAAAGTGGAAGAAGAATTATATCTCCATTTTCGAGACCATGCTAAGGAGTAACAAAATATCCAAAGTAAGGAGGAACTTACATGAACACATCTATCTCCTTTTCTGCCTGTTAGGCTGCCCCCATTCCTGACCGTTCCTTGACTGAACTTCACTGCAAGTAGACCTCTGCCCCCCAGTCATCGCCTTGAGAAGTAGCAGAGTAGAGACATAAAAGGGATTTCCTGGATTTGAGTGACAACATTTAGGGGTGTGGGAGACAATAATGGTAGGTAGTCCCCAAGAATTTGGAAATAATGGGACTAGAGCATGATCACTTTCTGAAAGTTAAACTACACCTTATCTTTTTTTTTTAACTTTTAATTTTATATTGGAGTATAGCTGATTAACAATGTTGTGATAGTTTCAGGCGTACAGCAAAGTGATTCAGTTATACGTTTTCCCATTTAGGTTGTTACATAATATTGAGCAGAGGGCTTCCCTGGTGGCGCAGTGGTTAAGAATCCGCCTGCCAATGCAGGGGACACAGGTTCGAGCCCTGGTCTGGGAAGATCCCACATGCCGCGGAGCAACTAAGCCTGTGTGCCACAAGTACTGAGCCTGCACTCTAGAGCCTGTGAGCCACAAGTACTGAGCCTGCACGCCACAACTACTGAAGCCCACACACGGAGAGCCCATGCTCCACGACAAGAGAAGCCACTGCAATGAGAAGCCCACGCACACTGCAACAGAGAGTAGCCCCTGCTCGCTGCAACTAGAGAAAGCCTGTGCGTAGCAAAGAAGACCCAATGCAGCCAAAAATAATAAAAAAATAAAATTTAAAATATATATATATATATTGAGCAGAGTTCCCAGTGCTACACAGAAGGTCCTTGTTGGTTATTCATTTTAAATATAGCAGTGTGTACATGTCAATAAACTAGTCCTTATCTTAAAAGACAGGACATCTCCCAAGTCGAAACGTCACACAGTGCCAGAACATCAAAGCTAGGATTGACCAAAGGTAATGCAAAACCACCACATAAATTAGCAGTGAACAACTGTAAATCTGTTACAGTTAAAGGAGAATGAAGTCTTAAATGACAGGAAAAGGGGGTGTGAATTTATCAGGTTTTCTCTGGTGTATCCAGGGAAACAGATGCTCTGACCAGTCAGTTGACGTCATCATTCCCGTGCATCTGTTAGGAGAGTCACCACGATGGCGCCAGGCTGCTACACTGCAGCATCAGCTGTGACAACTGCTCCCCGTGCTCTGGCCCCATGTACATCCAACCTTCGGTCTTCCACACTCCAGTTAAAGGCAACTCCAGCCTTCCAGTTAACTCAGACCAAAAATCTTGGAGTCATCCCTGTTTTCCCTTTCTGTCAAATCCCACATCCAGTTCAGTAGCAAATTATTTGGGCTCTACTTTCCAAGCATTTCCAGAATTTGTCTACTTTTTGCCACCTCCTCTGCCATCACCCTATCCCAGCCACCATCATCTCCCATCATATTATTGCAAAAGCCTCCTAAACGGTCTCCTTGCTTCTACCCTGGGCCTGTCCCCCCCGCTTTACAGTCTATTCTCAGCTGCAATGGTAATTCATTAAAACACAAGTCAAATTATGTCACTTCTCTGCAAAAAGCTCTCCAACGGCTCCCATCTCAGAGTAGAAGCCCAAGTCCTGCCATGGCCTCCGTGGTCCTACCCAATCCAGCCCCATCAATTTTCTGATCTCATATCCAGGCACGCTTCCCTGCTGTTCTTCAAGCATGTCAAGTACACTCCTGCCTCAAGGACTTTGCATCTACTATTCCTTCTGCCTGATGCACTTTTCTTCTCTAAAAATCCAAAAGATTTGCTTCTTCAAAACTTAGCTCAAATTTCATCTCGAGGTCTTACTTCGTCACTCTATTTAAAAGGGCAAACCCCTCTCCCCACTGCACACGCATCTCCAAGTCTTTCCCATTGCCTTATTTTTTTCATATGTGTTATTACCACCTAACATATCCTATAACATATTTAAATATTTTTCATGTTTTCCCCTTCTCCTAGCTCCAATGAAGGCAGAGATTTTGTCTGTATTGCTCACCAACGTGTTGCCAATACCAGAATAGTGACCAGTACAGAGTGGACAACAAATATCTGTTGGACGAATGAACGAATTTGGCTTCAAAAATTGCCTGAGTGAGCTCCTTCCTTGCCTCCCAGCCTTGTTCTCCATAAAAAGGGTCAAGGTTCCACTGGCTTTGAGATTCTCCTATGTCTGCTCCCTGACCCTCCCTCTCAACCCTTTTGCTGTGATCTGGTGTCCTCAATGGCTGTATCATTGCCACACCCAGATTCTACCTCCCTTCCTGGTCCTTTTGAATGTATTACATAATTATACCATCTGCTTGATTTTTCAATGCCCATATTACCTCTGGACTTAACCTTCAGGATAACCCTTAATGCCCACAGGCTAGTACTGTCCCAACCATACCCAGCTCGGACCTCTGAGTCCAAAGGCCTAAGAACCCAAGTTCTCAGGAGACTGCAGAATACTAACCTATAAGCAAGGACACAGTGATCCCATGGGAAGAAGTTAGGTTTCTCCTGGCAAGTCAGTAAGTTGGCATTTATGTTTGTAGCCTACTACGTAACCTACACTTGCATTGGGTTGTGTGAAGTCGTCACTAAGTTGCTGGAGGATTTTGGCTACATAAGAACAATCTAATATCTATACCCACAAAACTAAGATTCAGACCTTAATCCTGCCTCTCCGTCTGTCTAGCTGATTGCTGGCTGGCCCTGATCACACCTCTGTCCCCACAGCTGCAACATGACAGGTGACTACAGATAAGAATGTTGATGCCCACGAGTGTTGCCTGCTCACGTTCTCAGCACGTGAGCACGCACCCACACATATGCACACACAATCATCTGACCCCAAGTTCCTTCAGTAGATCAGAGCGTGCTTCTCCCCACCGCTGCAGCCCATGTTGCATAGTGACCATTTGCAGGAAAGAAGTAGGGGGCGGAGGGGAAGGAAGGGGGATGATTTACCTGATCGAAGGGGATGCGAGAATACCTTGGGTATCTGAGCAAGATCCCCATACATTTGTAAAGGAGGGAGAAGCACACTGATCAACGAAATTTTCTAATTTGCTAATAAGAGCCAGGAAACCCAAGTAGTTGGCTCCACGAAATGTATCTTTATGTTAATGCAACTTAATGGGTACTTACTGAGTCCCTATAAAGTGCAATGTGCTGCTCTGCCTGCTGTGGGACTTACACAAATGATTAAGAGGAAAGTGACCAAAAGGTACAGACTCACAGTTATAAGATAAATAAGTACTAGACTACCGTTAACACCGCTATATAGTAAGGTTGTTAAGAGAGTAGATCCTAAGAGCTCTCATCACAAGGAGAAATTTTTTTTTCTTTTTTTATTGCACCTGTGAGATGATGCATGTTAACTAAACCTATTGGAATCATTTTACAATGTATGTAAATCGAACCATCATGCTGTACACCTTAAACTTATATAGTGATGTATGTCAATTATTTCTCAATAAAATTGGGGGAAAAAAAATCCCAGAGGGGAACACTGGGCTAAGTTGCCAGGCTAAGACACCCTCCCTGCTGGGAGTGTTTGGATAGGTAATACCAACATTTACCACGTACCTCTCCCTTCTTTACGCTTTCAAGGCTAACAAAGGGCACGTCTGATTTTTTAGCTATATTAATCTATGCAAAAAGTTATAATACAGCCTTTTGCCCTGGAAAACTACCCTTTGCTTTTGAGACAACAGGTTAGCAGTAAAAACAGTCTTATTTCCAAGTTCTCAGAGGATTTATTAATGTAGTGCCCTTGTCAGGTAATAATAAAAGTAACATATTCCTAATTGAGCTCTTACTATATGCCGGGCACTGCTGTAAGTCTTTTCCATGTGTTAACTCATTTAATCTTTTTATTAGTATTCCAGTTGGAGGAAGCAGGACTCAAGCCCAGGAAGTTTGGGTTTTAGACTTCCTTAACCACCAGTAGTCAACTTTCCTTAACTGCCATTATACTAATATGTAAAAGAACAAAACAACAAGAAGAGCCTACGAATTTAATTTTTTCTATAATAAATATGTCTAATTTCTATAAGCAAAGGAAATCTGCTTTTAAAGGTTAACTTTTTGACTGCTTGTTTATGACCTGTCCCTCTTTACTCCAAATCAAAGTCCCTTGAGAGCCGAGACTTGGGCTGTCTTGGTCACAGCTGTATCTCTGGTGTCTGGAACAGACTTAGGAAGCGTTCATTAAATACATTAGCCATCCTTCTGTTTCTTCCTATTTTCCATTTTATTTCTTTTGAGAAAAAAAGGGCAGGGTCATGATTTGTACAGTGAATTATATGATCAACCTATCCATAAATATTTGTTGAATGAATAAATTATCTGAAAAAAAAAAAAGAGTCTGTCTCAAAAAGCTTATAATATGGCAGCTTCTGAAAACACTAGCTCCACCGCAAGGGAGAATGGAGCAAGTACAGGATAAAGGTTTAAAGCACAAAGGACAGCTTGCAGGAACCAAAGCACACAGTGGGCTTCAAGAAGGAGGGGCCACGAGAGCTGGATATGGAAATGTGGGTCAGATGGGAACTGGGAAAGCATTTCCTGTGGAAGGAGAGTGAGCATGAATGAAATGACAGGGGCAAGAAGCAGCAGCCGTGTTTGGGGAATGGCAAACAGTTCAAATGGACTGTGGTGTATGGTCAAATGGGCCCAAGGCAGCAGGGGTGCTACGGGAAACAAGCTGGAAAGATGTGTGTTTGGTGCAAAACTCTCAGGTCTTAACTGACCCAGGTCAGCCGTTTCTGCCCTTTGGTCTTTCCTCACTTTAGAAAAAAAATATTTATGTTTAAAATATGTAAGGGTCTTGAAAAAATCAAACATTTCCATGTTAAACCGAGCCAATCTATTCAAATGTGTTAAGTAATGCAAACAACGAGAATTAACACTTTCCTTGCGCATCACACCTTTGCTGTACATAATGAAAAAGTGAGAAATTAAGCGCTCAAAATAGGTACCTTAGCATTTGTAATACATTCTTTGCATAAGATAAGCGTTCAGGGTGGAAACTATTCCCCAAGTAAACGCGTAGTTTTCTGTTCTTCACACTCCAAAAGGAATATGGTAGTTGGGGATTCTGGCAAATGCCTTTGAATGGACATATTTATCTAGGCTCTGCTGGCAGGATGGCTCAGACTTGGAACATCATCAGGGTACATTAAGAGATTACTGAAAGAACAAATAAATGAACAAATGAAAAACTGAGCCCTCACATGCATGATGATGTGGCCAGCTTGTGCAAGCGTTTTTTGTTTGTTTGTTTGTTTGTCTTTAATGGTTGTCACAAGCTGTTACATTTTCTTCAACCTGGCCTCACACTGCTACAGCATTCCCAATGTCTGGCAGGAGTTTAAGGAATATCTGTTAAATGAAGGAATGAATGAACGAATGTTACAAGTGGAACAGTTATGTGGGAAAGGAAGTAGACAGAGATTGTCGTATTTATTTTTCCAGTCTGGCACCTGCCGTCTTATTTACGCAGGCCCCAAGGGAATGGCAGAACCTGGCCAGAGATGAGAGTGATGCAAGGCTCTATCTAGTATACAAAATCAGAGCTTCTTAAATTTGGAGAAAAAATAATGTAGAGCTTACCAGAGGAATCTCTGGTCTGACCTCTCATTGGTGCAATAATCCCGTCACAGAAAATCTGCACTGGAGGTGGCACGTTTGAATTCTCCTGGGCATTGGGAACTCACTACCTTATAGGCAGCCCAGTTCTTTTCTGAACAGCTTGAATCAATCAACGGTTCTCTCCATTATGCTGATACGAACTCTCCTTTGGGGCTGCAATAGATAGGTGTCCTCATACCTACTTACCAAAGACAGGGTCCCCACGCCCATCCCTTCACCTGCTTACAGCCCAGAAGCTCTCAGCGGCACCACCTCAAATTCATCCACTTTGTATTCAAGGAGTAGTGGGGGAAGAGGAGAGCCAGAACAGAAGAGAGAGAGGGTGTGAACTGGCCAACATGAGCCGCACAGTCTCCCGCCCACCACACCCAGCCTCTAGCTCACCAAGCTTTTACCTGTGGTGCTGGCCCCAAGCACATGGACCTTTTAACTTTCTGGACTCAAGCAAGCAGAGGGCCTCCAGGATTTAGCCACAGTGGATTTGTATCACATTCGCATTTAATGTAACATGACTTTGGAGTGGTGGAGGTAATCATGGGGTGGGGGGAGTTTAGAAACGTGTCCTCGGCAGACCTGAATTCCAAGATCAGAATAGAGGTCAACTTCTCTCAAGCTGCTTCCAGTGGGTAGAATAGGAAAGCATCTTTCCTTCGTGAATATGTGTCATCTGGTGAAGAGAAATGGGTGTGTTTCTTGTACTTGAATAAGACCTGTTGTCTTTGTTGGTGAACTCACAGGTGCAGGAGTCACGTCTCTGTTTATGAGGCAACCACCACTCTCTGCTCTGCAATTCAGAGCAAACGCTGTCATAACCCATGTGCAGGTAGGTGCTCGATAGCAGCTCTTAGAGACGAGGCTGAGTTAGAGGACCTCAGGGCTGAAAGGACCGTCAAGGTCAGCTGGTACCTCTTCCTCTCTCATCATGCTGTGACCCATGGAGGGTGACTTTCGTTAAAGTTCATTTGAATAGAGAATTAAAATAGGCACGTGAGAGTAATTAATTAAAAACTCACATGAACATAGTAGCCCCAAACAGAAAACAAGGCAAATGTCCATCAATAGGAGAATGGATAAACAAAATGTGGTATGTTCATACTTGGAACACTATCCAGAAATAAAAAGAACAAGTTACTGATTAAAAAAAAAAAAAAGAATAGAGGCCAACTTGATACTCTACAGGTCTCTGGACTAAGGTTGCCTCACAGGCCAGGAAAATGCTAACTGACCATCTGGCCCTTACAACGTACTCACCCTGATCTATTGAGCACAGAAAGAAATGCTCAACGTGATCCGGACTCAGGAAGGTAAGACTTCCAGAATCCTAGGAATTATCAAGCACACATTCATTCTGGGCCCAGACACTCAACAAGTGACACATTTCAGGAAGTCAGTGTTTGTACTAAATGCACCAAAATGATCCAGGGGGAAATATTTAAACCCTATAAGAAATGTAAAATTAAGTAGGATTTATTCTTTCCAATCTCACCACAACACTAGGAAGTAGGCACTGTTATTACCAGTCCTGCTGCACAAATGAAGAAAATGAGGAACAGGGAGGCAAAGTAACTTGTCAAGGTCACGCAGCTAGTAAGCAGTGACACCGGGATTTGAACCTTGGCCCCAGAGGTCACGCTCTCGTACTAGCTCTTAATCACTGTTACAATTTGTTTGGGATCAAACCAGGCCCAAGAACAAAAGAGGAAGAATGAAGATAACACATTAATACTCATGGTTTTGCCTGGTTAACACTGATGTCTGGTCAGCCTACACATTCAAAGTGATTATTCACTTAATTATTAACAACTTCCCTTGTCTGAACCTCCATTACACTGTTATACTTCTATTAGGTATTTACCACATTTTACCTTATACAATAACCATGAGATATATGTGATGACATAAAACCCTATGTTACGGATATTAAACTTTCCTATTTTTCTCGGATTAGACATCAGCCCCTTAGGTCTATACCTTGCTCATCTTCACGTGCCTACGAAGCACCAAGTCTGGCTCATGGTTGCCCCTCCCTAAGTACTAAAGAATGTTCCAGACTAGAATTGAAAAACTACTGAAGGAAGATACATTTCACCCCTACACATATTTATTTTATTCGTTATCATAAAATCTAGACTTCTAAGCCCACTGATTCCAGGACCCTGTTATCACTCATGATGCTGAAACCATTCAAATGCACTTTATAGTCTAAACGGGCATTCTTTCAGGTGCTACTGAAGTTGGGTGTTGCAACCACTACACATGTGATTGTATCTCAGCGAGCTGCCTAGGGATGTGGTCAGC
The DNA here is from genome assembly GCF_964374135.1 of Grampus griseus. Taxonomy (NCBI): domain Eukaryota; kingdom Metazoa; phylum Chordata; class Mammalia; order Artiodactyla; family Delphinidae; genus Grampus; species Grampus griseus. Next base: position 58,663,843 of record NC_139003.1, on the reverse strand, counting down.
AGCACGAGTAGGCAGAACTCAGGCAAGCCCCTCCCTTCCAGTCATTTGGATTAATTACAAACATTCCTATTCCCCTCCTCCAGGACCAGGCTTAACAACCCCTGTGCAGTCAAGGACAGCCATCTGATCTGCTCTGGCTAATGAAACGTGAGGGACTAGGGCACACTTACCAAGTGAAACCTCTCTCAGCGTAAGTCTCTGAGTGAACGTGGTCACCAGGGCCCCTTACTGACCCACACTAGACATGTAACACGAGTGAGAAAAATCTTTCCTCGTGCTCCTCCGCTCAGGTTTGGGAGTTGTTTTTTATTGAATCATGATGCAGCCTAACCCTATCAGTGCACTCCCATGGCCCCAACACACTCCAATGATCCAGCATTCTGGTTACTTTTCACCTTCCTTGATTTGGTGTTGACAGCTTCCAGTACCCTCCTTTACCACCCCCCACCCAAGCCTGCTGGGGACTGCCCTCTGAAAAGGGTGTCACAAAGACTAGACTCTGTCCTTGACCAAAGCCTAGACAGGTTCCTCCGAGTGGTTTTCAACTAGGCCCAGTCTGTGGGCATGTTCTCAAGAGCCCAATTTTAGCAAGAGTCCTGAGAAGTCAGTTTAGCCAGAATCCCTCCCCCGCGATATCTGAACACCAGCACCTGATTGATATCTGATGGGATTCCTCACACGCCACCACCTCCCAAGTGATAGCTGATCACCTTGGCCTGCCTTTATCAAGAATCCTATTAGGTTCGTTTAGCCTGAATCCCTGCCCTTATCCCTGATGTTTCCTCTTAATAACTTTCCATCCACTGATCCCCACCCGGCTACTTGGCTATAAATTCCCAACTGTCCTTATATTCAGAGTTGAGCACAATCTTTCTCCCTGTTGCAAAACCCCATTGCAGTGGTCCTAATATCTATCACGACACATAGTCCCCCTGAATAAAGCCTGCCTTACCATTTCTTTAACAAGTATTATGAATAAATTTTTCTTTAACAGGTGTAAAGACTAAGAAAGCACTGTCATTATTAAACATATGGTTGTCAGAACACGTGTCCTGGTTAAAGTAACTTTCATTCTGAATTTTCCCCAAAGAGTTTACAAAATATTCTTTTCCACTTGCTGCCCAGATCTACCTTCCCAGTGTTTAGGAAGGCAATGGTGGGGTTGACATTGTCAAGGGGTGTTAAAAAAAAAGAGACAACAAGCCCAAAATTGAGTCACCTGTGCTAAGTCTATGTCACCAAACCAAAACTTGATACCTAACTTAATTAAAGTTTCAATCCCTCCCAGGAGCAGAATCTGAAACTAGTCAATCTGGAATTACCTGATCGGCACTAGTGAGGTAAGTGGGATGCAGCCTGATGCATGAATTGTTGAATAAAGCCAATAAGATCTTTAAAATTTACTCAGTTGAATTTTCTTTTTTAACAGACTTGGTGGCGGCAGTGGGATTCAAAAGAAACTTTTCACAGCTTCAGGGATGATGAGAAACACAGGCATGGTACCCACAAATCCTCTGAATTCTCTTGTTTCTCATCATCTCTGAGGGCTGTAAGTTCCTCTCAGTTCTCAGCTCTGCTGTCTTTGTGCAGAGGTCCCAATCTAACTGACTTTCCAGTCCAGGGCTTAGCCGGTCACCTTCAGCTGGCAGACAGTTCCATCTGGAACCCAAGTCCCTACCCTTGCTTCAATCCACATTTCCCTATTTGACTAAAATCCCTAGTTCCATGTTGGGAACTGCTGGTGATTCAGTCTGCAATTCCTCATTTATTTGGAATCCTAGTCCGCAGTCACTATCTGTTGGGGTCTGCTGATTCAGTCCTTTCCCCAGTCTCCAGTATCACACTGAGAATTGCTGGTGGTACACACAAGGCCAGTCCACAGGAACATGTCTTTGGTGCTGCTGGTGTGCTAATGCGCACGTTTGTTTATCTCGTTTATACAGACAGAGGCTATTGCTAATGGAATCTCAGAAGCCAAAAGGTGCAAAACTGGTGGGCCTGGATTGAGAACTTAAAAGCTGTTAGAGTGCTACCTTACTCTAAGACTCCTGTGCTAGATAAGTCGGTCACAGAATGGCTAGACTGACACTACTAGGTCACCCACTAAACCCAAGAAAATTTTCATCCAACAAGGTACATTGTAAAACACCACACAATCCCCGGTCTACCAGCACATCCCTCTTAGGTATTAATTTGGCTCGGAGAGACCCAAGACCTAACTAGCTTAAAAAAAAGGGGGGGGGGATCTTTAAGTGCCAGAGTTGAGCATGCCACCTTCTGGCACACCTGCTCACTTTCTCTAAGAACTATAGTCCTGGAAACTGTATATATCTACAAAAATTGCAAAATCTTACTAAAAACAACCTAGAATTACAATGGCCATGATAGGAAATGTTCCAATTAGATTGACTGTTCATTTAAGAAGTACATTTGAAAGCAAGAGTTCCCAAATCAACAAACAGAATGGGATACCTATTTCAATTGGTATGCAGAAGCTTCCAAAAAGCTTCAAGATTCCAAAACAGCATCATTAAAAAATTCATTGCAAAAGGCTAATTAAAAATTTAAAAAGATGCAAGAGGTACCTAAAAGACAGTAAGACACGCAACTCCCACCACTCCCCTCTATCCACCTTTACCTGAGCGTTCATGCTCTCTAATTCTCTATCTAAACTGCCTTTCCACCCTGGACAGTCACCTTTTAAAATAAACCACCCATCCAAGGCTGCAGGAGATCCTCCCCAGGTATCTTTCACTCCTCGGACAAAGACCAAGCTAAGGACCATAATTAAAGAATTTCCTAAACCCACGAGGATCCCCAAAAGTTTTCTGAAGTATTTAGAGTCCTCATTGGAGCCTATGATCTGGGGCTGCCAGATCTTTATCAGCTCGTGCACATGCTGGTAGGACCTGGTGAAGCCCAAAATTGTATGTGAGAAGCAGGATGGCGTAACCCTACTGATGATATTTGAGATCCTCGATCTTCATCACGGTCCCCTTACGGAGCAGAAAAAGCTTGCAAAATGCAGCTGATCTTCTAATAGCCATTCCTAGAGTCTTCCTTGCCCGCGATGATTGGCCTGTTATTCAAACATGCAAACAAAAAATGAATCTGTGGCCCACTTCAAAACCCAACTGGAAGCTCTCTTCCTAAGGCATCCTGGGTTCCATACAATATATGATGTCACCCAACCTGCTCTAGTTGCCCAACTTGTAAATGGATTATCTCCTGAGATTAGCAGATTGATAAAAAGGCAGAAAATAGGACAGGAGGCCACTGGTTTGACTGAACTCATGACCACTGCTGAGCACTTTGAAAGGACTTTGGAATAAGACCGTAAACAAAAGTCTGCCAAACTATTAGCCTTTACAACTACAATAGTTCCAAGGCCAGAGACCTAAAATAATACCTGGGCCTCCCACACTGCACCCTCCAAGAGGGTCCATCATCAAAACATTGGCCTAGGGATCCATGTCTCAATTGTAATCAACTGGGGTACTGGAAAAAAGATTGCTCTCACTGATCCTGTAAAAATTCTTCAACATCAACTTAAATTCTCTCATATCTTCCCCCAAAGCAGGGCCCTCATATGGGCCCCCTCCAAGAGTTGACAGGACTCCGACAGATTATCTGGTAAACTGCCACCAGTAATTCCTTTACATAGCCACGGGGAAATTAAAATTTAATGGGAAACCTTGCCAAATTGTGATAGATACCAGAGCTACACTCTCTACTTTAAACCCCAGAGGACAACAAATGTTTTGGAGTGAAAAAGAAGTTTCCACAGTGGGTATCTAATAAAATTCTATCTCAATCAGTACAAATGACTCTGGGACCTTTCACTGAAAAACATTCCTTTTTGCTATGTGATACAGTTGTAGTCAATCTATTAGGTAGCAATCTCCTTTCTAAATTAAAAGGGCTAATAATAAATTTTGCTTCTCATAGAGACCTCACCTTAGAATGTCCTGACCAACCGGAACCTGATCTTTTATGTTCTTTACAATCTGTCCTTGATACAGAAGAGGAAGAATTCCAGCAAAAGACCTCTAACTTAATCGAGGTGCCTGAAAATATGTGGGCTACCTCTAACACTGACACTGGGAGAATAAGAAGTGCAGAGCCTATAAAAATTCGGAGAAACATAACTAAACCTCTTCCTAAACTGCCTCAATATCCATTAAAACCTAAGACCACACAAGGCTTCGTACCAATAACAGAAGACCAATTCACACAGGGGCTAACCATTCCCTGTACCAGCCCCTGTAACACCTGGTCTTATCAGTCCCAAAACCTAATGGGTGGGATGGCGATCTGTCCAGGACTTGAAAGCTATTAACGAGAGTCCCCATTTTCCAGCTGTTCCATTCCCCAAAATCCTTTGTCACAAGTTCCATCAGACTCAAGATGGTTCACCGTTGTGGAGCTTTGTCTTCTTCAGCATCCCTGGGGACCCCAACAGCCACTATCTATGCATCTTTACTTGGAACAGTCAACAATATACCTGGACAGGCATGCCTCAAGGGTTCACTGAGGCCCCTTCTGATGTTTCCCAAGTGCTCCACCAAAATTTATGCACCCTCCAGGTTCCTAGGAAATCGACCCTTCTACAGTAAGAATATAGATGACCTTTTGCTATATTCAGTTACCAAAGAGGCATCCATAAAGAATTCCACTTACTTGCTACAACAGTTAGCTAAAAAAGGACATAAAGTCTCCAAGGAAAAATTACAATTATCTCTAGACACTACTCATTACCTAGGTCATGATCTAAGCGCTGAAGGAATCCAGCTGTCTCCAAAAAGAATTAAGCTAATCCAAGAATTCCCTAGGCCAACACCTAAGTGACAACTTTGTGGATTCCTAGGCCTGGCTGGTTATTGCAGACTATGGGTTCCTAATTTTTCTCTCATGGCTTTCCTGCTCTAGGAACTCACTAAAAACTCAGTCCCTGAACCATTTCCTGGGGAAGATAAACATGAGCAGACCTTTATCAAACTAAAACAAGTGCTGCAAGAACCGCCTGCCCCAGGGCCACCCAACTTCAAAACCTTTCCCCTTATTTGTACATGAGAGAGAGAACCAACCCCTGGAGAATGCTCACACAAGAACACGGTAAGCACAGGCCTAGTGTTTATCACAGCACACAATCTGATGCAGTTGCTTGTACCTATCCCAACTTCCTAAGGCTGTAGCTGCAAAGTTAGCAGAAGCCTCAGCAGATTTAACCCTAGGAAATGACATTTATTTACAAACTCCACATATCGTCCAAGGTCTTCTTAATTCTGAATTGACTCAACATTTCTCTGCAAAGAGACTAACCTCCTATGAGATCCTTCTGCTTTCACCACCTAAATTGCATCTAAACATTATAAGGTCCTTAATCCTGCTACGTTACTACCCCCACCTGAAGAAGGTGAGCCCCAAGACCTCGAGGTAATAACATCCCATTTCGTGACACCACGTCCTGTCAACGAGAAGCCATCACAATGAGAAGCCCGCATGCCGCAACAAAGAGTAGCCCCAGTTCACCACAACTAGAGAAAGCCTGCGCACAGCAACGAAGACGCAATGCAGCCAAAATAAATAGATAAATTAAAAAAAAAAAAAAAAAGAGCCCTTGTTCCAGACTTTTGCCACCCCGACATCCTTGCAACAGGCAACAGCCTGCTTCTGAGTCAGAGAAATCACGATGGGCAAACAATGGTTGTAAATTCAATGACCGGTCAGGGCTACAGGAAACCCAGATGGTGCCTGGCTCTTCCTGACTCCCTGGCAAACCCCATTTTTCGGTTTTTGCATTCCTTCACCCACCATGGTGCAAGTAAGATGACTGAAATCAGGAATAAACACTGGTGGAGGGCCTTCTATAAAATTATGAAAACAGTTTACCACCAGTGTCTGACCTGTCAGGTCCATAATCCTGAAAAAACTATGTCTGTTCCCAGAGGCCACAAACCTCCTCCCTCTGGACCCTCTGAACACCTGCAGCTGGACTTCATTCATCTGCCACCTAGCATGAGTTATCAATATGTTCTTCTTACCGTGTGTGTGTTTTCTGGATGGATTGAAGCCTTCCCCTGCTGCAAAGCCGATGCCTTCACAGTGGCAAAGAAACTGTTAGAAACCGTGTTTCCCACGTGAGGTGTACCTTCCACAATCTTCAGCAACTGGGGTAACCACTTCACTGGACAAATCATATAAGCTTTAACAAAACCTTGTAAACTTCTTGAAATCGTCACTGTCCCTATAACGCTCAATCATCAGGCAAGGATGAGAGAAGTAATGGATCCTCAAATTCAAAACCTCCAAACTTGCTCAAATTGTTAGAGTCCCTTGGCCTCAGATATTGACTCTGGTTTTGCTGACTATTCGCAGTACCCCTTTTGGGAAACATAAACTTACTGCGCGTGACATAGTCACCAGCAGGCCAGTGTCTACTGTGTACAAATTTTCTGTTGATTCCTTGTTATTTCACATTAACATGACCAGCTATTGTAAGTCTTTAATGTCTTCTGCTGAACCTTATCACCAACAGATTAAAAAAAAGCTCTCCCAGATCCCAATTCAAAGGATCCTGTTGGCCACAGTATGGAGCCTGGTGACTGGGTATTCTGGAAACATCATCAGAGGAAGACAGCTCTTGAACTCAGCTGGAAGGGATTTTACCAAGTGCTCCTGACTGCTGACACCACTGCAAAACTAAAAGGCACTGATCCCTGGGTACATATCTCAAAGCTTAAGAAGGCTCCACCTGATAGCTGGTCCTGTACAAACACTGGAGACCTGCAAACCAAACTGACTAGGAAGAGAAGTAGCCAACATCAAGATAGACTGCTTCTACCAAACACCAGATCAAGCCTTCATACCCCTTTCTTCTTCCCTGTCTTTCCTTCACTCTGGCATTGGCCTGGAAAGATAACGCCACCATCTGTTATCTTCCGGGCCATTGTGAAGGGGGATAATCTTTCAGACCGTTGCATTTGTCATCAAAATCTCTGATCTGTCCATGATGCTAGAGACCCCCTAGTCCTCCCTGTGACCAATTATTCTTCTATTCCCAACGTCACCACAAACTATAACTGACTCCCCTTAGAAGGCACTTACAGAGTCCAACTTTTATAGCCAGTGCTTGTTTTAACTTTCTCCACTGATAACTCTACTTGACCAATTAGGCATAAACACCTACACAAACTGTAGTACATTTGCACACTCACATTCTTATGATGATCTAAATCAGATCTTCCCCCAATGATGAAAAGATCTCACCAGCAGCACCCATTTTTGCAAGGAATTTAGAGCAACTTTTTATTTCAGGTTAGGAGATTTACCTCCCAAATGCACTGGAAACCTAACTGACCCTTGTCTTGAATGGGTAAATGCAACAATCCCTTCGAATGAATTCATCGACAGTGCCACGTTAGCGGAAGCGCTTTGTGTCCCCTCAGGATTTACCTTTGTCTGTAGTGGTTATTATTCTCCTTGGGCCTACGAGTGTCTGGATGGCTGGCATATAACTGGGCGATACCTCTTAGGTAACCTAACTGTGCCCCTAACTGTTCACAGGCTGACACAGCTCATTGGTCACCTCTCCTGAATTTACATCATTGAGTTAGAAAAGACCTACCAGAAGGTGCTCATGATTCTGGATTTGCTTCTGTTGGCAGGTCCCTACTTCCCTGGTTCAGAGTGAGTACAAATGAAGCTATGATTAAGAATCTCTCCTTGACTCCTGAAAACATTGCAGAATCCACTTCTAAAGCAAGAGCTGCCCAAGAAAAATCCTTAGACTCTCTGGCCAAGGTTGGTCCTGATAATAGGACAGCCCTTGATTGTCTTTTAGCTGAACTAGGTGTCTGTGCTATGGTCACCACCACCTGTTGTACCCGTATTCACACTTCTGGGGAAGTTGAAACTCAGCTATACAAGATCACTGAGCAAGTCAGTTGGCTTAAGAAAGTGACTACTTCAATGGGATCTTTCTTTGACTTAACAGATTTTGATCAGTTGGGTCTTGAGGACCATGGCTCCAAAGTGCACTCCAGACATTGGGAATCGTCCTGTGTATAATAATCATAGTAATCTCCCTGGCACGACGCATTCTCACAAAAGCTTTAAATGCATGTTCGCAGCAGCCAACCACCAAGCAAATGATTTCTCTAAGACTGGAATTTCAGAAAAGAAGCAAAGAAAATGACCGATGTAAAAAATGTGAACTTGAACTTGTGACCTGTGAATACCACAGAGAGGATGAGTAAAAAAAAAACATGAGAACTTCAGAGTGGTAGCTGGGAGTGGTGCTAATGCCTTAAATTTTGATCGCATCTCTCAGTAAAGCTAAGAGTCTGATCAAAAGGCAGGAATTGTTATTAAAAAAAAGAGAGAGAGAGAGAGAGAGACAACAGGCCCCAAACAGAGTCACTTGTGCTAACCCACATCACCACACTGAGTCTTAATACCTAACTTAATTACAGTTTCAACCTCTCCTGGGTGTAGAGACTTAAACTGGTGTATCCGGAATTACTGATCAGCACTAAGCAGGTAACCTGCCTCACAGACCCTGCCATCCCCTAAAGGAACGTGACCTTGCCACAAACAATCCACTCTTTCCCTAGTAACTTCCTTGTCTTGCTCCCTTCTGCCTACAGCGGTCTTTCATTTTGTAAAGCTCTTCAGAGCTCCTTTCTATCTGCTAGATGGGATGCTACCCAATTCATATTTTGCTGAAAAAAACCCAATATGATTTTTTTTTTTTTTTTTTTGCGGTTCACGGGTCTCTCACTGTTGAGGTCTCTGCCGTTGCGGAGCACAGGCTCCGGACACGCAGGCTCAGCGGCCATGGCTCACGGGCCCAGCCGCTCTGCGGCATGTGGGATCCTCCCAGACAGGGGCACGAACCCGCGTCCCCTGCATCGGCAGGAGGACTCTCAACCACTGTGCCACCAGGGAAGCCCCCAATAAGATTTTTAAAATTTACTCAGTTGAATTTTGTTTTCTAACTGAGGTGATGTTTCCAATACCCTCGCCCATCTCCCAAAGCAAAGTTCTACCCAGTTTACTGAGGTAAATGGCTCTGTCTAGGCACAATGTACTTGGGAAAGGGAACATTTGAAGAGAGTATCCTTCTCCTCTCCTATAACTGTTTTGTAACCCAACTTTTCTATCTACTTTAAACTGAAATCTACAACTTGGCCTTCAAATTTTAGTAATTCATATTTCTTTATTTTGAAAAACAAAGGGCTCTCAAAGGAAATGAGTACAATTCCCCCCTTTAAAGTTCATGGCAAAAGATATGAGATTTCATCCTTGCTTGATATGCCAATTACTTTTCAGCAGCATTCGAAAAATATTAAAAAGCTTAAAAGAGGAAGCAGGAAAATCTGTATTCAAAACCTCAAACCTGGCCTTTACAAAGTCCCTGGGTGGTCCATATTTGCATTGGGAGATTTAGTTTGGCATTTTAACTTAGGTAAATAGACTCTCACTTTCCTCTGAGCCTGAAAACATTCAAAGACAGAGGATCCTCTTTCGGAGCCAGTGGTAACCTATACCTTCTGAAAGTGAACAAAGTCACACTTTTCAAGGAAACAAGCAGAGAAGTTTTCTGTTATTCTTTCTCCCACAAAATACACACCAATTCCCACAACCCCTTGCTATTTTGATACTAATGGGGGGGATGGTGAAACAGGAGACACGCTTCATTTTAAAAGGGGACACTGTCAAAACACACATTCCCCACAGGGCCTTCTACCCTTTCAGCCACCCAAACCCAGCAACGACTAAAATCCCACAAGCTGATTCTGAGACAGAATCCCATGATCATCCTCTCCACATGGGCCCACTATAACATTCAACAACTCGATCAACTTTTAAAGGCTTACATATGTGCACAACAGGATCTAAACTACTTTCAAAAGGAGAGAACTTCATTCCATTTCAATTACTAAAACCTCCAGCTTGTCAAACAAAGAAATGGGTACTATTTCAAGTTAGAGCGGGAAAATCGTACCCTACAAGGGAAACCATAGGCAAAGGATATAAAATATTGTCATCATTTATTCATTAGAGCTATTTAAAATACATGTGTTACTCTTGGTTTCACTCTAGATATTAGCATAAAATAGAAATCTGACAAATGTATCAAAATTTCCCCTCCCCCTCCCAGAAAGGAACCCAAGTACTGCCCTGCTCAGAGTGTCAGATCAAAGCCAGATCAGAAGAATCAGACCAAGGGACTCCTAAAGGAAAACACAAGACTCAAACCATCCTACACGTCACTTCTAGAATGAAAGATTATTTTCCTCAAGACTGCCCTGCCCCCAGCAGAAATGTTCAATGTGATCCTGATTCAGGAAGGCAAGGCTTCCAGAATTCTAGGCATTACCAAGACCACGTCCATATTGGGCCCAGACGTGCAATTGCGGCTACATTTAAGGAAGTGAATGTTTTACTGAACACATTAAAATAATCCACGGGGGAAAGAATTAAATCTTATAATAAAAGGAAAATTAAGTGGGATTTATTCTGGCTAATATTTCAGGTCAACAAAGCTCGTTGAGATCTACCACGTGTAAGACCCTCTGCTGAAAGATACAAAGGATGCCTCAGGGAGCCCAGTGTCTTGAAGTGGAAGGAGGCAGGTACATAGCATAATTCACTTGTTAAAAGCATACCTTTGGTTCAAAGCAGGGCAAGATCACACAAGTCCCTGAGAAGAGAAGGCTAGAGAGTGAGATCATGGCTGTTGAATAATAAAAAGTATCTTCCACGCATTGAGCATGTACCACATATTGGACCCAGTACTCTCATTATCTGCAGTCCTTACAACAATTTTGCAAGCCAAGTATTGTTATCCCCATTTCACAGATGAAGAAACTGAGGCTCACACAGGCAGTCAGTGGAATAGCAGGCTTTTTCTTTCCTTTCCCTTATGCTGCCTTTTAAGTGTTATGCTCTTCTTATCTTGTAGAAGACCAAAGAAATGGACTTAAATTACAGCAGGGAATATTTCAATAGAAAACCAGAACATCTAAAGCAGGGCTTCTTAACCTGGGCTGTTCTGTGCATTGTAAGCTGTCCAGCGGCACCCTGATCCTTCCCACTACAGATGCCTACAGCCACCCTCTCTCCCCAAATGCGATAACCAAAAATGTCTCCAGACATTGCCAAACGTCCCCTGGGAAGGACAATCACTCCTGGCTGAGAACCAGTGATCTAAAAACACTGGAATGGACAGATCTCTTCCTGTAAATCCCTAAACAGAAGAAAGACAACTATGCATACAGTCACCTGCCTGAGGGCAAGAGATGGGACCAGTGGCTCTGCTGTTCTTTCTGGCCCTGCCACCTTGAGTTTGAGCCACACGGACGAAGGCCATGGACCCGACTCCCGGCACTGGCCCCGCAGTGACCTGTAACACACAGCACCTGTGCTAGATAAATATGTGCTCTTCAAACTGGCATTGTGTGCCGCTGGCATCCATGAGGCTTTCTAAAGAGCATGCAGGAATGTTGTTATGAGCTAATAACATCGTAATTTCGAGATCCAGAACTTCTGTCTGTAGGCTTTCCAAAAACTGACCAACCAGAGAACACACCTGTGGTTGTACGATCATTCAGGGCCTCCTTTCCCACCTCCATTACCAGGGGAAAAAAAAAGGAAACCCAAATCTTACTGTGATGCTTGACCACAGGGTATAAAAATACCCTTTTGTTGAAGAGCTTCTTCAGGTACTTTTTAAACAGAGGTTGGTATAGCACTTAGATTTTAATTTGGAGTCAAAGAATGATGTCATCGTTTTATTTTTAAATGTCAAAGTTTACAATATTATGGAAATTACATTCATTGTGATTCTTTAAACTAACAATAAAAATGTTAGATACCAACCTAAAATGTGTGGGGGTGAGGGAGCAGTAAACTTTTTAAAAACCTTCAGAGGCTACAGGAGAGAAAAAAGCTTGAAGCATAATGAAGCACCCTGGTGTCTGTTCCCAGGCCAATCTGCTGATCAAAGGCAGCCATCCTCTACAGTGCCTGAGACTCATTTTTATTATAAAGAATGCTCTTGACTCTAACATAAATTTCTGCTTTATGTGTTTGCCACACTGATGGCATTAGCTGGTCTGTACCCAAAAATGGATCGCCGGATTGACACGAACCGAAAACTAAAGGACACGTAGGTCATCTGGTAAAAAGAGGTCCCCCCAGGACTAAGTACCAAGTTAGTGTTCCAGATCACGACGCAGCCACTATATCAAGTAAGCCCCAGAACACCGCACAGCTTACAACTCAGCTCTGAAGTAAGTTCATTTTTGCAACGAATAACGTCTTGCAGCTACCCCGGCAAAACCAACCAATCAATTCTCTGGGCTTGGATGCAGACTGCTATGCATTTGCTGCTCAGCAAGATACCTGGGCACACCTGAGAATCAGATGTGTGGGGCATGAGCACACACCTCAAGGGAAAGCAGGGCCCGCTTATCCTCTGCCACGCTGAGAAATGTCTAATTTTCTTGTTCCCGTTTGATAACACATTTAGGCTTTTCCTATCAGCATGGGAGAGTGTTCTTGAGGAACTCTGTCCTGCCACAATAAAAAGCTACACTAAACAGTACTTTTTGGCGTCCCACATAGAGAAACAATGAAATATGTCGGGAAGAGAATAAACAGGCTTTGGACTCTGGCCAACCTACATTTGAAACCCAGCCCTTCTACTAACTGGCCTCATGTGGCCTTGACCGAGTGCCTTAATGTTTCCAATCATCTGATTCCTTGTTTGTCAAATGCAGATAAAAATGTCAGCCTTACAGGAATGTTGGGAAGATTCGATGAACCCTAAGTGTGAAAAGGGTAAGTGCCTAGTGAATGGCGAGCAGTGCTAGGGCTGCCTGAGGTCCTCGAGACCTCACCTGGTTGCAGCATGCATGAGTATATGTTGTACTTGGACCTGGGCACTCTAGCATGCCTCTGTAGCGAAATACCAGCAATGTCCTGATAGCCAAGAACATTTTTTCTTGGCTGGTTCTAACAGCATAGTTTGCCTTGTTTCCAACGCATTTCAGCAGAATGGCCTCTGCTCCTCCCCCTTCCTAAACAGTGCACTTGAACCAGTGGTTCTTAATCTCTTTTTAGTCACAAATACCCAGTCTTTCCCTAGAAAGCTGCACTTAGCACAAATGCATAAAATTTTGCATCAATTATATCGGGTTCGATGACCACCTGAAAACTCTCATATGCCTGCCCTCCATGGTGCCTATGACTCCTGCTTAAGAAGACCCCTCTAGTGCTTCCCTGGTGGCGCAGTGGTTGAGAGTCCGCCTGCCGACGCAGGGGACGCGGGTTCGTGCCCCGGTCCGGGAGGATCCCGCATGCCGCGGAGCGGCTGGGTCCGTGAGCCATGGCCACTGAGCCTGCGCGTCTGGAGCCTGTGCTCCGCAATGGGAGAGGCCACAACAGTGAGAGGCCCGCGTACCGCAAAAAAAAAAAGAAGACTCCTCTAAACAAAGACTCAGGAGATGCTTTATAAACTTGTGGCTCCTCAGCTGGCACCTGGGTAGTGGCGTCTATGTTACAGTGTAAGCTTCAAGCTGACAGTCTGGTGCCAGGCTTCCTAAAGAGAAGCAAACGAAACAAGTACTGGGTACCAACGAAGAGCTCCCAGTCAAGAGGACTCATCTTTTACACGGACCTGGGCAATGGTTTATAAATTTCAGAGTAATGAGAGTGGAGTTAACTTTAGTTAATTCTCAAAAGAAGTAAACCCTAGAAGTTCACGGTCCCAGCAAAGTCCCCAAAAGAACATACTTTCTCACATTTTCTAGGGAATGTAGAAGACGCAACAGTTTCTAGTAAAAGGGATCCCTGATCAGTGGAACAACTATTTACATGGTATTTGAGATCCACAAAGTATTATGGGGAATTACTAGTTTCATTAAGGAGACAGAACGAAGGCAATATGACTTCAAAAGAGCTATGGTCCTACGTTGGTTTTGCCATATCATCCACGCCTACCAATCAACTGGCAAAAAAGTATGGCTACACTTAAGGCTTCAAAGAAACTGCAATGGCTCACAAGGAAAATGGGCAACACACCCAAAAGAAACAGACAAGCTCAGCTTTTTTGTTTCTCATAGGGAACGCTAGCTAAAATGGATGACTACTGGTTTTAGAGTCAGACCTGATTTGAATCCTACCTCTGCTATGTATTAAGTATATCACTTAACTCAGTTTTTCATCATCTGTAAAATATGGATAATAATGTCTACTTCATAAGATTAATATAGGGATTGAAATGAGATAACATAAGAGCCTGGTATTCAATATATGAAAATTAACCAATATAAACTGTCCTATAGAAGAGTACAGGCAGATTGCCCAGGTTCAAATCCTGGCTCTACAACTTATTAGCCGAGCAATTTTCAGAAAGTTACTTGACATCCTCGTGTCTTAATTTCCTTGCCTGTCAAATAGGATTACGAATAATATCTACCTCATCAGGTTTTTGTGAGGATTAAAGAAGTTAATACATGAGAAGTAGTTCAAAGTGCAATGCCTGGTCAAGTGCTCAGTACATTTTAGTAAATGTATTGGTAATGTAATACATTCAGCAAAGGCAGCGCAATACATTTAGGAAATGTACTGAGCACTGCTAAAGTGCTCGGAATATTATTATCAACCTTTGTTTTATTTGATGAGGCAAAGTATCGGGAGAACAAGGTGATGAAAGAATATACTTAAGTTTGCAATGCATGTGTGTGACCTTTACATTTGATGCTATTAGGTGACAGAAGGAAACAAGGTGACCAGGGAGGATGAGTGGCCCACTGATGTAACTGCTGATGAAGCCTGTACACATTTGTCTGTGCTAAGAGACGTGGCTGGGTTTAAAAACTTGGCATGTATTTTACAAGACTCGTCTACATGGTTGTTTTGAATATGAACAGAGCAGCACCCAGGCTTTATCTCCAAGAATTACTTGACTCAGCACTGGAGTCAAGGAAAAGGCTCATTTATTAAATGTAGACTCTGGAAGGAATCTTTGGGAAAGTACGAGGGGTGGGAACAAAGTTCATAGAGCCCCCTCTTAGACATGAAACATGATGAGAAATGCCTGATGACTTCTTCTTACTATCTCAGTTCATTAGAAACTAGGGGCCAGGGACCACCACTTGTGAGAACTCTGCTCCACTTTTCTGTCGGTTGAGTTTATCTTCTCTGCCCATATCTCTAGCGGTGATTGTACCTAATGATATAGACCTGTAACACCAAAAAAGCTTCAGGACTTATTTCTAGTAGGAGAGAAGGAAAGGCTGGGTGTGGGGAGGGGCTGAACCATCCCTCTCCTCCAGGGCACTGTGCAGGAGCTCAGCAACCCTGAGGTCCAAGAGAGAGGAAGCAGGTGCATCAGTGCCTGACACAGGGAAGAAAAAGAGAGATGTGGAAGATGTTATGGGCCAAAAATGGGGCCCAGAGCTGCACAGGCTGAAAAAAGCCTGCATTGGGCCCCCAACTATATTAATTAAACATACCAATGATGATGCTAGAAGATTTTTTAAAGAAATGGCTCTTGGAGCACTGGATCCTCAAACCTTAAGAAAGACTGGGAGTTGGCTCCTATGAAGAGAACATTTGATGACTTAGCGGTAGCAATGTACGATTTTATTTTACTAAGAAACATAGTGAGAAGAGCAGAGTTTGGGTCCTTTTTTTCCATGCCGAAACTTGCACTGAGTGCAAATTTCAAATTTACTAATACTGATCAACGTGTTTCTCTATAATTTCCGCAGTGAAAATGTATACAAAGGCAGTCACCCCTATCTGTGCTAGTATTACCCATATGATGTCTTCTGCAGCTACCATGCCTTACTGTTGGTTATGCTTTCTGCTAATCTGGAATATTCAGAAGCAATTTTGCACAACCCTGAACTACAATAAGTCTACAATGCTCATTTGAAAGGCATTCCAGGCAAGAAAATGGCTGGCTACTTGTTCTGCCCCTTACCTAGATGCGGACGAGTCCAGGATAACGAATATATTCCATCTGCTGCAGTTTGCTGAGCCTCTAATTTCCTAAGTAATTTCCTGTCCTGATCCTGGGTTTCTGTTCATCCTTATTACAAGTCATGAGACTTCCCGCACACTCAGTTCCCATCAGTGTCGCCAGGGTCACTGACCTTATGATGACGACGCACGGATTTATAAGGCCAGAGCGATGCGGTAGTGGGAGTGGGGGAAGGAGAGGCACGCGGCCGCGAAGGTGTTTACTAAAACACATCCCCCAGCCACACTTTTTTTTGCAGCAGTGAGAGAAACTGGCACCTTCTTGCGTGTGTTTAATTAATGCCTTGCTGGAAGTATATTCGCTTCCTTCGACTTGGCGGATAGCAACAGCATCTAAGAGCTTTGCAGACAGCTTAAAATGTACTCAAACAGCATCCATTCCCCTCCCTCTGCAGCTCCCCCCTCCCTCGGGGGCCGTCAGCTGGTTGCCCTGAGGGGTGCGGATTTCACTGCCGCTAACCTTCTGCTCCCCAGGAGAAAACCGAGGCGGGGCGCACTGGGACGCCCCTCTCCAGCCCACAAGGTGATGACACCACTACTCACTCTTTCTCATCTGCCCTCACCTCCTGGCTCAGCCGGGAGAGCCGCAGCAAGGGGCTGCCGCTGCCGGGGGAGGTGGGGGGGGCGGGGTTTGGCCGCTTTCGGGCGCCGCGGAGCATGCAGGAGCCCGGGGAGGGGGCCGAGGCCAAGGTCCGGCTGCGGCTGCCGCGGCCGCACTACTGCCCAGCGGCTCCAGAAGCCGACAACCCGGGGGCGGGAGGGTTGAGGAGGGGCGCGGAGGCGCTGGCCCAGGGAGCGCGACACCCCCCCTCCCGTTTACCTGGACGCGGTCGGCGGCGGCGGCGGAACTGCGCTCGAGAGCGCGGCCACGGCTCCCCGGCGGCGGCGGCGCTCGTGCGCTTCCCGAGGGCGGCGGTCCCGGCGCGCGCAGGATGTGCTGTCTCACGCTGCGCCGGCCGCTCGGCTCACGCTCCTCCGGGACCTACAGCACTTCCTCCCTCTCCGGAGCCTGACACTGACAGCTCCCTGCGAGCTCCCAGTCTGCGGCTCGCCCCGCCCCCGGCCCACGCCCTCCACGCCCCGCGCTCCTCCCGCGGGAGGGCCCTCCGCACCCGGGATCGCGACGAGCGGGGTAGCTCCGGCCCAGAGGCTGATGGCAGCAGCGGACCTGGGGAGGTCTATCCGTCTACCCCTGTGCCACCGGTAGGACTCGCCTAAGTGGCTGCAAACGGAAGAGCTTCAGTGTTGTGAGAGCTCCTGCCGACATGGAACAACTTTCACTCCCTGACAACTACTTTAGGTTATTTAAACAGAAATAGAGAAAGCTCAGATCCATCTGTTACGCACAAAGACTTATAGATTTAGCCTTAATTTTTACCAGAGGAAAAAATATATATTCAGCTTGTCTCCACAACATTGCTTCTTAAAGTCCTAGCTTTTTAAAATCTGGATAGCAAAATATCCTCCATATGCTAAGTGAAATAAGTCTGACAGAGAAACACAAAGACTGTGTGATATCACTTGTATATGGAATCTTAAAATTACGAGGAACTAGTGAATATAACAAAGGAGCAGACGCACAGATACAGAGAAGAAATTAGTGGTCAGTGGGGAGAGGGAAGGGGGAGGGGCGTTATAGGGGTAGGGGATTAAGAGGTACAAACTATCATGTATAAAATAAGCTGCAAGGATATATTGTACAACACAGGGAATATAGCCAATATTTTATAACTGTAAATGGAGTATACCTTTAAAAATTGTGAATCACTATATTGCACACCTGTAACATAATATTGTGTAACCAAGCAGAACCGAACGGGGCCTTCCCAGGGACAGACCCCTCCCCCATATCCTCTGTTTTAGCTCCTCTGTGAAGTGCCTAGGTAACAGTATCTGATGCACATTTCCTGAGTTGTTTTAGAGATGCTAAAACCCCCAGGTGGAAGACATTAACTAGTTAACTACTCAACGACCAAGAGCACGCAGCCCCCAGGCCTATTGGCGCCTAAGGACAACCTCAAAACCGAAGGTTAACCCCTGTGACACCGCCCTGTTACCTCACCATTAACCAATCAGAGAATTGTGCACGCGCTGATCAGGTACCCTGGGGCTCCCCTCCCTCACCTTGCCTTTAAGAATACTTTGCTGAAACCCATTGGGGATTTCAGGCTTTTTGAGCATTAGCTTTCCCAGACTCCTCGTATTGTGCCTTATAATAAACGCTGACCTTTCTTTCCTTCACCACAACCAGCTGTCAGTAGGTTGGCTTTACTCTGCGCGGGCAAGCAGACCCAAGTTTGGTTCAGAACGATTGTATACCAACTATACTTCAATTTTTTAAAAAAACACATATGAAAAAGAAAAAAATTTTAATAAAAATCTGGGTAACCATTCTTGGACTCCCCCAAAGCTGCCATAACAGCCGAGTTTTAAGGCCCAGAAATGGATTAGGGGATTCTAATTGATGCAGGTTTGGCACCATTTTTAGGTAAGCTTTTCATCATGTTTCTTAGATATCTGTGGGGTCACTGTACACATTAGAATGAAAGTAGAGAGCAAGGACTATATCTCATTCACTGCGGTATCCCCAATATCTACAATGTTTGATGCATAAACGGGTGCTCAATAAATATTCATGAATTTATTTAATTGACAAGTACTACAGTATTTTCAAAATAAATATAGATCTGATTGGGAATACGATATCATACCTATCTATAAAATGGCCTTCCTTGTTCCAATTTTGCCTTGCTGACAAATGATTGCGAGCATAAGTATGGCTAAAAAAAGAGAGTTAAGATGTCTTTAGTTAGAAGGAATTCAAACTATTCCAGAAGAAAAATTCTATGAAACAAATACTTGCCACTGCCGTGTATTAGACACTTAACATGTCAAACTCTACAGATATTTTCCTTTAAAATTTTTCAGTAACGCTATGTAACAGATACAGTGCCGCGCCCACAGGAAAGGAATCTGAGTCTCAAAGAAGTTAACTACCTTGCCTGAACTCCACAGCTACTGAGTGATTCACCTGAGGTCAGAATCCGTGTCCACCTGACTTCACAGCTTATACATTCCCACTTGGTATTACTGTCTCTCCACTATGAGGGTTGATGAATGTCCACTACCTGCAAAGCATTGTGTTATGTTAGGAGTTTCAGATGGTCCAAAAGTGAGGAGAATATAATCCCTTTTCACAAGTAAGGTTAAAATCCAGTTGAAGGTGGAAAAAGAGATAAAGACAACATATAATTAAAGACAAACCATAAGGAAATGGTGAAAGCCGTACAATGTGTTAAGAGTACTCAAATAAGAGCCCATCTGGTATGAGTGGGGGAGATTGTAGGAGGAAATTAGAATTATGAATATGGATAATATTTGAAATGGGTAGGTAAGGTTTTTAACAGTAGAAATGAAGAAGGGAGAACATTTTCAGGCATAAACAAAGCTCCAAAGAAGAGAAAGCACTATGTATACTTAGTAAATGTTGAGTGAGCCAGCTTTTTGGAGCATAACAGACTCATAGGGGAGCAGATTTGGGCCTTAAGAGATGCTGAAGAGCAGACAATGGAGTACCACAATTACAGATATTTGAGCAGGAAATGACGCTTGAGGAGAGTCATCTGAGGGTATCTAAGTATAGGGGACTGGAACAAGCAAAGGCTGAAGAGACCAATTGGAAGTTCATTGTAAAAATCCAGGCCAGGATTAAGAAGGTCTAAATTTGTCAATCGTATTCATCACGAAGAGCTTGAAATACATGCCTGGCACAAATTAAACCCTCAGTAAAAAGCAGTTGTAATTATTTTTATTATGTACTCAGACATAGTACAGATATTGGGTGTGGGACTGGAAATGAATAAGAAATAAATGGTCTCTATATTCCAGAGACTCAAAATCTAAAGAAAAGACACCACTGGCTTTAACACCAAGCAGACTAAGAAAAGCAGAACAATTAAAAGCATTTGCCATGAGAGATCGAGAAGGAGAAAATGCATTCCACTTGGGAATTTTTGTTATCTGGAAGGTCTTGTTGAAGAGGTTCTGGGTGTTTGTGTTTAGTTAGATGCAAATTTTGACATATGGTGATATGCACTTGAGAATGAGGTTAGAAAACAGGCACAAAAAAAGGTATAGACCTTATGTTTATTGATAGATCTTAATTTTTTAGAGCATTCTAGGTTTACAAAAAAATTGTGCAGAAAGTACAGAGAGTTCCCACATACCCCTGACAAATTATAAACTGGTCATTGCAACTAACCTGTTTCACCTCTTAATCTAGCTATTGCTTCAAAGTTTGAAAGAAGGTCTTCAAGAACAGATTAAATGGCTACCAAAGAACATAATGGGCAAATTCCTAACTTGCTATAGCCATCAGGAGGTTGCTTTAGTGCCTCCAGAGAGACAGTGGTGTGGCTAAGCTCCCCAGTTCTGGAATTAGACTGTCCGGGTGTGAACTTGTCTACCACTTACTGCTTTTATATATTTGTACACGTTACTAGACTCCTCGAAGACCCACGTCTCCTAGAAGGAAAAAAGGGGCAATGAGTTAATCCATGTGAAGCACTTGACACAGTCCCTAGCATGTAATTACAAATGCTCAATAAATCTTAGTTATAGTTTGCCATAATTAATCTAGCCTGCATGAAAAGTACAAAAAGTAGAGCTTTGTACCCTCTAAATTCAGTGTCCAATCTTGACATAACCAGACTTGAGGTCAGACCTTAGAGTCACTACTAGCCTTCAAGACAGATTCCTTTGCCTTTGTGCACCTGTCATTCATTAGTGCTGAATACAGGCAGGGTCCCTCAGCTGGCTCCTTTGTCTGACTCACTCTCCTAGGGCCCCACTTCACACAGGTTCCAACCGAACTTTTGTACACCAGATGCCCTCACATCTGCCAGAGAATCTCCTCTGGAAGTTATTCCTCAGTTAATTATATCTTGGTTGCAGGAGATAAACTGAAAATCCACCTCAGTGGTCCAAAGGCTCTAAAAATACAGAAAAGAAATGAGCCATCCGAATCAGCTATTAAAAATGAAGGGGTCCCAAAGGAGAAAAAATGCTTGAAAATGTTCTCTAGTTAGGATGACATGTGCTCTACATCATGTTCAAAATAAAAACCTGTGAGGAAACTAAAGCACTGCCCAATGTCATACACAGTTTTGTATGGGATATATACCAGGTAGGATATATTTTATGTATTTTTCTATTATATGACTGAGGTTGGTCTGTTTGTGCCAAATCAAAACAATAATAGATGTCCCGAAACAGGTGCATTATTAGTGTCTGAAGATTTATTAGAAATTAAAGAGTGACTTATGGGGAAGTCAGTGATTCCAGTGTCTAAAGCAACTCCTGCTTTTTGTCTTCTGGACACTTTTCATCAAGGGACATTGCTTATGTTTTTAGATAGTAGGTGCAAAAACCCTGCAATAAATAAATACACAAAATTTGCCTTCAGTTTTGGAAGAATGAATTCAGAGGTGTCTGCTGTATAGCTTTAGATTTCTCTAAATGCTTTTTGAATAACTTCCAAGTACAACACCAATTCTACTATAATTACCTATATTTGTAATATAATTGTATTATAATCACCCATACTTCCACCTCCTTCACTGTTGCCACCATGTGTCTTTGCCCCTCCCCTTCCTCCTTACATTTCCTTCCATCAGCTTTTCTTTTGAGGACGATGCTAAGCCAAAATGCATATGTTTTTAACAATCAATCATTAAATACAACCATGAAAATATCTATACAGAAAAAATAGAAATCTTTGGATCTTAAAAAAATTGTTTTAAGCACTTATATGTATGGAGGAAAATCCAATGATTATAAAACATAAATTATTTATGTCATTTTAAATTCACATTCCATCAGTGTCTAAATAGAAATCTTTATTTTTTCCAGCTGTGAAATCAGTATCTACATTCTTCCTTGTGTTCTACCTCGTTACATGTTATTTCAAATTTCTATTTCTAGGAATCAAATAACCTACCTTGCCAAAAGAAATTAAACCACAATTTTGGTAAATTACATCTCTAGATTATTTCCTAGAAACATATTTTCGTAGTTCTTGTAATTGCTCCTTGGAAAGATTGATCCTAATAGCTCTCCCAACGCTTTAAAAAAGTCATCTGTGTTTTTTAAAATAAATAATTACATATGTATAATAATTACAATGTATCAATATACATTGATACTATGTGCCTTTAACCAGAAAGTCTGAGCATTTTTTACCGGTGCTTCATTATTTGTTATTTCTCATGTGCTAACTCTGAATATCAGGACCATTTGAGAAGTGAAATCTAAATATTTTATGTATTTTAGAATACAAATTTCGTATATTACGTTTCTCACTCCTCTTCCTTCATATGCTTACTTCATTATAGAGTTATACTTTAAGAGGGATTATAAAACACACCTTATAAAATACAATTTTCTAGTATTAAAGGCATGTATGAATCAGATTACATTGAAGTCAAGAACATAGGCTCTGGAGTCAGGCATACCTGGGTTAAGACTAGTGCCTATGATTCACTAGCTGTGTGATTCTGTGCAAATTGCTTAAACCTTTAAGCCTCAACGTCTTTACCTGTAAAACGGGCATCATAGGGCCCATCTCTTAAGATTTTAATAAGAACTGAATGAGATGATGCTTATAAAGAACTTGGTATAGTGATCAGCACCAAGTAAACACTAAATTAACGTTAGACATTGTTATTATTATGTGGATGCGCATAGAAAAAAGACTGAATGGTTACACAAAAAAAAGTTAACAGTGGCTATTTTAGATGATAAGATTATGGACTTTTTTTCTTTGGAATTTATCCTTACTTTCTAAATACTCTATAATGAATATGCATTATGTGTTCCAACAAGCCTGTTAGATACCAGGGATAGGCCAGTAACAGCATTCAGTCACTTAAAAGAATAGAGGTTTATATTATAACCTTCTTCCTTTTGAAATTCCCTAAAGGTACTTGAAATCTTATCATCTGGCAGTGGGTATGATGTACAATTTAGACATTAGAAACAATAAGCTGTGGATACATGAAGTGCTAAAAAAGGAGTCAGGATAAGGATGGAGCGAGGATGGATAGAGATGATTGTGCCCTCTCACTTCCTGGATAAATACCTACTATCACACACTGCTCTTCCTGCACACCACTTCTGACACATACCACTTAGGTGGTTATTGTGACGCTCTGGTTCCATTGAGATGCAATGAGCCATGAAGGAATCCTTCCCAAGGGATCTTACAATGATATGCTACAGTCTTCTCTGGAACTGAAAATGTACACTGCCCTTGTCTATCCTCCAGGAAGGTGTCCCACATGGTAGGGATGACAGGATAGAGCCATGTGGCCAGTGGGTGCCCTTGTGACCTCCAGGTCCTTGCTCTCCTACATTTGCTAAATATTCAGATTAAATTCTTTGTAGAGGGTATGTTGGAGGAGGTCATTGAGAGGACATGACTGCCTGTTGACACAAGAGCTGAAGGGAGGGAATCAGGCAATGGTAGGTTCCTCACCCAGTCCCTTGTCCTTGGAATGCATATTCTGCTCACTGTTCCCACAGTGGGAGCCATTTCAAGGACACAGCCTTGAGAGAGCAATGTATTGTTGAGGCCATCTGGACTGAATATGTGACTGAATCCAGTTAAGGGCTCTATATCAGCTTTTAAGATTCTGCCTGGTAGATGTGGAGATCTACTCATCTTGTGGCCGCCAGGACAAATGCCATATGTAAGTTCCCTTGCTTATTAAAACTGCCACCTGCCAATCTGGAGTGGCCTCTGTCTTCAGTCTCTCCTTGCGCTCTGTGTTTGAGGACCAGTTTGGAAACAAAAGGATAATACAATTCACATTATTGGCCAGACTATTTCTAAAAATATGGCCTAACTGTAAAATATGGGAAGGTAAGGTAGTGAAAGAGATCATCTTCCACTTAATAAGTTTTTAGCATGAAAACCAATTAACACATTAGAAAACCTTTAATGTTTTAATATTCTCCTATAAGAACAAGATCTTAAGGTTCACGTGGAGCATTTCTTTGCCTCTTGGTTGTATCTACCATATTTTGAAAGATTTTCAAATTGATAGTTTGAAGCGAACTCCTTATTGTTGCAAATACACATGTATGTGTATTCAAATATTGAATAATAGTCTGAGGTTGATAAAGGATGATTCATAAATATTTTAAAAAGTTAGCTGTATGTCCATTTGTCATTGAGCCTTGGGGTCATCTTTTTGCTTTGCTTTTCTTACTTTGCATGAAACTATTTAACAACAGTAATGAATACATTTTTTCATAGTATTTTGAAAATTAGACTTCAACTTTTAATTTTTTGTTAGTGAAATTATATTTAACGGTCTCTTTTTAAAATATCTTTTCTTGTTAAGGTTTTCTTACCATATTGACCAGAAGTGATAGAAGATAAAATATCATAAGCTGCCTAAAGCTATAGTATGTCTTTCATTACTTTGACATTCTTAATATTATATCATCATTTTTAAGTCAAACTTTCCCCCTCACCAAAGGCTCAGGTTGATGGAGATAAATTGCTGAACTGTTCAAACAGTTTCATAACATTCTAACTTGTCAAATAGGAGTAACGTCATACAAGAGCATGCTAAATGGGATGATTAGCCATTGTTAATAAGAGTCTGAAAATCTTTCTATTTTTCTTTACAGTCAAAGAACTACAAATATAGATAAATATGTGTATTTTGAGAAAACTCTCTTGAAACATTTCAGGTCAACAAATAGGCATCCAAGTAATTTTCAACAAAGCCAACAAGTAATATATTTCATGTTTCATTTCTATAGTGGAGTGTAAAAAAAGAGAGACAGAAGATTTCCCAGAAAAGTTGGAAATTTGACAGAAGTTCCAAAGAATCATAAATAAAGAAAACAAAAGAAAAAAATAGAGACAGGGAGTCAGTAAACTTTGAGATTAGCTCTTGTGTAAGATAAAGTACACAGTCACTTATTATTTCAAACACTTTTGTACATTGGATAGATGTTAATTGGCTTACTAACAGTTTTTAAATGTTCCCATCTCCTTTGGGAAGCTTATGGTTTGCTTTTATTTTCAAACATCAAGATTCATCATTAAACATTTTCCAATGGAATTCCAGGAATTTTACCCATCTGTGAAGAAATAACTTGGAGTTGACACATTCACGAAAATAAAAGTGTCCTGTTCAAGAATTTACTAGATACATAGCCTCAGTGGCCCTTTGAATTTCACAGTTCTTTAGGTTTCCTTATTTTTTTTTTTCCTGTGTGAAATCCTACATAGACGTCTCATACCACAATGCCTAAGGTCAGAATCCGAACCAACATTTTGAGCCATTTTCTCCAAATCAGATATAGATTTTTTTTTCTACAAATATTCTATCAGGCATCATTTATGGATGAACATTATTTAAGGCAGGAAAAAAATTGGGGAAATCAGTATTTTAACCACTATTCATAAATTGCCACCTATTCTTTAAAGCTTTGGCTATCCTGTAAATGAGCATGCTACTTGTGGCAGAAGGGAGAAAGGGAGACCATTTTCATTGGTTGAAACATAATCATCAAAGCAATAGCAGTGTATTTTATGCTTTAGGGATATGATACATTCATAAACCTCAAGTGTTGGAGAAATGAGGCAGTTTTGAAAGAGCAAAAAGGCAGTCAGGCTTGGCTTTAATAAATCACAATTTTGCTCCTCTTGTCACTATGTGCTGTTCTATTATGGCAACTGACATTCAACAAATATTTCCCAAGCACCTACTATGCGCTAGGCTCTTTCCTATGTGTTAGATTTCATCATCATCATTCCCAGACTCAGTGAGGTTAAGTAACTTGTTCAAGCTCTCACAGCACGTAAAGAGTAAAGCCAGGACCCTAAATCAGGATGTTTGATATAAGAACCCAAGTGCTTCACTTGCAATATAGCCTCCGTGTATCTTACTTTGGGGTTTTATCAGGACTGCTATGACTGGATTTTGCACGCAGACTCCTTAAAATTAGAATTTGGGCCAGGGTGCCTAATCATATAAATATTCACTTGACCTTGGACAAGTTACTTACGTTCTCTGTGCCTCAGTTTCTTCGCTTGTCAAATAAGGATATTAACAGTACCTACTTCACTGGGCAGCCCTGAGAATTAAATGAGTTAGCATGTATGAAGCATTAGAAAAACGTCGCATACATAGTGAGCTTTATTATTAAATCTTCTGAACTATTTATGATTTCGAATTACGTTCTTAGAATTGTGTTCTTATAGAGTTTCACGTCTACATGGATATTTGGTTTTTGTCTTGTCTTGCTTGGCTTTAATTCTCTACTTCTGATGTTGGGAGATGGTGAATAAGACAAAACAGTAGCAGCTGTTGAGCTGTTAGTGTTAAAGGAAAAAAGCTGCACAAAAAGGCGATGGGAAAACATAATTACTTCAAGAGATACCAAAAGGAAGGGGAGAAAAAGAATAATATCCCATGTCAGAAGGAGAGTTCCTCAAAACGACCCTAGAGTAACACACACACATGCATGCACGTCCTGATAATCGTCTCTATAGAAATCAAAACTTGGGGAGTTGGTGGTACAAATCACATTAAATCCAAGACAATAAATATGAGGGGTCGGGTAAAATGAGCAGAATATGATAATACACTCGCATCCTCAGAGGCCTCCCCTGCACTCATTCCCAGCCATTTCCTCCCTGCCACCTGCTCCTGTCCCTGAGGCAGCCTGTTAGGGGCGGTGCTTAGCTGGGTCTCTGACCTCCCACTACCACACCTATATGCCGCCTGCAGTCACCCTCCCTCGCCCGTCTAACTCCACCCCTTGCTGCACACTGGCCCTTTGAAGGTTTTAATGAGGCACCGATGCTGAAGTTTGTTATTCTTACCAATGGTGGTGATCAAAATCATGGACGTACTCTGAATCCTAAACATGGTCAGCTTTGCAAACAATGTTTATGGACTCTTTTGTAGCACTGAGTGTTAAAGAAGAAAAACACACCAATCCTATCTGCAAATTGCATGAGACTGGTTATGAAAGATTAACCATTGCAAAGACAATGGAGAACGTGCTCAGACTCTCTAGAGGCAGTGGAAATTAACCATTAAAAACGGCCTCTTAGCAGAGGGCTACTTTTAACTTCACTCTACGTTTATTTTTTCAGTTTTTATTTTTTCATTTGTGTGATGAGCTTTGACCTTTTTATGGAAAGTTTTGATCATTCTCTTTAAATTCCTAACTATGGGGGCCTTTCCTTTCCACCTGAGAGTGTGTGTGTTTGTGTGCACCTCCCCCACATGTACATGCCCTTGGTAGGGGCAGGTAGAAAGATAATGACACTCTGATACATATTATTGAGCAAATTTTTGAGATCTTGGTTAGGTCACTTCCTCACTGAAGGCAGTATATTTCTTTTATCACTTTCAGAGCCAGTTTATATAATTTTTAAAAATATGAAGTGTAGTTGATTTACAATGTTGTGTAGTTTCTGGTACATAGCAAAGTGATTCAGTTTTATATATATATATATATATTCTTTTCCACCATAGGTTATTACAAGATATTGAATACAGTCTCCTGTACTATACAGTAGGACCTTGTTGTTTCTCTATTTTATATATAGTAATGTGTATCTGTTAATCCCAAGCTTCTAATTTAATCCTGCCCAGATTATATAATTTGATGGTTCTATGATCTGATAAGAGCTGTTCTCAAGATTCATAGAGGTGCTAAGCACCTCTACTCAGTTTCTGACTATAAAAAAATTTCAATGTCTTTGTTAAACTGAAAAAAAAATATAGTCAATCATTTAGGTTACTAATTTACAAATAAAAAATCAGAGGAAAGTAAAATTCCCACCTGCCAAGTCACTCTACTTGGTGACTGTGTTATAAGCTTGGTCAAAGGCTGAGGCAGTAGAACCAAATGGTTCCAAAATACTGTGGTTTAAAGACAATGGAGGTATATTAATCTCACATTATATCTGTAGAGTGAGCACTCCAGGCTGGGGGGCTCTAGGTAGCTCTGGTCAAGGTGCTTACTCAGAGACTTGAGTTCCTTGCACCCTGTTGCTTTGTCAGAGCAGGTCTTCATCAGCAGAGTGGAAGCTGAGTCACAGGTGAGGGACCTATAGCTTGCAGGAAGTGAGAAAGTGACGTGCAAGCCCACTGTCTTAGGCTCAGATGTTGAAACGGCACAGGTCACATCTATACACACTTCACTGGCAAGAATTCAGTCACATGACCTCACCTAGCTAAAAGAGCAGCTAGAAAAAGTAGTCTCTAGTAGGGCCCACGGGAGGCCAGCCACAACTCTATTGTATAGAAAAGAGAGATTAGAGTTTGGGGGACAATCAGCTGTCTATGTCACATCCCCTTAGCTTCTAAAGCTAGAGTTTGGTAAATTTCTAGATATTATGAACCATATTTTTAAATATTCAAAAATAGAATCAAATAACTGTTTTGGAAAAAATAATAATACCAAGTGTAAGATGTAGGATGACAGGAGCTGTATAAACAGACAATCTCATATACTCTGAAGGGTAAAAGCATGTTTTGTATCTTCTGTTGGATATCTGGCAATTATTCCAATACAACTTCCTTAATAGTGGAAGTAGAAGCGACACAGTCAGTTATTAAACAGCTGTGCTGCTTGGTTGTCAAACACACACATAGACTGAAAAGAAATATTCTACATTTCACATTAACGCTGTATCTTCCAACACCATAGGAATCCAGAGGAGTACAGGAATTTGGAAGTGGCTCCTTTACTCTCTTCTATTTGTCCTCACAGCTACTTAGTATATTTATGATCTTTTATCTAGGCTGACAGGGCTATCCCATACGCCCGAGCCTTAATAATCCTTGGGGAAAACATCTCTCTTTCTATCCTCCTTCAGTCAGTGATTTGTAATTTTTACCTTTTTGACCCCTTTTCCCAGAATCTGGTTCCTTTAGCAAAGCAGACTGTCAATCATTCGGGTTCATCCAGATCCACTCTGGATGAGGTGAGGCTGAGTGAAGTACTGCAAATGGAGTACATGTGAAAAATCAATCAGTTTATACTGCCATATTGACCTCATCTTAGCATAACTCTTTTTTTTTTTAATTAAATTTATTTTATTTTAGCTTAACTCTTGTTCATGGTTTTGCTTTTAAAAAAGTTTCCTTCTCTTCCTCTGCGTTAGGTCTGACTCAAGGTTTAGAAATAGGTGAAGGAAGAGGGTGCAGAGTGACCTCCAGAGGCATACCCAGCTTATCCTAGGTCAGATTAGGTCTCGCTAGATTTCTTTCTGCCCCTTACAGGGAGCTGTCCTTTGTCCTCTGCTTCAGAATCTGAACCACCAACCCATCTCCAACAGTGCCCCACCTTTTTCTTTGTGCTTTTCTGCATCACACTGATTAGGTCCAACAAGTCTAAATTTCAGCAGCTTGAAATTTAGATCCATGGAAGAGGCCTGGCCTCCTCTCCTCGCTGGGGTGATAGTTATACCATCCTTACCCAAGGTTGAGCGTTCATGGTCCCCACATCACTCTCACCTTGCTCCTTGATACCATTCCTCTTCTAACTTCTCCTCACAGAGGTGAGAGGGGCTCCTCTTTGGCCTCACCCAGAGTGTATCAATTCTGTTATGGATGTTGGTGTCAGTGTCCTGAAGCCAGGTATTTTCCCTCTCTATCAACTCCCGCAGGGGTAAGAAGCGTCTACATAACAGACTGCACTTCAACTTTTACTTGTTAACATGGATTCTAATTAGTTTACTGTTAGGGCTCTCTCCTAGCAGTCAGGTATGCCCACCTGAAATCTTGGCACTTTTCCTGGATGACCAGGTATTTGATTTTCAGTGTTATATAGTCCTATAGCAACCTCTTGGGGTTTTCTCTTAATTTAGTTATATACGAGAGTGAAGTTATTATTTTGTTCCCTTGTCATAAACAGAGTTTAAAGGAAAGCTGGTGCAACTTTAAGAAACTGAAAAGGAAACCAGAGAAATAGCTTCTTAGTAGCATTGTTTTCATGAACTAGGAAATATATTTATGAGTTTGTCTTTTTTTTTTCCTGGATGAAGAGTTACTGTAGTTTTTTGGTCTTTGAGACTCTTTGGAATGATGAAGGCTAAGCTTGACCCTGGGGTACAACCTTGGATATGTTGTCTGCTTTCCAGTGCTGCTGGAAGCCTGCTCGTGATCTGAGCCAAGGTCTTTAACTTTCCTGTCAAATCTGTGAGCTACATAACAGAATTGTAATGTATATATTCCCTTTTTCTTCAGTTTAGCCAGAGTTCAGAGGTACAATCGCGATGCATTTCCTAAGTACCCTGAGGTGATACTACTGAGAAAGTGCCAGTGCTTTCCACAGCCCATTCACAAGGCATCCAATACCTTCTAAAAACCCTCGTTAGTGTTAATTTCTGCCATTCCCAGAGTAGGCTTCTGGCCTTTAGAGAAGATTTACCGTTTCCCCACTTGAAGACTCCACTACTTTCTGTCACCTTGAATCTTTTTGCTGGGCTCTTGGCCAGACTTCCCCTCTCATTTGGGATGACTGTCAAAGTTTTAGGTTACTGAATTCACGGCTGCTGATAGATACTACAATCTTCAGGATGCAAGTCTTTCCCATCCCAAATGGCAATAGAGAGAGTATCAGAGATTTGAGCCCAGCAGTGCAATGGAGCACCTACATTTCTGTTTTTCAACTTTGACCAATCATAAGACCAAAAAGTTCAGTTTCTTGAGCTGCTATCCATTGCTGTCTATTCATGCCCAATTTGGCACTCATAAGGACATTCACAGTGGTTTGATATACATCTATACTATAAAAGGTATCGCAATTCATATAAATCTTAAACGTTGACTGCCGTATACTTCTTCACATCTAAGAATTTTAATTTATGAGGAGGTAGCAGATATAATTGTCAGGCTGGATCAACCTAGCTAATTCTTTGGTTTTTTCTATTTGAAGGTACTGCTGTTATGAGACCACTTCAAGACTTCTAAATTGGCATTGATGTGAAATATTGTTAGGGTTGAGAAAATTCAATATGTAACACAAATGCTCAGAATGGCTGCTCTCAGACCTCTTCCCACCTCCCTTGCTGAAGGATCCAGAGGCTCTCAATATTCTGAACTCAGAAATCTTCCCTGGCTCTGGGCTTATCCCCAGCTGAGAAACAGTGGGTTCCTCATATGTCACAAAGTTGCAGCAGCAACTTTATCAAGATCAGTTCCAACCCTGCTCCTCCAAAGTCCTTCTGAGGACATCAGAAGTTTCACATAGTTTCTATCCCCTTCCTCTGATGAAAGGTTGCTGGGTCTTGGAAATACCTGAGTCACTCTCAAGACTGGAAAATTCTACCAGACATGAATTCTCTCTTCTCATTATTCTCTGAATTCATGAGTATCTGACAATAAACTTATATAAAACCAAAGATCCCAGCAAGCCAGTCTGTTAAATAAAGTACAGTTTATTGGTTAAGCTTTTGTTCAGTTCACGATATCTACCAAATCCTTATTTCTCCAGAGTTCATGCAAACCGTGATGATTAACTCTAAAGATTTCAAGACATGATTTTTCTATCTTTAATTAAGAATTTAAAGATACGATATCTTAAATCATTTATCTCAGGATGATTTTTCTAAAACGAATTTCCTATTGTGTTGCCCTGTTTTAAATTCCTATACTGTACATTTTCTCTTAGAGTGCAGGTTTAACTTTAATAATTTCCTGTAATTCTTTGGGCCCCAAGGAATTACCAAGGACAAAAACATCTAAACTAATGTCTGAAGGTCCTTTACAGATTCCCCGCCTCTACGTACCTTCTATTTGACTATAAGCACTAGTACACAGAACAGGTTCTGAGATTATGCTAACAACCAAAATAGGCTAACACTGAATGACATGTGTCTCAGCCTGGCTTTACTAGAAAGCAGAGCCTGAGAAAAAGGCTTATGTGCCAATACCTTATTGGAGAGTATGCCCCAGGGGGCAAGAATGAGAGACAATGGTAATAAAGCAGGAAGAACCAGAAAAAGAGATGCATCATTGAGTTGGCTCTCCCCTATGTGTGACTGGTTGCTCAATCCCGTGGGATCACCTAAAATATTAAATGTTAAATTTATTTTAATCTGATTCAATTTAAATGTTAAATTACTAGAGAATTTATCCTCTAGCCACAATGATACTAAATTAAAAATCAAAACAAAAACTGGAAACAACTCAGATATCCTTCAATGGGTGAATGGTAAACAAACTATAGTACACCCATGCATTGAACTACTACTGAGCAATGAAAAGAAACAAACCAGGGACTTCCCTGGTGGTGCAGTGGTTAAAGAATCTGCCTGCCAATGCAGGGGACACAGGTTTGATCCCTGGTCCGGGAAGATCCCACATGCCGTGGAGCAACTAAGCCTGTGCACCACAACTACTGAGCCCACGCTCTAGAGTCTGCGAGCCACAACTACTGAGCCTGCGTGACACAACTACTGAAGCCCGCGTGCCTAGAGCCCATGCTCTGCAACAAGAAAAGCCACCGCAATGAGAAGCCCGTGCACCGCAACGAAGAGTAGCGCCTACTCACAGCAATTAGAGAAAGCCCGCATGCAGCAACGAAGGCCCCACGCAGTCAAAAATAAATTAATTAAATTTTAAAAAAAGAAACAAACCATTGACACACAATGACTTGGATAAATCACTAGATAATCATGCTAAGTGAAAAAACAATTCCAAATTTTATAGACTGTATGATTCCATTGATACAACATTCTTGAAATGACAAAACTGTAGAAATGGAGAACAGATTAGTGGCTGCCAGGAGATAAGGAGTCTGTGGGTGAGAGAGGGAAGTGGATATGGCTGTAAGAGAGCAACATGAGGTATCCTTGTGGCAATGGAAATGTTCTGAGATTTGACTGTGACAATGTCAATATTTTGGCTCTTTTATAAGATATTACTATTGAGGGATAAAGTGTACATTGGATTTCTCTGTGTTTCTTACAACTTCATATGAATCTACATTGATCTCAAAATTAAAAACTCAATTTAAAGACATGACAAAAAAAAGGCCTCTCCACAATTCATATGATTATCATTATTCCACTACCATTCAAGTGCTAAAACCAAAGTATCATCCCCCAAATCTTACTTTCCACCTGTAACTAACTCCATTAAATCACAGATGAGAACCTTAGTAATTAAAATGCCACTGGCTGCCAGAGGTTATCACCATGCCACATGGTGGCATGCTGGTTCCCCAATATACAGAGTCTGAGACAAAGCTTAAATGCCAATACTTACTGGGGAGTGAGATCCAGGAAGCAAAGGTAAGAGACAGCGAGAGCAAAGCAGGTAAAGATAGAGAGCTAACACAAAGATGGATTATCAAGTTGGCCACCACAATGTGTGACTGGTTACATGGCAGTCAGAATTCTAAAGATGTTCCTCTGAACACCCACCCTCTGATTACTCAGCCAAACACTAATCTAGGTACCACTGTGAAAGGACTTTGCAGATGTAATTAAGACCAATCAGTTGCTTTAAAATAGGGAGATTATTTTGGATTATCCAGGTGGGCCCAATCTAATCACACATGCCCTTAGGAGCAGACAACTTTCCCTGGCTGGAGATGGACAGGAAGAGGTTAAAGAGGTGGTGAAAGGTCAAATCAGGGAGATTCCAAGTGTGAGAAGGGTTCAACGTGCTGTTACTGTTTCTGAGATGTAGGGGCCCCTATGCAAAGACTGGAGAGAGGCCACAGGAGGTAAGAGAATCCTTCAGCTGACAGACAGCAAGGAAATGGGAACCTCAGTCCTGCAACCACCAGGAACTGGATTCTTCCAGCAACTTGGATGAGTTTACATTCAGATTCTCTCCAGAACATACAGAAAGGAGTCTAAACTAGCTGATACCTTGATTTTGGTCTTGTGGAGCCCAGGAAAGAGAAACCCACCAAGCCAAACTGGACTTGTGACCTACAGAACTCTCAAGACAAAAAATTTGTGTTGTTTTAAGTCATTCAGTTTGTGGCAATTTGTTTCAACAGCAATAGAAAATGAATATAGTTTGCTGCCTAAAACGCAACTCAGGACTATCTCCCTAGGGAAAGAAAGAAACACTTATCCACTGACTCCCATCTCATAATAGTGAAGGTCACTTATGAGTTATACATGCATGAAGGTCCAGCAGTTTCCCACCACCTTCCTGCAGCACAGCATTAATAAAAAGCCCTTGAACAGGAAATGGTTAAGTATGAGGGGCAGGCCTGAGGCAAGGTGCTGCCAGGCTGCACATGTAAGAAGTGGCCAGTATCAAAGCTGTTCTCATGCTCACTCCATAAAAATGAAGACCAAAGGGGAGAAAGAGGAACAGCTTTCTTTTTCTGGGTGCCAAGTTTATAATATATCCAGCTGTGATTCTAATATACCCAAAAGCACTATATATGCTAGCAGCAGTCCCTCTTAGGTGGCATAAGGCAGGTTGGTGGGGTCAAGAAGGCAAAGGTTCAAGGTGCTTGAAGGGTCATTGTTATGGACTGAATGTCTGTGTCACTCCAAAATTCATATGTTGAAATCTTAACCCTCAACATGATGGTATGAGGAGGTGGGGCCTTTGGCAAGTGATTAGGTTATGAAGGTGGAGTCTTCATGAGTGGAAGTAGTGCCCTTCAAAAGAGACCTCAGGAAGCTCTGTCACTCCTTCCACCACGAGAGGACATGGCAAGAAGAAGGCTGTCTGTGAACAAGGAAGCCAGCTCTCACCAGACACCGAATTTGTCGGCACCGTGTTTTTGACTTTTTAGCCTCTAGAACTGTGAGAAATAAATCTTTACTGTTTAAACCACCAGTCTATGGTATTTTTGTTTTAGTAGCCTGAACGGACTATGACAGTCATCAAAATAGATCCCAGAGTAATTAAGGTAGATAGTGGGACATGGATGAAGAGAAACCTGAGCCAAAGAGCGACACCGTTTGGGCCCTAGCATGGAGTAGAAGACAGGGATGTTGTGAAGGTGGTGTCCTTACTGAGGCTGGCTGCTGGTGCCTGGCGTGCATTGTACAGCAGCGTCCATACCCTTTTTGAAGCACTGTGAGGTCAGGCCGACTTCCCTGGGCCCTCTGACGCATTTTGTTTCTTGTTCTTCCGCTTTGAATCCCCAAAGAAAGGTTCTTACTTGCGCCTCTTCTTTGACACAAATGTGCACATCTATGTCCATACAATGGGCTAGGTCCTGAGACCTGGAAATCCCCAGCCTACAGGAACATCATCTTTGGAAGGTAGATTGTCCTCTCCTGTGTGGTGGGGGGAGATACTTCATTGCTTCTCCTTTCCAGCCTTACCCTCATTTGTAGACTCAATGGGCTCCAACCCCCAAGTATTATGAACCTCCTTTTTCTTCTATTTACTATCCTAGGTCCATCATTTACTGGCTGGGAAATCATGGGTCAATCATCTGACCTTTCCTTGCTTCTGTTTCTTCATTTACAAAATGATGATAAAAACATAATTTATAGGGCTGTGGTTTGGCTTAAATGGGTTAATATAAGTAAAGTGTTGAGAACAGTGCCAGACCTAGAGTGTCTGCTATAATGACAACAACAATAATAACAACAATATTGCTATTATTAGACGGCAAAAGATCAACTCAACCTAAAATATAGAGAATTTATTAAATAAACTATAATAGAGCCATAAAATGG
Organism: Grampus griseus; assembly: GCF_964374135.1. Taxonomy (NCBI): domain Eukaryota; kingdom Metazoa; phylum Chordata; class Mammalia; order Artiodactyla; family Delphinidae; genus Grampus; species Grampus griseus. The sequence continues at coordinate 58,628,073 of NC_139003.1, read as the reverse complement.
AATATCATGTAGTTTTTAAAAAATTAACAAGATTTATAAGATATATTAATCAGGAGAAGTTAGAGAAAAGCTTGTATAATACAGTGTAAAACAATATGGCAAAGTAATATATACTTACATTTGCTTGCATATGTGTAAAATTGCTTGGGGAAGATACACAAGAAGCTAATAGTAGTCGTTTTTCTGTTTGGGTCATAAAACCTTGGCAGATGGGTGACAGTGGTAGAAGAGAGATTTTTCAGTGTACATTTTTATACTTTTCAATTTAAGAACCATGTAAATGTATTATCCAGTCAAAAATACAGGCAATGCCTTAAGAATGAAAATATAAAAGAGAGAACTCAACTAATTCATTGGCGCTGGGGAACTCTAACCTATGTGTGAGAGTCGTGATCCTGAAATCTAGACTGCATAAAGGGCATGATCAGTCTTTTTTCTTCAAGAATTTCTGATCAGTTGCACTACTGAGAGATGAATTCTGAGAGCTCAAAAGACCTATCTGGTGGCAAGGGTGACACCTGCAGGACAGACTGAGAATTTGTCGAATTATTTATCTTTGCTGAGCAGAACATTACACCTGGGGCATGGCTTAAGGCGGCTGATCATGGATTTCTCATCGGAATTGCTAGACAAAGAAGTTTGCATAAGTACCAATGGAAATACTGCAAACAAAAGCATTTTTATATAGGGAATCTAGGAAAGTCACTTCCGACTCTCTAGCTGTGTCTTTCAGCAAAGCCATTTAACAGCCTCGGAGACGTGGTTCCTTCAGGTGTAACATACGGAGAATGAGGCCTATTTTTAAGAGTTGTATGGATTTGAAATAGGTATGTAAAGTTCATTGTTCAGCTCCTGGCACATTTTAAGTGTTCAGTAACTAGTATCTACTGGTATTGTTAATAGCCACTGTCCACTGGACTGATTCCTTCAGCCAAACACCCAGCTTGCTGCAAATCAGCCCCTTCACTACCTTCCAAATGAATCCAGTCACACTAAATACAACAAGAGTTTTGAGGTTATACTGCAGAGCCACAAACCAGATCACCTGGGCAGTGATAAGGATCCCATCCAGGGCCTTTCTCCCTTGTAGCACTTGGCCTCTGGAACTCCTGTGTCCTTGCTCCAAGATTTCCCCTGACACAGCAACTCCCAGTCTTTGCCTCCTTCTCTCCCTTCTTACTTATGCAGATCAATGTATCTCTCCTACTTTACACTTCTGTCAAATAAAAAGCAAATTTGGGGCTTCCCTGGTGGCGCAGTGGTTGAGAGTCTGCCTGCCGATGCAGGGGACACGTGTTCGTGCCCCGGTCCGGGAAGATCCCACATGCTGCGGAGCAGCTGGGCCCGTGAGCCATGGCTGCTGAGCCTGCGTGTCCGGAGCCTGTGCTCCGCAACGGGAGAGGCCACAACAGTGAGAGGCCCGCGTACAGCAAAAAGACTACTGCAACAGTGAGAGGGAGACTTTGCAATAGGGAGAACAGAGCTCCTGACCCTAAGATCTATAAGCATCTCAGTGGGAGGGAGATGCTCATCTCAGGGAGAAAGATGTGTTTGTTTTATGGGGAGGCATAAACAAGGCCAGAAAGGACAGGAACTAAGGGAGTAGATGAGCAGGTGGCATGATCAGACAGTTAAGCAGGTGATGTCGTTAAGGAGGAATTATTCCACATTCCAGTGCGCAACCCCTGGGGCCAAATTTCAGGGCTCTGGGGAAGGACAGAAGCCTAACTAAAGTTTGGTTGAGGTAAGTTAGTGGGCATTTTGTTCAAATTGTTCAGTGGGGACAAACAGTTCAGCAAATCTTTTATGACAAAGAATGGGAATTTCGAGGGTTTGTGTCTGGCTTTGTCCTCAGTAAACAAGGCAGTGGTGGGGGGTCATCTTATTTAAGTCATATGGGGAAGGGTGTTCTTTGCAGTAAGTCTTTTCCCAGAACACGAGAGGATGAGAGGATTTCTTAATCTGCAGTTTTCCGGGAGCACAGAGATCAGGTAAAGGGCAATGTTATCATTTCCAAACGAGCAAGTCACATCTCACCTCCACCGCTGGCAATTTGGGGTCATTTACTCACCATTCTCTGTCTCTGTTTCTTCACCCATCTGTATTTTCTAGGAAAAAAGTAAATTATTAAATATCTATATCTGTACCTCCCTTTCTCTCTCTGACAGCAAGAGAAATTTATCTATAAATCATAGAAAGTCGCATACATCATACACATTACCCTGAATACTTCAGGATGCCTTTCCTAAGAAGAACGTTCTTCCATATAACCACAATAACACTAGTCCACCTAAAAATTAACATCAATTTTATAATATCTTCTAGTATCCAGTCCACATTCACATTTTCCTAATTGTCTTCCAAATACTTTTATTACTCCCCCACCCAGACCTCTTGAAACAATATCCAACCTAGGTTCACAGGTAACGTTGGATTTAATGTCATTTTAGTTTCCTTGAACTTTGCTACTCAAGGCCTGATCCATGAGTATTATGAACATCACCTGGAAAGGAGTTTGAAATGCAAACTATCAGGCCCTGCCCAGACCTAATCAGAAGCAGCTTTTGAACCAGATCCCCAGGTGATTCAAATGTGCCTTAAGAATTGAGAAGCACTGCTCTCGAACAGTGTTTCCACTTTCCCCCCATGATACTGAATTTTTGAAAAGTCTAGATCAGTTGTTTGTTTTTTTCACTACCACTTTTATAGTCACTTATCTGAATATAAATTCACTTACATCCATTCTAGAAGGTTTGGTGGTTTTGTTTTCTACTTCATACTTTTCTGTGTCTGAGTGTGCTTTAGTATCTTAAAAGCATCTTTTTCCTTTTTCTCCTTTCTTTGGATCATGTAAGCAATAAATGAATGAATTTTATGGTAAAACTTTACATGATTTAGACATCTACAAAGAAAAGTCTACATCCTCCTTTATATTTCCTATCAGTTTTATTCCCCTCCTCAGATGTAGCTACTATCAACTGATTTATATGTATCTGTATCATTCAGGGTTCAGTCATGGGAGCAGAACCATGATGCACATTTTGGAAAGAAGACATTTATTGCAGGAATTAGACCTTACAAAAATGCTGGAAGTGAGGAAGTGAAAGTCTGGAAGGGGAGTCAGAGATCAGGTGCCTGGAACAGGGATGGGGAAGCCAAGCCCTGGAGCTTGTAGGGAAAGCTGTGAAGCCAGCCAGACATGTCCAACCCGCAGTGTGGGCTCAGGAGGGGACTATGGGAGGCTATTCCCTCTGTGTAACTCCTTCCCTGTGCATCCGTAGCCAAGCATCTTCTGAACAGCTCAGAGCTGCTATTAGACATAGGGCCAGAGATCAGGAATACCAGATGGACAAGGAGCTTTGACCCACAGTTCATCAACACATCTGACCACGGTGACCTTCTCAGAGTAATGGCTGCTGTTTTGCTTTTGCCTCCCAAATCTTATATAAGCTCCCTTATGGACAACTATAACCTGGGTTGGAAAAGAAGGCATAATCCAGCCCAGCATTCTACCCACCCTCTTTAAATAAGTATATATGCATACTCATTCTTTGTAGAAATGGAATCACATGGTACATATTGTTTGCCACTTTCACTTGTCACTTCAGTCTTTTGAGGTCTGTCAGTACATATTGCACAGTACACCAAACCACTTCTTTTTAGTTTTTGCAACCCCTTGAGGCAGCTTTTTTTAAAACCACTGGTGGCATCCCTTAGTGGTTCATGGAATTAACTACTGTGTCAAAGCACCATTAAAAAGTATGGGATAGAACAGAAAATATAAAAGTGCATCTCCCTCTGTAAAGATAACTACTGCTTTGTGAAACATTCGTTTCAGTTAAATACGTGTTTGTGATGTGGGCACAGCCTGAAATATATAGCCTTCTGTGGGTAGCAGTGGTTAAAAAAAACATTGCCTTGGGATTTTGCTTTTCTTTCTTTTTTTCCTCTTCCACCACCTCTCCATTTTTTTTGTTTGATTATTTACTTTGACTAATAACCTTAGTTTGGAAAAAATAGGGTGATATCTGGGGCTAAGGGTTTTTGAAATAGAGGGAGTGAGACAATTAAATTCACCTTAAAAAATTATGCTATGGTTATAAATAGCATCTTATCTATTGCCAGTACAAAGTTGCTAGCAAGCATTAGAAGAAGATGCCTCTTCAGTAACATGAATGAGAAAAGATTGATATGGTCAGAAAATCAAATTATGTTGCCTCAAAAGTGTAAAAAACCTTCAGTTTGTGAACTTCCGCAACGAACAGTAAAACGTGTTCATTTGTTTGGTAACAGAGACCTCTAGAGAGCTCATATTAGAACTGCAGCAAAACCTTTTTTAAAAATTATTTATTTTTTATTTTAAGAGCTGACTTTGGTTGATATCATAGATTTTTGGAACACAAAAAGAATTTAGAGATCATTTAATTCCATATACTTGGATGCTCCTAAGACTTATTACTTACCTTTTATATGCCAAGCACTTTTATAAATAATATCTAATTCGGTTTTCACAATTCTGTGAGGTAAATATTACCACTTTCAATTTGGTTTTTAAATTTATCTTTAAGTTTATTTTTAATTTAATTTTTATTTTATTCTTATTGAGGTATGATTGACAAATAAAACTTGTATATATTTAGATTGTACATTGTGATTTTTTTTTTTACAGTGTATTGAAGTATAGTTGCCAAAGTTGTGGCACTTTCATTTCATAAATGAAGAAACAAAAGACTCAGGAAGTAAAGTGACATGTCTAAAAGCAGAAAGCTAGAAAGTGGCAGGGCCAAATCTAAAATTCAGGATTCTGGATTTTCAGGCCAGCAGTTTTTCTAATATACTACAATATCAAAATAGTATGTACTTTTTAAGTGAAGAGGACTTAGCATTTAGTTCATTTTCTTCATTTCTAAATGGAATGAAAGAGACACAAAAAGAAGAGCAAATTGTCTGGGGTTACATAGCTAGTAAAGAGCAGAGCCGAAGTTAGTATAAGTGAAACAGCTGGAGATTGAAGACCAGGAGACAGGCGTGCTAACCTGGTTTTCAATCTCCAGCTGTTTCACTTATACTACACGGACAAAATACATCCTACTTAATAATGTGGAAAGACCCATTTCTAGCAAAATGGCAGAATGGTTTAAAAAAATCACTTATTAGAAATTATTTAGGGAGGGTAAATATATCCATATTCACTCAAGTGAAATTAATTTTCTATAAATATGATTTTATTCATATGTAAAAGAAAATATATCTCAGAAACTGAAATGACAGAATAAAATAAGTGATTAAAGTGATGATATTGATGTGCATTGTTGATCAGTAATTTATTTGTTAAAATATACAAGTGCTTTTTACAATGTAAATTTGCCATTCAGCTTGAACACATACTATGGGCAAAAGTCAATGTACATGACTGGGAATGAAACTGAGAGAGGTGTGATTTTTGTCTCCCTGGACTTGCAGTCTTTGAGAGATATTTTTTTAAAAGCACTCAAATAGCATTTAACTAATTGCAATTTTTGTAAATGCTATGAAGTAAAAGTGTAGGATACTATAGTTCTATTTTTAAAAAATCACTTCTTAGGAAAAAACTCTAAAAAATCTAGACAAAATATTAAAAAATAAATGTTTAGTTCAGGAGAGTTAATTTCCTGAAGTTGAAAGCTGAAAATTTTTAAGTGAAGGCAGGAAAGTATCAGAAAATTTCAGAGAGCAAAAAGGAGTGGAGAGGGTAATTAATCAGAGAGGTGAGGAATTCAGAGGCTCCAGCCTGCTCAAAGGGCACCTCAGAATTACGGTGACCTCCAGCTTTCTGGCTGGTGGTCTCACAGGACATCAGAGCAGGAAGCAAACCTTCAGGACTCCCGAAGATGGAAATTCAGACAGGACCCCCACTGCATTAAGCTGGGACTCCAATGGGTAAATCCTCAGTTGGAAGGGTGAATTGAAAAATCAAAGTCACTCCACAGATGGAAATAATGAAATAGTTTGCCTTTTTCAAACTTGGGGCTGGGTTGGGGGACGGGAGGAATGCCTCTCAAGGGAATTTTGTGTGTGTACTTATTTTTGCGGTACGCGGGACTCTCACTGTTGTGGCCTCTCCCGTTGCGGAGCACAGGCTCTGGACGCGCAGGCTCAGCGGCCATGGCTCACGGGCCCAGCAGCTCTGCTGCATGTGGGATCTTCCCGGATCGGGGCACGAATCCGTGTCCCCTGCATCGGCAGGTGGACTCTCAACCACTGCGCCACCAGGGAAGCCCCTGTGTGTGTACTTTTTTTAAAAGTCAGGTTTATGGAGGCTTAATTTCTGTGAAGTAAAATTCACTATTTTTAGTATGTAGTTCTATGAACTTTGATAAATGCCTACACTCTTGTAACCACCACCTTAATGAAGATGGAGAACACCTCCATCACCCCCCAAATTCCCCTGTGTCACTTTCTAGTCCAACCTCCTCCCCTACCTCCAGCCTATGCCACCACTGATTTTTCTGTCCCCACAGTTTTGTCTTTTCATGAATGTCATGTAAATGGAATCATGGAGTATTGTAGTTTTTGAGTTAGCTTCTTTCACTTAGCCTAACGCCTTAGAAGTACATCCACATCATTTTTTCAGGAGTTTGTTCATTTTCAACGGCATCCTGCTGCATGGATGTAACATGGTTTGACTGTGCAGTCACAACTGAAGGCTATTTGGGTTGCTTCCAGTTTTTGGTGATTATAAATAAATATTATAAACACTCATGATTAAGTTTTGTGTGAACATAGGGGTAGGACTGTTGGATTATGTGATAAGGATGTTAAACCTTATAAGAAACCATTAAAATGTTTTCCAGAGTGGTTATGGCATTTTGCATTCTCACGACCAATGATGAGAGTTCAAGTTGTTGTGCCTCCTCCTCAACACTTGACACAGTCATTTATCAAACGTTAGCCATTCTGATGTGCATGTAGTGATATCTCATTGTGCTTTTAATGAGTACTTCCCTCATGACTAATGATGTTGAACATCTTTTCATGTACCTTTTTCCCATCTGTATATCTTTATGGATATGTATGTTCAAATCTTTTTACCATTTTTGATTGGGGAGTTGGTTCAATTATTATTGAGTTTTGAGAGTTATAATTATATATTCCTTTGCAGTTAAACTTTTATTTTGAGGTAATTGTAGATTCACATGCAGCTGTAAAAAGTTATAGAGCTCCTATGTGTCCTTTACTTAATTCCTCCGATTAGAACATCTTGCAAAATGTTACTGTATAATACAGTAGAGTAACCAAGACATTGACACTGATACACTCAAAATACAGAACATTTCCATCAACAAAAGGACCCCTTATATTGCCCTTTTATACCCACACTCACTTCCTCCTGCCTGCACCCCCTCCCTATTAGCCTCTTTTAACAGCTAATCTCTTCTTTTCTAAAATTTTGTCATTTCAAGAATGTTATATAAATGGAATCACACATTATGTAAACTTTTGGGATTAAGTTTTTTTTCACTTAGCATAATTTCCGGGAGATTTATCCGAATTGTTCTGTGTATTAGCAGTGCTACTTTTGCTTCATTTTCTCTATTGTTTTTCTGTTTCCAATTTTACTGATTTCTGCTCTTATCTTTATTATTTACCTTTCTCTGCTTCTTTATTTTTCTCTTTATTTCTGAGTTATTGAGGTGAGCTTAAATTTGATTTAAGTTTTTTCTTTTCTGATTTCTAATGTATGCATTTAGTGCTATAAATGAGGTTTGTTTGATGATCCAGGACATTTGTATGTCTTCCATGTGCATTTAAAAAGAATGTGTATTCTTCTTTTGTTGTTTGGATTGTTCCTTAAATGTCCACTAGATCTTGTTGGTTGATGGTGTTGTTGAGTTCTATATCTTGCTGATTTTCTGTCTAGTTGTTCTATCAATTGTTGAGAGAAGTGTGTAACAGTCTGCAGCTATAATTGTGGGTTTGTCTAGTTCTCCTTTGAGTTCTTTCAGGTTTTGTTTCACATAATTTTCAGCTCTGTTGTTTGGTGCCTACCCATTTAGGATTACTATCTCTTTTCAGTGGATTGACCCTTCTATTGTTATATAACCGCCCCTCTCTGTCTCTGGTTATGTTCTTTCAGAGGAAGTCTATCTTATCTGGTATTATAGAGTCATTCCTGTTTTCCTTTGATTAATGTTTGCATAATGTATCTTTTATGTTTATTCTTTCAACCAGTCTGTATCTTTATATTTGAAGTGAGTTTTTTGTAGACAGACGATAGTGGGTTATGTTTTATAATTCACTCTGTAAATTTTTATCTTTTAATTATATCTTTAAACTATTTACTTTCAATGTAATTATTTGTATGTTAAGATTAAAATCAGCAGTTTACTCTTTTTTTCCCCTTATTTCTGTTTTGTTTCTCTATTTTTTTCCTGCCTTCTTGTGAATGGAACAAATTTTAGAATTCTATTTTGAATTATTGATCATGTCTTTGAGTGCATCTCTTTTGGTATACTTTTTAAAGTGGTTATTCTAGATATTACATTATATGTATATAACCCATCATGGTCTACTGGCATCATCATTTTACCAATTCAAATGAAATATAGAAACCTTACCTCCTTTTGTGTTCCCTTTTCCTCTCCCATTTATAATGTAATTTAAAAAATATATTTTCTGAACATAGAGGACATATCAGACAGTGTTATAATTTTTGCTTCAACCATCAAACTGTTTAGAAAACTCAGTGGAGAAGAAAAACCTATTGTATTTACCCATATATTTGTTTACCATGGGGTTTTTTTGTTGTTGTCCCTCTTTCCTAATATTTGAAGGTTCTTTTTTATCATTTCCTTTCTATTTAGAGAGATTCCTGTAGCCATTCTTTTAGGGTAGGTTTGCTAGTGGCAAATTCTCTTAGTGTTCTTTCACCTGAGAATGTCTTGATTTCCTCACCATTTGAAGGATATTTTCACTTGGTATAAAATTCTGGGTTGGCAATTCTTTTCTTTCAGCACTTGAAATGTGTGGTGCCACCTCGTTCTGGCTTTCATGGTTTTTGATGAAAAATCCACTATCATTTGAATGTTTTCCTCCTGTAGGTATGGTGACATTATCCTCTGACTGCTTTCAACATTTTTTCTTTATCTTTAGTTTTTAGAAATTTATTTATGATGTATATTGGTGTGAATTTCTTTAGGCTTATCTTGTTTGGAGTTCACAGAACTTCATGAATCTATAGATACACGTTTATTGCCAAATTCAGGATTTTTTCAGCTATTGTTTCTTAAAGTACTTTTTCAACTCTGCCTTCCTTATCCTCTCTCTATATAACTCTGTTGGCACAAATGTTACCTCTTCTTTTATAGTCCTACAGGTCCCTCTGACTCTGTTCACTTTTTAAGTCTACTTTTCTCTGTTGTTCAGTTGGAGTAATCTCAGTTGTTCAATTCACAGATCTTTCCTCTCTCCTCTCCACTCTAGTGTTGAGCTCATCCACTGAATGAATAAAAATCCACTGAATTTTTATTTGTTACTGTATTTTTCAGTTCTAACAATATAATTTGATTACTCTTATCAATTTGTATTTCTTTGCTGAGACCATCCATTTCCTTCCTGAAGCTTTATATGTTTTTAAAATTTATTTTAAGCAGTCTCATGATTGCTTGTTGAAGCATTTTACCATGGCTTTAAAAATTTTTTTTTCAGACAGTTTCAACATTGCTGTCATATTGATGTTGACAACTATTTACTGTCTTCTTTGCATTCAGTTTGAAGTCTTCCTGATCCTTGTCTGACAAGATTTTCGATTTATCTATTTATTTAATTTAAATTAAAGTATAGTTGATTTACAATATTATGTTTGTTTCAGGTGCACTGCATAGTGATTCAGCATTTTTATAGATTATACACCATTTAAAGTTACTACAAAATAATGGCTGTAATTCTCTGTGCTGTACCATATATCCTTGTTGCTTATCTATTTTTTAGATAGTAGTTTGTATTTCCAAATCCCATACCCCCTCTCTTGCCCCTTCCCACTTCCCTCTCCCCACTGGTATCCACTAGTTTGCTTTATATATCTGTAAGTCTGTCTCTATTTTGCTATATAATTTACTTGTTTTACTTTTTAAACAACACATGTAAGTGATAACATACAGTATTTGTCCTTCTCTGTCTTACTTATTTCACTAAGCATAAAAAATACCCTTCAGGTTCATCCATGTTGTTGCAAATGACACAATTTCATTCTTTTTTATGGCAGAGTAATATTCCATTGAATACATATACTACATCTTCTTTATTTATTAATCTCTTGATGGACACTTGGGTTGCTTCCAAATCTTGACTAATGTAAATTGTGCTACTATGAACATTGGGGAGCACGATCTTTTCAAATTAGTATTTTCATTTTTTTTTCCAGATATTTACCAGGTGTCGAATTGCTGGGTCAAACAGTACTTCTACTTTTAGTTTTATGAGGAACCTCCATACTGTTTTCCATATGGATGCACCAATTTACATTCCCATCAACATTGTACAAGGGCTCCCTTTTCTCTACATCCTTGCCAACATTTGTTATTTGTGTTCTTTTTGATGATGGCCATTCTGACAGGTGTGAGGTTATATCTCATTGTGGTTTTGATTTGCATTTCTCTGATGATTAGTTATGTTGAGCATCTTTTCACTGTTGGCCATCTATATGTCTTCTTTGGAAAAATGTCTGTTCAGCTCTTCTACCTATTTTTAATCAGGTTGTTTGTTTTTCTTTGAAACTGAGTTATATGAGCTATTTATATATTTTGGATATTAACCGCTTGTAGGTCATATCATTTGCAAATATTTCCTCCCATTCAGTAGGTTGTCTTTTCATTTTTTCATGGTTTTCTTTACTGTGCAAAAGCTTTAAGTTTAATTAGGTCCCATTTGTTTACTTTGCCTTTATTTCTTCTGCCTTAAGAGACAGATCAAAAAAAAATATTGCTACAAGTTGTCAGTGTTCTGCCTATGTTCTCTTCTAGGAGTTTTATGGTTTCAGGTCTTACACTTAGGTCTTTAAATTATTGTTCATTTATTTTCGCATATGGTGTGAGGAAATGTTTTAATCTCATTCGTTTACATGTACCTGTCCAGTTTTCCTAGCACAGTTTATTGAAGAGACTGTCCTTTTAAAATTACATATTCTTGCCTCTTTGTTATAGATTAATTAACCATAGGTTTGTGGGTTTATTTCTGGACTCCCTATTCTGTTCAATTGATCTATATGTGTCTGTTTTGGTGCCAGTACCATGTTATTTTGATTACCGTAACTTTTTAGTACAGTCTAAAGTCAAACAGCACGATACCTCCAGCTTTTTTCTTTTTTCTCAAGATTGCTTTGGCATCCCTGTCTTGTTCCTTTAGAGGAGAGGCTTTTAGCTTTTCACTGTTGAGTATGAAGTTAGCTTTGGATTTGTCATAAGTGGCCTTTTTTGTGTTGAGATATATTCCCTCTATACCAACTTTGATGAGAGGTTTTTTTTTAATCATGAATGGATGTTGAATTTTGTCAAATGCTTTTTCAGCATTGATTGAGACAATCATGTGATTTTTTTTTATCCTTTGTTAATGTGTATCACACCAATTAATTTTCAAATATTGAACCATCCTTGCAGCCCTGGAGTAATCCCACTTGATTATGGTGTATGAACCTTTTCATAAATTGTTGGATTTGGTTTGCTAATATTTTGTTGAAATTGAGAATTTTTTCATCTATATTCATCAAAGATATTGGCATATAATTTTCTTCCTTTTTTTACTGCCTTTATCAGGTTTTGGTATCAGGATAATGGTGGCCTTATAGAATGAATTTGGGAGTGTTCCCTCCTTTTAATTTTTTTGGAATAGTTTGAGAACAGGTTTAAGTTCTTCTTTTGTGTGTATGGTAGAATTCCTCAGTGAAGCTATCTGTTCCTGGACTTTTGTTTGCTAGGAGTATTTTTACTACAAATTCAGTTTCACTACTAGTGATCAGTTTGTTCAAATTGTCTGTTTCTTCCTAATTCTTAGCATGCTGTATGTTTCTAAAAATTTGTCCACTTCTTCTAGTTTATCCAATTTGTTGGCATATGACTGTCGTAATAGTCTCTTATGATTTTTTTGTATCTCTGTGGTATCAACTGTTATTTTCCTCTTTCATTTCTTATTTTGTTTATGTGTGTCCTCTTCTCTTTTTTTTAAATGATTATTTTTTTAAACCATTTTTTTAAATTAGTTAATTTATTTATTTGGCTGCATTGGGTCTCAGTTGTGGCGTGCGGGCTTAATTGCCCTGTGGCATGTGGGATCTTAGTTCCCCGACCGGGGATCAAACCTGTGTCCCCTGCATTGGAAGGTGGATTCTTAACCACTGGACCACCAGGGAAGTCCCTCTCTTTCTTCCCTTCTTGATGAGCCTGGCTAAAGATTTATCAACTTTGTTTATCTTTTAAAAAAAACAGCTCTTGCTTTCATTGATCTTTCCTTTTTTTGTCTCTATTTTACTTCTTCTTATCTCTGATCTTTACTATTTTTGCAATTATGCTGCCTTTGGGCTTCATTTGTTCTTCTTTTTCTAATCCCTTTAGATGGTAAGTTGTTTATTTGAGTTTTTCTTATTTCTTGAGAATAGGCCTGTATCACTATAAGCTTCCCTCTGAGAACTGCTTTTGCTGCATCCCATAGATTTTGGAAAGTTGTGTTTCCATTTACATTTGTCTTGAGGTATTTTCTGATTTCCTCTTTGATTTCTTCATTGACCCATTGGTTTTTTAGTAGCATGTTGTTTAGTCCCCATATGTTTGCAATTTTCCCATTTTTCTTTCTGTAATTGATTTCTGGTTTCATACCACTCTGGTTGGAAAAAATGCTTGATATAATTTCTAGCCTCTTAAATTTCTTGAGACTTGTTTTGTGGCCTACCATGTGATCTATCCTGGAGAAGCTTTCATGTGCACTTGAAAAGAATGTGTGTTCTTTGCTATTGGTTGGAATATTCTTTATATATCTATTTGGTCAACTTGGTCTAAAGTATAGTTCAAGTCCAGTGTTTTCCTGTTGACTTTCCGTCTGGATGATTTATCCATTGTTGAAAGTGGGGCACTGAATCCCTACTATTATTGTATTGTTGTCTCTTTCTCCCCTCAGATCTGTTAGTATTTACTTAATATATTTAGCTGCTCCAATCTTGCATGTGTATATATTTACAATTGTTATATCTTTTTGATGAGTTGATCACTTTATCATTAAATAATGACCTTCTTTGTCTCTTCTTACTATTTTGGCTTCAAGTGTAACTTTAAGTATAGCTTACATAAGTATAGCTACCCACACTTTCTTTTGGTTCACAGTTGCATGGAATATCTTTTTCCATCTCTTCACTTTGAGCCTATGTGTGTCCTTAAAGCTGAAGTGAGTATCTTGTAGGCAGCATATAGCTGGGTCTTGTTTTTTAATCCATCCAGCCACTCTGTGCCTTTTGATTAGATAATTCAATCATTTACATTTAGAGTAATTATTAATATGTAATGACTCACTAATGTCATGTTGTTAATTGCTTTCTGGCCATTTTGTAGTTTCAGTGTTCCTTTTTTCCTCTCTTGCTGTCTACCTTTATGAATTGGTGATTTTCCATGATGAAAATTCTCTTCTCTTTATCTTTTGTGAATCTACTACAGGTTTTTGCTTTGTGGGTATCATGATGCTTACACAAAACATCTTATAGATTAACATTCCAGTTTATTCTGATAGCAACTTAACTTCAATTGTATATTAAAAACTACCCTTTTATTCCCTCCCCTTTTATATTTTTGACATCACAGCTTACCTCTTTTTATATTGTATATTTGTCACAAATTATAGTAGCTATAGTTGTTCTTAATACTCTTTTTCTTTAACCTTTATACTATAGTTAAGTGGTTAACACACCATCATATTACAGAATTAGAGTTTTCTAAGTATGGCTGTATATTTAAGAAAAAGAAGAGCAAATTAAATCTAAAATAAGTAGAAGAAAATAAGTTATTAAAGTTAGAGCAAAAATCAATACAATTGAAAACATAAAATTAATAGAGAAAATAAATTATACCAGAATCTGGCTCTTTCAAATGTTCAATAAAACTGATAGGCCTCTGGCCAGGCTTACTAAGAAAAAAGGAGAAAGGAAAGAAATTACTAATATCAGAAATGAAAGAGGAGACATAACTACAGAGTGTCTTGATATTAAAAGAATAATAAAGGAATGCTATAAACAACTTTATGCCCACAAATTTGATAACCTACATGAAATGGATAAATTCTTTGGAAGCGTCAATCTGCTAAAACTCACACAAGAATAGACAATACGAATAGGCCTGTTTCTATTTAATCAACAATTGATCACCTTCCAAAAAAGAAAGCACCAGGGACAGATGGGTTCACTGGTGAATTCTTTCAAACGTTTAAGGAAGAAATTACACCAATACAATCTCTCTCAGAAGATAACAGCAGAGGGAATACTTCCTAACTCATTTTATGAGGCCAATATTTCCTAATACCAAAACCAGATAAAGACACTACAAGAAAGGGAAACTACAGACCCATACCTCTCACGAACAGATGCAAAAATCTTCAGTAAACTTGAAGATAGATCAATAAGAATTACACAATCTGAAAAAGAGACAAAAAGGCAATTGAAAAAAATGAACAGAACCTTAGGGACTTACAGGACAATAACATAATGTATAACATTTGTATCATCAGAGTCCTAGTAAAAGGGAGGAAAACATGTTGGGATGAGAAATTTTTTAACCAAAACGGTGAAAAACTTCCCAGATCTGGTGAAAGACATAAACTGCAGATTCAAGAAACTGAGTAAACCACAAACGAGATAAACCCAAAGAAGTTCATTTTAATACACATCATGATCAAACTTCTGAAAACTAAAACAAGGAAGAAAAAAATCTTAAAAGATCCAGAGAGAAATTACATATTTTAAATGACAATTCAAGTAACAGAGAAATTCTCATTAGAAACTATAGAGGTCACTGCTAATCCCTAACTCCCATTATAGCAGAGGCAAACTGTTATATATAGGCTGGATAAACAACAAGGTCATACTGCATAGCTCAGGGAACGATATTCAATATTCTGTGACAAACTATAATGGAAAAGAATATATATATACAGTTATATGTATAACTGAGTCACTTTGCTGTACACAAGAAATTAACATAACATTATAAATCAATTATACTTTAATAAAATTTAAAAATATGTAAATCAACTATACTTCAATAAAAAAAAACCCACAGGGGTCATCAGGAAGTGACAAAATATATTTAATTACTAAAAGGAAACAACTATCAACCCTGAATTTTATATCTAGCAAAAATACCTTTCAAGAATAAAAGGTGAAATAAAGACATTCTCAGATGAAAAAAAATAAAAGAATTTGTTGTCAGCAGACCTGATCTAAAAGAATTGCTGAAAGAAGTTGTTACAACAGAGAGAAAATAGTAATAGAAAAAACCTAGAACATCAGTAATAAAGCAAGAACAATGAAATGGATAAATATAACAGAATATCATTCTTCTTATGAGTCTTTAAAATTATTATTAGTTGAAAGAAAAATTATAATGTTGTCTAATATGTAAATATCTACTTAAATAACAGAGTAAGAAATTGGATAAAAACTATAACTAACTAAGCTATATGCTATTAACAGGAAATTCATTTTAAATATAATGATATAGTTAGGTTAAAAGTAAAATGATAGAAAAAGTATACCATTCAAATACTAATAAAAAAATGGGAGTGGCTATATTAATATTAGATAAAGTAGACTTTTTAGATAAGGTAGACTTCTGAGCAAAGAAGAAAGAAGTGGTACATTACACAATAAGGAGGGTCAATCCACCAAAAAGACATCACAATTCTCAATGTGTTTTCACCAAACAACCAAGTTGCGAAATACAAGAAGCAAAAACTGACAGAACTATAAAAGAGAAATAGATAAACGTACAAGTGGAGACTTCAACACTCCTCTCAGTAACTGGTATAACTAGTAGAGTGAAAATCAGCAAGGACATAGGAGAACTGAAAAATGCCATCAATCAATGGGATCTAATTGATATTTATAGAATACTCCACCCAACAACAGCGGAATACAAATTCTTTTCAATTGCACGTGGAATATTCACCAAGACCATACCCTTGGTCTTAAAACAAGTCTCAACAAACTTAAAAGTACTGGAATCATACAAAATATGTTCTGTGGCTATAATGAAATCAAACTAGAAATCTATTAGAAGGAAAAGAGAAATATCTTCAAACCCTTGTAAATTTAACCACATGCTTCAAAATCATCCTTGAGTTAAAGAAGAACCCTAAAGGGAAATAAAAAATTACATTGAACTAAATAAAAATATCCAAATGAATGTGTGGGATGCAGCTAAAGAGTGCTGAGAAGGAAATTGTTAGCACTAAATGCTAATATTAAAAAAGAAAACAAAGTCTCAAATCAATAATTTTAGCTTCCACTTCAGGAAGCTAGGACAGAAGAGCAAAATTAACTTAAAGCAAGCAGAAGAAAGAAAATAATTAAGACAATGGATATCAATGGATTGAAAACAGAAAAACAGTAGAGAAAAATCAATCAAATAAAAATCTGGTTGCTTAAAAATATCAATGGAATTGATAAAGCTCTAACAGGACTGACAGAGAAAAAGGAGAGAGAAGACACAAATTACCAATATCAGGCATGAAAAAGGGAATATCACTACAAACCTTGCAGATATTAAAAGGATATTAAGGAAACCCTACCATTGGCTGTACACACATAAATTCAACCATTTAATGAAGGGAATCAATTCCTGGAAAACCACAAGCTACAAAAACTCACCAAGGATGAAACAGACTATTTGAAGAGCCCCATAATTATCAAATAAATTAATTTGGTAATTAAAAAGCTCCAGAAAAAAAATCTGCAGGCCAAGATGTTGTCTGTGGACACTGCTCCCAAACATTTAAACAAGAATTAACACCAATTCTATACAATCTTTTCTAGAAAATAAAAAAAGAGAAATCATCTCTCAACTCATTTTATGAAGCTAGTATTACCCTCATACCAAAATTAGACAGACAGTACAAAACATGAAAACTACAAACACAAAAACCGTAAAAAAATATTAGCAAATTGTATCTAGTAATATATAAGAATTTTGTATCTTACGTACATAAGATATGTATATAAGCTATTTATAGCTTATGTGTATAAGAATTGTGTATTACAACTAAGTAAGATTCATTCCAGAAAAAAAAAGGTTAGTTCAATACTTGAAAGTGAAAGTAATTCAATATATTAATAGGTAAAGAAGAAAACCCACACAATTATATAAACTGGTACAGAAAAGCATTGAAAAAATTTTCAACACCGATTCACAACAAAATTCTCAGAAAACTAGGAATAAAGAGGCATTTCTTGAACCTCATGAAGAGCATCTACAAAACCCTACAGCTAACATCATAGTTAACAGTGAAAAACCAAATGCTTTCCCTCTAAAATTGAGAATGAGGAAAGAATGCTCACTCTTACTGCTCTTATTCAACATATTGCTGTAAGTCCTAAGCAGTGTAGCTAGGCAAGAAAAGGATGTTAAAGGCATACAGGTTATAAAAGAGGAAATAAAATTGTCTCTATTTGCATATTACATGATTGTCTATATCACATCATAACCTTGTCAGCAACCTTTTTCTGAAAGGGACTAGATAGTAAATATTTTCAGCTGTAAATAGGCATAATGGTCTCTGTCACAACTTTTCAACTTTGCTATTGTAGCATGAAAGCAACCATAGGCAAAACATAAACAAATTAGCATGTTTTTATGAAAGTTTATTTACAAAAACAGACA
This sequence comes from Grampus griseus, assembly GCF_964374135.1. Lineage (NCBI taxonomy): Eukaryota > Metazoa > Chordata > Mammalia > Artiodactyla > Delphinidae > Grampus > Grampus griseus. The sequence goes on along the minus strand of NC_139003.1, from coordinate 58,610,188 downwards.
ATGGGCTGAATTTGTCACACAGGTATAGTCTTTAGAGACCTAGTCTACATTAAAAAACACCCTATAACTAATAAGTGAGTTTAGCAGGTTCAATGGATATAAGGTCAACACCCAAAACTCAATCATATTTCTATATATTAGTAATGAATAAATTGGAGACCAAAATTAAAAAAACAAAACCAATCAAAATCTCTCAAAAAATGAAATACGAGGCACAAGTCTAACAAAAGAGTTACAAGACTATATGCTACAAAGTACATAATGTTGATAATATAAGAGAAGCACCAATAAAATGAAGAGAAACACTATGTTCATAAATTGGAAGCCTCAATGTAGTAAAAATGTCAGTTATTCCTAAATTTATCTATTGATTTGGTGCAATTCACATAAAAATTCTTACAATCTTTTTGTAGACATAGTCCAATCTTAACGAAAAATTCATATGGAATGGCAAATGAACTGGAGTTGGCGAAAATATTTTTGAAAAAGAAGAATAAAGTTAGAGAAATCAGAATACCTTGATTTAAGACTTACTGTATGGCCGCAGTAATCAAGACAAGTTTTTAGAAGTATAAACACATAGATCGTAGACCAGAATAGAGAACATAGAAATATACCTACACAAGTACGGCCAACAGATTTTTGACGAAGGTGCAAAACCAATGCAATGAAGGAAGGACAGCATTTTTAACACATTGTGCTGGAACAATTGAACCCTCATAGAAAGAAAAATGAATTTTGATGCAAACCTGTCACCTTATGCAAAAATTAACTCAAAATGGAACATAAGTCTATGTGTAAAAAGTGAAACTATAATATTTTTAGAGGGAAACTTTCAGAAAAAAAATCTTTGTGACCTAAGGCAAGCAAAGAGTTCTTAGATATAATATCAAAAGCACAATCCATAAAAGAAAAATTGATAAAGTGGACTTCACCAAAATTAAAAACTTTTGCTCTGTGAAAAACCCTGTTAAGAGGTTAGAAAGATAAGCCACCGATTGGGAAAACATATTTGCAAATCACATATCTGACAAAGGTCTTGGATCCAAAAGATATAAAGAACTCTGTGAGTTTACCAGTAAAAACACAAACAATGCAGCTAGAAAAACAAAACAAAACCCACCAAATCCAGTTTGAAACAGACACGTAACCAAATAGGGAATATGGGTGCACATAAGCATATGAAGAGATGTTCAATATCATTAACCATGCTGAGTGAAGAAAAGCCAATATCCATTGGCTTTGATCCCATTTATACAATTTTGAAATGACAAAATTATAGAGATGGAGAACAGATCAGTGACTGTCAGAGGTTAGGGAGGGGGTATGATTATAAAAGTGTAGAACAATGGAGGGTCTTTGTGTGATGGAACAGTTCCATATGTTGACTGTGATAGCAGCTACCTGAGTCTATACAAGTGATAAAATTTCATAGAACTGCTGTATAACATTGTAAAGAAATTATACTCCAAAAAAGATGTTAAAAAAAAATCTGGTAAAGCAAAAAAAAAAACTTCATAGAACTATACCCACACAGAAAAAGATCAGTACATGTAAAGAGTGATGCAGTCCAAGTAAGTTCTGTATCGTCAGTAGTATCATGCCAATATCAGTTTCCTAGTTTTCACATTGTACAGTGTTACTATTGGGGGAAGTTGGGTGATGGGTATACAGGACCTTTTTGTACTATTTTCGCAACTTCCTGTGAGTTTATAATTTTTTCAAAAACTTATCAAAAAGGAACCACTGAGATGCCATGACTGCTGCCACCTCAACAACAAAATTTTATGCCAATGCATTTGAAAACCTAGATGAAATGGTCAAATTTCTAGAAAAATTTCCCACAATAAAAGCACTGAATAAATTCTACAAAACTTACAAGAATAAACTTTATTCAAGGGAATAAAACTGTGACATTTCACAACTCAATGTGAGTAATGTCATTAGTACCAATTTTGCCTCTCCAATAGAACTATATATACTGCTAAATTGATTTTGTTTTCTCCAATATCTTGTAATTTCTTAATTCTGTCTGTTCCAATGACTCATTCAGAGTTTGGTACTAAGGGATACTTCATGAATTCCAGTAAGGCAACTAGCTGGTGTTAGATCTCATTTGACCAAAACTCCTATTGATGTGGTTCTTCCAAACATTTTAAATCTTATCTTTTTCCTTTATTTATACTTGGCCATTTTTCCTGAAACTGTGGAATATTTTTCCTGATATTTTTTGATAATTTTTTTATAATAATTTCCTGATAATTATTCTGATTTTCCAGAACATTTTTCCTGATACCTGTGGTCACGTATCTAGTAATCCTAACGTTTTTAGTTCAATTACATTTTAATAGATTAAATAGAAAACCATTTTCTCTTTTTTTTCTTTCTTTTTTTTGCGGTATGCGGGCCTCTCACTGTTGTGGCCTCTCCTGTTGCGGAGCACAGGCTCCGGACGCACAGGCTCAGCGGCCATGGCTCACGGGCCCAGCTGCTCCGCGGCATGTGGGATCTTCCCGAACGGGAGCACGAACCCGTGTCCCCTGCATTGGCAGGCGGACTCTCGGGCACTGCGCCACCAGGGAAGCCTGAAAAACATTTTCTAATATGGGAAGATAAAACAATGCCAAGTCTCTAGTTTGGAGCTCTAGGTTTGCTCTTTATCCTTGTTCTAAGCTTTTCCCTGGTCTCTTTGATTGTGATAGTTCATTCCTTCTCTCTGGTTGTTGGAATGGCAGAGGCTCTTTGTTTTGTGGCTGCATGACAGCCATTTGTCCTTACGTGGTCTGTTGTTCTGTCTCAGGGGTTGCCTGTCCATAAGATAGATATAATGCTTTTCACGTCCGTAATAAAGTCTGCAGTGGGTGTGTGTGGGGGTGTCTTTCTATACTTTTCTCTTCTTGTTTTTTTCTTATCTTTTCTTGTCTTGTCTTTTCTAATAGATTTCTTACATGCTTTTTTTCTTCTATTTCTCTAAGTCTACTCTGGTACGCAATAATCTCCACATCTTTCAGCAGTCTGTGTCCTAACTGTGCCTATCTCAACTGGGATATCATTACACCCCACCTGTACTTTTAGTTGCTCCCAAAATTGTAATTATTTCCTGGGGAGATCCTGCCTTATAAATGTTCTGCTCTTCATTTCATCTCTGCTTGTCTGAACAACAATTTATTTTACATGTATTTTTTATGCCCAGGCTATCCTAGTTTCATCAGTATTGTTTTGCTTTTCTATAATCTTTCTGCAGTTTAGCTCTTAAACTGTTGTTTGGGGTCACCTAATTTTCCATCCTGTAAATATTGATTTCAGTAATGACTGTCTCTGTCTAGTGACTTTTATGGTACCTGAATGTCAACCCTCACTTTGTTTTTAACTTCAGTAATATCAAGGAACACGATATCCATATATGGCCATGTGGTTTATGATCCTCTAATTTGATGCCTGAATTCTTTAGCAATTTTTATCATTAATATCAATATGATATATTACTACTATATTTGCTGTATTATGTTTTCATTTTTCTGTGGTTGAGCCTATTTTATGTCCACTACAGCATAGATTTTCCAGTAATCATGACTAGTCACTCTCTGTAATTCCCGTCATCTGGAGTGTTGCAATGCCTCTTTAGAGTATCATTTGACCAGCCCAGAACCCCTTGGGTCATTAGCTTCATCACAATATTTATGACATGCAGCACCATCTGCTTGGAAACATGATTCTTTCTACCCTTGTCTTCTCTTAATTCTTTCTGGATCCTGCACTACTTCAATCATAATCATCACATCCTTTACTGTCTAGTTTTCTCTTCTCTGGTTGGTCTAAACATCATGGGAGCAGGGAATTACCCTCCTTCTATTTTAGGCTTAAACATAACTCTATATTTATTTTCTTTAAATAATCATTCCTGCCTAGTTTGTTACCCTAGTAAATATTTCTACTTACTGAATTACAGAACCTTTAAAATATATTCATAGTATAAAATTACTAATGAATTTCTCTCAGCTCTTGATCTCAGATTCTATTTTGCTTTAGCCTTACACACATACGAGAGCATGTCACTCTAAAAATGTGGTGCTGTGCATATAGACATAAGGCCAACAGAGATTCCGAAGAACCTTTATACCCTGAAGGTGAGGAAAGGTCAGGCTCAAGTTTAATTATGGTCCCGAAGGAGAAAATGTCATTTTATTACGTGGATAAATACATGTTAGTGTCAGTTAGGTTAAAAAATGTTTAAACATAACTCGTAGTATTTTTCCAGAAAAATGAAACAGACACACCAAGAGTTTAAAAAAATGACCCCAAATCATGAGTGCAGTGAGGAGTGGGGAGATGAGGCTATGCAGGTTTGATATTAAGAGATTCAAGAAAGCTAAATTGTGCTTGGTGTGATGTGCTTGCTTATGGAAAGTTGAGAAAAGCTGAACATGCATCAAAGTGGGGAGTGCGTTGAAACAGGGTGAGTCTTATAGGGAGGTCAGCCTCGTGAGTGCAATGACAGTGAAGGATACATAAAGTACAAGAACACACTGGCTACTGGCTATTAGAACTATGTGCCGGGCCCCATATCCACACATTACATGTATTCTTTCTAATATTACTCTAACTGTGCAAAAGGACCAGGTTTGTGCGTATGAAGAAACTAAATATGTGAAGAAACTAATGCTCAGAGAGGCTGCAGTTCATTTACCTAAGGTGACACAGAGAAAACATTAAGCCACGTGTATGAGGCTCTGCAATCTGTACTTATCTCACTACTCTGCACTTCCTACCTGGTGTGACCTGTGTAAATACGTCTTTGAGATAATTTCATCAGTCCTTATTAAAACTTCTGCTTAGCTCTTCCACTGGGGGCTCAACATTCATTCCTTCCAAGCTTTCTCAGAGAAAAACTGAAATTGACAAACCAAAATTCTCAGTTTGTCCTGTAGGTGCCACCGTAACCGTAGAATGTCTCTTTGTTGCTCGTCAGCTCTTATTTCTCAGGGCTGCGATAGACCAGGAATTCTAGAAAAGAGAAGAAGTCAATTTACGTGGCTGATAGTTCATATTGGTAAGCCCACCCATGTGTTTAGAGTTCTGTAGCTCTAATATGCATTTTTTCCTTGTTTTAAAAGACTTTTCTAATTTTTTGAAGAGAGAATATTTTACATGATACCAAGATCAGAAAGTATAAAAAGGTACATAATAATCTCCCTCCCACTGCCACCCCCATCTGTCCAGTTCTTATTCATGACCCCTCAAAGCAGGTAACCACAGTTATTAGCCTCCTGTATCATTCCAGAGAGTTTTCACACACACACACACACACACACACACGCATACACACACATAAATTCATAATCTTGCTTCTTTTTATTACACAAAGGGTAGCATATTATACAGACTATTATATAGACTATTCTGTACTTTGGGTTTTTTTCCCACATAAACACATATATAGGAACTTTCTATAGCAGTGCATAAAGAGCTTCTTTACACTTTTTAAACAACTGTACAAATGTACAATTTAAACACTGTACAAAGGTACAATTATTTATTGATGGGCATTTAGGTTGATTCCAGTTTTATTGTTTATTATCTTTTATTAACAATAATAAAAATAGCAATCTATATTTGTTTTTTGAGGCCGCCATAACAAGTTACCATAAACTTAGTGACTTAACTCCATTTATTATCCACAGTTCTGTAGCTCAGAAGTCCAGGTGAATTTGACGGGGTTCTCTGCTCAAGGACCAACAAGAACAAAGTTAAATTGTTGGCCCAGTGGGGCTTTTACCTGGAGGCTCCGCTTCCAGTCTTACTTGGGTTGTTGGAAGAATTCAGTTTCTAGGGGTTGTGGGACTAAGGTTCTGGTTTCTTCGCGGGCTGTCAGCCAGGAGCCACTCTCCGATCCCACACGTAGCACAATTCCTTTCACATGGCCCCTCATATTCCAACCAGCAGGGGCGTGGCATCAAGTCCTTCTCACTCTTGGAATCCCTTTGACTTCCCTTTCTGCTATCAGCAGGAGAAATCGTTCTCCTTTTAAAGAGTCATATGATTGGATCAGATCCACTCAGATAATCTCTCTATCTTTTAGAAATTCTTCTTACCACACTATCACTCATCTTGCACTTATAACATTTTTCTATGTGCTTTATTTATATCAGCTCACGTAATCCTCACCACAATCCATTAAGTTCAGTTGTTATTTCCATTTTACAGATGAATAATCTGAGACAGAATGGATAAGTACTTGCCTTCGGTCACAAAACCGTGAGTGATGGAATCAGGACCCAAATGCAGGCACTCTGTGACCAAACCTGTCCTCTGCGCACTTCCCCCTACTGCCTGTTGCAAATGGAGCCATAATGAATAATTCTTTGTTAGTCCTTGCATCAACCAGAGTCCTGCAGGAAACAGAGGATATGTTCAAAATTAACTGCTGAGAGTGTAATGAAGCAATGATTTACAGAGGGACGGGAAAGATTAAGGGAATCTGTAAGGGATGGTGAAGATCAGATATAAGCTAAAATCCACAGGAGGTTGTTTTACCATCCCTAAGCTTGACGTGAAAGAGAAGAAAACTGTGTTACTTGAGGCTGGCAAGAGCTGGAGCTGGGGAAGGTGGCTCCTTGCCAGGAGCTGTGACCATAGAGGAACATAGGCATTTCCAAAATCACAGCTATGCAGGGAAGGAGTAGGGGAAGGCAAGGATAAGCCCCTCACCTCCCTCTCCTCCTGACTTCCAGTGTCCTTGCACTGGTCAACTCCAAGTGGAAGCCAGAGGGCAAAAGGAAGCCTTGGTGATGCACTTAAAGCTTAAGTGCTTGGGCTCAGAGTAGGGTATAGAAGAGTAGAGAATGGTTATGAGTCAGGGGATTGGATAACATAGCGTCTTGGTGTCCTTTGGTCAGAAATTCAGTTTCAACCAGGGACCAGTAGCAAGCCAGGAGTGTTTTTTAAATGGATAATAGGTTGTGACCAAAGAGGCTTTCATTCAAAACCCTCCAGATCTGCCCTGTGATGTCAGGTCTTGAAGACCATTCATATAGCATCCCTATCTGTCACTGTCATGTACTAGTGGGTCTGCTGGATGGTAAGTCCCAAGAGCGAGGCAGTTACACCTTAGCCTTGAGGTATGGTGTGCTGGATCTAGCTCATACTGGCTGGTGAGAACCAACGTGTAAATTTTCAGGAATTTTGTGAGTTAGTTGATGTCACTTTGGTAGCTCAGAATTAGCCGTGATGGGAGTACTTACACCATAAAAGGTAGCAAATGCTACAAATCAGGCTTTTTTGTTTTTCTGGAGAGCTGGTTATTAAACACTGACCAGTATGCCACTGGCCTTGGCCTTGACCATCTCTTGCTCTAGGCCCCAATAAAACTGATTGTCTTATGGGTTACCCAAAAAGGGGGTCTGGAGCAATGCAGCCAAACATGGAATATCTTGGCACTAAATTCCAAAGAAGCTCACTATATATATATATATATATATATATATATATATATATATATATATATATATTTGTGTGTGGGGGGGGGGGTGGTATGTGGGCCTCTCATTGTTGTGGCCTCTCCCATTGCGGAGCACAGGCTCCGGACACGCAGGCTTAGCGGCCATGGCTCACGGGCCCAGCCGCTCCGCGGCATGTGGGATCTTCCCGGACCGGGGCAGGAACCCATGTCCCCTGCATTGGCAGGCAGACTCTCAACCACTGCGCCACCAGGGAAGCCCAAAGCTCACTATATATTGTCCCTATTCATTTGCAGTGATGTTGCCAAGTGTAACAACTTGTATCTCACACAGATGTCCAGACCAGTTAATGCTGGAAACTTCATCCATAGAGCAGGCTTCTGTGCTTTCACGGGGTTTATCTCCTACTCTATGTTTTACTGTATGGCACCAGGTATCTTCTAAGGTACTTATAGTGCTTGCTACTTCCTGTTTACCAGCTCCAATTAGCCATGATATTTAATGTATCTATGAGTCAAAATATTCTGATTACCACCCAGACCCTGTGACTTATTAAAGTAATCACTCCCATTTAATCTCTGATGGTCAAGCAGAGCCACTTGGCATCTACCATCCCAGAATCTTCTTATTCCCATTGAAATCAGCACCAATTCTATAGATGCATATCTCATCATTATAACATGCCTACTAAATCTAGCTTTTTAAATAGTGCTTTTTGCTTTTGCACAGCAGAGGAAACCAATGACAAAACAAAAAGACAACCTACTGAATGAAAGAAAATATTTGCAAATGATATGACCAATAAGAGGTTAATATCCAACATATATAAAAAGCTCATACAACTCAACATCAAAAAAATAAACAACCTGATTAAAAAATGGGCAGAAGAACTAAATAGACATTTTTCCAAAGAGGAAATGTAGATGGCCAACAGGCACATGAAAAGATGCTCAACATTGCTAATCATCAGGGAAATGCAAATCAAAACCACAATGAGATATCACCTTTCACCTGTCAGAATGGTTATCATGAAAAAGAACACAAATAACAAATGTTGGTGAGGATGTGGAGAAAAGGGAACCCTTGTACACTGTTGGTGGGAATGTAAATTAGTGCAGCCACTGTGGAAAACAGTATGGATGTTTCTCAAAAAACTAAAAATAGAACTACCATATGACCCAGCACTTTCCTTACTGGGTATATATCCAAAAAAACCACCAAAAATACTAATTCAAAAAAGATACATACGGGGCTTCCCTGGTGGCGCAGTGGTTGAGAGCCCACCTGCCAATGCAGGGGACACGGGTTCGTGCCCCGGTCCGGGAAGATCCCACATGCTGCGGAGCGGATAGGCCCGTGAGCCATGGCCGCTGAGCCTATGCGTCTGGAGCCTGTGCTCCACAACGGGAGAGGCCACAACAGTGAGAGGCCCGCGTACCTCAAAATTAAAAAAATAAAAAAAATAAAAAAGATACATGCACCCCCAATGTTCATGGCAGCATTATTTACAATTGTCAAGATATGGAAGCAACCTAAGTGTACATCAACAGGTGAATGGATAAAGAAGATGTGGTGTATGTACATATCACAAAGGAATAATACTCAGTATAAAAAGAATGAAAATTTGCCATTTGCAGCAACATGGATGGACTTGGAGGGCATTATGCTAAGTGAAATAAGTCAGACTGAGAAAGACAAATATTGTATGACATCATATGTGGAATATGAAAATACAACAGTGAATATATAGTGAATATAACAAAAGAAGCAGACTCACAGATATAGAGAACAAACTAGTAGTTACTAGTGGGGAGAAGGAAGGAGGAGGGGCAATACAGGGGATTAAGAGGTACAAACTATTAGCTATAAAATAAGCTACAAGGATATACTGTACAACATGGAGAATATCGCCAATATTTTATAATAACTATAAATGGAGTATACCTTTAAAAATTGTGATCACTATATTGTACACCTGTAACATATAATATTATACAGCAACTACACTTCAATTAAAAAAATCAATCAGTGTTGCTTTCTAAGATGCTGATGCTCCCTTCATCAAGGCATTCCTTAATGCTTCAGTAAATAAATGTCTTCTAGTTCTCTTGCTGCTCATGATTGAGGATGGGAGGTGGCTCTTCAACCTATGTATAAATACAATAGATCCACTTCAACATTCTCATCAACTTAACCTTTGAAGTCTGCCCTGTACATCTTGCTCAAAAATTCCAGCATCACAGCCTCATGGTAGACCCATTGCCAAGGCTTCAGAGGACATCCAGGTGCTTGAGCCAACACACTAAACCACAAATCCTTTGTGAGGATTCATATCAAAACATTCGGCCTGAAACAACCTTATGTTTCATCTAACACACTCAAAAGCAATACCTGTGTTTGTTTCCTAGATTCCTGCTAATACAAATGGAAAAGTATACTTCATCTCCTCCTGCAGAAGACCTTACTCTTCTCTCTTTGGGCTGTGCTGACATTTAACTCTCACTATGGATCTGGAAGTAAATAAGGGATGGTGAGGATGGGTGGGGGAAGAAGCTGGCTCCCCTTGTGAGGTGACTGTCCCAAGTTAAGTCAACATAGGAAATTTATGAAAGGAAAGCCAAGCTTCCTTGGGAAAGAGCTGGGCTGCTTACTCAGACAAGGAAGATCCAAGGAGATTTCAGTGTTCCAAATTTTCAGCCTCATGTCTAGTTTTCCAAATATTCCTATTCTAGGTCTCAGAATCCCACCCACCCTCATTAACTACTGCCTTGGGATAACTTGAAGAGGCTGAACATTTAAATAGTGCTATTTCTCTCTTACACATATGGTTAGTTTTTGGACCTAATTTTTGGTCATGTGTGCCCTGTAGAAAATAATCTTTTTAAGGCCAGCATTGAGGCTTTTTGATTTTCTTCTTGTTCTTCGACTTGAAGGTTTAAGTCTTTAGGCTTGAGACTTCCCTGGTGGCACAGTGGTTAAGAATCCGCCTGCCAAAGCAGGGGACATGGGTTCGAGCCCTGGTCCGGGAAGATCCCACATGCTGAGGAGCAACTAAGCCTGTGTGCCACAACTACTGAGCCTGAGCTCTAGAGCCCACGAGCCACAACTACTGAGCCTGCATGCCACAACTACTGAAGCCCGCGTACCTAGAGCCTGTGCTCCGCAACAAGAGAAGCCAGGGCAATGAGAAGTCCACGCACTGCAACAAAGAGTAGTCTCCCGCTCGCCACAGCTAGGGAAAGCCCACGCGGAGCAACGAAAATCCAACTCAGCCAAATAAATAAATAAATTTATATATTAAAAAAAAGTCTTTAAGCTTAGATTTGTCCTCCTTTTTGTAACCTCTCCAAGGCAGTCAGGAGCAGCCAGGCCACAAACTATAATCACCATCGTTGCCAGAGCAATTAAGAGCCTTAGTCATTTGATCTTGCCTTGCCATCCACTTGTACTGCAACCTACAACAGCGCTATCTTGAGTAATCATGATATTGCTACATATCAGGGATTACTATTATCCTACTTTCCCCTGGGAGAGGATATCTGTGAGCTTATCAAAGATATGGGCAATGGAATCTCGGAATCCCATTTTGAGGGTTTGTTTCCTTGAGCCTTTTTTTTTTTTTTTTTGGCGGTACGCGGGCCTCTCACTGCCGTGGCCTCTCCCGCTGCGGAGCACAGGCTCCGGAGGCGCAGGCTCAGCGGCCATGGCTCACGGGCCCAGCCGCTCCGCAGCACGTGGGATCCTCCCAGACCAGGGCACGAACCCGTGTCCCCTGCATCGGCAGGCGGACTCCCAACCACTGCATCACCAGGGAAGCCCCTCCTTGAGCCATTTTTAAAAAATGTATTCTTTTTTTTTTAATTGAACTATAGTTGATGTACAGTATTATATAAGTTACAGGTGTACAAAAGTGATTCACAATTTTTAAAGGTTATACCCCATTTATAGTTATTATAAAATATTAGCTATATTCCAGGTGTTGCACAATATATCTTTCTTGTTTTTTAAAATTCAAGCATTATTCATTGCAGCACTATTTACAATAGCCAGGACATGGAAGCAACCTAAGTGTCCATTGACAGATGAATGGATAAAGAAGATGTGGCACATATATACAATGGAATATTACTCAGCCATAAAAAGAAATGAAATTGAGTTATTTGAAGTGAGGTGGATGGACCTAGAGTCTGTCATACAGAGTGAAGTAAGTACGAAAGAGAAAAGCAAATACCATATGCTAACACATATATATGGAATCTAAAAAAAAAAAAAAAAAGGTTCTGAAGAACCTAGGGGCAGGACAGAAAGACGCAGATGTAGAGAATGGACTTGAGGACACGGGGAGGGGGAAGGGTAAGCTGGGACAAAGTGAGAGAGTGGCATGGACATATATACACTACCAAATGTAAAACAGCTAGTGGGAAGCAGCTGCATGGCACAGGGAGATCAGCTCAGTGCTTTGCGACCTAGAGGGGTGGGATAAGGAGGGTGGGAGGGAGACGCAAGAGGGAGGGGATATGGGGATAAATGTATACGTATAGCTGATTCACCTTGTCATACAGCAGCAAATAACACAACAGTGTAAAGCAATTATACTCCAATAAAGATGTTAAAAAAAGAAAAGAAAAAAAATTCAAGCATTAAAAGATACAAACATGAATAGCTTAGAAATGTGAAAGTTCCCTCATAATCCAAACCTCTGCTGATAATCACTGACAGCCATTTAATATTTCTCATCTTTGCTAGTCTAAAAGAGCTAAATAGTATCTCCAGTTTAATTATCCTTGAACCATTTTTGATACCAATTACTGTATTAGTCAAGGCCCCCACAGGAAAGAAACAGCATACTTGAGGGGTTTAACTGAAGAGGATTTAATGACGGAGATATTTTAAGAGGGATGATGTATTAGTTAGGGTTCTCCAGAGAGAGAGAGAGAGAGAGAGAGAGAGCAAATATATAACCCTAAGTAATACATCATCCCTCTTAAAATATGAGAGAGAGAGAGAGAGATTTTATTACAAGGAATTGGCTCACATGATTATGAAGCCTGGCAAATCCAAAATCTGTAGACCCAATATCCCAGTTTGAGTCTGAAGGTCAGGAGCTGCTGTAAAATGAGGAAGAGATGATCTTCTAGTTCGAAGACCTTTGGCAGGAGAATTCTCTTACCTGGGGAACAGGGTCAGCCTTTTATTCCATTCAGGCCTTCAGCTGGTTGGATAAGGCTCACCCACATTATAGAGGGAGTCTGCTTTACTCAGTCTACTGATTAAACATTAATTTCATTCCAAAACACCTTCACAAAAACAGCCGGTGTAATGGTTAACCAAATATCTAGCCATTCTGTGGCCCAGTCAAGTTGAAGCACATTAACCATCACAGATGAGTAGAGTTAAGGGAACTGAAAAGAGATGGTGAATACCCAGAGATTAGCTGCAGCAGAAATGTGTTATCAGCATTTGGCCTACAGGGACGATGAGGAAGAACTGATGGCATCAGACTCTGGTGATGGCCAAAGCCATGGAAGAGGCCATTTGATATTAGTGGTGGTGACAGAGAAACAAAAGCTCTTCCAGAATCACTCTTGTCAAAACAGGACTCAGTGGAATGCATACCTTGACCTCTCTCTTCTTTCCTTTCCAATCTCTTGCGGATGGTCCACCCATACATTAATCCAACCTAGAAAGAAGTCAGAGGGTAGAAGAACCTGTGTGAAGCATTCAATAGAGGTCAACCTCTGTTGAAAAAAGAAGAGTGAAAATGGAGATGAGGTGCAGAAGCAAACAAAGAATAACCAGAACATAGGTCTTTCTCTGGTACAAGTGTATGTTTACAATAAATTCATAGAAGTGGACTTACTGGGTCAAAGGGCAGAGGCATTTGTAATTTTTATAGATTTTCTAATCTCCCCACCACTTAGGGATTGTAGCAATTTACATTCCCTCTAGTCCTACATGTGAATGACTTTTATCACACAGCTTGTCCAACCATGTGCTATCAAAAGTTTGGATTTTTGTCAATACGGTAGGCGAAAAGTGTTGTCTCTGTGTAGTTGTATTATGTATTTCTTTTTTAAATGAATGAATATATCATCTTTTCATATAAGTTTATAAGAACTCATTCAATTTCAAGTGGTAGAAAACTCAGCTTAATCTGGTTTAAGCAACAGAGAAGAAATAAGATTCACAAAAGTCAGTGAGTATATCTAGAGACATGCCTTGATCCAAGGACTCAAAGGATGTCATCAAACCTGACCTACCCCTCTCTGTCTCTGTCCCTCTGTATCTTTCTCTCTCAGTCTCTTTGTCTCTGTCTCTCTCTCTCTGCACTTTCCCTTTGCTTGGCTCTATTCTCAGACAGTCTCTCCTCTTGTAGTGGCCCCAGGCAGCACCAGGCTTTCATCCTCAAACTCCAAACTCAGCACAAAGACCTATGTCTGACTTTCACTGAATTCAGTTGTATTATGTACCTGTCCTTGAGCTATCACTGTGGACAGAGGAATGTCCTGCTCCATTTGCCCAGGCCTGAGTCACAGGACCATACACCCTTCTATCCATGCATGTATCTTTAAAGACACCCATATAAAAATAATGCAGCTATACTAATCACAGTAAAAACTGTACTCATCTTCATCCCAGAAGGAGATGAGATAAACAACCTCAAACTCATAAATAAACTAGTTATTGCTCTAATCCATAATCTCTAGGTTATGAGTATTCTTCTTGGTTGGGTCCTAATATGGCTTTTTGTAGTCCAGCAAACTGTGATTAAATGAAAACCACAACTCACCATTATACACTTATAGGGAGAGATAATGACAATTGAAATAAAACCTTCCATTTGAAAAAGAGGAAAGTGGGAAATTGCCCACAGTGGTCTCTGACCTGGAACACTTTCTAAGACCCCTGACCCTAGAGTGAAGTGAGCTCGTTAGTCATAATGTGGCCACTCCGGAAGGTTCTCTTTTCTCCTTATTTTCCTTGGCCCCATTTGAGGTGGTGACCTTAGGCAAGGATGCCCCTTCTATGGGTTGCATTTGTTTAGCATCTCATTTCCTGAAGGATTAGGTTCGAGGGCCTGGAATGACCTTGGAGACTGAACAATGGCAGGCTACTCTTTGTTGGGTTTAAGGTTTTTCTGGCTGTGAATCTCTCTTAAAACGTTATGAGGCAATAACCCCATAAGGTAAGTATTATTATTCTTATTTCATAAGTGTAAATTCTATTGCTCAGAAATGTGAAGTGGCTTTGCGCAAAGCCATACAGCTGGGGAGTGACAAAGCCAGTATTTGTAGCCAGAAGAGTCTACCCTTAGCCCTCTATTTCATACTGCTTCCCTGTGTACCTTATATTAAAATAGTTTTGTTTGCAATATCTCTATCATTATTAGCAAAACCTTCATATCTAGAAACTCTAGTGGGAAATTCATTCTCATTGCCCTTCCTCCATGCACTACTAAATTTCTGTCAGTCAGAAGAAAATAATGAAAAACAGAAGAAAAATGGAAAAATTCTCAGTTTGTCCTGTAGGTGCCACCCTCATCATAGAACATCTGTTTCCAGCTTTGCAGCACAACTCTCAGAGCTGCAATAGACTCGGACATTCTAGAAGGATTCAAGAAGTTGCATCCAATTTATGCAGTTCAGTGCCAGCATCCATAACCTGTTTTTATTGTTTTGTATGTAGCTCCTGGGTTCTAGTTAGGACTTTTTCAATTTTTAATTCATTTAATTTTTGAACAGGTAATATATTTATAATGGCTCAAAAACAAATAAAAGTGTAAAAAGAATATAGTGGAAAAAACTTCCGTTTCAACAAGTCCATGCCAAAAGTTACCAGTTATTAGTTTATTTTGTACTTCCAGAGTATGTCTTATTCATATACAAGAAAACATATTTTTAAAAAACTACCTTGTTTTATTTTGCATGATAGCACAGTATAACATTTTTTCTCCATCTTGATTATTCCATTAATACTATATCTTGGAAATCTTTTATATCAACACATAAAAATTTCTCTCTCTCTCTCTCTTTTTTATAGCTTCAGAGTATTCTCACTGTATGGAGGCACCTAAATTTATCCACTCAGGTCTCTAGCGATGAGTATGTAAGTCAATTCTTTTGCCAGTAAAAATAATGCTAAAATAAGTAGCTTTGCATATAGTTCATTTTGCATGTGTGTGAAGATATCTGAAAGTATTTGAGGATATATGCATTTGCAATGCTTACTGACATTTCCAAATTGCCCTCCACAGGGCTCATACCAGTTTACGCACCTGCCAGCCATGTATGAAATTGTCTATTTCCCCACAGCTTGGCCAACACAGTGTGTTTTGGATTTTTGCCAATCAATCTGAGAGTGAAAAAAATGGTATCTCAGTTTTACTTTTTGTTTCTTTTATTATAAGTGAGTTTGAGCCTCTTTTGGTTTAAGAGCAATTTAAATGAGTTAGAATCCTTTTGATTGCAAGTGATAGGAAGCCCAACTTCCATGGCCTCGGCAAGCAGATGTTTGTTTTCTCATGACTAAAAAGTCTGGAGGTAGATGTAGAATTTCCAGTGGGCCTTAATCCAAAGGCATAAACGTTACTGAGGCCTGTGATTTCTCTCTCTCACTCTCTCTTTTTTTCTCTTTCTGTCTTGCTCACTCACTTCCTTCCTTTCCCTCTTCCTCTCGTGCTTCAGTTTCCTTCTGTCTTGACCCTCTCCTCAAACAGGCTCTGATTGCCCCATGCTCACAGACCTGCATTGGACAAGAGATGCAGTGCTCTGACTGGCCAGGCCTGAGTCATGTGACAGAGCCCAAATCCCCCCAAACTAGATGGATTGAGTGAGAGGTGGGGATTCTGGCTGTCCAGTGAAAGGTCAAAGTGGTGTTATGTGGAGAAGAATCGATAGGCACTGGCTGGTGAACATTGCGGATTTGTGTGGTAATCCACTCCTCTGACAGCTCAACATCCACATACCCTTCTATTCACACACACACACACACACACACACACCCCTTAAAAAACAGCCATGCTGTAATTGTGACGAAGTCGTAATTGCATGCTGTGAAACTTCACTCACCCCCTTCCCAGAGGGAAACCGCACAGCAACTCATGTGGTTATTGCTCCAAGTTCAAGATTTCTGGGTGATGTGCAGTCTTCTTGGTCAGGTCCTGATGTGGCTCCTCCTGGCCCAGCAACCTGTGGTTCCTGTATAACCAAAAGGCACACATGAAAGGACAGAGAAAGAACAGAGTAATAACAACAAAACGCCCATTTAGTAAGGAGGAGAACGGGAAACAGCATAAAGTGGTCTCTGGTCCAGGAGGCACAGGACAGGAAAAGCAAGGTGTCCCTGACCTGGAGGTAATGTGAGCTCCTTAGCTAACCTGACTGCTCTGGCCTGTTATCTGGAATCATCACCTCTGTCCTGTATTTCCACAGCCCCTATGAGTTGGAGACTATGGAGGAGGAAGTCCCTTCTGTGGGGTACATCTCATAAGCATCTCTCTCCCTGTTGGAATGGGCTTGGGGTGTTTAGGTTTGCCTTAAAGATTAAATAATCACAGGCTGTTGTTTGCCAGATTTTGAGTTCCTCTAGCAAGATATGTCTCCTAAAACACCGTGAGGCTCCTGGGCATATATTGGGAAAAAACTATAATTCAAAAAGATACATGCACTCCTATGTTCATAGCAGCACTGTTTACAATAGCCAAGACATGGAAGCAACCTAAGTGTCCATTGACAGATGAATGCATAAAGAAGATGTGGCACATATATACAATGGAATATTACTCAGCCATAAAAAGAATGAAATAATGCTATTTGTAGAATCATGGATGGACCTAGAGATTCTCATACTAAGTGAAGTAAGTCAGAAGGGGAAAGACAAATAACATATGATATCACTTATATGTGGAATCTAAAATAATGGTACAAATGAACTTATCTACAAAACAGAAATAGAGTCACAGATGTAGAGACCAGACTTGTGGTTGCCAAGGGGGAGGGGGAAGGGATGGATTGGGAGTTTGGGATTAGCAGATGCAAACTATTACATATAGAATGGATAAACAACAAGGTCCTACTGTATAGCACAGGGAATGATACACAATATTCTGTAATAAACCATAATGGAAAAGAATATGAAAAAGAATATATATATGTATAATGGAATCACTTTGCTGTGAAAAAATTAACACAGTATTGTAAATCAACCGTACTTCAATAAAATAAATTTAAAAAACACCATGAGGCATTAACCTGCGATATATATAGCATATTTCTTGTTTTACAAGACTAAATACTATGGCTCAGAGATGTTAAGTGCTGTTACCAACAGCCATACAGCCGGGGAGGATCAAAGAGTGAGTGACAAACCCACTATCTGTAACCAGCTCTTAAGTCTAAGCTTTCAACATGCTTATATGAAAAATTATGCTCACAATAACTAGCAACTCTGATGAGAAAAATCACCATTCCTGCCCTGTGCCCTGTTAAACTATTCTGATATTCTCCCACCCATCCCCTCCTCCTCCCAGAAAGCACAAAGAAACAAACTGAAATATTCTGTTTTTCCTGTAGGTGCCGCTACTAACCACAGGGTATTTCTTTCCAGCCCTGCAGCCTGATCTCTTAAGGCTGGAAAGAATCAGAAATTCTAGAAGATGGAGTCCAGTCTAAATACAATTCAGTCTAAGGACCCCCACTCACGAGTTTAGAGTTCTATAGCGCCAACGTATAAGTTAGGGTTCCCTTCTCCTGAAACTATATTTAGTTCATTTTTGAATAGCTTATACATTTATAGGTTTCAAAAATTTAAATGTACATAAAAATCTTATTTGAAAAAAATCTCCCTCTATCCCTGTCTCTTATCCCCCAATTTCCTCTACCTAGCATTTATGATGGTATTCTTTCTTTGTCTATTCTTCTAGAGATTTTAATATGTATGCAACTATGAACATAGATTTCTTTCCCCTCCCTTTTTAATGCCAGTTATTCACATTCTTCTGTTCCTTTTTTTTTTCTTTTCTTCTACATAGCTATATATTATGGAGAGATTTCCATTATCAACTCCTAAAGAAATTTATTCCTTTTAAGAGAGAGTCCTCCACTGTGTGGATGAAACTGATTCTCCCTTGAGGAACATTTAGTTTGATTCTTATTGTTTGAATTTCCAAACAATGCTGCACTGAATAACCTTGTCCATGCCTCATTTTGCAGGTGAGGATATATATCTGTGGGACAAAGTACACAATAGTGTAATTACTGGGTCAAAGATACATGTATTTGCAGTTTAACAAATAGATTTTTACCTTCTTTAGGGATGATTAAACACATTCTCACTAGTAAAATAAAATATTTCCTCACAGTTCAGCCAACATAGTATGTGATCAATTTTAATTTAATTTTTGTCAATATAATTGGTGGAAACCGCTATCTCACTTTAAATTCATAGTTTTATTATGAGTGAGGTTGAGCAACTTTTAATATGCAGCATTAGAAATGATTAGGGGCCTTTCAATTACAAGCAAAACAAAAACAAAAACCCCTCAATCTGGCTTTAGAGAAAGGGATTTATTGTCTTTACAACTGAAAAATCAGGGATAAATTGAGAGTTTCCAGAATGCCTGGACACAAGGATTCAAACGGTGCCCTCACTTGCTTTCTCTCTCTTTCACTCACTCTTCCCCTCTCTCAATCTCCCTCTCTCCAGTCTCCCTTCCTTTGCTGGCCAGGGAGGCTCGAGGACTGCATTCTCATAGCCTCTTCTGTGGGCTGTATTTATTTAGCATCTAACCTCCTGTTGATGCAGGTACAGAGGCCTGGGGTTGCCTTAGGCATTGAGCAACCACAGGCCATTTGGAGGGCAGCACTGATATTCCTGAGGTGACACAATTCACTTAAAATATTAGTAAGCAACAATATAACAAGGTCACAATCAGCCACATTTTACAAGTGAAGAAACTATGGCTTTTAAAAGATATAAGTGCCTTTGCCTAAAGCTATGCAGACAGTAAATGATAGGGACAGTATTTATATCCATGTGTATCTGACAGTAAATACACAGTGATTAGTAAACTGCTTTTGTTCAGGAACTCCAAGGGAAAATCAATCACCACCTCCATTCATGCTCGACCACCAACTCTCAGAATAAAAAAAAGAAAGAAAAAAACAAATGAAAGGTTCCGTATGTGTCCTGTAGGTGCCACCATTGCCATGGGATATCTCTTTTCAGCTGTGTAGCACAGGTCTCTTTAAAGCTGAAATTCTAGAAGGTGGAAGAAAACCTTCTCTTTCAATTTATGCGACTGACATTTCACGCTGGCACCTCACATATAATTTAGAATTCCGGAACTCTGCTGTGTTGTTATTGTACCTTTCTTTCTAAAAAATATGCATTGAAAACATTTGTGAAGAGTTTATGTAGTTCCGAATTTTTTTAAATACAGTAAAATAAAAGGTATACAGTGATAAAATCTCCCTCCCAATCTTGTCTCCTAAATCCCATGTTCCACTGCCCCTTCCCCATGGATAACTACTCCTCTCAGTATTTTTTCTCTTTCCTGAGACATCCATACACATACAAGCAAATATGAAAAGATATTTCCTTTCTCCCGCCTGTTTATATATATTACACAAATGTCTGCACTTAAAATTTTTTTCTTAACATATGTTGAAGATAAGTTTGTATTAGCCCAAAAAGAAATTCCTCATTCTTTTTTTTTTTTTTTTGCTGTACGCGGGCCTTTCACTGTTGTGGCCTCTCCCGCTGCGGGGCACAGGCTCCAGACACGCAGGCTAAGCCGCCATGGCTCACGGGCCCAGCCGCTTCACAGCATGTGGGATCCTCCCGGACCGGGGCACGAACCCGTGTCCCCTGCATCGGCAGGCGGACTCTCAACCACTGCGCCACCAGGGAAGCCCTCCTCATTCTTTTTTACAGCTTCATATATTCGCCTGTATGGCTGTATCATATTTTTTCATTTATCCAGACCCTATTGGTGGACATTTACATTGATGTTTTCCTATTACAAACCATGTTGTAGTGAATAAATGTTTCTTCATTGTATACATACAAGTATAGTTGTAGAATAAATCCTAGAAGTGAAATTGTTGAGCTAAAAGGTAAATGCATTTGTAATTTTGATAAACATTTCCAAATTACCTACCACGTGGATTGTATCATCTAAATACTCCCACCAACAAAGTATGATAATTCCTGTTTCTCCATAAATTGATCAATTACAGGGAATTATCAAGATATTGGACATTTGCAAATCTGATAGGTGAAAACTTGTATGTCTGCGTGGTTGTATTTCCCACATTTTAAGTGAGATTAAGCAGCTTTTCATTTACTGAAGACCCAGTGTATTTAGTCGAGAGTTTTTCACTTACAAGGTTAGAAATCCCAGCTCATGGAAACTGAAGCAAAAGGAAGAAATTCGTTATTCACATAACTGGACATGGATATTCTAGGATTTCGAGATCTCTCTCTCTTTCCCTCTCCCCCAGCCCTACCCCGCCCTAGCTCCTCTCTGTCTTAGACAGCCTTCTTTTATGTGGTGACCCCTGGCAGTTTCATACTTATAACCTCACAGCTCCAAGTTTAGCAAAAAGTTCTGGACCAGGGCTTCCCTGGTGGCGCAGTGGTTGAGAGTCCGCCTGCCGATGCAGGGGACACGGGTTCGTGCCCCGGTCTGGGAGGATCCCACGTGCCGTAGAGCGGCTAGGTCTGTGAGCCATGGCCGCTGAGCCTGCGCGTCTGGAGCCTCTGCTCCGCAACGGGAGAGGCCACGGCAGTGGGAGGCCCGCGTACCGCAAAAAAAAAAAAAAAGTTCTGGACCAGATCCACTTATTATTAAGTTGAATTGGATTATATGTTCATATTCTTGGGTGTAAAGATTACAGTGTTCTGATGGTCCAGGTCTGAGTCAATTTTTCTTTTTGAGCCAGAGATAGAGTCAACTTTACTCACACTATATGGATTGAAGTTTAGGGTTAAGGTTCAGAGATTAGGGTTATGCCTATCTTGAGGAAGATTGGAGTTGTACAACAAAAAGGAAAATGAATGAGTACTGAAATGGGTATGCAGCATGTCCATACTTATCCTTCTTCCCATATATACATCTTAAGAAATGCTCATATCTACAGAAAAATCTAAAATCACTCATTCCCTTGCTAGAGGAAGGCAACCTAATTTTCACATCTAGGATATCTAGGTCATATGCATTCTTGGTCAGATCTAGGCTTGGCTCCTCCCAAGAATTATAGTAATTTATAGTGAATAATAAATTATAGTAATTTATAGTGAATAATTATATTTACTGTACATAAAATATTATAGCAATTTATAGTAAATCATAACATCAATCACCCTCAAGAAATACCCAGACTATTCACTGACAGAGAAAGGACAATATAATTATGATTAAAAACTCCACTGTAAATGCAGAAAATGGGAAACACAATAGTGATAACTAGAATATTACCCAAATTATGTCTTAGAGTGCCTTAATGAGATAATCTGGCCGTTCTGGTTCTTTATTCTAGAAAGTTTTTCTTTGTTTGACGTGGTCTTGGTTGAGCTCAGTTCCTGTTGGAGTGAGTTTGGGGGACCTGAGATTGTTTTAGGGGTTGGACATCACTGACCTGTAGCAGGTGCGAGCTTTAAATGCAACACGTTTATAAAGATGGTAATATTATCTACAAGCGAGGAAACTAAGGCTTGAAGAGGTTAGGGACTTTTGGCATGAGTGACAAGGAGAGCATCAGAATCCAGGTATATTTTCTTCTTCAGCACACTGCCATCTCCATCTGCTCTCTATAAAGTGGCTTTGTTTGCAGTGCTTACATCAGTAATTATCAAAATTTTATTTCTAGAAACAGCAAAGAGAAACCCCAAGCATATGTTCTAAACTCTTCTCCCTTTAAAAGGGGAACAAAGTAACAAAAAATTCTCTGTTTGTCCTGTAGGTGCCATCTTAATCAAGGAATATTTCTTTTGGGCACTGCAGCCCTGATCGTTCAGAACTGCAATAGACCAGAAATTCTAGAAAGTGGAAGAAGCCTGATAGGACAATATATATCATCAACAGTTCAGTGCCAGAGTCTCTACACACATCCTTGTTCCGATGAATTAGCTAGGATGCTATTATTTTCTTTAAAAGGAAGTTACCGAAGTTTTGAATAAGTAATATATTTATATGGCTCCAAAATAAAAAGAATAAAGGAATATTCAGTAAAAAAAATTCTCCCTTCTAACCTTGTCCCCCATCTGCTAAATTCCCATGCCTGCTCCTCAAATATGTAATGACTCATTAGCTTCATGCATATCCTTCCAGAGATTTACATATATATGAATATATATTCTTCCTTTTTTACAGAAGCAATAGCATAAAATTAATTGATTGGCAAAACAACGTACCTTAGAAATATAACACGTCAAAATAAAAATTCTAGAATTTTTAAAAACATCTTTATAGTGTTCCACCATATGGATGTGCTATACTTTATTTAACCTCTTGATGGGCTGATTCATATTTCTCAAGAGGTTGATTCATATCTCTTATTGTTACAAACAATACTGTAATGAATATCTTCATCACATGATGTTTTTCAGATGTGAAAATATATTAATAGAATAAATGTCTAGAAGTGGATTTGCTGGGGCAAAAGTTCACACATTTTTAATTGTAACAAATAGTCCCACATTGCCCTTTGTAAACATTGCAAACACCTTATACTTCATCAGTAATGTATAAGGGTACCTACTTCCTCACAGCAGGTCCAACATAGCATGCTATTGAATGCCTGGATTTGTTAATCTTATAGTTGAAAAATGGCATGTCTTTCCATTTCAATTTGTTTCTCTTGTTTTGAGCAAGATTGAACAATCTTTTATAAGTTTTAGAGGCAACTGAAAAAGCCCTAGCTTTTTCGATTGAAAGTGTCAGAAAACCAAACCCATTTGGCTAAAAGAAAAAAATGATTTTTTTGATAAGTCCATGTAGATATTTCATTTTACCTTTCAGATTTCTGAGGCCTTGCCTCTAGGTAAAGGAGACCTCTGGGAAGCATCTAGGTTCGGTCTACCCCTCAGCCCCTGTGCTAAAGGACAATGATGCCTTCTTGATCTGGGGTTGCTGTTCTCCCAGATATTGATGGTCACCACCAATGGTGTGACTCTGGGGCAAACAGCTTTCATGGAAGTTTGAGAATGAGCTTCATACATGACTCATTCCACTTAGGAGTGGATTTTTCTACCCTTTCCTCTGCTTCTCCTCCACCTGTAGAGGAAATTCCTTGCAGAGTGAATATACTCAGTCCCAGGCTCCAGTTCAAGATGGTTGCTGTAGTCACCTTGCCACCCCAAGATAAGGTTTTCTCTTTATCCTGAACTGAGCATACGTAGAATCCACTGAAATTTTTCTATTTCATCTGATCTCTTCCCCAGAATATGGTCTTCCTTTCTTTCTTTCTTTTTGGTCAACCATTTCTGCACTCATCTCTTCCCTCCATCCACATTGTCTTGCATTTCTTTTCAAAATCACCACAACATACATTTATCATCATGTATATGCTGTTGTATTTATTACACAGAACCATCTCCACTTGCTTGCTTTACTTATCTAGTTCCTATAGCTGCCTGTCCTGGTGACCTATAGTTCATCTTTTGTGTAATTTGAGGAAGCAAAGCACAAGAAAAGCCACACTTTTAAATTCCAAGTCCAAATGGAAAGAGGTAAAAACATTCCTGGAGTGTAAGGCTATGCCCACATTGATGCCAAATTAACTATTTAAAAAGAAAACTGGTGTCCCTCCAAGAAATTTATTTCTTTTTTACCAAATTGGTTTAATTGACCAACTGTTTTGCTTTTAGATGAACACAACCTCAGAATGCTGTTTTATAAGCAAGTTAGTGGTCACAGACTAATTAGAAAAAACAGGAAATCCATGACAAGCTAGAAAATACTTCAAAGTACTAGAGGGGTTTGCTTTAAATGGCATATTTATTATAGTCTCTTCACAAATCATCTTTGTTTAGAAGTTGTACATGTTAGTGTGGGAAGAGCATGAGATCTGGAGCCAGCAAACCTGGCTCAAACATAGCCTTGGTCACTTTTTTTTTTTTTTTTCCTGTGATGCTTGGTAAATTATCAAACTTCTCCAAGCCTATATATAAAATAATAATCTTTTTCATCCCATAAATATTAATTGAGTCCACCACAGTGTAAGCTCCATGACATTTAGAACATAGAAGGTAGGCAATAATATTTGTTGTAGAGTCAACTATACCCCAGACGTTGTGTAAAAGCCTACATAAACAAGTGGCAATAAAGACACAGTTCCTTGCATCCA
This sequence comes from Grampus griseus, assembly GCF_964374135.1. NCBI lineage: Eukaryota > Metazoa > Chordata > Mammalia > Artiodactyla > Delphinidae > Grampus > Grampus griseus. Next base: position 58,585,383 of record NC_139003.1, on the reverse strand, counting down.
GGGAAGTTTAGGAACTATTTGGTCAATCAGCTAAGAAAGCAGGACGTTTTAGTACAACTGGGGGGTGGGCACAGAATTTAGGAAACTACCAACAATCCCCTATACCTATACGGCAGCATAAGGGTGGAAAGGAATAATGAGCCGTGAGTTCAGAGAGGTAAGGCAGGGGTATATCATGAAGGATCTGGAGGTCCAGGCAAAGACATTTGGCTTCCATGCCAAAGCAAAGGGATGGAACCCTTAGAACCCCTGAAGGGTTCTAAGCAAAGAGGTGTCATGATTGGGTGTGTGTTTTAAAATGTTCACTCCAGCTGCTTTGCAGAGAAGGATTGGAAGGGGGCAAGACTCCGTAGAGAAACCAGTATAGGCAAGAAATAATAGTAGCTTTAACCAGGAAATGGCAGTGGAGATGGAGAGAAGTGAATGAAGGTGAGAGACATTAAAATGTAGAAATTAAGTGTTAACAATTGATTATATAGAGTCACTAAGAGAATGAGGGGAAGAGGGGAGGAAGCTGAAATTTCTAACTCTTATAACTATTCACACAGATAGTAAACACAGGAAGAGGAACAAGAATATTTAGGGGAGGGTGAAGAAATAATTAAAATTGCATGCAATAATCATGAGTTGTCAATGGCATATCTATTGGAGCTGTCCAATTGGCTGTAACATATATGGGTCTGAAGTTCAAGAGAGAGGTCTAGAAGATATCAGTTTGAAAGTCATCAGTATGTAGATGCTTACTGAAACTAGGAGCAGATGAGATTGGTCTGGGTGAACGTGCAAAGCAGAAAATAAGAGTTTAGAGTCTACAATGGCCTTAGGTCCAGCAGTACTGAAGGCAGTGTCTGTGAACCATGGCTGCATGCTAGAGTCACTAGGAAGCTTATAAAGAATCGTGATGCCAGGACCCCACGCCACACCAATTAAATCAGAATCTCTGGCCTAGGCACCACATTCTTTCAAAACTTCCCAGGTGATTGCAATATACAGCCATGGTTGAGAGCTATGATTTAAGGAATAAATAGAGGCAGAGGAGAGTTTGGATAAAAACCCAGGTGATATGGTGTCACGGAAGTCCAAAGGAGAGAGTATTTGAAAGAAGAGGAGCGGTCAACAGTGTTATATGCCTCGAGGAGCAGCAAAAACTAATCACTTGAACACCATTAGGAAGGAAGGAGGATTTGCAGATTGCAGTAGAGTATTAGTTAGGACTATGATGCTAAAACCCTCCCAAGAGCATTGGCTTAAATAAGACAGAAGTATATTTTTCATTCAAGTCTAAGAAGTTGGGGATAGTTCAGTCCAGAATGGCTTCCATTGTTTCAATTCCCCAGAGCATTCTATCTTGTTCTTATGTCATGTATGTTTCCATTCCCAAATTTATCTCATGGTCTATGTCAGCTGCCAGTGTCTCAGCCATTTCATCCACATTCTATCAGCAGGAAGGAAGGGCAGGACAGGAATAAAGATGTAGACATAGAGAACGGACTTGAGGACACAGGGAGGGGGAAGGATAAGCTGGGATGAAGTGAGAGAGTGGCATGGACATATATACACTACCAAATGTAAAATAGATAGCTAGTGGGAAGCAGCCACATAGCACAGGGAGATAAGCTCGGTGCTTTGTGACCACCTAGAAGGGTGGGATAGGGAGGGTGGGAGGGAGACACAAGAGGGAGGAGATATGGGGATATATGTATATGTATAGCTGATTCACTTTATTATAAGGAAGAAACTAACACACCATTGTAAAGCAATTATACTCCAATAACGATGTTAAAAAAATCTAAAAAAAAAAATAAGAAAGGCATACTGTCTCTTTAGAACATTTCTCCAAAGATACACATATCACTTCCATTAGCATCCATCGTTCAGAATCTAAAGTCATGGACACACAGAACTGCAAGAGAAGCTGGGGAAAATAGTCTTTAGGCAGTCAAGTGCCCAGCTAAATTGTGTAGTATAGAGATAAGTGCTCCCTTACTCTATATAATGCTTTCCAACTTTGCCATGCCTATACATAATCCAAGGTGCTTGCTACAGACAGATTTTACCTACTTTCAGAGACTCCAGGTCAATATATTTAAAGGCAAGGTCCATATATTTTTTAAGCATTCTAGATGATTCTGATGCAGTTGGTCCATAGACAACACTGAGAAATAATGTCCATCTAAGCCTGTTTGCAATTGACATCCCTGCTGCCTTTGCTATTCTACTTGGTATACCTGGAATTCCTCTTTTCACCAATCGTTGACTTAAAATCCCAGTCTAATACCAATTTTTCTAAGAATTCTTAGCTATCAAATTTACTCCATAATTAATGTACTTCTTCAGCATTTTGGTAGAGATGCCTACACAATTAAATGCACAGTGGTACCCTGTGCTTCCTCGTTATGTCATGTGAAATTACATTCCCCAGTCTCCCATCACCACTTTAGACTGCAATCTCCCTAAGCACAGGGACACTGACTCTGACCAGAGCACTCTTTGATGCTGGAAGGTGCCCAGTAACTGTATGAATAAACAAATAGATGAACAAATATGAAAATGTACAGACTCAAAAAACAGAAAAATTGATGGGGATACCGAAAACAAGCAGTGTAATGGAAAATAAAGATGTGAGAAACAGAATAAAGTAAAGAAAAAAACCAGGTTTAGCAGGAGGAGAATCATTAGAGCCTGGAAGCAATGTGGGTGATTTAATCATAAATAGTTTTAAGAAGCATGGGAAAAGGAGTCTACCGGCAACGTGAAATAGACTCTTAAGTACCTGACAAACCTGAGAAAAATAGGTAGTGAGAAAATCAATGCATCGAAACCCAACAAAGCTTCAATGTACCATCCCTTTTGAATCACTTGGAAGGAAAATTTTGTGTTTAGTACATCCTCTTTCTTCATATTTGGACTTTTAAATAGGGTATTTGGATTCACAGACTGTACTCAGCTCAGATCGTCTCTCCTTCCAGCACACTGCTGTACTTTTTAAATGACACCAGGCTTCCAAGCAAGATTGATTGTAAACCTGAAAAGGTTATATGTGATGTAATGAATACACATGCTACTCCCTCAAGTGCATCTCTGGAACGATACATATCCAGGATACTGTATGTTCTCATAGTGTAGAAAAGATTGGGAAGAGATCTTGCAGGCAAGTACCAAAAGAAAATTTCCTATTATGCTCACTTAATAAACTGCTCTATCTTGAATTCATTCACTCAATGAATACACAGTAATTAAAAACTGACTATTTTTGGCATTCCATAAATGTCTGTGGATGAATGGGTAGATGAATGGATATAATGTGCCAATCAAAGTTCAAGGTGCTATGAGAATAAAATAACTCAAACATGGGACCTGCTCTTAATAGAGACTGCAGTCGAGTAAGGGAATCGAGACATCAATAACCCCTTTTGAGAAAATGTGGTAAGTGCCACCCCAGAGGTATACATTTTACTATGAGAATACATAATCCAAAGGAAGAAGAGATTGTTTCCAAGTGGAGTGCTAGCAAAGAACTTTTGCAAGAAGTTGTGTTTAAGCTGAACCTTGAAAAATCTAGATGTGCAGATTTTGGGAAAAGATATTCGGGGCAAAGAAAGAATATGAGATGGACTGTGTTGATGTGTGGAAGATGGAGAAGAGTTTAGTTTGGACAAGATCTGAAGTTTATGAAGGACAATATTGGGCAACAATGTTGAAAAAGTACATTGAGAGTCTGCATGGAGGTCTTTAAAGTTTTTGATGACTTAGCACAGGATAGTTAATTACTAATATTTATTGAATGCTTACTATAGGCCAGGCACATTGTAATTACATAAATTATCTTAATTAAGGTTCACAATAACCTCCTTTGTAGGTTCATGAGGTCCTTCTTATCAAAATATAATTGATGCTGGGAAAAACCAGTTAAAAGATCTCAGTTGAAGTGGAATTTATGATTTCATGGCAAATTACAGGGGGGAAATGATTAGAATATTATCTTTAAAAATGATTAACATTATGACAAACGTTTAGTTATCTTTCGTCAACAACACATATATATTATAACTGTAAGTTTGCACTAATTCTTAAAACTAAGGAAGAATAATTCAAATGGGTTTTTTGGGGGAAAGGCATATTTTTCCAAGAAAATTACATGATTGCATAATACAATATTCTTCACTTTATATTTCAGCATGATCGTAAAGAGGGTTGATTTTGCAAAATTATTTTAGTTTTTCATGAATTTCCTCAGAACTTTGATACCAAAATTATTCTTCTTTGAAATACCTATCATATTATTGTTCTGGTTAATTTTTTTTCCCCCCATGGAGGGTTAACATGTTTTTAACTCTGCCAATTATTTGTCTGTGGCTTTGTGTGTAATTCAAATATTTTTCCACTTTTATTGACATCATGAATCTTGCATCATTTGTACCACTTGCATTTTGATTTTACAGTCATTTGCATTATGATTCCTAATGGTTATTACCGTTATCTGAAAATGCAGACGTTTTGTACACTCAGTGAGAGTCTGACCTACATTGATGGGAAGGGCCAAAGTGCTTGAGTGGGAGGTCAGTTGAAGAGGTAACTCATTAGTCAATACTTTCATATTATGACACATTTTATTTTCCTATAAAATCTTGGATAATAAATACCAGGATGATGAGAGCTTCGTATGTTTTATGATTCCTATTTTACAAATGAGAAAACTGAGGCCAATGGAAGTCAGTGTGCCCATAGCCACATAGCTCATAAATGATAGAACCAGAATTTGAAGGCAGTCTAACCTGAGTGTTTAACCATTGAGTAGTGTAGGTATGGGTCAAGTGCCTTTAGTTGTCAATTAGGGGTAAGTCACTACCACACATTTACAAAGAATGGAAAGCTCATCTTTCCTGTGTTGCCTGCTGACTTGTGTTTTTTCCCCTACGTTCTAAAATTATTTTCAGTCTTTTCCCCTTAATATATGCAATTAATGAGTTAAATATAATGCAATTATATGAGTTAAATATAATATGTGAGTTAAATATAAAAATATAATGCAATTAATGAGTTAAACATATAAATATATGCAATTAATGAGTTAAAAGACTGTGTTAGCCCCAACACACAAGTTTTGACATAACAGTCTCTTCATTGACCCATAAATTATTTAGAAGTACATTTTAAAATTTCTAAACAGAGAAGGATGACTGTCTTTTGGCTATTTGTTTTTCATTTTACTGCACTGAGATTTAAAATATCTGCATGATGTAGAAATCTAGAAATCTAGATCCACTGGTGTTTGTTAAGACTTGTTTTGAAACCATTATGTGGTCAATTTTTGTAAATTATTATGTATAAGTGTTTAAAAAGAATGTGTGTTCTTCTACTGGGCATATACCCAGAGAAAACCATGATTCAAAAAAACACATGCACCCCAATGTTCATTGCAGCACTACTTACAATAGCCAGGTCATGGAAGCAACCTAAATGCCCTTTGACAGACGAATGGATAAAGAAGATGTGGTACATATATACAATGGAATATGACTCAGCCATTAAAAGGAACGAAATTGGGTCATATGTAGAGACGTGGATGAATCTAGAGACTGTCATACAGAATGAAGTAAGTCAGAAAGAGAAAAACAAATATCGTATATTAACGCATATATGTGGAACCTAGAAAAATGGTACAGATGAATTGGTTTGCAGGGCAGAAACTGAGACACAGATGTAGAGGACAAACGTATGGACACCAAGGGGGGAAGCGGTGGGGGTGGGGTGGGGGTGTGATGAATTGGGCGATTGGGATTGACGTGTATACACTGATGTGTATAAAATTGATGACTAAGAAGAACCTGCTGTATAAATAAAATAAAATTCAAAAAAAAAAAAGAATGTGTGTTCTTTAACTGTTGGATATAGAATTCTATATAAGTATATTAGATGGAACTTGTTAAATTTCTTGAAACACATTCTAAATCTTTACAATTTTTTATTTGCTTGATTTATGAATTACAGAAATAATTGCATTAAAGTCTTACAATATGATTATGTATTTGTCAACTTTTTGTTGTAATTTTGTCAATTATTTTTATTATTTTAGGGTTATTTTTAAGTTTAGAATTTTTGTATCTTCTTGGTGTTTTTGTTCCTTATCACTATATAGTGTGCTTTTTTCCCTAATATATACATTTTAAATTTTACTTAAAAACTATTTTGTCAGATATGTTACAGTGATACCAGCTTTCTTTTGGTTAGCATTTTCCTAGAATGACTTTTCCTAATTTCAGCTTTTTTATGTCATATTTTAACTGCATCTCTTACAAGCAGTGGAGCTGATTTTTTAAAAACCCACTCTTTCTTTTAACAAGTGAATTTAATTTATTTACATTTATTATGATTATGGATATACATGGATTGATTTCTTCCACCATATGCATTCTATTTAGCACATTTTTTTGTTTCTTCTTATCCTTTTCAGGAGTCTACTTAATTGATAGTTTTCTTTGTCACTGCCTCTGATTTAAAAGTTATACATTCTATTTCTCATCCTTTAGTGATATCTTTAAACTATTAACATGAATTATTTACATAGCAATATCTAAACGCAGTCAATATTTACTCTCTTCTGAAAATTAAAAGGGTCTTAGAATGCTTTAACTTCAAACTTGGGGGGGTTGCATTCTATAGTTTTCTAGTATTTCTGTTTTGCTTTGTTTTTATATCCTTAAATTTGTCACTATTGTCATTGCTGATGCTTAGATATATCCACATGTTCATGAATGTAATTTTCATTACTGTTTCTTTTATCCCACTGCTTCTGCATGAACTCAATTGATTTCTTTATAAAGTATATAATTTAGTAGTTCTTTTTAGCAAGGTCTGTGATAAAATTTTCTAGTTCTTTGCTTGAAATAGATTCTCAAATAACAATTTAGCTGAGTATACAAATATAAGTTGATAGTTACTTTCCCTTAACACTTTGAATGTATTATTCCACTGTTTTCTGACCTGTATTTTTGCTATTGACACATTTTTGTTTTTGTGTAATTTTTGTGCCTTTGTTGGTTAAGTGTCTCTTGTTTGTTGCTGCTTTTAAGATTTTAGGTTCTACAGCTACACTGTAATGTATTTAGGTGTAGATTTCTTTTTTTTTTAATTGTTTTTGGAAATCATGTGGTTCTTGATTCTATGGATTCATGTATTTCTTCATTTCTGGAAAATTCTCACAGCCTTTCAAGAGTGCTTCTTCCCCCTTTTTCCTATTCTGTCCTTCTGGAACTCCTAATAGGTGTACGGGGACCTTCTGTTTCTACCTTCCATGCTTCTTAAATCTGAATCTGTTTCCTTTTCCATCTCATAATTTCCCAGTGCTACATTCTATTTGAGATCCTAGTTAGAGCTGCCAGTTCACCAGTCTTCAAACATCTAATCTACTGTTCACTCATCAGTTTTAAATACAATTATCTATGTTTTTCTTTCTTATTCTTTTATCTAATGTATCTATTTTTTCATATTTGCTTGTTCCTTAGAGTTTCAATTCTTTCATGTCTTAATTATTTTAAACATAATTTATATTCTGCTTCAGATTATCATTCTATTATCTCAAGTTTTGGGGTGATAATTCTGCTGTTTTTGCTTACTCTCACTCATAGTGAATGTTTTCCTTGTGTGGCCTGTAATTTTTTTATCATGAACTCTCTTCTTTAGCATGACTATTTTTTCCTATGAGAACTCCATATGACCTGTATTGTGGGAGTGTTTCTTTAGAGTGTTTGGTTTGGGGCAGGAACTTGGGGTACTTTTGGCCTAGGGCCAGTTTTATATTAATTCCTCAACCTGGGGTGAGAGTTGAACCTTCTTGCATAGGCTAAGTTCAAACCCTAAATCTATTTGAGGCACAGGTTTGTGGTATTAAATTAGCAGAGGTAACACTTCTGTTTTGATTTCTCTACCCAGAATCAAAGTGGAAACATATATGAATGTATCTATTGTCTCCCTTTGCTAGGGAACAAATATATTTCTTAGTCCACCCTTTCACTTATGATGCAGTCTTTTCAGGATATCAGCTTTATGTGGGAAGTAGTTCCAACTTTCTTTCTTATTTGATCCCTGTATTAGTCTACTCAGGCTGCCATAGACTGGGGGGCTTAAACAGCAGAAATTTACTTTCTCAGAGTTGGGGAGATTGGAAGTACAAGATCAGGGTGTCAGCATGATGAGGTTCTGGTGAGAGTTCCCTTCCTGGCTTACAGATGGCTACCTTCTTGCTGTGTCCTCATATGGCAGAGTAGGGGGTGGGGTGGGGGGAGGGGGGGGAGAGAGAGAGAGAGAGAGAGAGAGAGGCAGTGAGCTAGCTCTCTGATGTCTCTCCTTAAAAGGACACTAATCTGGGCTTCCCTGGTGGCGCAGTGGTTGAGAGTCCACCTGCCGATGCAGGGGACACGGGTTCGTGCCCCGGTCCGGGAAGATCCCACATGCTGCGGAGCGGCTAGGCCCATGAGCCATGGCCACTGAGCCTGCACCTGCACGTCCAGAGCCTGTGCTCCGCAATGGGAGAGGCCACAGCAGTGAGAGGCCCGTGTACTGCAAAACAAAACAAAACAAAACAAACAAACAAAAAAGGACACTAATCTGATCAAACTAAGGCCCTACCCTCCTGACCTCATCTAACCATAAATATCTCCAAATACCCCATCTCCAAATACCATCATATTGGGGGATAAGCCTTCAACATATGAATTTCAGGGGGACACAAACATTCAGCCTGAAACAGGCCCAATCCTTTGTCTACTGTCCTCTTGTGTATATTAAAGCCAGACTTCTAGTTTACCAAGAGCAAGGTCCTCACTCACCCCACACCCTGCTGCAGCATCAGCTCACAGCAGCAGCTTAGTGCTCTAGTCTTCTGTTTCCACTACATTTCTGGAACCTAGGGACTTCATTTCTTTCTTTGAGTCAACTATCCAACATGTCTAGGATTTTTCAGGTCTTCTAGTGTTGTCTTATTGCCAGAAGCAGAAGTCTCTCACACCCAGCTTTTTCCTTTCATTTATGTGATCTAAACAAGTCATCTGAATTTCCATTCCTTTCCTATTAAAAAAGGATGATGTACACAAGTATAATTTTCATTCATCTCATACAGTAATTCTGAGAAAGAGCAATTAGAGATAGAAATATGTTGCCAATTAAAAATGTTAGATATAGCAAAAGCAAATAGAGATTCTCTAATAATGCATTTTAATTATAATGCATTGATATTAAACTTTTTATTTGAGGATATTAAAGTATATTATAACTACATTATAATTCCTTGAAGAGACCATGAATGTTTCCAACCCAGCAATCACAGAACAATGAAGGACCATTTGAGATTTGATTGTAAATTTAGTATCATTGGCTCCCTTTTTAAAGATTATAGGTACAATTTCTAGAATGTTATCCTATTGCTACAGAGAAGGGCATTTTTCTCAGGACATGAGTTGAACAATTATAGTGGTTTATTTCAAAGAGGGCTCCTACAGGGCGAACAGTTCTGGGAAAAGTGAGGAGTTAAATATAAAAATGATCTTGGTGGGAGGCAGTATAAACATTGGTACTCGAGAGCCTTGGAGTCTATTGTCTTGCTATATCCCAATGGCTCTGGGACAGATCATATTCTCCTGTGCCTTTATTTTTTCCTCTAGAAATAAAGAAAAACAAGACTCATTGAAAAAATTATTTGTTATTAACCATGAGGTCAAACCTAGCATGGTTAGTACCTGGAGAGGAAGGAGAATGGGGAAACTGAGCTGGCCTTCTTCATGATTTACAAAGGCAGAGTCCGTCTGGGAGTTTAGCTCCATGGTTAGGTAAATAAGAACAGGGCTAATATCATGGAATCAAACTGGCTTCTACGGTATCCTCCAGCACAGGAGTTAGTTCAAACGCAAGCCAGACCTTCCTTTGGAAACAAGTAAGGCTCAACATTAAGGACTGGTTCCCAAAACTGTCTGGGAAAGGAGCTGATACTAAATCGTAGTGCCAGCTTATGAAATCCCTCAGGCATTCTCCCTGCTGGTTTTTAAGGGAGAATGCTCCATTCTAAACACATAGGGGTGATATTCAGTCAATTACAAGGCCGTATCAGTTGCGAAAGTATAGAGACTTCTACACTAGTTGGTAAAAAGCAACTGTCCTGAGTGTCCAGAGTTCCCTGGTCACTTAGGCCCATTTTAGTTTCCCCGCACCTTGTAACCCACGTCTCTCTCTGCAATAGATCTGCTCCTGGCACAGCAGCCCCAGAGTCCTACGCAAGCACTAGAGCCAGAGTCTGCTCTGATAAGATGGTGCTGTATTGCTGATAAAATGTTTTGCCTGTTGTCCTAGCCTAAGCCTGTAGGCCTGAACTGCACCAGAGCCTCCAGGTTCCAACCTTTAGTGCTTCCAATGTATGTATCTGAACAATCTGACTTCATGGGCATTCCAGATTTTTGGCTTAACGGCCTGTTTGACTTCCTATCTTCCTGACCATTACTGCATGTTCTCAATACCAGTGGATCCTAGAGTTTTAGATTTGACACGTTAAATAAACAAATATCAATGTTTAACTATTTTGCAGACCGATATAATCCAATCCACTCTTTATTTTGCCAAGTAAAGACCATTAATTTTTTAAAAATCATCTTCTGCTACCATTATGCTATGTAAGAGCAGAAGGACACAAATTCAGAATAAACCCCCTAAATAATTTATCCTATGAAAAACTCACTATATTGTCTTTCTCTTTCTCATTTTACCAAAGACTAGTGATAAATTAACCACGGACGGGTAGTGATCAGTGATATTTGCAAACCTGCACTATACTCCCTATACTAATGTTTCCAAGCTTAGCCCTAATGCAGCTCACCTGATTCACTTGTTTTACTTGCTCCGGTCTGGTCTGGTGTTCCAGACCCTGGACTGCACCCTGATTCTAAAAACTGAAGTATAAAATGAAGACAGTCTTAGCATTGGTTAAGTCCAATCACTTCTTCCCACACTACTGGGGATGAACAGGAGCCCTACAATTCTAACATTTAATCTGGTTCTCTGTCCTCAGGCTGGACAGAGTCCAATAGTTTATAGCTTGTCCTTTTCTCCTTTCCATATAACACACTGGCATTGTATATTTATTTACATGTGTACTATCCAGTAATATTGGTGCTTTCCTGGTAACATGAATTGCTTCATTAACACTATGCAAATCTGTAGTCAGGGCTTGATACCAGGCAAAATAGTCAATACCTATCCTATAGAAAATAGTTCTCTGGCTTTGAATAAAGAGTACCTCTAAGGACCTTTCATCTATATACCCAACAACATCAAAGAATGAGTGCTTCAAATGCATATTATAAAACTACAGAAAAAGAGTTTTATCTGACACTTGATAATTTTACTAAACTATGGGTGGAGGAAAGAAAAGGCTTCAGTAGCAAAACAGAAAGACATAATTGATTACACTATTAGGAAGCTGTTACAACATGAAACAAACAGGATCATAAGATCATAAGAAGACTCAGCTAATAATATATTTCTGACATCAATAAAATTAGTTGTTTTTCATCAATGTTGTGAAATTTCTGATTTGTTTTAGCCTTGCGTATTATTCTATTATGGCATGATGATTCTCATTATGTTTCCCTAAGTCCTATCAACAGATAGAGTCTAGACTCTATCTCCATATATTTAGTCAAAATAGTCAGGCTTCATCTGTTTTCAGAACAGTTAATGTATTTGGCTTATTACTCTGAAAACACTGAGTACAATTTAGCTCCCTAAAAACGTATCCAGCATTAGCTTATGTAAGAAGCATTAAGGTCCACTGTGTGATGATTTTATTCTTTTCCTACGGCAGTGAGTCAGGAAATAATAGCTATTATTTTTGATCACTTATAATGTACCAGACACCGTGTTCACCTTTCATATACATTATTCACTTAGTTCTCACAACAAATTATTATTCCCATTGTATACGTTTAGAAGCTCACCTAGAGTCATGCATTTAGGAAGTGGCAGATGCAGGACAGTCTGATTTCAAAGCCTGAAGTCTTAACCACCATATTATAAAAAGTACTTGATTCCATAGACTCAAACTTTATGTCTGATGTTTGTATAGACCACATACAGTTATGTCCTCAAAGAGATGGAACCTAGTGTTTCCAACCCTGACATAAGGCTACTTTGGACATGAAGATGGCATTCATTTTTATTTATTTCTCCAGGAGGGTTATTCCCGTGATCAACATCCTTGAATGAATCTTCACTGATCTTGGATAAAAATTCCAACATCTATGAGTTCCTGGACACTTGGCCTCTCCTCCATTCCAGGCTCCTTTACTTACTTGGTTCAACTACTCTGGCCTTCCACGGTCCCTCCAACACTCCACACCATTTCCTTTCTCAGGGCTTTCTACTATCTTCCCTCTGACTCAGACATTCTCTCTGCTCCTACGCATACCTCCAGCCTTAGTTAAATGTCATTTCCAAAGAAGCCCTTCTGGACTTTACAGCTTACATCAGGTTCTCCTGTACTGTTTTCCCATAAGACCCTTTGTAGTCATCATCACAGGTTATAAATGTATCCTTAATTTTGTGATTATTACTTTTTCATTATTTTCTTTTATTTTTTGTAGTTTTATTGAGATATAATTGGCACATATCACTGTATAAGTTTAAGGTGTACAACATAATGATGTGTCTTACATACATCATGAAATGATGACCACAATAGGTTTAATGAACATCCATCATCTCATAGAGATACAACATTAAAGAAATATTTTTTCCTTATGATGAGAACTCTTAGGATTTACTCTCTTAACAGCTTTCACACATAACGTACAACAGTCCTAATTATGTTTATCATGTCGTACATTATATCCCTAGTACTTACTTATCTTATAACTGGAAGTTTGTACCTTTTGACTACCTTCATCTAATTTCCCCCTCTCCCACTAAAATGTAAGATTCAGTAATATCAGAGGCTGTGTTGGTCTTGCTCACTGTCATCCAGCCCCTGAATCCTGCCCCCATACTTGTTGCTAGGGATTATTGATTGAATAAATGAATTAGTAAATGAGTGAAAGATTAGTGATGGATTTATGTACTTCCATTGTATTTTTTTTTTTTTGCGGTTCGCGGGCCTCTAACTGCTGTGGCCTCTCCTGCTGCGGAGCACAGGCTCCGGATGCGCAGGCCCAGCGGCCATGGCTCACCGGCCCAGCCGCTCCATGGCATGTGGGATCCCCCCAGACCGGGGCACGAACCCGTGTCTCCTGCATCAGCAGGCAGACTCTCAACCACTGCGCCACAAGGGAAGCCCTCCATTGTCTTTTTAAGCAGATACAAGCTAAGGTTAGTCTGTATCCATGGAACTGAGCAAAGCTGTATGGTTCCATGTGCTTGAGTCTATGCTTTTTGCTCTGGCACTAGACTGAACATTTTAGTTCATTCCTGGGCCATTTCTCTGAAACTGCTTTGCAAGAAAACAAAAATAAGCAGAGGACTAACTATTCTCAGAAAGTTTCTGTAGTGCTACGAGCATGATGGAAGAGGAAAGAGAGGAGACTCTGCTTTATATTTTTATAAAGATGGAAACCAGAAATGTCACATTTCTTCAATACTGATCACAATGGTTAAAGAAAACATATAAAAAGCTAATTGTTAAGGTGGCGATGAAGAAGATATGTTTTTAAATCCTGAGACTAATTTCTTCATCATTGCAAATAGCCAAAATAAAATATGTATATGTAGGAATAAATAACTATATATAGGATTATAGAATCAACAGCATTTTTAGAGAATCTGATAGGAACAAAAGGAAATTGGTGGCTTTGAGGTAATTCATTATTAATGCTGAAATCTATAAGCTTTGAACATTTTCTATGCCTATTAAACATTAACTGTTATTTTATAGGTATAACTGGGTTGAAAAGGAGCAGAATGAAGGGAGAAATACTCTGTTCAAATCTGTTTCATAATGCACACTCCCCTCAAAAATTAGCTTTTTTTATTACAAAGATAATTCATCCTCATTATAGAAATTTTAGAAACACTGAAAAATATGAACAAATCATTCAAATCCCAACAATTTCCAGAAAATCTTAGGTAACATATGCTGTATTTCTGTTCAGTCTTTTTGCTGGGTATCTTTGTAACATAGTTGCAATAAATTTGCGTCATACAAGATTGATTATAGTTTTTAAAGTTTACCTTTTATGATTTATGACAAGAAATATGCCTGCAATTATAAAATATTTTGGGAAAATAGATAAAGAAAAAAGTATTACCGCATATGGCACTACCCATAGATAACTACTAATAATATTTTGGCATATGTTCTTACAATCTTTTTCTAGGGTATTTTCTTAAGTTGTTATATCATGTATATTGATTTATAACAGAGTTAACACAGATATTCATAGATCCTAGAATGTTGCAAAATAATTTCTAAGGGCTAACAATTTGCTGCCTATTTCATTTCACCTGAGTCTACTAACGTGGCTCAATGAATAAAGCATTCTATGGCACCATGCATTTAATTTTATAACTCTTTTTATTAATTTTTTACTGATTTTATTGATATGAGTGGGCTAATACACAAGATCACGTTGTCAAATCAGACTCACTTGAAGACTGCTTGTTCAGTAACAGACTTTACTAATAACTGCAGGATATGGGCAATCAAGAGGCATGGACAAAGCAGACAGAAGGCTGGGACATCAAAGGTGGCTCCATGGGTCCTTTTACCCCACATCAGACATGTTCTCTCTGACCCAGAATAATAGATGAAGTTTCAGATAAGGTTTTGCAGGTTTACCTCATACAGCATGAGGAGTGCTTAAGTCATGAAATATCTTCATTTTATACTCCAGAGAGTTGTATACGTCATGTGAGATTCTTCAGGGAACCATGCATCCTAGATCTAGATTCTAGGTTTATTTACTAAGTGATCCTTAGCAAGGACATTGTGCTAAGGCTTTCTATGATAAGAACCCTTCCCTTTAGCAAATATTATTAGTGTATTTATCTGGAGTTCCAGTTGACAAAGAGATTAGACTGGATTACCCTGCCTTTTTCTTTCCCCTGGAGTTTCTCTCAACACCCTCAAAGAAAGTGAATGGATCCCTGACCAGATGTTAAAACTCTTTCATTATCATTAAGCAATAGGAAAAGAGAAAAACAGTCTCTACAATTTAGCTCCTCACTTTCCACCCCTAATTCGTGCACAGATGTAATTTTTAGTGGGCGCATAGTCAATGGTTCTATTCCTCCAGTACCTTTTTTCCCCACCTTCGTTTTTGAAAAACTCTTAGCCATTCCCCCCCCCGCACCCCCAAATTGTCTCTAATCTGTTCTCTCTTTCCTATGCCAATTAAACTCCGATAAAAAGGATGTTAGAAACTCCCAGAAGATAACAGAAGAAAGAACCTAGATGACCTTGGGTATGGTGATGTTCTTTTAGATACAACACCAAAGATACAATCCATGACAGAGAGAATGGATAAGTTGGACTTCATTAAAATGAATGAAAAAGACACTTTTCTGCAAAAGACAATGTCAAGAAAATGAAAAGGCAATCCATAGTCTGGGAGAAAATATTTGCAAAACACATATCTGACTTATCCAAAATATATAAAAAACCTTAAAATTCAACACTAAGAAAACAACCTGATTTTAAAATGGCAAACAACCTGAACAGAAACTTCACCAAAGAAGATATTCAGATAGCAAATACACATATAAAAAGATGCTCCACAGCCTATGTCATGAGAGAATTGCAAATTAAAACCACAGTGAGATACTACTGCACACCTATTAGAGTGGCCAAAATCCAAAACAAACAAAAAAAACCCCAAAATGCTGGCTAGGATGTGGAGCAATAGAAACCTCATTTATTGCTTGTGGGAATTGACAGACACTGGGAAGACAGTTTGTCAGTTTCTTACAAAACTAAACATACTCTTACTATACGATCCAGCAATCATGCTTCTTAATATTTACCTAAATGAATTGAAAACTTACATCCACACAAAAACCTGCACATGAATGTTTATAGCAGATTTATTTGTAATTGCCAAGACATGGAAGCAACTAAGATGTCCTTCAGTAGGTGAATGGATCAATACATGCTGATACATTCAGACAATGGAATATTATTCAGCATCAAAAAGAAATGAGTTTTATGCTGTGAAAAGATATGGAAGAAACTTAAATGCATATTACTAAGTGAAAGAAGCCAATCTGTAAAGGCTCTGTACTATATAATTCCAACTATATGACATTCTGGAAAAGAAAAAATACTATAGAGACAGTGAAAGGATCAGAGGTTACCAGGGGTTAGCAGGGAGGAAGGAATGAATAGGTATAGCACAGAGGAATTTTAGGGCAGTGAAAGTACTCTGTATGATTCTATAATGGCGAATACATGTCATTATACATTTGTCAAAATCTATGGTTTACATTAGGGTTCACACCAAAAGTGACCCTAATGTAAACTATGAACTTTGAGTGATTATGTCCATAGTTCATGTTAGGACTCACCCTTCGTGTCTTGCAGTTCTATGAGTTCTGACAAGTGCATAATGTCATGTATCTTCCATTACAGTAGTATAGGAATAGTTTCACTGCCCCCATATCCCTTATGCTCCACCTATTTATCCCTCCTCCTCGCTCCCCACCCTTGAGCCCCTGGCAATCACTGATTTTTTTACTGTCTCCACAACTTTGTCTTCTCCTAAATATCATATTTCAGACTTACTTCCTTCACTTTGCAATAAGCATTTAAAATTCTTTCATGTCTTTTCACTACATAAAACCTCATTTCTTTTTAACCTTGAATAATATTCCATTGTATGGAAGTACACTTTTATCTGTTCACCTACTGAAGGACATCTTGTTCACTTCCAAGTTTTGGCAATTATAGATAAAGCTGCTATAAACATTTGCATACAGGTTTTGTGTGGACGTAAGTTTTCAACCCATTTAGGGAAATACCTAGGAGTGCAGCTGCTGGACTGTATGGTAAGACTATGTTTAGCTTTGTAAGAAACTGTCAAACTGTCTTCAAAGTGGCTGTATTATGTTGCATTCCCACCAGCAATATATGAGAGTTCCTGTTGTTCCACATCCTAGACAGCCAGCATTTAGTATTGCTAGATTGGGATTTTGTCCGTTCTAATAGGTATATAGTATTATCTCATTGTTGTTTTAATTTGCAATTCCTTAATAACAAATGGTGTTGAGCATCTTTTCATATGTTTATTTAGCGCTTGTATATCTTCTTTGGTGAGGTTTCTATTCAGATCTTTTTTTTTTTTTTTTTGCGGTACGCGGGCCTCTCACCGCTGTGGCCTCTCCCGTCGCGGAGCACAGGCTCCAGACGCGCAGGCTCAGCGGCCATGGCTCACAGGCACAGCCGCTCCGCGGCATGTGGGATCTTCCCGGACCGGGGCACGAACCCGCGTCCCCTGCATTGGCAGGCGGACCCTCAACCACTGCGCCACCAGGGAAGCCCTATTCAGATCTTTTTAATTGTGTTGTTTGTAGTTGAGTTTTAAGAGTTTGTCCATTTAGTTGTTAGTAATTGTTATTGCAATTTCTATTTCTAAAAGTTATATTTGATTCTTTTAAAAATCTGCTATGCTAGTTTTTTAGTTTCCTATTCCCTGCAGGTATTTGCCAACTTTTCCTTTATTTATTTAAACTTCTACAACATAATTATTGTAAATTATTTGCTAAAAATTCTCATTTGCTGTCTTAAGTCTCTGTTTCTGCTATTTTTTTCACTTTTTCTCATGGATAATAACTTGTTTTCTTACATGCTTTGTGATTTTAGACTGTGGGCTGCATAGTATCTTTGAAACATTATTTGTGGAGAATCTTTGAGAACTTGAATGAAGGTACCTTCTTTCAGAAAGCATTTTCATTTATACTTCTGTCAGGATCCTAGAGGCATTACTAGCCTAAGACCAATTTAGATTAAAATTAAACTAAATTCACAGATTGATATTTTTTGAACTACTTAAATGATGTGAATGCAGACTGCAAATCGGCACAAGGACCACTTTGTAAACATAACTTCAAAGTGAAAGATTTTATTCCCCTCTGGCAGGTAGGTACCACCAACACAGACACTTGGGGTTATCTTGGGTGGTCATGGTACATGAGTTTACCTCTTGTCACCGTTTCTACAATGATCTGGCCCTTTGGAATCTCAGCTTAATGTGGGGAGGGATCCTATTCGATTCTCCCCATTGAGCAAGCCCTGGGACTTGATGTCAAAAATCAAAGTTCAAGTTTGCAGAAACTGGCAAAGGCCCTGAAGGCAATGGCACTGAATCTCCGGGCCCCCATTTTCCTCACAGGCCTCATAATTCTTTATTTTATTTATTTTATTCTTTATTTTAAAATTCTTTATTTTATTATTTTAATGTCTTTAAGATTTTAAAAGATTATTATTGGATCCAGAATTTTCAGTTGTGGGAGTTCTTTATATTTGATATAGACCGCTAGTTCAGTGAGGTATTAGTCCCAACAAATTGATCTGCCTTAGCCCCAGAAATGGAAGTCTCCCTCATGTCTTCTGTATCTTCTAGCTCTCCTTTCACCCTGCAAAGTTGTTATTATCCAGGTTTCCGTCTTTGGCATTCTTTTCTATTTGTATGTTTCCTCCCTTGGTTTGGTGACATCCATTGGAATGGATTAAATTTTCTTCTCCCTTGTTACATTCCTGACTTCCACTCTGAGTTAGACCTTTCCATGTGGATGTATTTGCTTGCACCTCTATCTTTTCTATTCTGAAAAGAATAATCTTTTCTCAGGAACCAGTTCCTCCTTCTGCCATAGTCATCTGTGAAACAGCACTATTTTCCCATGCATCATTCTCAATATGAAAAATCACAGTTGATTTTTGTTCATCCTGTGTAATCAGTGCCTGACAGTTCTTTCACAGGATTGACATCTCCCAACTTAGTCGACTCTCACCTGAGCCATTACTACCTTTCTCCTGGACTCCTGCTCTGTGATCTTCTACCTCTGGTCCATTCTGGGCATTGCCTCCATTATTTAATGCCCTTTATATGAATCCTTCCATGAGTTCACATTTCTCAATAGAAAAAGCCCAGCCTCCTTAACCAGTTGTTGTGTAAGCCCCACATGAACTTACTCTAGGCTTTCTTTTCAGGCTTGTATCTCACTCTACGCAGGCATCAGGCCAACTCAACAACTTGCCAGTCTCTGACACATTATATACTTTTCTACTTCTATACTCTTGTACATCCCATTTATGTTCTGGAACAGCCCTTACTGTACCTCTCTTGAAATCTAATAATGCCAAGCCAAATTCTAAATGTCACTATGTCCAAAAAAACTTCCCTCTTCACGCTAGCCATTTTCCCCTAATACTCATGTAATCTCTTATATATCAGATTGAACCATATGAGATTGAGGTTTTTATGGGTCAAAAGTGGTTGTATGTTGGCAATTTCATGTGAGTCAAACAAAAACCTAGTTCAGGGCTTTGCATAAAATTAGCATGTGTCTAATAAATATTCACTTAAATGAGTGAGTGAACATTTTGACAAAAATAAGCAATATAGTCAACAGTGAAAGAAGACAAGTCTAGCTGAGAGTAAGAAGAATTAAAAATTTTATGCTTTTAAATGTATGAAGAATTGTCAGGGTATACGCATACATACACACATACACACAGAGTAAATGAAATTTGTCAAAGAAATCAGAAATTACTACAACTAGAATTCAGAGAAGAATAAGGATAATAAAAGTATCAGAGTTACCAATGTTTGCAGCTCATATTCATTTCATGAGGCTGGATGGAAACTGATAACCTAAGTATAACCAAATCCACTTTGAACTAATTGAATGCAAGGGACTCCTTAAGAATAAACTGTTATTATTGCAACTATACTATTGAAATCATCATGTGGTAATTGGAAAATAAAATCAGGAACTGCAATTTACCTTAAAAATTAAAGAAAATTCATTTAAGAGCTCTCTTGGCATTTCACTTCTTGTTGCTAAGAATCTACTTTTAAAAGCCAAATTAACCAGATTGTCCATTAACATTGATCACATTAGCTAGATAATTGCCAAATCTCCATCTTACTTATGCTGTGTAAATGCAGCATAATGTGAAAGTAAGGACAATGTATCTTGATGCATAAAATACCCTTTCCACATAAACTTCTTTTACAATTTTAAAGCAACCCTCTCTGCCATGTCCCTAGCATTGGCACTGCTTTATATTACATAAGCATGGGGCATAGCCATTAGCAAAGACTTCGCTGACGTCATAAAAGCAGTGCCTCTGCTTTGCCCTCTCACGTAAGGAAGGACAGAGTTCACAGATAAATATGAATGGGATTGCCTTAGTAGTACCTATAATAAAGACTCTAAACTTGAAGACAAAATCCTCCTCCTTTCGCTGAATTGGCTACTTCAGCTGGCAGAACTGTCCTTAGGGCTGCGGCTTTTTTATCACTGGGGAAACGAAGAATGTACTTTGGGCTCAGTGCTAATCTTCTGCAACTCTCCCTCTTAAAATAAAAGGAGTACATTTTGTACCACCTGCAGAACAGGAGTAATTAAACAATAACTGAAACAGATGATAACAACTTTGATACGTTAGTCAATGAACTGATATATATCCAACTCGAAAATCAGGAATTTTACCTTTGACAGAATATTTTTTAAAATAATTATGGTGATGTTTTTATTTTTGTGTGATATTGTGTTTAATTGGCTCAGGATTGTACCATTGGTGGAGAAAGGCTATTTCAAATCAGAACTCTCTGATGTATAGTTAATGACCATCCAGAATGTTCACAGTGTTGTATAAACTTTTAGAGCATGTCTGCTGGGGAAATATAAAAACAGAAACACAGAATCAAAGGCCTGGGTTTGATTCACCATTACTACTAATGAGGTATATAATCTTGAGCAAGGTTTTTAACCTATTTTTTAAACGTATCTCCCTTTCTATAAGATTAAAATGAGACCATGCTCTTCCCACTTTATTAAGAGGTGTTAGGGATTAAAGTATATTTCATAAAAAACTCTTTATAGGGTGTTATATAGCTTGCATACATAAAATACATATTACTGCTGTAAATTTCTCTCCTAGAAAGATAAAAATGTAATGAGAACAAAGAATAGCTTGGGAACGATCAGTGTTATGCATCACTTACTAACAGGTTAGTTTTATTTCCCAAATTACTTTCTTCTGTTGTTCTGCTACTACATTATTCAGACCATTAAGGGAAGATGGTACATCCTGTGAACAGAATTATGTATGGCCTACTCTGTAATGCAAGTGGGAGCTCTGTTCTCTGATTGCAGCATTATAATCTCCCATTATAGCAGGCGCTATGAATCATCCTGCAGACAGAAGACAGGGCTGGGTCCTCAGGTAATCTGCGAGCAGTGACACTCTTTATAACAAGGTTACACCACTCTGTCCTAGGCATGACGGAGGTAGCTCCAGCATACATGGCACTACGTTTCCACTAGACAGTTAGATATAACGATCAATAAAAGGAGATCTATTTCTAGTCCATGGAGCAGCTTTTAAAAGGGGTACAATGACGACGATACACATTGAACAAAATATCAGACTGAGCACAGACGATACCAATCAAACTAACAATAAAATAATATCCAACACTTGTATGGCACTTTTTGGTAAAAAAAAAAAAAGAGCCTTCCTGTGAATAATTTTATTTGATTTTCACAACAACCTCATGGGGTAGGTAAGCAAGTTAAACGTCCTGTCATTTTTACAGATATTTAGAGGGGTTAAGTGACCTGCTCAAGCTCACAGAAATTGCCTGATTCCTACTATAGTTCCCTTTCTAATATTTCTGATTATGCAAAAGGCAGACAAAAAACATTCCAGTGATCATGTGGCTTTATTAACATTTTGTGTCACTTTTTCAAATGGAGTTTTGTGACTAGGTGAAGGTAATGAGAAGTGAAAGGACAGACAAAGAAAAAATGCTAAAATAGTGTTCTTCAAACTGTGTAACATTGTAATGCATTGTGTTCACATATTGGGTTTTGAAGAGTCATCTAAGATCAATGTGTGGTATGGACTGGATATTTTTCCTGTAATTAAAATTAATTTAATTTTGATAATTTTATTGTAACCTTTGTGTAGGCACCTTAAGAGACATTGAAATAAAAATGATCAATTGCTTGTTTTTAATGATTTCTCAATCTGGATACCTACGACCACTTTGCCATATATCCCTCCAGATATCAGATACTCATGCTACTTGCCATGCCACTCCCACCAAATAAATAAATGATAAATACTTGCATGCATGTGTTAAGAATTTACAATTGGCCAGATAATTTTCTAAGTTCTTTCACAAAAATTACCTCTTCCATGGCTTGAGGGAACCTTAGGTTTTTTGACAGAGAAGGATCTCTTCATTCAGGGCCTGAACATTTTGGGAAACAGTGGTTTGAAAGTGTTGAATGGAGGAAAAGTCGATGAATGAAGATAATAAAATCCATAACTCTGGGACTTCTACAACTAGACTAGGGGGGTAGGTGTATGACAGTTTTTTCCTGAGTCTCTGCTCTTTAGACACCTGGCATGGGATAGGGGCTTGGTAATATTTGCTGAAGTTTGGTTAGATGGATGGATAAATTAAAGATGATACACTCCAGGTGTAAACTTCCTATAGAAACTGTATTTTAAATTTCTCTTGTACTTTTGAGCCCCAAAATGGGCCCTGCCGACCCTTCTTGGGCAAAATGATCAAAAATTAATATTGTTTTTCACTCACCGTTTATTTGCCTTCTTGTCTCTATGACCCACACAAAGCACTAAAGAACAAGTAGCATTTATTAATTTCAGCGTAGTTTTATATAATATCCTTATGACATATGAAGGGCAGACTTTATAATCAATACCTTTTCAAAGACTTGTAAACTAATGCTCAGAGAAAGTAGTGCAGCCAAGAATTTGATCCAAGTCATCTGAATACACACCCTGTATCTTTCCTATCAGATACTTCTTTGCTATCTCAGGATCCTAGAATCTGTCAGTTATCTATCAATTAACCCTCTACTAGTTATATGATAACTAACAATAGGTGTTCAGACTTATGCTTCCCAGAGACACTTAAAAATCTGGAAAATGGTAATGTTTTTAAAAATACTTCAGGATCCAAAGGAATGAAATTATGAAGGTCAAAGGACAAATTAGAGAGGTTGAGATGTTTAGCCAGGGAATCCTACACAATGCTCTTGTTAAGTCACATTCTCAAAAGTACTTTATTATTAGTTTTGTATTTATGCACACAGGGAGGAAGGGCAACAAAAGCAAAACAAAGCAAAATTTTATTTACCTCTTTTTTTTTTTTTGCGGTACGCGGGCCTCTCACCGCCATGGCCTCTCCCCCGCCGCGGAGCACAGGCTCCGGACGTGTGGGCTCAGCGGCCATGGCTCACGGGCCCAGCCGCTCCGCGGCACGTGGGATCTTCCCGGACCGGGGCACGAACCCGCGTTGCCTGCATCGGCAGGCGGACTCTCAACCACTGCGCCACCAGGGAAGCCCCTATTTACCTCTTAATGTCACCTGCAGCTTCTAATCCTGACCCTACAGAGATATCCTTCATAATATTCTCAATAAAACACGTAATTCAGAGGGACCTCATAAAACAAAATTATATTTCTTCAGTTAATCAGCTTGTTTGTAAGCATATTACAATTTGAACTAAGGTTTTGTCTGGAAAACATGATCTATTCCAAATTTCAGCACTTTCTGTGTCTTTTGAGTATTGCTCATAAAGGCCACTGGGAAAAGGTTTGAACTTATTTTTGTTTATTTTGTTCCTTGCCTACTAGCTCCTCCCTGTCATTACATTTTTCTTTACCTCAATCAAGGCCACCTTGACTTTAAACTTGAATTTGGACTATGAAATCCTCAGGCAGCACTAGGTCTTGTACTAGTTAATGAATAAATATTTATTTAGTGCAGAAGTTGTTTGCATTGAAAAAGGAAAGAGGTAAGAAATTGGCAGATTTGAATAGTGTGTTTCAACCAGTAATATAAGATACGTTTAGAGATCATTTCCTGGGTTTCCAGTCATCTCTTTTAACTGCTGATGTTGAATTTTTAACTGGGTGATGTACGAGTTAGCTGACAAAAATGGCGTAACAAATTAGTTGAGAAAACCAAACATCTTAGTGGATATTAATGTGTACTATGTCTTTCCCAGAATCTCAGTTTCACAGAGATCAAGCAAAGCAGCCCGAGTATTTCCTATGGCTGTGCAAACCACCTTGTGAGTATGAACTAAATATCAAAGTTCAATCTAAAACACACACACACATACACAGAGCAATGTAGTGATGAGTTAAGATTTTCTTGAATCTTATTTGTAACAAAATAAATTACTCTTCCTATTTCTCTTTCTTCTTCAAGGGTCTATGGATGTAATTTAGGGGTCCATGAACTTGGATGGGAAAAAAGCTGTATTATTCTTTTCATTAACTTCTAACTGAAATTTAGCATTTTCATCAATTTTGAATGTAGGTAACAAATCTATTTCTTTTTCACCAATAGAAATCATAGTTATTTTCATATTATATTAACTTTTGGCAGGGTATCTTAAAATATTGTTTGCATTCTTTTCGACCTCAAAACCACAGAAGTTATTAGAACTGTCACAAGATCTTGCTATTTAAAATATTTATTTAAAAAATACATACAGGGCTTCCCTGGTGGCGCAGTGGTTGGGAGTCTGCCTGCCGATGCAGGGGACGTGGGTTCGTGCCCCGGTCTGGGAGGATCCCACGTGCCGCGGAGCGGCTGGGCCTGTGGGCCGTGGCCGCTGGGCCTGCGTGTCTGGAGCCTGCACTCCCCAATGGGAGGGGCCGTGGCAGTGAGAGGCCCGCGTACCAAAAAAAAAAAAAAAAAAAAAAAAAAAAAATACATACATTACTATACTACAAATGTGGTTTTTAATATTTTAATAGCAGTATTTTAATGTAGTTGGCTTTCTCTGTAATCCTAGGTATCTTACTCTATGTTTTTAAATATATTTTCCTGATGTAGGAGCCTGTCTCACACTGCCAAAGGGTCCATAGTACGAAGTAGGTTAATAACTCTTGCTCCACATGCTGCAATATTATAGGTCAGACAGAAGATAACAGCTCCAAAACACACGTTTACAGAAATTTAGTAATGTAGACACAAAAGGGCCTCTTTGTTGTGGTGGTGAAATAAATTAATTTAAAATAGAGGCAGAAGAGGAGATTGGTTCAAGGTGGTGGAGTAGAAGGACGTGCGCTCACTCCCTCCTGCAAGAGCACCGGCACCACAACTAACTGCGGAACAACCATCGACAGGAAGACACTGGAACTCACCAAAAAAGATATCCCACATCCAAAGGCAAAGGAGAAACCGAAATGAGATGGTACGAGGGGTGCAATCACAATAAAACCGAATCCCATAACTGCTGGGTGGGTAACTCACAAACTGGAGAACACTTATACCACAGAAGTCCACCCACTGGAGGGAAGGTTCTGAGGCTTCCCATGTCAGGCTTCCCAACCTGGGGGTCTGGCAACGGAAGGAGGAATTCCTAGAGAATCAGACTTTGAGGGCTAGTGGGATTTGATTGCAGGACGTCAACAGCACTGGGGGAAACAGAGACTCTACTCGTGGAGGGCACACACAAAGTAGTGTGCACATTAGGAACCAGGGGAAGGAGCAGTGACCCCATAAGAGACTGAACCAGACCTACCAGCTAGTGTTGGAGGGTCTCCTGCAGAGGCGGGGGTGGCTGTGGCTCACCACGGGGACAAGGACACTGGCAGCAGAAGTTCTGGGAAGTACTCCTTGGCGTGAGATCTCCCAGAGTCCACCATTAGCCCCACCAAAGAGCCTGTAGGCTGCAGTGTTGGGTTGCCTCAGGCCAAACAACCAACAGGGAGGGATCTCAGCCCCAGGCAACAGCAGACAAGCAGATTAAAGTTTTACTGAGCTCTGCCCACCAGAGCAACACCCAGCTCTACCCACCACCAGTCCTTCCCATCAGGAAGCTTGCACAGGCCCCTTAGATAGCCTCATCCACAAGAAGGCAGACAATAGAAGCAAGAACTACAGTCCTGCAGCCTGTGGAATGAAAACCACATTCACAGAAAGATACACAAGATGAAAAGGCAGAGGGCTATGTACCAGATGAAGGAACAAGATAAAACCCCAGAAAAACAACTAAATGAAGTGGAGATAGGCAACCTTCCAGAAAAAGAATTCAGAAAAATGATAGCAAAGATGATCCAGGACCTTGGAAAAAGAATGGAGGCAAATTTCGAAAATATGCAAGAAATGTTTAACAATGACCTAGAAGAATTAAAGAACAAATACCTAGAAGAATTAGAGAACAAACAAACAGTGATGAACAATACAATAACTGAAATGAAAAATATACCAGAAGGAATCAATAGCAGAATAACTGAGGCAGAGGAACGGATAAGTGACCTAGAAGACAGAATGGTGGAATTCACTGCCGCAGAACAGAATAAAGAAAAAAGAATGAAAAGAAATGAAGACAGCCTAAGAGACCTCTGGGACAAAATTAAATGCACCAACATTTGCATTATAGGGGTCCCAGAAGGAGAAGACAGAGAGAAAGGACCTGAGAAAATATTTGAAGAGATGCTAGTTGAAAACTTCCCTAACATGGGAAAGCAAATAGCCAACAAAGTCTAGGAAGTGTAGAGAGTCCCAGGCAGAATAAACACAAGGAGTAACGTGCTGAGCCATGTAGTAATCAAACTGACAAAAATTAAAGACAAAGAAAATTATTAAAAGCAACAGGGGAAAAATGACACCATACAAGGGAACTCCCATAAGGCTAACAGTTGATTTCTCAGCAGAAACTCTACAAGCCAGAAGGGAGTGGCATGATATACTTAAAGTGGTGAAAGGGAAGGACCTACAATGAAGATTACTCTACCCAGCAAGGATCTCATTCAGATTCGATGGAGAAATCAAAAGCTTTACAGACAAGCAAAAGCTAACAGAATTCAGCACCACCAAACCAGCTCTACAACAAATGCTAAAGGAACTTCTCTAAGTGGGAAACACAAGAGAAGAAAAGGACCTACAAAAATAAACCCAAAACAATTAAGAAAATGGTAATAGGAACATACATATCGATAATTACCTTAAATGTGAATGGATAAAATGCTCCAACCAAAAGACACAGGCTCACTGAATGGATAGAAACACAAGACCCATATATACGCTGTCTACAAGAGACCCACTTCAGATCTAGGGACACATACAGACTGAAAGTGAGGGGATGGAAAAAGATATTCCATGCAAATGGAAATCAAAAGAAAGCTGGAGTAGCAATACTCATATCAGATAAAATAGACTTTAACATAAAGAATGTTACAAAGAAGGACACTAAATAATAATCAAGGGATCAATCCAAGAAGATATAACAGTTACAAATATATATGCACCCAACATAGGAGCATCTCAATACATAAGGCAACTGCTAGCAGCTATAAAAGAGGAAATCGACAGTAACACAATAATAGTGGGGGACTTTAACACCTCACTTACACCAATGGACAGATCATCCAGACAGAAAATTAATAAGGAAACACAAGCTTTAAATGACACAATAGACCAGATAGATTTAATTGATATTTATAGGACATTCCATCCAAAAACGGCAGATTATACTTTCTTCTCAAGTGCCCATGGAACATACTCCAGCATAGATCCTATCTTGGGTCACAAATCAAGCCTCAGTAAATTTAAGAAAATTGAAATCATACCAAGCATCTTTTATGACTACAACGTTATGAGATTAGAAATCAATTACAAGGAAAAATATGTGAAACACACAAACACATGGAGGTCAAACAATACATTACTAAATAACCAAGAGATCACTGAAGAAATCAAAAGGGAATTGAAAAATACCTAGAGATAAATGACAACGAAAACATGATGATCCAAAACCTATGGGATGCAGCAAAAGAAGTTCTAAGAGGGAAGTTTATAGCAATACAATCCTACCTCAAGGAACAAGAAAAATATCAAATAAAAAATCTAACCTTGCACCAAAAGGAACTAGAGGAAGAACAAATAAAACCTAAAGTTAGCAGAAGGAAAAAAATCATAAAGATCAGAGCAGAAATAAAAGAAATAGAAACAAAGAAAACAATAGCCAAGATCAATAAAACTAAAAGCTGGTTGAGAAGATAAACAAAATTGATAAACCTTTAGCCAGACTCATCAGAAAAAGAGGGAGAGGACTCAAATCAATAAAAGTAGAAATGAAAAGGGAGAAGTTACAGACACAGCAGAAATACAAAGCATTGTAAGAGATTACTATAAGCAACTCTATGCCAATAAAATGGACAACCTGGAAAAAATGGACAAATTCTTAGAAAGGTATAACCTACCAAGACTGAACGAGGAAAAAATAGAAAACATGAACAGACCAATCACAAGTAATGAAATTGAAACTGTGATTAAAAATCTTCCAACAAACAAAAGTATAGAACCAGAGGGCTTCACAGATGAATTCTATCAAACATTTAGAGAATAGCTAACACTCATCCTTCTCAAACTCTTCCAAAAAATTGCAGAGGAAGGAACACTCTCAAACTCATTCTATGAGGCCACCATCACCCTGATACCAAAACCAGACAAAGATACTACAAAAAAAGAAAATTACAGACCAATATCACTGATGAATATAGATGCAAAAATCCTCAACAAAATACTAGCAAACAGAATCCAACAACACATTAAAAGGATCATACACCATGATCAAGTGGGATTTATCCCAGGGATGCAAGGATTCTTCAATATATGCAAATCAATCCATGTGATACACCATATTAACAAATTGAAGAATAAAAACCACATGATCATCTCAATAGATGCAGAAAAAGCTTTTGAAAATTTTAACACTGATTTATGATAAAAACTCTCCAGAAAGTGGGCATAGAGGGAAACTACTTCAACATAAGGATGGCCATATATGACAAACCCACAGCAAATATCATTCTCAATGGTGAAAAACTGAAAGCATTTCTTCTAAGATCAGGAACAAGACAAGGATGTCCACTCTTGCCACTATTATTCAATATAGTTTTGGAAGTCCTAGCCAAGGCAATCAGAGAAGAAAAAGAAATAAAAGGAATACAAATTGGAAAAGAAGAAGTAAAACTGTCACTGTCTGCAGATGACATGATCCTATACATAGAGAATCCTAAAGATGCCACCAGAAAACTACTAGAGCTAATCAATGCATTTGGTAAAGTTGTAGGATACAAAATTAAAGCACAGAAATCTCTTGCATTCCTATACACTAATGATGAAAAATCTGAAAGAGAAATTAAGGAAACACTCCCATTTACCATTGCAACAAAAAGAATAAAATACCTAGGAATAAACCTACCTAGGGAGACAAAAGACCGGTATGCAGAAAACTATAAGACACTGATGAAAGAAACTAAAGATGATACAAACAGATGGAGAGATATACCATGTTCTTGGATTGGAAGAATCAACATTGTGAAAATGACTCTACTACCCAAAGCAATCTATAGATTCAATGCAATCCCTATCAAATTACCAGTGGCATTTTTTACAGAACTAGAACAAAAAATCTTAAAATTTGTATGGAGACACAAAAGACCCCAAATAGCCAAAGCAATCTTGAGAGAAAAAAATGGAGCTGGAGGAGTCAGGCTCCCTGACTTCAGGCTATATTACAAAGCTACAGTAATCAAGACAATATGGTACTGGCACAAAAACAGAAATATAGATCAATGGAAGAGGATAGAAAGCCCAGAGATAAACCCACACACGTATGGTTAACTAATCTATGACAAAGGAGGCAAGGATACATAATGGAGAAAAGACAGTCTCTTCAATAACTGGTGCTGGGAAAACTGGACAGCTACATGTAAAAGAATGAAATTAGAACACTCCCTAACACCCTACACAAAAATAAACTCAAAATGGATTAAACACCTAAATATAAGACCGGACACTATAAAACTCTTAGAGGAAAACATAGGAAGAACACTCTTTGACATAAATCACAGCAAGATCTTTTTTGACCCACCTCCTAGAGTAATGAAAATGGAAACAAAACAAACAAATGGGACCTAATGAAACTTAAAAGCTTTTGCACTGCAAAGGAAATTATAAACAAGACGAAAAGACAACCCTTAGAATGGGAGAAACTATTTGCAAATGAATCAAAGGACAAAGGATTAATATCCAAAATATATAAACATCTCATGCAGCTCAATATTAAAAAAACAAACAACCCAATCAAAAAATGGGCAGAAGACCTAAATAGACATTTCTCCAAAGAAGACATACAGATGGCCAACAAACACATGAAAAGATGCTCAACATCGCTAATTATTAGAGAAATGCAAATCAAAACTACAATGAGGTATCACCTCACACTGGTTAGAATGGGCATCATCAGAAAATCTACACACAACAAATGCTGGAGAGGGTGTGGAGAAAAGGGAACCCTCTTGCACTGTTGGTGGGAATGTAAATTGATACATCCACTATGGAGAACAGTATGGAGGTTCCTTAAAAAACTAAAAATAGAACTACCATATGACCCAGCAATCCCACTACTGGGCATATAACCAGAGAAAACCATAATTCAAAAAGACATATGCAATCCAGTGTTCATTGCAGCACTATTTACAATAGCCAGGTCATGGAAGCAACCTAAATGCCCTTTGACAGATAAATGAATAAAGAAGATGTGGTGTATATATATACAATGGAATATTACTCAGCCATAAAAAGAACAAAATTGGGTCATTTGTAGAGACGTGGATCGACCTAGAGACTGTCATACAGAGTGAAGTAAGTCAGAAAGAGAAAAACAAATATTGTATATTAATGCCTATATGTGGAATCTAGAGAAATGGTACAGATGAACAGGTTTGCAAGGCAGAAACAGAGACACAGATGTAGAAAACAAACGTAAGGATACCAAGTGGGGAAAGCAGGGGTAGGGGTGGGAGTGGAGGTGGGATGAATTGGGAGATTGGTATTGACATATATACACTAATATGTATAAAATAGATAACTAATAAGGACCTGCTGTATAAAAAAATAAATAATTTAAATTAAATTAAAAATATAGATACAGAAGAGATATAATGTATGTAAACTTAGTTTGTAAACTGTAAAAGGGTTATGTAGATAATAGTGGTAACAATAATATTGTTATCACTATCAACAATATTAATATTAAAGTGTGAATAGGGCTTCCCTGGTGGCGCAGTGGTTGAGAGTCCACCTGCCAATGCAGGGGACACGGGTTCGTGCCCCGGTCCGGGAGGATCTCACATGCCGCGGAGCGGCTGGGCCCGTGAGCCATGGCCACTGAGCCTGCGCGTCCGGAGCCTGTGCTCCGCAACGGGAGAGGCCACAACAGTGAGAGGCCCGCGTACCGCAAAAAAAAAAATAAAGTGTGAATAATATTTACTACCTCTTGAAAATAATTCTTTTTGCCTAGCTTTATGAAGTTTCTAGAATTCCACTCCAGTAAAACGAACATTTTAAAAGTTTATTTCATCTTCATACAGAATAAAAATTAAGTTAAAAATTATATATATCCTTCTTTCTTACATAGGGCTTTTGTTTCCCCCCCAAAAATAAAGGATTTGCATATATTAAATATGGTAATTTCCCTTTTTCAAATTCTGTGCTCCATATTCAGTCCCTAGGAAAAACTGAAGATTAGAAAAATATTATGTAATAATACATCTAATTTAAAATATGAGATTTTAAAAACCACGTATTTCTCTATTCCTACAATTTTCTACTCTATATAAATGTTTTACATGTTAAAGTCACAGAACTTGATTTTTTTCTGCACTCATCCTAAAATATCTCAAGAAAGGGATTTCCCTGATGGTCCAGTGGGTAAGACTCCACACTCCTGATGCAGGGGGCCTGGGTTTGATCCCTGGTCAGGGAAGTAGATCCCGCATGCTTGCCACAACTGAGTCCAAATGACATAATTAAGAAGTCTGCATGCCGCAACTAAAAAAAAAAGATCCTGCCACAACTAAAGATCCTGCATGCCACAACAAAGATCCCATGTGCCGCAACAAAAGATGTGGCGCAGCCAAAAAAAAGAAAAAAAGAATCTCAGGAAAGAAGACATAGATATCACTCTAGACAAGAATCATTTCATGGAAGAAATGGAAGAAAGAGCTGAGGAACTCCTTAAATCCATCTACAAATTCAATGCAATCTATAAGAATTCCACCTGGGTTCTTTGCAGAAACTGATAAGCTCATATTAAAATTCATATGAAATTCAAGGAACTTAAAATAGCCCAAACAACAGAAGAAGAAAGTTGGAGAGCTTACAATTCTTGATTTGAAAACTTACTATAAAGCTACAATAATCAAGACAGTGTGGCACTGGCATAAGTACAGACATAAAAATCAATGGAATAGAATTAAGAATCCAGGAATAAACTCATTTATCTAGCCAACTGATTTTCCACTAGGATACCATAACCATTCAATGAGGAAAGAATTGTGTTTTCAACAAATGGTGCAGAGACACCTGTGTAGCCCATATGAACTTTGGGCTTTGACAAGAATGTCAAATGAACTTTGACACTTACCTCATACCATATAAAATATTCACTTAAAATGGATCAAAGACATAAATGTAAGAGCCAAAACTACAAAACTCTTAGAAGAAAGTATAAATGTTAAGTGTGAATCTTTGTGACCTTGGGTTTGGCAATAGGTTCTTAGACATGACACCAAAAGCACAATCAAGGAAAGAAAAATAGCTAGTTGGACTTCAACAAAATTAAAACTTTTGTGTCTGATGAGACCTCATCAAGCAAATGAAAAAACAACCCACAGAATGGGAGAAAATATTTGCAAATCATATATCTGATAAATGACCCATGTCTAGAATATATAAAGAACACTTACAGCTCAGTAATAAACAGATAACCCAAATCAAAAATAAGCCTGGGTGTGGTGGACTGAAAAGAGAAGAACTGGTTGAAGGACTGCACAAGAAACAATTAGACCCCCACATTTGCTTCTAAAGCCTAAATTCCCTTGTCCCCAACCTGAGCAGAAGACCAGACACTTATACTTTGGTGAGAAAGACCAAAAGACTATGAATATGGAACTTCAGGTATAACTGAAGGCAAGAATAAGGCTCTGAAACTGAAAAGAGGAGTTTTTCAGGGAAAGCTTGCTGGACTCCCAGAATAATGGCAATCATGTTTATACCCCCAAGCAGGAAATTAGATTTCTCCCTAGGAAGACTGACCAGCCCAAGAGAAAATCTGAGGTACTCTCTTAAGATACAGTCAAGTTTTTGCTTCATTGTCCTAAGTGGAGTCCCACTAGTCAGCAAGCTGTTCCCTTCATACAGAACTTCTAATCACCAATCAGCTTTATAGTAACTTGTTCCTAAATGTATAAACACAGGATCATCAGATATTTGAGCGAACTCTCTGCTATGAACAATTATACACAAAACCCTTCACACTTACACTTCATACCTACACACAATAACCCAACTGATAAGCTTAAAGATCTAAGAGAAAATATTAATCTATGAAATAAGAACAAGTTGCTATAAAAAGGAACACTAAACAAATAAGAAAGAACCCATGGAAGTTCAAAAAGATGAAGAGAAAAAGAAAGCTTTAAAAATTCAATAGAAGTCTTGGAGGATAAAGATGAGGAGGTCTCCTAGAAAGTTAAGTTTAAAAGATAAATAAGTGGAAGATGGAGAGAAAAGAAAGCTAGAAGATTAGCTCACAAGGTCCAAACTTTAAGTACTAGGAACTCTACAGGAGAACAGAGAAAAAGGAAAACAGAAAACACTATCAAAGAAATACTAGGAGAAAATTTCCAAATACTAAGGTCATGATTTAGCAGATTGAAAGGACACATCCTACACAATGGATGAAAAAAGATATATATTCAGGCAAATCATTGTGAAATTTTAGAACATTGGTTAAAGAGAATAGTCTCCAAACCATCAGAGAGAAAAATCAAGAATGAAGAAAACTTGAGACCCAGGAAACAGAATTGCATATGGGAGAGAGGTGAAGGGAAGTTTCAGGACAATAACTGTGCAGATGGCAACTGATCCATGTTGGAAGAGGAAAAGAAGAGCCTTCATTGGGACATCTCCAAGAAAATAAAACCAACTTATAGAGCAGCTAACATGTTTGCCATATTTAGAAGAGTTTTAAAGTTCTATCAGAGAAAATCGGTGGCTGAATTAATAACAGGTACATAGAAAATTAAGCAAAATTTTTAAAAACACAATTATTAATCTTAGACAAATGAAACAGGTCACAAATGAGGAGGAATTTCATGGTGAATGGACTGCTCCAGCTCCCGAGGTTACTGCTCCTCAACCTGAGGCTGCAGACAGTGCTGAAGGTTGCTCAGGAGCCCCCAGTGCCCATCCTGCAGCTCCCTGCTGAGGACCAAATGGGCCTCAGGCCTTTGATGGAGTCAAGGCTACAGCTCTCATTGCTCAGGCCTCTGAACGCTGTGTGGCTGACAGGGTCTTTGTGCTCCAACCGGGTGTCAGGCCTGTGCCTCTGAGGTGGGACAACTGAGTTCAGGACATTGCTCCACCAGAGACCTCCCGGCTCCACATAATATCAAACAGCGAAAGCTCTCCCAGAGATCTCCGTCTCAACGCTAAGACCCAGCTCCACTCAACGATCAGCAATCTACAATGCTGGACATCCTATGCCAAACATCTAGCAAGACAGGAACACAATCACACTCATTAGCAGAGAGGCTGCCTAAAATCATAATAAGGTCACAGACATCCCAAAACATACCACCAGACGTGGTCCTGCCCACCAGAAAGACAAGATCCAGCCTCATCCACCAGAACACAGGAACCAGTCCCTCCACCAGGAAGCCTACACAACCCACTGAACCAACCTTAGCCACTGGGGCCAGACACCAAAAACAACGGGAATTACTAACCTGCAGCCTGCAAAAAGGAGACCCCAAACACAGTAAGTTAAGCAAAATGAGAAGACAGAGAAACACACAGAAGATGAAGAAGGTAAAAACCCACCAGACCAAACAAATGAAGAGGAAATAGGCAGTCTACCTGAAAAAGAACTCACAGTAATGATAGTAAAGATGATCCAGATCCTTTAAGATAGCGAACAGAGGAAGGAACCAAGATGGCGGAGTAGAAGGACGTGCTCTCACTCCCTCATGTGAAAACGCCAGAGTCATGGCTAGCTGCTGGATAATCATTGACAGGACACTGGGGCTACCAGAAAGGGTACCCCACATCCAAAGACAAAGAAGCCACAGTGAGATGGTAGGAGGGGTACAATCACAGTAAAATCAAATCCCATAACTGCTGGGTGGGTGACTCAGACTGGAGAACACTTATACCACAGAAGTCCACCCACTGGAGTGAAGGTTCTGAGCCCCACGTCAGGCTTCCCAACCTGGGGGTCTGGACACGGGAGGAGGAATTCCTACCGAATCAGACTTTGATGGCTAGTGGAATTTGCTTGCAGGACTTCGACAGGACTGGGGGAAACAGAGACTCCACTCTTGGAGGGCACACACAAAGTAGTGTGTACATAGGGACCCGGGGAAGGAGCAATGACCCCAGGGGAGACTGAGCCAGACCAACATGCTAGTGTTGGAGGGTTTCCTGCGGAGGCGGGGGGTGGCTGTGGCTCACTGTGGGGATGAGGACACTGGCGGCGGAAGTTCAGGGGGTTGCTCCTTGTCATGAGCCCTCCCGGAGTCTGTCATTGGCCTCACCAAAGAGCCCAGGTAGGCTCCACTCTTGGGTTGCCTCAGGCCAACCACCAACAGGGAGGGAACCCAGCCCCACCCAACAGCAGTCAGAGGATTAAAGTTTTACTGAGCTCTGCCTGCCAGAGCAACAGTCAGTTCTACCTACCACCAGTCCCTCCCATCAGGAAACTTACACAAGCCTCTTAGATAGCCTCATCCACCAGAGAGCAGACAGCAGAAGCAAGAAGAACTACAATCCTGCAGGCTGTGGAACAAAAACCACATTCACAGAAAGATAAACAAGGCACAGGGCTATGTACCAGATGAAGGAACAAGTTAAAACCCCAGAAAAACAACTAAATGAAATGGAGATAGGCAATCTTCCAGAAAAAGAATTCAGAATAATGATAGTGAAGATGATACAGAACCTTGGAAAAAGAATGGAGCCAAAGATCAAGAAGATGCAAGAAATGTTTAACAAAGACCTAGAAGAATTAAGGAACAAACAAAGAGATGAACAATACAATAACTGAAATTAAAACTACACTAGAAGGAATCAATACCAGAATAACTGAGGCAGGAGAACAGATAAGTGACCTGGAAGACAGAATGGTGGAACTGACTGCTGCAGAACAGAATAAAGAAAAAAGAATGAAAAGAAATGAAGACAGCCTAAGAGACCTCTGGGACAACATTAAACGCAACAACATTGGCATTATAGGGGTACCAGAAGGAGAAGAGAGAGAGAAAGGACCAGAGAAAATATTTGAAGAGATTATAGTTGAAAACTTCCCTAACATGGGAAAGGAAATAGCCACCTAAGTCCAGGAAGTTCAGCGAGTGCCATTCAGGATAAACCCAAGGAGAAACACGCTGAGACATATAGTAATCAAACTGGCAAAAATTAAAGACAAACAAAAAAATTATTGAAAGCAGCAAGGGAAAAAGGACAAATAACATACAAGGGAACTCCCATAAGGTTAACAGCTGATTTCTCAGCAGAAACTCTACAAGCCAGAAGGGAGTGGCATGATATACTTAAAGTGGTGAAAGGGAAGAACCTACAATGAAGATTACTCTACCCAGCAAGAATCTCATTCAGATTCGATGGAGAAATCAAAAGCTTTACAGACAAGCAAAAGCTAACAGAATTCAGCACCATCAAACCAGCTCTACAACAAATGCTAAAGGAACTTCTCTAAGTGGGAAACACAAGAGAAGAAAAGGACCTACAAAAACAAACCCAAAACAATTAAGAAAATGGTCATAGGAACGTACATATCGATAATTACCTTAAACGTGAATGGATTAAATGCTCCAACCAAAAGACACACGATTGATGAATGGATACAAAAACAAGACCCATATATATGCTGTCTACAAGAGACCCATTTCAGACCTATGGACACACACAGACTGAAAGTGAGGGGATGGAAAAAGATATTCCATGAAAATGGAAATCAAAAGAAAGCTGGAGTAGCAACACTCATATCAGATAAAATAGACTTTAAAATAAAGAATGTTACAAGAGACAAGGAAGGACACTATACAATGATCAAGGAATCAATCCAAGAAGAAGATATAACAATTATAAATATATATGCATCCAACATAGGAGCACCTCAATACATAAGGCAACTGCTAACAGCTATAAAAGAGGAAATCGACAGTAACACAATAATACTGGGGGACGTTAGCACCTCACTTACACCAATGGACAGATCATCCAAAATGAAAATAAATAAGGAAACAGAAGCTTTAAATGACACAATAGACCATATAGATTTAATTTATATTTATAGGACATTCCATCCAAAAACAGCAGATTGCACTTTCTTCTCAAGTGCGCATGGATCATTTTCCAGGATAGATCACATCCTGGGTCACAAATCAAGCCTCAGTAAATTTAAGAAAATTGAAATCATATCAAGCATCTTTTCTGATCACAAAGCTATGAGATTAGAAATGAATCACAGGGAAAAAAATGTAAAAAACAAAACCACATGGAGGCTAAACAGTACACTAAATAACCAAGAGATCACTGAAGAAATCAAAGAGGAAATCAAAAAATACCTAGAGATAAATGACAATGAAAACACGACAATCCAAGACCTATGGGATGCAGCAAAAGCAGTTCTAAGAGGGAAGTTGATAGCTATAAAAGCCTACCTCAAGAAACAAGAAATATCTCAAATAAACAATCTAACCTTACACCTAAGGGAACAAGAGAAAGAAGAACAAAGAAAACCCAAAGATAGCAGAAGGAAAGAAATCATAATGATCAGAGCAGAAATAAATGAAATAGTTGCAAAGAAAACAATAGCAAAGATCAATAAAACTAAAAGCTGGTTCTTTGAGAAGATAAACAAAATTGATAACCATTAGCTGGACTCATCAAGAAAAAGAGGGAGAGGACTCAAATAAATAAAATTAGAAATCAAAAAGGAGAAGTTACAACAGACATCGCTGAAATACAAAGCATCCTAAGAGACTACTACAAGCAACACTATGCCAATAAAATGGACAACCTGGAAGAAATGGACAAATTCTTAGAAAGGTATAACCTTCCAAGACAGAACAAGGAAGAAATAGAAAATATGAACAGACCCATCACAAGTAATGAAATTGAAACTGTGATTAAAAATCTTCCAACAAAAAAAAGTCCAGGACCAGATGGCTTCACAGGTGAATTCTATGAAACATTTAGAGAATAGCTAACACTCATCCTTCTCAAACTCTTCCAAAAAATTGCAGAGGAAGGAACACTCCCAAACTCATTCTATGAGGCTACCAGTACCGTGATACCAAAACCAGACAAAAATATCACAAAAAAAGAAAACTACAGACCAATATCACTGATGAATATAGATGCAAAAATCCTCAACAAAATACTAGCAAACAGAATCCAACAACACATTAAAAGGATCATACACCATGATCAAGTGGCATTTATCCCAGGGATACAAGGATTCTTCAATATACACAAATCAATCCATGTGATACACCATATTAACACATTGAAGAAAAAAACCCATATGATCATCTCAATAGTTGCAGAAAAAGCTTTTGAAAAAATTCAACACCCATTTATGATAAAAACTCTCCAGAAAGTGGGCATAGAGGGAAACTACCTCAACATAATAAAGGCCATATATGACAAACCCACAGCAAACATCATTCTCAATAGTGAAAAACTGAAAGCATTTCCCCTAAGATCAGGAACAAGACAAGGATGTCTACTCTCACCATTATTATTCAACATAGTTTTGGAAGTCCTAGCCACAGCAATCAGAGAAGAAAAAGAAATAAAAGGAATACAAATTGGAAAAGAAGTTAAACTGTCACTGTTTGCAGATGACATGATACTATACATAGAGAATCCTAAAAATGCCACCAGAAAACTACTAGAGCTAATCAATGCATTTGGTAAAGTTTCAGGATACAAAATTAATGCACAGAAATTTCTTGCATTCGTATACACTAATGATGAAAAATCTGAAAGAGAAATTAAGGAAACACTCCCATTTACCACTGCAACAAAAAGAATAAAATACCTAGGAATAAACCTACCCAGGGAGATGAAAGAAATTAAAGATGATACCAACAGATGCAGAGACATACCATGTTCTTGGATTGGAAGAATCAATATTGTGAAAATGACTATACTACCCAAAGAAATCTACAGATTCAATGCAATCCCTATCAAATTACCAGTGGCATTTTTCACAGAACTAGAACAAAAAATTTCACAATTCGTATGGAAACATAAAAGACCCTGAATAGCCAAAGCAATCTTGAGAATGAAAAACAGAGCTGGAGGAATCAGGCTCCCTGACTTCAGACTATACTACAAAGCTACAGTAATCAAGACAGTAGGGTACTGGCACAAAAACAGAAATATAGATCAATGGAACAAGTTCGAAAGCCCAGAGATAAACCCATGCATATATGGACACCTTTTTTTTTTTTGCGGTACGCGGGCCTCTCACTGTTGTGGCCTCTCCCATTGCGGAGCACAGGCTCCGGAGGCGCAGGCTAAGCGGTCATGGCTCACGGGCCCAGCCGCTCCGTGGCACGTGGGATCTTCCAGACTGGGGCATGAACCCGTGTCCCCTGAATCGGCAGGCGGACTCTCAACCACTGTGCCACCAGGGAAGCCCTGGACACCTTAGTTTTGACAAAGGAGGCAAGAATATACAGTGAAGAAAAGATAGCTTCTTCAATAAGTGATGCTGGGAAAACTAGACAGCTACATGTAAAAGAATGAAATTAGATCCCTTTCTAACACCATACACAAAAATAAACTAAAAGTGGATTAAAGACCTAAATGTAAGGCCAGACACTATCAAACTCTTAGAGAAAAACATAGGCAGAACACTCTATGACATAAATCACAGCAAGATCCTCTTTCACTCACCTCCTAGAGAAATGGAAATAAAAACAAAAATAAACAAATGGGACCTAATGAAACTTAAAAGTTTTTGCACAGCAAAGGAAACCATAAACAAGACCAAAAGACAACCCTCAGAATGGGAGAAAATATTTGCAAATGAAGCAACTGACAAAGGATTAATCTCCAAAATTTACAAGCAACTCATGCAGCGCAATATCAAAAAACCAAACAACCCAATCAAAAAATGGGCAGAAGACCTAAATAGACATTTCTCCAAAGAAGATATACAGATTGCCAACAAACACATGAAAGAATGCTCAACATCATTAATCATTAGAGAGATGCAAATCAAAACTACAATGAGATATCATCTCACACTGGTCAGAATGGCCATCATCAAGAAATCTAGAAACAATAAATGCTGGAGAGGGTGTGGAGAAAAGGGAACACTCTTGCACTGTTGGTGGGAATGTAAATTGATACAGCCACTATGGAGAACAGTATGGATGTTACTTAAAAAACTACAAATAGAACTACCATATGACCCGGCAATCCCACTACTGGGCATATACCCTGAGAAAACCATAATTCAAAGAGTCATGTACCAAAATGTTCATTGCAGCTCTATTTATAATAGCCAGGACATGGAAACAACCTAAGTGTCCA
This sequence comes from Grampus griseus, assembly GCF_964374135.1. Classification (NCBI taxonomy): domain Eukaryota; kingdom Metazoa; phylum Chordata; class Mammalia; order Artiodactyla; family Delphinidae; genus Grampus; species Grampus griseus. Next base: position 58,544,488 of record NC_139003.1, on the reverse strand, counting down.
TCAACAGAGGAATGGATAAAGAAGACGTGGCACATATATACAATGGAATATTACTCAGCCATAAAAAGAAACGAAATTGAGTTATGTGTAGTGAGGTGGATGGACCTAGAGTCTGTCATACAGAGTGAAGTAAGTCAGAAAGAGAAAAACAAATACCGTATGCTAACACATATATATGGAATCTAAGAAAAAAAAAAAGGTCATGAAGAACCTAGGGGCAAGACGGGAATGAAGACACAGGTCTACTAGAGAATGGACTTGAGGATATGGGGAGGGGGAAGGGTAAGCTGTGACAAAGTGAGAGAGTGGAATGGACATATATACACTACCAAATGTAAAATAGATAGCTAGTGGGAAGCAGCTGCGTAGCACAGGGAGATCAGCTCGGTGCTTTGTGACCACCTGGGGGGGGGATAGGGAGGGTGGGAGGGAGGGAGACGCAAGAGGGAAGAGATATGGGAACATATGTATATGTATAACTGATTCACTTTGTTATAAAGCAGAAAATAACACATCATTGTAAAGCAATTATACTCCAATAAAGATGTTAAAAAAAAAAAAGAAAGAAAGAGAAAGAAGTGAGGCCAAGAACAGAAACAAGTCCTCATCTTCCTCATCAGGAAGTCAATATGTAATTCTACAACTGAAAAATAGAAAGTAGCAGTATAGGAGTGCTTTTTATAAATAGGCTATTTTGTAAGTGAGTGGAGGAATAAAATTGAGTAGTCATTTACAGAAAGATTTTTCTTTCAATAAGAGGAATAAAGAATGGCTTCATGGAGGAGATGTTTTTGTTAAATTTCTTTTGGTTGCAAGAAACAGAATCTTGCCTGACTTGCCCAAGTGAAAAAAAAAAGGGGTTGGGGCTTTTACTGTACAAGGATACAAGGGCAGTTCTTGGAACTTAAGTGTGGAAAGTACAGCTGAGCCTAATGAGAAACTGGAAGCAAGAATCTGTTGCCAAACAACAGAGGTTACTATAACTAGCCCATCAGTCAATAAGGTCTACAGTCTTTGCTTTTCTCTGTGCATCTATCTTCATTTCTATGTATGGAATGGCTACTCTACTTCTGAGCATGGTTGCTACAGAAAGACATCCTCAACCGTAAAGCCTACACCACCCAGGTCCAAGGCGGACCATTGGAGACTCATTAAAACTTCTGAATCCCAGTTCCAAACTCCATAAGAGGGGATTGAGTGTCTCAGCTTTGGTCAGGTGTCAGTCCTGGTCGTATTAGCAATGGTAAGAGTAGAAGCATCGTGTACAACAAGCAAAGCGGCAGGAGCTACTGCTGAGGTCAGAGGATGAAAGGAACTCTAAGAAGGAGGGGGATAGGCTAGGCAGAAACACTAACAGGTGAACATCATATATTTTTAGGATAGATATGTTTTGGGCAAAAGAGATATGAGAATAGGTAGAGGAGAGGATTGAAGCAGAGCAAACAAGTGCAGGTCCTGTCTGGATACCAATACATGGCTCTGATTAGTCAGCAGGGAGAAAGTGAGGGAATGCAGTGTAAAATAAGTTTGGAAACATAAATTCTCTGACCTTCAGACCTAATGCCACTCCTCATCTTTGCCCCCTGTTTGAAGGAGCCAGGGTTCTGTTTGTCCTTTTCTGATGGTTGCTGTGTTTTGTACTGGTAGATTGCTTAGAGGATTTGAAAACCAACCTGTTCAGACCTGTCTGCAAAAGCTTATGGAGGTAAAGAAGTAAAAGGTTTGTATGAGCACCCAGTTTGTCTCCTACTTAAGACTGTACAAGGGAACATTTAATATCCTAAATCCTCAATTAAACTGGTTTCTTAATTCCTTTTCCAAGTGGAGTTCTATCCAAATTTATACTTAAGAAGCATTTAAAGTACTTGTGAGAGAAAAAGTGATTTTTCAAGTGTCCAGTATAATATCAAATCCTGAATGCCATTGCTTGACAGAGGGAATAATTTTATAAGAGACTAGAAAAATTGCCTGGAAAAATATAAGGGTAAAAAATATATCAATATTCTTTAACATAACAAATAAAATGGGCAAAGATATCTGAAGATAAATTTTTGAAAAGGTGAAAAGACACTAATAAACAATATTAGGAATAAAATAATCTATGATCCTTCAAAGATTAAAAAAATAGTAAATAGGCTAAGAGCCTACTCTATGTGATGCATTTAAAAACTCAGATAAAATGGACAGACCGCTAGAAAAAGTATGACTTACCAAAATTTACTTAGGAAGAAATAGGAAATGTAAACAGTCATAACCACAAAGAAAATTGAATCAGAAGTTAAAAATCTTCCTACATAAAAACGTTGTCTAGTCAGTGGGGCCAGCAATTTCCAGTAAACAGTCAAAGAAGAAATAAGTCTGCAAACATTCAAGGAAAAAAATTTCAATCTCACACAAACTATCTCAGTGTATAGAAAATTGGGGATATCCCTAGCTCACTTTATTAGGTTACTATAACTTTGATACAAAATCCAGTGAAGCATGAGAACAAAATTGCAGCTCATGAGCACAGATACAAAAATCAGAATATTAATAACACAATCCAGAAGTGTGTGTGTGTATGTGTGTGAGTATTAAGATAATGCATGAGTTGGTTAATCCCAGGAGCGCAAGTTTGATTTTACATAAGAAATAAATTAATGTATATCACCATATTAACTAACGAGAGGAGAAATAATACAATCATCTCAATAGAAATCGAAAAAGCAGCTGATACAATTCCACATCCTTTTCTAAATTAAAAGAAAATAAATTAGAAATAAAAGAGAACATCCTTAAACTGACAAATGGTAGCTACAGAAAACCTACAGCTAGCATTGTATTTAATTATGAAATATTTAAAGAATTCCCTTTGAGCTTAAGAAAAAGACAAGGGTATCTACTAACATTATTTGTATGATATTGTACTGGAGTGCTTAGCCAGTAATCAGACAAGAAAGAGTAATAAAAGGTATGAGAATTGGAAAGAAAGAAATGAAACTGTCATTTTTAATTTGTGGATATAATCTGTGTGTTAGAAACCCAAAAGAAACTACAGATAAATTACTAAAATTAATATGATAATTTAGCACAGTTACAAAATTTAAAACTCAATATGCAAAAATAAATTTCAACAAGCGTAAATGAAAATTTTTAAATATATCTACATCAAAATTATAAAATATCTAGTAATAAATATAACAAAATTGTTCAAGAACTTTATGAAGAAAATTATAAAACTCTACTGAAAGACAAAGAAAACCTAAGTAAACATAGATATATACATCATGTACATGGATGAAAAGACTTGATGCCATAGAAACACTAATTATTCTCAAACTGGTTGGTGATTTTGATGATATTCCTATTAAAATCCCAACAGGCATTTTGCGGTACTTGACAAGTCAATTTTAAAATTTATAGGGAAGAGCAAAGGGCCAAGAAGAAAAAGAAGAAGAAAAGGTACTTATTTTATCACATACTTAGAGTTATTATAAAGCCATGATAATTAAGACAGAGGGTCTGATTATGGAACAGTCAAATGAAACAGAATAGAAAGTTTTAAACAGGTCTACTAGTATATGGATCTTTAATATATGACAGAAGGTGTGTAGCAGGTCATTAGAGAAAGAATGTACTTTTCAATAAATTATCTTGGCACACTTGGGTATCCACACGTGGAAAAATAAAATTCTATCCCTCTCGCACACTATATTCAAAAACCAGTTCCATTAAACTAATCTTAGATGAGAAAGGCAAAGCTAACAACAGAGGAGAGTGTTTTTATGACCTCCAAATGGGGAAGGATTTCTTAAAACACACAAATGATAAAGGAAAACTTAAATTCTATTGTTTTATTCAAAAGATATAAAAATAATTAAAAGAAAATACGCAAACTGGGAAAAATGATTTTTTGACACACAAAACCCACAAAACATTAATCACCAAAATATGTTTTTTTTTTAAAAAATGTAAACCAAAAATCCTCTCTTACAAATCAATTAACAAGAAAGAGAACAATTCAAAAAAAAGGGCAACATTTTGAACAAGAACTCACAGATTAATAATCATAAATGGAAATAAACATGCGAAAAGATGCTCAACTTTATTAGAAATGATGAAGTGTAAATTCAAACTACAGTGAGATAAAATATCACACCCACAATGGAAATTAAAGTCTAGCAACATTACACACTTGTGAGGATGTGGGAAAAAGATGGATTTTATACAGCTGATAGAAGTGCCAATAGCTGCTACATCCACTTTTGAACACAATTTATATTCTAATAAAATTGAAAATGTGCATACCCCATGACCCAGGAATTCCACTCCTGGAAATCCATGCACATACGTGCCAAGAGAAATACCCTAAAATGTACCTGGTAGTACTATTTATTATTTCAACAAACTCTGAGCAACCCAAATGCCTATCAACAATAGAATAGATAAATAAGTTGTGTGTTACTGCAATGAATTACTATGGACTAGAAATTTAATGGATTTCTGCTATATAAAACAACATGAATTTTTTAAAAGTTTGATAAAAAATAAATATTGCATGATTCCATTCATTTAAAGCCAATCTGTTGTTTAGAAATTCAAGGAAAAGGTAACGCTATTATGAAAAGAAATCAAATTATAAACATAAAATGCTGGGTCATCGTTATTTGAGAAAGGAAATGGGACACAGAAGAGAAAGGAACACAGAAACTTCAACATTCTTGGTCATGTTCTGTTTCTTGCCTGGATAGTGGATAAGTGGATTTTCACCATATTTGTTCTTTACACTTTACACATATTCCATAAATATTTTTGTATTTATGGAACATCTCAGTTTTAAAATTCTTAAAAATTGTTTAGTATATCAAGCACAATAACAACTGTTCAACACTCTACAGTAGCACTGTCCAAGAGAGTCAGTGCCCTGGTCCAAGGATTCAACCAGCCCAGGCCAGTGACAGCAAAGTTCCAAATGCAGAAATGGATGCATTGAACCATTGTAGGCTGTCACACCCAGTCACCTCAGCTAATTTCTCTTGTTCCAATTCTTATTTTGTTAATCCATATCCCAATTACAAATTTAACATCCCACATAGATTTGCCCACAGGAGAGAGGGTACTGATCAACAAACATGAGTCACCAGAAAGCTTGATAGCTCCATTCCTCACTGTAATTTAAAGCTGGCATTCTGGCTGATATTTCAAGTTCTGTAAACATCCTCAGGGACAATCTATGCCTGTCGAAAAGATGGAAAAATGAATCATTCCAAGGACAACTGGAGGGGGAAACTGAGAAGGAGGCAGAGAAACAGAAGGGAAGAAGGTGGTCGTCTAAGCCATGTTTCAGATGCAATAACAAGAGACTTTATTATAGGGGCACTTAAACTGGTTGCAGGCTGAAATTTGAGTGTTTACAAAGCCAGTATATAACTTATAAGGTAGTAAGTGCTATTACGAAAGACAGCATCTTGTAGTGGAAAAAGCAAAGTTTTGAGAGTCAAATGTGACTCACATATTGGATTCCTCACTCATGGTGTGCCTAAGTCTCTATATATTCACCTGTAAACAGAGTTAATAATATTGGTGATGATTAAAGATAATATACTGCTCTTCTCAAAGGAAGGCAGCTTGGTAAAATGGAGGTGCTCTGGTTTTGATCCCAGACCCCACCCAGCCTGATTCCAGCTTCACCACCTTCTGGTTGTATGCTTTCCAAGACTCATTTTTCTCACTGATAAAATAGGGTAATGAGACCTACCTTGGGGATATCGTGAGACCTAGAGATAATAAGCCCAGTATTGACACTTCAGAAGTGTTCAACATAGCTTACATAATATTATTGTTACTGGATGTGGATTTGCTTTTTTAAAAAGCAAAATCAGAGATGTCTAGAACAGAGAGAGAGCCAGAGGGACTCTGGGCGCAAGGAGGAGGTGTAGTTACTACAGTGATAGGCCATTGCCATGAGCTGAGATAGCGACATGGGGCTGGCTATGGTAGCGTAAGGAGGAAGTGGGCATTAGTGACTCAGACATGGAGACTTCTACCCAAGGACAAATGTCGATTCACTGGAAAGAAGGGTGGGAAGAAGCAGTACTGCCAGTCAGTCCCAGAGAAAATTGAGTAGCAGATGGGTAATCAAAATAAAAACTCGGATCCAGATGTAGCTCAGAGTCATATAATATGGGGACTTAGATGGTAGCATAAGTCAAAAAACTGTGGCATAAGTCAAAGCATTAATCACATATTCCAAAGCTAGAGGCCACAAGATCAGCGTAAGGCTGATAGATGCAGAGCTGGCTTTGGCTTCTTAAATGTTCCAACCAGGCTAAAGTAATCATTTTCTCCTCTGCGAAAGGAATGCTCAGGAGCTCTGGGCTGACCTGGGGTACAATGTCTGGGGAATTCATGCTGGCAAGGGGATGGAGCACTGCTTAACCTGGGGCTACAGTACGTAGAGCAAAGGGAAAAGTTCTGTGTGGCAGCATACTGGACAAAACCTAGATGCTGGCCAGCCACACCATCCAGAATGCCAGAACACCATCCAGGCAGAGTCTTAGGCATTAGGATGGAAAGCTGGTTTCAAAAACTGTGCTGATAAAGGTTTCTACAAATGACATTTTATAGGATGTGGGGGCTTGAGAAACAACATGTGTATGGGAACAATCAAAGTCACAGAATTTGTTTGATGCCACTGTGCAAATGTCTACAAGTCCTAGTTATAAAGATGAGGGGGTTTTATCTGCAAGGAGCCAAGCACACCTCATTTTCAGAATGGCAGGAATTGGCAGTAAGGGTCCACAGTGGAATTGAGGCCCATGGCATGCCCCAGTCCCAAACCCACACTCTTTAGCTTTAGTTCTCTGCTAGTTCTCAGGAAAGACAGAGCAAAATGTTATTCACAAAGATGTCCGCCCCTGAGTTCCTGGCTATGCTGGATGCAAGTTTGGTCTTTAAAGAATAAAGATCAATTTCCTGAAAGAACTGTGTACGAAAGAGTGTATCATTTCTAGGTACTGTGAAAAGTTCTATAAGTATTGTTGACTTGGAAAATCATTTTGAAGGGAATATAATTGTATTTCTTGAATGGGAAATTAATCCAATTTCAGAACAACTTTCAAGATCGTTTTTCTTCCCTACTTTCCTCTCACTGAGGACCTTAGAAACGTTCTAACATGGTAACGATTTGCTTTCAGCTGCTTAGGTTTACTCTAGAGCTTTAATTTCAACACATTCATCGCGGTTTGAGTTGCAGTTTACTTATTGGCTTAAACGTGATTCCCTACTCAGGGCACCAAAGAGTGCTTTGATTTCACGTTTGGTAGGACCGGTAGTTCTTTCCTCTACCATTTGTAATCGCTTTACTTAATCATCAGCATTGCCCACACCCCGCCCCCCCAAATATCACTTGGATGCTTTTGAGCATTAATAACAAAGGTCTGCTTTTTCCAAATGCCCTCGAACTTGAAATAAATCCCCTCAAATTCTACCTCCCACACCAGGGGATTTATTCCATCTCCAGTTAGAGTGGGGTGCAAACTCTTGGGGAAATAACTAGATTTTCTAATCCCAGTGTGAAAAGTTTAATGTCTTAGTGTACAACTCAAGACTTTTAATTAATAATACTGCTTTGTGATTCTTCTATTTACCCTTTCTTTTACCTGACTAAATATTCAATTCATTCTAAAATGTCTATTTATTTCACCAAATACGACATCTCTAAGCTGCAAGATTTTAAAAAAATTAATTAATCTATTTATTTATTTATTTATGGCTGCATTGGGTCTTTGTTGCTGCATGAGGGCTTTCTCTAGTTGTGGTGAGCGGTGGATACTCTTGGTTGTGGTGCACAGGCTTCTCATTGTGGTGGCTTCTCTTGTTGTGGAGCATGGGCTCTAAGTGCATGGGCTTCAGTAGTTGTGGCATGCGGGCTCAGTAGTTGTGGCTCACGGGCTCTAGAGTGCAGGCTCAGTAGTTGTGGTGCACGGGCTTAGTTGCTCCGCAGCATGTGGGATCTTCCCGGACCAGGGCTCGAACCCATGTCCCCTGCATTGGCAGGCGGATTCTTAACCACTGTGCCAGGGAAGCCCCTAAGCCATAAGATTTGTAAGTAAAGTTATCATAATCGTAAATTCTGGTGTTTGTTTCTCTCTAGTACCTTGGGGGGAAAATTCTTATGTCCTTCCTTTGTTCTGGCTTGGACATAAGTTTAAATATTAAACTTATGTTAAACTTAAACTCTTCCATTAAAAAATCTATCTATCTATAAAAAATAAAAAAATCTACCTATCTATAAAAAACCTATCTAAAAAATCTAAGTTTAAACTTAAAGCTTAAACTTAAACTCTTCCATTAAAAAATCTATCTGCACCAGGCTCAGCCTCTATGGCCATCCAAAGTCCTGACATTTCTCTGGAATACTCCTTGGGTTTCAAACTTAAACTAGCTCCAAGCCGAATTTAAAGAATTGGACTTTTGTTTATGAGGAAAACGAAATTGCCTTTTTTAAAAAAATTAAACACACTGGAGCTGTGTTCTGAATGAGTTGCAGGATTTACCGCTTTTATTTGGGAAGACTTGTTTCTGGGTCTTACTGTCATTCTGTTAAAAAACTGCTTGTGGGGCTTCCCTGGTGGCGCAGTGGTTGAGAGTCCGCCTGCCGATGCAGGGAACATGGGTTCGTGCCCCGGTCCGGGAAGATCCCACGTGCCGTGAAGCGGCTGGTCCCGTAAGCCATGGCCCCTGAGCCTGCGCATCCGGAGCCTGTGCTCCGCAACGGGAGAGGCCAAAACAGTGAGAGGCCCGCGTACCGCAAAAAACAAACAAACAAACAAACAAAAACTGCTTGTGGGCTAGTCTGGAAGAAAGAAACTCAGAAAAAGCAGGAGCTAAACTGTGTTGCATTATAACATTACAGGGATTCTTGACTTGCCCTTGGCAACTAGAGGGGAAGGAAGTATTAGGAACCCCAGGAAACATGAGGAAGTGGGAAGATGGAAAATTGCAGACCCCAGCAACCTGAGGCATTTGCGGCTAAAGAGAAAATGGCCCTGATAGACTCCCCTGTGTAGGGATTGGCAGAGTTCTTTAGGAATAGTGAAGTCAGCCATTCAGTTAGCTTCTTCATCTGTGCTGGGATCCTTCTATTATCCCCAAATCTTTATTAAAATCCTGTGATAATAGCAGCTGTGTTGTAGAGCTGCCTTAAGGAATGAAGGAGAAGGTGGCTTATGCACATTTGGAGCAAAGATGAAGAAGGGAGAGATCAGGCAGCAAGAGTGGTGACAAAACATGCATGGGTGGCTAAGGCAAGGCCAGAAGAAGGAATTCTGAGGGACAGATGACAACCAGCAGCCAGAAGAATATACACTTCTCCCACCCCGGGAGCCTCACGAGTATTAAAGAAGGTGCTGAACTTCCCAAAGCTACATGGCAAGGGTATGTAGCTGAAATAAGACATGTACCCAGAATACTGGAAGACTCTATGAGAGATCTATGAATTATGTATAACACACAAATTTCTTTTTTTCTCTTTTAAAAAGTCAATAGTGGGTTTCCCTGGTGGCGCAGTGGTTGAGAGCCCGCCTGCCGATGCAGGGGACGCGGGTTTGTGCCCCGGTCCGGGAAGATCCCACATGCCGCGGAGCAGCTGGGCCCGTGAGCCATGGCCGCTGAGCCTGCGCGTCCGGAGCCTGGCAACGGGAGAGGCCACAACAGTGAGAGGCCCGTGTACCGCAAAAAAACCCCAAGAAAAAACAGGCCGTATCTTCAAATAAGGTCACATTCTGAAGTAATGGGGATGTCAGGACTTCCACAGATGAATTTAGGAGGACAAAATTCAACCCGTTAACAGTCAGATTCTCAAGATGGGTAGAAGGAGCTCTTCCTAATTGTACACAGAGCCCTGAAAATTCTGATCTGGTCTTCACATATTTCTTAAAAATGGACACATTTCTTCCCCTGCCTGCCCCAATCCCTAAGGGAGTATCCTGGCTTGGGAAATCATGGTTACCAGTGAAAATGTGTGATATCTTTCAGGGGGTATTTGGGCAAAGCAGGAACCACTGGTCTTGGGGAATGTTTTAATAACCTAGACAATAAATATTTAATATGCTATTAAAATAAGATTTTTTTCTGTATATCAACTACATGTAGATGAAAAGCTGAAACTAATTTTCCTTTTTTTTTTTTTTTTTGCGGTACGTGGGCCTCTCACTGCTGTGGCCTCTCCCGTTGCCAGGCTCTGGACGCGCAGACTCAGCGGCCATGGCTCACGGGCCCAGCTGCTTCGCGGCATGCAGGATCCTCCCAGACCGGGGCACGAACCCGCGTCCCCTGCATCGGCAGGCAGACTCCCAACCACTGCGCCACCAGGGAAGCCCTAATTTTCCTTTTATGGCTTCAGAACAAAGTGGAAAATTTACATGCAATGGCCATGGGATGGATTTATTTCCATAAAATGGCATTCTCTGCAGTTTCAATTTCATGCAAAGAATTCTAAGGGTTTAAAATGCTACTCAACAGATCCCTGCTTATTTGACGTGCAGTGAAGGAAACAGTTGTGAATTCTGGCTTAGTTTCCAATCTAAAAGGATTTAAGGAAAAGTGGTGTTTTCAGCTCTAAGGCTTAAAACTTAACCATATTCTAGAATTAGATCAAACAGAAGACAAATTAAGATTTTCTATAGATTATATGGAGCCAGATTCAAAAGCTGATGTTAATTAAGACCATTTCACAGAGATTCTAGTGTACATTTTTAATGACGTGGACATGAGTAATTATCTTATTAAGTAGTATTGGGACCTTTCACAAACAGCTCAGATGTCAGAAGGGGGCCTAAATGCCTGTGTTCATCTATGCTCTTCCCATATCAACGTAGTGGAAACCCAGATTTGGAATTCAACCCCTTCCCAGATTTCCACAGGAATACCAATGACTTCAAGTATATATTTGGATATTGTACACACATTGAAGATCCAGGGATTACCAGGAGCTCTGAGCACAGCATTCTGCCAGTCCCTTTCCTCCTACTCTCTTTTCTGGCTTTCTCATTTTTATGTTTTCTCCACCCTCCCCCACCCCCGTCCCCAAGCCACACCATCCCTTCATTAAAAACGCCAATTCCTCCTCTCAGTTTATGCACAGCATGAATTACAGCATATCGAATTATTACCTCAAGTAAACACAGTGCTTTCCCTAAGAACAAACAGCAGAACAAACTTTTCTCTACTCCATTACACATTGACCATGGGTAACTTACTTAACCTCTCTAAATCTAACGGAATACCGTGAAAATCGCCCCATAAGATGAATTTGGCACATGACTGGGGCACTGACTTCCATCCTCTGATCAGCCCTTTCTTAATCAGGAAAAGCTAAAGTTTATTTGGGTGGGAAGAAAAAAATGAGTGACACCAGAAGAGGAAATAGTAAACAATCTCAAACCATTTGGGGAAAGCCGGGAAAGGAAAATAGACCTCTGAATCCCAAATATTCTCTTGGCCCAAACTGGCCAGTTAAATAGGAAACTTTAAAACACCAAACTTCAGCAGGCCCTGGGTAGTGTGGATTGCACACTTGGACCCTGGAACCTCCTGCATTTCATTAATCATGCAATAAGATGACTTTATATTTTACACAGCTGAATTTTTAGACCTCACTTATCATATTATGGTGGGGTTTTATATGAATATGGAATTTTTTAGGCCTTATATATCTTATTAAACTCTCAAAATAACTACCCCACTTAACAGTAGAAAAGGAAAAAAAAAAACAGCAGACACTTCTGAAGAAAGTAAGGGACTTAATAAATTGGTAACAAGAGTTGGGACTCCTACCAGTTCTTCTGATGGCAACTAGACTAATTCTTCCTGGACAGCATGCTTCGTTCCCCAGGAGACTTCATCAAGACCAGATAACAGAAAATTATTTTTCCTCCAAAACACTCGTTTGGAATGATACTCAGTTAATTACCTCATATTTCACCTGGCCTGTGTCCATATGTTTTAGAAACTTTGTGGGTCCATGCCTTCCTATTGGCGGCATCCAATTGCAAGCTGGGTCTAAAGCAATGTGGCAATATGGTGAAGTCAATCAAACAAGCAGTCATTTCAGTTAAATAAATAGAACGGGTAATTCTATGTCAGAACCACCCCCCAGTGAAATTTTCATTCCGTACTGGTATAAAGAATTTTGCAATAACATCAAAGTTGAAAGTGAGGAAAAACTGGTTCTGTAGTGATTTACAGGCTAAGATGTATAATAGTAATAATAATAGTGAGAAGAATAGCAAGAGATTCCATTTATTGAGTGCTTACTTTATTCCAGGTACTGTGCAAAACACATTGTAATTTAATCTTAATAAGAAAAAAAATTTATAAATCTATTTTTGTCTTTTTCACTAGAAATGAAGAATGTTGCATTGATGATACAATAGCTAACATTTCCAAGAAAACTTTAGGCTTTGATGCCTACTCCCTGATCAAATAGGTAGATGTGAACAATTATGAGTAAAACTTCCAATATTGCTGTCATATAGAAGAACAAGAACCACAAGAAATGACCACGATATCTGATTTAGTATTTGCTTCTTAAACAGATGCTGCAACATCTGTTTTCGCCGTTCATCTGCCCTGCAGGTGTAAGTTAATGTTTCTTACGTATTGGGTATTTCTCACATGACAGAAAATACTCATATATTTTATGGAAAAACCTCATTCAAAGCCAGGAGCAAGTTTCACCATGATACTCTAGTGTAATTTGCCTGTGTTTATGGCATTGCTTTCTCCCTGCTCTCACAAATAACTTCAACCTGTCTTCTAGACAAGTAGAGATACTGGAGCAGTTTCAGTCTTAAAGTTCCTGTAGCATAATTCTTTAATGAGGACTTCTATATCTAACCCCGAAACCATGTAGTCTGTTGGTATGATCAGAAGAAGGATTTGGAAATCAGAACAAAAATACTGGCCATCAAGTGATAGACTACATGTTGGCATTTTGATGATAGGCAGACTGGGTTTGAACCTGCCTTCTGCCGTTTATTAACTGTGTGACCTGAGATGTTTTACCTGTCTTCTCTAAGCTTTAATTTTTCATCTTTAAAATGAAGATAAGAACAGTGTCTGTCTCATAGGGTCAGTGTGAAGGTTCAGGGAGTTAAGGCACATAGATGTGTTAACATAGTGTCTGGCACATAATAAGAGCCTAGTAAATATTACTTATTATAATCACTCCTCTCTCTGCCACTTTGTGCAAATTTGGCCAAGTCATTCAACCTCTCTAACCTCTGATGCTATAAGGAAATAGATTAAACTAGATGTCTTCTAAAATCTTTTTCTGCTCTAATTTCCTATGAGTCGAAATCATTCTGCACATTCATAGGAAATATAGTTAGCACTCACCAAATACTCAACATGTTCCTCTACATTTCTCAGCATTGTACTTGAGTTGAGACCTCATAACCAGTTCTGGCCAATGGAAATATGAGCATAAATGATGCCCAAGGCTTCTCTGGGTCCAAGGCAGTTATGAGCATGTGTGAATTCTTGCATTCCTGTTGTTGCAATATGGAAGCAGCTGGATCTCTGAGATACCACTAAAGAAAATTTGCCTGGCCTGCACTTGACTGTGACAAGAGTAAGAAATAATTCTTTGTTGTGTTAAGTAAATGAGATTTTAAAGTTTGACTGTTAAAGCAGCTAGCAGGTACTTGCCCTGACTTATATAGTACTCAAAGGCCTCCACAATCTATATCTTAAAATTGTTATGTAGGTAAAACTTTTTAAAAATAAGGCATACTATTCCTGGGGAGGGGGTGGAGTGGCGGGGAGAAGAAAGTGAATGTAATTAAAGATCAACATGTGGCCTGAGAGGCATGCATGAAAAACATGAAGAGGCCAAGAAGCTAAATAGGGCATTGTTTTATGTGTAGCTCCAGGCTTTTTTGGCATTTACTAGATGCCACCCTTTTTCCCATTAGCTTGGTTTATTTCAATTAGGTGTATTTCACTGTACAGGTAGGATGGCTCTGACTGTTAAGTTAGAAATTCCTGAGTCTGTTTTTACAACACCTTAACATTTCTCCTGGTTTTCACTGGGCATTGCAAAATTCTTAAAGCATAATTAATTTTACTATAATTACACTAATTATAAGAAGAAAAACATTTCACACCAGAGGTAAAATGGAAAGGCACACAATATCTGGTGTCCCTGCCTCACAAGATTGTTGTGAAGACCAAAGTAGATACCAGAGGTTGAAAATTATTAAGTGTCACACAACAAAGTGAGGTTACACAACAAAGTAAGTGTTACACAACAAAGACACTAGAACTTATGAAGGAGGCTGGATATCTGATATGGGAAACCTATATTTTTAAAGAGAAGACACTGGTGAGAGGCAAAATACGAAGCATGGTTAGAGATCTACACAGGAACTTTAATAAGAAGAGCCTAACTTCATGCTACAGAGTATACCTAATTTCACTAACTATTCTCTTCCTTTAAAGAGAAAGCTACTAAACTTAATATATATTTGAAAAAATAATAACACCTTCTTCAGAATAATGGAAATTATAAGAGCAGTGAGAATGGCCTTTCTAAGCAGCTACATATTTACACATCTCTGGATAGTTCAGGGAAACTGGGATTCTCTGAGAGTTTGCATTCATATTTTCTTAACAAAGAATATAGCACTGGTAGGCACACATCAATGTTATTTTATTAATATTGATTTAAATGTGAATTTCAAAAGTAAATAAATACCAGTGATTCAGCTCTCCATGTCATTTATCAAGATGGATTTATCCAAGCCATTTGTGATTTGGATGGAATGTTGGAACAGGGACCACTGCTCCATAACAAACAGGATAGATGAAAATCTCAGATGACTGTTGACCTAATACAAACAAAATATCTCCTAGTTGCATTGGTTGTTGCCAAGTCCCAGTGGAGTGCTAAGAATAAATACAGCACAAGTGCGGAAAGGGGTCTGCTTGACTTTGTTTGTGATTGTGCAAGTGGATGAGCGATAGGACTGTGTGCTGATCTCTGCCACTGCATGGAAGCCACTGGGTCACTGACGTCAGTGCTCAGAACGCGGTGTGCTGTGAAAGCAGTAGTCCCTCACAACATAAAAGGGAAAAGTAAATAATATGACCTGAAGAAGAGAACGAAGCTTGAGGCAATACGTCAGGTCACTGAGGCAGGAATAATACTTCACTGTACCAACAGTTACCATCCAGTGAGGCCCTGCTTGGACTCTGATAGAGTGGGTTTTCCCAAAAGGGAATTGGTGGATTGTCCGAAGAAGCACTTAGCAGCATCACATTCATTTTAGAAGAGCAATGATCCATGTATTCTCCAAGACTTTGAGCAAGGTACATTGTGTAATTTACAGGAGACTTGCTTCTCCAAAGTCTGGCCAACAGTGGCCGGTTCATCTCATATTCAAGCTGTATATAAAGAGGCAAAAATTCAGGTTGAATCGTTGTCAGTGACTCTAGATTAGATGTAACTAATCGCCAAAATGGTCTCACCACATGGATATACTAAACAGCTTTTTTGCTCCTCACCCAGTGTCTAGCAATCAGTGAAGGGGTCACTGCCAATAGGGATAGAGAACAGGGAATGGGAGTGAGAAGAGTGAAGTGTAAGACCTGGAGAAGGGAGAGAGTGGGTGAAGAACCATGGGGGCAGCTCTGATCCCTGCATTTCAATAATTTGGTCTTCTGTGACCATAAATTCCCTGAGTGGAGGCAGGGAAGACTTGTTAGCAAACTGGACATGCGTCTCCCTGAAACACACACACACACACACACACACACACACACACACACACACCCCTGAGGAACATGTTAAATATATTTCAGTTCCATCTTAAAAAATTCAATCTTTTCAAGCCAGAAAAAAAGATTCTCAATATAGCCTAAGACCCCAAATCTGTTCAATATCAAGTTTGCTCATATTGTCTGATACCTTGATATGAAATATAAGATGGTTGGATGGGACTCGGTGACATTCTTATTTTATTCAGCACATGTACAATTTTGTTGTTTACTATTGCTTCTTGACTCCATAGATTTCTTCCAGGTTTAATTTCCTTCTTGCTGAATTAGATCAATCAGTAGTTCAAAAGCAAAGAGCTATGTGTAGTAAAAATTACTTTTTAGATGTCTGGGATGTTTCTATTTTAATTCTTCAATGGTAGGCTAAATAGTTAGAGTTTTAGGTAAAAGCTAATTTTTTTCTCAGCACTTGAAAGACGTTTCTTTGCTTTGTGGCACCCACTGATACTGAACAGAATTGTTTTGTCAGTCTAAATATCATTCCTTTATAAGCAATATGATTTTTCTGTTGATCAGCATTTAAGGTTTTCTTTTTGCCTATTCTGCAACTGCTCCTTCTCCATGAGCTCCTTCAGACTCGGGCTTTTGATCTATCTTAAGTAATGGAAACTACTTAGCCATGATCAATTTTTTTTAGTATCTTCTTTTCCTTTATTCTTTATATTCTCTTTCTGGCACTCCACTAAGATATATGACAGAGATTCTCAAACAATGTATCTCTTTCATGTTCTCTGTTTCTGTGTTGCATTCAGAGTGATTTTCTCAGGTCTGTCTTTCAATTCATTAATTTCTTCTTCAATGAGTGTAGTCTACAGTTAATATATTATTAACTTTTTTTAGCAGGTTTATCAAAATATAATTCACATACCACACAATTCACTCATTTAAAGTGTACAATTCAATGGTTTTTAGTATATTCTCAGAGCTGTGTGAACAACAGCACAATAAATTTTAGAACATTTTCATCACTCCAAAAGAAACCATGTTCTCTTTAGGTATCAAATTTTAGAACATTTTCATCACTCCAAAAGAAACCATGTTCTCTTTAGGTATCACTTCCCAAACACTCCCAGCCCTAGATAACCACTGATTTACTTCTGTCTGTATGGATTTTTTCTGGACATTTCATATCAATCAAACAGTATGTGGTCTTTTGTTTATGGTCTCTTTCGTTTAATATATTTTCAAGATTCATCTCTTTTGTAGCATGTGTCAGTACTTTATTCCTTTTTATTGCCAAATAATATTCCATTGTGTGGCTATACCACTTATTATTTATCCATTCATCAGCTGATGGGCATTTGGGTTATTTCTATTCTTTGGATATTATGAAGAATGCTAAAAAAAAAAAAAAAAAAGAATGCTGCTCTGATCTTTCATGGACAACATTTTTTGGTGGACATATGTTTTCTTGGGTGTAGGAATGGAGTTGCTGGGTCATAGGGTGACTATATGTTTACCTTTTGAGGAATTTCCAGGCTGTTTTCCAAAGCGTACAATTTTACATTCCTAACAGCAGCATATGGGGGTTCTAATTTCTCCATATTCTCTCCAATACTTACTCTTCATAAATTTGTGTCATCCTTGCACAGGGGCAATGCTAATCTTCTTTGTGTCATTCCAACTTTAGTATATGTGCCTCCCAAGCAAGAACTTACCCATATTTTTATTATATATATATATGAAGTGGTATCCCATTATGTATGGTTTTGATTTACCATTTGTATATCTTTTTTAGAGACATGTCTATTCAGACCCTTTGTAATTTTTAAAATTAGATTATTTGTCTTTTTATTTTTGAGTTGTAAGAGTCCTTTATGTATTCTAGATGCAAGTCCCTTATTAGATTTATGATTTGCAAATATTTTCTCCCATTCAGTGGGATGTCTTTTCACTTTTTTGATTATGTTTCTTGCAGCACAAAAGTTTTAGTTTTGATAAAGTCCAATTAGTCTATTTTTTTCTTTTGTTCCTTGTACTTCTGTTTTTATATTTCAAAAACCATTGCCAAATCCAAATCCAACAGATCTATGCCCACATTTTCTTCTAAGAGTGTTATATTTTTAGCTCTTACATTTAGGTCTATGATGCACTTTTACTTAATTTTTGTATATTATGTGAAGTATAGGTCCAACTTTTTTTTTTTTTTTTTGCATGCAGATATTCAGTTGCCCCAGTATCATTTATTGAAAAGACTATTCTTTCCCCCACTTAATTTTTTTTGGTACCTTTGTCAAAAGTCGATTGACTATAAATGGAGGGTTTATTTCTGGACCCTTAATTCTACTCTATTGATCTATATGTCTGTCCTTATGCCACTGCCACACTGTCTTGATTATTGTAGCTTTACAGTAAGTTTTGAAATTGGGAAGTGTAAGTCCTTCAACTTATAACTTTGTTCTTCTTTTCCAAGATTATTTTGACTCTTCTAGTTTTCTCAAATCTCCATATGAATTTTATGATCAGCTTGTCAATTTTTGCAAAGAAACCAAGTGTAAGTTTGATAAGGATTACATCAAATCTGTAGATCAATTGGGGGAGTATTGCCATTTTACCAACATTGTCTTCTGACACATGCACATAAAATGTCTTTCCATTTATTTTCATCTTCATTAATTATTTTTAACAATGCTTTACAGATAGCAGAGTATAAGTTTTACAGTTCTTTTGTAAAATTTATCATATTTTATTCTTTTTTAAGCTATTGTAAATAAATTTCTTCATTTCATTTTAAGATTATTCATTGCTTGTGTATAGAATTACAATTAATGCTTTTAAATGAGGTATAGTTGATTTATAATGTTATATTAGTTTCAGGTGTACAACATGGTGATTTAAAATTTTCATAGATTATACTCCATTTAAAGTTATTATAAAATATTGGCTATATTCCCTCTGCTGTACAATATACCTTTATAGTTTGTTTTATACATAGTAGTTTGTACCTATTAATCCCCTACCCCTATCTACAATTGATTTTTGTATATTAATATTATAACCTGTAAGCTTTCTGAATTTATCACTTCTAATAGTTTTTAGTGGATTGCTTAGGATTTTCCAAATACAAGATGATGTCATCTGTGAATAGAAACAGTTTTACTTCTTCCTTTCCAATCCTGAAGCCTTTTATTTCATTTTCTTGGTTAAATGCACTGGCTAGAATCCCCAGCACAATGTATACTAGAAGTGATGAGAGCAGACATCTTTGTCTTGTTCCTGACTTCAGGGGAAAAGTCTTCAGTCTTTCATCAACAAGTGTGATATTAGCTGTGGACTTTTCTCTGATGCCCTTTATTGGATTGAGAAAGTTCCCTTCTATTTCTAATTTTTAAAGTGCCTTTATCATGAAAGGGTATTGGATTATGTCAAATGGGTTTGCTTCATCTATTAAGATGATCATGTGGTACTTTGTTCTTTATTAATATTACATATTACATTAATTAATTTTCAGATGTAAAAACCAACTTTGCATTAATCCCACTTGGTCAAGGTATATAATCCTTTTAATATGTTGTCAGATTTGGTTTGCTGTATCTTGTTGAGGACTTGCATCTATATTCAAAAGAGATATTAGTCCATAGTTTTCCTTTCTTCTGATGTCTTTTTCTGGATTTGGTATCAGCATAAAAGTGGTCTCATAAAATGAGTTGAACTTGTTCACTCCTCTTCTATTTTTTGGAAGAGTTTATAAAGAATTGGCATTAATTCTTTAAATGTTTGGTTAAATTCACCAGTAAAACTGTCTAGGCCTGGACTTTTCTTTGTGTATAGTTTTTTTGGTTACCAACTAAATTTATTTATTTATTTATCTTTTGTTACAGGTCTATTAAAATTTTATATTTCTTACTGAGTCAGTTTTGGTAGTTTGTGCCTTTGTAGGAATTGGTCCATTTAATCTAACTTATCTAATTTATTGGCATATAATTGTCCATATTATTTCCTTTTAATCCTTTTTTGTTTCTGTAAAGTTGGTAGTGATGTCCCCATTTTCATTTCTGATTTTAATAAGTTGAGTCCTCTTTTTCCCTTGGTCAATCAAGGCTAATTTTTGCCAATTTTGTTAATTTATCAAAGAACCAATTTTTTATTTCATTGATTTTTCTCTATTGTTTTCCTATTCTCTATTTCATTAATTTCTGCTATAATCTTTATCACCAAATGAGAAGGAAAGCATAAGCTATCTTCTTTTTTTAACTTTTTATTTTATATTGGAGCATAGGTGATTAACAATGTTGTGTTAGTTTCAGGTATACAGCAAAATGATTCAGTTATACATATACATGTATCTATTCTTTTTCAAATTCTTTTCCCATTTAGGTTGTTACATAATATTGAACAGAGTTCCCTGTGCTATACAGTAGGTCCTTGTTGGTTATCCATTTTAGGGAGTTTGCGATTGACGTGACAAGCTATCTTTTTTGTAATCCAGTCTTATTAATGAAAATAAGCAAAGCCCCGAACTTGCACTATAGGAAACTAATTATTGCTTCAAACCATCTCTAGACCTTCAAGCACCCGCTGCAGAGGTTGGTTTATGTGTATAGGAGTCTGAAATCCAAAGACTAGGAGGAGGAAAAAAAAAATGTCACCCTTTGACAGTGCTCCTCATCAAAATCGTCACATAATACAATAAGGCAGTCTTCTGCAGAGGTAGGACCTCCACCCTTCCTCTCTCTCTAAAGTAAGTTTGTAAATGCTTCACTAATCAGGCTAAATTTATTTCATCTGCTCCTACCCAGTGTCAGTGGCGTCTTTAAAAGATTTTGTCTACCAAATAAGCTTCATATACATTAAACAATAAACAGTTTGTTCTGCCTATATTATTACTGTTTTTTGGTCAATGTTAATCCATTTTTCAAATGATTTATTAGCAGTAATATGATAGTATTATAAAATCACAAAAATTACTAAATCAGTGTGACCTGAGAAAGTTTTGTAACCTCTGGATTATCTATTTTCATTTTTCCCCCATAGTCTTATTAAGGATAACCGCATGGGTTTTATTAAACTTTCTGAAATATTAAAAAGAGCTCCAAGAACATTTCTAACCTCATGAGCCTCAAATTGGTAACTGATTGATGAAGGTGTCTCTAAAATCACACCAATAGAATAAAACCGTATTTTATTGGTAAGTACATGCTCCATGGTGATACCTTCTGGTGATATAATACCTCCTGCTCTTGATCACATTTCCCAAAGATATTTTTCTAGAGGTAGAGAAGGAGCAAAAGGTGCGATTAACTTGTGACACGTTTGGGAACACTTCATTTATTCTACAAAAATTGATTGAGCATACACTGTGGCATATACTGTGTGCCAGACATGAGTGAACAAAACAAAGAAACCCTGACTAATATTCTAAAATCTAAATGCTTAATATAATATCAGATAATGGTAAGTGCCGAGAAGAAACATAAAAGAGGGGATTCACGGTGTCAGGGAGTGAGGTATGCTATTTTGAAAAGGATAGTCAGGAAAGGCCTTGGATATGAGAACATTTAAGTAGAGATCTGAATGAAGAGAGAGCCATATAAGTAATTGGAGAGAGTTCCAGGCAGAGGGTTCCAGCAGCTGTAAAGGCGAGAGCATGTATGGCATTCTAGATAGGAGTTTGCATCTTGTAAGTTTTAGTCTTTTGAATTTGACTCTCAGATAACAGTTAATTATAATATTAACTTTGTGAACTTACAAAGCCAAGAGCCACCTTCAGGCATGTGTCAGTGACTTGACTCAGATGCAGACACCCCATTAGGCCTAAGAGAAAAGCCTCCTATTACTTTAAAACAACATTTGTACTATACTAAGTTGCAAGATTGGATCTGAAGGACAGAATCAGATACTCTATTTTGTTAAGGTACTTTGGGAAAAACTTGTGATGTCATACCCATTAGGAAATTTATAAGACATCGTTTTTTTCTGAGTGATGAGGCCAAAAGTGAATTGTACTTTCTTCTTTACATATATTCTATATCATTTACATTTTTATTGAGCATTTTTTTAGTAATCAGGAAAAACATCAAAGTCTTTTTCATATTCATTTAAAAAATGAGTTATAAAACAATACTATATGTAGCAAAATCCCACTTTACATAAAAATATAGAATGTGTATAACTGTGTGTTTCTACATTTATAAATGTTTTTTGTAGGCTTTTTTTTTGTAGGTGGGAGAAGATTGGCATCTATGTAGATTTACTTGTATATAAAAAGAAAAAAAATAGAAGAGCAGAGACCAAAATGTTAATAGCAGTTACACCTGAGTGGTTGAATTTTGGGTGATTTTTAAAAATCATCTTCAGTATCATATTTTAAACTTTTTATTGAAGCATAACATGCATAAAGAAACAGTGTAAAACATAAATGTATAGGTCAACTAATTATCACATATAACTACCACTCTAATCATCAACCAGGTAAAGTAATAAAACCTGCTAGCACCCCAAAAACCCCTCATGCCCCCTCATTCCATCCCTTATACCTTGACTTGCTGCATTAAAGTTTAATTTTAACTGGCTTTGATAGTGAGATAAATGGTCATATAATATGTACAGCCTGGGGTTTAGCCTCTTTCCCAGTGCCTCTTTTTGTCAACTAGTCTTTTGTGGGTTGAAGCCAGCAGAATTGTCACAATTCTTTTCCATAATATTGGCACAAATTACTTTCATATAACTTTACTTTTTGTCAAGCATTCACATAGATACACATTTCAGTGAATCTAAACAAGTATTCCTGTCATCATTATCCTCATTTTTTGAGGTGAGAAAATAGAGATGAGGTAAGTTGCCTATAGTCTCACAGCAAATTGTGGGTGGAGATAGAGGCTCCTACCTCTGACTATAAACCCCTTACAACAGCTAGAGAAGAATACAGCCTAATTCTCTAAGGAATACTGTGACACCCAACAAATTCCCCTTTTAAAAAATTTAGAAAACATGATTTTCCGACATGGCTAAGGGGGAAAACATCTTGTGAAATCTTCCTTGATCTGTACTGAACAAAGAAGAGAAGAGTTTGGCTAACCTTAGCCTCTGGGTGAGTATGTTCCTAGCCTCCTCCTGCCCAAGGAGTGCAGTATACAGAACATCTCACAATCTCCTACCCTTGCTAACTTCCTGTCCTTCCTTCCTTCCCTCCCTCTCTCCTTTCTTTCTTCTTTCTTCCACCAAATGCTTAATGAAAGTCTACTATACACCATCCTTCTTGGTACTTATGATCCAGCAGGAAATAAAACAGACATGGTCCCAGCTTGCTTGAAATTTACAGACTAGCAAACTAGGGTCATTTGTAAACAAAAAAAAAAAATCCCAAGTGTGATAAGTATTAAACACTTGTGCAGTGAACCTGGCCCAAATTAAGAGATAAATATTTGATCAATGAATCAATGCTCGAATGAATGAACAAATGAAGAGATGAATTGACTGACCTTTAAGATGTTATTACTCTGAGATTCTTACTATAGCAGGATAATTATAATTTTTTTCTGATTCCGATTTTCTATTCCTATATTGCTACAAGTGAAAAATGTTGAGGAAGAATTAAACTAAATCTGTCAGTCAAAAAACTTCATAAGAAAATCAATTAACTAGCTCAAAATCATTTCTGTACTTTCAGAAAAAAAGAAAGCAGCTGCCTGATGATATTTTTAATTGAATTCAAAAGCTATTACCTATGAGAACCTTTAATTTATTCTTACTCAGTCAATCGAAAACAATTTAAGCAAAGCAGAATCTGTTTTCTTCTAAGTTGCAACTGAGCTGAGAGCTGTCATGCCAAGTTTCACCCAGTGTGAATTTCAGGAGCTGAATGATAAACACCAGTAAAAGAAACCCTTCCCTACAATGCCAGCAGGACTGCTTTGCTACTAGGCAACAATCTAAGAAAACCAATATTCTGTTGTAAATTACCCATCTAAAAGGCTAGAGAGGAAATTACAGAAAGAAGCAATCTTCATAGTAATTCCCCCATTACCCCATCCTGAATCATCTCTTACCCATGAAAGGGTGAATATAGTAAGTATTTTCAGAGAATCTCATTCTCATTAAAGTGAGGATTAGAGAGATTGCCCTCCTGAAGAAATGGGTTTAGCAACTCTATGCAAAGGCCTTACCCCCATAGAGTATTTACAAATGTAATGGGTGAAAGTGACAGAGGGAAGGCTCTGGAGGCTGAAGTCCTGGGAGCCACAAAACTCAAGTTGATGTCAATACTGTCAGCTACATTGCAGCCTAGTCTCTACTGGTTCATCCATTCATTCAACACATGTGAACAAGACAGAGAAGCTTAGAGTCTAATGTGGAAGTCAGATGAGAAATAGGTACACAAACAAACAAGATTGCCAAACATAATTGTGCCCTGAAGAATACTTCCAAGGTGATGTGATAGCGAGTAACTTGAGAAGACTTATTTAATAAGGTGGTTAAGAAAGGCCTTTCAGAGCATTCTTCTAAGAGCTTTACATATTACAAATGTTCTCTGTGTTCTTTTTAATAGGGCCTAACCATGCTCCTGTCACATTAGCTGATGTAGACTCCCAAGAACTGGAAGCTTACTGTCTTTTCCAGACAACTCATGATGAGTCCGTGGAAAGGAAGGGAACGGGGGAATGTCTTAACCCAATGGCTGGAATTAGCTAATACAAGAATACAAGGGGAAAACTCACTTCTTCCTTGACGACCATGGGGAAGGCAAAAAATTCCTTAGAATGGCTAAAAAAGCAAGAATATTAAAGAAAATATTGAAAAGTTGGATTATTTTCAAAATTTGAAGCTTTTGTTCTTAGAAAGACACCGTTTAAGAAATTAAAAAGCAGGCCACAAACTGGGAGAAAATATCTAATATATATCAAAAATATTATGAGTTTGTATATCCAATATATATGTGTGTAAACACATTGTGCATGCATATATAAATGTAACATATAGGACACATGTGTGTATCATATGTCATATAGAACATATAATGAACTCTTAAATATCAATAATAAGACAAACAACCCAGATTTTAAATGGACAAAAGATTTAAACAGGAACTTTGCGAAAGAGGATATGCAAATGGCCAACAGGACTCAAAAAGATATTCAACACCATTAGTCATCAGAGAAGTACAATGAAAGGGACTTCATTTTGAGCCAACAGGACTCAAAAAGATATTCAACACCATTAGTCATCAGAGAAGTACAAACTAAAACCACAATGAAAGGGACTTCCCTGGTGGTGCAGTGATTAAGAATCCGCCTGCCAATGCAGGGGACATGGGTTCGATCCCTGGTCCAGGAAGATCCCACATGCCACAGAGCAACTAAGCCTGTGCACCACAACTACCGAGCCTGTGCTCTAGAGCCCGTGCTCCGCAACAAGAGAAGCCACCGAAATAAGAAGCCTGCCCACCGCTTGCCGCAACTAGAGAAAGCCCGCATGCAGCAACAAAGACCCAACGCAGCCAAAAATAAATAAATAAAATAAAACCACAATGTGATACTCCTTCTCACCCACTGGAATAGCTAAGATGAAAAAGAGCAACCATATCAAGTGTTGGTGACGATGTGGAAAAATGAACTCATACACTGCTGGAGTACACACAAACTTGTATACGATGTTCATAAAAGCTTTATTTCAAATAGCTAATAACTAGGGACAGTCCTACTGCCCATCACAGATGAATGGATAAACGAACTGTGTTGTATCCATACAGTGGAATACTACTCAGCAATAAAATGAACTACTAATACATACAATAACATGGATGACTCTGAAAAACATGCTGAGTAAAATAAGTCAGGCAGAGAAGTACACGCGGTATGATACCATTTATATGAGATTCTAGAAAAAAGGAAATTTAATCTATAGCAATAAAGAGCAGATTAGTGGTTGCCTGGGGCCAGGGGTCAGAGCAGACTGACTGTAAAAGAGCATGAGGGAAATTTTGGGGGTGATGGAAATGTTCTATATCTTAATCGTGGTTGTGGTAAAAACTCTAAGAATGTACCCTTAAAAGGATCACATTTTATTGTATGTGAATAACAATAAAGTTGACTTTGACTCAATAAAGTTGATTTTTAAAATGGGTTCTTTCAAAAAGTGATCTTAGTGTTTGCTCATAGCACTGGTGGAGGCACGTCATGCATTATATCAATTCACAAAGTTTGAGGTTGGAAATCTAGGCAGATATGGAGCCAATATAAGCACCATAGCCCCAAAATATCCACTGACATGGTTTTACCAAATTTACCATAGCAGTCTTTTTTTAAATAAATTTATTTATTTATTTATGGCTGCATTGGGTCTTCATTGCAGTGCGCGGGCTTCTCATTGCGGTGGCTTCTCTTGTTGAGGAGCATGGACTCTAGGCGCCTGGGCTTCAGTAGCTGTGGCACACGGCCTCAGTAGTTGTGGCTCATGGGCTCTAGAGCACAGGCTCAGTAGTTGTGGCACACAGGCTTAGTTGCTCCGCAGCATGTGGGATCTTCCCCAACCAGGGATCGAACCCGTGTCCCCCGCATTGGCAGACAGATTCTTAACCACTGTGCCACCAGGGAATTCCTACCTTACCAGTCTTGAAAGATGCTCTGTGAAGAAGTCTCTGTAGTCCAGTAAATTGCAGAAAGACTGAATATTCTATAGATTCACATTATAACAATACCATAAATATGGTTCTGAAAGTCCTAAAGTAAATAAGTATTTATTTATGCCAGCCCTTCTTATTTTATCAAGGAAGATCTACTGGAACACAGTTTGGGAAATGCTAAATCCATTGATCAATGTCAATCTGGAGGGATGTTTCTTGGAGATTTTAATCACCAATATGTATTTTAAGTCTCAAAAGAGCATTTTAGTATGTAGCATTTTCCACATGTATTTGAGCATGGTACTCTATTTTCAGCTGCATCTTGCAAAATTGGTATTCTATTTTCTTCCAAAAACAGTTTTCTAGGGTTCTTCCAAAGAGCTTGGTCCTTGCCTCTATCTTCCTCATAAGCAACTTAGCCAAATGGCAAATACAGGATTGTCAAATTTTCAGATAACACAAACTAGTTTTCTTTTTAAAGATAGTCAATACTGGGCTTCCCTGGTGGCGCAGTGGTTGAGAGTCCGCCTGCCAATGCAGGGGACACGGGTTCGTGCCCCCGTCCTGGAGGATCCCACATGCCGCGGAGCGGCTGGGACCGTGACCATGGCCGCTGAGCCTGCGTGTCCGGAGCCTGTGCTCCGCAATGGGAGAGGCCACAACAGTGAGAGGTCCGCGTATCGCAAAAAAAAAAAAAAAAGATAGTCAATACTACGGAATTTGAATTCACTGAGATCTGGACAGGCAAGATTGATGAAATTTTTTTAAAAAACTGTCGAGTTTGAAAAATCAATTAAGTGTATACATGTTTTGTGGGGGACAGAGGGAAGCAAATTTTGGAGTTTTAGTTGGCAATAAACTCAACCAAAAGTATAATGTTGTGGCATCAAATGCTAATTCAACCTTAGTCTACACAATTAAGAGAATGGTGTTTAGAATAAGAGAACCATTGTAGGTGAGTACCACTGTCGATCTACAAGATGGTGAAAGAACCAGGAATGTCAAAGAAAGAGTGCCCAAATTCTGGGGAAAAGAAAACACAGGCAGAATGGTATTTGCCTCCAAATATGGGGAGAAATTTCATGGAAAGTCACTCAAGCATCTTGATTGCCAGCTTCTAGACCTATTTTTAAAAGCTCTGATTGTACCTAACCAGGACTGTCTTAATCAGAATGGAAATGTGTCCACAAAATCCACAGGACATGGGAGGATCAGGTTCAGAAAAGATGGAGGGAGCTCTGGGATGGGGCAGCCAGAAGCCCCACCGGGGTTACACCCAGAAGAAATCCGGTCCTCACACCTGTGCCCCTAGCAGTAATGATGGATGAGCAGGACCTGCCCCTGTGTCCTTGCAGATGCAGCCTCGCTCAAGATTCAAAACCCCATTACAGAACATTCAATGAGCCGGACCAAAATCCTGTGCCTAGCCCTGGCTGGATTTATTTTGAGATATTCCAGAGAACAGAACTAGCAGCAATGAGATGGTTGTCGGTCCCAGACAATGTCAGAATGCCTCTGCTTAGAAAAGGAGTTTATACTAATTGAATACTTGCCAAAGATTTTTTTCTCAATGTGGGAAAGGCAGCAATTACTCAGACTCATTCAGTGAGAATTTTAAAAGTGATAATGGGCAAACAAGAGTGCAATGAACATTAGAGGTCATCTACAACAACTCTTGACCTTTACCAACATGGAAACTCATCTAGAGAGATCAAATGATTTTTTTGAGGGGCTCTCAGTGAGTATCAAAAGAAATGAACACAGGATCCCCGTGACTTCAACCCACCGTTCTTTGTTATAAAATACTGCCTCCTTTTTCAACTGAACCATCTCAGTTAGTGACAGAATTGTAAAATTTACTGAGATCAAAATATTGTTGTGTTGAAATATCCACTCATTGGTGTTAACAGAATTAATGTGAACACAGGAAAGTGTGATCATGTGGGTAAGGGAGAGGAGGTTAAGGAGGGAGGTGGGGACAAGATGAAAAATTCATTCAAACCTAACTGAATTTATTTTTCTGATGTGACCTCTAATTTACCAACATGTTCTTGGTTTTGATGCTAACCTTTTCCAGTAATTAAAGTTTGACTGTTTAAGGAAGAACAATGCCTTTGACTACAAACAAGACTAGGAAAATGTCACTGTGAAGGCAAGTTACTTTTCATCTGCTTAGTAAACTTTTTGACTGATGAGAAGTCAGTACTTCACCAATTCTTCTTGCAGGTGTTGTTTGTCTGTTGTGTCTCCTATGTCATCTGGAAACAACAGTTTAAACACTACTTTAATGAGAAAAATCGCTGGTCTGGTTCTGCCTTAAATGGATTTGTAGCTGATCACTGACTGATAAGATGTTTGCTTTAAACATTTTTTGATGGACAAATCCATTATTTGTTGCCAATTTTTCCAAGGTCCACGGAGAAATTAGCTTTAATTATTCCTTTGGTTGCAGGAACATAGCAAATCCTCTGTTCTTAAGAAAGAAGGGTAAACACTACTAGTCATTGGTTTTCAGCAATTCTTTCATAAATCAAAATATTGAAACTAGTGAATCAAACACTTAGGTTTCTCTGAAGGACAGAGTATATTATATTAATTCTTCCTCCTCAATACAGAAGCAGAAGAAAAGAGTTTCCTGAAATATTGTGTCAAAATATCAAGATAAAAAGTGGACACCTCAGTCATTCAGAGATTTCATGTATACATCTAGTAACACTGTGGCCTCCCACTTCCTTTCAAATTGATGTAGGGTATAGATTCTCTAACTGCTACCATCCTGAAACATAGTGTCCACTAGCAGACAAGGAAGTAGCATAACCAGAAGCACTCACTTAAAAGAAACTCAAAAGAAAAATCAGAAAGAAGAAAAAAGGACATTAACAGGGAAAGAGGCCCCAAAACTGGAACGAACCCCTCATCACTATTCCTATTTTCTCCATACAATTTCTGGGTTTGCTCTCTAATAGCAACTTAACCATCCTCTATTGTGTTACTCATCGTCTCCAGTGGAGACACCCCTTCCTCTCAGAGTATGAATCCTACGATTTGGCTGATTCTAGACATGGTCAGTGACAGCCTGTGACCACCCCATAATACCACAGGTCAGAAGGACTATCATGGCTGTGTCTTACCCAGATTGGTTTTCTTAGAGTGGAGCTCACACTGGCAAGGTTCCATCCAGACTTGTAAGCAACCAATTTCTTTCTCATTCAAATTTATCATTAATTCACCTTGAGATCTTGGTCATGACCTCCCTTTACATTTGTAATGTTTCAAGAGTAAATGTTCATACTGAACTAACTCTGGGAACCATGTGGGAGGAACACTGCACAGCGCTTTTGAAAATAATATCATGGCAGGCTTCCCAACTCACAGCCACAATACCCTGTGGAATCAACAAAACTACTTAAAACAACAACTGCTTCGAATCAGAACAATTCTGCGGAGGCTCAAGGCAGCAAAGCTTTTATTCCTAGACTCTAGAATACTGGTCTTCTCATATCATGACCCAGATAGATCGGAAACAAAAGTTTCATCCCCCCACTATTTCTCTTATCACAAGCATGCTGTTTTTCTTTATTCGATTTCATTTTAATGCTGGTTATGACCCACTAAACTGATTTCATGACCCACTGATTGGTCATGACCCACAATCTAAAAAGCACTGCTCTAGAACGTGGAGAACTTCTCTCCTTATCTGGAGTCATTTCAAATGGCCATGTTTTTAAGATTCTAAAGCGATGCTGCACATTAG
The DNA here is from genome assembly GCF_964374135.1 of Grampus griseus. Lineage (NCBI taxonomy): Eukaryota > Metazoa > Chordata > Mammalia > Artiodactyla > Delphinidae > Grampus > Grampus griseus. The sequence goes on along the minus strand of NC_139003.1, from coordinate 58,514,351 downwards.
ATATACTCTATAAAAATTAAGATGGCTGGGCACCCCAGCTAGAGATTCTGATTCAACTGGTACTGAGCATCAGTCATTTGTAAAAGCTCTCCGGGTGATTTTAATGTGTGGCCAGGATCAGGACCCATTGCTGTGGTCTAGAGCAGCTAATAAGAAAACCGTAAGTTCCTTTATTGCAGTATACTTTTTAAAAGAATCTCTTCTTATAAAGTTATTTTACATAATATGAATTAGCCAGTCAGTAGGCTGTGTATCAGTTTGCCACATTTGGTACAGGATGGTCTTTAAAGCACTTTACAATCTCTATTTTTCCACTTGAGCAGCAGAATTCCTAAAGGCCAGGAGGCCTGAGCACTTGGCCTCTTGCCTTGGACACAGCATCACAGCAGGAGTGGGTTATTACAGAGCCGCCTCTGGTCTGTTGACCTTTTCCCTACTGAGCTTTATTTCCCTGAACAGAAACTAGATGCCTGAGAATGACGCATGGAAAGTGACTGCAGTCCACAGCGGTGACCCTTCACCTACTAAACTTCCTTTGTTGATTCCACTGCCAGGCGAGGGCAGCTCAGGCTGTGAGTGTGGGACCGACCTTTCACCCAGTTAGCCTGCCAGCAAGAGGCCCAGCATCGGCTTAGCTTCTCTAGGATGGCCTAGGTGCTTTCCTCCAAACACGATACTGATGAAAACTGTGCATGGCAGAGTAACTTTATTTTTAAACAAGAAATTAATTTATGAATTCATACCCTAGCAAAGGAAAATGATCCCTTTGCTCCAATACACAGTACATTTTGAGGTACCCATCTGTTGAAAGCAGAGGTGGGAGAACCCTACTGTGGAAGGGGTGAAAGAAAGAGCAAAGTGTCCTTTTTGGATTCAGCACTGACTACTGAAACACGGCAAGGTCCTTCATCAACCAAGAACATAACATAACCAGGTTGCTCAAACTCAGCATTGTCAAATCCTCAAGTTTATTTTCAAAAGGGAAGGACTGAAAGGGGAAAGGAGTATGTGTCTGTGTGATTACTGTTAAAGCTAAACATGGTCTAATTTCCTCTCTGGCAAAGTCTAACCTATACCCTACATATAAGAGGACACCAGAAAAAAAAATCAGTGTCCTCGAAGAAACAAGCTGTTGAGTTTCCAGCATGTTTGGGGTTTTCTTTCCCCTCAAATTCAGTTTCACACAGGTGTCTGGTTTGGATCAGGAGAGCAAACAGGCATTCTTAGTTCTAAAAGGTCAGAAAGGCTCTTGTGAAAAAAAATCTTAAAATTGCCAAGCCCCAGAATAGCATGGCAAAGATTTCCGTTTAAACTGAGATTTAGAAAACTCGTATTTCCTACTATCTATGTGACTTAGGTGACTTAATGTCCCCTCTGCCTCAGTTTTTCCTCTGCAAGTGAAAGTGCTGGATTAAACGAATGCTTTTTGTATTTGTCTTTGACAGTCTAACTAAAGGACAGTCCTTCCAAATGGAAATGGAAGGGTAGAGGCAGGGAGGCTGAAACGTGGAGGCCGCTTGGATCCCTAGCCCAGGAATAACAAGGGGTTGTATCTCTCAAACCTGATTCACTGCTTCTCTGATCTCTGGAGTGCTGTGTCGGAAAGAATCCTGAAGCCAAACCAGACCAAATAGGAAAGAATGTTATGATCTACAATTGGTGGTGTCAGCTACAGTTGGAGAGGGAGGGACTAACCACTTGCACAATATGTACTTGCTTAAATTGGCATTTTCAAACAAACAGAAAATTTTAGTATAACATCTGGGTATGTCTTTTTACTGCTAAGCACATAGCATTGCAATGCTATATTAATGCATTGCGTATACTAATAGGCCAGTACACATGAATTGATTGAATTAATCAGGTAGTATGGAATTATCGTGTAAATGACAAAATTTTCCCATTTTTAAGTGGATATCCAGTGGGGTGTTTATACAGTGTTGACCATCCCCTACACTGGGATAAGCAAAGAAATGACAAAAGGAAGTGACCTCTAAAATTTGTCTTCCAGATGACCTGATGCCTGATTGTGTCCTTTTATTATCTGGAACACCACTAAAAGGTTGTCTAAGGCAGCCAGGCAGTGCTACACAAACCAAGGCTGGACCTTGGCAAAACTTGGAGTTTTCCAAGTAAGAGATTTCTTTCTATTTGGACTCTGTTAGGGGTAGGGGGAGGGGAAAAGAAATATCCTGTTTGGTGATAATCTCAGGAAATGTAGGCAATGATCAGCAATCAGAGAAAAGGAACAAGTCACAGAACCAGAAGCAAAGTTTCAGCTGACAGTAGCTCGATACCAGTCTACAGGTGACAAAGGGCAGGAAGGATAAGGGAGAGAAAGAGCTGAATTCGGGCTTCTCAGGTGTGGAGCCTCCAAGCCTCTTGGTATGCCCAAGGGGTTAGTAGAAGGCAGGAGAGCGATTAACCCAATTCCCTGTCATGATCCTGCCTTCCAATTTCGTCGAAAGCCTATTTTAACAGATCTCTGCCAAATTCTTCCGCCTGTTTTTTTGCTACATATGTTTTTATTTCAACTTTCGAAATAACATAATTAAGAAGTAACACATGTTTCATTGCTTAACATTTGGAAAAGCACAAAAAAGCAAACATAAATACTGATAATTTTACCACCCAAAAATAACTATTATGGACCTTCTGGGCTATTTTCTTTATACATATGTTTATGTATATGTTTGTGCATATAATATTCAAAATATTAACCATCTATGTTTTCCACCTACATTTCTTATTACCCCATGACCCCCTCCCTCATTTGGACAGCTCAACCATGACTCACAGAAGAAGCCCAAAATACTTAATACAAGTTTGGGAGATCCGAGAAATTGAGATATATGTTTTCTTTTTTCCTAAAAACCTATGTGTGGTTTTTATGATCCATCTACTAATTCCTTCTTAAGGTTCATTTGGGCTGTTGTCAAGTTTCCTTCAACTTTTATTTCCTTCAGTACTCCCCAAACCAGAGAATCTCTTCTAGTTTGAGAGGTAACAGTGGGAAACTTGATGTGATTTATTGCATATTCACTATACTCTAGATCCCTTCAAGGCCTGGGCCTTTGAAACTCATTTTCTGCACCAAGACCCTAGGAACACAGCAGGAGTAGAAATGGCTGCATGGAATATTAGGCAGCCAGGCAAGAATCAGCCTTCTACAGTTTCCTGTAGCCCCAAATGGTACAGTCACAACAGAGGGGCACTGAGGTAGATGGGGTATGAGACTAGGGTCCAGTATGTTTCAGGAACAGCAGGATAAAATGTTGCCCATGTAGCCAAGAGCAGAGACAGGCCAGAGAGAGAGAGAAAGAGAGAGAAACAGACTCAAATAGGTCTTTTAGATGGGAATGAGGGATGATATTGTAGCAGTTTACATGAACCAACAATCTAGAACCACATATAATGAGAAACATCTCACTGGAAGCTAGCATGGTTAGATGACACCAGGCACTAGATCTCTACCTACCCTGAGACCTCGGCCTGTATGAGCTCCTGAGAACATAGATGCAGCCCTGAGGGAAAGAATGGTAAAATCTCCCATTAACCAAACAGACTTATTGATACTATGTATAAAATAGACAACTGATGGGAACACACTGTATAGCACAGGGAACTCTACCTAATGCACTGTGGTAACCTAAATGGGAGCGAAGTCCAAAAGGGAGGGGATATCTGTATGTGTATGGCTGATTCATTTTGTTGTGCAGTTGAGGCTAACATAACATTGTAAAGCAACCATACCAATAAAAAAAACCAAACCAACCAATAAAAATTAAACCAACCAAACCAACCAAAAACCAAACCAACCAATAAAAATTAAAAACAAAACAACAAAAAACCCAAACAGCTTTGTAATTGACATTAAGCTGACTTACAGAAAATTTCAACACTGGCACATCTGACGTTTGTGGACTGAAATTTGTACCCACTCTATATATTTTAAATGGCTTAACTAGGGTTGGTTCACCTAGTAAGAGAGAGAGAGAGAGAGAGAGAGAGAGAAGAGTTTTCCCAAGTGCATAATTATGGTGTTGGACCATGGAGTACATACTGGATAAGAGGAGGAGAGATGACGTAAGAGGAAGGAAGGAAGGCAAAACCGGAGTCTCAGTGAGTTTGAGGTAATGTACGTGAGAAGATGGCTGAGTCAAATACTCTAGGACTATGGGAAGTGGTATACAGGGAGTTTTTGATATTTTACATGTGGTAGTATTACTTGTGAGGATAAGTTCTAGGGTGTATTCATGGGAATGGGTAGCTGAGGTGGGATATAGATAGATACTGACAAGGCAAAGAGACTGATGAATTCAGACTGATGAATACTGAATCCTTTCAGTAAAAGGATAAATGGATCATTCACAGTAGTGTTGAAATCAACAAGAATGATAACAGGAATCATACTGGCAAGGAAGTAGCCACTTACTCCATAAAAGGCAGTGATAAAAAAGTAGTAGGTGGTATTATCCGATGCCTGGTCTTCAAAAGTCCTGTGATTTTAAAGGAGAGTAGAGGAGTAATGTTTTGAATGCAGAGAGGTAACAAACAAGGTGTGGAAAGAGGAGGACACTCATCTCACCTTCAGGTCAATATACTTTGAGTTAAGGAAAAAAGCCACCTACACTTAAGAGGTTGCATAAGACATGATGTCCTCAGGTTGTGGCAAGAATATAAAAATATTTAGAGAAGAAATTGGTGACATAGGAAGTTTGTAGACAAATGCTGAGTTCTAGAAGGCAAAAGGGAAGTATTTGGAAGAAGGGCAAAGAGTGTGACAGACTAGGTCAGACAGGGAGGTACAAAAAAAACAATCTGGAGAAGAAACTAGGCAAAGATGGATGAACTGAGGGGAAGAAATGTCAGGTGGTACCTGAGTTAAATCACGACTTGAGGCATGGCAGAACTGGTGCAGGTAGGCTCTGAGGTCCAACAGTACAACACAGAGTCCAGGGAATCATTTAGCCTAAACCACGTGGAACCAGATGGCCACGGCTCACTCCTGCACTGAGATGTGTTATGACAGGGGGTAGGATATAACCTGGAACACAAGACTTAGGGAAGGCCTGGGGGCTTACTATCTCCTACAGTGCTATGGTGTGGTAGACAGGGGAAAATCTCACAGATAAAATAAAGATGACTTTTCCTCAGTAAAGAGATAGTAAGACAGAAGCAACAGAAGAACAAGAAAGGGATAAAGGTGAGAATGAATCAAGTAATGATGCAGGGCATCTAGGGTGTATAGGGAAGAAATGGAAAACAGAAGATGAATGACATACTGTTAGCAAAAGGGAAGGTGAAAACCTGAATATCTTCATGAATGCCATGACAGGATTAGAGACAGCAAGGGAATAAGCCAAATGGAAAAAGAGGAGACAGTGGGTTGGGATCAGGGCCATTCATATTTTCAGAGGCAAGGTAGTCCTGACCAAAAATCAGATATGTGAAGTGGTCACGGGAATAAGTAACAGAAATAGAGTAGGTGTGAAGGTCACTGGGATTAAAGAATTCAAGGAACTATGAGGACAGAGAATTAGATAATTCATCCACATGACTTTTGACGTTGCCTAGGATTACACTGCTTTCCAGAGCCCCAGTTCTACCTTTCAGATCAGTTGCAGTAGACCAATATACTCAGGGCTGGAGCATCACCACCCACTGCACAGCATTTATTTCTATAAATGCTCTCTCCACCTCACCCTCCCAATTTGTTGCGCTCAGGCAAAACACAGTTACACAGGACCACTGGAATTGGCAGTAGCATAGTTAGAAATAGCAGTGGTCTAGTTCCCAGCTGCTTCAATCCACTGTTGCTTCATCCCCAAATCCCGTAGGAGAAGAAAAATGTAAGGGCTAACAAGTGACAGGGAACAACCTTTCCCAGAGTGGTGTTATTTTATACACTGTTCATTTGGCCAAGAACTATCACTTTAGTGTATAAAGCACAAAGCCATGCATCGTGGAGAACATAATATGGAGTATAAAGGAAGAAGTGAGAGTTTCTCCTTCCACACACCCCCAATACCATGACTGTTTGGTGTTATTCCCTCCCAGACCCTTTACATGCATATAAGAAGCCATATTCAAATATTCAGTTTTTATTATTTTTTCTTTCTTTCTTAAATAAAAATTGGATCATACTATATACATATTAGTCTGAGACATGCTTTTTACAATTAGCCAAATATAGAGGACAATTTTCCAATATATAGACAATGTCAGTATAGGTCCTCTGGGACAAGAGTGCAAGAGGTTTTGGGTATTTTTGTCTGTTTGTTTTTGTAGAAACAAAAACATACACTCACCAAATCTGTGACTATATAACATGTGCCTGGGACCATATTAATCTGCTCTAGAAAAAGTACCACATCCAGCACAGCAGTTTCCATCAGGGATGCTACTCCATTGGTTTACAGTAGTCTATAACCATTCTCAAAGAACCATCCAGTTTCCACAGATGAATTCAGTGGAGATATGATGGAACCACCACCCTTAAGATACTTATAAGAATGGAAGTAATCTCTGTCAATCCCACCAGGATACCATGTTGTTTCGTATTTGTTTCAGAAGCTTATACTTGGCTTTCCCCCACTTTGACAGTTCTAACCCCATAGGCCAAGGACTTACTGTGGAATTTTCCAGATGCCAACTGCCAAGTATGTAAATCCCAGTTATACACTCAAGGACCAGAGAAATTATTCTATCCCTAGGACTCTCCTAATGGGAAATGTTTGCTCCAGCACCCCCAACTGGGCTGGCTGATGGGTAGCCTGAAAGGCTAAGGGGGAGGAAGCAGTACTGGGTAGGGAAAGTTTTTAGATTGTGGTGCATATATGGCACTTGTGAAAGAAAAGGGGACATGGGAAGCAGAACTGAGCAGGGACAGACTCAGACCATGATGCAAGTCTGACAAAACCACGGCCAACCCTGAGAGGTCCTCAGAGCAAAGGATTCCCATTAGCAAAGTCCCACATTGAGAAGAAATGGCCAGCCCTAGGTGCTTATCCGTCACAGGGGCTTACAGGGGAAAAGTGTAGCACTGATTCCTATACTATGTGGATCCCAAAGGTGCTGCAGCTGAATGCTGTCAGCTAACTGCACACCTTGCAACTAATAGCAAGTATTTTAGTTCATGGGTGTTATTTATTTATCCATTCCCCCATGAGTAGACAAGTTGATTTGTTTTCAAATTTTTGTTCTTACAGGTAAACTGCAATGAACAATCTTGTACATTAATCTTTATGCTCTCTGTTAGTAAAACTGTAGGATAAGTTTCTAGAAGTGGAATGGCTGAAACAGAGGTAACTCTCCTTAAAATTTTTATAGATTCTGCCAATTGCCTTCCAAAAAATATTGCCAACTTTACACTTCCACAAATAGCACAGGAGAGCGTTCATTTCCCCAGGACTTGCCAACATCAGATGTTATCAGCATTTTTTATTTGCCAGCCTGACGGGAGAACAATGATGTCTCATCTTATTACTTTTTTTTTTTTGGTACGCAGGCCTCTCACTGTTGTGGCCTCTCCCGTTGCAGAGCACAGGCTCCGGACGCGCAGGCTCAGTGGCCATGGCTCACGGGCCCAGCTGCTCTGCGGCATGTGGGATCTTCCCGGACCGGGGCACAAACCCGTGTCCCCTGCATTGGCAGGCGGACTCTCAACCACTGCGCCACCAGGGAAGCCCTATCTTATGACTTTTTATTTTCCTACTCATTCATTAGTCTCAGAATGTTTCCACATGTCTGTTTTTTTTTCTTTAGTTAATTTTTTATTTCCTTTGCTCACCTCTTATTTTTTTGTAAATGCAAACATTAAACACAACTGAGAAGTTTCTGGGGGGAAATGAACTCTAAGCCTGTATTTGGAGCTGAGGCAAAATTCTTGTTTTCCAGTGTAAAGTCAAGATGTGTTAGCTTCAGGATTCACTTGCTTTTTTTTCTGATAACATTGGAGCTACAGATGGAAAGAAAAAAAAAAGAGTAATAAGAAGAACACTTTTGCTTCGGTGTTGCTTTAGTTAAGGGAGGGATTTTGACCTTGATAAGTGTAGGGAGGCCAAGAATGAAACCAAGGGCTGCTCCAGAAGGAAATACTGTACACAGAAAAAAGTGAGACATGGCTGTAGGCTAATAGTAGAGGGGAGCCCTGTGTAAAGAAAGTGGGGAGAGGCTCTTACTCACCTACCTTCACTTCTCTGCAGTGGCTTAATAGCCTTTGAGTTCTCATCTTCCCTTCACCAGTAATTACAGCCGCGCCTGTGGTTTCCCGTTAAAGTGTTCCCAAATTCATCATTTGTGTTCCTCCCTCCTCAGTCAACCTATCCTTTCCTCCTGACCCTTCTGACTTCTTGCTTCTATTGCTGAAATCACCCCCTCCCAGTAGCACAGGCTTAGAACATCAGAGAACGGTGTTTTCATTCTTCCTTCTCAGATTTGACAGAGCCTAGAGATTTTACCAACAAATGGCCCTTTTCATTTCCTTTCTCCATTGCCCCAATATCTTTCCTCTTTACCTGTGGACTTCTATTTTACCTTTATAACTCAGATGTGTCACCTCTTCTAGGAAAGTCTTTGCTGACTGCTTGCTCTTCCCCCAACTCCAACACACACTTTATATGCATCAGGCTATTTTTTTCTTTAGATTCAGTAAGTCCCCTACATATGAATCTTCAAGTTGCAAACTTTCAAAGATGCAAATGTGCGTTCGCATGTCCAATCACGTCAGGTGTGAGTGAAACTGCAGCTTGCCCTCTGTCTCCTGTTGCTGACAATCCTTCAGCTCTACCATCTCCCACGTCCTTTCCCTCTTCCAGTCAGTAACTCTTCTTCCCTGTTCACTCGATGCCAGCCCCTGTATGCCAGCTGCTGTACTGTACTACTGTACTTTTCAAGGTACTGTACTGTAAGATTGAAACTGTTTTATTTTTTGGGTTTATGTTATTTGTGTGAAAAGTATTATAAACCTATTACAGTACAGTACTATATAGATGACTGTGTTAGTTGGGTACCTAGGTAACTTTTTTGGACTTACCAACAAACTGGACTTACGAACATGCTCTTAGAACGGTACTCGTTCGTATGTAGGGGACTTACTGTATTTACATGTCTTTCTCTAATCCTTGAAGAAAGGAACTACGCCATTTTCATTTTTATGTCCCCAGCACTTATCATAGTGCCTGGTACATAATAGGTGGTCAGTGAAGTTTAGTTGCATTGAATTGTTTAGCTGCTAACAAATTTGTGCAGGGAGCTCATTGCTTGTTGCCTAAAAGACTTCAACAGTTCCATGTTGCCTACTCCAGGAATAGCAAAGTCCTCATACCAGCATTTAAGGCTTTCATGATATAACCCAATGTTGCATTTCCTCCCCACTTTGGTAAACTAGTCATTATTTCTCTACTATATCCTTAGCTTGTACATCTGTGCTTTTTCTCTGGCTTAGACATCCTTCCACATTGTCTACCAGTAATTTGCCAAAAACTTCCTCATCTTTCTAAGGTTGTCTCAAAAGCCAACCCTCAGAGAAAGCATTCCCTGACCTCCAACATAGCTCTTCCTCCAAACACGCCTGAGCCCTGTTAGCATCACCACCAGCTTGACACATTGATCAAATCTCTTTTATGAACTGTTTTCTAGTGCATTGATTGTAATTTTTTTGCTTTGGGGATTAAACAGAAGTCCCATAAATTAAAAAAAAATTGACCATTGTTTTCTATGACCCACTATTAGTATGCGATACTTGAGAGAAAATGGTTTTGCACCCACCAAGGCATCCAGTCCAACTCCTGATACCTAGTATCCTCTAAAAGCACCAGTTATAAGAAACATCAGAGACCAAATACTGATTGAGGCCTTGCTTTCCTCAATCTCTTCACCAACATGCTTTCACCAATATTCCCTTCTCATGCCCCAATGGAAGGCTGCTCCACCTCTTATAATTGTTACTTTCTCAGAGAGACATTCCTTGCCCACAAATCTAAGGTAGTGATATCCAATTATATTCTTCATATGAATTTTCTTCATAACCCTCATTGTCCATTTGCTTTTGTAATGCCTGTTTCCCCCACAAGTCTAAAACTTCCATGAGGGAACAGATCATGTCTATTTTGTTCTGTGTTGAAATAGCCATTTCTTAAAAAATCATTTGTCTGTTATATACTTTGAAAGTATTTTCTCCAAGTATGCTGTTCATTTTTTTAACTTTAAATATTCTGTAGTCAAATCTGTTCATCTTTCCATCATGGCTTCTGAAGTTCCTGTTGTGTGTGTGTGTGTGTGTGTGTGTATATATATATATATATATATACACATACATACATATATATATATATTTTTTTTTTCTTTTGCAGTACGTGGGCCTCTCACTGCTGTGGCCTCTCCCATTGCGGAGCACAGGCTCCGGATACGCAGGCTCAGCGGCCATGGCTCACGGGCCCAGCCGCTCCACGGCATGTGGGGTCCTCCGGGACCGGGGCACGAACCCATGTACCCCGCATCAGCAGGCGGACTCTCAACCACTGCGCCACCAGGGAAGCCCCCCGTTATGTATATTTTTAGTTGCTTCCTTGGAATATGCTCCTAGAGGTGGAAAAGTTGAATGGGCTTCTCCTTAGGTCTTGATGCATTTTGTTCCATTGGACATATGCCCAGTCCTTTGGCAAAAGTGTGACTTGCACTCTTGAAGCTCTACCCTTTACTCAAATGAAGGTGCAGATTTGTCCATATCCATTGCTCCTAAGTAATTCCCTTTCCTTTACTTTTATAGCAACTGGATCACCTCCAAGTTCTGAGGTCAGCCTGAGAATAGAAATGAAACTCTCTTTCCAGGTCACATTCTAATCACGGTAATACACAGCACCTTAGCCAACTGGGTACACAACCTGATCTGTCTATCCCAGCCCAGTTACCGTAACTGTTGCCAGTTCCTGTCATAGACATATGACAGAGAAGAATGTAACGTACTGTGAGAATAACCTGGTAAATATTGTTGGATGGGATGACATGCATACAAGTTTGGTGACCTCGGTTCACATTTAGCCCTTAGCCATCTCTATGAACGTCATATGGCTTCACCTGATCTTTAATCACCCCACCACACATACGGGAGCACTGCGGGGGGGAAGTCAGGTCAAGTGATCAATGGGGCTTTCCTAAATTAAACCTGCTTATAATGCATCATTTCCATTGCCTTTCCTCTGCAGATTAAAGAGTAGAATTCTTTGTAATATATATTTTTGCCTATTCCAGATCCCACACGCAGGGTAAGAAAAGCAAATGAATGCTTTTCTTTTACTTCTGTTCTTAGGATATATTAAAGAAAAAGGAAGGGATTTTTTACCTTAAATTGCTTCATCAGAGAGTTTTATTTAGTCTTTTGACTTCTTGAACATTTTTGTTGTGGTTTCATGGAGCTATGCACATATGTAAAAAAGGATTCAGAATACAAAGATATAAATCATAGTGGTATCAAAACCTATCTCCAAGTGGAGATGCAATTTGGAACTTTCCCCATGTTTCCACAACTAAGCTTGAGTAGCAACAAAGCAGGGTAGGAATCAGAAAGATGCATCAGACATGGTCCCAAACCTGATCTCTTTCAGGGGAGAGGTTCAGAAAGGGACAAAACAAGAACATAAATAGCTACAATATAATGTCATAAATGACAAAATCCATATTTGTAAGAAGGCACAGGGAGAGGCAATCAGGAAAGATATCTTGCAGCACATAGTTTCTGGTGGACATTTACTGGTATAAAATAATGTCTTAAGCAAAGATTTGGATAAAGCACGTTTCATACAGGAGGACAGAGTGAGCAAATTCTCTGGAGAAAAAAAGTCAAACTGACAAATTAGTCCCTTTTAAATCTTGTTTTTAATTAAAAGAGTTAAGCCTAATGGAGGGAATGTATTACCGGAAGGAAACAAACTGATGGCTTTTTATCGCCACAAGAAAAAGTAAACGTACTTTGGGCTGCTCAAGTCCCCGCAGAAGTTCGACTTGCGCTATTCATCGATGGAGAAAACGCTGTAAGGACTCTAGGCTGTTTATTCTTTTCGCTGTCCAATGGCAGAGAAGCCCATACTTCTGCACGCAGCTGATTAGCTACTGTAAAAGCCCCGCTCCGAGCACGAACCAATGACATCTCCGAGCCAAGATTCTTGGAAACAGCTTCTGGCTTGGAATGCGTGACATTGAGACAGCCTCTTGCTTGTAAACAAGGTCGAGTCTGGGCTGGCCCCAGCCCACGCTGTCCGGGGTCCTGTCACAAATGGCTAATCTTGAGCCCACGTACCTCCTGACGGCCGCTTTGGCTTCCTGGTGTCCCCTTACCCCTCACAGCTTCGGGTGCCAGGCCTCCGCGTCCTGGAGGCGGGGCCCAAAGTTCTTTATCTGAGCTGACGGGCGCGGCTCCAAGCTCAGGAAGCTCTCCAAGTTCCAGTGGCTCCTCCCGGTTGGAGCTTCGAGGGCGGGGGATGCGGCGGGGGGCGGGGGGGGGTGCAGGGAAACAAATAAAACCTCGGGAGGCGGCGGGTGGTGACAGGATACGAACTTGAGTCTCAAGCTACCTACTGCTCCATCGACTCACTGCCCGATTCCTCCACCGCGAAGCACCCCCGAACCTCAGCCCAGGCCGGGGAGCACGAGCCTGCCAGCCACCTGCTCTCCCCGTCCGAACGCGCCCCGCCCCTTCTAAGGCCCCAGGTCCTGTTCCCCGCAGCCTTCACCCCACACACCAGCCCCAGCTCGTGCCAGGACGGTGGTCATCAAGATGAAGGCGGCACGCTTCGTGATGCGCAGCGCCGGCTCCCTGGTACCCCGCGAGGTCGAGCATTTCTCGCGCTACAGCCCGTCCCCCCTGTCCATGAAGCAGCTGCTGGACTTCGGTGAGCGGGGACGTAGGGCCCGGGCGGGGACTGGGGAGCTGCCTTAACTTTCAGACCCGGTGTAGGGAGGGCTGGACTCATTACTTAAAACACCTGGGGTGCGCTTTCCTGCTGAACCGTGGAACCTCGAAGCCAGCACACCTTGCCTTTCTTAGATTTGCCTTCTCTCTGACAGTTTGTGCCTGCAGGTCAAGGCCACTTGCCGCCCCGCTGATGCTGGTTGGTTTGAGCTCATCTTTCCTATTCTGTTTCTGTTTCTATTTCTATTTCCTTTCTATTCCAAAGTTTTCAGTCAAAATAGTTTTTGCTTTCAGTCACCATTTAACAATGAACTGGAAACTTCATCCTCTCCTTCACTGCATAGTACTTCTTGGAGAAGATTCCTAATATTATAAAGTAGCTTTGAATTAACCGAGATTTTATCCTTTAGCCACCCTCCACCCCTCCACAGGGTTCATCTCTCTGCATTCCTAACATTTCCTAACAAAGATTTGTCTCTTTAGCTTTAACGTTATCTATATATTTGCATTACTGCTGAAAATATTTACAAACTTTCTGCACAAATCTTATAAAGAAAATTTCAAGGATTTAAATGTGGTATTATTTATCACTAGTCTGGAAACATTAGGACTCCCACTCCTCCCCTTTTCCCTTCACTACAGTTTCATATCTAGAACTCTGCAAAGGATGTTGTCTCCCTGACATTGTGATTTGACTAAATCCTGCATTCTTTTATGAATACTAAGAGCCTTGGGATATTATGACTTCTTGGAAGTGAATCCTCATCAAAAAGAGAAAACAATAATTCTCATATTTGGTCACTTTTTAAAAAAGAAAGAAAGAAAAAGACAATAAAGAAGAAGATGCTTACTCCTGAATTATCTACAAGCAGTTACCCAACTGAGAGTTAAATATCATTTTGTAATATATATATGTGTGTTCAATATTGGAGAGTTAATGCTACTCAAATATATAATTTAGATATACTTTTTTCCAAAAACTAAATAGATGCTGTTTATTACAGGTTCAGAAAACGCATGTGAAAGAACCTCTTTTGTGTTTTTGAGACAAGAGTTGCCTGTGAGGCTAGCCAATATCCTGAAGGAAATTTATATCCTCCCTGAAGGATTAGTAAATACCTCTTCAGTGCAACTAGTTAAAAGCTGGTAAGTGGTGAACCATTCTGAAACAATCTCTAGTTTTAAGATAGTTATCTGAGTATGAATTCTTACAATATATTAACATCGTAATTGGGAAACAGGTGGTCTGAAGCTTAAATACTTTGAAAGATGTATTTTCTATTAATTTAGGGTAAGTTATCATAAGGGCAGTTATAAAGCTATAACAGACATTTTTACCCTGAAAGAGTAGATACTTTCACAATATAATTTTAGAAGGCAATATGAAAAATAATTGACAGTTACAATATTAGTTTGTGTTTAAAATAATAAAAGACAGTTTGATATTGCAAAAAGAATTCTGTCCTAGAAATAGATACAAATGACTATTACTTATAGAGGGCCTAATCTTTGTTACTTACAAACCAATTAAGAAAGCAGGCCCAGGATCAAATCATGCCTTCCTCTTTTCCTAGTTGTGGAATCCTTGCTTAGTGTCTTATCTCTAGGCCTCAATTCCCCCATCTATTATTGAGGAGAATAAAGTATATGTCTCAAAGGGATATCTGAGTGTAATTAAATGAGGTAATCCATTTTAAAAGCACTTAGAACAGTACCAGGCACACAGCCAGCACTCAGTGTCAGTAATTATCTCCTTTTGCAAATAAGGATACTGACTTAGGGTAGGTAAACCAAAGGAGCAGATTTTCAGAGAACAGAGCCAGGTTATGCACTGAGGCAGATATGCACCAGACCTTCACCCTAACCCACTGACTGTACAACTTTTTGTTTGTTGATTTAAGAAATATATGTATTATGCGCCCATTAAACAATTGCAATCTGAAACATATTCAATCCATAGTATTTACTGCTGCTTTCAAGACTTCTATTCACCTATGAATGAATACAGGAGGAAAAAAATATGAAGCCTTTCTGTAAAAGTAATTTCTAAATGCTTTTGCTATAAAAATAAAGACATTTGACAAACAAAACAGAAAACTGAATAGTGATCTAGGATAGTTAAACAAATTTTAAGTTAGCAAATTGAGGGTTGAATTTGTAGCTTTCTTTTTTCTAAGACATATGTTTTCCAAATGTCTTGGAGGAAAGTTTTAATTTTAAACATAATACGTTCTCTCTTCAAATCATTTGGAAAAAAGCAATCTGTTTTCAGCCACTTGTAAGTGACTATTCAATTTTAAAACTTAAAGCCCACCTGTCGCTTTACAGGTATATCCAGAGCCTGATGGAGTTGGTGGAATTCCACGAGAAAAGCCCAAAGGACCAGAAAACATTATCAGAGTAAGTTTTATGCATTAGAATAAGTGTCTAAAACTTTGACTATTTCTAAACATCAGATTTTTTTCAGACCTCACTTAAAGGATAATTTATAATAGTATCCTGAATAATAAATAACTACCCCCTTACAAATGACAAGTTTTGGCTTGTTGGGTTTTTTTAAAAGCAATAGAGAATTATGGCATTGGAAATGATGCTGAGGATGAAAAGTGTAGAGGACTTTTTAAAAGAAGGAAATCTATTTTTACTCTAAATTTAGTATGATGATTAGATTTGTAGAAGGGTTTACTGTTACATAATATCAATACACGTTGGTGTCATTGTAGAGTACACATTTTCTTTCAGAGTAATTGACAGTCTCTAGCTATAAGAATGAGAAATAAGACTCTTTTCTAAATCTTACAAGAAATTTGAAGTTTTTTTCACAGTGGCATTCTAGAGCCATCTTAAATAGTACTTATTTTTTGAAAGAGAAAGCTTAGTGAACAACTGGAGTGAACCTATCACTCACAGAGCTGATATTTTACATGTAAGCTAGAAGCAAAATAAATCTGTTTGTGAAGCTATCTCCTCTACTGTAGTCAAAAAATCTGTAGTGAGAGTCTTAATAAAGCTTCATCCAAACGTTGTATGATTTGATTTGTTTGGATGGGTACTTGAGAAAGGCTTTACCTTCTTTGAAGTAATCTAAGAAATATAAATTAATGAAACTTATTTGAACTTCTAGTAACCATGAATGTGTTTTGGCTTAGTTTTGTAGATACTCTCATCGAAGTTCGAAATAGACACCATAATGTAGTTCCTACAATGGCACAGGGAATCCTAGAGTATAAAGATGCCTGTACAGTTGACCCAGCCACCAATCAAAATCTTCAGTATTTCTTGGATCGATTTTACATGAACCGTATTTCTACCCGGATGCTGATGAACCAGCACAGTAAGTTAGTTCATCATGGTCATGATATATAGAGACGGGTGTAGAATACAAGCCATACTCTAAGCAGATATTTCACTACTTGGTGGATCACATTCTTTCTCAGAGGTAGTTCTAATCATTATTATCCTGATTTTTATAACAATATTCTTTGTTTTTATTTTTCAACAGTCCTTATATTTAGTGACTTACAGACAGGAAACCCAAGCCACATTGGAAGCATTGATCCAAACTGTGATGTGGCAGCAGTGGTCCAAGGTAATTTCTAGGTTTCTGCATTTCCCTTATTGAAAATGTACATTATCTGATTGACACATCTACTGTTGAGGTAACTCTGAATGAATTACTATTCAGAGTGCTCCGTTTATGTCTTTATAAATACTGTAATGAAGGTCCTTTGTTTTTGAGAGTCAAGTGCTTAAATATTCACTTATTATAAAAAATCTAAACGTCAATAGCTAATGTGCCATATTCTCATAGATTATAGTTGACATCTGAAGTGCACATATTCCTATAGCAACAGCTATAACTTAAGCACTGTGTTCATTTTTTCTTCAATAAAATATTAAAAATTAATTTTTCCATACACATAAACTTGTACTCTAATGAATATTTTGAATTAAGGGTAGTGTATACACTGAAGATCACTTGAAAATTTTACTTGGCATAAATTCACTTAATCATTATGGAAAAAAACCCTTCCATTCCAGATGCCTTTGAGTGTTCCAAGATGCTTTGTAATCAGTATTATTTAACATCTCCAGAATTAAAGCTCACACAAGTGAATGGTAAGCTATAAATTAAATATATTTTTATCTATGGAAAATTCAGTGTTCTCCCAGAATGATTACTTCTTGTAAATACAAAGCAATGTCTGTGTTCCTTTTCTGCCTTCTGAACTTGCCTAGAATTTGTACACATTTGTTTTTTGAAGCCAAGGTTCTCTTTATCTCAACTGGAAAGTTCCAATTGAGTATATTCAGTTGCTAATGAAAATTCATAAAGAAGAATGGTTTGAACAGATAATTTAGGATTTAGAGTAGCAGCTAAGTTTCAATATCTTTGATCAAAGAACAACTGCTTACTACAGAATACAGGAATAAGGAGGTCAGATTTGGAGGAACCACTTGGTAGTGGAGGTATGCTCCTAAAGAGGTTACTTATCATATCTGAAAACAAAAACACTTTAAATTGCACTATAAGAAAGAAGCCAGTCATAGGACAAATACTTGTGATTGCACTTATATGAGGTATCAAAAATAGTCAAGCTCATAGAAGCGGAGAGTAGAATGGTGGTTGCCAGAGGCTGAAGGAAGCAGGGAGATGGGGAGTTGCTGTTCAGTGGGTATAAAATTTCAGTTATGCAAGATGAGTTAAGTTCTAGAGATCTGCTGTATAACACCATTCCTACAGTTAACAATACTATATTGTACACTTAAATATTTAAGAAGGTAGATGTCATGTTATATGTTCTTACCAATTTGTTTTTTTAAATTTTCACTATAAGTATATATCACTGTTTTGGAAGCAGAGCATACTTCAATAGCTTCAACTCTAGGGTACCTAAAAGGATAAGGTCTTCCCACACTGAATGAAGTAATTACAGGATGAATGCAAGGCACTATTTTTATCTTATCCCATAGCTGCTTCTCAAAGCAAGACAGTACACTGAAATTGGAATAGCTTCCTTTCAACTCAGAGTAAACATCTTTTTCAAGTAATAGTTATACAGGAACAATGTTTGTTGGTGGTGAGAATTAAAATCAAGTTGCTCAAATTAAGAGTAACTTAACTCATGGATTGGGGATAGGGAAATGTAATGGATTGCTAAACCAGAAGTAGGAGTACAAATAAAGACTGAAAAATATTTTTAAGCATTAACAGCATTGTTGCATAATACTTGTAGATAAACGGCTTGAACTGTTTGATGAAATAAAGAGGGAACTGTGCCAGACCTTGTTTTCTGATTCAAACTTTGCCAAGGCCTGGAACACCAAAGAATAATACTTTTATTTTTCTTTTCAGAGTATTATGAGGTTTTTGTTTCTATTTTCTTTAGCCTCTTGGTGAAATTTAAGCATATTGAGCCTATGGGATTTTATGTTTAGCGGATAAAAATCAAGAATAGTCATTAATAATCAAGAATAATCAGTTGTGTTTACTGTTTAAAGGGAAGCTTCTAAGGTAGGACTTTAGAGTGAGGAGGATGGGGAGTATTCCAATTCTGTTTAAATCTAAAATATTAATTAAATAGATATGAAAGTTTATTTTAATGAAATATTTGTTCAGCAGTTCTAAATTAGCTTAATTTTTTCTAGGAAAATTTCCAGGCCAACCAATTCATATTGTGTATGTTTCGTCTCACCTTCATCATATGCTCTTTGAACTATTCAAGGTAACACACTTCACAATAATTGCAATTTTGTTTTTTTTAAATGTTAACTGGTTACATTTTTATTCCCTTTATCATTCCCTACTAAACAGGAGCCTCACTATCTTCTCCCAGGCATGCTTCTGTGTCCTAACAAAAAGAAGCTACAGTTAATGTTTGAAAGGGTACATGCAGTTCCTGTAGCATCAATGTGTATTTGAGAATGCACAATATGAGTCACTATATCTCAATGCTCCCTGTTCCCATTATTTTTTCAGGTGTCCAACAAAGCACTAGTCATTCATGCATTCATTAAGGGAGGTCGTGGGGTGAATGCTTCAGTGACTGAGGCCTTGTTATCTCCATCCCCATAGGCCGGTCCAACTCTAAATCCAGAGGTTCAGGTCCAGAATTACTGGAGGTGGCAGGGTCCCAACCTATGACTAGAATATACTCAAAGGACAGTCAGTTTCTTCAGTGATCTACTTTAATGTGCATATGAATCACCTGGGGGTTTTGTTAAAATTCACATTCTGATTCAGTAGGTCTGGAATTGGGCCTGAGATTAGTAACTTCTCATAAGCTAACAGGCGATGCTGCTGATCCATGGTCCACACCTTCCATAGCAAAACAGTAGGGTAGGGCTTCTCAGACGCTAGTGTGCATTAGGATCACCTAGAGAGCTTTTACAACACAGATTCTTAAGGCTGTCCCAGAGATTTTGATACTCTTGACCTGAGAATGTGCATTTCTAACAAGCTCCTAGAGGATGTGGATGTTACTGGTCTGGGACAGCCAGGTACTAAGAATCAAATCCTGTCCCAGGTTCTAAGCCCAAACTGAAATGCTGTACTTGAACCAAAAGGCAGAAAAACACTTGAAGCTTTGTGATGGTTCCTAAGAGTCCCCTGGACTGGAGAGGAGGAAGTCGTCAGAAAAAGTGAAATCGGGCTTCCCTGGTGGCGCAGTGGTTGAGAGTCCGCCTGCCGATGCAGGGGACGCGGGTTCGTGCCCCGGTCTGGGAGGATCCCACGTACCGCGGATTGGCTGGGCCCGTGAGCCATGGCCGCTGGGCCTGCGCATCCGGAGCCTGTGCTCCGCAACGGGAGAGGCCACAACAGTGAGAGGCCCGCGTACCGCAAAAAAAAAAAAAAAAGTGAAATCCTCTTCTAATTCTGATGTAACTCTTCCCAGAACCTACTGTTTCCTAACTTATTCTAACGTTAATGCAACGAGGTAGTGATTGTACTACAAACATCTGATCTATTTTATTTCTCTTCAGCTAATGCTTAGAGCTTAACATTATTATATAGAAACCAGAAAGCAGATAACCTATCAGAAGAAGGGTAGAGAGGAAAATGGGTAAAATAAACCAAAACTTTATCTGTATGAGATTCATCTATTATCTGAAAACTTGTTTGAGCTTCTTCTCTGTTAAAGGACAAAAGATGCTTTTTTGTTGATTTACTTTTAAATTGAATGGTCCAACTCATAGTTATTTTGCCATCATTGGTAAAAGTTAAGATGATAATCAAACGCAAATTGAAATTTAATTTAGAATTATTTACTATCCTTTTAAATAGTAACAACCTTTTCCCAGCAAATTTTATAAAAGCCAATAAATTGGTTCAATGATTCACTGTTATTTGTTATGTAATAGTCTTTGGTGCTTAGATGTAAAATGTAATGGAAAGTCAGAAAAGAGAAAGCCAGGAAATGGACTATAAAAACCAATTTCTACATTTAAATTAAGCTTACAAATAAGAACTTGACAGCTAGCAGAATTGTTTTTCCATTAGACATTACTCCCAGTAGCTATATTACATGGTAAATGAATATTTTTCATTATACCTCCTGCATGACACAATCATAAATGGCTATTTACAGAGCTATTTTACTACTAACTTAAAAAAATAAAATAAGAACTTTGAATTACCCTCTGTGCTGCTTTCATTTTAAACATAAAAAACAGTTATTTACTGTCCCTCATCCTCCTGCCATTGAATTCCTTACGGTTTTGTTTTCTTTAGAATGCAATGAGGGCCACAGTTGAACACCAGGAAAATTGGCCTTCCCTGACACCAATTGAGGTGATCGTTGTCTTGGGAAAAGAAGATCTTACAATTAAGGTAACCATTCTCTGTTTTTCTTTTGAGTCTTTCTTAAGAGAATTTTTAAAAGAGTCAATAATAATAAAGCTCTCTGCTTTGAACAGTAGATCAAAGTCATGTACACCAGGTGACTTTTAAATGAAGGAAAGATATTTTTATATAAACAAATGCGTATTGTTTTTAATGTGTAGCTCTGATGACTGGTTTGTTTAAGATTTCAGATAGAGGAGGTGGTGTTCCCCTGAGGATCATTGACCGTCTCTTTAGTTACACGTACTCCACTGCACCAACGCCTGTGATGGATAATTCCCGGAATGCTCCTTTGGTAAGACCAATTATATGGCTAAATTCATCCCAGCCACCTACTTCTAAATGTAGAGCAAGGATTACAAGGAAGTATTTAGGCAAGTTAATCAATTTAGTTAAATTGGGCATGGGGGTTGTGAGAAAGCATTTTGTATTCCTATGATCATGTTCACCACTTTGTCAATAACTGATCTTTCCCTTCTAGGCTGGTTTTGGTTATGGCTTGCCGATTTCTCGTCTCTATGCCAAGTACTTTCAAGGAGATCTAAATCTCTACTCTTTGCCAGGATATGGAACTGATGCTGTCATCTACTTAAAGGTATCCTTTAAATCCAATAAAAAAAAAATCATATTTCTGAAAAGACTGCTTCTTTTACAGCCCTGAGTGCTACGGTCCACAGTGAATACCCAAACTGAGTTAGTGCAAATAATGACCACAAGTCATTATATTTTCTATTTGGTATGTGTAGATATATTATTTAATATTTAATATGGTAACGTATCAAAAAGGAAGTGGGCCAGGCTACTTGCCTCAGTGAACCAAAGTTGTTTCCCAAGAAGTGCATTAGTTTCTGAGTGAGGAGATGCTCATTTGAATTTTTTAAGGCAAATCCTATTGGCATCTTTAAGAATAGCCATACTTTTGTTTTACTTGGACTTGTGGGAAATACATATACGCTAATATTTCAGCCTAGAAAACAACTGATATCAAGATACTCAAGACCTTAAGCTGACCTTGTTAGAAATCCAGGGAGAGGAAAGCTGACTGCTCAGAAGCTATCAGTGGGGTGCCTGGCATTTCCTGTTTAAACTTTAAAATTTGGTACATGTTTTTTCCATTTCTGATAAAGCCTCAATTTATTTAAGGTCACTGTCCTGATGCTGTTAATCATTTGCCAACTATTTCAAATGAAAATATATTCACAGTTATTAACAACTAAAACATTAAGCTTCTAGGCTCCCATTTTTGTGCAAGGGAAAATGGGACCATTTGCCGCATGGTCTTAGAACACCTGAAATAGTTATTCATTTCTTAAATAGTAAAAATGTCTTCCAAGTATTGGAAAAGGTTAACATATTATAGATTTATAGTATCAGATTTTAATAGATCAATAGTATCAGGTTAGGACTCTCACTTTATCACACATACAAAGGTTTTGCCTGGAAAACCTATTTGCCTGTTGCTATTCAATTCTATGGCATCAGCAATATCCAAACAAGGGACATGTGTAACTATTGAACACAAATACTATTACCTGATTTATAACTGTATATATATTATTTCAGCCCCTATGGGGTGCAGATAATATTTATTTTTCAGTTTTCTTTTATACAGTGCCTAGCATACCATGGACTCTGGTGTGCTCTTATTAGTAAATCAATTAAAAGAATGTATTTGAATGTTTGAATACTTACCTCTGAATTTATTTTGAATAATCACTTCAGGTACAAATTATGTGATGAATAATTTCTTTGGCTTGATTTTTTTCTCCCCTTTCTTTCAGGCTTTATCTTCTGAGTCTATAGAGACACTCCCAGTCTTTAACAAATCAGCCTTCAAACATTATCAGACGAGCAGCGAGGCTGGTGACTGGTGTATCCCAAGCAAGGAACCAAAGAACCTGGCAAAGGAAAACGTGGCTGTGTGAGGAGGGACTCTCAGGACGCTTTAAGGGATCAAAGTGGGTCTATGCCAGTGCTGCTTCCTGAATGTTTGCGTGTGAACTCTTGTTTTCTCAAAAACAAACAACAGCAACAAAAACTCCTTGGTCAGAACACTGATGTGAAGAGGAAGAAAGCTCCTTTCTGTGACCCAGGCGAGCACAGTGCAGGACTACAGGAGTTCACGGCTGGCCAGCTCTTTATTCTCTTAACTTAGAATAATGTATGAGTTTATATCAAATCCTGGAGAAGAAATAAGCCTCAGTTTTCCATCTGTTTATCAGCAAGAATGGGAAAGAGTGAGAAGTGAAGATGTAGGCTAGCAGTTTCAATGACTGATATTTTAGGCCACTGGTTGATGTTATAAGATACTGGTATTTATGGATTATCAAGTGTCAGTGTACCAGTACTTTCCTATCACTCAAAGGACTAGGGCTTATTTTATACTATATGATTAGAAATGTATGCAAACATACATTTCATATATATCTATGCACTCTAGAGATGAAAAGCCAGTGACTGAAATAACACTTACTTTGAATGAGGAGGAATGAGCCAACACATTTTATTCTGAGTTGCAGCCAAGGCATGGGCCTATGTAAAAACTCAGAAGAAAGCCCCTTCTGATAAATACAGTGCCTTTATTATGCTGCTTTTCCTGTTCACACCTCAAATAAGAAGTGAACACTTATTGCCAGGTGCCTTGTCTTGGTTGAATTTTAAAATACGCACTGATTTCAGGACGTTGGCGGTTGGAGGGAGAGAAGAATTACCAAAGTGATAGCAAAATCTCACCTTGCTTTGTTTATAAATGAAACAGAAGTAGATTGGAAAAACCAGTGTTAGGGAAAGAAATCATGCATTCAGAACCTAACTCAGTAGGAAGGGCTGTTCTCCACACTGCAGTGGTGGTAATCCAAAGGCATCTATTTTCTAGGCTTAAAAAGATGTATTTTTTATATATTTAATTATATTCTGTACACTTCACCATTAACATGTCTGATAAAAATTTGTAATTAACAAACAGCTCAAGAACATTAGAATTTAAATACTTCTTAGAGTATTTTTAACAAATAGCCTGCAAGTAAGAGGTTTTCATGCTATCGATGCTGATGCTTTCATTTGTGAATCATTGTGAATGAGAGCTAATGCATGAAAGCTGGAATGCATATGGAACTTTGGGGGAGTTCAAGTATAATATGCAGGTTGATGGGGCAGTCTAGCACATTCCTCTTAGAGAAGAAATGAAAAAAAACAAAGGAAAGTAGGAAGGAAGGAAGGGAGGGAAGAAAGATGGGAAGGAAGGAGAGAGGGAAGCAGAAGGCAAGCATCTTGCTATATTCCCCACAAATTATTTCAAGAAATGACCCATATTATCATGGATAAATTATTTGCGAGAGAATAAATTGGTGTCTTTCAAAACAGTATGGCTTCTTTAAATGGTTCTCTCACTCTTGCAAGATAATAGGCTTTTATGAGATAATAAACTCTTCTGTGTCAAACTGATGTTTTAAACCGGGATATCAAAAAAACTAGCACTTCCTGTTTTGTAAAATAATCAGCACTGTCTGTATGTTGAATTTAACATTTGTGTTTAATTTTCTCATGGCCTAGTGGTGTGGTGCTTCTGGTAGTGGCCATAAAAGCCTCAAACTATTTGCTGTGGATTTCAGGTGTTATCATCACAAGTCCTGGAAGTGACTTTTCTTGATGGTGAGACTCTGGCTCATGCATTTATTGATTACACAGAACTATTTGCAATAGGTTATTTGACTTTTCAAAAATTTAAACATTTTTGCACGTAAATTCTTGTATTTACCAAAGATTAAAGCAGTTGATTAATAGTTAACTCAAACACTGTGAACTACCTTTAAAACACAAGAGAAAAAGAAATGTTGGTATCTCAATAACATCAACTGTGTAAATGGAGTTCTATAAAATAGAAATAGTCCACATTGGTATTTGTGAAATCTGTGGAAGAACTTTAGGATCCTAGTGGATGGAAACTGAATGTTCAGGCCCACTTAAATTATTAATGTATAAATTGTGTTTTTGTGTCTAGGTTATGTACAGAGAAATGTGACAATTTTTATAATAAATATTTTTTATTATAATGGTAGATGTAATCTTTTTTAAAGTTCTTTTCTCAAATTAATGGAAAGTACTAAGAAGAATTTGAGGTAAAGTTTTTCCTCACTTTACACCAAGTCTAATTTAGCTACATATGGGGTATAGCCTTTAAAAAACAAAACCTTAGAATCTTAATTTTTAAACAAAAGATACTTTATAGCATTCCAGAAATTTCTGGTTCTCCTTTGCTCTCTTGGTTATGCTCCAATAACACATAGTACAATGTGTGTTTATCTACATGAATAAATTCAAGAATTGTTTTTCCAATGCATGCACTCTCTGCATTTTTTTTTGGTAAATTTACTTAAGAGTCTCACTTAGTGACTGTATTTACATAGCAAATACAGTGGAGTATCAAAATAATTACCTAGATAATTTAGGTTCCCAAACAATTTCTAGATTAAATATCTGAATAATAATAGGGTAGAAATAGGATAGGAAGTACTAAATTAAGTGGTGACATGTTTTATCTTTGCTATCTTCACACTGTCTTTCTTTACTAATTTAATCCTACTTTATCATTAGACAACATTCTCTGCCTACCTCCATAATGCCCTTATTGCAAAGTTTTGCAAAAAAACAAATATAAAAGGAATGGAGGGAGGAAGGAAGAAAGGAAGGGAAGGAGGGAGGGAGGGAAGAAAGAAAAGCAATTAGAATAAAATAAAATTAGTGGAATAAGTTTGTCATAACTAAATTCTAAAATCTTGTCAGAATAATCATATGTAAATAAAAAATGCCATCAACTATGGCATTAGACCCTAAAGAACCTATACTGAAGCCCTTCAGCCCTTCAGCAATGAGATGCTTGTTCACTTGACTACCTTCATTTCTTCTTCTGTCAAGGAAGTACTGCACTGTCTAAAGGAAGCCCAAGAGCACACACATACCTACACACACGGGATTAGCTATACAGTTCCCTTGAATTAAGCAATTTGGGAGGTAGGGGGTTAGCATGTGCCCCGGGCTCAGAACCTTCATCCCCATTTCCACAAAAACTGCAAGACTTCAAGTCCCACAATTCTCCATTTATGGACATGTACATCTTTTCAACTCAATGTGTATACCCCCGAAGGATACAAATTTTCAAGTTCAACAAAGTTGGCTGAATTTTCATTAAAACTGTCTTTACACAATTTCTCCCAAATTTCAAATTTGGCTCGAAATGGTAAGAGCATTTGATCTTAACTACAATAACATGTGCAAAGAGAGATTATTGTGACCTAGTAGTTTAAGCATTGGCCTTATAATTTCTTTATTCTACTACTATGCTTTTAGGTACAGTACTTACACTTAGATGTGTAATAACACTGCAAATGTATATGAAATCTCCAGGTCACTTTGGTCTGTCTTGATCAAAGTATTGAGGAATTTTCATAATTTCACAGGAGCTTATGTAAGAGGTCCCCAACCCTCCACCATGAACACTTAGAGCAGTAGGCTTCTATCTCCATTAACATTCTATCCATACATCTTTTAGGGGATTTTTTCACTTTTTACCTTGCATCACAGTTACTTAGGCACTCAATAAACATCTCCTGGATGGATACATGAATAAACACATAAATAAACCTCTGCCTTTAGAACAGCATCCCTGCGTTTAAAAGCAGATGGGAACTCTGTGTTAAACAAACATACATCAAATTTTATAAGATTTTATGCTTTAAATGGTATTCAAAAAGTTTTACAACATTGCAGAAACTCTGGAATATTTTTCCAAGCCAGAAAAATTGCAACTGATCTTGTTTAAAGTAGCTCTACATTGGTGGCCTTTGGCCATTAAAAATTATCACATATTTCAAAAGAAATTAAATAATGGATAAAAGTTATAACTAATGAAATTTCTTGAGCAAATGGGTTGCTATTTCAGATTTTATTAGTATTATTCTTTCTTGTTCACCTTGGACTCAGATGAAAAAAATATCACCATTCATATTTCATGGCCTCTTAATGGAAATGAGCAACTGTCTTTTAATGAGATTTTTCAGTCCCTACTAAAGTGCAAATAAACATAAAAAGCCACTCAAAATCAACAGAAATGTCAGTAGCCTTGAAAACATGTTGAATCTATTAAATGATGTGAAAATGATGTGAACTGTCTTAGTGATAAATACAGCAATGAAATAATAAAGTTTATCAGCAGATTAAAAGACATCATTCTCATGTTTACTGCTATTATTCAATGTAATGAAAATAACACAAACTGGTTGCTAGGAATTATTTATGAGCATATTATTTTCCATAAATGTAAAAGGATGCTTTAACATATAAGACAAATAGCCTATTAAATGGCAAAGTCTTGAGTTTATTTTATCAATTCCATTAAAACTATGCCCTTTAATGTGTTTCTAGCCCCCAAAATACACTTCAGTATTTGGCAGAATTGCCCTTAACTCAGTATTTTTCTTTTAAATTCACTTTTAAGAATAACAAAATATGTTTGAAATTATAGCTCTGTGACCTGAAAATGAAATAAAAATTTGAAAACAAAAATGAAAAACTTATACCATATTCTTAGGCAATTCTCTTTACCTATTTGAGTCCCAGTTTTCTCTTCTACCTATGTGAAATAACTAAATGAATTCTAGTGCTTAAGGAAGACACTTTTAATTCTAAATTCTCTGAATCTATTCTCATAACAAGCAAAAACATTATTTCTTTAATTTTACATTTATATGAAATGATGGATGTTTACTAAACTTATTGTGGTAATTATTTCATGATGTATATAGGTCAAATCATTATGTTGTACACCTTAAACTTATGCAGTACTGTATGCCAATTATATCTCAATAAAACTGTAAGGGAAAAAATGAACTCTCACATAACTGAATGAACGAATGAATGAATAAAAGTTTTTTAAATACATTAACAGTGATGAACTTTATTTTTTAAATTTTAATTTTATATTGGAGTATAGTTGATTTGCAATGTTGTGTTAGTTTCAGGTGTACAGCAAAGTGATTCAGTTATACATATACATACATCTATTCTTTTTCAGGTTCTTTTCCCATATAGGTTATTACCGAGTATTAAGTAGAGTTCCCTGTGCTATACAGTAGGTCCTTGTTGATTATCTATTTTATATATAGTAGTATGTATATGTTAATTCCAACCTCCTAATTTATCCCTACCCCCTTCCCCTTTGGTAACAATAAGTTTGTTTCCTAAGTCTGTGAGTCTGTTTCTGTTTTGTAAATAAGTTCATTTGTATAATTTTTAAAATTCCACATATAAGTGATACCATATGATATTTGTCTTTGATTTACTTCACTTAGTATGATAATCTCTAGGTCCATCTATGAATGAATGAATGAATGAAGTTTTTGAATCTATATTTTCTAATAATTCTTTACTGAATACCCTGCCTCCAATTTCTCTGCAGTCCAAACTAGGCTTTGCATAATATCACTGTCAAGCTCAGAATCTCTTGCTGCCTTCCCAGTGCCTAAGAATCTGATATTTATAGTTTTCTACAATCCAACCTACACAATCAACCTTACAACCTATACCTTCTGTTACTGAACTGTTTAGTATATTGTCTTCTAAACATGCAACCAACATTTTCCTTTTGATCATTGTAAATATGCCTGCCTGAAATGCCCTTCTTCTCTTCTCTGCCTTCTTCCTAAAAGCTGCTCAACCTTCTAAACCCAACTCAAATTCCCCCCTCCATGGACTGAGTATCCCAGTCCAAAGTGCCTTCTCTCCCAACTTCTTCCTCTAAGCTCTCACGTGGTCAGGACCATTTTAGTATTTAGCACGTAATTCTTCAGGTTGCTAGTTAAATGTTATAGAGAGGTATAAAATCCAGAAACCCAATTAGATTGTGTTTTCCCTGCAATCCAGGACCATGAATTACACATACCTATATGAAAACCATGATGTTAAGCCTGTCTCATGTATAGTAGACATCAAAAATATTTCTTGATTAATATATTTTTGATGAGTTGGGAAAACAGAGAAAAGCAATGAAATAATTCCTGATTGAGAAGATTATTCTACTGATCTAAAACCAACGTCACCCATCATAACATCAAGGGCCCTCAGCACTTCTTCTCCGTCTGGGAAGGATCCATGTTTATTTCCAGATGGATCATGCCTATAATATATACATACAAACTAACTTAAACCTTTTATTTCAGGCTTAAAACTAGGTCTGCGTCCCCAAGGACCTTAGAGTCCTGTTGAAGAGTTAAAGAGCCACAAACGTGTGAGAAGTTGAATCATGACCAAAGATTTTACTAACAGTTCAAGTCAACAGTAGAGGAGATGCCATAATTCCTAATATACATAGCCAGGCATATTCACTAACATTAACTGCTATAGAAATTTAAAGAAGGAAAGGTGATTTCAAGCTAAAGTGACTAGGTAGAAAGAGGACAATTTAGGGGAGGTAGGGAAAAGACCATGAAGAAACTATCCAGGGAGAAGGTGGGAAAGGTATATTGGAGCTCAAATAAATATAGTCTAATGTCTAGATGTGGTATCTGGGGCATCAAAGAGCCATTTACTAGGATAGTAAAAGGATCAAAACATTTCTGTGGACTAAAATCTTAAGATCGTATGTCTCACTGTCAGTTTATTTACAAAATACAGTGCAGCAATCAGCACAATCTTCTTAAATGAGAGATTAATTTAATATTTGAATAATTAAAGAGAGAATCTGTGGTATGTTGGCTGATGAGTGAAAACAGTGGGTTTTCACACAAGTGTCATACTGGTCAGACATGTAGGACTCTGGAGCCAGGCTGCCTATATTTCCATGCCAGCTCTGCCACTTAATAGCCATGGGAAGTTACATAACTTTTCTCTGCTTAAGTTTTCTGATCTGTGAAATGGGGATAATACTATAGCACCTTCCTTATAGGAATGCTGTGAAAATTCAAATGAGTTAATATATGTAAAGCATTTATAACATTCTTTGGCACATAATAAAATTTATATAGATATTTGCTATTTTATCAATAATGTTATTTAAGTATTAGATACTGGATCCTTCTATTAAGGAACTTCTATTAAGTTCCTATACAAATAAGTGGATAGCAATAAAAATAAAGTACTGTTCTTCAGACATGAAGTCATACAGCGTGAGCATGAAATATCAATGATAGTAACAAATTTGCTCCAATATGCCCTACTGCCCGATTATGACGCTGGGATTAGATTTTTAGGTCAAAGTATGGTCTATTGACCTGAAAGTGCTGAGTAAGGCTAAAACCTGTTCAGGAAGGGATCAAATGCAGACCTTGACCTCTTTGGTAATGCTGTCTAACCAGAAACTGGGTGGATGGTGATGTCATGTGTTAGCTAATGAGATCCATTAACTCTTTTAGGTCCCTTTGAGAGCACTGCACAAGGCTGCACCTCCCAGAACACGGAGAAGAAGCTAGCTCACTGCACATTATAAACAAACATATAGCACTTTGCCCAAAGTACACTCTCAATAATTGTTTGTCGAATGGATGAAAAGAGACTTAAACCATAAAAATAACAATTAGGCTTCAGTTGTTCCCCAGGCAGCCTCTTGCCCCTTCTAAATATCATATTTCATCTTGTGAAAGCAGAGCTCCAAATGATAACAAAAGCAAGCACAAAACACGATTTTTAAAAAGCCTTTGAAAACAGTTCCCTGGCATATTGGAAAGTAGAATATGTTACAGTTACAGTTACAGTTCTTTGTAACTGAAAATATATCCTGCATTCTGTTTAGAGTCAGATGTGATTCTTATCTTCACCTAGTCCAGGTAGTTCCACACAGGATTTTACTTACCATGCACTAATTTGGGGGAAATTATTTTAGGGATAAAACTTGCCACTAACTTGAAGAAACAATTTTTTAACCACAGATAATCTATTGGTTATAATATTGACTTGATCTTTTTAAGCTATTATTTCCATTGGCAGAAAATATTTATTTCATGTATTAGAATACAAATTGGTTTCACTATACTTCTTTCTTCTCTCTCTGACCCCTTTTAAATTGAACATTAAGTAGGCAAAAAAGAAAATTCTACAGAATTATGTGAGATATTTTTCTAAGGATTTTACATTAATTAATTCATTTTTCCCTCCCAACAACCCTTATATTAACTCTTTTGCATAAATGGACTTTTATCCTCACAACATCTGTATTATCCTACCCATTTTACAGATAGAAAACTGAGCCACAAAGCAGTCCAGTAAGTTGTCCCTATCAAGGGACAAAGCTGGGATTTGATTCAAGGCACTCTATACTTCAGAGCCTTTGCTCTGAAGAAACAGTCCTTCTTTGAGAAATTCAGGGAGGATAGCAACAAGTCAGAGTGATGCCTGAGGTCATGCAAATGTGTAACCCATAGCTAGTCTACAAGGCAGAGGGCCAAGGTCACTGACCTCATCGCAAGCAGCCTAACCAACCAGCTGCAGGTCCCTGTATTTCTTCAGACAGTATTTTCAGAAGTCCCTACCTACTTGCAGAGCCATCAGAAGCTTGGGTTGTTAGACCAGCTCACGCTTTCAACTGAATGACACTTAACCATTCTTCAGGCATTGAGGCAATTCACTTACTTATTCAACAAGTAATCAGCAAAGATTTCTCAAGCACCACATGCTGCCACGCACTAGGAATACCATAATGAATCACAACGATTCCTGTGCCCAAGGACATTATCGTCTATTTGTGAACACAGAAATTAGGTTTCTAAATATTGATATGTTTTAATATCTTTATTTATTCATATTATCCTGAGAGTTAGATACAAGATTTCTGGGACAGGGACAAACTATTTATTCTTACTTACAGTAAAAACGACATCAGTTCCCCTGGCCCCAATCTTTCCCCCTTCTAAGGTGATTCAGTGAGAGCCAGACGTCACATTACACTTACTGGGATCTGTACTATAGGTGAAGAACCCCCCCAAAATATGAGCGTTTATCTGGAAGGGGAACAGCTGTCTCCCACTCCCTCCCTTTGTGAGACAGTGAGAAAAAACTTTGCTCCCTAATGTACACAAATCCTCCTTCAGGAAAGAAGGAGAATACCCTTTGGAATGTAAATAAATATTTCCAGGGGGCCATATGACAAGTTTTGTCCTGGCAAAGCCCACTAACAATTCCTGGGAAATAAAAATAGAATCTGGATAATAAAATAAAGTCTGACCTTTTTTTCTTTTCCTTTGTGCTTTATCCAGTTTCACTTGTTCACATGGGGCCGCATGCAGAGGCCTTGCACCTGAGGTTGCACACAACACTTCAGTTCAAGATGGCAGCCAAGGGCTGTGTGCAAAGACACTGCACCCGGCACTGCAATGTGGAGCCACGCCCAACCTGCCAGAACTCCACCCCTCCCCCTGCTGTGAAGAACCCTATAATGCAGCTCCTCCTACAACCTGTCCGGGAAAGTGTGTGCTCTAGAGCGAGAGCTTGCACCTCTCTTTTCTTTGATCAAACAATAAAGCTTTCCTCTGCTTACGAACAGAATTCAGTCTTGTTCTATTAGTTCGGATGACACCAGGCAGCAGGACCATCACTGGGGAAGTTTCTCTGGAAAGAACCCTGCGTAAGGGTCTTATTCCAAGACAACACTTGGAATGTCTCCAGGCTCAGCTTTGGTCAGGTGCCGTTTTCAGAATCAACCTATGTAAACATGGGGGTGAAATGTTCTAAGTGTCCAAGGCTTAATCATGTGCCTACCCACAGGGCTAGAGGAACAGGGTTGTGGTGATAATTGGTCCAATTTAAACCATATAGACTGAGAAGGATAACACAAAATGAGTAGAGATGTTTCCCCGAAGGGAAGGATGGTAGCAAAGCAAAAGCATATGTCCACTACAGCAGGAAAGTATGAGTCAGAGCACAGGTGGGGAGATTTTCACTAGGTAGGGGGAAAAACGTGTCCTCCATTATAATAAGAGGAAATCATGTGAGTTAGATCACGTTTTGGTTGTTAAAGCTTATCTGTAGAGAAGGGAAAGATGAAGTGATCAGAGGTTTGAGGACAGAAAATAGCTTTAAAATAATTGCAGAGAGTAGGAGGATAAGCTATGAGAGAACATATAGTTAGGTACAGTGGGGAGAGGAGAGAGGTTGTTGACTAACCTGGTCAGTTGTGTGATTTCTCCCGTAACCTACTCAAGAGTCTGGATTAGGGGTCAGGAAACTGTTTGTTTGTTTTTCCTGTCAAGGGTCAGATAGCAAATATTTTAGGCTTTGTGCACCACATATGTTCTCTTTCACATATTTTTCTTGGCCTTTTAACAAATCTTCAGAAATGAAAAAACTTTTCTTAACTCCTTGACTGGGCTGTAGTTTTCTGGTTTCCATGCAGGCAGGGAAAACATGGAGGGTTACGTACATCTATGGTTGTGAATTCGTCCAACAAGTAAAACGAAAATAAAGAGACAATAAAGTTTAGAGTATTTGTGAACGAGTGAATGAAACCGAGTCCACTAGACACTGAAGTCACCAATCACTCATTATTTATAGATAAATTCAATTAACATTGCTTAGGTGTCTGTCATGTGCCAGCCACAAAGCTATGTTCTAGGGATACAATGGTAAGCAACACAGGCATGATCTCTACCTTCATGGGGTTTAGAGCCTAGTGGGCAAAGACAGATTCATTTTAAAATAACAAATAAAAATGTATAATTATACCTGGATCAGTGTATAGTATATACAAATTTTGCAGCATAAAAAATTCAAGAAATATAACATTCTTCTATTCTTCCAAGTCAAATTTGACTTGCTTTGAGTCCCTATACTATGTCATACCCCCATCCCAAATCATTATATGAGTTTCTCTCCCTTCAGGGTTGTATAATGATTCAGGAGTCAGTCCAAAACAGTCAACTATGGTCCTTTGGCCTTGGGATTATGCAGATAACTGCTGTTTTATCTGCTTTCCAAACCTGACTGATGACTGTAAAGGAAAGAGAGGAGATGGAGGAGATCTGTGCCTGCAGTGCAAAGCTTGAACCTGGAAATCTTTACGAGCGATCTCCCGGCAATTTCCTGTGTACAAACGCCTAGGTCACTCAATTGCCACCTGGACTGTATCTGTCCAAGGAGTCAGCTATTTCTACCTCACAAAATTCAGTGTCTTGTTTCCAGCCTCCCCAACTCTGGTACAGTGCCACGTAAGTCCAATGACTAGTCAAATATTTCTTAAATAAAAAAAAAAGGTGGGACAACACATGCCCACAAATTTTATTAACTTAGATGAAACTGACCAATTCCTTGAAAGACAGAAATTACCAAAACTCAGACAAGGAGGAATAGATATCCATCCCTACATTCATTAAAGAAATTGAATTGCTAATTAATAACATACCAAAAAAAGAATGCACCAGTGTATATGATTTTACTAGTGCATTCCACCAAATGTTTAAGGAGGAAATAACATCAACTGTCAAACAACCTCTTCCAGCAGATAGAAGCAGAGGGAATACTATCTAATTCATTCTATGAGAGCAATATTGCCCTATAACCAAAACCAGATAAAGACAGTGTAAGAAAAGAAAACAGATCAATATCTCTCATGAACATAAGTGTAAAAATTATCAATAAAATATTACCACATGAATTCTATCATAAATAAAAAGAATTATATACCACAGCCAAGTGAGACACACTCCAGGTATGCAAAGCTGGTATAACATTTGAAAAATCAATCAATATAATCCACCCTACCAATAGGCTAAAGAAGAAAAATCGTATCATCACATTAATTGATTAAAGAAGAACAAAGTTGAAGGACTTATATTACTGGATTTCAAGACTTTAAGGACTCTAAACCTACAATATAAACAATATAGTGTGGTATTGGCAAAAGCACAGACACATGTATCAATGGATCAGACGAGAGAGCCCCCAAAATAGTCCCAAACAAATACAGTTAACTGATTTTTGCAAATGTGCAAAAGCAATTCCATGGAGAAAGGATAGTCTTTTCAACAATTAATGCTGGAACGATTAGAATTCATTCTAATGAAAAAAAAAAAAGAAAAAAATTAAGATATATCTTACATCTTGTACAAAAATTAATTCAAAGTGGATCACAGAACTAAATGTAAAACACAAAACTGTAAACCTTCTAAAAGAAAACATAAAAGAAAATCTAGGTGGCCTTGGGTTTCGTAGAGTTTTAAAATATACCAAAGCATAATCCATGAAAGAAAAAAAATTGAAAAATGGAACTTCGTTAAAATTAAAACCTCAGCTCCGTACAAGATATTGTTAAAAGAATAAAAAGACAAGCCACAGACTGGGAGAATATGTTTGCAAAACACATATTTGATAAAGGACTTTTATTCAAAATATACAAGAAACCCTTAAAACTCAATAATTAGAAAATAAACACATTTTAAAATGGGGAAAAAATCTGAATAGACACTTCATCAAAGACAAATGGCAAACAAGCATATGAAAAGACACAACATTATTTGTCTTTAGGAGAATGCAATTTTAAACAAGATACCACTGTAAACCTATTAAAATGGCTAAAATCCAGAATACTGACAATACTGTATGCTGGCAAAGATGTAGAGTAATAGGAACACTTATGGAATTTGGAAGACAGATGGCAATTTCTTACAATGATAAACATAGACTTACCATGTGTCCAGCAGTCGTGCTCCTAGGTAATAAACCAACTGATTTGAAAGCTATGTTTACACACAAACCTGCTTGCAAATGTTTATAGCAGCTTTACTGATGACTGCCAAAAACTGGAAGCAGACAAAATGTCCTTCAACAGGTGAATAGATAAACAAACTCTGGTGCATTCATAAGATGAAATACTATTCAGCAATAAAATGGAATGAGCTCTTAAGACATGAACGAAAAGACATGGATGACTCAAATACATATCACTAAGTGAAAGAAGTCAGTTTGAAAAGTCAGCGTACTATCTGATTCTATTTATATGACATCTGGAAAAGGCAAAACCTTAGAAACAGTAAACAGATCAATGATTGCCAGGGATTTGGAGGTTGGGGCTGGGAGAGTTGAAAAAGTAAAGCACAGGATTTTTTAGAGCAGTGAAACTTCTTTGTATGAAACTACTTTGTATGTAATGGTGCCTACATGACAGAATGCCTCTGTCAAAGACCACAGAACTTTACAGCACACAGAGTGAATCTTAATGTATGCAAATTTTTAAAAAACATTTAGAAGGTCAGAGGAATTCCAGGATGGAGTGCAGAATATGATGCAGAAATCTAACTGTATTACTAATGTTAGTAATGAAACAACCTCACTGAAGAGGGTAGAGGCTAAGGTCTGCTCTAAGTGACTTTGGAAATAGAGTCTGTAAGACTAAAGGCAAAAGGAATAGTACATAAGAACTGTACTCTAGTTGATAAAGGTTTAAATTCTGAAACCACTGTACATGTATCAACAACTGAGTACAGGGATGACAGATGATGGTGGGAGGCAGATTTCTCACTGTTGGAGTGAGAAGTTACAGATAAGCAAGGGAAGAAAATTAGGATTAGAGTTAGAGATATAAACATAAACTCCTGATTAGTGTGATACAGAGGGATACATATTGGAAATATTCATATATATATACATGTGAGTATACACACATATATTTCTTTTCTCTGTCTGCTATGAGAGCCTAGAAGTAATGACACCCCAATAGCAATGAGCACACCTAGCACCCAGATCTTAGTTTCTAATTGGCCTTCAGTTAATAATAATGTACAAACATAACAATAATGTATCAATATTGGTTCAGTGGTGACAAATGTGCCACAAAAATGTAGCATATTAATAACTGGGAAACTGAGTGTGGGGTATATGGAGACTATGTACTACCTTCAAAACTTTTCTCCAGACTTAAAACATTCTAAAATAAAATGGTTATTTAAAAAATAAAATATGGGAAATCTCTGTACTTTCCTCTTGATTTTGCTGTAAACATAAAACTGCTCTAAAAAAAATAAAGCCTATTTTTTTAACTATTTATTTTATATTGGAGTATAGTTGATTAACAATGTTGTGTTAGTTTCAGGTGTACAGCAAAGAGAGTCAGTTATATATATATACATGTATCTATTCTTTTTAAAATTCTTTTCCTATTTAGGTTGTTACATAATACTGAGCAGAGTTCCCTGTGCTATGCAGTAGGTCCAGTAGCACAGTAGGTCCTTGCTGGTTATCCATTTTAAGTATAGAGTGTGTACATGTAATCCCAAACTCCCTAACTATCCCTTCCCACCACCCTTTCCCCCCAGTAACCATAAATTCCTTCTCTAAGTCTGTGAGTCCATTTCTGTTTTGTAAATAAGTTCATTTGTATCATTTTTATATCATCCTTCTTTTTTAGATTCCTCATACTGAGCGAAGTAAGTCAGAGAAAGTGAAATATCAGATGATATAGCTTATATGTGGAACCTAAAAAATTAAAAAAACAAAAATAAAGCCTATTTTAAAAAATAAAATAAGACAAGAAGAAGCTTAAGTTCTCTAGCCTAGTAGCACTTCTTTTAATTCAGCAACATAAAAGTCCTTGAGCAAAAAAAATCCTAAACCTTGACCATATGTTTCGTTGGGACAGGGTGAGAATTCCCTATAGACATAAGAGCACACAAAAATTATTTTTTCAGTATTTTTTTCTGCAAAAAAGGCTATAAAACAAAAAGTACACTTTAATCTTACATAAAAGAGTACCTAATCTGGTCATTGTCAGCTAGGAAAGCCTTCCCTAAGAAAGGATGAACAGAAGTTATAAGTAAAGTAGAGACTGGGGGAAGCGTTCCTGATTAAAGGAACAACATACACCTGAGGTAGAATTAAGACGACTCATGGTCCGTCAGTGATGACCAGTGTGGCCAAAATGCAGAGTGGGACAAGATGGAAGCCTGAGAAATTGTAAGCATAGGCCCATCACATGTGGCCCTGTTGACCAAATTAACAGCAACGGTCTTTATCAGAGATGCAGCAGGACTCTACCGATGAGTTTTTAGGAGGGAGAAGGACATGATCAAATTTAAGCTTTGAAGGTAGCTCTCTGGCTGCACCACAAAGAAGGAATCGGAGCTGGGCCAGAGCTGAGGCAGAATAAGCGTTAAGAGATTAGCTTATACTGTTCCTGATGATGGGATATAGTGACTTGAAATAGGGTAGTAGTAATAAATATGGAGGAAAATGAAAGATTTAATGGCTATTGAGGAGTTAAAATTGAAAGGACTTAGGTCAGGAGGAAGGCTAGGATTTCTACTCTTACCACTACTATTTAATATTGTGCTGTATGTTCCTAGCCAGTGCAATGAATCACAAAAAGATATAAAGGACATACAAATTGGAAAGGAGGAAATCAAACTGTCTTTATTCACAGATGATACGATCATCAATATAGAAAACCCTATGGAATCTGCAAAAAAAAAAATTCTACTAGAATAAGTGAATTTAACAATGTTGCAGGGTATAAAATCAACATATAAAAATCAGTAGTATTTCTATATTCTAGAAATGAACACTCAGAAATTAAGATTTTAAAAAATACCATTTCAACAGCATCAAAAAAACACAAACTACTTCAGAATAAATTTGATAAAAGATGTACAGGATCTGCACACTGAAAAACTACAAAACATTGCTGAGATAAAATAAAGATTACCCAAATAAATGGAAATATATATCATGTTTATAGATCAAAAGATTCAGTATTTTAAAAATTTAATTCTCCCCAAATTGATATATACATGTAGATTCAATGCAATCATAACCAAAATCCCAGTAGGCTTTTCAATGAAAATTGACAAGTATAATTCATACAGAAATGCAAGGGTCCTAGCATAGCCAAAACAAATTTGAAAAAGGAGAACACAGTTGAAGGACTAACCAGTATCTGACTTTAAAACTTATTATAAAGCTATAGTAATCAAGACCGTGCGGTTTTGGCATAAAAATAGACAAAGCTGATGAGACAGGGAGTTTAGAAATAAACCCACACATATCTAGACAACTGATTTTTGACAAAAGTGCAAAGGCAATTTAATGGAGGGAGGGTAGTCTTTTAACAAATGAGCTGGTGCGACTGAATATCCATATGCAAAAAGTTAAATTTCAACCACAACATATCCCAAATTAACTCCAAATCGATACTGACTTAAATGTAAACCTAAAACTACAAAATATCTAGGAGAAAAATCCTTGTGTCTTTAGGTTAGAACAGATTTCTTAGAGATGCCACAGAAGCATGACTCGTTTTAAAAATGAAAGATTGGACATGATCAAAGTGACAAACTTCTGCTCTTTGAAAGACACTATTGAAAGAATAAAGAGATAAGCCACAAACTGGAAGAAAATATTTGTATATTATATATCTGATGAAGGACTTATATTCAAAATGTATTAAAAGCTTTCAAAGCTCAATAATAACAAAATATATAATCCAGTAAAAAGGGTGGCGATTTTGATCAGACACTTCATCAAAGAACATTTGTGGTAGCAAATATTCTCAGGAAAAGATGCTCAACATCATTAGTCATTAGGAAGTGCAAATTAACAACGTAAGACACAGCTATATACATATCAGAATGACTAAAATTGCAGAGTCTAACTATACTACTTGTTGGCAAGAATGGAAAACAACTGGGACTCTGGTGGAAATGCATAAGCATTTAGGAAAATGTTAAACATACAACCACCCCATGTTCCAGCCTTCCCACTCCTATCTATCCAAGAGAAAAAAAGCAATGAATTTATGTAAAGATTGTATGTGAATATTTACAGCAAGTTTTTCTCCCATAATCTCCCCAAACAGCAGTCCTATCCAAACAGAAATGCCAGTCAACTAGTGGATGGAAAAAATTTTAGTACATCCATACAATGGAATGCTACTCAACAACAAAGAGAAATGAAGAAATGATACGCACAACGAGAATAAATCGCAAAATAATTATTCTGAGTGAAGAAGATAGTTCCCCCCCCCCCAAAAAAGAGAAAGTATATACTTTATGATGCCACTAATATAAAACTCTAGAAAATGCAAACTAATCTTTAGTGAGAGAAAGCAGATCAGTGGTTGATGGGATGATGTGGGAGAAGGGGCAGAAGGGAGGAGATGACAGAAGAGTATGAGGGATAGTTGAGGATGATGGTAATATTCAACATCTTGATTGTAATGACAGTATATATGTATATTTTACAGATCAAATTGTACACTCTAAATATGTACAACTTATTACATCTCAATTTTTTTAAAGTGTATGTTCTCCTCCAAAAATTTTTTAAGACGATAATATTAACGGAAAAACCCGAATGCACTTTTTGGCCAGGCCAATAGACTGAATATGCTTGGAGAAGAGAAAGTATCGAGACTGATTCCCAGGCTTCTGGCTTATACACCCAACTGAATGATGGCACTATTTCTGAGATAAGAAGGAACAGAATAGCACCACTGGAAGTTCTAGGAATGGGAATGAAGATTATGAGTCTTGTGTATAGCATGATGTTAGATTTATGGTGGAGAGGAATACAAGGAGCACGTTCCAGTATGACAGGGACAGAGGGAGGTTTCCCAGAGACTGATGGGAGAGAGTAAGATAGGGGGACAGCGGTATATAAGCTGCAAAGTTTTAGGGCTTTTTCATGAAAGCTTGGGGGAGCTGTGCCAAGGGGACATAAGAAAGGCATGAACCATGTACCCCTGCATTCTATCCCCCTTGTACCTGTGTCAGGAGACCTTCAGGAGAAGTGATTTGGAAGAGGTCAAGTTTGTATGAACGTAACAAAGTAAAGAAATGTTCAGTTAGCCAGTGTGTAGGGCTGAGTTCCAGAAGACACAACAAAAGAGTTTGGAAAAGAAATGATATTGTCAAAGGAGGTGAATACTATAAAGGTCAGAACACAGAAGATGATAAATTGAGGGTCTTGCCTCAAAGAATGACAAAGAACAATAGGGATTCTTTTCTTCTTGATCCACAGGGATGGTGATGGCTACAGTGGCTGCCAGTGGGCCGGATTGCCTTCATCTACCCAGGAGAAGGGAGTTGGTGGGCATTTTGCCAGGTAAGATTCCTCATATATGGGTGACTTGCATTGAGTCATTACAGCTCTCTACAGAGAGATGGAAAGGGAGCTGTTGAAATTGATGTTTATTATGCTCCATCATGTGTCCAGGACTGTGAAAGATGCAAAGGAAGCTTAAAAAATTATAGCAGCCTGTATGTTCATAACAAAAATTAGAAAGCACTATGAAGTGGTATTTAACCAAGCACCAGAGAGCATAAATTTAAATAAGCAGCAGGAATAAGAAAATGGATGGACAATGTAGGTAAAGTTCATCAGAGGAGCTTCCTAGAAGGAAATGAAGCTTTTCAAGAAGTTTAGGATCTAGCTAGGAGGAAAAGATATAAGCAGACAGCAGAAAAGAGGAAAAGTGTAAGTAAAAGTCCCAGGCCAGAATATATACAGAGAGTGTGTGTGAACATTTTGTGCATAAACCCATATGTGTTAGAGTTGACAGAGGGAGAGAAAGCCAATAAAACAAGGGAAATAAATTTTATGATGGGGTAATGTCAAATAAAATTTGGGATAGATAAGTTGGGTACAGATTATCAAGGATCTTGAAAAGTGTACACATGATCTGAAAAACTGTAGGAAGCCATAATCAATCTGACCAAGGAGCTGTATGATCAAAGTAACACTTTATAAAAATTAGCACTGCATTTGTGTACAGGATAGTCTGGGGAGGAGACAGGCAGTTTTATAGTTCTGAAAAGGTGTCTTTTAAAGTCAAACCATTTAAAAATCTTTGTAGAGTTAAATTGAAGAACTCCCCAAAACATAATATTTTCTTTCTTTCTTCTCAAAGGAATGCTGACGTAGCATGCTAAATAGTTTCATCGTGTCTTTGTACTTTCTTTCTAAAAGGAATATTAAAGAATTGCTATACTCTTTTAATCTGAGGAGCTCCATATACAGGGACTTTAACGTCTATCTAGAAGTTTTCCTGTGGGAAGATTTCCTCTCAACATGCACAGTACTTATTTTTACTTGATGCCTTAATAATTCATTTCCAGTTTGGTGATTTTTATGTTAACATGGAGAAATTGATGAGGGCTCCCTGTCTAAAAATTCAAATGACTAAAGGTTGAAAGCGAAAACCTTTAGGGTTAGAGGAACTATGGTTATTTAGTGAAGACTAGGGAAAACTTAAAACTTTTCCCCCCAGTGGACATAGATTTATCTTATTACATAGTTTTTAATCTCTTACTAAAGATAATGCAAGAACAAACACATTTGTTTTGAAATATGTTTTCAAGGAGAGCCCAGAAAGAATTTTCTTACAGTAAGTTATACACTGGAGCAGGTAGTAAGGAATGTTATAGATTTTCCTAGAAGAGTTTTGCTAAGGTTGTGGAGGTCCAATTTGAGTTTAGGCAAGACTCGAAAGTGTTAAAGGCAGAAGTGGAAGAGGTCTAGGGAAATTAGGGTTAAAGAAATATTAAAATAAATACCCTTTGACTTTTACCTTTAAAAGAGACTCCAATTTCAGGGAATGACTGGTGGTCTAATGAGGTGGATATCATAAAAACATATTCTGCAGGGTGATATGGCAATAAACCAGTTAAGGAGTAAGGAAACTCAGTAAAAGAAAGATACGATTTTGAAATTTTGAGTATAGGATGTTTTCTGTCACTCATATTTGTTTTCTAGCTCAGTTCCCACCAAATATATTTTTAAAAGATAAATGTTAAAAAATACTACAAATGCCTTGACTTTAACTTTTTTAAGCATTGGGTTCCACGCTGCACTGCTCTGGAACTCCTCTATCACAATGGTGAAGGTCCTCCCCCACTGTATGAGTTTCCAGGGACGGCTATAAGAAAGTACAACAATCTGGGTGGCTTAAGCAATACAAAGTGATCGTCTCACAGACCTGAAAGCTTGAAGTCAAAAATCAAGGTGTCAGAAAAGTTGGTTCTTTCTGAGGGATGCGAGGGGAAATTTGTTCCATGCCTCAATCCTAGCTTCTGGCAGCCTTGGGAGTTTCTTGGCTTGTAGATGGCATGATCTCTGTATCTTCACATTATCTTCCCTCTGTCTCTATGTCCACATTTCCCCTTTGTATAAGGACACAGTCATATTGGATCAAGACCCACCCTAATTACCTTATATTAAATTGATCATTGACAAAGACCTTATTTCCAAATAAGGGGGCACTCACAGATCATGGGGGTTAGGACATCAATGTCTTTTGTGGGGACACAATTCAATCCATAACACCCACCATCACTGACCTCACCACTCACCCTAATGCAGCTTTGGCACCAAGAGAGTGCTAGTACTTCTGAGGAGGAACAAATGCAAGTGTGGGAGAAGTGTAAGGTAGAACAGAAACAGAGGAATTGCTCGCAACAAATACAAATTTTTTAAAACATTAGGTGGATTAAAACCATTTGGTGGCTATCTAGGGACTCTCCAAGCCTATCAGTTTGAAAAGTCAGCAGCAAATTTTACCTAAAATCTACCAGACATAAAATACTTGGAATGCTAATTTGATACTTTTCTTTTAATGTTCCTGTTTTCCTTGCAAGACCTAGATGTGACTTTTTAAAATCCTTTATTTAAAATATATGAGGAGATTGGTCACGATTCACCATAAAATTTTGTTTACCTTGGAAAAGAAGGCTGTTACTTTAAAAGAAAATCTTTTTAAAGCTTTACTTTTCTCTTTCATCCCCCAAAGAGAAAGAAAATCACTATATTCATCAAAAATATGACTGGGAAGATCCTGTAATTAAGCCTAACTTATAGGAAACAACGAACAACAAGGAAAATATCTGACTCTCTGGAAAGTTTTATGAAAACTCATATACTTACATAAAGAAAAATCTACAGAACCTAACCCATTTTCTTTTTCTTTCCTTTTCTTTTCTTTTTTTTTTTTTGCCAGAAAAGGAAAGCACTGGGAGTTGACACTGACCTTGTAAACAGCAAAGCCAAAGTTTCTGTAAAGCAAGGCTGCAGTTTCTCACAGCTAAGAGGTGTAGAGGCCAATATCAGAATCCAGCTCTTGTAATCCTCTGTGTTGCCTCACTACATAGTGCCATGAGCCATATATTCCAAAACCTTTTGCACTTACAGAGCAATTCCCTGACTATAGTAAGCCCTCCTTATTTGTACCAGTTAGGAATACTTTCAGTAGCAAATAGCAACACAGTAGACTAACAAAATCTTAAGTAGATAGGGTTTGGAGGCAGGAGTGGTTTTTGTTTTGCTTTTTGCTTTGTTTTGTTTTTCCATAACCCACACTCTGAAGTAGAGTCCAGGACATGAGTGTTGATCCAATCTTGTCCTTAGGAATTGGGCTCTTTCTACGCTTCCTTTCCACCATTCTCAGCAAATTGACTTTTTGTCCTTATTTTTATCACTTCATGGTTTCAAATGACTCTCACAGCACCAGGCATCCTGTCTTTTAGGTTAAAAGAAGCAACACCAGGGACCAGTGAGCTACATTTTCATTTCTGTTGTTTTTTTAGGGAATAAAGGCTTTCCCATAAACCTCCAACTTACCCCTTTTTGGTCAGATCTCAGTCACCCTTAGTTAAAATGAGGATGGGAAATTCAG
Organism: Grampus griseus; assembly: GCF_964374135.1. Taxonomy (NCBI): domain Eukaryota; kingdom Metazoa; phylum Chordata; class Mammalia; order Artiodactyla; family Delphinidae; genus Grampus; species Grampus griseus. Next base: position 58,469,963 of record NC_139003.1, on the reverse strand, counting down.
TACATGGTAGAGGGACATAAGATCATCATGATTTGCTTAGACTAAGGCTAAAAACATCATGACACTGAACCAAATCATGGTTCTGTAAGCAAGGAAGAACAGAGAAAATGCCTCTGGGTATGCCAAAACAACTTTGGGGGTATTTCAGAAGGCTTTTGAGAATCCTTAAACAATAACCCATCACTGGAGTCTGAAGGAACAACAAAAAAGATGATTAAAACAATTAGCTACAAGAACAAATAAGAAAAAATAGGGACTATTTCTTACTTTGGGAAGCTCAAGAAATACCACTGGATAAAAGCAGAGTTCCTTATGATAACAACAAAAATTGACTAAATTAATAATCCACATAGCAACAGCATTGATAGGGACACAAATAAGTATTTGCTGATCCTTAATGGACATTTGCCATAACATATTTAAATGCTAAATGGAATCATTTCAACAAGTGGCCTTATGAAAAATTTTACAATATCAAGAATGGGGCTTTGAAAACTCTAATGTGCTTACAAATCACATGGGAATATTGTTAAAATGTAGATTCTAATTCAGTAGGTCTGGGTAGGGCCAGAGACTGAATTTCTAACAATTTCCCAGATGGTGCTAATGGTTCTGGTCCATAGGCGATACTTTGATTAGTAAGGATCTAGAAAACAATTCGTATCTTTTAAATTATTTCAGCAAAGGGGCTTCCCTGGTCCCACCAATGCAAGGGACACCGGTTCGATCCCTGGCCCGGGAAGATCCCACATGCCACAGAGCAACTACTGAGCCTGAGCTCTAGAGCCCGCAAGCCACAACTACTGAGTCCACATGCCACAACTAGTGAAGCCTGCATGCCTAGAGCCTGTGCTCCGCAACAAGAGAAGCCACGACAATGAGACGCCTCCACTCGCCACAACTAGAGAAAGCCTGCACTCAGCAATGAAGACCCAACACAGCCATAAATAAATAAATTAATTAAAAAAAAGAAATCAAAGAGGTCTAAAATAAATAATTTCAGCATGATATGAAGTTTATCTTTGGTTGAGATTTTTGCAAAAAATCATTCTTGCTTTGGGTGAGAATGTTTTTGTGAGGAAAACATTCCCTGGAATGTTAACAAAAACATTTTGAATAATTAGTTACTACAGACGTCACTTTTGCTTCTTTCACATAGCTTCACTCTCAATCAAGTACTAGTCACAAGTGATTTTTCCTCTTAATATTATTGGGAAAAAAACCATTTTTTTTTCCGTCATGCCACGTGGCATGTGGGATCTTAGTTCCCCAACCAGGGATCGAACCTGGGTCCCCTGCAGTAAAAGCGCAGAGTTTTAACCACTGGACCGCCAAGGAAGTCCCCATTTTTATTATAAACCCAAATGCCTTCTAAGGATAGAGAATCCTTAGAAATGGACTCAGAAACCCCCTTTGTTCTGTGAGCATTTTGATAGGTTTGGCTTTGAGGTTTTAGCCAGAAGCCCTTTAAATGCAGACCAATTATTTAATGCTTCTGGGTTTATTACCGTCAGCACACCTTCTAGATAAAGTATGAAATTAGGGTCAAGGTTTTTACTCATTTGTGTGCAGTTGCTTGAAAATGACCTTTCAGTCCCCGGCTAGGCAGGACCAGGGTTGGGGAGAGGAGGTCACAATAAAACAAAGTAAGGGATCGAGGTCTACTAGAAGGACATCAGAGGTTATGCAGAGCACACAGGCTGAGGCAGTGACGTAATGTTTACCCCTCCCGAGTGTGCAGGGAAGACAGGAATTCCTCCTTGCATTACAACACTACAGACACTGCATCTTTCCTTATCTTTGAACAATAAATTCCTTAACATGGTACGCATTTTAAGGTTCTCTTAATGTTTGACGATGCCCAAGAAGTCAAATTCATTTAGGTACATTCAGGGTTCTGTGTTTCTTCATGGGTATTAGCTATAAGAATATGTGCTAAAAGTGACTATCAGATTTAATGACTGTGGGCCCTGAATGGCACTGTATCTAAGAGCCAGAATTGATCTCCCTCGTTTTCTGTCTGTGTGTAATGGATGGAATATTTGTGTCCCCGCTCCCAAATACATATGGTGAAGCTCTAACCATCAATGTGGTGGTATTTGGAGATGGGGCCTTTGAGAGGTAATTAGAGTTAATTGAGGTCATGAGGGTAGAGTCTTCATGATGGGACTAGTGGCCTTATAAGGAGAGGCAAGACTTCTCTGGCAAAGCTTTAAAAAAATATTATAAGTGTGGCAATGGTTGTTTCCTCAGAATAGTATGCCCTCTAGCTGGTTTAAGCAAAAGAGGTTTTTGCTTTGTTTTGTTTTAATAGAGCAGTAAAAGGCTTACAGATTGAGAAACAGTCTTGAGGTTGAGAAATTTCCAAAGCCACACCACACAACTGGGCCACCTGGGAGCAGGGCCACGATAGGAAGTCCGATTATGGCTGCTGACTACACACCCAGCACCTGCTACAACTGCGTCTTATGCCTCCCGCCCCATTTCCTCCAGTCCTGAATTCAAGTTTTTCACGAGTGCGTCTTTTTGGCACAACCTGAATCATAGACAGAACTCTAGCTGCTTTGGAGTCTGAAAAGTGTTACTTTTAGCTTTCCAGCCTCTGCAGTTTAGGAAGGAGGTTGAAAAGATTATTAAATAGTTAAAACCATAGTATCAGCCATAATAAACAAAACAAAATGGGCAAAAGTCTCAAACTCACTTAAATCAACTTATGAAATTCTAGCTTTTGGCCCTTCAGGGAATGTCACCCTAATGACACACTAAATTACCCATTTGCCTAGGACCCATTCCCTCTAAACAGGCTTGGTTTTTCACCATCCGTTTTCATCCCTGTACCAGACCTACCTCCTAAGTCTCCTCACATCCTCGTGGCCTCATCTGTTCCCCACCTGAGTGCTGCTTGCCCTGATTCCTGATTAAGAGCAGGCCAGCAATGGCTGACTGGCTCACCCCATTCCAGTAGTTATAAAACCGTGAAGATTCACCATTTAACACTGGTTAACTCAGCCTCCACTGCAAATTCTGGGGAGAAAAGGCCAGGCTCTGATATGGCCTCCATCACTTTTATCATGGCAGAAACCACAGATGCTCCAGTAGCTGGTGGTCCAGTCCCACCAGCTGTCCGGAGGGAAGATGGGAAAGTTAACACTGGCAAACCAGAGGTGAGAAACAGGATACAGAAAGAAGTCTGTAGATAGCCTGTTCACCCTTCTTTCCATGGAGGCCTGTTCTGAGATGCTGGGAATTCATGAGTTCTCTCTGGAGGTGTTCTGCATAACTTAGCAACCATTTGAATGTCCTAGATCTCCCTAACATGATTTTTAAAATTTATTTCTAGCCTGCCTTTTTGCCTCATTCTTGCTCCCCTAGGACTGCACTCCACAAGAAAACATGTGCTCATGAGATTAACCTCAGACTCTTTTCTCAGGAACCCAGGCTAAGATAACACCTTTGCATATAGCAGTCTCTCAGTATAGAAAGACATTTTCTTTTTGCTAACCACATCCAACTTCTTAAAATCTGGCTCAAAATATTCCCCTCTAGAGAAACCCATACTTCACTAATCATTTCATCACATCCTTTTTTTTTTTTTTTTTTTTTTTTGCCGTACGCGGGCCTCTCACTGTTGTGGCCTCTCCCATTGCGGAGCACAGGCTCCGCACGTGCAGGCTCAGCGGCCATGGCTCACGGGCCCAGCCGCTCCGCGGCATGTGGGATCTTCCCGGACCGGGGCACGAACGCGTGTCCCCTGCATCGGCAGGCGGACTCTCGGGCACTGCGCCACCAGGGAAGCCCCAATTCATTACTTCTTATCCAACCTCATTTACTCTTAATTTTTTCCTGAATGTTTCCTATGATTATATTAATTTGTGCATTTCTTCACTTCATTTGTACATACGGTCACCGGCAAAGCCCACTGGGGTCCCAGAAAAAAATAAGACAGAATCTCGGTGGTAAGGTCTAACCTCCTCTTTCACGCTTCGTCTAGTTTCACGTACAGAGGCCTCAAACTCGGCGCTTCATACCAGAGTTTCTCACGAGAAACGGCCAGCGGACACCTCAGCTCCTGGGTCCTGTGCGGAAGCGCTGTGCAGCTCACTGCAATTTAAGATGGCGGCGGCAGGCCGCGTGCAGAGAAGCTGCGCCCAGCACTTGTGATCTCGCGCAGCGAGCACAGCTGCGCCCGCCTCTGAGAACTCCGCCCCCTCCCCCGCTGACAAGATCCCTGTAAAGCAGACCCACCCACCGTGGCCTGTCCCGGTGGGCATGTGTTCTAGGGGCAAGCTTGCACCTCTTCTTTCTTTGATCAAAGAGTAAAAAGCTTTTCTTTGCTCCTGATCCAAATCGGGTCTCGTTCTGTTGGCCCCAATGACACAGAGCAGGAGGACGCCTGTTGGAGGCAGACTTGGGAGGGTCAATAATAGTATTAGGTCTGATTTTCTCTTTTCCTCAAGCTAAGAGCATAGACTGTCACTTTCTTAAGATACATTTTCTCAGTAATGCTTAATACAAGGGCTCTGCCACTAAGTGTGCCCAGTGTAAACGTGGTTTGAGGTTTAGAGTGGAGGTGTCCGTCCACCCTCGGGTGCTTCCCTGCCTGCATCAGCATTTCTTCTAAGCCCACTTTGTCTTCCTAAGGCAGCCCCAGGCTTTCCAGGGCCAATCTGCTGCACCTCCCCGCGGGTCCGACCCTCCAATAGGAATTATCTTCCTCCTGCATGTAGTTCTCTGTCCACTGCTCAGCCTTGAAAAACAACAGACTTGGTCTGGGTCCCATTCTTGACTACTCGGCTGATACACAATTTATGCCAAGTCACTAATGACTAAAGGGAGGACACCTGAGGTGAATTCATGTCTTTACGGATATACTGTAAACAGCTGCTTTAAATCGATGTAGACTTACTCTAAAAATGAAATTTAGACACTAAAGTAGCTTAATGAAGGAAAATTTTCTGAGCAAGATGATTTAAATTAAGTGACTACAGTGTTGAATTGCAATATTCTAAAACTCCAGTATATCATGCTATTGATTAAGAACCACTCTTTTAGTTGGTGATGCCATTATTTTAGTATTTAAAAAATCTGAAATCTGAATTATTTACGTCTTGAGAAGTACCTAGAGAGTTAAACCCAGCATTGAAAGGGAGGCTTTACGATTTCTCAAGGTGTCTGGGCTAGTGAGTGAAAAAGATTGGAAGTCTTAACACAGATTTTCCCAGATCAAATTCTTTCTAGTTCTACTTCTTGAAAGAAGTATTTTTAAAAATTATTTTTTAGCATTAACCTGAGTATATAAAGGAGAGTCTCCCTAAAAGAGAATTATAAAGAACAAAGACTCAGTCTTACCCTCAAAATATCTGCACTTCGAATGGGGTCAGGTTGATAGCAAAAACAATCAGTGTTCAGTGGTGGAAACTCCTTATCTGTTAGATTGATTTGTTTTGTTTGCTTGAACAAAGGCTGTTTCATAGCAGAAATTAAGAACCAGGCAACTTGCAAATCGACCGCTGGGCCTTAGTAACAAAAACTACAGCTGTCAATAAAAATATTAAAGTCTTTAATAAAAAATAAAAATTTCTAAACTATATTAGCACATAAAGATAAGATTAGTTGTAGGTAAAAGATGAGAGAAAGAAATTTGGATTTAGTTTATATTTAGTCTCTTAACTATTCCTCCAGCTAGTATAAAATATGAAAAATAATTCCTAGGGGCTAGAATAATTTGCCCCAAAATAGGCTCACCATCAAAGATGTCACCATAGATACACATGGTTCTTAAGATCAGACCTGCAAAAAAAATCAAATAATTTAATTCATTTTCAATTTTCAGGATTTATTTTTTCACTTTTTGTAATGTTAGTTTATTTGGTATAAGTACTTTTTTATTGCATTTCCCCTGCTATTAATTCAAATTAGAATGGTAATGTATGTTTAATGTTTATATTTTTGAAATTTAAGTTTCATTTAATGTTATATGTTTATACATTTTATAGGTGACATCTGCCAAATATTTAGTTTCAATGATTTTTAAAAAATTTTCTGAATTCTGAACAGTTTTTAAATAAACAACAGGTATTAATACCAGGTTATCAATACATTATGAAAGAGACTTCCCTGGTGGTACAGTGGTGAAGACTTTGCCTGCCAATGCAGGGGCTGCAGGTTTGATCCCTGGTCAGGGAGCTAAGATCCCACATGCCTTGCGGGCAAAAAAAAAACCCAAAACATAAAACAGAAGCAATATTGTAACAAATTCAACAAAAGCTTTAAAAATTGTCCACATCAAAAAAAATCTTAAAAAAATACATTATGAAATAAATATGAAATATCAGTATGTCATTCTGCTCCAGTAGTGTCATCATGATTTTCTGTGGCTCTTCTTAATAATGCCACTTAAATGACCACCAGTTCTAGTCGGCTGAATGTGCAAGTGAATGTTCAGTGTATTTTTTCTGATACCCCTCTCCCCAATGCCTCTCTCTCTCTCCTCTGAACAACTCATTATTTCTTCTTCCCAGGGGTGTCTTCTGACCCTGCAAACTCGGAAAGGGGAAAACAGCTATTTCTTGACCATCAACTCTGTGCCTAGCACTGTGTTCCATGCTTTCCATAATCATCTCATTTAATCATCACAATTAACTCAGTGTGGTCCTTGTCAAAATCTCCATTTTATAGCTGAGGAAATGGACGCTAAGTGGTGTTGAATAGCACATGAGCTGTCACATTTCTGAGAAGTTGTCTGGCTCCTCTGTGCTGAGCCCAGTGTCCTCTTCCTTTTGCTTCACTACATCAGGACTCTCGGTCTCCGCTTTGTGTACTAAGTCTGCAGAAATTGCTTTATTGCACACCTACACAAGACACTTTGTTTTTAAAAACTTGAAGTACTTTTTCAATAATTAAAAGTATTTTATCTTCAACTACGTTGGAGGTGGGAATAGATGGCCTTTGTGGTCTTCTCATTCCCTGAGGGGGTCTATGAAATGACAAAGAAGGCAAATGCCTAAAATAGCAAAAGGAATGTGGTGAAACAATCCAGAAAACATCCTGAGAAGGCCTTCATGAGGAAAACAGAAACTTGAAGACACAATGAACATATTATGCTTTCTCCTAAAGCAAAAATACAAATTGAGCATCTTACTTGCTCTTCGATATTGAAACATGTAGAGGTTTTCTGAATATTTATTTTCTTTAGGTGATTAGGATTAATGACATCTTCCATTTGTGAAGCACTGACTGTTTGCTAACCACTTCAAATTTGTCAGCAGTTTACTGAACATTGTGAACTCAGCAGGATTCAAACTCCATAGGGTTTTATTTTTCTTCAATCACTGCTTTAAAACATGCTCCATCGAATCTCCCCTTCCCAAGACTTTATGGCGTCTCCGGCAGATGCCAGTTTTCTGAACTTTTCAGGTTGTAAAAGATATACTCCAGTGCCATCCACTTCCAAGGAGAGGGGGCATCTCTTGATGATCTCCCCACTTCCCCACCCCACACATCTTCTGAGCCCTTTGCTGTGTTGAAGACAGGGAGACAGAATTCTCAAAGGGAGCGGAAATGTTTTTACTTACCGGTTGCTGCTGTGATCTCTGCTCTCTCCCAGGGCAACCATCCAAATCTGTACCTCTTGGGAGACACCTGATGATTCTCTGGAAGGCTCTTCTGCAGCCTCTTCACTGAGTTGCCACCTCTCATGGGAAATTAGCTCCAGTGGACCTTTTACAATCTCCCCCAGCTCCCATCCCTATATAATCCATTCTACAAGCTTTTGCTGCTGGGGTCTCTTCTTAGTCGCACGTTACGGTGGGGTACCAGTAATTCAAGATTTCCATGGTATCCACTTGACCTAGAGAAGTCTCATGCATCTTTTTCCTGCCAGATAATGGAAATATGCCCTATTCCCCTACTGCTCATTTTCTCTACCCTGAGTTTTTTCCCTAATTCTCTTTCCCGTTGCTTACGTAGGCACAAAGTGCAGTTTAGCAAATCCATTCATTGCATAAGTAGGTATCCAACTGAAAAATGAGATTCCAGGCTCAACTTCTTGCCAGCACCCCTGTCCCCAATCTCTACAAATCATTCTCCTGGGGAAACCCGTTGGTTTATTTTAGAAGGAGCACCCTCCAAGGGTGGAAGGAAAAGACATGGAACTCTTTCTGAAGCTGGAGATTACAATTCAGTAGTTCCCTCAAGATTAGATTAGTGAGTAGAGAGTGATAACTGAGGCAGCAGAATGAATTTGCCTCTTAATAAATCTCAATCATCTCTTTGTCCACTAATTATCATCTATTTTTCCCCAAGTTTGGAGCCAAGATGCCAGTTCTGAGACAATAAGAAAAGTCCCACTCAGTACCTTATCACAAATGCAATGTATACGAACTCCACACAATTCTGAATGATAGGTATTATTATGACTTAGAGTGAAACTCAAAAAATAATCAGTGTTATGCTGTGAGGGGAAGAGAATTTCCATCATCTCATACCATGCTTGGCACTAGGGCTCAATAAATACTTATTGAATAAATAAATAATGTGACTGAATAGCCAAGGTCATGCTTAGGAAGTGGAGAAATGACATTCAAACTCAGTTCTTTTTGACTATCAACATCTCCCTAAATAAAGTGTCATCCTCACACCAACACTGATCATAACCACAGCCCAGTGTTATAACATCTCCTCTGTCTGACTCAGATGTATCTTTCAGAGAAATTATCTCATTTCTCTCCCCATATTGGAATCTAGCCCCAGGAGGGTTCCATCTACATACATGTGAAACCAATTAGCCGGTCCTAAGAACAGAATGAGCTTACCCAGCCTGAGCTTGGCTTTCTACATTTTGCAGTTGCATATGGTTGGTGAAATCACTCCATGGCAGAATCTTTAACTTTCACACAGATCATTCTCCCCTGAGCTTTTCTGTTTCAGTTGCTTAATACGCAATAAGAACACACCATTGTAAAGCAATTATACCCCAATAAAGATGTTAAAAAAAAAAGCAATAAGGATCTGTGTGATATTTATCATCTCTTAATTACTGTAGGTTCTCAACTTCAGTATCTTTATAAGGCTGGTGAGTTACTTATAGGGACTTTAAACTGAAAAAGTATTGGGTGGGTGAATGAGTGAATGGATGGATGGATGGATGAATTGGGTGAATGCCTACATTTCAGGTAGTTGACACCACGTAAATGTATCTGGATTAATCGGCATTCTGTAAACCAAAAAGCAGCTGAATCTTAGAAACTTAGAGAACTATGCAAACAGTGCTCCAACAAGAAGCTATACCCTATACAAATATAGGAAATATATGAAAAACTCACTTTAAAATACTTACTTAAAAATTGACACTTGCCAGTTATAGAGGAAAACATAGTTTAAAATATTTGTTTAGAGAGCTGAGCCAAATGGAGACACTGAGGATTTGGGAAGAGTACCTCTGAGAGAAGATAAACGTTTTCTTATCACTTTACCAGCACTGGTTGAATTTCAAGTAACCTTTGTGTTCCTTGCCAAAGCTACAGCAGAGGGCTAGCTTGGGAGGGCAGCAACTCAAACCCTGCCTGTACCTGTATGAAATGGGACAGGTTGGTGGTTATTCTCCTCGGGGCACTGCTTCTAAGGTCCAGGGCCCAAGGCTATGAGATGCAAAATGAACGAAAGTACAAGGAATGTATTTGCATTTGGCTTTGAATAGCATGATTACCGTGGCCCAAAGATATGTAGTGGTCTCTAACAATCATTTAAAAAACAGCAGAAACTAACACAACATTGTAAAGAAATTATACTCCAAAAAAGACGTTAAAAAAGATTTAAAAACCTAACCAAGGTGTTGAGAAGTGCAGGGAAACAGTTTGTAGGCTTGGTTTGGAAGGCTAGAGGATCAGGGAGGGGTGGTGGCCACCCAGCACCACACAGGATCCCCTTCTGAGAGGGGAGAGAAGCCTTGGTGTCTGTTCTTGGCATTGATCTGACTCTCTCGTAAGTTTCTGGCAACCTCCCAGAGAGAACAGCGTGTTCCCTGCTGAGCGTGTACAGCACTTCAAAAACATGTTTGTGTGTGCAGCCCAGTAGGCAGGGCCTCGCTTAGTCACTCCTTGCCAACTACTGCCTCTCTGGACTGTCAGGAGGAAGACTTGGGCTCAGACCTGCTGTGCAAGTCCTGGTGTTTCTGAGATGCCCAAATAATCGGTGCAGAGATCAATTTTTAGGGAACCTGAAAGTTCCTGTAGACCATGGTCTAATAAATATTCTTGTTGCAAGGAGTAAATATAGACTGAGTTTCAGCTAACGTCCTATTATGGTCACAAAGGCCTCCTTTGGATACTTGCACCTGTTTTCCAGGGTTAGATCTTCCCGCTCGGCATGATTACTCACCCTGTGGAGGCTAAAATAATGCAGATTACCTCCATCCCTGGGTACTGCCAGCCTGAAGGGACTGACTCATTCCCTGCTCCTCACATGGCCTTTTCAGGTGAGTGAAATCTGAGCAGAAGAAAGGATTAGTCAGCCTGACCTAAGGGACCCCTGAGGGGGTGTTTGGGGTTTCCAGTAAACAGAAAAGGGGTTATCAGAATGGCATTGGGCTCCTGGGCCCTGTGGGCAGGCAACACAGGTCCACTTGTCTTGGACTCTTAACAGCAAACAGCAGCCAAAATATTGTGGAATATCTTAGGGACAAACTATTGCAGATCAAAAGACATCATCATTATAGACCTATTCTTTTTTTTTTTTCTTTTTGGGGTACGCAGGCCTCTCACTGCTGTGGCCTCTCCCACTGCGGAACACAGGCTCCGGACGTGCAGGCTCAGCGGCCATGGTTCACGGGCCTAGCCGTTCTGCGGCATGTGGGATCCTCCCGGACTGGGGCACGAACCCGTGTCCCCTGCATCGGCAGGCGCACTCTCAACCACTGCGCCACCAGGGAAGCCCTATAGACCTATTCTTGTAAACAAGGTAGGTCTATAAAAAAATGGGGGCCACCATAGAACTTTCTGAAATCAACTGCTGGAATTTCTTCATCTTTGAATATAGCCAGCACTTTCTTTAACTACTCCTAACACATCTTTCCTAGTATGGTCTTGCACTGCAGTTTACTGAACATCCAGTCTTACCACACTCCCCTCTCCCCCTTCCCCTGACCCCCACCTCCACCAGGAACTCTCTCCTAAGTGTCATGACTCTATTGGACTTCTCCATCCTGCTGTTTCATTAGCCCCTCAAATTCAACTTGTCCAAAATTATTCTTGTCATAAGAAACAGTATAGTATAGTGGTTAGGAAGCAAAACAAATCATATAGGTATTGGCATGGGACCAACTGAGCTCAAATCCTGCCTATACCTCTTAATTAACTATGTGATCTTAGGTAACTGCATAACCTCTCTGTACTGCAGTTTAACTGTCTAAAATAAACACAGCAGTACTTTCGTCACAGGGTTGTAGTGAGAATTAAATAAGTTAAAACAAGTAAAATGATTAGCACCATTAACTTTGCCATATTAGATTTGCCGTAAGTAATAGTTAAAAGAATCAATGAAGTAACACATTCAATGGTGAATCCAATATTTAAATGCTCAAGCTATTAATAACAAAAAAAGTCAAAAAGTGAAATTACAGAATTTGAGAAGCCCAGAGTGGAGCAGCGATTTTGACAGTTAGTAACCAGGTAACCTTGGTTAAGTCACATAACTTTTCTGATCTCCAATTCCACACATATAAAATAGGGATGGTACTAGCAGCTGACAAATGCTGGCTGCTGACTATGTGTCAGGCATTACTGAAGCACTTTAGAAGCATTATAAATAACTAGACAAAGATTTAATAATCATTTCAGAATAATCACTGATGATAGAGAATGTAACATTCTTCTCTTCATTCATTCAATAGTTATGTTAACTCCTACTAAACGCTAGGAGTTGAGATTCAAAAGGAACAAATTGCAAAATATTTGAACAGGCAGTCCACCAAAGAAGATAAACAGCCAGTAAGCATGTGAGAAGCTGTTTAACATGATTAGCTCTCAGAGAAATGCAAATTAAAACTGCAAATACATATCACTGCACACCCATTGAAATAGCTAAAATTAAAAAGGCTGACACCACTAAATGTTGACAAGAATGTGCAGCAGCTAGAACTCTCACATATTGCTGATGGGAGTGAAAAAATGTCCATCACTTTGGAAAACGGTTTGGCACTTTCTTATAAAGTTAAATATATGCCCACTGACTGACCTTTCGATTCCACTCCTAGATATTTACCCAAGGGAAATGGAAACATGTCCACAAAAAGACTTGAGCAAGAATGTTTATAGTAAGTTTGTCTATTGAGTTAGTCAAGGTTCCCCAGAGACACAGAACCACTAGGCTGTGTGTATATATACAGAGAGAGAAAGATTTATTTTAAGGAATTGGCTCATGTGACTATAGGGACTCTCGAGTCTGAAATCTGCAGGGCAGGCTGGAGACCCAGAGAAGAGTTAATGTTTCAGTCCTGAATCTGAAGGCAGTCTGGAAGCAGGATCCCTTCTTCCTCTGAGGACCTCGGTCTTTTTCTTGTAGGCCTTCAACTGACTGGATGAGGTCCACACATATTATGGAGGGTAATCTGCCTCCATAATATGGAGTAAAATGAGTTTGAGTACACTCAAAGTCTGATTTAAATGTTAATCACTTCTAAAAAACACCTTCATAGCACCATCTAGATTGGTGTTTGACTAAATATCTGGGTACCATAGTCTAACCAAGTTGACGCATATAATTAACCATCATCCATCATTACCCCAAACTGGAAATAACCCAAATGTCTGTCAACCGGAGAATGGATAAACATTGTGGTACGTTCATACAATGGAATTATTACTAAGCAATAAAGTACTTCTGTACTAATAAAGAGGTACAAACTATTGATACATGGAAAAACATGGATGAATCTCCAAAATATTATGTTGAGAGAAACAAGCCAGACCACAAAGAGCATATACTATATAATTCTATTTCTATGAAGTTCAAGAGCACATAAATCTAACCTCTGGTGTTAGAAACAGCATAGTGTTGCTTTTGGGAGGTGAGGATTTACTGAAAAGAAGCAGAAAGGAACATTCTGGGGTAATACATGTGCTCTTTATCTTGATTAGAGTATTGATTACACAGGTAGATATGTTTATAAAATTTCATCCAATTATATATTTAAAGATTGTGCATTTTGCTATATGTAAATTTTACCTTAATCTTTTGAAAAACTGAAGAGATTACAGTTCTTTCCTTTAAGAAGGTTATAGCCTAGTTGGGGAGACAGTAGGCAGACTGATGATACAACATGGCATGATGAATGAGGCACTTAACCTAATTAGCTTACTAAGGTTTTCAAAAGAGTCAGTGGGGAGTGAGCACAAGTATTTCTTAAAGTGCCCCATGAGTGCTTCCCTGGCGGCACAGTGGTTAAGAAACCACCTGCCAATGCAGGGGACACGGGTTCGAGCCCTGGTCCGGGAAGACCCCACATGCCGCGGAGCAACTAAGTCCGTGCGCCACAACTAGTGAGCCTGCGCTCTAGAGCCCACGAGCCACAACTACTGAAGCCCACACACCACAACTACTCAGCCTGCACTCTAGAACCTGCACGCCACAACTACTGAAGCCCGCGCGCCTAGAGCCCCATGCTCCGCAACAAGAGAAGCTACCATAATGAGAAGCCCGTGCACAGCAATGAAGAGTAGCCCCCACTCGCCACAACTAGAGAAAGCCTGCGAGCAGCGACAAAGACCCAACGCAGCCAAAAATAAATAAATAAATAAGTTAAAAAAAATAATAATAATAAAAAAATAAAGTGCCCCATGAGGTCTGGGACTTGGACTACCATTATTCACCTTTGAATCCCCAGCACCTGGTACAGGATCCAGCTCAACAAATACCTGTTGAATAAATTCTATACTTACACACACACACAAACACACACACACAAATAAAAAAAAAAAAACCTGTGGCAGTAATTATCACCTGCTTTCTACTTCTTCCAGGTTTTATTTACATAATGTATGACCATGAATCTGTGAGAACCTTGAGAATAGAACCCAGAGATGACAAAAAGTTTCCCCTTGTCTATCAACTCTAAGCACTTGGCAGTGGCAGTCTACACACCATGTTGAGGAGGATTCAGAGGCTGAGTCTGGGTTAAACAGGAGAGAATAACTTGATTGGTTAGAATTGCCTGCCACAGATGTGAAAAGTGATATGCCACACTTTTGCCATCTCAAGAGAGCTCAGACTTAAGCACCATGTAATATCTAAATAAGAAAGGTAAACTATACATATAGAGGAAGAACATGTTCAGTGAGTTAGTCAGCCCTGTCCCAAGGCAGAAAAAAAATGTAAGGACTATTGAAAACCAACTCAAATATCAACACATTGCAGGAGGGCCTATCTTGATTTATTAAGTTGTGTCCTGTGTTTAGAAATGGGCAGATTTCCTCCTGTGGGCTGCAACCCATACTGATGGCATATTCTTGAATAGATATATTCATACCTTCTATTCATTTCTGTTTGCTAGATGTGTGTGTGTGTGTGTGTGTGTGTGTGTGTGTGTGTGTGTGTGTCTAAACTTTTCCAGCATGTGTGGGGTCTGCGAGTTACTTATAAACATATAGAATTCAGCTGGAAAAGGCAAGTAGGGTATGATTATAATAATCACCATTTCTTAAAAGTTAACCATGTGGGCTTCCCTGGTGGCACAGTGGTTAAGAATCCGCCTGCCAATGCTGGGGACTCAGGTTCAAGCTCTGGTGCGGGAAGGTCCCACATTCCACGGAGCAACAACTACTGAGCCTGCACTCTAGAGCCCGTGAGCCACAACTACTGAGCCTGCATGCTGGAACTACTGAAGCCCACGTGCCTAGAGCCCATGCTCCGAAACAAGAGAAGCCACTGCAATGAGAAGCCTGCGCACTGCAACAAAGAGTAGCCCCCGCTCACTGCAACTAGAGAAAGCCTGCGCGCAGCAATGAAGACCCAACACAGCCAAAAAAAAAAAAAAAAAAAAAAAGTTAACCATGTGCCTGGCGTTGTACTAAACATGCTCATTTTATTTACTTTCCCATCAACTCTACAATGAGGTAATTACTGCCCCTAGTTGCAAAGAGAGAAATTGTCTCAGAGGGAGTGGGTGGCAGAGAGGAATTCTAATCCAGTGTGGATGACTTGGTTTGTTAGTCTGTGTGGCCAGCAACTCGGCTACATGATCTCCAGAAGCAACTCTTGTGCTTTTCCAAAAGAGAGTATCTTGAGACCTCACTGGTAGAGTTGTCTGATAGTGCAGCAATACGTGGGATGCTAGGAACCCAGATTGGGTGATCAGTCCCCTCCCTGGCATTGCCAGGGCAGACGGACCAGAATTACGCAGGTCTTGTTTTAGAAATTTTCTCATTACCTCTCTGGTAGTTTTTGCTTCTAGCTTGACCCTGATCTCTAACCTGTAATCTATTGTTAAAAAGAAAACAAATTCTTCCATAATTGTGGCTTTCAGACTGGGCACAAAAAATCAAAGAATTAGAGAGTGAGAAAGAAGTACAAATTGTCCGTTTCTGGATGACTTATGTGTCACTTTCATGCATCCAAAACAAAGTTACAGAAGACACTGGTCTCATCAGTGGTTGACAGTCCCTAGGAATACACTAGCATGGCCTCTGCATGGCTCACACTGAGATCCTGGCCAAGCAGAGGCAAAAAATACACTCAAAAATGAGGAAGAGGGCTTCCCTGGTGGCGCAGTGGTTGAGAGTCCGCCTGTTGATGCAGGGGACACGGGTTCGTGCCCCGGTCCGGGAAGATCCCACATGCCGCGGAGTGGCTGGGCCCGTGAGCCATGGCCGCTGAGCCTGCACGTCCGGAGCCTGTGCTCCGCAACGGGAGAGGCCACAACAGTGAGAGGCCCGTGTACCACAAAAAAGAAAATAAAAAATATGAGGAAGAGAGATAAGAAGGGAAGGGAGAAAGAGAGAAAGGGAAGTAGGACAGAAAGAAATGAAATCAAATGAATGGAATTACTAATGAAACTGTCCGTTTCCTTGCTACACAGAGAGAAACTAAATGCAATTTTATTTTTCTTCCAGATTATGTAAACACAGGATAGAAACTGTGGTTCTAAGACCTTTTCCTGATTCCCAGATCTCTCTCCTATGAAGGGCAGAGTAGGTTTGTTTGAAACTGTAACCAGGAGATTAATGAAAGTTGCCACAGACCTTTTTGTCTTCCTTAAGCTTTCTGGTTTAGTTTTCTTCAGAGCTGCATTTTTTTAAAATTTTACTTTTTTAAAATTGAAGTACAGTTGATTTATAATGTTGTGTTAGTTTCTGGTATAGAGGAAAGTGATTCAGTTATTCATATAAATATATTCTTTTTCAGATTCTTTTACATTATAGTTTATTGCAAGATATTGAATATAGTTCCCTGTGCTATACAGTAGGACCTTGTTGTTTATATATTTTATATATAGTAGTGTGTATCTGCTAATTCCAAACTCCTAATTTATCCCTCCTTACCTTTCCACTTTAGTAACCATAAGTTCGTTTTCTATGTCTGTGAGTCCATTTCTGTTTTGTAAATATGTTCATTTGTAGCATTTTTCAAGATTCCACATATAAGTGATATCATGTGGTATTTGTCTTTTTCTGTCTGATTTACTTCACTTAGTATGGTAATCTCTAGGTCCATCCATGTTGCTGCAAATGGCATTATTTCATTCTTTTTCATGGCTGAGTAGTATTCCAGTGTGTGTGTGTGTGTGTGTGTGTGTGTGTGTGTGTGTGTGTGTATGTGTGTGTGTGTGTGTGTGTGTATACCACATCTTCTTTATCCATTTGTCTGTTGACGGACACCTAGGTTGCTTCCATATCTTGGCTACTGTAAATAGTGCTGCTCTGAACATTGTTGTGCATGTATCTTTTCAAAATAGAGTTTTCTCTGGATATATGCCCAGGAGTAGGATTGTTGGATAGTATGTTAAGTCCATTTTTAGTTTTTTAAGGAAACTCCACACTGTTCTCCATAGTGGCTGCACCAATTTACATTCCCACCAACAGTGTAGGAAGGTTCCCTTTTCTCCACATCCGCTCCAGCATTTATTATTTGTAGTCTTTTTGATGATGGCCATTCTGACTGGTGTGAAGTGATACCTCATCATAGTTTTGATTTGCATTTCTCTAATAATTAGTGACCCTGAGCATCTTTTCATGTGCCTGCTGGCCATCTGTATGTCTTCTTTGGAGAAATGTCTATTTAGGTCTTCTGTCCATTTTTTGATTTTTTTTTTGATATCGAGCTGTTTGTATATTTTGGAAACTAATCCCTTGTTGGTTGCATCATTTATAAATATTTTCTCCCAGTCTGTACGTTGTCTTTTTGTTTTGTTTATGGTTTCCTTTGCTGTACAAAAGTTTATAAGTTTGATTAGGTCCCATTTGTTTATTTTTGCTTTTATTTCTTTCATTTTGTGAGACTGACCTAAGAACACATTGCTACAATTTACGTCAGAGAATATTTTGCCTATGTTCTCCCCTAGAAGTTTTATGGTGTCATGTCTTGTATTTAAGTCTTCAAGTCATTTTGAATTTATTTTTAGAATTGAGAGCTGCTGGTAGTTCCACTGCTCTGATTCATGGCAGGGAGAAAACTCTCCTACACTGCCTCCTTCAGGCCAAACTGCCAAGAGCAGAGGACCATTAACGAAGTCAGCCTGGAACAGTTTGCCTCAGAGAGTTGGTACCACAGGAAAAAATCATTGCAGTTAAAATGCAATAAAAAGCCCGTGGTCCGTGCCATGCATGTCTTAGAAACTCTATATGTCCTCAGATGTATTCCACACAATGTGTCCCACCCAGAAGATGCATGTACCATCTGAGCATTTATTAAGGTTCAACTATACACAAGACACTTTAGATGCTCTACATGCATCATTTCATTTAGTTCCCAAATCAGGTAGTTAATCACTACTATCCAAATAAAGAAATTGACACGTGGGTTAAGAAACTGGCCCAAGTTCACACAGTTATTAAGTGGCACAATCAAGATTAAAACCCAACTACTGAATTCCAAAATTCATATTATCCCCCCCCTGTGTCACACTGTATTGCTAATGCACAGGAGCAAAACTTTGCAGTTTCTTTGTATGTATCTTTATCACAGAACCAGCCAAAGTTACTTAGAAACAACGCTGCTGCCTAAGCTTTTCTCTGATGGATCATCCTAAGAAGAGGCCTTTCATTGTCCCTCTGACTTCAGCAATCCTGGGAGCTCTGGGGCTCCTGAAGGACTGTAATTATGTCAATGCTTCTGTAAACAATTTATCACTTGAACATTGCTGTGGCGAGAATTATAAATGGCGCTCGAACTCCAAATGTTGCCTCTGTCCCTTCATCCTCTTTTGCCCTGGAAGAAAGGTTTCCTCTTTTTTCTTTCATGCAATTAAAAAAATTCTTTAGCTTTTTGATATTAAAAAATGCAAGGCTATCATTCCTTTTTGCTCAAGTAAATTATTCCATTTGATTGGAGTGTTTTACATGGTAAGAAAAGGGATTATTCATCTTTTGTTTAGATTTTTTTCACACCTAAATCTTCAGAATTGTATATATATATTTTGCCATGGAAGGAGAGTGGAGGTTAATGGTAAAGGCAGTTATCTGCATTAAGCCTCATAAGATGCTCTGAAAATCATATCATAAATGTTATGTAGTTGTATCATAATTATTATTACTATAAAAGTCATAGGGTTGCAAAAGAACAATTATGGTAATAATAATATTCCATTGGTTTTCCATGCTGCTTCCCCATGGCTCAAGATGTTTCATAATTTGATCCCACCCAGTCCTGCCAACCTTATTCTCTACTCTCTACAACAAATGTTCATCTTCTACTTGTGTCCAACTTGTCTACTCGGTGACAGTGAATGCTCATTGTATGTTACAGCGTTAACCCTTCACTGAGGCTACTCACCTTAAACTCCACCCCTTCTGCTGTGCTACTTTTACTCAAATTATTGCCCAACCCCACCCTTCTTCAGTTCACAGCTCAAGTCCATCTGCCTGACCACTGGTCCACAGTGACCCCTCTCTTCCCTCAACACTGACAGCACTTACTATGACCACCAACTGAGCTCTCACTGACTTATCACAGTCTTATATGTGTTTGTGCATTTGTCAAGATCCCTATAGGAAATAAACTGCGTACTCAATAGGGGTGATTGAAGAGAATTTCACCAAGGAATATTTATAGAAATGTAGACAGCAAGGAATGATGAAGCACCTGGGACAGAGGCAACAAGAGGAAGCCTTGACTACCCTAGGTCTGAAGGAAAAAAGTAGAGAACGGTAGCTTAGGAGAAGGGCTCATAACAGGAGCTGTGGCCTTGAGGAAGGAATTCAGCCACCATCAAGAGAAGGCTCAGCAGGGAAGGAGCCTGGAAGTGTCCCCATCTCTGTCTCCTCCTGCTCTTCAGTCTCCGGCTGGTTTTCCCACTGAACCCACCAAGAAGCCAGGGGTAAGGAGTTCGGCTCATGCAGCCCCTGAAAGTCATCCTGCCAGGACCCTGAACAGGGGAGAGAGAGAGTTTGTATTTTGAAAGGCAGCTATGTGTTTTTGTCTTTCTTCCTGAATTAAATTGATTATAATCTCCATTGGTTCCCACCTCTTCTCAATTAAACAGGTTCAGGTTGCCTGAAATCTGATATGGGGCAGTGAATAAACGTCTTCCCTTGTGACTCTGGGCAATGTCTGGGCTCCTGGACCTTAGGAAGACCCCTGGTACCTAACTTCTACTTCAAAATCACCTTAAACGCCCCACGATGATAGTTCTGTTTTGTCAATTCTTCTGTGCTTGATTAAGCACTAAGAACGAATCCCCTGGTGTCTTTAATTTAAAAAGTACAAGGTAGCATCATTATTACATTTCCTTGGCTGGATTAGCATATATTTGCATAGTTGTTATACAATATCATTGAGGCATACCTCTATCTGAGAAAACCAATTACTAAAGAAGAAATTTCAGCACACCTAATCTACTTAGTGTCACTAAAATTTAAAAGAAAGAAAGAAAAAGGAAAAAATAAGAAAAGAAAAAATAATCAACTGCCTCTTGAAGGATGTTTTTGCATATTTCATGCATTGATTCTCATCAGTGACAAGTGTGACCAAACATAGGAAGAAGGCAATTTATCAATGAAATATAAATTTTGAAAATCATTTCCAATCAACCATTTGATGGCAGGCTGACAGAAAAATAGCTCAGTTAGATAGCATCTAATTTTAAAAACCCACTGTATACCTTTTTTTTAACATCTTTATTGGAGTATGACTGCTTTACAATGTTGTGTTAGTTTCTGCTGTATAACAAAGTGAATCAGCTATACGTATACATATATCCCCATATCCCCTCCCTCTTGTGTCTCCCTCCCACCCTCCCTAACCCACCCCTCTAGGTGGTCACAAAGCACCAAATTGATCTCCCTGTGGTATGCAGCTGCTTCCCACTAGCTATCTATTTTACATTTCATAGTGTATATATGTCCACGCCACTCTCTCACTTCGTCCCAGCTTACCCTTCCTTCTCCCTGTGTCCTCAAGTCCATTCTCTACGTCTTTATTCCTGTCTTGCCCCTAGGTTCTTCAGAACCATTTTTTTTTTTTTAGATTCCATATATATGTGTTAGCATACGGTATTTGTTTTTCTCTTTCTGACTTACTTCACTCTGTATGACAGACTCCAGGTCCATCCACCTCACTACAAATAACTCAATTTTGTTTCTGTTTATGGCTGAGTAATATTCCATTGTATATATGTGCCACATCTTCTTTATCCATTCCTCTGTCGATGGACACTTAGGTTGCTTCCATGTCCTGGCTATTGTAAATAGAGCTGCAATGAACATTTTGGTACATGACTCTTTTTGAATTATGGTTTTCTCAGGGTATATGCCCAGTAGTGGGATTGCTGGGTCATATGGTAGTTCTATTTGTAGTTTTCTAAGGAACCTCCATACTGTTCTCCATAGTAGCTGTATCAATTTACATTCCCACCAACAGTGCAAGAGGGTTCCCTTCTCTCCACACCCTCTCCAGCATTTATTGTTTCTAGATTGTTTTGATGATGGCCATTCTGACAGGTGTGAGGTGATACCTCATTGTAGTTTTGATTTGCATTTCTCTAATGATTAGTGATGTTGAGCATCCTTTCATGTGTTTGTTGGCAATCTATATATCTTCTTTGGAGAAATGTCTATTTAGCTCTTCTGCCCATTTTTGGGTTGGGTTGTTTGTGTTTTTGATATTGAGCTGCATGAGCTGCTTGTAAATTTTGGAGATTAATCTTTTGTCAGTTGCTTCGTTTGCAAATATTTTCTCCCATTCTGAAGGTTGTCTTTTCGTCTTGTTTATGGTTTCCTTTGTTGTGCAAAAGCTTTTACGTTTCATTAGGTCCCATTTGTTTATTTTTATTTTTATTTCCATTTCTCTAGGAGGTGGGTCAAAAAGGATCTTGCTGTAACTTATGTCAAAGAGTGTTCTTCCTGTGTTTTCCACTGTATACCTTTTATTCTTACTACATAGTAAAAAACAAACAGGCGAACAAAAACTTTGAGCTACTGCAAGTGAATCTTGCAGTGAATTGGTACCAACACTCCCCTCTTCCTTCCACATTTTGCACAGAACCACACACATATTAGTACTGAATAAATTCTTGAAAGTGAAAGAATAATTAAATGAAATCCGCCAATCCTCCCTGTTCATTCATTCTGATATGCAGTAACCCTCACTGCTGGGAATCTCATTGCCAATCTATACTCCTCCTGCTACAAAGTTAACCTTCACCTACTCTTCCCTCCATGAAGATGGAAACAGCTGATCAACCCTCTTTATCCACAGGATACATTTTCAAGTGACTCCACAGCCTTCATTAAATAGTAAAAGGAGTGATTGCATCCTTGATAAACCCACTTACAAAAGGGCAAAGTTTCACAAATTAATCAATTTGCCTCTTTGCTAATCCTCCACATCAATGTTATTTCCATCTCCATCCTCCACCTCAAAAAAGCCCAGGAAGGTCAGGGACCTGGTTTGCCTTGTTCCCCCTTTGATTCCCAGCAGCCAACAAAGCGCCTGGCACATAGAAGAAGCTCAAAAAGTATTTCCCAAAGTGAACAGAAATCTACCACACATCACCTTTAGCTGTAGCTTCACTCTAAGAAAATATTACTCACTGGTAGAAAGCTCTCCCTAAATAATAACGATTATGACAATAACAAAGACAATAATAATATTAAAACGCTAAGTGAATGTCATGCTCTGTTCTGTGTGCTTTAATGTACTAACAATTTAACCCTCTGATGGGGCTCCAGACACACTGTTCCCATAGACAGCACCTTGGCGTAGTGTCTCATTTAAGCTGAAGGAGTTTAAGAAAACAGCAGAAGCAGGAAGATCACTCTGACAATCCCCTCCCCTTCTTCCCTGAAACAAATCATAAAACCCTCCTGTGGGAGGCACCCTCCCTAAATCTGGAGGAAAGGAGCATCCTTATCTTCTAAGACAAAGGGACACCAAGAGGAATCCTAACGAACAGGTCCCGGTTTCCCCCAGTTTACCACACTGACCTCATGCTCCTTAACCTATCATATTGCTACACAACTGTCCACTCATCATCAAACCTCGCATAAAAATACTCAAGTCTGTTTCTCCAGGGTCTTCATTTCCTTATGAAGGCTCCCATGTCATGTGAAACTTATATTAAGTAAATTTGTATGCTTCCCTCCTGTTAATCTGTCTTTGACCCAGCCAAGGACCCTAAAAGAGTCAGGTAAAACTTTTTCCTCCCCTGCACCTCAAAACAATCATATAGAAGTTTTATGAAGTAGGTACCATTATCATTCCCAAAATGAGGTAATTGAGGCATGCAGCAAGCATGTCATTTTCTCTAGATAATGGGTCAAATAAGGATGAGAGTCAGGATATAAACCCGGATAGACAGGCACCGGAGCCAAAATTCTTAACATCTAACTGTAATGAATCTGTTTATACTCCAAAGGAAGTGACAATGAATTCCTTCCATAGATTAGCTATGGTGTCTGTGTTTCAAAGAAAATAAGTGAATAACTGGATTTTTCAAAAAAGTTTTGAAAGTGTGCCGTTCAAAACTTCAAGAGTTCTTCATAAACAATCAGATGTGTAACAAAAACATAAGGCTCAGCTGATTTTTCCAACATTGATGATCCACTGCAAATGGTTTGTTACTTTTCTCATCCTTACAATCAGCTTTTTACTGCTGTGTTTTTTATTAGAAGCCGCTGGGTTCACGATGGAAGGAAAAAGTGACAATGTAACACTAGGTGATTAAAAAATAGAACTCAAGTGTGTCTACCTCCTGAAAAGGGAGAAAACTGGATGGGTGATCTTTCCCTCATATCAAAGATTCTTCTTCCCATGTAATCTACAGTCATTAAGTGACTATTTACAAAAAGTAACAACGGTATCATCAGGATATAATTTCCTCTGTTTCTCCTGCCCATGGTTGCTTGAATGGTGAGAATGAAAAGAAATTAGAAACCCAGGAGGACAGAGATAGTGACAGATGGAAGAGTATGATTCAGTACAATTTATTATTATTAAAATACTCTTGTTCCTATAGCAATAGCCTGTGTTTTATTTGTGTTTACCCTTTACTTTCCTTTGAAAGTATTATTTATTTACAGGCACATTTCCTCATTCTCTTTTTCTTTCCCAATGTTGAATAAAGCAATGGATCATGTAGAGTTCTTCAGTCTAACTGCTGAAAAGTCAGCTAGGAAAAAGTCTTATCGGCAAATAACTCACAAAGATGAAAGGAAAGAGAAGAGCTTTATTTAAGTCCCCTAAATGAAAGTTCAAAGATGAGGAGAAATAACTTTAAATCCACAAATAAACCATTCAAAGCAAGTAGTCCTGTACCACATGCTAGATTAGCACAGAATGTTTAAGCACAGCAGGCCAACTGAGATATGTTACTTCCCCATGCAAGGAACATCCTCTCCCAGCACCTCTGACTGGCATTCTAGAACGTGTTCTAACACCACTTGCTGTAAGCAAACTGTTTTTTGAAGGATCATATTTTATATGAATGGTTCATACAAATACAGTATTCTATTCCATAATACAGATCTTATTTTAGTATAAAATATTTCTCCCAAAATATCTGAGTAGAACTGATACTTCAGAAAGATTATTGTATCCACTTATGATTTTTCCTACATGGCACCAGGAATATGCAAATCCCAGTATGTGAAGCAGAGTCTACGTGTCAGGCTAGTGGAATATTTGACATCATCTCTACTGCAAACTCAAGCATCTAAGGTTAAACAAGATGGAGAACCACACACACACCACAAAAACAACAACAACAACCACCAAAAAAAACCCCCTGCTCATAACTGGCAAATAGATTTGTTTGTGCTTAATTACTTCTGCTGTAACCTCTAAAAGGCAATGCTAAGAGTCAATGAGCTTATCTAAAAGTGATTAGCAAGAACAAAAAGTGAAGCGAAGTTGGCCTCATAAACCATGAGGTCCAGAGGTTAATCATCTACGTTTCTCTTTCTGCAAACTGCTAACAAACCTGATTAACACACTAGTCTTTCCAAGTTTCTCAAACTTTTACCATTTTCAAAAAGTCTTTCCATGTGCTTTCTGCAGCTGGCCATCACCAGCAAAGTGCCCCTTATCTTCTAGCCAAAATGCTCTGAAATGTCAGTCTGTTACATAAAAAGACCAAAGTAATCAACCTAAGTCTTTCCCTTCGCACGTTTCCTTGCACACATTTTCCTAAACTTCCTTGTCACACACACATGGGAGCCACTGAGTGTGCAATTTTTCCCCAGGGAGTCTGGGAAAGCACTACGCACGAAATCATTCTAAAATAAAAATAAGTACATGTGCCTGGAAACTTAAAGTGAATACATTTACATTTACACTCATAGCAGCCGGAGATCTCTCTACTACACACAATCCCTTCACTCTTTATCATCATGCTTCAAAGAAAACCGCACTTCATGTCAGAAACACGACTTTGAAAGGCAAGCATTAAGAATGAATCTGCACCTCTACTCTTGCCTCTGACATCTGACACTGCAGTTCCCTGCTTATATGTCCGGATCCTCTGCGAAATGGTGAGATCCTGGAGGGCAGGAGTCCTCGCTTCGGACTCATCTTTGCATCTCCAGTCTTTGGTTCAATGAGAGTGTTCAAATGTCCATTTTGACTTTCAAGTGGACTGATCTTTGTTTTTCATTTCTAATTTGACTCAAAGATTTCTTTGTTTTGAGTATGCTCGTGCTTTCTCCACTAAAAGTAAGTTGAGGAGCTTAGTATATGGAAAGGAGTTTGCAAAACTAGCCATAGTAATTTCTGCTAAGTGGGAGTGGGTGGAGGACACCAAGATTAAGAGGCCCATCCTAATGCCTAGCATTTTGCCAACTGAACGGTAATGTAAACTTATTACTGATAAGGGAGAGGATGAAATTGGTTGTAAGAAAACCTGGGTCCCATTTCAAATGAGATAACATATGAAAAATCTTATAAAATTATAGCAGGCACCAAGTAAGAGCACTATACATATTAATTATTATTGTTATGTCAGGACCTTCTGGATACGCTCTTGTTTTTGAGACTACCTTAACTTTACCTCGTTTATTTCCCCTCACCGTGATATTCTAGGATTAATGACATAGTGTTTGTAAAGTGTTTTTAAATCCCTGAAGTGTTATAATCAACCCAAGTACCATTTTATTTATGCAAACTGTGTCTACTCAGCGAGTCCACTTAAACATCTAGAATTGGGATCTCCTGTCTCATAAGGCTTAATAAATGATTCCCTCTGGCTCTAAAAGCAAGTACTTTTTCAATGACAATGGGAGGGAAAGCAAAGGAATTACTCTGTGACATCTGCTGTGCAACGTTCTTCGAATGGCACATCTTGATAAATGCATGAGAGTCCTTGGAGAGTTACTGCACACAGTGAAGAGAGAGTGGTAAAAATCCCAGTATCTCTGAAAAGGAAGGCAACACATGTTAAAGTCAGAAAAGCCTCAGAGTTTACGTCAATAGAAATCAATAGTGATGTGTTTAGTCCCTACTTTCCACGGTCTCTGATGGGGAGGCAAAATTAAACATGAATAATGAAGCTAAGGCAGGTTAAGTAACTTTTTAAAGCTAAGATAGCTAATAAGTAGCAGAATAAGACTGCACCTAAGCAATTAGCCTCTAGGCCCAGTGAGCTTTGTACTCTGTGCCCAACGTCTCTCCCGTGCTGGGGACAGCCTGTGACAGCTAAAACCAAGAACATGAGGCTAGGTGGAAGGGCTGGTTCACAAAGGCAGCAAAGTCCACACCCAGCATGAGGACTCAGCTTTGCCAACGGCTTTCTGCATGACTCATCACAAAGTTGTTGATACTCTGTTACCTGCCTATTACAGACTTCAGGTTATTTAAAAGTGAATGAAATAATCTATATAATTAATTAATCTATATAATTATTAATATTAATTAATCTATATAAATAATAGAGCAATTTTTTAAAGTGAGTGACATAATCTACACAATTTAAACTTCTGATAAAAATGCTATATGAACAATCCCAAATATTCTTCTTCTTATTATTATTAAATTCATCTAAATTGACGGGAAGAAAGTAAAACTGTTACCTTTATATAACTGTTCAACTTGCCCTTAGATGGAGAAACTCCCAAGATGCTCCTAAGCACTACCTACTTATTTATTTATTTATTCTCACACCTGCATTTTATAACCCTTTGTCTTGTTGTATTTGTGTAGCATCCTCAAATTCTTAAAAGCATTCTCAAAACCCATTTTTTGAATTAGAATTTCCTGCACTTCCATTGCACTATGGAAGTACTTTAGAGCAAAACCCACAGGAAGTGAATTGATGCTTTACCTCCAAGTCATCATCAGGGATAGCTCTTTTCCACTTTACGTTCCACCTGATATGTTCATAGGCATTGACGACAACTTCGATTGCTTTGGGACAAGAATGGCAAGCCTGTATCACCTGCAGAGACACCATAGAGTTTCATCTGTTCAATGCACATATATGATTCATTTTTTCCACGCACAGAGACATCAAGACTTCATGGACCGATAAGCCTCTTTGGAGCCCTGAAATGCTTTTGAGAAGTCTCATGCCTTTGAGTATTCAAACACACTGTCAGCCCCCATGGTGGATGGGAGGATTAATAACATAAGACTAATTTCCTTCATCATCCAGGAGCAAGTGAAAAAGAGGTGCTAACAAAGAGGGTGGGGGCCTGACGAAATGCATCCCCTGCTCGTAAAAGCAATTTTGAGAGAGGCCCGTCTCAAAATACACTTCCAGCTGTCTGGGAAATTCTCCTAGTTCTACAGAAAATTTTATTAGCAAAAAGCTGAATGTTAGTAATCCAAGAACTCAAGCCTACTGGTGACTATGAGGTAAAACAAACTATAGAGTAACATGAAAGTTAACCAAAGCTGTCTTCCCAGTGCAGTGCTTGAAGAGGACTAATGTCACGTACCAAATCACCCTCACTGGTATTTTAACCTTCATCAGCAATAAAAGATCACATGAAGATTAGTTATTTCATTAGCACACTCTGTTCAACAGTTCATTGACTAACCAAATAAAACTGGAAAGCCGAGTCGAGGTGGCCAGCATTTCCATCAGGAGGCAGGAAGATTTAGCTTTAGGTTTTAGACTAAACTGGATATTTAGCCAACCTTTGATGTTACCATGAAATCCGGACATATCTGATTAATCAATCATGCAGCCTTTATTAAGTGACAATGGAGGAATATATGAGACATACCCCAAAGTAAAACACACTGGTTTCTGGTGAGAGGCTTACTGTAAGAATGAGAAGCAAAAACACGTAAATGAAAGAAGAGAAGATCAATGGAGATGTATGGTTGGTTCACATACATAAGTGTTAGATTATAGGGTTTGAAAAAGAGGAATTATAGAAACTCCAAGAGAGAGAGCTGAGTGAATTGCGCTAACCAGGAATGATTTCTTGGAGGAGATGAGTTCAGCTGTAGATCCTAAATGGTAGAAAGGTGCGTGCGTGTGTGTGTGTGTTATGTGCCTGCCTGCATACACTTACAGGCCTGTCTACATGTGCAGCATCAGCAAATGTAACAGTTGTGTTAAAAGAGAGGTACTTCAAAGGGTAAAACAAAAACACAGCTTCATTATCGCTTTCTCCTGCTCACACAAACCCACTGCCTGGAACCCTTCTCCACTCCTGGCATGATACCTCAGGCAGGACTCACACCTGTTTCTACTTAATTTTTCTTCTTTCTTTTTCTTTTCTTTTTTGCTGTACGCGGGCCTCTCACTGTTGTGGCCTCTCCCGTTGTGGAGCCCAGGCTCCCGCCATGGCTCATGGGCCCAGCCGCTCTGCGGCATGTGGGATCTTCCCGGACCGGGGCACGAACCCGCGTCCCCTGCATCGGCAGGCGGACTCTCAACCACTGCGCCACCAAGGAAGCCCTCTACTTAATTTTTAATAATAAAAAGTACTCCAGTCACTCTAGATAGGAGAAAAATGTCATTTCAGTAATAAAAATGTCCATTTTAGTTGAATAATTGAAACTCCAAATTTTATTTAAAAGTTTCTCCTCTCCCATAGCCTAGGCTTGTTTCAAGCTGCAGTTGGAAAGGAGGTATTTGTGGGTGTGGTATAATAAGAAATACATGTTTGGTCTTTGCCTCTGGTTCTTGACAAAGAGCTCCTTTCCACCATTTCAATTATGCTAATGAAGTGAGTCTTAATGGGGCTCCTAGAGAGCTTCATTAGGTGGACTGGTTACTGGAAAGACAAATCCTTCATTAGAGGATTGGAACGTTTACACACCTTGTCTCCTACCTCCAGGGAAAGAGTTTGACTGAACTCAAACTCCAACATCCAGGGTGGTCTAGCATTGCATTTTTCAATGTGAGGTGGTAAGTACCCAATGTCTTGGGACTTCAGGCAAAACTGAGACAGAAGGATGAGTATTTTAATACCCAGTTGTGTGTATGTGTGTGTGTGTACCAAGGTCACCTGAATGAAGGGCCCATGTCAGGAAAGAACTAAAGTTAAGAGCAGGTAAGATGGAGTCAGCTGACAGTACACCTGGAAGGCCAGTCTGAAGAGCTTGGGATTGACTTAATAGGCAATAGGAAGCTATTATGTATTCTTAATAAGAAAGGGTTATATTCAATCAATTCATTCCATTGGGAAACCTTTATTGAGCACTGTGTTTAGCACTGTGACAGTAATTCTGAGTTTATGCCCTGCTTCTGTCTTCAAGGAATTTACAACCCAGTTGAAGATAAAAGACATAGGTATTTCAGAGTTCAGAGCAATATAATTCAGTAAATAATAAGAGGCTAACTTAAAGATCATCAGTGTCCATTGAGTACCATGAGCAAAAGCACAAAGGGAAAAACAAGGATATCAAGGGCAGGGAGCCCTGAGGAGGCTGAATGGGAGTGCACCAAACGGCTTCTCAGCTAGCTTCACCATTAGTCACGAGAACCGAAGCTGTGAGAAAGAATAAGTAGGGTTTAATGACTAATCAGATATAGGGAGTAAAGACTGCAACTCTGAAGCCTAAGATCAAGTACAAATAGGGGTACCACCGATGGAAATGAGGAAATAGGAAGGGCATACTAATTTGAGGACGGTCAGATAATGAGCAGGAGGATATTTCCTATGTTATGTCCTAATGCCAGTTAAAAATGTGCCTGATGGATGCTCTAATGAGAAGGTCAAGATGGAGAGGGAGATCTGTGCATCATCAAGGAATGTGCTGGTTAGGTCAATCATACGCTAAATGGATATAAACGGAAAAGGTAGAGAACCATGGTCTGAAGCTTGATGCATCCTAATAGGCAGGAGAGAGGATGAAGGAAAAAAATTACAGCTACCATTTTTTGAGGACTTATCATGTGCCAGGGCCTGCGTTAAATCTTTGCATGTTTAGCTTGCTAAATCTTCAGACAACCTATGAGGTTAGTCGTATAATTATCTCCACTTTACAGATTTAAAATCAAAGGGTGAGAGAATTTAAACAAGGGTATTTAGCTAGTAAATGACAGAGATAGGATTCAAACTCAGGTCTGTGTGACTCCAAAAGTCAAAAACATGTTGAATAAAAATGGTGAAGGGCTTTCCTGGTGGCGCAGTGGTTAAGAAGCCACCTGCCAATGCAGGGGACATGGGTTCGAGCCCTGGTCCGGGAAGATCCCACATGCTGTGGAGCAACTAAGCCCATGCGCTACAACTACTGAGCCTGTGCTCTAGAGCCCACCAGCCACAACTACTGAAGCCCGTGTGCCTAGCGCCCATGCTCCGCAACAAGAGAAGCCACCACAATGAGAAGCCCACGCACCGCAACAAAGAGTAGCCCCCGCTCGCCACAGCTAGAGAAAGCCCGCTCACAGCAATGAAGACCCAACACAGCCAAAAATAAATAAATAAAATAAAATAAAATAAAATAAAATGGTGAGAGTGGGCATCCTTCTCTTGTTCCTGATCTTATAGGAAATGCTTTCAGCTTTTCATTGTTGAGTATGATATTAGCTGTGGGTTTGCTGTATATGGCCTTTATTATGTTGTGGTATGTTCCCGCTATGCCCTCTTTCTGGAGAGTTTTTACCATAAATGGATGTTGAATTTTATCAAAGGCTTTTCCTGCATCTATTGAGATGATCATATGGCCTGGCCTCAGGAGGCATGGCCTCACCTGAGGACTGTGTCAGCCCCAACTAATAGAGCAACCAGAAGGGGCTCTACCGAATAGAGGTTTGAGTCAATGGTGTACTAGAAAATGTTCAACAACAGGCATTTTGTTAAAAAAAAAAAAAAAAAAAAAAAGACTGTATGTATATATGTTTATAAGTATAAGTTTTGCTAATATAAAGAATGTGAAGCCCTCAATTTACAAATAATAAAATACCCAATATAATTTATTTCCTATTCCATATAGCCAGTTGGTACTCTAAGAATGCTATCACTGATTTTTTTATCAATTTTGTATCGATATGAGTTGTATTCATAGCCAACCTGTGTCTACAACTGAAGCGTGCATGTAGTTCCTATGTTTACATTGGTTGACATTTTTATTACATTAAGGAGTAACTGTTTCACAAATGTGAAACAATGAAGACATATATTGGAAACTCACTCACTCATCAATGACATAAGTAACTTCTATGTGGAAGCGCTTAATAGTTTTTTGAATATTGGAAGGATATTTCTCAATTTTTTGTACTATTCACAATGTAATAGCTACAGACACCACACACTACAAATTTTGAAGTTTAATCTACATTAGTAACATTCTCTCCATCAATTTCTGAAGTCTAGACATCAACAAAGCAATAAGTTAAGGTCTGATTGGTAGCATTTGCTGATTTCCGTGGTGTAAACAGTTGCATCATGGCCTATTTGAGGTCCCTGAATGTATGGTGGGGAAGATATGTATAGTAACATCATTATATAGTGTTTCCACCATATAGATCCAATATATGCAAATAATATCAGGAGCATAGATATGTAGAGTAAAATAATTGGCAGGTAGTGTGTTTTGAATATTTATTACCTTTGTTTTTAGTATACTTTGTTGCAGGTCTTTTTTTTTTTTTTTGTGGTACTCGGGCCTCTCACTGTTGTGGCCTCTCCCGTTGCGGAGCACAGGTTCCGGACGCGCAGGCTCAGCGGCCATGGCTCACGGGCCCAGCGGCTCCGCGGCATGTGGGATCTTCCCAGACCGGGGCACCAACCCGTGTCCCCTGCATCGGCAGGCGGACTCTCAACCACTGCGCCATCAGGGAAGCCTCATGTTGTAGGTTTATATGACTTAATTTTTAAAAATCGTTGCATTTAACAATCAGCTTACAAAATTCCTGATAATTTAACAATCAGCTCTCGTGAGCTACTGTGAGCCAAACTCTAGCACACAACTCCTTTTAATTGTCCCCGAATTTAAAAAGTGCAGTCATAAGCCATTGCAGACTAAATGTGTATATTGAAGCTCCAAACCAGTGAAGGCATCAGAACCATCCTGCCCAGTGGCTAGGTCCAAATGGGCACAACATAAATACTTGTTTAATGAGACGATCCATTCACATACATGGTCTGGGTACAGTGCGCAAAGCTGACCTGCTGACAATGGCTTTTTCAGCCAGGTCTACTTAAATAAAGAGTAATCCCTAAGGGGATAAGCAGGTGGGCTGGAGTTAGACATCCATTGCTGTGGGACCTCTGAAGAGTTAGAGTCAGCATTTCTGAGTATATGGAAAGTATAACTAGAAGGATTTCTCCATGGGTACAAGATGGTCAAGGTGGGCAGGTAATTTTTCCAGAACCTTGGTCTTGGGAAATTGAGGCAAATGGGGCTGCTCTTTTCTCTGCAGTTGGGATGAGGATGGCAGATATGTAGCTCTATGCAAAAGAGACAGACAAAACCTGAGGCTGACTAATTGCTCTGAACACTAGTTTATAAACTACCATAAGAGCATCATAGACTGTTAGAGTTGCAAAGGAGCCTAGGAATTATCTAATCCCCCTAACTTGGAGATGAGGAAATTGAAACCCAGAGAGGCACACAGTAAGAGAAAGCATGGTTTTAGGTCTTCATCTGAGTTTAGTGCTCTTTCAAATATATTCTGATGATCTTATTTTAATCCTTAAGTAAGGACCAGTGAAATGAATGGTTTAAAGACACAGATCCTATTGTACAGGTATTTAGAACAAGAAACACTCTTTACAAAGATATACAGATTGCCAACAAACACATGAAAGAATGTTCAACATCATTAATCATTAGAGAAATGCAAATCAAAACTACAATGAGATATCATCTCACACTGGTCAGAATGGCCATCATCAAAAAATCTAGAAACAGGGGCTTCCCTGGTGGCACAGTGGTTGAGAGTCCACCTGCTGATGCAGGGGACGCGGGTTCGTGCCCCGGTCCGGGAAGATCCCACGTGCCGCAGAGCAGCTGGGCCCGTGAGCCATGGCTGCTGAGCCTGCGCGTCCGGAGCCTGTGCTCCGCAACGGGAGAGGCCACAACAGTGAGAGGCCCTTGTACCAAAAAAAAAAAAAAAAAAAAAAAAAAAAAAAATCTAGAAACAATAAATGCTGGAGAGGGTGTGGAGAAAAGGGAACACTCTTGCACTGTTGGTGGGAATATAAATTGATACAGCCACTGTGGAGAACAGTATGGAGGTTCCTTAAAAAACTACAAATAGAACTACCATATGACCCAGCAATCCCACTACTGGGCATATACCCTGAGAAAACCATAATTCAAAAAGAGTCATGTACCAAAATGTTCATTGCAGCTCTATTTACAATAGCCAGGACATGGAAGCAACCTAACTGTCCATCAACAGATGAATGGATAAAGAAGATGTGGTACATATATACAATGGAATATTACTCAGCCATAAAAAGAAACGAAATTGAGTTATTTGTAGTGAGATGGATGGACCTAGAGTCTGTCATACAGAGTGAAGTAAGTCAGAAAGAGAAAGACAAATACCGTATGCTAACACATATATATGGAATCTAAGAAGAAAAAAAAAAAGGTCATGAAGAACCTAGGGGTAAGACAGGAATAAAGACTCAGATCTACTAGAGCATGGACTTGAGGATATGGGGAGGGGGAAGGGTAAGCTGTGACAAAGTGAGAGAGTAGCATGGACATATATACACTACCAAACGTAAAATAGATAGCTAGTGGGAAGTAGCCGCATAGCACAAGGAGATCAGCTAAGTGGTTTGTGACCACCTAGAGGGGTGGGATAGGGAGGGTGGTAGGGAGGGAGACACAAGAGGGAAGAGATATGGGAACATATGTATATGTATAACTGATTCACTTTGTTATAAAGCAGAAACTAACACACCATTGTAAAGCAATTATACTCCAATAAAGATGTTAAAAAAATCCCACTCTTTACTATTATCATTATAGTAATTATAGGCTGGATTTTGTTGAAAGTTCGAAATAATTCCCTTTCTAATGCAAAGATGTTGCTAATTATATGAAAATAGCATCCATCAGACCTCTATACACATCCTTCTCTAAAGACCTCCAGATATATTCTTTCTAGAAGGATGAGCCATGTTGAAAAGTATGCTGGAAATCAGATGAGTAATCCAAAATGAAGATTTAAATTTAAGAGTTACCAGGACAGAGATGACAGCTGAAATTAATCCAAGGCCTGAATCAAGAATATACTTGTACTGGAATTTTGAAAACAGAGAGCATGGGAAAGTCAGAAGCTTGTAATGAGGCTCTGCACATGGTTTAAGTGTCCACTCAGAAAACTGACCTGTGCTCTGCATTAATTCCCGGGCTACACTCACTCTTCATGGAAACCACACTGGTTATGTTTAAAGACACATTGCCCACCTACCCAATACAGGTAATCTGTCCCTAGGTATTCCTTACCTCCCCCTTCCTGCCAAAACCTTGTACACAGAGGAGGTGTGGCTAAAAGTTACTCTCCTCCTGTAACACATTATTTACTTCCCAACTAGGGTTTCCAGGTTTAGCAAATAATAATGTAGGTTACCAGGTAAATTCGAATTTCAGACAGACAACAAATAATTTTTAGTATAAATATGGCCCCAATATTGCATGGGACATATTTATACTAAAAATTACTTATTAGTGATGAATTTCAAATTTAATAGAGCATCCTGTATTTTGTTTGGCAACCCTATTCCCAGCCCCTATTCAGAAACAGTTCAAACCAAGTTATGTACACAGGAATATAATTCATTCATAGTTCAGGAGCCCAACTTCACACATATGGTGCTTCAATTTGCACCTGGCACACTCCCATATATCACCTGGAGATAACCTTTCATTAGGATAAAAAAAATTGAGTAGTTCTTAACCTTCAGTCTTCAGATGCACAAAGTCCAAAGCTCCCACTGCCACATTAGGTTTTGCTGACACTGACTAGCAAATTTTCTGCTGACAGAAGACGGTTCTCACAGCAGGAAAGGCTCCTTTTAGCCTGACACTCCCAGCTCTCTTAACCGACATGCCTAGCTTCCAGAACGAAGACAGCTGATCATGCCTTCTTCAGGCCTCAGCAATTATTTCACCAGGCAACAACAAAAAGAGACCCTTAAGAGACAGCAAACTCTAAATAATCACTCTATGATGACTCCCAGGAACATTGACTATCAAATGAGGAAGGACTGGTGGACTCAGAAGGCAGAAGCTTCTGCTGCTTCTTTGTAAACCTGGGAAACAGAAAAGGCTCAATGACCTTCGCCTTCTGTGCATCTCTGGGGTCTCTATTCTCCCCTCCTAGAAGAACAATTGGACAAAAGGTAGTGGTGGCAACTGGAGAGACCTTAAGACCCTTCCCCTCATCATCTGACCCCTAAAAGCATAAATTAGAAAACAGATTCAAGATAAATCTCCCTGCCACCCTTCCAGTGCAAGTGCCACCTGTAAGCCACTTCACCAGAGAAAATCTAAAGCTACCTCTGCCCTTTTATATTGATATATTTGTGTGCAGAAAGGTACTTTATGATCAAAGAGACTGCTTATACCCTGGGCTTCATATACAGAACTGTTCAACGGCAGAAATCATCTTTACCTCCCCGAAATTTTCACATACCTTTCCCTCCCCTAGAAAAACGTCTTTCTTGCTCTACAAGAAAACCCAATCTTGGTTCCTGGGGTGTCACTTCCTTCTGAATTATGCTGAGAGAAAAAAAAATCAAATGTCCTTTTGTACCTTGAAAAGCAATTGCAGACCCTATAATTCTTTTTTTTCCCTTATGTAATTTATACATCAGCTTTCAGTGAAATACACCCTCTACAAATTTGCTTTGTATGTGGAAGACATCATCTTCAGCTCTGACCTTGTTCCTTGTAAATAAGGAAACTGAATTCCCCATCCACAAGAGAACAAATCACTTTATCTTCTGGATAAATGAGTCAGTCATTTACTTGCGTAAAGATGACTTTCTCATTGGAAAGTTGGGTTGTGAAGTAGTTGTTCTAAATCACTTTATAGCATCTGCATAGTAAATTGAATAGTTTTTCTTTAGTTTTCCTTTGGAAGGGGGCCAGTTCTGTTATATAGTCTATTGGGTAGCAACAAAAATGTTTAAAGTACCAACCATCCACCAGTAGCCAACTGAATCTTAAATCTCTTTAGCATACAGCCAACCTAGAGGAGCTCAGAGGAGCAAAACAGAACTGAATGAGAAGATGGTAACTGTGGATAGAGTGTTCCCTGGAACACATAATTGTATACTATTCTACAGGAGAGTAGAGCCACCAAAGTAAGGCTGGTAGGAAAGACTCCTACAATGGACCAAGAGTACATTTTGGGAGGAGGAGGAAAGGAAATGATTTTGTTGAGCACCTACTAGTCTCAGTGATTTACATGTCTTACTCACTCCTCAGACAATCCTGAAAAGTTGATATTTTTCTCTTCATTTTCTCTTGGATCTGAGAGATTAAGGGACTTCAAAATCACACAGCAAGTAAATGGCCAAGCTAGAATTCATATCCATGGTTACTAAGCCCCTGTTCCTACCCCTCCTCGCCGTTATCTCTCAGAGAACTGCCTTTGTGAACAGGACCCGGGGCCTTCCTCACATTTGCAAGACTTCTTGCAGGAACAGAAAATCCATTTAAAGGCCTATTGCCCCTAGTCTGGCACGTCTTTAAAAAGCACTAACTTCACTTTCAATGCAGTTTTTCATCATAATTGTCCCACAAACCTCAAGAACTTGCATCTCCAGGGGAGGGGTGTTCTGCTGCCCAGAGCCACAGGGAGGCCAGAATAGCTACCAATCCTTTGTGCACAATAAGCTGCAGGGGTTCACGAAGGCAATGTCTCTAGTTCAGTGCTTTTAATATAGTTACACTCCCCAGCTCCACAGATAACATTGTGATAGGATTTCTTTCTAAAAGTAAAGTTTCCAAATGCTTGTGCTCTCCAATCCCAGAAGGAAGTGCTTTCATTCTATTATACCAGAGGTCTAGCCAAGTAAGTTTGGCAAGGAAGTGAAAGAAATCTTTAGGAATCAGGCAGAGGGCATGTCTTTGAAGAAGCAATTGTTTGAGGTTGGGAACTTTAAAGATCCTTCCTGATTGGTGAAGACCATGTTGACTCTAAAACTGATGAGGGAGAAACGATGAACACCCTTGGGAACGTCTTCGGAAGGGGAGGCAGGTGCGCTCCTAGCTTGACCACTGCTGCTCTCCAGATCAGCAGCCCCATGCGGAGCCTTGCAGGAGCCGCTTCCCTTCACCTGTGAGCCAGGAGGAAGCAAGCCTCCAGGACCAGCCTCACCCTCCACAGTCCAGAGTCACCTGTGGCTCCACCCCACCAGCACCACGCTCCTGGGGAGGACAGCAGCAGCCCAAACCCTTAAGTGGCTCTTACAGGGGAATGGGGAGAGGGTATTTTACTTACTTTTGCAGAGACCTGTTTCATCCATAGTCAACCACCAGGGGGCTTCAGAGTAAAACTCAACATTTAATCTCTGGGCATTCTCACACATTGTCTCTCCTGATTGGAAAGGGCCCTGTGGGTAAACCAGGCCCAGGAGCACGGATTCTACTGCTCAACAGATATGTAATGATAACAGTTATAGTCATCTTTTGTTTAAAGGTTGCCATGACCAGAAATGATAAACACTTCCTTTTTTTTAAGAAAGATTTTTTTGATGTGGACCATTTTTAAAGTCTTCATTGAATTTGTTACAATATTGCTTCTGTTTTATGTTTTGCTTTTTTGGCCGTGAGGCATGTGGGATCTTAGCTCCCCAACCAGGGATTGAATCTGCACCCCCTGTATTGAAAGGTGAAGTCTTAACAACTGGACAGCCAGGGAAGTCATGGTAAACACTTCTTAAATATTATCTTGTTTCATTCTCAGAACAACCTTAGGAGAAGGATATTATTATCCATGCCCTCTGTCCTTCTCTACCCTCTTCCCTGGAAGGAAGGTAGCCTTACAGCATAAATATACACAAAATTATGCATTATGAAGTGAGCTGTATTAGAAAGAGATCGATTGTTTGTCTTCTAGAAGTCCCACTATGAAGAATGACCACTCTAGAGAGATGTGGGTAGAGAAAAAAGGGGAGGTAGTCCAAAGAAGAGATATTTATAGATGCAGGATGAAGGCTGAGGTGAGGAATTGGGGGGGAGACTTTGTGAGGACTGACAGTGACTCCAGAAAGAGTAAGAAAATGTTTGGCACCATCCTCTGGGCTCTGAGTATATCTGTGGTGTGCTATGAGTAACATTAAT
Organism: Grampus griseus; assembly: GCF_964374135.1. NCBI lineage: Eukaryota > Metazoa > Chordata > Mammalia > Artiodactyla > Delphinidae > Grampus > Grampus griseus. The sequence continues at coordinate 58,431,611 of NC_139003.1, read as the reverse complement.
TTCTTTCTAGTGAAGGACCTGGTCTGCATACTATTGCCAAGGCATAAGAGTATATCCATTTCACAGGGAAGGAAATTTAGGCTCAAGAAGCAAGTAATTTATTCAAAATCACACTCTTAGGTGAGTGGCAGGACCCAAATTTGTTTGACATCCCCCTCCAAATTCCATGCTTCTTTATTCTTGACATGCATAGCATGGCAAGTCTAGAATGAATGAGTTATGAGTGATAAAGCAGAGGTAAAATTTTTAAATAGGAACCATTTCATATGTAATTTATTTTTATTTTTTATTATTTTATTTTTTTCGCGGTACGCAGGCCTCTCACTGCCGTGGCCTCTCCCGTTGCGGAGCACAGGCTCCGGATGCGCAGGCCCAGTGGCCATGGCTCATGGGCCCAGCCGCTCCGCGGCATGTGGGATCCCCCCAGACTGGGGCACGAACCCGCGTCCCCTAGCATCGGCAGGCGGACTGCCAACCACTGCGCCACCAGGGAAGCCCTTCACGTGTAATTTAAAATGCTGGGTTGTATACTCACTCTAGAGATTGTTAATATCTATTGTTTCAGCCAAATCTAGATACCAGTGTGTATGATCCAGAAAATGGATGCAAACTAAGCAGTAGATATTCATAGCTAAAAGCTATGGATCACTGTACTTTAAATAAAAGTTGCTGAATTTTTCATAGAATATAACCATTTGATTTTATTTCTAAGGCTGAAATATGTATAACAGTTCAAGTAAGAAAATATTCCTTCGATCCAACCTTAGCATGAAAAAGTATTTTAAAATTCCAAAGCCTACTGATCAATGAGAAAATTGCAAGGAAGGTGAGAATTAACAACTGAGGTCAAACAACTACCTTCAACAGTAGATTTCATGAATATATTTTCAAGCCATTTAGGTAGCAGTCTTTCCTCAAAATTTATAGAGAAAATATAAGGGTTAAGCGTTGTCCTAATTCTCGACCTTTTCAGACATACCTTGACCAAGATCCAGAGGCAAAAACAAGTAACAGCTAAAAACTTGGGAGAAATATAAAATTTGGTTTGGGAAAAAAGAGAAGCCTTAGGTACAAACTGATACGGAGATTTAAGGATTTAATAGGATGCATATGAGTTATTCCAGGTCAGGAATAAGCAGCAGAGGATTAGTTTCGAATATTTACCAAAAAGAAAAAAAAGTGGGAGGGACTCAGGAGGGACTCAGGGGTGGGAGGGGGCGGTGTTCCAAAATCAAAGAGACACCCAAGGAAGGGAGTGCTGTAGAATCTGCCTTCATGGAGATTTGCAAATACAACAAGAGCACTATTTCTGCCTAGAGCCTTGAGAATTAAACAAAATGACCTCTTTAGGTCTCTTCTTGTGTTGTGATCCTTTAGGTTTAAATACATTTCCTGGGCAATGTCATAAAACACAGCAAAAGCTGCTAAATCTAAGGGCTTAGGTTCAGGAGTCAGACAGACCACATTCTGAATCAAACATATGACTATTAACTTTTAATGGGCTTGAGCCACCCAGCAATCCTATTACACTTCCCAAGTCCATTTGCTCCCCAAGGTAAACATCTCACACCTTCACCTTTGCCCTTAAGTCTTCAAACTTCTTCTCCAACCACTTCTCATTCTTTACTGAGAAAATAGAAGCAATCATAAGAGTACTTGTATAAACTCTCATTAACATATCTACCAACAGCCCTGCATCTGGGCACACAGGCGCTGCCTTCCCTCCTGCTATGATGCATGAACTGTCTGTTACTAAGACCAACACCTCCATTTGTGCACTAGATCCCATCTTCAAGATGGCGCTCCAATAATTACCTGCAGCAAATTTTCTCCCCTTCCTAGAACACTCCCATCAGCCAACAAACATATCAGCCATCATTCCCTTCTAGCTACTCTTGCATTACAAGAAAATGCCTCAAACCGCTCACTGTTTTCACTTCCTTTTATCCCTTTTTCCTTTGAATCCACTTTAATTAACCTTTTCTCACCAGTGATCCACCAAAATCACTCTTGCTGAGGTTCCCAATAAAATCCATGTTGTCTAGTCCAATGGCAACTTCTTAGCCCTCATCTTATTTGAAATGCCACCTATATTCAACCCAGCTGATTCCATATCTTCCTTCCTCATGTTCTATCTTGGATTCCAGGAAAACATTCCATCTTGATTCTCCTCCTAGCTCAAGGACTTTCTACAGTTTCCTTCACTGATTCCTTTTCATCTACCCAAACTCTAGTTGGAGTGCCCCATAGCCCAGTCCTCTGGTCACTTCTCCTCTCTCTCTACCCCACTTCCACTGTGGGTCTAAGCCACCCTTATCTCTTATCTAGATAACTGTACTGCCTTTGCCCCTCTCCCTCGTAGAGTTATTCTCCAAAAGGCAGTCAAAAGGAACTTTTTGGAACATAAATCAGACTTTTTTTTCCCTCACTCAAAATCCTTCAGTGACTTACTCTCTCATTCAGAATAAAAAACCAAGGATATCAGCACAGTCTACAGGGTCATATATATGGTCTGCAAATCACCCTCATGCTTCTCTGACTTCTCCTCCTCCTTTCTCACCCCACTTCAGGCACTCTGGCTTCCTCAGACATGTTTAGTCCTCTCCTACCTCAGGACCTCTGCACCTGGTTTTCCTTATATCTAGAATGCTCCCCCCACCACCACCCCTGCCCACCCCCAGCTATTCACATGACTTGCTCCTTCATATGCTCGTTTTCTCTAATTAGCCTTTGTAAAACAGCACATATATAAACACCAAAGAAAGCCCACATTCTATTATTATCTTTACCTTGCTTTACTTGTCTCCAGAGCACTTAACATATCAGAGTATATTTATTAGTTTGTTGTTTTGTTTTTCCCACTGTCTCCCACTAGAAAGTGTCTTCCATGAAGGCCTTTGTTTGGTTCATTGCTCTATCTCCAACTCCTAGAACAGTTCCTGGCACAAAGTAGTGCTCAGTGAATACTTGTTAAATAAATGAATAAATGAACTTGACCACTTACTCTGTGTGACTTTAGGAAAATATCTGAATTCTATCACCTTTTAAATGAGGATAATGCCAGCCCCTGCCTCAGAGATTATTATAAAATAAAATTAAATAATATGTATCAGCCTATTTAGAGCTCAACAAAGGACATTATTGTAACACTATTATTTGTTATCCTATTCCTAATCAATATAATCTTTTGAAATTTTCTATAAAATTGAAGTTCCAGGATATTATGAGTATTACATACAATTTTAAGGAAAAAAATTACTTAATCTTTCATTAAAACACTGACAACCAAGAGAAAATTCCTTACTGAGATCACATAAATCATTGAACTCATCATGTCTACATTGGAACTTTCTGTGGGTTGTCTATCTGGAATTTTCTGAGTGTTCTCCCCTTAAATTCTTTAGTGGAACTTTTCTTTCAACTAAACTTCACACTGCAGGACTTCAGACAAGTCTCTGACATTTTACCAAGGTAGGAGGTAGAACTTGGCTGTGAATTTAGTAAAACTTCTATCAACTAGCTTTCTGTGACCCTACATTAGTTAGCTGGTTTATACATAAAACTCCTCTACTGCGTGTTAATTAATTTTTTTTAAATGAGTGAGATCCTAGGTAAATTATCATTTGATTTCTTTAAGGTGAAATGCATTTTGGTTTCCAAATTAATGACCGTCATCAACCTAAGGCAAGACTCTCTCTCTTCCATGTGCCTAGAGAACCCTTTATTCCTCTACCTTGTCATTCACCACGGAATATTAAAGTTATCTCTTTGTATGTTTGTCTCTCTCACTAGCTCCTAAGCTAATTGAGGATAGTTACCATGTCTTAGTCACGCCAGTATTGGTAATACCTGGTCCCTGCTAGCCCATTAGAGATTATCATTAAATACTGTTTAAAATAAAGGCTGTGCAGTGTTATAGTATAAAGCTAAACACTAGCACCAAATGAACGAAGGTTGAATACTGGCACTGCCTCTGTTTGAGGTCAGACAAATTACTTAACTACTCTGTGCCTCAGTTTCCTCCTCTATAGAATAGGGGTGATGATATTATTTACCTTATCAGATTGTTACAGAATTAAATAAATTAAATTAAGAAGTGTAAAATGCTTATAACAGTGTGCTTAAAAAATAGATTTCATTATAATAAATATGACTATTAGTTCTTAATAAATGTTAGCTTTCATTAAACTAGAAAACCGAGTGGCCCTTTCATGTCTACAAACTAATTCCAGAGCAGGCTCAATCATCTTTAGAGCAGACATTCTGCTTAAGAGACAGCAAGAGGGTGCCTGTGTCCACACCATTCACCTCTCCTGCAGATCTAAAGTGGCCTTCTGATCTTTTTCACTCAGTCCCCCAGGAAGCCACTACCAGTTCACTGGTGTTCACACAAGACATGGAAAATTATCTACTACCTTGCTCTCCTTCTTTGCTCTTAGCCCCAGATTTCAAACAAACTTGGACTAGGACGAGATAGCTAGGGTTATATGTGTAAATGGAATGTCAGATTGTGGATCAGAGGCAGCCCAAAGACTCAAGCCTCAGACAAGCTTGAGTTACTTGGAGATTTCAGACCAAGCCACCCTTTGCGTCCCCATTACCCTGCTGACGACCCAGTTCTTCACTTGGTGCCCTAGGACACAGCCTCACCTTGTGGAATTGTGGAGGGTATATTCGAGCCGCCCCATGGTTCAACAGCAGCTGGTAGCAGATCTCAGGCTGGGCGGCAGGTCGCACGGAGGTGACCTTCAGCACATACTGGATGGCAGCACAGCCATTGATATCCATGAGATTGGCTTCTGCGCCAGCTTCCAGCATCATGTGCATGAGCACGTGGTCACAGTTCCAGGCTGCCTTGTGGAGCGGAGTTTTAAAGTCGTCATCCCGGGCGTTGACCTCGGCCTTGTAGTCCAACAGCATGCGGCAGATGAGGTGATGCTCCCTGCTGAACTCCTGCTCTTTAAAGCGGAGGGCCCAGTAGGTTGCGATAGCCAGTGGGGTCTCCATGTGGGCGTTCACACTGTCCACTATGGCCCCGTGCTCCACGTAGAAGGCCACCAGCTCCGGGAGGCCGAAGTGGGCAGCCGTGTGCAAAGGCGTCTCCTCATCCTGGTTGTTGGTCTTCATGTTCACGTTCGCCCCTAGAAAGGGAGAATGAGGAAGACAATTATTTAAACATATTTTGTCATTTTCCACAAGGTTCATTAAACAGGCCTTTTCTCGCTGCTTCTCTTTGAACCTCCCGCGGTATACCACCCATTTTTCCAAGTTCCATTTCTAGACCCCATGGAAGCCACTGCTTTGAAACAACAGCGCCACCTCCTGGACAACCAGCAAATGTACTGAGATGATGGGAGAGTGGACCTGAGAGCAAACGATTTCGGCTGGGAGGCTGGAGCACTGTCTAGAGTTATAGTTCCTACCCCTAGGTGGATTTGGAAATACAAAGTGATTCCGATAACCAAGCAAATATCATTAAAAATGAAGGTTATATCACAATCTTGGAGGTTCATACATGCAGCTTTAAAAGTCTTCAGTCTCTTGATGAGATTTCTTCAAAATCATCTTTTTCTTTTCTTTCAAGGGAACTAAACCTAAATGTTTGGCCCAAGGGAACTTCAGTGGTATGGAAATTGCTCAGCCCTCTGACTGAAAACTGACAATATTAAGCTGCCGAAGTCTGTGAGGCTCCTTTGGAATACAACTGGGGCAAAAACACAAAACACAAAACACTTTGAACACCAAACTAGACTAAGGGTCATATTTTGAAAGGAAAGGGATAGAAGCTAGTAAAATAAAATACTCATTAAAAGAAAGACAATTAAAGACTGTATGTAACACGTCCAATTTATGGTTGACAAATGCTGTTTAGAAATACAGATTATTAGTGCTTGGAAATCTCCTTAGAAATTATTTAATCCAACCCACTTATCTAACAGACCAGGAAACTTAGTGAATTTTATTTTTTGATAGGGAAGTTAGGGAAGTTTGATAGGAAGTACTAGAATGGTCAACTTGAGAAGCTGAAATTTTCCTTCTCAGCCTAGTTTAATTGGGGTGAGGTAAATGACCCCAGGGGGCCTATTTTGTGATCAAATCTACTGGAAATTTTTATAGTTACTTCAAGTATAAATCTGGAAATACTTTTATTAGTATCATTATTATTATTATGCCAGCAACTAATATTTATTAAGCACTTGCCATGTACAACATTCTGAGCTACATGCTTTTCACATATTGCCTCATGGAATCTTCCTAGCAACCCTTTGCAGGAGGTGCATTTTTTCCCTGATTTTACAGATGAAGAAATTTGTTTTTAGACTAATAACCATACCAAGCTAAGAAGCAATAGAACAGAGGTTTGAAAGCAGACAGCCTGGCTTCAAAATCTCTCACCACTGTGCTATTCTACGTCATTATTTTCCTAAAAAATTTTTTTCTGTACTTTGCTCTCTTTGGATATTTGAAAACTTGAAAGTAACAGAGAAATAATGTTGCATTTTGTTAATTTAAAAAATCTGTTCTCTGTGTGTTGCTCCTTTATGCCCTTTTTTATGGCACCCTGTGATCATATGGAACACATTTAAGAAAGGCAATGCTCCTACAAGCTTACTCGGTGTCAGAAAAAAGCCACCCCTCAGTGAGGTTTCTGAAAGCACATTGCTCTGTAAACTCAGAGCTTATCTCTGCTCCTAACTTTCAGGAAGCAGAATTATAAGTAAAACTCATCCCTCACAACAATCTGCCCTCTGTGTTCATCAGTATTCCGCCCTGGAGAAGTTCTGGGTCACATCTCCCTTCAGGTCAGCACTTCTTTGCTCTGGAGTGAAATGCGGTGAATAAGAATGTCTTCCCAGAAGCTAATGCAGGGTCACTTCAGATGCTGGAGAATTTCCAGTAAGAAAGGGAATCAAAGGGTCAGGATGAAAATTTTATAGGCCAACTTGGAAGTAACCATGTCCTTTATTTTTTAATGTACTTGGACATTTACAATGGATCCCTGACCTCTTGCTACAACTAGATATACTGCGTAGTTTCCTTTTCTGAATAGGAGAGCCTTATTTTTATATTTGAATTGTGGCTTTGAGTGTAACTTTTCCAGGGACTACATAAAGTAGGATGATTTGACTACTTTTCTATTTTAGATTTTGTGATTCATTCAAGAAATTAGAGACCATAAACATAAATGCTTGGGAACTTAAAAAAATATTTTTTTTAATGTGAAAATGCAATGTATTAGTTTCCTAGAGCTGCCGTAACAAAGTACCGCAAAGTAGTACCGCAAACAACAGAAATTTGTTCACGGTTCTAGAGATTGGTAGTGAAATTACAGTGTTGATGAGAGTGGCTACTTCCGAGCGTTTTAAAGGAGAATCTGGCTCATGCCTGCCTCCTAGCTTCTGGTGATGTCCATCAATCCTTGGTGTTCCTTGGCTTGTAGATGCATCAGTCCAAGGACTGCCTCTGTCTTCACATGGTTCTCTCTGTGTCTCTGTGTCTTCACATGGCTGCCTTCTTATGACACCAATCATACTGCATTAGGGACCCATCCTGCTCTACTCATCTTAACTAATTACAGCTGCAACAACCCTATAACCAAACAAGGTCACATGCTGAGTTGCAGGGGATTAGGCCTTCAACATATCTTCTTTTGGGGGGAAGGGAGGTGATACAATTCAACCCATAATATATAACATGCATTACATAATATATAAAAATATATATGTGCAGTTTAAAAAATATTGTAAAGCTATCACTGATGTAATCACATCCCAGGTCCAGAAATCAAACACTCCCTGACCCGGAAAAGCCCTCTATCCTTCCACCTCACAACTCCACCATCCTGCTGGAGGTAATATTATTCTGACTTTTATGATAATCATGTCCTTGAATTTCTTTATAGTTTAACCACCCTTGTATATACCTCTAAACAAGATAGTTTAGTTTCACTTATTTTCCAACTTTATATAAATGTAATAATCAACACATATTCTTTCATGACTTGCTTCTTTCACTCAACACTATGTGAAAATGATCTATGTTGCGATGTCTAGCTCTTGTTTGTTCATTTTATTGTGTTCTATCTCACAGTACAAGTAATACTACTACTGACAGACATTTACAGTTTCAGACTATTCCAAACACTGCTGCCATGAGTATTTTTGTACATTCTTGTACCCTGGTGCTCATGGGCAGGGTTCACGGGGTGCTATACCTATGAGTGGAATTGCTGGGTCATCGGGTGTGCTTATCTTCAGCGTCATTAGATGGTATCAAATAGGTGTTGTACCACTCTACACTCCCATAAGCCATGTGTGAGGGTTCTTATCAACATTTGGTATTTTCATTCTATTTAATTTTAGTCAGTCAGATGGGTGCATAGTGATATCTCATTGTTTGAATATTTATTTCCCTAATTAACAATTAGGTTAGACATATTTTAATATTTTTATTAAACAAATATTGCTTTTTATTTACTATTATAAAGCATTTCCATATTTTTATATTATCATTTAAAATATCATTTTAAAATAATGACATAATATTCCATAGTGAGTTTACCCTCCTGATGAATGTGAAGACTTTTTTCCAAAGTTTTGATCTTATGACTAATGCTACAATTGATACGTTTTTGTGTAAATCTTTGGATTATTTCCTTAGCATAAATTCCCCCAAAATAGAGTCATTAAGCTGAAATATCTGAGTTATTTTAAGGGTCTTTATGAATAATTGAGGAAAGTTATGTTTATCTATATCTCTCTATATTTATATACATCTCTCATTGATGCATGAGTGCTATTTTACTCACCAGTATGTAGTTACACAATTTAAAAAATATGTTTGCTATTTGGAAGTAAAAAAAGGTCTCTCTTTTTCTTTTCATTTGAATTGATTTGTTTATTAGAGTTTGAACACTTTGTAATTATTAACTAGTAGCATTTCTTCTTTAGTTATTGTCCAAATTTTTGTCCTTTTATACTCTGAAGCCTTTCTGCTTTGTTTACATTTATATGTGTCATTCATTAAAATAATATTTAAGCCTATGCTCTCATAATTGGTATACATTTTTTATCCAGTTTATTTTGATTTTTCTTTAATACAATAATGTAAACTTTATATGGTCAAATTCTCCCTTTGTTTTTTTGTTTTTGCTTTTGTTTTTGGTATTAGAATGTCCTACTCCTCTCAGAGGTTTCATAACTTATCCAGATTAATTATAATTGGATTTTTAATAGATTTTTAAAAATGTTTAACATTTAATTCATGTGGAACTTATTGTGGTGTACTTACCAATTTAGGAAGAATTGATATTCCTATAGCATAGAGTCTTTTCATGTAGGAACATGGTCTGTTTCTCTAAAAAGTATTCTTTACATTTCTGTAAATTATGCCCCCACAAAATTTGTAGCAATTTTCATTTTAGGGAAGATAGGTAAATTATTTCTGGGGTAAAGTAAATTTTAGTGAGAGAAGGCCCTTCATGAACCTTCTAATTTATGCAAGATGGACTCCAGAACTAGTCTGAAATGGTTGCAAATTAGATGGAGAAAAATTTTCATTTTCATTGCCTGATAAAGAACAAGAACTTTTCAGATTTAATCTGTGGGCAAAGGAGACAGAGATTTGGTTGCACTGAGAATATGATGAAAAGGGGACATAGGATAAGAATTGCACAGAAAGAGTGGATGCTGGCCACAGAAATGGTACTGTGATACTCCTGAAGCCAGGAATATAGGGACACAGTGCCAGTCAACATTCAATTTTTTCTGTTCTTCTGTACTGTATGATAGTATCCATTCATTACCCTCCAACAGAGAGAATCAATTTCATGAATCCTAGTTATGAGACCTCACATTTCCTTACTTCTCTTCCCCAATAAAATGAAACTGCTTCCAAGTGCCCATTTGTTGGCTTGGCTGATCTTCCGAGATCAGTCATCATGTGGCTCACTCTGCTGGGCTTTGCTACTCCCTACATCCTAAGAGTTGGCCCTCAGAGGCATCCTCTTCAAAGTATCCACATTCCCTCACAGTTCTGTCACGTCAAAAGCTACGTGAGAGTGGAGGCAGGTCTCTGTAGAAACTGTCACCTCTCCATCTTCCCAGACTCAGAGAATCCACATCTTTACTTCATCCCTAAGCCCGCCCTGTCTCCCTCCTTGTCCTAATGAACTTGATTTCTCACAGAGCCTGTGTATAAGTGGGGAGGTCAGTGGGAGATGGAGGATGAGCCCAGACCAGTGCTCTCAACCCTTTCAGGCATGCCTTTCCTATTCTGCGATGAAATCGAGAAATAATATCATCTACCTTCATACATAATCTTTTAAAAATAAACCCAATGCCTAGCTAACATGTAAAGGCAGAATGAAAGTAGTTTCTAATAATTTTAGCTACATAGTTATGATTGCCACAAATAATATAAATTGCAATGATATAGTGTAAATTTTAATGTGTTATTGACTACACTAGATGACACAATGAAATGCTTATTTGCTTGAATCCATATGTAGACTCCTAGCAGCTACGTCACTGAACTGACACAGGTGTTTTGTATTGTAATTCAAATACCACAGATGTCATTGCGGTAATGAATGGTATTCCAAAATGAGGAAATAAATTTTGGTCTGGTTTTGCCTTGATTTGCAGCATAGTTGCATTTCTGGAAATTTCCGTATTTATTTACAATTCAAAAGTATTTTGCGTTTATATGTAAAATGCAGTTAGGTTAGAAATCTACTGTGTTACTAAATCTAAATATCTGTTATTACATCAGCACTAAATCTAAGATTTTTTACAAATTATGAAAGAATTAAAAAAATACAGAAAATATAACAGACATCTATATACCCATATTTGACAGATATTAATCTTTGACATATTCTCTTTGGTTTTCCAAGATAAAATTTTACAGGAAAAAACCAGCCCATTTCTCTTTTATTCCCCCCCTTTCTTTCTCCTCAGAGATAATTATTATTCTAAAGTTGACTTTGTCATTCCCTTTAAATTTTTGTTCTTTTATTACTCACATATGCATCCATAAGTAACTTATATACCATTATTTTGTGTTCTTAAAAACCATGTAAGTTGTACTCACAGGTACTCACTCACCTGTTTTTACCAGCCACATTATGTTTTTGAACAGAGAGATGATTTTTTCATTTCAACTGCTGAACAGTATTACATTGCATAATTAAACTACAGTTTAGCCATTCATCTACTAAAGACAGTTAAGTTGTTTTAGCTTTTTCATAATAACAAATACCTTTCAAATCATGCAGGAGTTTCTTTAGAGAGAGAAACCGAATTAGTGGGTAGTAGTATACAAACATTTCCAATTACATTAAATTATACTCATCAGTGGTTGTGTCAATTCAAATGTCAATCGGTACAGTTTAAAGGTTCAGCATCATTTCCAACACTTTGTATTGTCACAATGTTTAATGTTTGCCAATTAGATGGTACGAAGTGATATTTTGATTTAATCTGCATTCCCCTGGTTATCAGTAGTGTTTTCTCATATGTCTATGGGGTCAACAAGATTTCCACTTGTATGAATTGCCTATTCATAGCCTCTGCCCATTTTTCATTGAATTGTTTGTGTTTTCCATATTTATTTTTTAGGATATAAACAAGATCTTTGTGGAGAAAATGCCTTTACTGAAGGCAAAGAACTTAAATGGAAAGTTCTGCTATGTTTGTGGATAGAAAGATTCAATAGTATAAGGATGGAAATTCTTCCTGAATTAACCTATAAATTCAATGTAATTCAAACATTTTTTACATAATTTTCAAAGAGTAAAGAACAAATCAATTTTGTAAAAAAAAAAGTAAAAGAATGAGAAGGAAAGAAGAATGATGAAGAAGGTGTACTTATCTTACCCGATATCCAAGCAAACTATAATTAACACCATTGGCGGGAATGTAAATTGGTTCAGACTTTATGGAAAACAGTATGGAGTTTCCTCAAAAAAGTAAAAATAGAACTACCATATGATCCAGTAATTCCACTCCTGGGTATATATGAAAATGAAGAAACTAATGAAAATGAAAACACTAATTTGAAAAGATAATGTGCTCCAATATTCATAGCAGCACTATTTACAATAGCCAAGACATGGAAACAACCTAAATGTCCAACAACAGATGAATGGATAAAGACGACATGGTACATATATACAATGGAATATTACTCAGCCAAAAAAAGGAACAAAATTGGGTCATTTGTAGAGATGTGGATAGACCCAGCATCTGTCATACAGAGTGAAGTAAGCCAGAAAGAGAAAAACAAATATCGTATATTAATGCATATATGTGGAATCTAGAAAAATGGTACAGATGAACCTATTTGCAGGGCAGGAATAGAGACGTAGACGTAGAGAATGGACATGTGGACACAGGGAGGGGGAAAGGGAGGGTGGGATGAATTGGGAGATTAGGATTGACATATATACACTACCATGTGTAAAATAGATAGCTAGTGGGAACCTGCTATAAAGCACAGGAAGCTTAGGTTGGTGCTCTGTGACGACCTAGATGGGTGGGATGGGGTGGGGGAGGGAGGTCCAAGAGGGAGGGGATACAGGTATACAGACAGCTGATTGACTTCACTGTACAGCAGAAACTAACACAACATTTTAAAGCAATTATACTCCAATAAAAAAAAAGTTTGAATTATTATCCCTGAATGTTCAACTTTTGAATTGAGACTGACTTGTGAGACTTAAAGTGACTATGTAACTTTTTTGTACCTAAGAGTTACCAGAGAAGACACAGACCCACCTGAGTTTTCCTCCCACAGTAGGGGAGAAACTAGACCCTCTGAATAATTTAAAAAGACACTGGAAAACAAAAATAACATTGTTTTATGAATACATCCCATGATCCAGTTAATAGTCATGTGTCTAGTAAATTTTTTAGACAGGGCACCTTTTAGCGTATTTTCTAAGAACTCAAATATTGGATACTATTTTTAATTGTCATCACACATTAAAAATAATATTCTTGGGTAATTTTCTCCAAAATATTCCATAAGTCCATTCTACTCTTTTTCTAATACTGAACATCATGGAGAAATGGGAGCCCACCAAGTTTTTTGTTCCTTTATAAGCAATCTACTTTTTGTTTGTTTTTGTTATAGTGTTAAGTGATAGTGTTAAGTGATAGTGTTAAGTTTCCTTCCTTCCTTTATTTATTGAGGTATAATTGATTTACTATATTAGTTTCAGGTATACAACAGTGATTTGATATTTCCATACATTACACACCATACAAAGTTATTATAAAATATTGACTATATTCCCTTTGGTAAACATTACATCTCTGTGACTTATTTATTTTATAACCGCTAGCTTGCACCTCTTAATTCCCTTCACCTATTTCACCCCTTCTCCCCTCCCTCCCCTGTGGTAACCAGGGGAGGTTCTCTGTATCTGTGAGTCTGTTTCTATTTTGTTATATTTGTTTGTTTTGTTTTTTAGATTCCACATGTAAGTGAAAGCATACAGTATTTGTCCTTCTCTGTCTGACTTATTTCACTAAGCATCTCTCTCTCTCTCTCTCTCTCTCTCACATACACACACACACACACAAACACACACACAATAGAATACTAGTCTGCCATAAAAAATAATGAAATCTTGCCATTTGTGAAAACATGAATGGACCTGGAAGGTATTATGCTTAGTAAAACAAGCAATCTACTTTATATTTATTCACCTATTTGTATACTTTTACTATTTTTATTGTTGAAAGTTGATGTCTTATCAAAGATATATCTAGGCTCAGTTTTTTTTTATTGATTTTACCAGGAACCACACCTACCCATTTCATCTCCACATAATTATCTGTTTTCATACAGGAATTTTTTTCTTTATCCTGTTTTTAAGTTTTGGTCATATTCAAAAAGGAAACATTTCTTTATGTATTGAAAGCTATAAAATATTTTTTTGCTTAAAATTTTCATCACCCACTAACTATCAAGTTACAGTCATTGATAAGAAAGTCCCCCCCTCACAATTTTTTAAACCCCAATCCTCAAATGCATGAGTGAAAAAGTGGTAAATTACTCATGGCATTCTTTTTAACATTGCCTTTAAAAATTACACTTCTCAGGCTTCCCTGGTGGCGCTGTGGTTGGGAGTCCGCCTGCCGACGCAGGGGGACACGGGTTCGTGCCCTGGTCCGGGAAGATCCCACATGCCGCGGAGCGGCTTGGCCCGTGAGCCATGGCCGCTGAACCTGCGCATCCGGAGCCTGTGCTCCGCAACGGGAGAGGCCACAACAGTGAGAGGCCCGCGTACCGCAAAAAAAAAAAAAAAAAAAAAATTACACTTTTCTTAGAAAACGTGCTAAAACAGGGCGAACAGTAGTTAGTCTCACTGATTATAGTGGCCTGCAATATGCATGAGAACAGAAGGAAACTTGGAGAAAACATTATCATGGGTTATAATAGTAAGGATTTGAGAAGGAATTTTCTTCAGTTTATTAACTTCAGGTAGAAATTTAGAATCCTCAGTAGCTACTTGTTTTGTCTGAAATTCCGTCATCTCCATCAGCTTGAACTTCACCTGCCTCAGTTCAAAATCATGTTTGCACAGGCTTTTGTGCAGTAAAATCACAGTTGTTCAGCGTTCTTTTATGAAAATATTAATAATGCCTGCTATTTTTCAAGCACTCACTAGGAGTTTTACATACGTCTCACTTATGATTAACAGTAAGCATTCTTTAGAAACATCTGTTATTCAAAGATTATACTTCTTTTTTCATATTCAGGACTTTTTTTCCTGCAAGTTCTGCGATTGTTTCTCTTCTGCTTCTTTGTCAAGGATGCAATTTTGTGCAGTGTCAAGTTTGTTATTAACTGTCACCAAAGTAGCCTGCTTTGTCCTAGTTTCAATTTTGCCCTTTCAATCTACAATCTTTGGCAAATATATTTTCCTGTATCTTTCACAGTCTTATCTTAAATGAAATCTTAAAGGAAACACCATTTCCCCTAAGGCCCCATCCCTATATAATCACATTCTCCAAGGTCTGGAGTTGAGGACTACCTTCTTCTAGATCAACAGCGGTGCTTCTGAACCATTACTCTCTCAGCCTTGTGTACAACTCCTCATCAGTTAAGGTTTATGTCATCCAATGAAGTTACTCTTTATCCCTTTTCATCTGCGATCTCACAAATTCCCAGTCACTCTTCCATTTTCAACAAAGACATAGGTATCTGCCTCAGTCTTTATTTTATCTCTGTCCTGACATCACCCTGCAATACCGTTGCAGATGATGCCTTCAACACATTTGCACTCACAATTCCTAAATCTTCTGGGGCAGATTGCATTACCGTTACCAAATATCTCATTGGTCCTTCTTGCAGTGGCTTCCCTGTTGAAGGTTCATACACCTCTACCCTGTTGAACTCAGTTTGAAATATGGGTTCTTGTTGCCCAGTTTCATCTCTATCCTTCCCTTAGTGAAGTTTTTCAACTCTTTCTTGATTGCCAATATATTCTAAATTTTCCTTAGGCTAGGATTTAATCAGGATAGACTAAATTATGGTGTTGTAACAACACTCAGATCTCAGTGGCTGAATGCAATAAAAGTTTATCTCTCACTCTCACACTGTCTACTGTCGTTCCAGAACCAATGTCCTCTATTTGACCTCTCAGAATCCAAGCTACCTTGATCTTCTGGCTTCACCATCTCTACCTGAGGTTTCCTCCAGTATCACAACATCATGGGGAGAAACAGGTTTTAAATATCCTATGGGGGCTTTACATTGCCTAAACCTGGAAGTGGCTCATTTCTTCTGTTCACACTACATTAGGCAGAAAGGATATATGATCCTGCTGAACTGCAAGGGGACTAGACTAGAAAGTCTTCCATGAGCCTGGAGGGGAAGAAAACTAGATATTGATGAGCACTACTTATTTCTACCGCAGCTGACTTGAGTTTCCGTGAGTAACAGTAAGACAAACAAACAACAGTTCTGACTGAGTCAACAGCGACGTTTACCTTCTCCCTTTCACGTTAGGGAAGAGGGGTCTCTCCTCCAGTTCAAGACAAATAACTCCATCTTTGCGACTGACCATCTTCCCAACAGTCAAATGTTGCTCCACAAATAATATCTCTTTACTCCATATCAAACAGCTCTCTCTCCATCAACTTTTTGTCCTCCTCTTATAAGCATACTTAAGTTTCTCCCAATCCTTTTCTCCTGTTTAACTACCTTCCAATTTCTTTTGATCTCTTTTTAGCCAGACTTCTTGAAAGTGTGGTCTCTGCTTCCTGCACCCACTTCCTTACTACCTATGATCCCCTTGGTCCAACACAACCTGCCTTCTGTCCTCACCACTACACTGCTCTGACAAAGGTCACCAGTGGCTTCCAATTGATTATTCCTATCTACAGTTTTCAATCTTCATCTTACTACACTCCTTTGCTGCATCCAATGGTGTTGACAACTCACTTCTTAAATTCTATTTTTTCAACTTCCCTGGGATGCTTTCTCCTCCCTCTCTGGCTATTCCTTCACTATATTTCTATGATTTCTCTTCTCCTCAATTCCTAAATTGTGTTGTTTCACTTGGGTATCATTCAGTTTCTGCACTTCTTACTGTATGTAACTTCCTTGAGCAGTCATAACTACTCTTTTCACTTTATTTATGAACAGATGGCTCTCAAAATTATACGAACAATCATATATATAACGGACTTGTATCTGGAATATATAACTTACATCTCAATAGTAAAAAGAGAAGTAACCCAATTTAAAAATGGGCAAAGTATATACACAGTCATCTGTACACAGAAGATATATAAATGGTCAATAACCACATGAAAACATGCTCAGTGTCATTAGCCATCAGGGAAATGCAAATCATAACCATAGCTTGGGGGCTTCCCTGGTGGCGCAGTGGTTGAGAATCTACCTGCTAATGCAGGGGACACGGGTTCGAGCTCTGGTCTGGGAGGATCCCACATGCCGCGGAGCAACTAGGCCCATGAGCCACAACTACTGAGCCTGCACGTCTGGAGCCTGTGCTCCTCAATAAGAGAGGCCGCGATAGTGAGAGGCCCGCGCACCGCGATGAAGAGTGGCCCCCGCTTGCCACAACTAGAGAAAGCCCTCGCACAGAAACGAAGACCCAACACAGCCCAAAATAAATAAATAAATTTAAAAATAAATAAATAAATAAATACTCCTGTTCTCTGTTTAAACAAACAAACAAAAAAACATAGTTTGATACCACCTTATGCCCACCAGGATGGCTATGATCAAAAAAACAGATAGTATAAGGGGGAGGGGCAATATAAGAGTAGGAGAGTAAGAGGTACAAACTATTAGGTATAAAATAAGCTACAAGGATATATTGTACAGTATAGGGAATATAGCCAATATTTTATAATAACTATAAAAGAAGTATAACTTTAATAAACTGTGAATCACTGTATTATACACCTGTAACATATAATATTATATATCAACTATACGTCAATGAAACAAGCAAAAAAGATAGTACCAAGTGTTCGCCAGGATGTGGAGAAATGGGAATTCTCATACACTGATGGTAGGAATGTAAAATGGTACAGCCACTTTGGAAAACAGTATGGCAGTTCCTCAAAAAGTTAAACACAGAGTTACCACATGACACTGCAATTGCATTCCTGGGTATTTACTCAAAGGAAATGAAAACAAATGTCCACACAAACATTTGTATGTAACTGTTCATAGCAGCATTATTCATAATAACCAAAACATGGAAACAATCCACATGTCCAGCAACTGGTAAATGGATGAACAAAATGTGGTATATAAATACAATGTAATATCATTCAGCAATAAAAAGGAACAAAGTACTAATGCATTGTTTCATTTCATCACTTCAAAAATCATTGAAAACACTATGCTAAGTGAAAGAAGCCAGATATAGAAGACCACATATTGCATGATTCCATTTATATGAAAAGTCTAGAATAGGCAAGTTCATAGAAACAGAAAGTAAATTAGTGGTTGCCTAGGACCGAGGTGGCGGGGAATGCGAGTTGAAGGAAAATGGAGGGTGATTGCTAAGGTACAGTTTTCTTGTTGGGTGATGAAATGTTCTAAAACTGTGGTGGTGGTTGCATAATTCTGTGAAAATACTAAAAGCCACTGAATTGCACACTTTAAAATGGATAAATTTTACGTAAGCGAATTATACCACAATAAAGCTGCTAAGAAATATATGACCAGTCTTGGGCTGACCCCAGAGTTTCAGATCTATATCTACAACTGCATTCTGAACAAATTCAGTTGGAAGTCCATTGAGCGCTAAAACTTACCATGTCTTAAACTAAACTCTTTCCCTTCTTATTCCTGTTACTCGTGTAAGCTATATTTCAATAAATAGCAATGCTATGGCTCCAGCAAATCAAACTGAAAGTCAGAAATTCACCTTCCAGTCCTCCTCCTTTCTCACTCCCCTGCCCCTTTTCATCAGTCACCAAGTGTTGACACTATAAATTCCTATCCTATTACTACTGCCTAGTTTGTACATTTGCATTTCCCCCATAGGCTACCATGTGCTCAGATTCATCTTCCATAATTCTGAAAGTAATTTATTTATTTATTTATTTTGACAGTAATGTATTTAAAATGCATACCTGACCATATTGCTCTATCTCTTAAAATCCTGTAATGGCTTTCCATTTTCTATATGATACAGTCTAAGCTTTTTGCCATGAGAGATAAAGCCATTCAAAATCCAGCTCCTACCTCTCCAGCCTTCTATCCTGCTGTCCTTTGTCTCACACTTTGCTTTAATTACTGAGCATCCTGTAGTTCTGTGCAAACGCCTACGTGCCTTTGCTTATGTTGTTTCCTTGACCTGAAATGACTTGAATTTCTTCTTTGACTAATTAACTTTACTCCTCCTTCAAGGTCCTGTGCCATGTCTTCTAGAAAACCTTCCCTTACCCCCCGGCCGTGCTACTTGTCCCTCCTCTGTAAAAAATTTTATCTAGAGTGCTAAGGAAGAACAGGTTTGGGTGTCTTGTTCCTCGATTTAAGATCCTTGAGAACTGATGCAATTTTTATTTGTCTTTGTGTTCCTAGAGCTTGGTACGTTCATTCATTCAGCAAATATTTGTTGAGACACTACTATGTACCAGCTTCTGTTAGAGGCTCTGGGAAGACCATAGTAAATAAGACAGTGTCCCTGACTTCATGTACTTTACATGCTAGCGAAGAAGATAGACAAAAAATTAACTTATATATTTATGTGTATATATATATATATGATAAAATCATAGGTAGTGATATGTTGTGAAGAAAAATAAAGCTGGGTAAAGTGATGGAGAATGATGAGGGAAGAAGGTGAAGCTTTTCACGGAAAGGCTCTGACTTTCGTGCAGCAAAGAAGTAAGCCACCTGAAGATCATGAAGAAAAGCTTTCCTGGCAAAGGGAAAACAGCAAGGGAAAAGGCTCTGAGGTAGGTAAGAACAACCTTGATTTGTTCAGAAAATGCAAAGACCAGCATCAAAAGAGGTGAGTAACAGAGGGAGTGGTAGGAACTAGCATTGGTGAGGCAAGCAGGCACAGAAGGTCACAGGAAAGACTTTAACTTACATTCTAAATGTGGGAGGAAGCACTGGGGGGGGTGAAATGATCTGATTCACCTTTTGTAAAGATTACTTACTCAAGCAGGCTGTGCAGAGGGTAGACTATAAAAAAGGAAAATGTAAAAGCAGGAAAATTACTGGAAGTCTGTTATTGTAGCCAAGAAGAAATAAGGTGCCTTGGGTTAAGGTGGTCCCATCGTGGGTGGTTTGAAGTGGAGATACCACTTCCAGTGGTCAGACCAGAGATACATTTTGATAGCATCAACAGGTCTTCCGGGATGTGAGGTGTGAGGGAAAGTGAGGCAACACAGATCCCTTCTAGGCTTTTGGCTTGAGTAACTGGCAGAACAGAGTTGCCATTTATTAAGACAGAGAGCATTAAGGTGGACTGGAAACACAGTTACAGTCTGGACATGGTCAGCTTGAGATGCTTATTCAATATCCAGTGGAGATGGATTATATATAGTCAGATAGGTGAGCTGACGTTCAGAGGAGCGGGTCAGGCTAGGAGATACAAACTTGGGAGTGAGCACCGTTTGAGGATATTTGAAGTTGTGAGACTAGATAAGATCACCAGGGCGAGTTTTGATGGGAAAAGCGTGTCTGACTGAGCCCTGGGCCCCCCCCAGCTTTTTAAACGTGGAAAGGAGAAACAAATCCAGGAAACAAGACTGAAGAAAGGGCAATGAAGGAGTAGAAAAACAGCCTGACTTTATAAATGGCCATTAAACCAAGCTATTTATCACAGAGTCTGTTCTCATAACCAGTTTCTTCTTCTTTAACAGCTACCTGTATATTTTTTAAAACATACTGAAAACAGGAAGCAAATATCACAAACTATTTCCCTCTATCTCCTGAAGCGAATCTTTTTCATATCAAAGCTTATCAGCCAACTCCTCCGATTATTGCTTCTCATCCCTTGGGATGCAGACTTCTTTTCATAGAGCCCATGTTTATTTATTCTTCTGTTTATTTTTAATTTACTCAGCCTTAAGGAAAAGACACCTTTCTAGACGTGAACAATCCACATGCAGGCACTGAGCTCAGTCACCTTATTTTTATTTTGTTTTTTACCTTGTTGATTCCAAGAAAAACATTGATTAAAATTTAGCAAAGTAACCATAGATAAGACTGAATAACTCAGAATTTGGAAAACATACTATTATCATATTATTTTGCTCTCATCTTGTTGTGCTCATGAAATCAGACCATATCTTGTGACTGGGATAGTGTTTTCACCGAAGGAAATGAATGCTGCTATTGTCATTCAACTGACAAAGAGGTTAATCTTGGGGAAGACTGTTGAGCTTTTGCGGGTTTCTTTTTTTTTTTTAAAAGGAGAAAGTGAACGATGACTTCTTCCTCTGTCCAAGGACAAAATTCTGTTTGCTCTGGCCTCAGAACAAGGGGAGGCCTGGATCAGCCTCAGGGGTGGAAGTGAATGGCCCTGGCTACATGGAGGCAGGACTGGAATGAGAAAGGGAGATGGTGATGTATTGATGGGAGTGGTACTCCCACTCCCGAGGCAGAATAAGGTGGGGGGGCGGGGGCAGCAAGTGGTGGGTTAGGTTAGCAGAAACCAACTGCATGAGAAAGAATTAGTCAAGAACAATGGGCCTTCCCTTTGCGGTGGCTGCAGGGCAACAAAGCACTGGTGATGAAGCCCTCTCTGGAGCAGCCAGCATACTGGACCATGAGTGAGGATTCCCTTAGTCCAGAGGGAACACCTTTCCACATCCAGTGGCTTACAGAAAGAACAATTGCTTGAACAGAGGTAAGTCACTGCTGGGGAGTCGTACCAGGAGAGGGTATTCAAGGGAGAGACTTCCTGCTAATACAGTCTGTAATGGATTAGAGTTGTTTTACCCTGGAGTACATATGTGTGATATTGTCTGTATCCAAGCTGGTGAAACTAGAGGTATGACTACATAAAGGTTTGGAACAGCCCCTGGGGTTGATGGATGGGGGAAATTATTGCCCCGAGCTCGCTTTGCATTTCTGCCTTTATCTCTGCTTAGGTTTCTTAGAGGCCATGTCCCCTTCAAACTTTGGATGGAATTAAGCAGAGGGCTTCAATCTTTCTGTTTCTTGCAGGAAAGCAGTTGCAGAATTATCTCTTCCTGAGTTGTCAGGGTAACGTTCCTTCCCTGTGGGGCAGTGTATTTTTCAAAGACCCCCAGTTGGACTTCTTGTTACCATCTTCACACTTGAGAGCTCTGTAAGACAGGTAGTGACTAATCATCTGAGAATACAAGCTCTTCTCTAATTCCTGACATGTTACATGCTGTGAGTTGTATTCTCAATGGATATAGACTGATGAAGAAGTTAAGGGGAGGAGGAATTTGTGAAGCCAGATAGTGAACTTTAGAGTCAACTTCTTTCCCTAACTCTTGGGGGGCCACCTATCCTATTTTGTTTAAGAAGGTATACTATGTAGCATCTCCACAAAAATGTATATCCCAATCCAGTCCCTCTGATGATGTAATTAGTAGAAATTTCATTCATTCTTTGGTTTATAGTTTGCTGATATATTTAATTTACATAGCTGTGGCTAAATGGTTTTTTGTTGTTTGTTTTTCTGATAAAAATCTCGATTTATTTTACAATCATAGCCCATGAAAGGAAGACAATAGATGTATTTTTCCTAACTCCAAGAGAATCTGAAGAGTCCTTTATACTTGTTGAATTAATTACAATAAGATCAGTTATAGTTTGATGAGTTAATTCAAATTGAACTTCCTGTAACAAACAATGAGGAAATAAAATTTCTCAAAGCAAACAAGTAAAGCAAGCAGCATTGTCTCAAAATTAAGGATAATATAACAATAAACTATTGTAGTTAAAAATCAAGATGTAACTGGTGGGGACTTCTCTGGTGGTCCAGTGGTTAAGACTTCACCTTCCAATGCAGGAGGTATGGGTTCAATCCCTGGTCGGGGAGCTAAGATTCCCACATGGCTCACTGCCAAAAAATCAAGACATTTAAAAAAAAAAAAAACAGGGCTTCCCTGGTGGCGCAGTGGTTGGGAGTCCGCCTGCCGATGCAGGGGACACGGGTTCGTGCCCCGGTCCGGGAAGATCCCACATGCTGCGGAGCAGCTGGGCCCGTGAGCCATGGCTGCTGAGCCTGCGCGTCCGGAGCCTGTGCTCCGCAACGGGAGAGGCCACAGCAGTCAGAGGCCCGCATACCGCAAAAAAAAAAAAAAAAAAAAAACACGGAAGCAATATTGTAACAAATTCAGTAGAGACTTTAAAAACGGTCCACATCAAAAAGAAATCTTTAAAAAAAATGATGTAATTGGTGAACTTTTTTTTTTAACATCTTTATTGGAGTATAATTGCTTTAAAATGGTGTTAGTTTCTTCTTTATAACAAAGTGAATCAGCTATACATATACATATATCCCCATATCTCCTCCCTCTTGTGTCTCCCTCCCACCCTCTCTATCCCACCCCTCTAGGTGGTCACAAAGCACCGAGCTGATTTCCCTGTGCTATGCAGCTGCTTCCCACTAGCTATCTATTTTACATTTGGTAGTGTATATATGTCCATGCCACTCTCTGTTTTTTTTTTTAACTTTATATTTTTGTAGATAGTCACCAGTAAGCAGGGATTAGGTGTATTAGCTCAGGTGTGTGTTAGCTCATAAGAACCCTGCTGTGTCAAACAAGTAATAACATTGGTGATACAGTAGTACCAGTCATCAACCAGGATGCCCAGGGTGAGGAGGGGAAAAAATGAAGTGAGATGGGGTTGGGACATCTGGATTGAGAGAGGTGTAAGGACCTGGAGTCACTATGTCAATGAAGATCTGGTAAGGTGTAAGTGAGGGGGTGACGGCTGAAAAGATAGGAAGTGAAAATAATGGAGCAATGTCAAGAGCCAGGATGCGATAATGTGAGTGGATGGCTGAATCGGAATGGGATGAAGGTTGTTAGCGTTGAGGAGGTCCAGGAGCTGTGGCTGAGTTTGGGTTGGTAATCTATGTCAGAATTGGAATCCACCCCTGATGATGGAACTAGGGAAATGCACCAAAACTGCGGGACAGATGACCAAGTCCTCAATAGGAAATGACTAGCATTACAGTTGATGGCAATCCTTATAATGGGTAGAAGGTGAATGTATTAGTTCCTGATTGCTACAGTAACAAATTATCACAAATTTAGTGGCCTAAAACAACACAAATTTATTATCTATGGCTCTGTATGTCAGAAATCTAACGTAGGTCTTAGTGGGTATGATGGTTAATTTTATGTGACAACTTGGTTGGGCCACAGTGCTCAGATATTTGATCAAACATTATTCTGGATGTTTCTGTGAAGGTGTTTTTTGGGTGAGATTAACATGTAGATCAGTAGACTTTGAGTAAAGCAGGTTACTCTCCACAATGTAGGTGGGCCTCATCCAATCAGCAGAAGGCTTAAGAGAAAGGACTGCAATCCCTAAGGAAGAAGGAATTCTGCTCCAGACTGTCTTTGTCCCAAACTGCAACTTTCCTGTACCTCTGCAATCTCATGAGCCAATTCCTTAAAACAAATCTCTCCTCCCCCTCTCTCTCTCTGTTGGTTCAGTTTTTTGGAAAACCAATAAAAGTGTGCAAAGATCAGGAGTCATTGTGGTACTCTGTAGGAGAATCTGTTTTCTTGGGTTTTCCAGCTTCTAGAGCCCACCCACATTCCAGCAATGGTGGGTATAATCTTTTTCACATGAAATCTTTCTGACCTTCCTACCATAGTCACATTTCCTCAGACCACAGCCAAAGAAGATTCTCCAGTTTTAAGGAGATGGGCTGACTCAGACAGTCCAATACCATCTCCCCACCTCAAGGTTTTTAATTTAATCACATCTTCAAAATCCCTTTTGCCATATAAGGTAACATATTTATAGATTCCAGGGATTAGCATGTGGACCTCTTTGGAGGGTCATTATTCTGCCTACTGTAGTGAAATAGGATTTGCCCTCAGATGGGAAACTAGAGGGAAGACTGATGTACACAAGGTTAAGTGCAATGCCTGATGCACCAAATGTGAGTTCCCCTTCTAGCTACAGACCCCAATCTCATTCTTCTAAGCCATTATTTGCCAAAGCCTGTGCTGTGGCATATTAGTACTGTAATATTCATTAAAAATAAAAGCACTGTAGTTAAATAAATTTGTAAAATTTGTGTCCCTTGGTGTAGTCACAATTCACATTAGCATATGAAGGATTCTGAAAAGTCCTATGGTGAGGAAATCTGTCTAATTTAACATGCATTTTCCCAAACTTATTTGACCTAGAATCAGCTTGGATTATTATCAATATCCCCATTTGGTAAATGAGGGCTGAGATTCAAAGAGGTTAAATCTTGCCCTCCCTCGCGTAGGTAGTGAATGGGGAAGGGGGTCAGAATTTGAACCCAGGTGATCTTACGCAAGAACCTACACTCTGAAGACTATACTTGAGTTCATATTTTCATATCAAGTCATATTTGAGCTCCTTGGCTTGAATACCACCTCTGGTCTAATGGGCTGTGGTGGGGAAGGATCCAGTGCTACAGAACTTAACAGCTTAAGCCTTCCCTTCATCAGGGGCTGTGAACAAGGCAGTTCTAGAAGGAGCTGAGGAAGCAGCTGGTTCATTGACTGACATGTCCAGCCTACAGCGGAGACAGATTCACAGAACAGGGCAACTGGGCAGTCTCAAGATTAAGTTACATACTGGCAGGATTCTGAGTAGCAAAGGAGAGGCAGCCCCACCTAGTGGAAAAAGCAGGTGCTCTGCATTGAGGTCAACCTGCATTCAAAACCTGGTCTTACTGTTAAGCAACTCGCCTAAAGCTCAGTGCTTTAACCTGAAAATGGAAATAACAGTATTGCTCTCATAGGACAGTTGTGAGGATTAAATGAGAATATGATAAAATGCCAGGCATGCAACAGAAATGCCATATCCAGTTGTTGTTACTATTATTATTAAGCTCAAGCGGACCTTTCCCCAGGGCTCTTATTCAGTCTTTTCCTCCCGCCCCAACCCAGGTTAATTCAACTCTGCTTGCAAGAAGTGGATTTACTTCCTGCCTTTACCACTTGGTTCTTTGCTTGGCATGGCCCTCTTAACTGAAGAGAGTTTCAGAGGGCTGCCGGTACTTCTAAGGCACAAGGAACCAAGGCAAAGGATGCTCTAGGGGCCTCCCCACAAGTATTCAGCCCTCAGTGGCTCTCAGTGGGGGTTGGCTAATACCTCTTCTGACTGCCAGGGAGATGTTTTATCTCAGAAAAGAGGGGATCCACTTTATTCTCTTCCCATTAGCTTTCTAATTAGTAGAAACTTTTTCAGGAAGCTGGCGTATGCTAGAATCTTAGCCTCCAGTTCTGATGCTTTTGCCACTTCCTGTATTTGGGTGTTTTCTTCGTTAATTTAATAGAAAACTGAGATGGAAGCCCCAGGCTCTTGTTTGATTTAACCATTTTACCTCCAAATCGGCCTTGGGAGTCTCCTATTAAAATTGTTTAGATTATCTTCCATAAATTATTACTTATGGAGATTACAAAGAAAACACTTACGTTTCTGTTTATAAAGCTGATATCTTTTGCTAAATGGTGTTTAAACTGTTCAGAAGATAATAAGATCCAGCCTCCTCTAAGTAAGAACAAATTAGAGAAGTGATGATAGAAAAAAAATAAAGCAGTGCAAGCCCAAGGAAATTTCATCCTTCAATTTCTGGTTTCAGATGCTGCTAGTTATAAAACAAAGATAAAATATCCAGACGGAAAACTTACAACTCAGGTCACATATGGCCTTTGATAGGAGAATTTAAAGTAGAGAGAGCCAGTCGGAGAAGGAAACCTATAATACTAATGGGAGAGAGGGCTGGAATTAACACTTTCCTGCTGAAGAAACACTTGGGAATTGTCTGGGGCAGCAGTAAGCAGCCCAAATTTAAGAAAATAGACTTAGGATATTCATATAGTTGAGACCAAAACAATTAGTATTTGAATTAAAAGAAATGGCTAACAGCTAAGTTTCGTGACAGGGATATTTAACTTGTACCCAGTTGTTTCCATATATTTTAAACCTTGCTATATTAGAAGCAGGAATTAGAAATTGATCAAATTAGAAATTGATCAAATTGCTGTATTAGAAGCAGGAATTAGAAATTTATCTTTTTAATGAAAGAATTTAATTTTAAGGAAAATGAATTAATGGATTTTTAATATATCTTTTTCTATCACTTATCTACACCTTTGTTGGAGCAAAGCCAGAAAACCCAAATAAAGGCATTATACTTAGAAGAAAAACATCAGCTTCTGTGTTAAGGATCTGCTTTGCAACTCTAGACCTTTATTTATTTTTTAGCATATATGGAAACATGTATATGTACATGTACCTATACTTGCAAATAGCGAGTTTTCTTCTTCACGTCTTTTTTTTTTTTTTTTTTTTTTTTGGTACGCAGGCCTCTCACTGTTGTGGCCTCTCCCGTTGTGGAGCACAGGCTCCGCACGCGCAGGCTCAGCGGCCATGGCTCACAGGCCCAGCCGTTCCACGGCATGTGGGATCTTCCCGGACCGGGGCACGAACCTGTGTCCCCTGCATCGGCAGGTGGACTCTCAACCACTGCGCCACCAGGGAAGCCCTCTTCACGTCTTTCAATTAAACACACGTTTAATATGCCCAGCTATCTTCTCGGGTTTTTTTTTTTTCCAAGAAGAACCTTTAAAATCATCTTATGATGGTGAAATTTTTTTAAGCTAATGGAATTCTAATACAGCATTTAAACTGCTCTTTTATATAGGTAGTATCACCTTAGCACAAGTTTTTCTCCTAATTTTTCAATTAGCCAAAAGTCCCAGAAGAATAAGCAGTATGCAATTTTCAGCAAGACATTGTAGGACCACCCTGGAGCCCAATTGGTTAGAATGGAGCCTGGTTAAATTCTACCAATTGTGTTAGCTGGGGCCTTATTTAACTACTCTGAGCTTCCAATTCCTCATCTATAAAATGAAGAGAATAATATGAATAATAAGAACAATCTCACATGGTGGTTGTGAGGATTAAATGAGACATTTTATTTTGAAGTACCTGACATTCCACATCACAGACACTTATATGTTTCTTTCCTTTCCATTTTCCCCTTCATATGCATATATACCAGCAACATCAATTTCCTTTATATGTAAAGCCAATGCTGTTAACTTTATTAGGCTAGATTTTCCATTAAGCATTTATCCTTATTCATTAGCTAGGAGGACTGATGCACAAAGATATTAAATTATTTACTCAAGTTTAATGAATGAAATTTAAAACCTTTCTCCCCTGCTTAACATGAATGTGCCCTTTTCAGTATGCAGAGCTTTGTTGCGTTTATTCAGAAGCTATTGCTAAGTGCTTAGTTTGAAACACAGGATTAATGAGCCCAGAGACAGGGCGCTGGTCACCATGGCAACCAAACTAGCTTTGCCCTATTCCTAGCCGAAAGAAGTGATGCGGGATGCTTAACTCTGGCCTGCAGTATATAGCTGGGTGTCCTTTTTTATATCTCTGACTCCCCATTGATGCTTCCAATTTTTCCCTAATTCTCTTGAAAAAAAGAAAAAGAATATCACTGCTTCTTTGGGGCTCTGTTTTTTCATCGATACCACCTACCTTCCTTCCTGAATACATTTATCTCCCCATCAGTTTCTGAAGACTTTGGCACCTGACTCACATGATCCCTCTCCACACAAATTCTGGGTGGCTTTAACAATCACTCGGATGACCACTTACTGCCCTGTCTCTCAGTTTCTCGATCTCATTCTCTCCTGTGACTTTCTCCTCCTTTCTGATCTGGTCGCTCCCACCTATAGACATACCTGGACTGAGTCATTACCCTGAAACTGATCAGTCTCCAGAAATCACGAATTCCCAAATCCAATTCTCTGACCAAAACTGCCTATCTTTGTACCTTGGTTTCATTAGAACCCCTCTCTGTGATCTCTTTGTCCATTAGACGGTCCTTATACTCCTTCCCTCCCCTTCCTATCCAGCTGAGTTCCATTCTCCATCATTTCAATCACTCTTTTGCCAAAACTTTAAACTACCTCCAACTCTTCATAGCACCTGCCTAGTGCTATGAATGAACTTAATCCTGAGTGAACCCAATTCTCTACTGTCTCAGCACCTGCACCCAAGCAGCTGCGAGCTATATGGCAAAAATCACTACAGATGCAGTGCCACCTGTACAAGATCGGTACCACCATAAAGTCAAACATAAAAACTCCACTGGGTCCTTGAGACTGCTCAGCAAGCCAATGTTTCTCTACTCAACTTTTTTCCCCACTCTCCACCATAATAACTTAAAACCTTTTTAACTTCCTCAATCTTTTAACCCTTTTCCCTCTCTTTTCACTCTCAGATCTCCTCACCTCTACTTTACATAGAAAATACCTTTCAGAGGGAAACTTCCTTAAAGTCTGACTACCCAGTGTCAACTCCCATCCTCTCTCATTTTTTGCCTTCAGCTACAATAGAACAGGTGTTCTTCTCTCTAGAGTCAATCCCTCTGCCTCGTTCTAGATCTCATTTCCCAAACTTCTCAGAATCCTCATACCATAAACTATCTCTGCTCTACACTCTGTCCTCAATATCTGCCTCACTAGTGAATTCTGTCATCAGTTTCTTAAATGCTCAGGTTTCTGTTATCAAGAAGAAAACATTTCTCAGCACCTTTCCCTCTTCATCTGCCTTCTTGCCTCCTCTTCACAAACTCTTTAAAAGTCTTGTTCACACTCAGACTATCTCTTTTTCATTATCAGTCCCCTCTGTTCTGATTTCTGCATCTTCACTCAATTGATTGCTACAGTCTCCTTCCACGTCACTGAATCCAATGGAAAATTTTTAACTCTCAATGTACTAGATTTCTCAGTACTATTTGACACTTCTGACTTCTCCCTCCATCCCAGCTTGCTCTCTTCATATGGGCAAAGAATAACGCAGAGTTATTTTGACAGTAACACTCATGGAATTGCCCTGGTTCAAACACACTTGTCCTCCCTAGTTCTAGTACTTGTTCTTTATTGAACATTCAATAAACAATCAACAACCAATCTGTATTATGCATGGGCTATGCTGAGCAAAACTCTGTTCTTATGAAACAGAGTTTAGTGAGGGGTGTAGCACTACTAAAAGGATTAAGCAAATAAAATATAGGTGCCACAAAGGAAAATTACAATGTGCTATGAGAATACAGAATAACATTGGGACCTAACTTAGTTTAAGGGAATTCAGGAAGAATGATCTTTGGAACTGATGTCTGAACTAAAGCCTTAAGTAGGAGTAGAAGTTAGCTCAGCCAGGCAGAGCATTCTAGAATGCATGTATACCACATTTGCATTCCAAGTCCTCTTCCCCACCTGGGAGCCTAGAATACTGGCAACCAGGCCTTGGCCCTCCAGAAAGAAGCCAGGTAGAGATTTCTTTGGAGAATCTGACCAGCCTAAGAAAAAATATCTAAAGATAATATGTCACCAAGTCCTCAAATTACAGGTCCCATTAGATCCCCTAGAGTGAAGTCAACAGTCAACTAACCCCACTCATACACGTAGATTCCAAATCAGTGTTTAGTCACTCAATTTTAAATATCAGCAGACAGCCAAAGATTATAAAACATCTAAGGAAAACCTTTAAGATGGTAGAGACAACAAGAAACTAAGAAAAATAATCGGGAGTAAATCTCCTAGAAAGTAGAGCATTAAGATAAAGCAATGTAAAACAGGAGAGATAATATAAGACAATTAGAAGAACAGTCCAGATGGTACAATATCCAAATAATAGCAACTCAAGGAAGAGAGCATACAGGAAACAAAAGAAAAGAATTCAGGTAAGAAATAATTATGGAAGATTTCTCAAAACTGAGAGACATGCACGTTTGGGGGTTGAAAGAACCCAGTACTACAGGTGAAAATCAACCCATCAAGGCACATCATCATGGAATTTCAGAATGTCAAAAAACAAAAAGAAAATCCTAAACCTCTCAGAGAGGAAGATAATAAGTCACAAAGAAACCATGAGGAAATAAAACGGCCATGGAGAAATGCCTTCATCATTCTAAAGGAAAATGATGATCAATCTAGAATTCTGTGCCAAGTCAGGGTAAAATAAGTGCATGAGCAGTTTCTTGCACCCTTTCTCAGAAATCAACTAACGGAGGCCCAAACAGGCAACAAACCGAGATCTAGAAAGACCCAGGATCCAGGAACAGGAAATCTAACATAGGGAGAGGCAAAGGGACTCCAGGATGATGAGAGAATGGAGATTTCAGGATGACAGTGGTTGGAATAGATCTGAAGTCTCCAGAAGGGACTTTTTTCAAGAAAATAAAACTGATTAGATACCTGTTGAAATATTTTCAGAAAAGATTAAAACTATTGGCAAAAGTTCTGGGGTTAAGAGAGTGGTGATTCATTAAAAAAAATAAGTAAATGAATAAAATAAGACAATTAGCTCCAGGGAACACAAAATGTTGTACAAAGAAGGAACGGTTATCCTAGTTTAGAACAAGCCTCACAGTTATAATGTCTTTATATTGTGAGGATGGAGGATAGGAAAGATACTAGTATGGGGAGGGCAGGGAGGAAAAGGAGCCAGATCCTCATCTTCCATTATGATAAATCAATAGATTATCAGAAAACTGTTTATGTTGCTACTTATTCTTTTCAATTTTATGCATAAATAAATGGTATTTATTTAGCAATATGGAGATAAATATCAAACTAATCAGCTAAAAGAAATGAAAGTGGTTGCCTCTGAGGAGCAAGTAATCAAGAAACACATTTTTTGTAATAAACCTTGAATGTGGTATCCTCTTAATGTCTTTTAATCAATTTTTATATTTCTTCCACCCTTTGCTGAATACATTTTCTAAGTCCCTTAAATTTCTTGTGGTTTGGTAAATACATCTTTTCTTATTATAATTTCTCACTGCTTCTTTCTGGTATATAAAAATACAATTGATTTTTGTATATTGATCTCAAATGCAGTACCTCTTCTGAATTCAGTTATGAATTCTAACCATTTGACCTTAAATTTTCTTGTTTTTTTTTTAATCTAGACAAACATATAGTGTGAAATAATGGCTGTTTTGCTTCCTGCTTTCTAATCTTCTTACATCTTATTTATTTTTCTTTTCTCTTTGTGTCAGCTAGGACCTCCAGGACAAAGGTGTGAGATGTGAGAGCAGCAAACTTATTCCACTCCTGATTCTCAAGGGCAGGCTTCTAAAATTCACTACTAAATAGACCATCAACTTTACAAAGCCCTGCTTAAGGCAATGCCTTCCCAAGTGTGCTATGATTTTACATGGTACATTCTTTACTGGGCTGGAACACCTGCTGCTTGCCTGGATGTGAGAAATGACCTGCAAACAAATTTCAAGTTCATTCATTCAGAGCAGAGGAATTGAAGATAATGCTTCTAGAAAAAATAGCAACCAAAAGACGAGGATTTTTAAAGTCATTCTCTGCCATTTGAGAAAAGAAAGTCTCTGGGTTGACAGAGGTCAAGAATTTGATTGCCCATTATTTACTGTTACTATTACCTTCTATGTACAGCAAGGGATTTTGGCATATTTTTTATAGTGACAAATTAATTTTTATAGTGATATAAAAGTTCCTTTAAAATTAAATAAGTAATGTCAATTTAAAGAAAATATTAAATTCTTATTGTACAGGTGTATGTCCCATACAGCATA
The DNA here is from genome assembly GCF_964374135.1 of Grampus griseus. Lineage (NCBI taxonomy): Eukaryota > Metazoa > Chordata > Mammalia > Artiodactyla > Delphinidae > Grampus > Grampus griseus. The sequence goes on along the minus strand of NC_139003.1, from coordinate 58,399,315 downwards.
TGGGACAAAAATCCCCAAGGTTATTTGCAAGTGACTAGGAGGGTCAGATTTGTGCTATTACAATATATAACCTAAGAGATGGAAAGACAGAAGGTGATGGACTGGTGAGAGAGGTGTCTGTCAAGCAGGCATATCTATTTCTTGGCCAAAGTGAAGTCCAATGACATCTTGCCTTACTGTGTTCACATCATTGAATAGGGAATTTCCTAACGTGCAGGTAACTCGTGCCACTGTCACACTAAGTAGCAGGGGACAGTCTTTTAAAAGGCATGGTCTCCTTTACATTGCTCTCATGCTACATTCTGCTAGGAAACATTTGAATTTTTATGGCTTTCCCGCAGTAACAAATTTTCCTCCAACTGTCAGGATTTGCTTCATGCAGAGAAAAGCAAGCAGCTTTCATTTTCCTCTTACGAAAGGGAATAGGTAGAAATAATATGCTGCTTTTCAGCCAGCTAAACCTGACCTGACTCTCTTTATTTGTAGGGAAATGCAGGATTCACAGAAAGGACATTTTCACTGAGGTAAATAAGCCTTCTCAACTGATGAACACTATTATACTAATACCAAAGGAAACAAAGGCCAGAAGATGGGGGGCATTAAGTAGAAAGACAAACAAAAAAATAGCAGACAAAATCCAGCCTGAGGACAAAGCAGGCTATGCAACATTGAAAAAATAGGGGAAAATCCTTTAAGAGAAAATTGCATGCAATTTTTTGGCCTCAATTAGCCTTTTCCACAAAGAGCACTTTTCCACAAAAAGCCCATTAAATAGCAAATGAAATTACATCGGTTTTCAGTTGCCATGGCATTGGTTTTCCTCTAATGGACTTCTCTGGTCCTGAGTTTAATGTTTAGCCTGACTTATTTTCCTTGTCTGTGTGCTGTCTCAATTCCCTCTGTCCAGCTACAAAGTGATGTATGTGACTTCTCAAAGTGCCTACCACATAATCCTGGAGAGAGAAAATTCATCCCTCAGCTATCTCCCTAGAGACTGAGGGAGTAAAACTGACCAACAGCAGCATTTAATTAACTGTGAACATAACAGTTTCCATTTACTAGATGGCAGTAGTTCCCTTCCATGCACTCAGGGCTCCTGGAGCCATTCCCAGATCAGTCAGAGATCATTTATTGAGTACTTCCTATGTGCCAAGCACTGTCCAAGAAACTGAAGACATAAAAATGCAAAAGAAAGGCTGCAAGATGCTGACAGTCTTCTAGAATTTCCAGACTAGAAGATTACCTCCAAGCACTTCTCTTCTCCTTTCCTCCATTCATAAAATGGGTGAAATTTTACCCAATTACCTGATTTACAGTTTTATTTTGTTTTGAAAAATTTTCCAGGTACCACACTTAAAAAAAAATTTATTCTAAGAGTAAGGATCTGACATAAGAAATTTGCTTTTTTGAAGTTACTTAGCTATAGCTAAATATTACTTATGCTATCAAGTTTGACTCATAATTCATATATTATTTTCTGATATGCACAATCATATATAATTTTTAGAAAAATAAGTTTATGCAGTTCATACACTCCTATGAACTTATTTTTAAATCTTTCTATGTCAATAAACATTCTTTTACAATATCATTTTTAACGTCTGTATGGTATGGAGGTAACAGCTTAAATTTTTCTATTATATATAAAAATATTTTTTAAGTATTTCAGTAATACAAATGACTCTCTGAGTGCAAAAAGAAATCAAGCAACTTTTTTGAGACTCTAAGTACATTAAAAATTAAAAAATGCCAATATATATCTTTTAAAATTGTGGTACATTTTAAATGTATTTCTTAACCAATCAAAGCTTTTATTGCAAAAATATAAAACAAAACACACTATAACTCCACTTTTTTGAAGATTCTCATAGAATTAGGAGAAGTCTCAATTTCTAGTGCACTACAGATCACGTGACCAAGCAAAATTCTGTTACACGATAAATGTCTTTCTTTCTCATCAGTTATCTCTGACTCAGTGTATAACCTTGTTTAGAGATATATCCAAAGTCTGAATTTGAGGCCCTACATCAATGAGAACCCTGAGTCAAAAGGTGCTGAATTAGTCCCTAATCCTAGAGGCAGAATTTCTGAGTTTAAAAAGGTTTTAAGCTTTTGATATTCCCCTCAATCATATGCATTTTCACTCCATTAAGCCTGTGTGAGAGCACTGTCCCACGTGTTTGTCAACATATGTACTATCATCTTTGATATCTTCGTTAATGTAATAAACACAACAAAACATCTAATTCTTATTTTTAATTGACATTTTACTGATTACAATACAAGTGATCATTATGTTACCTTTATTTGTCGTTTATATGCTTGCCTGTTTTTTTTCTGAAATACCTATTCCTGTTCTTCGTCCCTTTGTGCTTTTTTTTTTTTCTCTTAGTTGTTACCCTCCTAACTTTAATTTTTAAAGTTTCTTTACATAGTAAGGATATGAGCCCTTTGTCATATAGTCCCAAATATTTTTCCCAGTTTTATGACTGCTTTTTAATTTTATAATCTGTTTGCCACACAGATGTTGAAACAAACATTTTTGTGTTCTCTAATTTATCTTTCTTGTTATGGCTTCAACCTTTGATGACGTGGTGCTAAAGGGTCAGTTATCTTTAACAGACTTCCTTCTACTCTTCCTCTTGGGTTATCAGTCCAATTCCTTGTGTCAGCCTACAGGGGGTGTTGCTCAGTCTCCTCCTGCCTCTTTACTCCTCCCTCTCTAGGTAGGCCTCCCTCTGTTGTTAGGGATAAAGCACATGGGGAATAACTGTGTCCTCTGGGAAAGCTGTGTGGTAACACCTCTGAGGAAAGACGAGGTCGGGAGCTCACTGTTACTCCGTGGTTGATGAAAAGGTAGTGATATAAAAGATCAATAACTAAACAAATATATAATTTCTTAACTTTCCAAAAATTTTGAAGATAAACAGCTTAAAAGTTTAAATTAATTAGTTAAAATGTAGATTTAAAAAACTAAATCTAAAAATAAATGTATAAGTAAATGTGAAAGGTGGTGATGGCCCCATGTGGGAAGGTAAAGTGGATAAGCTCCAATCAATGCCTGTCCTTCTCCAAGCAGCTCTGCACTGGGCCCTTCCTCCCAGGGCAGGCAAGAAGGAGAATAAGCTGGGTTGATTTTTTTTTCCCTTTAGTTCTCACAGGTTGAGAAGACCATAGCATCTTCAAGCATGTCCTCCCATTCTTTCCCCATGACCTTTCCATATCCTCCCCTCTCATCCAATTTCCAGTCTTTCTGCTCTCATTTTGGCTGATGACTTTGTACCAGATAGGGACTCCCTCATCTTACCACAACCAAATCTAGAAGTGCTCTGGCATTAAAACCATCTTTTACTTTGGCTCACCAGCTGAAAAGGAGGATGTGTCTCAAGGTCTCTGGATTTCATCCCATCTCAACTTCTCTAAGATTTGGACCTTTCAGTTATCCTGTTTCATGCATCTTCAACTGTTTGCTTTCTATAAATCATTTCCTTCAGCGTACAAACATTTCCTTTTTTTTTTTTTGGTTGCACTGGGTCTTCGTTGCTGCGCAGGGGACTTCTCTAGTTGCGGCAGGTGGGGGCTACTCTTCGTCGCGGTGCGCAGGCTTCTCATTGCGGTGGCTTCTCTTGTTGCAGAGCACAGGCTCTAGGTGCGCGGGCTTCAGTAGTTGTGGCACACGGGCTCAGTAGTTGTGGCTCACGGGCTCTAGAGCGCAGGCTCAGTAGTTGTGGCGCATGGGCTTAGTTGCTTCGCAGCATGTGGGATCTTCCTGGACCAGGGCTCGAACCCATGTTCCCTGCATTGGCAGGTGGATTCTTAACCACTGCGCCACCAGGGAAGTCCCCAAACATTTCCTTTTATCTTCAACTGTAGATAATAGTCTCCTGTGACAAACGCCCCCCCCCAAACCCCCTTCAGCAATCATGCTACTCTTATGCTCACATTTGCAGCCAAATTTCTTTTACCAGTTGTCAGCATATGCCATCTCTAGTTTCTAACCTCCCATTCACATCTTCTGATCTGGCTTCTGCACCTACCATTTCATCAAAACTATTTTTGTCAGTGATAACTCTGTCACTTAATCTAATGAACATCTGATTAAACCTCTCAGTAGCTATCAATACAGCTGACCACTCCCCCATTCTTGAACCTGCCTTTTTCTTAGTTTCTCTGATGCCAAAAATGCTCTTGGATTTTCTCCAACTTCATTTATCAATCCATTTCACTCTTTTTTTTTTTTTTTTTAGTGTGGAATATTTTAACACATTCTTAGAAATAAAGGATTATAGAGGAAAGTGGTTATCACAAGGAAGAGAAATCAAAACCCTAGAATAATTTCACTCTCTTTTATTGCCTCCTCTCCATCCTGCTAACCTCGAAACATAAGAATTTGTCAGAGCTTGGTCCTAAGTTCTCTTTTATCTCTCTACACTGTTTATCCAGGTGAGTTCATTGATTTCCTTGGCTTCAAATACAATCTATAGGCCAATGGCTCCTAAACTTACTGCTTTAGTTCAGAGCTCTTTTCTGAAATATACACTTTTATATCAAGTGCATCCTTGACTTATTCACTTTGATGTCTCAAAGAGGTCTGAAACCTCTCATGTTTAAAACTAACCTAGAAGGACTCACTCTATGTGCTTTTGAGACTTGATATAAAGCAACCAAGTCAGTGGAGGATTAGCAAAAAATAGATATATAGATCAATGGACCCATACATATTTGGCCAATTGACTTTTTTTTAAGATTTTTTTTATGTGGACCATTTTTAAAGTATTTATTGAATTTGTTACAATACTGCTTCTGTTTTATGTTTTGGATATTTGGCTGTGAGGCATGTGGGATCTTAGCTCCCCAACCAGGGATCGAACCTGCACCCTTAGAAGGTGAAGTCTCAACCACTGGACCACCAGGGAAGTCCTGGCCAATTGACTTTTGAGAAAAATATCAAAACAATTCAATGGTGAAAGAATAATCTTTTCAACAAATGATGCTGAAACAATTGGCCATCCATACATGAAAAAGATGAACTTCAACCCATACCTCACACCATATGCAAAAAATAACTCAAAATCAATCAAAGACATAAAAGTAAAACCTGAAATTATAAAACTTCTAGAAGAAAAACGTAGGAGAAAACCTTTGTTACTTGGGTTAATCAAACATTTCTTAGCTAGAACACAGAAAGCACAAATCATTAAGAGGTAAAAATTGATAAACTGAATTTATCAAAATTAAATACTTCTGCTCTTTTAAAAACACCATTAGAAAAATGAAAATCCAAAGAATGAATTAAAATATTTGCAAAATACATATTTGACAAAGGGCTAGTATCCAAAGTATATTAAGAACTCTCACAGATCAATAACAAGAAAACAACCATTAAAAAAAAAAAAAAAAAGCGGGCTTCCCTGGTGGCGCAGTGGTTGAGAGTCCGCCTGCTGAGGCAGGGGACACGGGTTTGTGCCCCGGTCTGGGAAGATCCCACATGCCGCAGAGCGGCTGGGCCCGTGAGCCATGGCTGCTGAGCCTGCGCGTCCGGAGCCTGTGCTCCGCAACGGGAGAGGCCACAACAGTGAGAGGCCTGCATACCGCAAAAAAAAAAAAAAAAAAAAAAAGCAGCAAAAGAAATGAACAGATATTTCACCAAAGTGAACACACAGCTGGCAGACAAATACATGAAAACATACTCAATGTCTTTGGTCATTAGAGGAATTCAAATTAAAAGCATAATGAGATGCTATTAATACTTATTATAATGGCTAAAACAATCTTTAAAAATCTGACATTACGAAGTTCTGACAAGGATGGAGGATAACAGGAACTCTTACACACTGCTGGAGGAAATGCAAAAGGGTACAAGCACTTTGGAAAACAGTTTGGCAGTTTCTTATAAACTTACCATACAACCCAGCTTCCCATTCCTAGGTGTTTACCCAAGAGAAATGAAACATGTCCATACAAGAACGTGTATGCAAATGTTTAGAGCAGCTTTTTTCAAAATTGTCAAAAACTAGAAGCAATCCAAACGCACCTCTACTAGGGAGTCAATAAACTGTGTTACATCTATACACGGAATACTATTCAGCAATAAAAAGGTCTGATTTACTGGTGAGTGCAGTCACATTGATGAATCTCAAATGCATTATGCTACACTGGAGAAACCAGCCTCAAAAGGTTACATATTGTATAATTTAATTAATATGACATTCTGAAAAGATGAAACTAAAGGGACAGAAAACAGATCAACAGTTGCCAGGGGTCGGGGGAGAGTGAGGGAATTAACTACCAAGGGCATCGGGGGATTTTTTGAGATAATTCTGGTGAATGGTTTCACGACTCTCTATTACTCAAAAACAGTGAACTTACGGTATATAAATTATACCTCTGTAAACCCAACTTAAAAAAAATGGTATAACGATCTTCCCCACATACATGCTTCTTCCCCAAGTTTTCCCATCTTAAAAAATGGCATCACTATCCAGCCATTTTCTAAAGCCAGAAACCTGGCAATGATTCTTGAAACTTCCTTTTCTGTCACCCAGCCCCACCCCCACCTATATCAAATCCATCTCCAAGTCCCACCAATTCTGCTTCTAAAACATTGCAAACCCATTTTCTAATTTTCCTATCCAAGCTTTCCCCTTAGTGAAAATCATCATCCCCCCCACCTACACTATTGCAAGAGTTTCCCTGCTGGTCTCCCTGCTTCCATTCTTGGCCTTCTCCAACCCAGCTTATGAATGACCCCATATTGATGATCTTAAGTGAAAATTAAACCGTGTCATTGCCTTGCTTTAAACTTTTCAGTGGCTCCATTTCTAAACCCCACACTCGGCACCCATCAGGCCATATATGATCTGACACATCCAATGTCATCTGGCGGCACTACCCTCTACCCTCTTATCCCTCCCACCCACCCCGCCATGATACTCTGGCCATACTGGCCTTCTTCCATGTGTTGGATATTCCAAGTTTTTTGCTCCCGTAGCAACTTTGCACATGCTATTCCCTATCCCTAGACTTTTCTTCTTTGCTCTTGTTTTTAATGGCCAGCTCCTTCTCATTATAAAGTTTCAGCTTAAATATTGTATCTTTAGAGAAGTTTTACACATTTTATAATAGTTTATTCCTGACGTTCTCTTTCATAGCACCTTATTTTGCTCCTTTCCCAATTTACAGTTATGTATTTATAATTTATTTCATCAATATTCATCTCCCCTACTAGAATATAAGCTCCTAGAAGTCAGAAACTATTTTCTCTTTTTACTTTCTTAGCACATTACCTGACATCATAGAAGCTAATAAATATTTGTTAAATAAATGTGTTAATTAACGAGACTCCTACAATTAAAACAGTAATAAGAATTCAATGTGATCATCACTGAATGACTGGGGGCAACATAACTATCTCTCTACATATTTTTAGGGCCCCCTGAATTAGGCTTAATGAATAGAGATATGTACTACATTGCCGGAGGTAAGTAAGGGTCACCAATTTTCAAAACCATGACTGGGCAAGTAGATGACAATGTCAGCCACCCAGAAAGGCTTACCTCTCCAAACCAGTTGCTTGGCACACAGGATGGAGCTTGGAGTTGTACAGAAGTGTAAAGCTGTGTGTCCACTTAAGGAGTAGCAATTGAGCTTTGCTCCACGGTCACAGAGAATCTTAACACAATCCAAGTTGGCCATTTCACAAGCCACATGAAGAGGGGTTTTCCCATTAGGTCTACAGTTGATTGTAGCATTGTGGTCCAGTAGCACCAGAAGACATTCCACGTGACCAAACAAGACAGAGAGATGCAGGCCCGTGGCCCAGGAAGACTTTAATTTGTAACTAGGCAACCAATAACCTGAAAAAAGAAAGGGAGAGAAAGTTTAACTTCTTGGCCTAGGATTTCTCCCTGTGAGAATTAGTGAGGATTTTTACAAAGTATTTTACTTTCGTCACATTTATAAGATTGGGGGATGATTTGGAAGTTGTAAACTAGTGGCTGATGAATCTGCAAATGTTTAGCTTAGTAGTGTATTTGGATTACTTAAATGGGACAGGGGCTTTCTACTATCCCCTATTATCTTGGTCCTTCATTTACTTTACCTTCCTGGCTGTCCAAGGCATTTGTGTTTGAGACCTTCATTTATGTGACTGCATTTTATTTTACGTGATGATTTACAGGACATTCTTATTAAAGATTTTTTTTAAACTCCCAATCATTGCCTTGAATGATTCCAAAGCTGTTACTTACAAGCTTATAATTTTCATTCCATCACAGTTCTTTTTCCCTCTAGTTGTTGCTATTGTCAAGCTAAGGTATGAATGTATTTGCTGTCTTTACAAAATTTGTCACACCAAGATTTTATTTGCCTGTCTATCAGTTTATACAACACCTCTTTCCGAAGAAGAATTAAGAAGAATTTATAGCAGCTTACAAATTTTACACAAGATTTTTTTTTAATGATCTAGAAAATAAGGGCAAAGGAAAAAATAAGGAAGGCAAAATAAGGAAGGAAAATAAAAAGAGGTCCAGGGTCAGATAGGTACCCAAAATATAAACTGTGTTGTATATATGCTAGAACCACACTGTAAATTTGCCTTTACACTTCCCAGCAGCCAAAATAAACAGGAAAACATGATGTGTTGCACAATTAACTATGCCCACAAGCTATACACAGATTAATTGGTCAGGAGAAGCATAGTTGTTCCTAGAACTGAGATCTTAAATAAAATTTTCCCATTAGCTGTTGAAAATCTCTCTCTCTCTCTCTTCTCCCACCCTCCCTCCCTCTTACCCTCTCTCTCTTTCCTTTTTCCCTCTTACCTCTGACTTCTGAACACTGAACTAGTCCCTTTTTCCCAAGTGTCCAATGATTGCCATTTTGACAAGCTATAACAAAGATAACTTTATAAATCCTTTTTTCAATGTCAATACCCAGAGCCACGGCATTAAGCTCACTATGAGTGGAGAATGGAAAATAGGTACAGAAAGATGAAATATTTAATGGCAAGATGAAGATGTAGATACAGTTCAACAGCTTAGAAGAGACTCTAGGGTGGAAACAACAATATAAATTTTAACATGGATAAATCAGAGGTTTGTTTTTACAATAGGTTGTAAAAATTCCACTATGCGAGTACAAAGTAAGCAGATTATGAGTTTCTTTATTTTTCTTAGATTTTTTTTGGAAAGATAGTCTTTACTTATTTATTTAATATTTTGGCTGCACCACGTGGGATATGGGATCTTCATTCCCCAACCAGGGATTGAACACACGTCCCCTGCATTGGAAGTGCGGAGTCTTAACCACTGAACCACCGGGGAAGTCCCAGCAGATTAGGATTTAATGGTAATTTATTTGAGGAAAAACTTAAGTATTTGAGTTGACAATAATCTAGAAATGAGCCAACAGTAAGATGAAGTTGCCCAAATGCAGATACAATCTTTAGCTACATTAATAGGGTATAGCACCCAGAACAAGAGAAGTACAAGTTGTATTCTTCACTGATTAGATGAGGTCAGAAAAATCTAAAATATTGTAAATACTTCTGGGCAACAAAAATGAGCACCTGGAGGGCACTCAGAGGATGATGACCACGTTAAAGGTGGGCCTGGTGATTAGGTATTAAAAGTCTCTCATTTAAGTGAAAAGAACTACCTACGCACCACTCCTGGGTATTTATCCTACAAGTACGTTCACTCATGTGTGAAATGCCATATAAGGGCCACTGTATTATACAACTCCCAGGAACACTACTTGCATTGAACTCTTTATGAAGAGTATGAAGTTCCTGGGAGTTATAAATCCTGGCAACCTGGCCCAGGACAACAACATGCACTACACTACAGCATTGTTCTTAATGGTTAGTGATTGGAAACAACCTCAATCTTCATCAATAGGAGACTGTTTAAATAAAGTATGTACATCTGTACAGTGGAACACTATACAGTCATTACAAAGAAGGGGGCGGTTCTGTGTATACTGGTATAGAAAAAATCTCAAGATATATTATTGAATGAGAGAAGCAGGGAGCCGAAGAGTGTGCATAAAGGCTAACAGGTAAGAAAATATTTATAAACACCTAACACAAGAAACTGGTTGCACTGGTGGGGACTGGGGGACAAGAACATAGATTTACTTATCCTTCAATGCTCCCCTTGAGCTTTTAAATTTAGTACCTTGTGCGTGTATTACTATTTATAAAAATAAATAAAATAAACTGTTGTGCTTCTGGCCAGGAGGAAAAATAATTTAGTTTAAAAAGGCCATTTAGGGCTACCCTGGTGGTGCAGTGGTTGAGAATGTGTCTGCCAGTGCAGGGGACACGGGTTCAAGCCCTGGTCCAGGAAGATGCCACATGCTGTGGAGCAACTAAGCCCATGAGCCACAACTACTGAACCTGCACTCTAGAGCCCATAAGCCGCAACTACTGAAGCCCACGTGTCTAGAGCCTGTGCTCCGCAACAAGGGAAACCACCGCAATGAGAAACCCGTGCACTGCCAACGAAAAGTAGCCCCTGCTTGCCACAATTAGAGAAAGCCCATGCACAGCAATGAAGACCAAACGCAGCGAAAAATAAATAAATTTATATTTTTTAAAAGAGGTTATTTATAGGGTTATGCACAATGCTGATTAATCCTGAGGGAATGAATGCTCCCAACCAGAATTTTGTTTTTCTATGGCCCACCCTCCAACCTAGACAGACAGAAAGACAGACAGACAGACAGACACACACACACACACACACACACACACACTTTAGTCTCTTTTCATCTCACTCAGAATTCTAGGGCTATTTTGCTTTCTCGTCCTCCCAACTCTCCCCTTATCCAAAGTTGTTCTTTAAAAAGAAATCCAAAGTTAATTTACACTAAGGTCTAATAGACTGAGGATTGTTTAAAGTGTGACCCTCTTAGGATTATCTGAATTTATGTAGGAATCTGTATTCATACAATAGAATTAAGTTCTAAGATACTAATTCCAGATTTCAGACACTGAAAGGTATTTGGTGATATGGATTTTCCCTGGTAGAGACAAATAGTTTCACAGACAGTCTGGACTGGGGAGGATCAACCCTGTGCCTGTGTGTGTGTGTGTGTGTAAATAGATATGCACACACAATACATTTGTATATATCCATATATACATTTCTATTTAGCTGTGCACATTGAATCTGTGTTCCAAGCATAGTTTTTAAGCTATATGGTATGCAACCTGCTTTTGATAAGGAAGGAATCACTTAACACCAATACTTAGTCATCTTAATACTCAAGTTTCCTCTACAAGCAATTTGCAAAGGCAGCCTCTTCTAACTCTCTTGCAAAGAAGCTGGTTCCAGATCTGAAAACTGGAGTGTGTTTTGCTTGCCAATTAACGGCAAAGATTAGGCAGCTCTATGCAGCAACTGATTGGAAACTCAAGTCTGCTTCTGTAGTGGTAAGAAAAATGATCTCAGAAAGGAAGCAGCAGAGAGCTGATTAAGAAAACACCATTTTGATGTAAAATCAAAGAAACACAGAATGTTAGCGCTGGAGGGAAGATTATCCAGTCCAAGCCTTTCATTTTCCAGATGAGAAAACTGCCATTTTTTCAGCCTGCTGGAGCCATAAGTCGTCTGCCTCAGTCCAAGCTAATGGACTCAGAATATCTGCAATACAGGGTTTCCATCTGTCTTTGTCTTTGTGGAAGTAGAATAGGTTTAGCGCCAAGCCTGCTTCACAAATCATAAGGAAAGAAAGAAGATTCCGAATTCATCTATATGTCACATCTCTGACATGGAGATACATTTGTTGATTTTTTTTTCTTCCTCCTAAATTCCCAGTAGCACTTAGAGAATCTATCCTGCCTGTTTATTACATGAATCGGTCATCCTTGACCTCTCAATCAGTTTCATCTCCGTGTCCTATAATCATAATCATTAACCAGTAAACTGGGCTCAGAGATGGCCAGGTGTTGGAATTCAGCTAACCTCATAAATGAAATTGTGCCTACAACTCACCTCTCCTAGAAAGGAATGTGGGTGGTAGGAACGTAGATGGGTGGGTGGCAGCAAGACCCCTTAGCTGGTGCCCCTAGGGAGCTGAGTGGAGAGATAGGAAGAGAATAGATAGTCGGATACAGATCAGGGTCTGTCGCAATGTATCTTGAAGCTACATTGCAGAACTTTGGTGGGGGGTAGTGGGGAGGAGTTTCTGGATAATTCAAGCCCTTGCAAAGCAGGAAAGCCCACTGAAGAGACAGAAGCAGTCCACAGCAAACAGGCCACACACATACAGTCACCACCTTTTTTTTTTTTTTGCTGTACGCGGGTCTCTCACTATTGTGGCCTCTCCTGTTGCGGAGCACAGGCTCCGGACATGCAGGCTCAGCGGCCATGGCTCACGGACCTAGCCGCTCCGCGGCACGTGGGATCTTCCCGGACCAGGGCACGAACCTGAGTCCGCTGCATCGGCAGGCAGACTCTCAACCACTGCGCCACCAGGAAAGCCCCAGTCACAACCTTTAAATGATGATACGGTCACAGGTCACTGTGTACCAAGTGTGGAAACAAGCAGGAGTGTCCTTTCCACCACACCTACCCTCACTGAGGACCAAACCTGAGGTAATGCCATTGCCAAAAAACCACAGTGATGCAGCACCCATTAACACATTTGTGTCGACGCTGGTATGTCAAGAGATCAAAACTTGTCCTACAAAATGTAACCCCCAATGGTCACGGCATGACAGAAATACAGTTAACTAATCAGGCAGATTCATTTTGTATACTCTCCCTTCTTTCCACAGCAATATTGTCCCAGGGCTTCAGAACTCAAAATGTGATTTATTCTTCGCATTTGTCTTTCAAAGGGCCCCCCTCTGCTCACTTCTGCAGAGTCCAGGATGCCCTTTGACTGTGTGCTCAGATTGCCCAAAGGACTGTAAGGAGGGAGTAAAACCCAGGAACAAAGCCCTTGATGGGGCCAGAGGTGAGGAAGGCACTGCTTCCCCTAATGTAAACTACTTGGTTCTCACCCTGGGTCTGCAGTCCGTGGGCAGTGATGCCTTCTGCTTGAGCTCTGCTTGAGCAATGAGCTTAACTGAGAAGAAAATACAGATTCTTTCTCCTAGGAAAACATCCCAGAGAGAACTCTCAAATATAGGCCACACCCATGTGGGTTTATAGCATCTACCATTACTTTTTACCTTCCCCAGACCATGACACTTAATCTGTTTATATAATTTCCCCTTCTAAACATTGAAGATTATCAGCATGCAGGAGATCTAGAGGGGGTCTTGACAAAGCCTCCACTTTACAAATGAGGATAAATATCTTGTAGAGATTAAGTAGCAGGAAGTGCCCATGTTTGTATACCTAGTCTCCCCCAAATCTGAAAGCTACACGCAGTCCACCTCCAAACCAATATCAATTCTCGGCAAAGTTCTAAAGGAATTTAGGAGTTATGCCCCTACAAAAATACACACACCAATCCTTTGTGTGTGTGTGTGTGTGTGTTTAATTTAAATCTGAATCCAGAGATATGCCTGAGTCACTGAGTAGAAAACCCCCGGCTCAGGAAATACAGTAAGGAGCGAAGTGTTTGGGCCACCTTTTGGAAGAAGGGTTGATTCTGCTCCAGTGTTTGGGGGGATATACACATCTCTGGTAAATCTTCAGCTAAGCTCGGCTCTGCCACAGTTATCAGCTGTAATGTTATCTGAGTCCAAAGAACCCCACACACAAGAAGCCTCTGTTATTACAGCCAAAGTTTACACACACTGCTCGTGGCTGGATAAGCAGACATTTGCTCTGCTGTGTCCACGTATTTACACAGTCCTGAAGGATTACAGGCTGGAGCACAATTCTTACCTATTTTTTAATAGCTAATATTTTCAGGATAAATCTCAGAGTTTCCCCAGGAGAGAAAAAAAAAATAAGCTTGAAATGTAAAATTTAAAAGAAAAAAATCTGAACATCTAGGAAAGGAAAAGAACCCTGGGATGGCAATAGGAAAGTAGGAGAGTGAATTTCTGGTAAAGAGGAAAATTAGGTGATAAGAAGATGACTCATTAAGAGAGTGAAAATAAGAGCTTTCAAGATATTTGGAAGGCAGTTGCTACTTAGTAAAGTAGATAGAGTACCTGCCAGAAAGTTTTCCAGTGAAATCATTCATTGGTTATTTTAATTAAAAATATGACTATCAACCAAAGAACCTGAGGCTTTGGGCCATAAACGAAGTACTTAAGGTGCATTACACTGATTAACCTTGCTGACTAGGGAATTCCATACCAAAGAGACAAGTATGATATTCTGCCTGTAACATTAATGAGCCAAGGCTCATGCATCTGAAGGAGAATCAAATGTGTGGTTGAAAAACCTTTGGAAACAGCTTTATGGATATTCACGTTTCCCGTATGGAGATGGCCTAGTGAGAACCAATATGAATAGCTTTGCGTTTTCTTAGAGACCCACTTTCACTATAAATACTGTGCGCTTGGCTCATAACAAACTTTATATCATTGACATCCCTTGACTATTCAACTGCTAATTGCATTTGGCAGTTAAAAGTTGTTCGTGTATTTAACTTTTCTTCACTTCATTCCCATTTTAAAGTGGTCAGCTGGTAGATGTAATTTTGCTTACTTTTTACTTTTCCGACCCATGTATCTGCCATTCTCTAGGAGATAATGCAAATGCCAACCAGAATGCTTCTTTTTTTTAAAGAATGGCTTTTCTTAAAAATTTTATTTTATTATTATTTGGCTGCGTCGGGTCTTAGTTGCAGCACGTGGGCTTCTCTCTAGTTGTGGCTCGAGGGCTCTATAGTGCGCTGGTTTCGTTCCCCACGGCATGGGGGATCTTAGTTCCCCCACCAGGGACCATACCTGCGTCCCCTGCATTGGAAGGTGGATTCTTAACCACTGGACCACCAGGGAAGTCCCAACCAGAATGTTTTTAACGTTTGCTTTACAAAGTGTGAGAGAAATACTTTTAATTGATAAAACATAATTTTATCTGAAGATTTGATTATGAAGTTTAAAATAACTTGAAAAAATAGAATGAGATGTCTCAAACTTTAAGAATCATTATTAGGTGCTGGGGCTAGGCAGGGCTCGCCATCTGAACCTGGATGCTGGCTTCTAAATCTGTTCTCTGTCTCACAGGTGAGAGAAGTTACTCAATGAGACGGGGAAGCAGAAGTGAATTTCCAGACACTTTGTTCTACCTTCCTCACAAAGTCCATATTTTATATTTGCTTAGGAGGTCAACTTTTGATTATTAGTGTACCATTTAGATTGTGGATTGGGGGCTGCAATGTTTAGATTCCAAGCTGATTTCTTCACCAACAGACTTCTGAGTTGCCTTTACAAAAAGTATAAACTTGCATTCATACTGACTTAAACATACCATAATTAGGGGAGAAAATGTGGTCACTTTTAAAAATCCTATGTCCTAAAAGAAACAAAAATTATTTGGGATTAAACGTACCACTGTTGATCTTCCACAGGACAATCAAATGATGAATACAGATTACATTACTAATTACACAAGCAAATTTAAAGGTAGCATAGTATGTTCTAGATTTTACACATTGTCTTGCTTAGTAGGCCCCAAATTACTAAAACCTGAAGATTCCCACACTTTAAAAGTAAATAGGTAGGGCTTCCCTGGTGGCGCAGTGGTTGAGAATCTGCCTGCTCAATGCAGGGGACATGGGTTCGAGCCCTGGTCTGGGAAGATCCCACATGCCGCGGAGCAACTGGGCCCGTGAGCCACAATTGCTGAGCCTGCATGTGTGATGAAGAGTGGCCCCCGCTTGCCACAACTAGAGAAAGCCCTTGCACAGAAACGAAGACCCATCACAGCCATAAATAAATAAATAAATAAAAATTTTAAAAATAAAAAGTAAATAGGTAATGTTCTATTTCTTCTTCTGGATGCTGGTTGCATATGTTTGTTTATTTTGTGAAAATTAACCAAGCTTCACACTTATGAATTGTGCACTTTTCTGTGGTAGAGATTTTGAAAAGTGCTTAAAAAAATCAAAAACGAATGCATAGCAATTCAACAGCGTTCAACATCCAAAAAGTCTGCTGTGATTTAAAAAAGTCTCACAAAGTTTAATCTAGTCACATACCCTTCGAGGCCACAAAGCGTCTCATTCCTTAGAATTATTCAGAAAGGAACTAATTCTAACTAACAAATGACCAGTGTAGCCTGCTCAGCTCTACACTAGTCCCTGGGAATTCCTCTGTGACTTAGAAACTGATGTAACCACTTAGGTCTACTCTGCTTGGCTAGCAACTAGGATTCTATGCATCACTTCCATTCCTGACTAAAATTAAAAGTCTGATAATGAGGCTGGAAGCCATGTGAAAATATCTGAAGAAACTGAAGAAAATGAGGCTTCAACCTGGGATTAAGATTGAAGAGACAGATTATTATACCCATATTCATATTAAACAGAGAGTAAGTGTATTTCTTTCTATACGCACACGTGTACGTGCACACACACACACGCACACACACACACACACACACGATTTCCTGCATAAACCCTGAAGATATGGCCACAAATCCTAACATTTCTTCCATTCATCCACCTGGCATGCATAAGAATGTTACTGTTCTCTTTTTTCCCCCCCAAATCCAGAGAGTGTAATTTGCTTTCTCCCTAATTGAAAGTCCCATCCCACAGTCCTGTGAAAACACCCATTTGCATGAATGAAAATTTAGCTCTATGAAGACCATAGGGAGTCGGCTCATATTGACAGAAAGATTTTAAAATGCATTTTTTTCTCGTTCAGGGATGATAACACCACTGGAAGCAAGAGAAACAGCATCCTTCTCCAGAAACTGCCACTAAGACTTCCTTTCTCACAACCTCTGAACCTTCGCATGATCTATGCAATTTGGCATGCTCAGATGAGAAAAGGCAGTCTTCACAGCTCAGGGTCAAATAAATTACCTGCTGACTTGGACATAAGTATTTTAAGCTAGGCACGAATATAAGTTTTAAAAAATACCTTAAAAATGTATTAAGCATTCAGGCAGTCTTTCACTGAACAAATCCATAAGATGAAAGTAATCTGATCATATAGTATACATTCTTTTTCCTTAACAGAATCTCCATCAACCACTTTTTAAAAAACAGACCTCTTCTTTATTTTCCAATCAAGATAGCAATGCCAATTTATAATAAAACCCTCAAGTAAAAATCATAAACACAGTAACTGGCCTCAACTATTCCATCCTTCCTTCAGAACTGATAGTAAATTAATGTAGAAATATATACCATTAAGTGTTCATTTCTGAAGATTGATGGTGCTGATGATTTATATACAAATGGAAAGTATTTTAAACATAAAAAAAGATCTCTCTTTCTCAATGCTGTACACAAGACCTTATCACCTATTTTGTTTAAACAGAAGTGATGTTGAACATGGTGTTTGTTTGCAGTCCGCTTACCAGATGGCCTCGCTACTCAAATTTCCCATTAACTAGCTGATTTGGGAAATCAGAATCTGCTCACTTCTAATTTATTTCTGACTTATTAAGCATGGGTTCCAGAAAATCCCGTGACTAAAAAAAAAATTCAGTTCTAATTTTTGCTATCCTTAGTTCTTCATAAGGCAGATACTCCATGTTAGGTAGATCTACAATTTTGATCTATCACTGTAGTCATTGAAAAAAGTTAACTTTTTGGCTTTTCTGGTTTCAGCTTTTCTGCCTGAACTGAAAACTCATTAAAATGACAAGGATCATAAAGGTGTATCACGGTACAGCCTTTCCCATTTATTAACCCTTCAAATAGGGGCAAAAATCCTCTTCTTCCTCCAGGTGGATGTAGAGATGATATATCTTTAAGTAGCCCTGTTAACAGAGGGCTGGCAGCCTGTTCCCAAGCCAGTCATACTGTCTGGATTAGATCTCAGCAATCTGTTTAGCCATAATCTAGAGACGGTTTCTTTATTCTATGTACTTATAAGAAGAAATAAAGTTAGAAATAGAGGAAAATTGCATTACTAAATATGATTATCCAGGATTTCAAATTCTAGGCACAGGGATACAGAAAGAAAAGAGAAGGAAAGTAAAGAGAAGAAAAAATATATTTATATATATACCAGCTCATGATTTTGTCTAGTTTAAAAAGAAAGAAATGATTACATTAGAAATATTTTTTAAGTATATATTTAAAGAAATAGTAAGAGCTACCGGTTTAGATTGGGTGACTAAGGCTGTGCATTAAAAAAACAAATCCATTTTCTATCGATTTTACAATTACACCTATAATTTTTACCTTGTTTATAAGATGCCAAAACCATATTCTCATCTTCAACTTCAAAAACTGTGTCCACATCTATTTGCCTTTGGATTAAAATGGCCTTCAATTTTCCGAAGTCATTTGACTTTACAGCCTCAAGGAAATTTCTCTTAACTAACTTGGCAGCTGCAGATTTAGTGATAGGGGCAGCCGTGCTGTCCATCCTTCCTCTCCCTCTGAAAGCTGTATTGTGATTTATCGGAAGAGCGGCACCAAGCTAACAGGCACATGCTAGAGAGCCCACAAACTGGCAGCTAATTTTATCCCAAAGTTATGCTGATCCGTTCTATTTATATAGGGACCATTTTAAACTTCAAAATATCCTTCTTGGCTGTCACTGCACTCTCAGGTCTTTTAAACTGGTTCTATACTAACTAATTCATTGAATAACATAGTGTATCAATACGAAGGAAAACCCTCACAATACATTTCAGAGAATGAAATGTCACTATTATTTCTTATACAATCAAAGTAATAATGTAAGATTTAAAAGCTCTTAACTTTTCTTTTTTTTCCCCTCAGTAAAAACATCTGGTGCTCAACTGGAGATCCAATGTCTTGCTCTGATTAACCAATAGCCACAAATGAAAATTTGTTACAGTGGCTGATACATGTGCTTCTGAAAATCTATAAAATTCTGTAATAAGAGCCTGCAAAATCAAGCATGGTCATGCACATTTGAAAACAAACAGAAGGTTATCAAGTGACTTAGACTTGAAAAATTTCAACATCATGAAAGAAAGCAGGGTAGGGTGATGGTGGTAGGGGATTATTTTAGGTAAAAAGAGCCTAAAGAGACAAAACAGCTAAATGCAATGACTGAGTAAACTTTATTTAATCTTGTATTTTAAAAAATCAGTTAGAAAAGACTATATTGGTACAGTTGTGGAAATATGAATATGGACTAGATATTACTTGATAATATAGAGTTATTGTTAATTTTTTAAGGTGTGGTAAAAGTATTGTGGTTATATAGAATAATATTCTTATTCTTAAGGGGTAAACTGTCATGATGCCTAAAGCTTCTTTTCAAATAATTCAGAAATACAAAAATAAATGTGTATATATATGTATACATATATACGTGTATAGATATGTGAGTGTGTGTGTGTATGTAAATAGAGACAGAGAGAGAAAGCAAATGTGGCAAAAAAATAAAATTGGCAAATCTAATGAGGGATTTACGGATGACCATGATATTATTTTTTCAGCTTTTCTGTAAGTTTGAAATTTTCCAAGAGAGAAAAATACTCAATTTTTAAATGTACAAATCATTACAAATTAGAAAAATTGTGATAGTAAATGTTAATTTGAACATAAAGAAATTACACTTTATATATTTTCTGTGGGAGTCAAAACTGGTGCAAACTTTCTGCAGAATAATTAGCAACATGAATTTAAAAAAACTAAAAATGATAATAGTATTCAATTCTTAGAATTTATATAAGCATATAGACATTGATGCAAATTGTAACATAGTATTTTAACTTATTTCATTGATGTGTAACACAAATACAAGAAAGTAGAAAGTGACAAGTCATAAGTATACGGCTTGTCCAATTTTTACAAAATGAACACACCCCTGTAACCAACCCCCAGGTCGAACCACAGAGTCGTTCAGGTACACTTGAAACTCCCTTTATGTCACTTTTCAATCCAAACACTCACCTGACCCCCAATGACAACGACTATCTTGACTTCTAATATGGTAGATTAACTTTTTTTAATGTTTAAGATTTTTGTTAATATTCTTAATTTTAAATCTTCAAGAAGATAAAATTTCAAGCTTAACATAGTGTAAAGTATTTGTCCTGAAATAATGGATGGATAAATGAATAAAATGTATATATAGATGATTATATTGTTAACAATAGTAAAAAACATGGAAGCAATCTAAGTGACTGACAGCAAAAAATTTGATAAACAAATTATGTCATATCCATGTAATGAAACACCCTTCAGTCATTATGACTAGGTAGATATATACTGATTTTAAAATATCTATGAGATAAGTAATGTATAAAATAGTATATGTAGTATAAATATTCTTTAAAAATATCTATACTGGGCTTCCCTGGTGGCGCAGTGGTTGAGAATCTGCCTGCCAATGCAGGGGACACGGGTTCGAGCCCTGGTCCGGGAAGATCCCACATGCCGCGGAGCAACTAGGCCCGTGTGCCACAACTACTGAGCCTGCCCGTCTGGAGCCTGTGCTCCGCAACAAGAGAGGCCGCGATAGTGAGAGGCCCGCGCAACGCGATGAAGAGTGGCCCCCGCTCGCCGCAACTAGAGAAAGCCCTCGCACAGAAGCGAAGACCCAACACAGCCATAAATAAATAAATTAAACAAACAAACAAAAATCTATACTTATATAATGTACAAATATATGTATATATTTACATAATTTGTCTCTATCTATATAATGTATAAATATGTGTACTAAATGCACACGTAGGAAGAAAACTCTGTACGCATGCATCAATTCCCAAATATCATCAGCTTTTATCTCCTAATGCTAAGATTACATCTGATTTCTTCTTTATCTCTTTCTTATTTTCTGAAGTCATCTACAATGAGCACAAATTACATTTGTGATAAAAATGTATTTCTGCACTGAACGTATTAATAACGATAACTTGGCAACGCAGCATAAGCACAGAATTGTAGATTCCATAAAGTAAGGAACTAAATCATTCTCCTGCCCTCAGTGTTCAGTATGAACGAATAAATGAATAATGAATGAATAAAGAATTATTCATTGATTATTTACAACGTCCTTAGCACTATGCTTGGTTGAGAATAAGATACTGTTCCTTTTATGTCCACATGCGTGACTCAAGTATAGCAATTATTGATGGATATGTTTTGGCCCTTTTTGACAAACCTAAGAGAAAGAAAAGCATTCCCGGTAGAGGAAACAGAGACATAGAGTTTTACTTTATTGGAGGATAATTAGTCCTGGAAAAGATAACAAAAATTCACACTACCTAAAATTAAGACTGAATTTCACAGTTGGGGGGTGGGGGTGGGGTTCTCTTAATTCATCTTGAAAAAGAAAAGCAAAAATTATAGGGAACATATTTTCATCTAATATTTAACTTGTAGGCTGACAGTTACTTGTATAATTCATAGAACCACAAAATACAATGTTTACTATTTTCGGAGAAAGATATTTAATTCTTCTGATTCAATTTCATAATGACATGAAGCAATATACTTTACCTTTTGAATGGTTTTTGTCAAACTAATATATAAAAAGAATCATATTTACAAACGTACTCAAGAGCTTCAACAGATTTGCCAAGGGCCTTTCTTCATCCTTTGATATTCCAATGACATACAAACTCAATGGCTGGAGTTCCCTCTAAAACACCAGTCAAATCCTCACGCTCTCAAACTTTTCTTATGCAATTATTAACAGAAATAACACTGACAAATTGCCATTAGTAAATGGTTTTGTATGTGATTTGGGCAGTTCTCCAACGTTTTCATCAACCTCATGAAATCTTAGCTGATTTACAAAATTTGCAATTTCACTTTGTGATGGACATCAGAAAACCCAAGTGAGATATAGACCCAACAGTCAAGGGTATGTTCTCATATTTGAGTTTGCCACCTTGTGACCCGAGGGACTAAGATAATGGGTGATCAGTTAATAGGCTCCATAATTCTTAACAGTAATAAAGTTTCTAATCTAACCTTACCATTCCAAATTTTACATTTTCTGCTTTCAAGGATAAACAATAAGTTGAGAGGGAGGGAGGCAAATACCAATGAATATTGAAAAGGAAATATCAGATAATACATAATTAAATCTCACATTGTGGTTCACAAAGCAATTCATTCCATTATTGGAAAGTTAAAGTCAGAGCTTCTTTGTTATATTGAGTCAAAATCTGCCTATTCATAATTTCTTCCCATTAAGTCTAATTATGAACATGCAATTATACATTTACAATTATACTCTTTCTAACATTTGAAAATAGCATTCTCTCTCATTAATCACTTTTTTCCTCAGGTAGTGTCAACTGTTTCTTTTTGGGGTGAGTTTCAGAATTCTCTTGTCCTGCCTGTTCTCTTCCGGATCCTCTTTAGTTGATTGATAAATGCCCCTCTTAAATTTTGGTGCCTAACATGGAACATAATATTCCTAGAGGGAGCTGAAAACAAAGGATTCTGATGGATGACACCAGGGACACTCTGCTTTTGTTGAAATTGTATTGGGATTCTTAGAGGGCACTTTGCAAGCTTGCCTCGTGTTACAGTTGTAATTCCTTCAACAAATACCTACTCAGACCTTCAATATGCCAGACACTTATTCAGAGCACTGCAGTGGACAACAACAACAAAAATCCCTGCCCATGTGGAATTAAGCTAATGGATTTAAGTAGTAATGAAGTCCCCAGATCTTTCCAATCTCCTGTACACTAGAAACTGTCACAAAGTTGTAATTCACTGAATTTCATACAGAAATAATATAGCTTGTTTATATGCAATTAATTGATCTGGTCCCCCTTATGGGTTTTCTACATAACTTAGTGGCAAAGGGAAGGACAACTTAATTTTAGTCCAACTGGATATGCTTAGTCTGATCCAAATATTTAGCAGTCTCTTTAGGTGAATCCTCAGTCTCTTTGGATAAAAGTCTCTATCTTTGAGAATTTTGAATTTCCCTCTAATATGGTCATTTCCAATATGGATTTCCCTCTGAAAATATGGGATATGTATAGGAGCAATACTAATTCAAAATACTAATACTTAGCATCCAGAATCAATTAGAAGAGAATTTAGCCATAAATAACCAGTATGACTAGACCAGTGTACACCAGGTGAAGATCAGTCAGGGGTAGGAATGCAGCTTATATGACCTCATGAGAGGAGAGGCAGTCCTAAGATGAACTCATTGTCCTCTAGACCCTCCCTGATCTTCATAGCAGAGTGGCTCCTCTAAATTGGTCTTGTCTGGGTGTATTCAGGTTTCTGGCATCCACCACTGGAGAACGTGATCCTAGTCATTTGCCTCCAATCTTGATGTCCTCAAATACCACAGCCTGGCTATGTTAGTCCAATCTATGCTCTGAAACGCTGTGTCCTCTCTCCAGGCACACTGTCACTCTCTCACACTTCATACAGAGACCATGAAGAACCAGCAGCTTTCTATAGCCACCTTCTTGCCATCTTTTTGGGGCCAGAATGGACATGGACCTAAGCTGAGGGCTGGGGTTCTCCAGGGGGTCTACATTCTCCCTGATGCTGAGTCACTGCTCTCAGCATCTTCAGACCTCCTCAGGCATATCTTGTTACCAAGTCCCCTCCCCTCTCCATGGCTCTACCAACGTTCAACTCTGAAACAAGTGTGTGACTAGGGATGAGAACGTGGCATCTAACCCCTCAATCAACCTACATCTCTTCTCATAATCCCTCAAGACTTCCAGGCTTCCTGACTAAAAGGGTCCAGCTTTAGACTTCTTACTTCCTCTTTAACTTTTTCTTTGTCTCCCTAGGTCGGCAAGCTTGTTGACCTCCCTCCATAGGTGGGAGAGCTGTCATTGCATTGTGGAAGAAATTTTGGATCCTGAATCCTTTGAGCATGGTTCTTGATATACTAAAGAAGGAGATACAATTATTTAGAAAAAAATCCTCATTTTCTTAAAGCCTGATTTTCACAACTATTGCATTTCTAAAAGTCAGCATTGAGATTTAAACCTTATCAAAGGCCAATATATCCTAGGGTATTCTCATACTTTCTTTCCTTGGGTTGATAAACATCAAGACTTGACGCTGAAGGCTGAGGGCTACAAAGTACACGATTTAAGAATGAAAATTAAAAGCATTGATTTAATGTTTGGAAACAAATTTATAATTTTGACCTAAAGAAAGGACTTTAAGTTTTCCCACCAAAGCTATTTTGGTCCCATCTCATAACTATAAAAATAAATAAATGCAAATCCTGCAGAATATTTTGAGAAAACAAAGCAAATTTCCATGAAGAAATGCAGAAAATTGAGAAAGTCACCTGGATTATTGTGCTAAAAAATCAATTATTGACCAATTTATCTGAGCGGCAGAGGATAAAACTAAGAGATTATTATTTGCACTTAGAAAACAAATAGCAGCTTAATTAAAATGCCCCTCAAGGTCATTCTAATATATAGGAAGTAAAGTGACCAATGCTAATAAAACACATTTGAGAGCTTTCCACATTATCCAGACCACTGCTTCAAGCCACCGTCTCTCTAGAGGCAAAATTACACAGAGACTATATTTCACTCTGTCTGTTCAGGCCCGTCAGAAATTCCTGTCTCCTCTGATCTTAAAAATAAAAACTCACCATCCTGTAAGAAGAGTTTTTATTAGTGTTTCACAACATGCTCAGGACAGTGTCCTCTCCTCTCGGAGCAAAGTGAAGAACCTTCTAATAAGGTGATGATATTGTGCAAGGGGCCTGGAAGACCCTCTTGTACTCTCTGAGGACCTATAGGGGAGGCAGCAGGCACAGAAGCCCGGCTGCTTGTTTTCTGGATGTCTGTGTACAACATAATCTGACCACTTGGAGTATCTTCTCTGAAGCACAAATAGCTCCTTGGTCCCTGAAGGCATTTAAACATGAATTTGATGCTACTAAGCCAGCAACTACCTATCAAAGGCAACCACAGAGAAGAAATCAGAAGCCAAGGCTTCTAAGATATACCTACAGAAACCAAAACTTCTGTGAAAACAGAACCCCTTGGGCCTCCCTGACTTTCCTAGGCAGATGAATTAGGACGTCCTTGCCATCAGCCCACAGAAATTGTTGATAAGGTGGTCTGATATCTTTTTCTTCTTAGCTGCTATACTTAAGTCTACCATGCAGCATCTTACTGATTACATGCCATCTTGTTTTGTTTGTTATTGTGTCATATATGTGAGTGTTAATGTTTTGTAGAAAGACTGCTTTTGGTTATAGGTAACACCAACAACTGAAACTGACAAATAATAAAAAAGATTTATCGGTTTACAGAATGGACAATTCCAGTTAAAGCATGGGTTTCAGGAGAGCTCTAATCCAGGGATCTATAAAGTCATCAGGGCACTTTCAGGTTGCTGGGACTGTCAGTGGTGTATTTACAATTGTCATCATTATTTCTAGTTTACAGATTAGGAAAACTAAGAACGCAAAGACTGTAAGTGAATTATACAAGGTTAAACGACAAATAAATGACGGATCCAAGATTCAAGCCTACTCCTTGAGACTCCAAACCAATGTTGCTATTGGAGCAAAGGCTTCTTACAGAGTTTTGTGAGGCATTGTATTATGATCACTAAGTAACCTAGGAAAAAATCTGCTTAATTTACCTCTTCATTCAATAAACATTGATTAGGAACTTACTATGGGCCAGGCACTATATTAGTCATCTTTTGCTACATAATAAGTAACCCCAAAATGCATGACCTTAAAGCAATAATAATCACTTATTATCTCTCATGGTTTCTGTGGGTCAAGAATTCAGACAGGACACTATGGGAAAGGGAAAGGCTTGTCTCTGCTACATGATATTTGAGTCCTCTGCTGGAAGACTCAAAGGCTAGGTGTTAAAAGATCCCCTTTCAGAACAGTTTGGTCACTTAGCTAACAAGTTGGTGCACGCAGTTTGGTTCCTGTCCATGTACTCCACGGGGCTGCTTCAATGTCCTCATGACATGGCAGCTGGCTTCCCCCTGAATGAAGAACCCGTGAGAGAAAGTTGGAAGCTGCAATGCCTTTTCTTACCTGACTTAGGAAGTCATACACCACCACTTCCACCATATTCTTTTGGCCACACTGAGCTGCCCTGATTTGATGTGAGATGAAGATAAAAGAAAGGCATGGGGGACTTCCCTGGTGGCCTACTGGTTAGGATTCGGGCTTTCACTTCAGGGGCCCGGGTTATATCCCTGGTCAGGGAAGATCCCACAAGCCACACAGTGTGGCCAAAAAAAGGAAAAGAGAAAGAAAAAGAAAGGCATGAATACCAGGAAATGAGAGTCATTGGGGGTTCATCTTAGCCACTGCTGGGGCTCTTCTTAAGCACTGTAAACACATGAAGAAAATCCCTACCTTTATGGAGCTTGTGTACTAGTGAAGGGATCATAGGGGAATCAGACAACTAAAAAAACAGTAAAAAAACATAGTTTGTCAGGTGGTAATACATGCCATAGAGAATAATAAACTAGGGAAAGTCTAGGATCCCAGCCAGCTCATAAGTCACCCATGTATAGATCAGAAAAATGTATGCTCCTTTGGGCCAATAAGTGAAAAAAAGCACCCTCCACTTCCAGGCTAGCCCTGGGAAGGTGTTATGGCCTTGGAAAGCACGGCAATTTCAAATATATAATCAGAGAAGTCCTCACTTTCCCTGAGCAAAAACCTGAAAGAAGTGTGAGAGCAAGGCATGCTGATATCTAGGGGAAGAGCTTTCTAGGTCACGGAAGCAGGAGATGCTAGTGCCCTGAGATAAGGAAAAGGAGGTGACCCTAAAAGGCCATCCTGATTCAGATACCTCTACCTCTTTTCAGGTACTTTTGAAGCTCAATAAAGCTTAACAGTGGAACTGATGTATGTCATTTATTTCATTTCTTATACTTCTTGAACCCAAGTCCAATTCTCTAAGTTAAACTTAGAACAGCATTTTTGTATTTGCTGTGTGTCTGGCCTGGTAGTTAAGTTCTCAAAAATGGCTTAGCATTGATGATAGTTTTATATGTTCCATAAATAAGCAGAAAAGTACACACTTCATTTTATTTGTGGATATTCAGTATTGAAGCGGAGCAAACACAAAAATTTCTCAAACTATATTAGGGTTTCAATTCCCTGTTCTCCAAGGTCCCTATATCACCCTTCCTGTCGGGGCATGGCAGACGATTTATAACAGAGACCTCGCAAACTAGTACCATCATAGCTATACTTTTGTAACAATGCAGATCAAGTCTGTGTGCTAAGCACACTATTTCATAAGAACAATTTCCATGGTTGAAAGAATCAAACCAAACAATGTATATAATTGTGACTTGTACGTTGTAAAGCATTCCAGAAGCATTACAGGATTACTGTTGCTGCCGTTCATATCAGTGAGAGCTAACAGAACATCACAACTCTCCTGAGAAAGAAAACTCTCCTGAGTAGCTCCTGGTGTTACTGTAAAAGAGCACTGGACTGGGAAACCTGGTTGTGTTGCCAGCTCTGGTGATAATTAGCTGTGTGTGTTTCAAATAATTCAAAATACCTCTCAATGACTCAGTTTCCTCTAAATCAAAATGAGACCTACTAGACCCACTCCTCAGCCTTTAGTTTTTCTTTTTTTCTCTCATTGAATTCGGGGTCTCCTGGATATTGGCAAAGCTTGACAGTGTTTTACAAGGGCAGACGTCCGTGCCCCATTCTCTGAATGGGCTGCCCATTGCCCTTGCCCGCAGAGAGGGTCAGTTTCTGTCTTCAACCAGTTGGGGGCGCTGGAAGAACTCTTAATACCGTCTCAATTCTAAAGTTCTTGGTGGAATTACAAACTGGAAGCGTGTGTTTAGCATAAAATCTGTTTTTAAAAATCCCACAAATGACTGAAATGATTGCTTTGTAAGCAATAGGGCTCAAAATCCTTCTCAAGCACATCTTCACTTAGAACTCTATTTGTGGCCTGGCATCCTTCTCTTTGGAATGCTGAAGCCATTCTTTAGCCACTACTACACACTTGGAATTAATATCGGCGAACAAACCAGCTGTCTTCCATGTGAGAGTATTTAGACTGAATTTGTAGTGCATCACTCGGAGCTTTTCTAGGGCTTCTTGGTCGCTGGCACCATGTTACATTGTTCTCTTTCATTTGCTCCCTTAATGAGTGGTGGATGACAGAATGGCTGGATTGACACAAGCAATAACCAAGCTCTGGTCCACCTGAATTTTGACAGACTACATTTAATGTCATCGTTGACTGTGAAAGACAAGGTTTCTTGAGATAAAACATCCCTACGCACACAGGGGGGCACTGACTCTGTGCTCCAGGTCTCCTAGCAACTGGCCTGCATTTACATGCCCTTCCAGCATGGTTCAAACGCCCAGCAGAGCTTGTATTTCCATCTCTCACCCCGTTACACACATCACAAAATCAACTCGAGGGAATCATTTACCACAATTTTGTCTCATCAGAACATACACAGCATTTGCATCCGCTTTTTAATTTTGACAAATTTACAAAGCAAGAGGGAAGAAAACTGCCCTTCCCTTTCAGGTGTTAAAGATATCAGACTGTTCTGAGTTGTCTTTTCTAACATTCTGGAACGTCTGTTAAGACCTACAGCTCTGGGCTTCCCTGGTGGCGCAGTGGTTGAGAGTCCGTCTGCCGATATAGGGGACACGGGTTCATGCCCCGGTCCGGGAAGATCCCACATGGCGCGGAGCGGCTGGGCCCGTGGGCCATGGCCGCTGAGCCTGTGCGTCCGGAGCCTGTGCTCCGCAACGGGAGAGGCCACAATAGTGAGAGGCCCGCCTACTGCAAAAAAATAAAAAAAATTAAAAAAAAAACCCTACAGCTCTCAGAAGCCAGTAAGCTTTTTACCAATTAGAAAGATTCCTCAACTTTACTTTATGTTTGTGGAGATACTAAGCTGTGAATGCCCACAAAATGCGTGAAAGCTGTTTGTTCTGGAGCACTGCTGAACATAACACATAATCTCTGGGTTCTTACAGAGAAAATTTTGCATGATGAGTCATGCAGACAAAGCTTCAGTTACAGGAAAACCATAGGAAAATAATCTACCTAAAGAAAAACAGCATTCTTGCTTTTTCAAGAACTTACTTACTTGTCAAGTAGAATCACAGAATTTTAAACTAGAAAACAGTTTTGACTTAAGTGTATCAAACCTACTTATTTAAGGAAAAAAAGTACTGAGACCAGATAGCTTGTGTGACTTACTCAAGATTCCACAGTTAATCAGTGGCAAAGTGGGGGCTCAGACTTAGGGTCAAGCTTCATACTTTAGTTTTTGATGCTGCCTCCCTACAGTTCTCATTTTATACCTCCTCTCCCCAGTGGACTTAGCAGTGTGAAGAAAAAATAGGCAGCCACTTTAGTGCACACGAGAAAGTCATCCTACTCTCTTTAAAGTGGATAAATTTATGAAAACTTTACAAATTCGTAAAACAAGCAGTGTTCAATTATTATTTTATATATGTGATATTCTGTTGTGGTTACTATGTATTCAGGGGATTCAAAAGCTCACACAGAGTTCATCCTTCGGCAGATATTTAAGAATGCTCTCTTAGAAAGAAATCCACAAATACAGCTTCTAACAACAAAGCACATTTAAAAGCTGTGAACATCTTTCTGGAGAGAATTAAAGCCATGCTGTTAGTTGTCATTTATGTGCTGTCTTTAACACACCAGGCCACATGATGGCAGTGTTCCTCGGTAAATGAACCTGGAAAAACAACTGCAGTATCCCCTGGAAAAAAAAAACCTACACCAATGCAGATAAAACTTGATCCAGATTAAATCATAAATGTGGGTTAAAATTTTTTGGGTTTTATCCACTTAAACCATATCTTTTATGATCATATTTTCCTACAATGAATTTCTCTGTTCAGAATTTGCCATGGGTCTATGATGTTATAGAATGAATTTCAAGATGTGAGTGGTTAGCAAATACATAAATATAAGTTAAACGTTGTTTGGAGGGGGAGGGTGGTTGTCGGTCTACTGTTTGTTTTCACTGCGATGGTATTAAGAAGAGCACTTAAAATAATAAACTAAATATGTTTTGTACCGTGTGTCTTTAGATTCTTTCCAGACCGTTATTGTCTTATGAGTCTCTGTCTTTGGGTGTGGGAAAGCAAGGCAAGCTTGCTTCTCATGCTCAGAATTTTCCTCTTAGGCTGAAAATATTCCCTCTAAGACGAGAAGGAGATTTCCTGAGTCTCTTCTAAAAAGGCGTGAAGCCACAGATGGAGGTGAAAGCAGCAGCTACTGTCAGTCAAGGCTGCAGGCAAGACTGTGAAATCAAAGATTTGTTCCCGTTTCCCAGTCCCGGCCCTTTCTAGTGTCTCTTAGGCTGCCCCTTGACAGCGCCAGGGGGTAAAAGAGCTAGGCTTGTCCTCTAGATCTTTATTTCTTGATCCTTCCTAGGTGGATTTTGTATTTGAAACACGGGTTGTGAACTTTCTATAAATCTTAGAAGAATGAATGTCAGTTACCTGCAAGGGAATATCTGGGGACAGGCATGCAACGTACACCCAACTCATACAGTGAACAGACTTGGCCGGAAGCTGTCAGAGGACTCTCTGGGCTTGCCTGGCAGTCCTGCCACCGCATACCACAATTCAACAACTATTGACAGAGTTATTATTTATGTGTCTGACAGTGGTAGGAGTGGCAGCAGGATGAGTAGCAGGATGCAGCCCCTGATCTCAAGAACTTACAGTAGAATCAAAGAAATGAGAAATACAGACTACACAACAGGGCAGAACAGAATATACTGTGAGAGTATTATGGAAGGAAGAGCTCACACCTTCTGATTGAAGGCTCAAGAAAGATTTCATAGAGGAAATGATATTTGACATAGGATTTTGATAGAAACCGAAAAACATTAGGTGTTTGGTTACACTGTGTCACCACCTAGGAATGCGCTCTCCCCTATATCTCCACTCACTGAAGGCCCTTCCCAGTCTTAACCTATGTCAACTATCCCTCATGGCAGGGAGTGAGGGCATAGGGAGAGAATGGTAATCCAATTTTACTAAAATAAAAAGAATCTCGGGGCTTCCCTGGTGGTGCAATGGTTGAGAATCTGCCTGCCAATGCAAGGGACACGGGTTTGAGCCCTGGTCTGGGAAGATGCCACATGCCGCAGAGCAACTAGGCCCGTGAGCCACAACTACTGAGCCTGCGCTCCACAACAAGAGAGACCAAGATGGTGAGAGGCCCGCGCACCACGATGAAGAGTAGCCCCCGCTTGCTGCAACTAGAGAAAGCTCTTGCACAGAAACGAAGACCCAACACAGCCAAAAATAAATAAATAAATAGATAAATTTATAAAAAAAGAATCTCAACCGGACAAATAGAAGATAACACTGGACACCTGATTTGGGTCTATAACTATAGGAGGCCTTGAATGCAAATAGAGCAGTTCATGTTAAACCCCACCAATGATGGGAATCACTGAGGAATGCCAATACTCTGGGTTGTAATTTTATGTCCAAATTCTGTATCCAGCTGGGCACAGGGAGAACTATGTAAGTAAAGATAGTCATTAAATATAACTGATGACTTATTCTATTCTATTGGCAGCCTGAATTATGATAAGGGTTCTCAAACTTTAAGGTACTTCAGAATCATCTGGAAAGCTTGTTACATTGCAGACTGCTGGGCCCCAACTCTCAAAGTTCTGATTAAGTTTGGGTGAGACCTGAGAATTTGTTCAGTGCCAATGCTGCTGGTCTGGGGACCACACTTAAAGAACAATTAGTTTATGGGCTCTACAGAATATTTGTCAGGTTAGAGAAAGCTACCTCGTCCTAAGGATCACACCACAAAAATACCTCCTAAGCCCTTCCCTGATTATGGTTTCTATATTTCAATGATTGGGAACATCAGATAATTTTTATCTTAACCACATGCCTGTTCTGAATTTAAAAAAAAAAAATTTGCTGTTGAAAACATGGTATGCATATAATATAAAAATGAGTTTTTAGAATCTGTTTTATTTCCATCACAGACCTCATTGATTTGAAACTGTATGTTAAGTGATCATAACCAGCTATTGGGGGCTACAGTAACTTAGAATGTTGAAAGAAATATACAAAACCAAAGACCCAAGAAAAGAAATTTAAATGATAATGAGTGAGATGACTGACTACCCCATGTGATAAATTTTATTTCTTTAAAATATCAAAACATATAAGATATTATTAAGTGCTATAGTCTATGTATATCCTATTTTTATATTTTGGCCAAAAAAACAGAGAAAAATACAAATGGCCATTTATATATATAAACGGCTGGGGTAATCATTCAATTGAATAGCCAAGAAAAGCTAATGGGCTACAGTTCAGGACACGTATGCTCTTGGGAGCTAACGTGAGGTCAGGAAACTGTATCAACCTGATCATGTGATGTACAGTCTGGGCCCTATCTGTTATAGGCGTGCCTCTGCTTTTAGCAAATACCACACATAAAAAGCCAGCTTTACAGAAAAGGTCAGGATTCATTGAAAAATCCTAGAAGAGTCTTTGAGATAATTTATGGCTTTATTTTACAGTTGCTGAAGGTGAAGTATAAAGAGGAAATGTGTCCAAAGCCACCCAGTTTCTTCTTTCCATCCCCCATCCCATCTAACCTGATAGTCAGTGAGTAAACACCTTCCCTTCTCTGATTTCCCACACCCTTCGCTTCCACCAGCCCTTGAGTCTCTCACTATTGTTCCCCATCTGTTGGCTCTGTCTCTCCAACAATGATTGCAAATGCCTCAAAAACAGGAGCCGCTTCTTCATCCCTCTCCTGAATTCCCTATGGATACATAAAGGCGCTGATTATTCCATTTATTACAAAAAAAAAAAGAAGAAACCTCCAAATTACAAAAGCATTCACAATAGGATCTGTATTCTATAGGCTCTTTCAGGTTGCAAGAGCAATGGAGACCAATCGTGCTTCCCTCATTAATGGGGGTTTATTGTGAGGACAAACAGGACGCAGACTCAGCAGCTGCACACACAGCCGGCCCCACCAGGAACTCCTCACTGCCTGTTATTGTCCTGGATGAACCTGTAGCTCCTACGGCCGAGGCCGCGCAGCTGCTCCCCTGACTTAACTGCTTACCCTCTCTGTGCCTCGGGTCCTTCACCTTTAAAATGGACATCATCATAATACCTACCTCGTTCGCTTGTTGGGAGGATTAACTGGGTTGACATATGTAAAGCTCTTACAAGGGTATCTGGGGCATAGTAAATGCTAGAAGATGTTGGCCATCACTATTAATTCAGCCCCTCCCCAATATCTCCTTGAATATGAGGGTTCTGGCTCCTCTGAAAGATACAGGCACAAAATTCCCTTTTTGTCTTCTGTGAGAAGTTGCCTTCCCCCGCCCCCCCCACATAGTTTCTGCTCACTGGTATCATTACTGCCCTGGTACAGAGAATCAGCTCACTGCCCTTCACTTCAGAAAAGGCCTCAGGAGCGACTGATTCCATGGAAACTCGCCACTGGTGAGCCATCATTTATTCTAGTGCCAGACTGCTGGAGGGTTGAGAGAGGAAATGGAGGATTTATCAGATTAGCTTCCTTGTACTGAGGCAGTTTGAATTTTCTCTACAAGTTCTGGCAAATCTTGACTTAACTATAGCATGGCTAAATTCTACAAACACTGTGAGGAGGGAAATAGAAATTTCCAGGAGGACGTGAGCTGAAATTGTACAGTTGGACCCGTGTGAGTCTGCAGGAGCACTGCTTGGGGCCGGCTGCAAATCTAGCTGAGGTGTTAATGTTTTATCATTCTGCAAAGAGGCTCTCTTGTAGTTAGCCCCGCTGTTGAATCTGGAGTCTGTCCTGAGCCTTTTTGCTCAAGGCTATGCACGTGGACCTAGGCAGAACATCCTTAAAGCCCCTATTAGTGAGAGCTGACTGCTTTCCCCTGTGAAGACAAGCATTACATTGCAGTAAAATGCAAATCCACTAACAGGCAACTGCAGATTTACAGCACTGCAGTTCCAGAGGAATCACAGGAAATAGAACCTTGTCTCTCCTGGCAAATCGGAGGTACAGACTTCTCCAGATTGCTCAGGACTCCACGCAGGAATGGCTACGTAATTTGCAAGGCCCAGTGCAAAGTGAAAATATGGGATCTCCTGTTTAGAAATTACTACGACTTTCAAGATGGTGACAACAGAGGATTAACACAAGTGCTAGATCTTTCAGAGCACAGGGCTCTGGGCAACTGCCCAAGTCACACGCCTATGAAGCTAGATCTGATTCCAGGTGTCACTGAAAAGTGGCACTTACGGTTTAAACACATCATATGGCCTATGGGGAGAGAATATGAGTGCAGGGGTCAACCTTGTTTCCCCACCTCCTGCAGCCCTGGGGACAACCACCCCATCATTTGATTGACGGGGGTAGAATCAAAACGGACCGCATTGCTGAGCCCCGCCTAGTTTTACTAGTGATATTGTGTCATGCTCCTACCACCACACACCACACACCACCCTTTGCTGTGAGTCTGAGGACACTCACACTCCCCCTCTGGTCCTTGTGGTTTCTGCTTTGCATTCAGTAAGAGATCGAGTAGCACAATGCTTGAAAGTACAGACTCTGTACCATGGCTAGTTGTGCAACCTTGGGCAAGTTATTTAATCTTTCTGTGCCTCAGTTTCTTCATGTATAAAAATGTGGATAACAGTAGTAGCTGTCTAAGAAAGCAAACTATGTTAGCACACATAAAATACTTAGAATTGTCCTGGGTACACAGTAAATGCTCTACGGTATTAGCTGTTATTAACCTGCCACCTTTGTCCCAATTGAAATCTTCTGTTGCTACCATCACTGTCCTCTGGACCCCTGAAGTTCATGTTGGGGGTTGGGGCATTCCTCCACTGAGGCAAGAGGGTACTGGGCCAGGACTTCAAATTCATTACAGGCCAAAAATTCAGACATTTGTTTATATTTCCAAATGAGGTTAGATACATATGTTTACAGAGATACACTAACAGCATTGGAGGGCCTCTGTTCCTCCTACAAAAGTAATTGCTAAGTGTAAATATTTTAAGTTCAGTACAACCCTACTTTGGCATGTCTTCATTTTTAAGTATACCAGAGGCTGTGGGAATAGAGGGGGCCTCCTCAGCGTGTCAAGGGTCCTTGACACGGCCACTCCTGACCTTTCTCCTCTTTCCAGTAGTTAGAAAAGCAGGAACTGGAATCCACATTGTTCTGCAAAGGAGGAAGCCCACAGGAAAGAGAAGGGAAAATAACATGGGCCCTGAAGCAGGAGCTCTGGGGATCAAAACTGACTCAGACTCCAGCCCCGTTTTCTGTGAGGC
This sequence comes from Grampus griseus, assembly GCF_964374135.1. Lineage (NCBI taxonomy): Eukaryota > Metazoa > Chordata > Mammalia > Artiodactyla > Delphinidae > Grampus > Grampus griseus. Next base: position 58,363,974 of record NC_139003.1, on the reverse strand, counting down.
CAGCCATGTTCGTTGAAGGGAGCATCTGTTCCTCTGTAGAATGGATTAAATGTACCTTCTTCCCTAAGTCACAGGGCTGCTGGCATTCGGGCAGGATAGATACTTCAGAAAACACAGTAAGAATGGAGCCAAAGGGGAAAGGAAAAAAGGAGACATTTCAAAGAGGCCATCAAGAACCAAGTCACTCTGGTATCAATGATGGCTGAAAATGGAAATATGGCATAAAATAGGAGTTGAATTTAAAGCTCTAGAAGAAAACAAACAAAAGGTTGAGCTTACTTTGTAAACAGGGTCATATACTATGAGTTATGTGTGAATTTCTTTCTCTTGTTTGGTGATAGATTAGAAAGGAATTTTAAATAAAACATAAATATCTTTCCTAATTGGTGGGGGGGGGGCGGTGGAGAGGGAAGAAAACCCTACCTTTAGTTTCAAATGAATTAATGGATGGGGAAGTGCGAAAATTATCATCAGCCTTTCTTCTTACCGTCAGTCACCACAGCTGCAATGTCTGTCCACACAGCAAACAAGAAATGAGAAAGTAGCAGCTGATGCAGCCTCTGCAAGGCTTTACTGTCCTCCTGGCGGTGCAGGGGTAGACAGGGAATCTTGAGCAAATCTGTGTACTCTCTGCTTGATAGATAAAAAGAGAATTTTATTGCACAAGGTTTATAAATGTGGCCCTTGCTACATGTGTTTGTTCATTTTTTTAAATTTTAATGGAAAAACAGTATTTTATTTGCTTAGATCTATGCATTTTAAGAGTCTTAAAAATAAGCGTAAAAGAGCTTTTACTGCAACATAAAGATCAAAGAGAGTCAATTTCCTCCCACAACTATTTCTTCAGGTGCTTTTTATTCTGAAATGTTATCTTCTTCTTTTCAAAATGGTGCCCAGAATGAAAAAGCGATCTGTATTTAAATATCTGCATTATATTTTCTTCGCTTTTCAAGAAACTGTGTGCCCAGACATTTAATGGTCAGATTACACTTATAATGAAACTAGAACAAAAATTCAGAAATTGTATACCTGTAATTTGGGGGAATGTGTTTAAAATTAAAAACAAAAACCAAAAACTTTTTCCGAGAAGAAGCTCTGTGCACTGTATTAGGATGGGCTACTCTGATTCAGAATCTGTTGCCATGGTGACCAATCTGGGTGCCTTGTGGGCTCTGTAAGACAGGCTAGTGTGGTAATTATATAAGCTGAAGTGCTGCTGAATAACCCCAGGAAGGCAGGACTGCCTCAGTGCAATTTCTAGGAAACCACTATTTTAAAATTCATACATCATAATGCCTTCTTCTTTTATATGGAAATCTACCATTTTGTATTTTTTGTATATAAATCTGATAAGACTGATAGAGTAGAAAATAAAATTTACTAACTTCTGAACATCAGAAATATGCCAAATTAACTGTATTTTATACTAATGAATTTATTTCCAACAATTCTATTTTTTTGTGACTGGACAATGAACCAGCAATTAAATGGCCTACTGTTTGTCATAATATGCCACGTGTGACTTAGTTTTTTTTAAAATATGTAATATATAATAATTATAAAAGTAGGTAATTGATTAGAACAATAAATCAATGCCATTTTTAACCTAAATAGACAAGTTAAATTAGTTAAGTGTGAAGTGCAATTAATACATAGATTTCAATAATTTCAATGAAAAATATATTTAAGAAGAAGATACATACAAATCTTATCAATCTTTTTCATATTTTACATTCCACATTGTCACACGTGGTCATAGGCCATGATTGTAAGAGATAGATCATTACTTGGCACACAGGAAATTGGTTTCTGATGATGATGTAATGTTATTCCTTCATTCAGCAGTTACTTAATGAGAAAGCTAGATATTTCACCTTAAACAAGTCTTTTCACCTCCTCGGGTCTTCAGTTTCCTCATCTGTAAAATAAAAGTTCGTATTCAGGGCCTTTCCAGATCAAAAATTCCACAGTTCTAGAACTCACAAGATAAAATAGTCTTCATTATCAGTTGTCTAGTACTTTTACTTTGAAGAAAACTACTATTTATTCAATACTGACCATATCTTGACACTGTGTTTGACATTTTACTTATATTACCTGTGGTACTACAAGGTAGGTACTGTAATCCCACTTAACAAATGAAGAAACAGGGTATATAATTTGAATCTAACTCAAATTTCATGTACTTTGTATTACACCATGCACATTAGTGAAGGATCTTCAGCTATCTCTATGGATGGATGATATTTTTGTGATGATAAAAAAATGTAAAGTACGATTGTATAACATGTCAGAACTCTGAAAGCATTGATTTTTTTTTAATTATTAGAGAACTCTGAAATCAATGTGACAAAAGACTAAACTGAACTATCATGAAATAGGGACTTGCAGATTCTTCCAAAGGCAATGGGATGTAAGAAGTGGAAACTACTTAGTGCAAGAACAATGCTAAAAATGGGACTTAGACATTCTCTTACTGTTTATTAGTACCCCTTTTTGTCTAGTCATACTTAGGTGATTAATCATGGATCTAGGTCTGATGAATTGAATTTTATAAAAATTAAATGCTGGTAAAAATAACCATTGTAATGAGCACTTAAAACGACAGATATGACTTTCATTAACCTGAGTGTTTTTTCTACTACTCCTCAGAAAGCACTTTCTCTCCCCCTGTATTTGAAGATGAGGCTGATAATGAAGTGGCTATTCAGGTGTCCACATTTATTTGCAAAATCATCGTGTATTTCACAAACTCCCTCCATTACGTACATGGTCTTCTGTTCAGTAGTTTTACATACTTTTTACTGAATCAATACTGGCCCTTTCCTGTTCTGTCCAAAGAAGAGCCCCCCCCACCCCCGCCCAAATGCTTTATAACTCAATGAATGCAGTTCTGGCTCTTTATCTTGGAGACTTTTTTGCCTCAAGTCCCAATGTTATACCCCATCTTGTTTTCTGTTGTGTGAAAGAGGGGTCTGATGACAGATTTCATTTCCCAGAATTTATTACCTATTGTGTATATTGCGGTTCAGTCACAATGACCCCATCTGCATTTAGGTTGAATGGGGGGCCCCCACCCTGACCCAATTTAATAAAAAAATAATGAGGCCACTCAAAGCTCATAGATGTGTCAGCACTATGAAAAGGGTCTATAATCAATGCAAATGTGATGTTTTCCTGCTTTGTGGAGCACAGAGGTTTGACACCCATCTCTTTTACTGGATCAAATCAGACTCCCTCTTTGCTTTGAGAATCTAATGAAAGGTATGGACTTTCTTCTTCCCTCAAAAAAAAAAATGCATGTGGCTGGATAATTTATTGAAATGTTAATTGGTGGGTTGTTTCATGCTCTATTTTTTCCTCCCTCCTGTTTCAGGAATGTGGTCAAGCCTCTTGAGATGCGAATTGTCCCCCTGAGGTTGTACAGAGCACAACCTGCCAATCCATTCATGGGAGGCCTCCCGGAAAGTTCAGGAAGCTTTGTATTGTCCAAGGATGGGGCTGGGAGAGTATCAGTAATGACTGAGCTCGGATTTCCTGCCCTCCAAGGCAGAATGGGGGCTTGGGGTCAAGTTTAACTTGATTTAAAGTTTATTGCATAATATGATGTTTTTGCACACTTGTGTGTAGATATAGGTTCCCATCCTCTCTATAATTCTATGTACCCACACATAATTTTACACAATATTTCTGAGGGTTTGTGATCTCCATCCCCCAATTCATCCTACCCCACTCTCTGAGGTCAATAATAAGAATTTTAACGTTTATTAAGCGGTTACTATTGAGTTTTAACACAGAATAATTCATGTATTTTTAATGAAGAGGAGTAAGGGTTAAGAGGTTAAATAACTTTCTTAAGGTCACACAAGCCGTATTGATGGAGGCAGGATTTGAATCCAGACACACATGGGGTAGTAGTAAGCTATACTGTTGCACAAAAGCCATTGCTCTAGGATGCTATCCTCAGGACTGACTTTTATTTCTTTTATCTTCCTTAGTTTCCTAAAGACACCCTTTAGTAATCCACGCCCCTGAACCTGGTCATAATGTAACAAATCCCCATACAGAGATCAGTCACCATTCACACTCTGACATATTAAATGAGGCCCCTGCTATATGCCATTACCTGTTGGACCCAGGTCCCCACTATGCCATCCCCACATCTTAGAAGAACTCTGTGGCTTTGACTGGCTATTTCACCTCTCCAAACTTCAGATTCCTTATCAACGAAATGGGGATGATAAAAATACCTATGACATGAGATTCTTGTGTGAATTATATCAAAAGCAGGGCACATTAATTACTTGGCATAGGATAGGGCCTAGTACATAAGAGTTCAATAAACGGCAGCTCATTGTTATAATTAAACTGCATTATTCTAATCATTTAGAATTGCCCTCAGTTGATACTTCTTTGAAAGCAGACAAGGCCTGGGATCTGGAAGGTCTTCTGTGACTCCTTCAGGCTTATAAATTCTTCCTTTGCACTACCATAGTATTTTTTTTTTTTTTTTTTTTGCAGTACGCGGGCCTCTCACCATTGTGGCCTCTCCCATTGCAGAGCACAGGCTCCGGACGCGCAGGCTCAGCGGCCATGGCTCACGGGCCCAGCCGCTCCGCGGCATGTGGGATCTTCCCGGACCGGGGCACGAACCCGTGTCCCCTGCATCGGCAGGCGGACTCTCAACCACTGTGCCACCAGGGAAGCCCTACCATAGTATTTTGAACATACTTCATTGTTGCTTTTTGGATTCCATAAAAATTATGTTTTCACATATCTGTTTTCCATCACTGGACTGATAGCATCATATTGATCGTTGACATCTCAGTATCTAGCACAGGATCAAGCACTTAGGCTAGGAACTCCAGGAGTCCACCCCAGTTGTGCCTGGCTGTGACCTGGGTATGGCCAGAATAAAATATATCTATAATAATAATGATTTTGTATGTAGGAATACTAGGTATGAAATAATATTTGAAATGGAACAGAAAAGAATGAAGTACTATAGTTTCACATATTTTACCATTAGCATTTTCCCCCAGCTTTATTAGATATATAATTGACACATACATATTACTATTTTTCTTATTCTTCTCAGGGACTGTTTAATTTTTTTACTGTAACAGAAAACATAGAATATAGCAATATTTTAAAGGTAACACACATCCAGCCTTCAAGTGAACTAAAGATTTTGTTAGATGTCCTTTATAGAATTTAAGTTAGAATTTAATATTGGAAAAAATAACTTATTGACAATAAATATACGACTTCTTACCTTTCCCTAGTTTGTGTAAATTGAGATCATTTTAAGTAAAGATTGGTAGCATAAAATATCTTCAAAGCTGGTGCACAGAACTCCTGTACCAGTCATTTAAATGAGTTCTCAAAGAGTTGAAAAGAATCCTGATTTCATTCGATTTACTACTGATGTGTCTCATGGAGGGAAAGGTTGACTATTAACAAAACAGTTAGACTTGAGGAAAGGTTTTGAAGAAAGAAAATGAAAAGCATTTAAAATTTAAAATGTCAATCAAGTTTCTAGCTTTAGAATAGAGTATTAATTCAGGCCAGACTAATTTCAAATTTATGATAATTTCATTAGCTGCATTGAAGCTTTCCTTGATCCAATCTGTAAAAGAGTAGTTTACTAATTAATAATTACAAAATATGGGAGATATTTAAGGCATTGTTTTCAAGCACTATTTGCATTTGTTGTTTTCAAGCACCATTTGCTCACAAGCTACTAATTATAATTTTAATTCATTTATTAACTTAGATCCAACAGAATCTTTGGTAATGTTTTACTATTCATTACTAATATTATTGTAATTACTTAAAAGTTATATAAATGCATTTATGTTCCAATAATATAATTCAGAATTTTTAAAGTAATTAAACTTCATTTTCTGGTATAGGTTACGTGTTAGCTTTTAATTTACTAAAAAAGACTTAATAGACAACCTCTAAATTAATACTTGCAACTATATAGTGAAGGACTGAACTGCTATGGAGAAGTAAATAAATAAAACATTCTTACAAGTATGGTGAAACCTGTCAATGTTTTTTTTTTTAAACTAAGCTACAAACTTTTTATCAATCTGTCTTAAACTCACACTAATCAGATAAAATAATTTGTATAAACTCTTTAATGCAATAGGGCATCTTTCCACTTTAATTAATATCCTTACATGCCCACAACGGTCATAGTTTACCTTTGTTTCTCAAATAGTCCATGTTAATTTCTGTGGTAAAATTGTAAGTAATAGTAATTATTATAATGGATGATTAAGTTGAAGACAAATATCAATCCATGGTTCTTTTCAAAATGGTACTATTTTTTTTTTCCATCTCAGTAGTTATATAGAGCTCCCTGATCCTCCAGTCTTCCTCTTAAACCTCTGACAAATCTTTTTAGAAGTCCCCCTGAGACCCTTCTTCTTTCTCTTTTCTCTGGGTTTTACTTGGGATTCTCACCTAAGTTCTTTCTCTTCCCCCTTTGTATTCACCTTTCATCTCAACTGTTGCCATGGAGTCAACCATAGCAACGATTGACCAATCAATAGCTGTCTGATTTCTCAAAAGCAGCTCAATCCAATAGCTCACTTTGTCTCTGTGGTATTTCTTTATATATATAAAGCTAGAAAAAAAATCCCAGTTTTAATCATTTAAATGCTTTATTAATTGATGCATATATTTTTGCTGAAATTAGTATTTCTTTGCATGTAATTCTGTTATTCTCAATAAGCAGGATTTATTAAGAGAGTTTTAAATAATTTAAATTTTATATTTTATAAGCCCTTTACATAAAATAAATTCACAGAAACAAATGTTCTTTATACTCTTGTTCTAGAGGACAACCTGATCCCATGTGCAAGCTCTCCCTTCCATAGTGATTAACTAGAAATAACAGAAAAGATGTGTGATTTTAAAATCCATTACCACAGAGGGAAACATAAATGGGTAACTTCAGGGGAATCCTAGAAAAATTTTAAAAATGGAATTAAATATGAGGAAAAAAGCCAAAGGGTGCTGCTCTGGAGACTGCTGGTTCCAGACAAAATGGTGTAAACACATTCCATTTTATTTCTCCCACTAATCACAGCAACAACAACCACAAAAATCTTGGGAAAAAAATGTAAGACACTTATAGAAGACTCTAAAGGGAGGAGAAAATAAAGTGGAGTGGATAGGGACCTTGGAACTTGAGGAACAACCTGGCAGTAAATTCTCTGAGTTTTTTCTTGCCTCATAAATACCTCAGCCTGAATGCTAGAGAACCTAGAAACATCAACAGTCACAGACAGAAAACAGCCCCAAGAAAAGTCTGCTTTCTCTAGCCAGAGGACCAGGAAAAGGTGATCCAACAAGACACAAACTCCTTAACCATACCTGCCTGTTCTGGGTGGGGGTGAACATTAGGAAAAGCACCACTCCTCTCCCCTACCACACTGGGCACTGCAGTGGCAGACCAAGGGGGCAGAGCTCTGTTTTCTACTCTGCCCACTGTAGTAACAAGGAGATGTAGTAACATGAGTCAGAGGGTGAAACCCTGTCTTCCAAACTTGCCATGAAACAAAGAGGTGGTACCCTTCCATAAACCCAGACAGTGCTGAGAGATTGTGGGATGCAGTACAGTCATCTGGGTAACCGAAGCAGAGCAGATCAGAATAGCATGGCAGAGTCTTGATAAACTAAACTGATATTTGAACTATAGTACACCAAAAGAGTAACAGGATACGCATTCTGAACCTAAATAGTTTGCTAAAGAAGATGACTTAATAGGAACCAAAGTCTCATAACACAATACTCAAAATGTCCAGGGTACAGTACACAATTGTCATACCAAGAACCAGGAAAGTCTAAACCAAATGAGAAAAGACAATCAATAGATGACAACATCTACATAACACAGATGTTGGAATTGTCTGAGCAGGATTTGCAAAAAGCTGTCTAAAATGCTTTAACAAGCAATTGTGAACAATTTTGAAACAAATTTTAAAAAACAGAAAATATTGCAAAGAAATAGAAGATGTAAAGAAAAATTAAATGGAAATTCTAGAACTGAAAAATACAATAATCTAAATAAAAACCTCACTGGACAGTCTCAATAACAGAATGGAGATACAAGGTAAGAATCAGTGAACTTTAAGGTAGTTTAATAGAAATTATTTAATCAAAAATACATAGGGAAAATTTTTTTTGAATAAACTGAGCCCTAGGGACCTATAGGATAATAACAAGAGATCTTAGATTAATGTTATCAAAGTCCCAGAAAGAAAGAAAAAAAAAATGCAGTATTGAAAACAATTCAAAGAAACAATGGCTAAAAACTTCACAACTTTGATGAAAGATATAAACCTACAGATTCAGGAAGCTGAGCAAACCACAAACAGAATAAACTCTCCAAAATCTATACCTAAATACATCACAGTCACAGACAAGAGAAAAACTTTTGAAAGCAGTTAGGTAAAAATCAACACATTACCTACAGAGGAACAATGATTCAAATAACAGCTGGTTACTCATTAAAAATCATGAAGGTCAGAAGAAGTGATACAAAATTTTTCAAGTGCTGAAAGAAAAGAACTGTCAACCCAGAATTATATATCCAGTAAAAATATGCTTCAGAAATAAGAAGAATTAGAGGATAAAGAAAAAATTAAGAGAAATTATCCCCAGCAGAATGACAGAATAGCTAAAGCAAATTCTTCATACTGAAAGAAAATGATAACAGAAGGAAACAAAGAACATCAAAAATGAAGAAAGAACAACTTAAAGGATAAAATATATGGGCAAGTCCAATAGATTATTTTTCCTTGCAATTAAAAAAAATCATGTTTAACAGTTATAACAGTGTCTGATATGGTTCTCAGTGTATGTAGAAGTAATATTTTAAGGCAACTATATTATAAAGAGGGAGAATAAAGTGACTTAAATAATGGTGATGCATCCACATTACACCTGAAGTGGTAAAATGCTGATGATAATAGACTACAATAAGCTGCATATACTTATTGCAACACCTAGAACAACCACTTAAAAAAACTGAATGAAGAGACAGACTCAAGAGATAATACTGTAGATAAATCAAAATGGAATACAAAAAAAAAAGAAAAAGCTCAAGCAACACCGAGAAAGACAAGAAAGGAAAAATCAGAAGAATGAAAAATAAAGAGAATAAACAAAGCACATAATAAATGGCAGACATGAATTCTAAAATATCAATAATTACCTTAAGTATAAATAGCCTAAAACACATGAAAAAGGGAGCTGCAAAGTACATGAAGCAAAAACTTACAGAAATGAAAGAAGAAATAGAGAAATCCATAATCACAGTTGGGGACTTCAATATCCCTTTGTTAAAAGTTAGTACAAACAGTAGAAAAAAATGTTAGGAAGGATTTAAGAGAATTAAACAATACCCAGCCAAAGAAATCTAATTGATATTTATAAGAACATTCTACCCAACAGCAGCAGAACACACATTCTTTTTAAGTGTGCTTGGGACATCCACAAAAGACTATTTCTTAGATCATAAAATGAACCTTAAGAAATTAAAAGAATTAAGATCACATAAAGTATGTTCTCTGATCATAATGGAGTCAAACTAGAATTCAATAACAGAAAGAAAGGAAAAAAATCACTAAACACTTAGAAATCAAACAATCTACTTCTAAATAATCCATGTGTCAAATAAGTAGTCCCAGGGAAAAACTTTTTATATCAACTGAATTAAAATGAAAATACAGCACATCAGAACTGTAGAAAACCACAATGAGATATCTATCACTACATATTTACCAGAATGGCTAAAATAAAAAAAATAATAATAATGACAACACCATATCCTGGAGAGGATGTGAAGAAACTGGATTTTTTCATACATTTCGGGTAGGGATGTAAAATTGTACAGCTACTTCAAGAAGCAGTTTGGCAGTTTCTCAAAAAACTAAACATGCAACTGTCACGTGACCCAGCAATTGCATTCCTGGGCATTTATCTTAGAGAAATGAAAACTTATGCTCACACAAAGACCTATAGATGAATGTTCATGGAAGCTTTTTTGTTATAATCAGAAACTGTAATCAGTCCAGATGTTCTTCAACAGGTGAATGGTTTAACAAACTTTTACACTGTTACAGTTACACTGACCATGGAAAACTACTCAGCAATTAATTTAAAATGAACTATTGATATATACAACAATTTGGATGAATCTCCAGGGAATTATGCTAAAAAGCCAATCCCCCAAAAAGGCATACTGTATGATTCCACTTATGTGACATTTTTGAAATTGCAAAATTTTAGAAAATGAAGACAGAATAGTGGTTGTGAGGAGGTGGGGAAAGGAAGGATGAGAAGGAGAGAGGTATGGCTGTAAAAGGGCAACATAAGGGACCCTTGTGGTGGTGGTAATGGAACTGCTCAGTGGTGGAGGATACATGAACCTAAAAAGGTGATAAAATTGTATAGTACTTAATACACACACACATACAAATGAGTACAAGTAAAACTGGGGAAACCTGAATAAAATCAATGGGTTTCATCAATGTCAATAATCTAGTTGTGATATTATACTATAATTTTTCAAAATATTACCATTGAGGGAAACTGGGCAAGGTGTATGAGGGATCTCTCTGTATTATCTCTTACCACTGCATGTGAGTCTATAATTATCTCAATAAAAATTTCAATTAAAAAATCTGTGGTATGTAGCTCAAGCAGTGATACAGGGAAATTTATGGGAATAAAATGCTTAAACTTTAGCCTATGTTGCTTGTAATTTTTGCTCAGAAAGTCCTGATTATGCAGAAAGATGAAAATATTAGTTGCTTCTGGACAAATATATCACAGATTTAAATGTAAAATGTAATACTATAAAACTTTTAGAAGAAAACATGAAGAAAATCTTTGTGACCTAGAGTTGGGTAAAGAGTTCTTAGATATGACTCCAAAGGCATGATTCATAAAAGAAATAATCACTGAATTGGAGCTCATCAAAATTTGAAATGCTTGCTCTGCAAAATACCCTATTAAGAATATAAAAACACAAAACAAAAACTGGGAGAAAATATTTGCAAATCATGTATTCAATGAAACATTCATATCCAGAACATGTAAAGAGTATTTTACCTCAACAGTAAAGCAAACAATCCAATTAGAAATGGGTAAAAGATTTGAACATACACTTTACCAAAGGGAATAGAAAATATGTACACTCAAAAATTTTCAATACCATTAATGTGGTAGGCAGAATAATGGCCTCCAAATGGTGTCCACCTTCTAATTTCTGGAACCTGTGAATATATGATCTTACTTGGTGGAAGGGACTTTGCAGATGTGATTAAAGTTAAGGGCCTTGGGACTGCCCTGGCAGTCCAGTGGTTAAGACTTTGCCTTCCAGTGAACGGGGTTCAGGTGCAATCCCTGGTCGGGGAGGTAAGATCCCACATGCCTCGGGGCCAAAAAAACTAAAGCATAAAACAGAAGCAACATTGTAACAAACTCAATAAAGACTTTAAAAATGGTCCATGTCAAAAAAAATAATCTAAAAAAAAAAAAAGTTAAGGACCTTGAGATAGGGAGATTATCCTGGGTTATCCAGGTAGGCCCAGTTTTATCATATGAGTCCTTAAAAGGTAAAAATCTTTTCTGGCTATGGTCAGAGATACACAACAACAGAAGGGTCAAAGATATGTGATATTGCTGGCTTTGAAGATGCAAGGAGGGCCAGGAGCCTCTAGAAGCTAGAAAAGTCAAGGAAATAAATCTTCCAAAAAGGAATGAAGCCCTGCCTACACCACAATTTTAGCCTCATGGGACCTGTGTCAGGCTTCTGAACTACAAAACTATAAAACAATAAACTTGTGCTGTTTTAAACTGCTAAAGTGGTGGTAAGTTGTTAGGGCAGCAATAGAAAACTAATACAATCAGTCATTACAGAAACGCAAATTAAAACCATGATGAGATACCAATACATGCCCATTAAAACAGCTAAAATAAAAATTACTGACAGTAGCAAACACTGGAGAGGATGTGGAGAAACTGAATCCTCATAAATTGCTAGTGGGAATGTAAAATGATACAGCTACTCTGGGAAGCAGTTTGGAATTTTCCTTAAAACCTAAACATGCAACTATCACATGAGCCAGAAATTGTACTTCTGGACATTATCTTAGATAAATGAAAACTAATGTTTACACAAAAACCTATAAAGTAATGTTCATAGAAGCTTTATTTGTAATAGCCCAAAACAGGAAACAATCCAAACGTCCTGCAATGGATGAATCAATAAACAAACAGTGATATACCCATACTATGAAATAATTCTCAGCGATAAATAGAAACATACTACAGACACATGCAACAACTTGGATGGATCTCAAGAGCATTATCTGAGTGAAAAAAAAAAGTCAGTCTCAAGGAGTTGAATACTGTATGATTCCATCTGCATAACATTCTCAAAGTGACAAACTACAGTGATGGAGAACAGGTCAGTGGTAGCCAGGGGTTAGGGTTGGGGAAAGTGTGTGACTATTAAGAGATAAAATGAAGGACTTTATCTGCAATGATGGAACATTGCTGTATCCTGGTTGTGAAGATAGTTATCTGAATCTATGTCATAAAATTTTATAGAACTACCCCCCCCAAAAAATAAACACAGTATACAACAGCATCATTCATAAAAGCCAAAAAGTGGAAACAACCCAAATTTCCAACAACTGATGAATGGATACACAAAATGTGGTACAGCAATATAATGAAATGGTTTTGGGCAATAAAAAAGAATAAAGTACTGATACATGCTACAAAATGGATGAAAACATTAGGCAAATACACAGAGACAGAAGGTAAATTAGTGATTGCCTAGGACTGGAGGATAGAGAATCAAGAGTGACTGCTAATGGGTATGGGTTTTCCTTTTGGATGTAATGAAAATGGTCTAAAATTAGATTATGTTGATGGTTTTACAACTCTGAATTTACGACAAATCAGTGAATTGTACACTTTAAATGGGTGAATTTGTGGGATATGAATTGTATGGCATATGGTATATGAATCATAATTTCAGTAAAGCTGTTTTTTAAAAAAAAGGAGTGCATGTCAAAACTGATGAAATCTGAATGAGGCCTGCACCTGAGCTAATGGTATTGTGCCAGAATGAGTTTCTTGGCTTTGACAACGTATAACATACATTGTACTGAGTGAAGGGTACATGGGAATCCTCCGTACTATTTGGCAACTTCTTGTGAGTCATAAATTATTTCAAAATTAAAAAATTATTTTTAAGGAAAGTGTGCTGCTTCGTGCACTTGGTTGAAAGACCTTTGAAGTAGGAGGGAGCCCTGGGACAATGGACAGAAAGATGACAGGGTTACTACAGCGGGAGAAGTCAAGTATGTCAACCACTCCATGGTTCTCCCTGTGTAAAGAAACAAGCAAGAGTGGTGCCCACCTTCAGACAGCAACAACACATGTAGAGGCCTCCATTGGAAAGGAAGGACTAGGATCTTGGAATAATGGTCACAAACAAGAGGAATGAAGAGTGTCCATCTCTCCTGTAGCTATAGGTACACCCCAATCAATATTCTGCCTCTCCCACAAGTGACTGCAAGCAGTCTGCCAGTCCACTCCCAGCATCATTTCATGAACCTCCCCCATATGTTGGCTGGAGTAAATTGATGGAGCTTTCCCAGGATGGCCAAACAGGGCAACACAAATACAAAGATACACACATGACCACTTAACAGTTGAGATTAGCCAGCATCATGAGAAAGAGGTACCATGCATGAAAGAATGCACACGTGAAGGAATAGTTACTAGAGCTGGCAGCACTGGACTTTAGACACCATCACTACTTTATTTAACACATATTTCCTCAGCTTCCCTGTTATGTATCAGGTACTTTAACTTCTGGAGATACCACAGTAAACACAACAGGCAAGGTTGCTACCATCATGGACATTTCAATTTTTACTGGTCGAGACAGACAAAAAAAATATAAACAAAAGAAAATATCAGAGCACAAAACGTGTTTTGGACAAAAATAAAGCAGGGTGGACCTTCCCTGGTGGTGCAGTTGTTAAGAATCTGACTGCCAATGCAGGGGACACGGGTTCAAGCCCTGGTCCGGGAAGATCCCGCATGCCACAGAGCAACTAAGCCTGTGCACCACAACTACTGAGCCTGTGCTCTAGAGCTTGCGTACCACAACTACTGAGCCTGCATGCCACAACTACTGAAGCCCATGCGCCTAGAGCCCGTGCTCTGCAACAAGAGAAGCCACCGCAATGAGAAGCCTGTGTGCACTGCACGAAGAGTAGCCCCACTCACTGCAAATACAGAAAGGCTGCACACATCAACGAAGACCCAACGCAGCCAAAAATAAATAAATTAATAAATTAATTTAAAAAAATAAAGCAGAGTAAGAAAGGAGTAGGGGGGAGAGAGAATATGTCTTTGAAGGTATTAGGTGCTGCTTTGGATAAGGTAGTCAGGGATTATCTCTCTGATGGGGAGGTAACCTTTGAGTGGAGATCTGAATAGTGGTGAGAGCAAGTCTTATAACGCCCGGCGTGGTGGAAATAGGGCAAGCAGGGGAGGGGAACAGGTATGTGTGTGTGGAGTGTTTGAAATTTTGACAATAGCAGGGAAACCAAAGTGTTTGGAGCAGAATGGGCAAAGGGGGGAGAGTTCAGAGAATCCACAGGAGTCTGATCATCTAGAACAATCTAGGCCATTTTAAGGACTTGTAATTTTATTCTAAGCTTAATTGATACAGTATATTCCAAGAGTATTTTAACCAGCAATTCTTTAAAAAGAATCAGCCAGCAATCGTGTAAATTAAAGGCTTCATCTTTGAAATGAATCATTCAATAGATGAGTAGAATAGCAGATGGGACACACAAAAAGAGCAAATTAGTGAGCTGGAGGAAAAACCCAAATATTTTTTTTCCAGAATACAGGACACACACACAATAAAAAGATGTAAAGTAAGAAGAGGAAGACAGAATCTCAAACAATCCATCCAGAAGATCCAAATTTTATCTAATAGAAGTTTTGGAAGATACTATTAGAAAAGTCCTTTTAGGAAAAATGGAGAAGAGACAATGTTCAGAGCAATACAAATATAAATATATGCTTAAATAATACCATTAAGAAGTTTCAATTTATATGAAACAGAGCAAATTCTGCACCTAATAAAGACATAAGTATTTATCAAAAATCCATGGATCATTACAAAATACGACCATATACTACACAACAAAAGAAGAAGACAGTTATTTTATAAGACTATTACAATCTCTAAATGTAAACAAGGCAAATCCTGCCCAAGAATAAAATTAAAGGTCAATTTCACTTAAGAACATAGAGGTAGAGTCCTAAATAAATATTAGCAAATCAAATCTGGCAGTGTATTTTTAAAAAATGATGAAGTAGAGTTCACTGTTTTTTAAAAAACTCTATATGTAATTTATTATGTTAACACATTAAAAGTTAAAGCAATATGATTATGTCAAATGACATAAGTAAAACTTTAGGTAGATTTCAACATTCATTTAAACTTTAATTTTTATTTTTTCAGCTACAAGAGATTTATTAAAGAAAGGCTTCCTAGAGACATTAAGCGAATGGGAGAAGGACAGGGAAAGGGAAGAAGCCAAAAAAGGATGTGATTTCATGTGAAGTCCCAGCCTGATTCCAAGGGGAACTCTGGAGCATAAATTACTCCTTAGACCATGTCCTTCCTTGAAGCAGGGGAAGAGGGCTTGGTATTCTCTGCACTTCCTGCAACTGCGGTTTGGTGTCTGACATTAATTTGTGGTAAATCTTCAGTCATTATTACTTCAAATATTGCTTTTGTTCCTTTCTCTCTTTCTTCTCCTTCTGGTATTCCCATTATGCATGTTAGATCTCTTGTAGATGTCTCACAGTTTCTGGTTATTCTGTTCTGTTTTCTTCAGTCTTTTTTTTCCTTTTTTTTGCTTTGCTTCTCAGTTTTAGAAGTTTCCATTAAGATATCAAGTTCAGAGATTCTTCCCTCAGCTGTGTCTAGTCTACTAATGAGCCCATCAAAGCCATTCTTCATTTCTGTTATGGTGATTTTGATCACTAGCAACTCTTGATTCTTTCTTAGGATTGCCATCCTTCTGCTTAAATTATCTGTTGTCTAGTTGTTCCATTAGATTCTTTAATATATTAGTCATAGTTGTTTTAAATTTCTGGTCTGATAATTCCAATACTCCTGCCATATCTGACTCTGGTTCTGATGCTTGTTCAGTCTCTTTAAACTGTGTTTTTGCCTTTTAGTATGCCTTCCAGCCTCTCTGGGAACCAGTGCCATGGTAGGAAAATTTGAACTGTAATCATTAAAGACTTGCTAGAGGATTAGTATGGACAAGTACGAAAGTTAAAAACTCCAAGGAGACCCAGTCATGGGGGGCTGTCCCACACTTGTGAATTTTATCACTAGGAGCTCCAATAGGTCCTCACAGTGAATATCAGAGAAAAATCCCTTTGTGCTTCTAGCAGCGAGAGGGGAAAAGCAACCTTTTGGAAATGTGTCATTGCATTCTATTCTTCTTAACAAAGGCTGCCCTTGGAATAAACTATTTTACCAGAGAGAAACCTGGGGAAGGGAAACACTCAACTCCAGACTCCTGTAGCCATCCTCTCCCAGCTAAGAGCGGGGAGTGGGGGGGGGGGGGACTTAGAAGCACTGGTGAGGTTCACAGTGCAGAGGCAGAGGCTCACCAAAAGACTGAGACCTAATCACAGGACTATAGAACACCTCCTTTCTTCCCACACCTCACCACCACATCACTAAAGGCCTACTTACAACTGTTCCTTTTACTCAGTATACCTAAATTAGTGGATAAATACCAAGTTCACGGAGGGTAAGATTTGCCATTTTAAAGATGTCAATTCTCCAAAAATGAATCTATAAATTCAGTATATCCCACATCTAAGGTCAACAGGATTTTTCATAAACTTTTACATGCTAATTATAAAATTTATATCTTTATTTTTGTTTTAAAAAGGTAACTGGGCTGGGGCAATAGAATTCATTCAATCTAATATGCAATTGTATTATAAATATATAGTGATTTATTAAATTTTTTAAAAATTAATTAATTTATTTTTGGCTGCACTGGGTCTTTGTTGCTGCACGCAGGCTTTCTCTAGTTGTGGCAAGCAGGGGCTACTCTTTGTTGCGGTGTGTGGGCTTCTCATTGCGGTGGCTTCTCCTGTTGCAGAGCACAGGCTCTAGGCGCGCAGGCTTCAGTAGTTGTGGCACACGGGCTCAGTAGTTGTGGCTTGTGGGCTCTAGAGCGCAGGCTCAGTAGTTGTGGTGCACGGGCTTAGTTGCTCCGCAGCACGTGGGATCTTCCCGGACCAGGGCTCAAACCCGTGTCCCCTGCATTGGCAGGCGGATTCTTAACCACTGTGCCACCAGGGAAGCCCCTATAGTGATTTAAATAGCATTATTGGCACAATAAGAAAAAGAGATCAATTTTTTAAAGAATAAAAATTCTAGAAACAGACCCATGAATACATAAGAAAGTCAAATTGCAGAAGAATTACAAAGATAAATGAATATCCAAAAAGATACTTGGTCTCACAAAGATTCAGAAGCACACAAATAAAAAGGAAAATGAAATACTTTTTTTTATGCAACAGTCAGGCAAAAAATAAAATGTCCAATAACATCAATTGATTGGTAAGGATTAGAGGGAAAGGTATTTTCATATTGCTGTTGTGTTAACTTAGTATAGCCACTCTGGAGGACAATTAGGCAGTGTAGTAATGGATTAAAACTGAATAGATGCATACTCTAAGACTCAGCAAATCTATTTCTAGGCATTTACCCTACAGAAACACTTATACTTATGCACAAGAAATCACATGCAAGATTATTTATTGCATAATTATTTGTGATAGCAAAAAATCTGAATATCAATTAGAGTCAGTTAAATAAACTAAAGCACATTCGTGCAGAGGAATATTATGTATCAAAGAATAAAGTACTCCTGTGAGAACTAGTAACATGGAAAATATACGTAGGTGACCTCAAGTTCAGAGATATAATTTAAATATTTATAAGAGTTTTAGGGGCCTAATGATAAGCAATATTGATAGACAGCATATGAAAAGAATTCAGGTAGGATTCATGTAAGCTCAAAGATCTTTAGAGTTAAATGGAACTGCATTTACTTATTTTAGCCTTAGGAATGCAAGCTTTAATCAAGTGATGTTGCCCCCTGTGTAGGATTTCACAGTCTAATCTGATTTAAATGGTGAGTAATTAAAAGGTTAATTTTGTGTCAATTTGGCTGGCCCACAGTGCCCAAATGTTTGGTCAAACATTATTCCGGATGTTTCTGTGAAGGTGCTTTTGTGGGTTTTTTTCTTTTTTTTAGTTAATTTTTATTGGAGTATAGTTGATTTACAATGTGTTAGTTTCTGCTGTACAGCAAAGTGAATCAGTTAAACATATACATATATCCACTCTTTTTTAGATTCTGTTCCCATATAGGTCATTATGGAGTACTGAGTAGAGTTCCCTGTGCTATACAGTAGGTTCTTATTAGTTATCTATTTTATATATAGTAGTATGTATATGTCAATCCCAATTTCTCAATTTATCCCTCTCCACCTTTCCCCCTTGGTAACCGTAAGTTTGTTTTCTACATCTGTGACTCCATTTCTGTTTTGTAAATAGGTTCATTTGTACTAATTTTTTAGATTCCACATATAAACGATATCATATGATATTTGTCTTTCTCTGTCTGACTTAACTTCACTCAGTATGACAATCTCTAGGTCCAACCATGTCACTGCAAATGGCATTATTTCTGTGAAGGTGTTTTTGAAATGAAACTAACTTGGTGGACTTTGAGTAAAGAAGATTACTCTCCATAATGTAGGTGGGCCTCATCCTATTAGTTTGAGGCCTTAATAAAACAAAGACTGACATCCCCTGAGCAAGAAGGAATTCTGTCTGCAGACTGCCTTTGGACTCAAACTGCCCCTCTTTCCTGGGTCTCCAGCCTGTTGGCCCACTCTGCAGATTTTTGGACTTACCAAGCCTCCACAATCACATGGGCCATTTCCTTAAAATAAATCTCTCTCTATGTAACTATGTATGGCCTATTGGCTCTGTTTCTCTGGAGAACCCTGACTAATCCAGTAATGACAGAACTCGAATCCAGGCATGTAAGCTATGTCTGTGGCCAGCTTACTCTTGAAGTTTTGGAGTCCTTGGCTTTACAATTTTTCATATAAGTAAGGACCAATGCATATCATCATTGCCACAGTGATCCAATTATGCAACTCTATAACCTCTGTTTGTTGCAAAACTCTATCAAGCAAAGAAAACAACCCCAAAATTATATAATAAAGTAACCCCCAAAATCATGTGAAATAACATAATTTTTCTTTAGTAGTAAGCATCTTTCAACCCTAAGAAAATTTGAAGGTAAATATATAAATGTCAAGATAAACAAATCTGTTTTCAATAATTTAGAGTTCAGAATTTTGCATAATTTTATATTTCATATACCTGTAATATTCAAAATTTGGTCTGATAGAATAATAGCTTTATTAGAACAGCAATCTTGTGGTTCTAATTTAAAATGTATTATATAATTTATTTAGGCTTGTGATTTTAATTTAATGTCTGTGCTTCATAAATATTAATGGAACATTAAGAGAATTTAAGAATCATCTATTTATAAGTTTAATTTATTTCATATACGAGCTATTTAACTACTCGGGAAAATTTTGTTTGTTAAATCAGACAATGTAGAACTTTAAAAGGAAACAGAATATTAGTTTCATGAATACAGTTTGGATAAAGAAGTTTAAATACCTAACTCTATAAATTGGTCTTAATATTAATCAAAGACCTCTTAAAGGGATTGTTGAAATTTGCTATGAATAGAATAATAAGATTTGTAATCTCTTCTTCAAGCATAAGATATAGGTTTCATAATCTATAACTAATAAATTATCAATTTTTAAAAACAAACATCACCTCTGAAGAGTGTTTTCTGTGCCAAAAAAGTCATCCTCAAGGCACCAGAAAAACTAGTTGACAATATTGCTTCATGAACACACACTCACGCAATAATACCATATGTTTCTATAGGTACATATATAAGAAAATAATAGACAAAGAAAAGAATACATATGAAACTAAGAAAAGTATTTTCCCATGGACAAAGGGTAGGGAGATTTTAATTTTATCAATAACATCTGAATATTCTGCAGTGTGAAAGCATACATGTGTTGCTTGTGTAAGAAAAAATAAATTAAAGAAAATCCTTTGTCAGGTCATGTGTACCCATTCCGGGTTCAATAATCAGGGGTCGATATACTTCTGACTCTCTATGTTGTCTCAAAACGAGTCTGTGTCAGGAGTTAACCTTGCTCCTTCCATACTAACACAAAGCCATTCTCCTAACACTACCATTTCCAACCACCTTCTTATTTGAGGGGCTTTATATAATGGGTAAAACTAAAAAATACAAATAAGATTCTGAATGTAATTTTGGTACTAATGTTGAGAGTTTTGTTGGATTTGTCAGTATCACCATGGCAAGAGGTGAAACATAATAGTTTAGGGAATATCAATGAAAGTAGGAGGGCATGCTTGTAAAAAGGCTCTGGGGTGGGGAGCTCCTGACATACAAGACCATATTTTCCAAGTGTAGCCTGGAGAAGAAACTTTTTATTTTCAAAGAACTAAAGGTAGAATTCCTCTTGAGGTGCTAAGACTCTTGTTTGTTTGCTAGAAAAGAGCCTGCAGCCAGGCTGGATGTGAAATGACAGGGTTTGAGACATGGTCTGGAAGAGAAGGCAGAACAGAGGGAAAGTGAAAATCCTTGGCATAAAGATTTCATTCTAGAGCAAAACTGGGAGGGCCCTAATATTGAAGTAGAGTGTACTTGGGTGAGTGTCCTTTTAATATTACCATGTATGATCCTTTCTTGAAGAACAAATAGGCAAAATAAAGTGGCATTACTGGAGCTTGTATACAAAGGTTTTTGAAAGATGAGATATTTAATTAAAATTGCTGCTATCCATTAAAAACTTGTTCTTAGAAAAGTTTATTAGGTTGCAAAATTATAGGGTTTTAAATTTTATTTATTATTATTTTTCTTAAGAAATAGGTCAGTAATGCATATTGTCTTTCCTGGCTAAAGCTCTAGTAATATCTGACATGACCATAAAACTCCTTGCTGAAATTATGTGTAAAAATTTGCTCAGCACAGGAGATAGTTCCACCCTGACCTAGAAAACAGAGCCAGGAGCTGAATGATCTGATCCAACCTTCCTTTGCTCCTACATGTTAAGCCTTAGAAGAGGGAAAGTCCCCAGATATCCAGGTGAGCTGCACGACTCCTGGGCAGAACTCAGCTCTGAACTCTGCAGGACCCCCAGGTAAGCAGTGGCTCTCCTCTGCCACCCTGCTGGAGGACAGTGTCTAGGAATGGTGGCAATAAAGATCATTCCTATTCCCACATAGTCAGGATGTTAATCATCAAAAGACCAGTTGGGATTATTACAGAAAAACATCCTTCAGTGCTCTCCTGGAACAATAAGAACACAAGGAGAATTCTGGTTTTACCCTTGGAAACCTGAGAGGGAGAGAGATGCTGGAGAAATGGACTGATGGCCCAGCAAAATGGTGAGACAACTGGGTGGAAGGAAAAATGAGGACAAGAAAGAAATGTCCAGTGATGAAGGTCACTGGGAGTTAGAACAAGGAGAGGTAGAATAAGGCTACTTAATAATTACTTTTATACTGTTTATTTGGCTGTACTGTGAAGTGACTCTCCATCCCCCAGCTACCTGAATCTTCAGTGCCAAATGTATTAATTGTCTTAATGGTTCTTTGTAGATCATTAAAGGAAAGGGAAGGTAGCTGCATACTGCAGGGTGGAGGGAAGAGAAGAGACACAGGAAATAAGACACACAGCAAAGGTGGAGAATTTCAAGTAAACAAGAAAGAAGCGTGATCCAAGCCCCTGAACTTCATGCCAAGGAATCTTTAGGGGGACTTAGAGCAACCCATTACCTGAGATGGGGTTTGAGCAAGTTAAAAAACCTATTAAAAAGAAAGATAACTCCAAAGTTTAGAGGTGTGAGGACCACCCAGGAGGCTATCACATGTATTACACATCACTGACACCAGACAGGGAGAAATGAAGAGGTCAAAGACTGGTTCTATGTATTCCAGTGGACTCTGAGATTCATTATCTACTTCTTTGTCCATGCATCTATCCACTCATCTATCTGTCACTGATTTTATCTATCAAGTTGTTCACTCCCAGTTTTCCTCAATATCACTATTTCCTTTAAGCTTTGAATGGTTTCTTCAGTATTGAAGGGAATTTCTTTTCTAGTTAATAACAGGGGTAGAATTAGCAAGCACTAATGCAGTCTGTGACCCCAACCTAAAACCAACAAAACACAAAGAAAAACACAAAAAGAAAAAAGTGCTTTTTCTTGCTATTTCCCTCTTTGATGGCAAGAGGTTGCTTACTAAATCTTTAGGAGATGGCCTAAGTGAGTTTCTCTGTAGCCCCCTGGGGGTGGGGGTGATGGGGACAATTTCCGGTCCCAGGTCAGCTCCACAGCTGCCCTTGGACTAGAGGAGTTCAGCTGTCAGCACGCAGGGATGATCACCAGCCTGGAGTCTAGCAGAGGCTGCTGCCCCACAAGCCCACTGTCCTCTTTCATCCCTTCCACCTGTGTGCTCTTCACTGTTCAATTCTGTCCAATTTCCTCCACCAGGAATTTTCCATTATTCCAGTGGCCTGGACAAATTCCTGTGATTTCTCATGACCTATGGGCCTCTATGCAGTGCCTCATGTTGCTAGAATTGGCTTCATTTTCCACTTTTAAGATATTCAAGTAACTTCAATTTCTTCTCACTTAGAATAGTCACACGACTTACTTTCTGAATTTTGGAATGTAGGAGAGGTTACTTGAAATGAAATATAAGGTTACAAAGAATACTGAGGACTTAATTTAGCATCCCCCCTCCATCTCTGCAATTTAATCATATTTCATGTAAACAGTCATTATGTTTTCAAGTCATAAAATATTAAGTAAACATGGATGATAACCACTATCTGTGTTTGAAATAAGAAAGAGCCCTGCCCCTAATTCCCACACCAGAAGTGAGCTCATCTTCCCCCAAGGCAGCCAGGCAAATTCAAGCTCCAGAGCTTCTGTGAAATATAAAATAATGAAAAGAAAATGCACAGGCTTAAAAAAAAATAATGATGATAATAATAAAGCACTGCTTGCAGGAAAAATAAATGAAAGGCAGAAAATGAAATAGGTCTCCAAAAGTAATTCCTTAAGACTCTTGTGTCAATTCTCCTAAAATAAAACATACCAAATAAAATCTAAATTCCTCCTGCTTGCCTGTGCTGTACACACATAGTCCATTAGCAAAGGGGATGGGGTCCCTGGAAATGGAAGCATCAACCGAGTGAGCAGTGCCTTGGTCTTTCTAGCGTTGCCTCTAGGGAGAAAGTTCTTGACCTCTCCCACCACCCATCACTGTCCCTTCTCTGACCCTAGAAATGGGTGCTTTCAACTTCCACTTGTTAAAATGCTGGCCTGTCTTCCCAAGCTGCAGTTAGGTTCATGATGTCCCCTACAATGTCAAGGGCTGGCCCCAGAATCTCAGTATCTGCTAATCTTTACTTCTGTTCCTCAGATGTCTCCTTGAATGGGCTTTGAGTCTCTCGCCTAAAACTGTGACGCTCTTCCTGTTTCCTGTGGCAGGCCCAGTTCTATCACTTGCACCCCTTTTTGTCAGCCTGCATGACAAAGCTGTTCACCAGAACAAAGAATAAATGGCAGGAAAAGGTACTCAAAGGAAGAAATCATGAATTTTTCAGAAAACTTACCAACTTGACGAAATTATCCAAATTGTTTTTCAGTAGTTCTTACTAGATACAAGTATATGGTAGCCCTCAGAACTTAGGAAAAACATATATACTTACAGTCTACTACACTGGATTTATATACAGCTACTTCAGTGAAAAAGCACACTACAGAGAATCAGCACTATGCAAAGTGGAGTGTTTGGGGTGAAAGGCAACCATTTTTAAAAACAGTCAGATATCAAACAAGGTCAAAGAATTTTTCAAAAAGTGGAGTACCAGAAGGAATGAGCTAAAAGATAAAAGATGGTAGCTGGAAAATGAGATCTTAAAAGTAAGATTTTAGAATTGTTGTGATTAGTGGTAATAGCAAAATCTTAAAGTATAACCATAGAAGTAGGCAGCGAAGTAGTGTAGAGACAAGGTCACTGGAGGAAAGGCAATTGTGGAACTGAAAATGTAAGTGTGGAAAGGTTACACACAAGGATGTTAAAATCATCGAGCATTTTGGCAGTATAGTATAAAAGGGAGTGATTGTGAGCGGGGGCAGAACCATCGAGGACAGATGAGGAAGTATCCTGGGGTTGGGGGGTCAGTAGATAACACAGAAAGTTGAAAAGGTATTTAGAGACGATGTTTCAGAACATAGGGGATTTTGTTAATGACTGACTATGGGTTTCAGAGGACACAACAAAAGTGTTTTGGAAGATGGGGGTGGGGGAGGATAGGGAGATGGGAGAAAGTACCCTGCTATATGGGAAGAGTCTGCAGGACGAAGGCTGACTAGGAAGCCTGGGCTTCTCCACGTGACCACATAACATAGGGATAAAGGGCCTAATGAGATGAAACAGATATTGGAGGTGAGGAGGTGAGTTGTTCCAGGGCTCTCTTGTCACTCTTGTCCATGGAGGTACAGAGGCCAGGAGAGGGGCCGTATTATGCCAAGCACAGATAACTCTGGAGATTTCTTTCCAATCCTCTATCACTTCCACCGTCCACATTGTTCCCAGTCCGTATAAAGGGCCAGATAGCAAATAGGTTGCATTCTCTATGGTCAGGGAAGGACTGCCTGGAGCACTGTGGTATAAAGAACTTCAAGGCCACATTCAGATTCAGGAGAAAAGGAAAATGATCACCTCTATGCCAGTATCTGCCTTCCCTAGCTTAAGGTGATCCCTAAAGTTCAGTTCAGTGTCTAATTCTCCATCCTACTTCCTACTTTTCAACCTGCCTCCTAGCCACTTAGGACTTTTACATATGTCACTCTGCTTCAGGCTACAACCTCAACCCTTCCTGAAGATCCTCTACACAACTTGCTGTGCTCTCTGCTAACGAACCCCACGTTTCCATGTCCAGATAAGACCTCATTCCTAAGCACGAAAATCTTGTCTGCAATCTTCTCCTGGGCTTGGAGCACATCAAAGGTGCTCATCAATTTTCCCCTGTCCATGCCACCCCAATCTGTTCCTCTTCCATCCCAGTTAGTGTGTCCCCATTTACACATCTGAACAACCCAAGTCACCTTCAATTCCTCCTTCTCCCCCACGTCTTATCAGTCACCTATTTCCACCCCTTCAATTTCTGAAATTCCTTAAACCTGCTCCTTGTGCTCCCTCCCCACGGCCTCAGCCTTGTTCACATCTTCTCTCAAGGAGACTTAGGAAGGAGACTCTACCCAACTCACCTTCCAACAGCCATCAGAGCGACCTCTGTGAAACACTGTTTCTCCCTTCCTTAAAAGGCTTTTGTAGTGTGCTCCAAAGACAAAGAAGAAGATAAACTCAAAGGGCCAATATTGCCAGAACAAAGAGTTACAGGACTCCTACCACTCTGTCACAATGTGACCACTGCAGTGTCCCAGGGCCCTCGCAAGCAGCATGCCCGCTCCCTTTCCCATCCCATTATAAGGAAAGATATTTGCCCCGTTTTTCTCCCTCTCAGCACACTGAATGTATACATACTCTGCCCAGTCAGCAAATGACTTGCACATTCCCTGGCTATAAAAACAGACAAGCAACCCATGCTCATTGTCGATTTTCCCTGGCTACCAGGAAGTCGGCCCGCTATTCTTGCAGCGACCCTTCTCTTTAATAAACTCTGTCTTCCTTACATTCTGCCTTGTGTCTGGAAATTCTTTTCCAACCTGTGCTCCAACCATGACAGCTTTAATGGCTTTGCAGCATATACAGGATAAAAATCAAAGTTCTTAGCTCTTGACAGATAACATTGTACATGTTTGTTCAGGTGCCTCCTCTCCCACTAGATTATGATCTCCACCAAGGCAGGAAGGTATGCCTCCTTTATTTTGAGTTCCCAGTAACTGCTTAGAGATGCAGAACATACTCAATAAATGTGAAGTGAAGTAGTACAAGCAGGCAGAGGAAAAGTATAAAAAGTAACCCAATTTTAAAGATGCTCTTTCATGAGAGTTGACACGAGCACATTTTCTATAACTCTCGCTATAGCTAATTCACCTCTGCTTACCATAAATAGCAAAGCAATAAAAATCTTTTAATTTGACAATTAACAAAAAATATAACAGGGTGGAAATAAGGGGTTTTTTTTCTTTTGTGTTTTGGAAATGAGGTGTTTTTTGTTCATTTGTTTTTGTTTAACTTTTTATTTTATATTGGAATATAGCCAATTAACAATGTTGTGACAGCTTCAGATGCACAGCAAAGCGACTCAGCCATACATATACACGTATCCATTCTCCTGCAGACTCCCCTCCCATCTAGCCTGCCGCATAACATTGAGCAGAGTTCCCTGTGCTATAAAGCAAGTCCTTGATGGTTATAATTTTTATTATTATTTTTTAAAACATCTTTACTAGAGTATAATTGCTTTACATTGCTGTGTTAGTTGCTGCTAATAAAAAAGTGAATCCGCTATACATATACATATATCCCCATATCCCCTCCCTCTTGCATCTCCCTCCCAATCTCCCTATCCCACCCCTCTAGGTGGTCACAAATCACCGAGCTGATCTCCCTGTGCTATGCGGCTGCTTCCCACTAGCTACCTATTTTACATTTGGTAGTGTATATATGTCAATGCCACTCTCTCACTTCGTCTCAGCTTATCATTCCACCCCGGGGCCCTCAACTCCATTCTCTACGTCTATGTTTTTATTCCTGTCCTGCCCCTAGCTTCTTCAGAAACTTTTTTTTTTTTTTTTTAGATTCCATATATATGTGTTAGCATATGGTATTTGTTTTCCTCTTTCTGACTTACTTCATTCTGTATGACAGACTCTAGATCCATCCACCTCACTACAAATAACTCAATTTTGCTTATTTTCATGGTTGAGTAATATTCCATTGTATATATGTGCCACATCTTCTTTATCCATTCATCTGTCGATGGACACTTAGGTTGCTTCCATGTCCTGCCTATTGTAAATAGTGCTGCAATGAACATCATCGTACATGACTCTTTTTGAATTACGGTTTACTCAGGGTATATGCCCAGTAGTGGGACTGCTCGGTCATAGGGTAATTCTATTTTTAGTTTTTTAAGGAACCTCCATACTGTTCTCCATAGTGGCTGTATCAATTTACATTCCCACCAACAGTGCAAGAAGGTTCCCTTTTCTCCACACCCTCTCCAGCATTTATTGTTTCTAGATTTTTTGATGATGGCTATTCTGACCGGTATGAGGTGATATCTCATTGTAGTTTGATTTGCATTTCTCTAATGATTAGTGATGTTGAACATCCTTTCATGTGTTTGTTGGCAATCTGTATATCTTCTTTGGAGAAATGTCTATTTAGGTCTTCTGCCCATTTTTGGATTGGGTTGTTTGTGTTTTTGATATTGAACTGCATGAGCTGCTTGTATATTTTGGAGATTAATCCTTTGTCAGTAGCTTTGTTTGCAAATATTTTCTCCCATTCTGAGGGTTGTTCTTTCATCTTGTTTATGGTTTTCTTTGCTGTGCAAAAGCTTTTACGTTTCATTAGGTCCCATTGGTTTACTTTTCTTTTTATTTCCATTTCTCTAGGAGGTTGGTCAAAAAGGATCTTGCTGTGATTTATGTCATAGAGTGTCTGCCTATGTTTTCCTCTAAGAGTTTTATAGTGTCTGGTCTTATATTAAGGTCTTTAATCCATTTTGAGTTTACTTTTGTGTATGGTGTTAGGGAGTGTTCTAATTTCATTCATTTGCATGTAGCTGTCCATTTTTTCCAGCACCACTTATTGAAGAGGCTGTCTTTTCTCCATTGTATATCCTTGCCTCCTTTATCAAAGATAAGGTGACCATATGTACATGGGTTTATCTCTGGGCTTTCTATCCTGTTCCATTTACCTATATTTCTGTTTTTGTGCCAGTACTACACTGTCTTGATTACTGTAGCTTTGTAGTATAGTCTGAAGTCAGGGAGCCTGATTCCTCCAGCTTCATTTTTATTTCTCAAGATTCCTTTGACTAAAAGCTGGTTCTTTGAGAAGATAAACAAAATTGATAAACCATTAGCCAGACTCATCAAGAAAAAAAGGGAGAAGACTCAAGTCAATAGAATTAGAAATGAAAAGGAGAAGTAACAACTGACACTGCAGAAATACAAAAGATCATGAGAGATTACTACAAGCAACTCTATGCCGATAAAATGGACAACCTGGAAGAAATGGACAAACTCTTAGAAAGGCACAACCTGCCAAGACTGAATCAGGAAGAAATAGAAAATGTGAACAGACCAATCACAAGCACTGAAATTGAAACTGTGATTAAAAATCTTCCAATAAACAAAAGTCCAGGACCAGATGGCTTCACAGGCGAATTCTATCAAACATTCAGAGAAGAGCTAATACCTATCCTTCTCAAACTCTTCCAAAATATAGCAGAGGGAGGAACACTCCCAAACTCTTCCTAAAAGGCCACCATCACCCTGATACCAAAACCAGACAAGGATGTCACACAGAAAGAAAACTACAGGCCAATATCACTGATGAACACAGATGCAACAATCCTCAACAAAATACTAGCAAACAGAATCCAACAGCACATTAAAAGAATCATACACCATGATCAAGTGGGGTTTATTCCAGGAATGCAAGGATTCTTCAATATATGCAAATCAATCAACGTGATACACCATATTAACAAATTGAAGGAGGAATACCATATGATCATCTCAATAGATGCAGAGAAAGCTTTTGACAAAATTCAACACCCATTTATGATAAAAACCCTGCAGAAAGTAGGCATAGAGGGAACCTTCCTCAACATAATAAAGGCCATATATGACAAACCCACAGCCAACATCGTCCTCAATGGTGACAAACTGACAGCATTTCCACTAAGATCAGGAACAAGACAAGGTTGCCCACTCTCACCACTCTTTTTTTTTTTTTTTGGTACATGGGCCTCTCACTGTGGTGGCCTCTCCCACTGCAGAGCACAGGCTCCGGACGCGCAGGCTCAGCGGCCACGTGTCACGGGACCAGCTGATCCGTGGCATATGGGATCCTCCCAGACCGGGGCACGAACCCATGTCCCCTGCATCGGCAGGCGGACTCTCAACCACCGCACCACGAGGGAAGCCCTCACCACTCTTATTCAACATAGTTCTGGAAGTTTTAGCCACAGCAACCAGAGAAGAAAAGGAAATAAAAGGAATCCAAATTGGAAAAGATGAAGTAAAGCTGTCACTATTTGCAGATGGCATGATACTATACATAGAGAATCCTAAAGATGCTACCAGAAAACTACTAGAGCTAATCAATGAATTTGGTAAAGTAGCAGGATACAAAATTAATGCACAGAAATCTCTGGCATTCCTATACACTAATGACGAAAAATCTGAAAGTGAAATCAAGAAAACACTGCCATTTACCATTGCAATAAAAAGAATAAAATATCTAGGAATAAACCTACTTAAGGAGACAAAAGACCTGTATGCAGAAAATTAGAAGACACTGATGAAAGAAATTAAAGATGATACAAATAGATGGAGAGATATACCATGTTCTTGTATTGGAAGAATCAACATTGTGAAAATGACTATACTACCCAAAGCAATCTACAGATTCAATGCAATCCCTATCAAAATACCAATGGCATTTTTCACAGAACTAGAACAAAAAATGTCACAATTTGTATGGAAACACAAAAGACCCCGAATAGCCAAAGCAATCTTGAGAACTAAAAGTGGAGCTGGAGGAATCAGGCTCCCTGACTTCAGACTATACTACAAAGCTACAGTAATCAAGACAGTATGGTACTGGCACAAAAACAGAAAGATAGATCAATGGAACAGGATAGAAAGCCCAGAGATAAACCCACGCACATACGGTCACCTTATCTTTGTTAAAGGAGGCAGGAATGTACAGTGGAGAAAGGACAGCCTCTTCAATAAGTGGTGCTGGGAAAGCTGGACAGGTACATGTAAAAGTATGAGATTAGATCACTCCCTAACACCATACACAAAAGTAAGCTCAAAATGGATTAAAGACCTAAATGTAAGGCCAGAAACTATCAAACTCTTAGAGGAAAACATAGGCAGAACACTCTATGACATAAATCACAGCAAGATCCTTTTTGACCCACCTCCTAGAGAAATGGAAATAAAAACAAATGGGACCTAATGAAAGTTCAAAGCTTTTGCACAGCAAATGAAACCATAAACAAGACCAAAAGACAACCCTCAGAATGGGAGAAAATATTTGCAAATGAAGCAACTGACAAAGGATTAATCTCCAAAATTTATAAGCAGCTCATGCAGCTCAATAACAAAAAAACAAACAACCCAATCCAGAAATGGACAGAAGACCTAAATAGACATTTCTCCAGAGAAGATATACAGACTGCCAACAAACACATAAAAGAATGCTCAATATCATTAATCATTAGAGAAATGTAAATCAAAACTACAATGAGATATCATCTCACACTGGTCAGAATGGCCATCATCAAAAAATCTAGAAACAATAAATGCTGGAGAGGGTGTGGAGAAAAGGGAACACTCTTGCACTTCTGGTGCGAATGTGAATAGGTACAGCCATTATGGAGAACAGTATGGAGGTTCCTTAAAAAGCTACAAATAGAACCACCATATGACCCAGCAATCCCACTACTGGGCATATACCCTGAGAAGACCAAAATTCAAAAAGAGTCATGTACCAAAATGTTCGTTGCAGCTCTATTTACAATAGCCCAGAGATGGAAACAACCTAAGTGTCCATCATCGGATGAATGGATAAAGAAGATGTGGCACATATATACAATGGAATATTACTCAGCCATAAAAAGAGACGAAATTGAGCTATTTGTAATGAGGTGGATAGACCTAGAGTCTGTCATACAGAGTGAAGTAAGTCAGAAAGAGAGAGACAAATACCGTATGCTAACACATATATATGGAATTTAAGAAAAAAAAATGTCATGAAGAACCTAGGGGTAAGACAGGAATAAAGACACAGACCTACTAGAGAATGGACTTGAGGATATGGGGAAGGGGAAGGGGAAGCTGTGACAAAGCAAGAGAGTGGCATGGACACACATACACTATCAAACGTAAAGTAGATAGCTAGTGAGAAGCAGCCACATAGCACAGGGAGATCAGCTTGGTGCTTTGTGATCACCTAGAGTGGTGGGATAGGGAGGGTGGGAGGGAGGGAGATACAAGAGGGAAGAGATATGGGAACATATGTATATGTATAACTGATTCACTTCGTTATAAAGCAGAAACTAACACACGATTGTAAAGCAATTATACTCCAATAAAGAGGTAAAAAAAAAAAAAGATTCCTTTGGCTATTTGGGGTCTTTTGTGTTTCCATACAAATTGTGACATTTTTTGTTCTAGTTCTGTGAAAAATGCCATTGGTATTTTGATAGGGATTGCATTGAATCTGTAGATTGCTTTGGGGAGTATAGTCATTTTCACAATGTTAATTCTTCCAATCCAAGGACATGGTATATCTCTCCATCTGTTTGTATCATCTTCAATTTCTTCCTCAGGGTCTTACAGTTTTCTGCATACAGGTCTTTTGTCTCCTTAGGTAAGTTTATCCCTAGGTATTTTATCCTTTTTGCAATGGTAAATGGGAGTGTTCCCTTAATTCCTCTTTCAGATTTTCCATCATTAGCGTATAGGAATGCCAGAGATTTCTGTGCATTAACTTTGTATCCTGCTACTTTACCAAATTCATTTATTTGGATGGAATAAGTTCCATTTGCATGGAATATCTTTTTCTATCCCCTCACTTTCAGTCTGTATGTGTCCCTAGGTCTGAAGTGGGTCTCTTGTAGACAGCATATATATGGGTCTTGTTTTTGTATCCATTCAGCCAGGCTATGTCTTTTGGTTGGAGCATTTAATCCATTTACATTTAAGGTAATTATAGATATGTATGTTCCTATTACCATTTTCTTAATTGTTTTGGGTTTGTTAATGTAGGTCTTTTCCTTCTCTTGTGTTTCCTGCCTAGAGAAGTTCCTTTAGCATTTGTTGTAAAGCTGGTTTGGTGGTGCTGAATTTTCTTAGCTTTTGCTTGTCTGTAAAGGTTTTAATTTCTCCATCAAATCTGAATGAGATCGTTGGTTGGTTGTAGGTTTTTCCCTTTCATCACTTTAAATATGTCCTGCCATTCCCTTCTGGTTTGTAGAGTTTCTGCTGAAAGATCTGCTGTTAACATTATGGGGATTCCCTTGTATGTTATTTTTTGCTTTTCCTTTGCTACTTTTAATATTTTTTCTTTGTATTTAATTTTTGATAGTTTGAGTTATATGTGTCTTGGAGTGTTTCTCCTTGGATTTATCCTCTATGAGACTCTCTGCGCTTCCTGGACTTGATTGACTATTTC